>NW_026526810.1:83509660-84931660 GCF_024362965.1 Panthera pardus
TATAAAGAGCTCCTCACAGAGGGAACAGAGCAAAGCTTAACATTGTTCCTAGAATTTGATCATGGTGGGCTGAAGCCATTAGTAGGAGGCATAAAAAAAACAAGCCAGAATGAAAACATAGATATCTTCTTACTAAACAAAATGAACAGATTATAAATGAAGTTACCTGCCTCTTCTATTATGCTTTTCAACTTCAGTCCCATAGTTATAAGATTCTTCAAAACAGAGAGAAAGACTGTATCTCAGAATCAGACCATGATACCCACTCTCTTCATATGCTAGGTTCTGGGTTAGGAGGAGGAGAAGTAAAAGTGGCCATTCTCTTCTTTCCAACTCCAACTGCTATCAGAAACTGGGTACTTCTGAGGGAAGTGGATTGCATATGATTAAATCAATTGCTAAGATTGGGTTTTTAAACATAATTGTTTGTAATACTTAATATGAAAGAGTGAATAATTATCTGAGATTATCCAGATACATATTTATAGATCAGGAAGTAGAGACTTAATGTTCATAGTTGAAAGTAATGATAGGAGAAAAAAATTCTAAACTCTAACTTCTTTACTTAGGTCAGAACTTTGTAAATCATAACATATACCTTAATATAGATTGTATTTCTGCATTTGAATAATCTCCTATATTATTCCTTGCTGTAATGTAGTTGTAAGGGAAAACATAATAATTATGTCTCTTAGCCCTTCAAAAGATATCTGCAACAGTAACAAATTTAGTGCTTTCCTAAAATATTAATGTAAAAATTACATTTAATGAGAAATGCCCTCTCCTCTGAATTTACACAAATTTTGTTGTGAGGATGCAAAGCGATAGTCTTCACAGAACTAGAATAAAAAATCCTAAAATTTGTACGGGAACACAAAAGACTTAAAATAGCAAAACAATCTTGAAAAATAAAAGCAAAGCTGGAGGTATCACAATTCCAGAGTTTAAGCTGTATTACAAAACTGTAAGCAACAAGATAGTATGGTACTGTCACAAAAACAGACACATAGATCAATGGAACAGAATATAAAACCCAGACATGGCCCCATAAATGTATGACCAATTATCTTCGACAAAGCTAGAAAGAATATATCATGGAAAAAGAGACCGTTGATTCAGCAAATGGTGTTGAGAAAACTGGATGGCAACATGCAGAAGACCTTTCACCAATAGATGACATATCTCATATTGAACTATTAGTAATGTCCCAAGACAATGGAAAACAACAATCTCTATACACTATTCCCTAGTTTTTGAAACTTCATGTTATGCCACTTTACATTTGCAAAAGGCTTACATTAGTACCTTTTTTTTTTTTTTTTTTTGGCTAACCTAAAGAAATCCAAAGAAACTTCTTTGCTTTTATGAAAAATAGAGGAAAAGGAAAAATAGAGGTCAGTATTTGATTTTTGATTTTTTGGTAGTGAGCCATTAAAGAGACGGTGTATATTCTGAGCAGTGAGAGTGGCCCTGCCAAGCTCTTTATCCAGAAATTACACTCAACATCTCAGTATCAAGCCTCTATCACTTTGAACTGTGTCTGAGCATCTGTGCTTTATCTCAATTTTGTATACCTATTTTGTATATCTACTATACTGGATATATTTTGTATATCTATTAGCAAGATGTGTCCTAAAGTATTAGAAAAGCCCAAGAAAGGTTATTTCATAGGATCTGAGAATGTTCAAAATTTTTTTCATATAATTAGTGATAATTGCTTCCTTGCTTTACACCATTTTGCTTATGGAGGTTTTCATAGGAGTGCTCTACTTTCTGATAGTAAAGGAAACCTGTTACCAGCAAGCTAATGTAACACTGAAAATGTAAAGGAAAATACATGAAATAAAAACGATCAACAATTTCAAACTTTAGACGTCAACAACCTCAGTCATTCCTTTATTATAGTTGTGATTTGTTCATTGAAAAAGACATGATTTTAACTATTGATATTACCTGTCAATTTTTAATGTATTGAAGAGACTTCATCTGTTTTTTTCTTTTTCAAATACACAGCAAATTTGTTTCTTTTTCTCTTGTGTATTTTGTTGCTTCACTTTATTTGGAAAAATTTACCCTTAAATATTTATAAACAAACTAGTAGGGTACATCTTGATCAATCACTGTTCAATATAGTTAGAGACAGAGCTTTTAAAATGTATTATGCTGCAAGACGACACTGAAGAGCAAAGCATTTAACTCTGTGGGAGGCTAGAGATACCTCTCTTTTTGTAAGCCGGAGGCCAACAAGTATGCAAACATGTTCATTTCATTTGGAAATGTTAGGACATATCCAGATGCCCAGATAACTTTAGTAGTTAAAGCCAACTAGTTGGATGCTTCAGAAATTCTGAACAGAAGTTGAGATTACACTTCAAATACAGAAAAAAATCAATAAAAACTTATTCAAACATAATTTGTTAGGTGTAGTTAAATAAGCATTTTCCTCCAGATCAGTTTCAGTGATTGCACTGTAATAGTGGTTTTAACCTAGAATTAAAGATGATCCTTCCTTAGGTGTAACTTTTCATGCCAGGTTTTCAGCTGGTAGCTGTTCCACTCACAAATTGACTGAAATGATTGCCAACTCTTGGTGAAAAGAAGCATAATGGAGCAATGATGCTATCAATCTCTGATTTCCTTGGTTCTTCTCAGAAATAGCCATTAAATTTGTGCAACATGCAGCATTGCCCTGTTGATGAGCCTTTCCTAATCAGGCTGAAGAGATTTGTTGTTGTTCTTAGTGTTGTTGTTGTTGTTGCTGTTGTCCCTCCCCCACCCCACACCGTCTGCTGAAGGTTTGAAAATTAGTAAACATTCCTCATTCATCCATTTACTTGTTCAATAATATCACTTGAGGCCCTAGGGCATGCTAACCACTGGGATGATGTATTAGTTCTGGTCCAACTAAAACAGAAACTACCTTGTAATTTGAACAGAGGAAGTTTATTATATAAAGAATTGTTAATATTAAGAGGGAACTCGAGTAATAATGAATTGACTCATAAGAAGTAAAGAGACATCTAAAGAATACAGGAACCACACTACACTAGGGCTTGGAGAATGCCCAAGGAAGAGCTCCTTACCCCATGCTGAGATCTGGACAATGATGCTGACAGTACAGCCATGACTCACTGAAAGATAAATCACTATGGTGCCACACCAGTGCAAACTGACGCAAGTTCATATTTAGATTGCAACAGAAAGCACTCAGGGGGATATATGTTATCTGAGGCACTCCAAAAGAGTTGTTGACAGAAGTTGACAGGTGGTAGATGCTGTTGGTTACCATGGACTATAGGAGCCAGAAAGAAGTTGTCCCAATTGCAGGAGCCTAGCGATGGAAAAAGTGTCCCATACCGTAGGAGATTTGCATTGGTTTCCTATCTATCTTCTACTAAACTGCTTGATGATTTTCTAAAGCATGCTATGCCATACATTATTTTGCAGCAATTCTACATTTTGGTATGGGCCCATGAAGGAGATTATCATGCAAGACATCAGGCAATGTTAAATTTTCAAGAGAAAGTTCCATTTTTTTTTTCACCAGCTGGAATGACCTGTAGTGATTGAGTAAAGATATGAGTGATGTTCTTGAGTATGAGCCTTAAATATGGAATATAAAGTCATCCATTTTTATATGGAATGGTTCCAAAAGCTGCTTGGGTTCCCAGTACATGATATGGATACCATATGCATTAGCATCTGCAAAAAGACCACACTGACCTATTTTATTAATAGGATGGCTCATTGTACTTTGGCTAGAGGATTTGTCAAAATAGAATTATGTTCTCCATTCTCTGGTACATTTCATTTTAGGATAAGGAATTTTACTGTTGTTTTTATTTTCTAATACATAGAAAATTTGTGAAGTTAAAGCTCTTAAAAAGAATATATTGTTTTCCCAATAAAACTCTTAAATAAAATATCCCGTCTTTCTATGATGAAGCTAACAAGTCATGGGAGCATCCTCAATTTTTATGTGGTGGAGACTTCTGACTGCAATAAGATAGTATGCCTGGTTTACTAGAGAAATTTTCCATAACATGGGAACCTGGCAATACATGTGTAGTATCTCTGTATTAGTTTTCTACTACTGCTTTAACAAATTGTCACAGATTTGGTAGCTTAAAAAATGTGTTATAGTTCTACAAGTCAAAAAGCTCATATGGGTCTTATGGGGCTAAAATCAAGGTTCTGGCAGAGCTACACTAACACTATTGTCATAGAAGAGCATGCTGTTTAATTTCCACATACCTGTGAATTTTCCAGTTTTCCTTCTGATGTCTAGTTTCATTCCATTGTGGTCAGAAAAGATGCTAGATATTTCAACCATTTTAAATTTGTTCACACTTGTTCTGTAACATAACATGTGATCTATCAGAGAATGTCCCATGTGCACTTGAGAAGAATGTGTATTCTGCTGCTGTTGGGTAGGATACTCTGTATATATCTATTAGGTACATTTGGGCTATGATGTTGTTCAAGTTTACTGTTCTGTATTGATTTTCTATAAATGTGTTATCTACTATTGAAAATAGGGTGGTAGTCTTTTATTATTATTGTATTGTCTATTTGTTCCTTCAGATACGTGCACATTTGCTTTACAGATTTGGTGCTTAGATGTTGGTACATATATTTTTATGATTATTATATTCCTGATGAATTGGTTCCTTCATAGTTACATAATAGCCTCCTTTGTCTTTTGTGACAAGTAGACTTGAAGTCTATTTTGTCTGCTATCATTTGATTATCATTTCATAGAAGATAAAACAAGATTTTTGCTTGGTTATTTTTAATTGTTTCTCTTTATCAATATTCTCATTTTGTTCATATATCATTTTCTTCATTTTATTTGGTATTGTAATCAGTGTTCTCTTAGAAATCACTTAGCTTGAAACTTATTTGTATTCTTTGTCAATAATTCCTAGATCTCCAATTCCTTAGGCTCGGTAACTAGATATTTATTTTATCCATTCAATTGTGTCATGTTTTCCAAATATTCATGTTCTTTGTAGTTTTGTTTTGGTGTCTGCAAATTTTGAAGAAACAGTCACTTCTCTCTGGCTTTGATTGGGAAATACCTTCACTATTCTGGCTAGAGATTCTGAGCTTTTGTTTCTAAGTGCCTCAGCTGTCTAGTCTTTTTATTTAATTTTTCTATCAGGAGCTCATAATCTATTATATATGTCACTCTCCCCTATTGATTTTTAAGTCTGTAAGATACTATCTCTAAGCCACTTTTAAAACAGAAAAAAAAGTGCTAAAAGGCTAACATTTTAGTTGCAAGGAGTATAACAATATAATGAGTGAAAGTAAATTTCTACTTTCTTAGCTTGAATGTCCTTTGTGTTGAACATTTCAAGTAGGCATGTATGTTGACCAAGAAAATAATTGAAGTTTATTTGTAAATTAATAAACTTTAGTCATTGTTCCAATAAACCAAAATAGGCTCTTGAGAGAATGAGCTTTATCTGCATATAGATAAAAACAATGAACTGTTGTTTTAGATTTTAAAATTGAAAGAAAACTTTTTCTTTAGGATATTTCAGGTAGGAGACAACAGGTGTTGTAGCATCCTTTAATAGAGACAGAAGTAAATGACTGCGCAATCTGCTTGTCTCCCTAGGAGAATAGTTGTGTTATTATTAGCACTACCAAGGGAAACAGATTTTATGCTGGCGAATAAGTTGGCAATCTGAATGACCGGCTCCATTTCACAAAGTCACTTTACAACGGAAAAGTTATATAATAATGCATGGAGCCTGTCTCTGTGAATAATTGGCTTCCTTACAAAGCTCAAGATGATAAATAAATAAATTTAAGCACCATCAGCGATAAATTATTATGTTTACAAAATTAAATCCTAATATACATAATAAATTACATGGTTTCCAAAACAATTTTTGTCTTGTCTTACTGGCTCTATCACCACATTTAAACAGGTTTAGCACTTCAGTTGAATATCTTTTTTGGCTTTTTTTTTTTGATAGGCCAAATTGACTAGCATAGAATGGTGTATAGTTTATTTAGTTTCCTCATCTTTGCTTATTATCTGTTTTCGGAGATAACTGTTTAACAACTTCTATTCTGTCTTCAGACTTTTAATGTACTATGTTCTCCTAGTTGTTCTTCTATATGGCCCTCTTCTCTTCCATTTTTTTTTCCTCTAACTCCTCACCCTACAGAAACTCTCTGAGCTCTGAATACATCATTTTTTCTGTAATTATTCTTATTCCTTAGAGAATTTTACCTAGGTGTTTAGATTTAAATCATATTTATGCACAAATATTTCTAAAATAACACTTTACACCAAGCTCACTCAAAAATATCTCTACTGTATCTCTACTTTGAAGTCTAATGAGCATGTCAAACTTCCCTGTAAAATCTAAGTATTGATTGATTCCCTTTTCAAAACTGCGCATGGCTTAGCCTTTCATAAATTTGCAAAAGCACAAACATTAACCCTCTTTTTGCAGGGCAGAACCCTGTAGTTATCTTTCTCTAAACTCTCTCTCCATATCTTATTGACCACTTTTGAAACTGTACCTTAAAATTAGGTCATGAAAGTATCATATAAATCACCTCCACCTCCATTAGACTGTCAAAATTAATGTTACGTCTCCCATATTGTAATCATCAAACTTGTTATCCTGCCTCTACTCTTTCACATTTTGTAATACTTGATAAAACAGCATATGAGTGTATATGTGTGTATTTATATAAATGCTATAGGAATTTTGAAAATAAAAGTACATTCATACACTCATCAAATTCCTGTTACTAGATCTGTTACATAAAACTCCCCTCTTCACCTTACTTTTCCTTCAGAGGAAATCATTTTTGTAAACATTTTGTTTTCTCTACCACCAAAAACAATTGGACAGCTGTATGAAGAATGTGACACAGGAGAGCCTGGGTGGTTCAGTCGGTTGAGCATCCGACTCTTGATTTTGGCTCTGGTCATGGTCCCAGGGTCGGGGGACGAGCCCAGAATTGGGCTCTGCGCTTGAGTGTGGAGATGGCTTGGGATTCTCTCTCTCTCCCTCTGCTTCTCTCCCCTTCTTGAGTACTCTATCTCTCTTAAAAAAATCTTAAAAACTACGTGAAAGAAAAGTTTTTGGACATTTTATAGTTGTCATAAAGAACTGTGATCTCTGAGAGAAACAATACAATTGAGGTGAACCCAGTGGCTTCTCCAGTTTTCTTTCTAGGAACACATTCTGGACTACAGTGCAAGGAGGGGAATTCCAGGGTGGTGGTGCTTTTGAGGTGAGGAAACTGAGATTGCGGCCAAAGTTGGCTCAGGGGGCAGGAGAATAACTCCAGGTGTCTACATGGGGATTTCTTTAAGTATCTGCATAAAAATAAACTATGGATGCAAAGTGTGATGCATGGCAAAAAATTACCCCCAGAGTAAAGGTACTCCAGATCCGTCCCTGCCCTCATTTGACTCCAGTGGTAGTTTAGCTCTGCTACTAATGTGTGATGTGTGTGTGTACTTTTTTCCTGAATGCCTCAGATGATCAATAAAAATCTCCACTCCCAGGTTTGGCTGTTTGGAGATTAAATATCTCTACACTCTGTCTGAGCTCTGGAAATTATTTAGCTTACATTGCCCTGGTTGATATTTTTGATAGTAATTTTGTCATTACAATATTATATTTCTTTATAAAGACTAAAACATTGTCTTCCATATTTCCTTCTTATATCCATCTAAATTTATATGACAAAATATAGAGAGATTCAAATTCATTTTTTTCTTGATGGATAACCAATTTACCCAGCAAAATTTATTGAGCAACTTATCCTTTCCTCCTGATCTACAATGGATTCTCTGTTGAATCAACTTTATATATATATGAAAGGATTTGGTTTTAGACCATTTACTATTTTATTGCTCTGTGCCAATACCACATTTTTTTTACTAGATCTTTATAATATCATTATATCTTATAAAGAGTCCCTTTACCAGCAACTTGCTCATTTGGAGTGACTATGAAATTCTTAGGTATGCTTTCTTCTTTCTCTTGATCTTTGTAAACATATTAGAATCAGCTTGTTAGTTTCATGAAATACCATATCGTGATTTTGATAGAAATTATATTCTGTCTACAGATCAGTATGGAATATGACGAAAAAATGTTTTTAGGAATAAAATCTAAATTTTAATTGCACACGGATTATAAATTGGGCAGTAATACCCATTAATAAAACTATGATTACAGAATTGAATATGTACATACCTTTATAAGTTTTTTAACATTTATTCATTTTTGAGAGACACAGAGAGACAGAGCATGGGTGGGGAGGGACAGAGAGAGAGGGAGACACAGAATCTGAAGCAGGCTCCATGCTCTGGGCTGACAGCACAGAGCCTGACATGGGGCTGGAACTCATGAACTGGGAGATCATGACCTGAGCAGAATTTGGACACTTAATGGACTGAGCCACCCAGGCGCCCCATATACATAGTTTTAATTAAGAATCACAAAACATGGTGAAAGTATTAATACATATATACTAATCTGATCTTGGTTGCAGAGTTACTTAGAGGAGTTTTAAAGTACACTCAGGCAAAAGAAGAAAAAGAGGAAAAGAGGAAAATAGCCATTTTATTTTAGGGAGGCAATCCTACTAAATGAATACATCTGCAGGAGTGTTCATGAGACAAAGTCATGCTATCCCTCAATGGTTATTATCACTTACGGTTTCTTCCATAGGATGTGCTTTTCTGATGTTTAAAATGTACTACTATAAAATTATTATTTGTATATACATTATTTTACATATTTTTGAGTATACATTTATTTGGACATATTATGGGGGTGTTTATATAAAACTACAATGTGTTTGTTTTTTATTCCTAAAACTACTTTAGTAATAAATGAATGAAGAATTTCCAAGGATGATTTTGACTATATATGCTTCCCTTATTCACCAAGCTGGGATGCTAACCACTTGTGTAAGTTATCTTTTTGTTGTAGCCGTGCTGCGTACCAAACAACCTAGAAATTAAGTGGCTTGAAGGCACAACCACTCATTTTGTGCTCATGGACATATGGATCAGCTCCATCTTGGTTTGACTTTGCTAAGCTGTAGTGGTTCAGTTAGGTTTACCTCCAAAATGTTGGTTAGCTCTAAATATATTCATATCTTAACTGAAAGATCATACCTTATCTGGGAAGGGAAATTCTCATGTCTGTGGACAGGAGCATGAGAGCAAACCAATCCATGCAAGGACAGATAAAGCCTCTGCCTGGATGCATCCATATGCTATATCGCTTTACATTCTTTTGGCTGAAGTGAATCACATAACCAAATGCAACATCCACAGGATAGAGAAATAAAGTATTCCCACAGAAGGGGCTGAGGAGGATGAATATTTTCTGAATCATAACATGATATGTAAATATGACTCTACAGGCAGCTAAATTTTCCTTGTGAAAAGTACCTGCAATTTTTATACACGACTACTGTCAGGATCATGCCATTCATTAAAAAAAGGAACATTTGCTTGTGTTTCTTTCAAGCTTAGGCTTTTTTTTAATTTCAGGATTTTAATGAGATTTTAACCAGCTTTTTATAACTTCTTTGCATTGCTTTAGTTTGTGACAAACAATATTAAACAAGTTGTTTGTTAGATATTTCACCACATACCATGAGTCAGTCTACTAATTAGCATTACAGAAGGAGAAGTGCTGAAGTCCCATAGAAGTGTTATTTATAGAAAATCTAAATTTCTTCAGTGTAAACTTGTTTACTATTAACTGTTCTTTGCAAAAAATATATATATTGCTATAGCTATGTTTAATGAGAAGCATAAATCACATCTAATGGACCATGCCTCAGACTACCATCAATTTATGATGCTGAGATATGGATTCAAGAATCTATCTTTCTATAACTAGTTCAGCTTGGGTTGAAATATTTATAGATAGGAGAAAAGCTTTAACTTTTTTAAGCAGCAATGGGACATTGTATGCTTCTTTGTTCTATTTAGTTTATAAATATTGAAGTAATAAATACTGCTGATTAAAACTAGAAAATGCAAATATACATGCAGGCAAGCACATTAAGCTAAAAATCCTGGCTAACCAAAAAAAAAAAAAAAAAATTTGGAGGGTGAGGAAGATGAGAGAAAAAGAAGTATATGTGCCAATGTTTCATTAGAGGTAGCAGTTCTCTATGTGCAGTAGCTCGTGACACTGGGTCTTTGGGCTGTATACCAAGGACTAGACCATACTAGCTCCCAGATTCTTAGGAGGCGGTTTTGATATTTGCACTCCTGAGAGCTGAAATGTGGATGTCTTCCTATTAATGGAAAATAATGCATTTTACAACAATGAGTATGAGAATATCCTTTATGCATTTCAATACCTTATTATATTCTCCTAATTTTAGGAGATATGGCCATATGATAGTTAACGTCCTATCAATAGTTACTGAAGTTTTTTTCTAGCTTTTTTCTTATCCTGTAGATGGCAAATGGCTAGCTACTTTACATATGTATTTCAGCATTGATTGTGAGAATGTGGTAGATAGACAGTTATCAACTGGGAACTGAAAGTCAGATAAATTCTTGCATTTAGAGTAACTCATTTCTCAATATAGACCATAAAAAAATCTGTGGTGGGCTACTTGGAACGATGGCTTACTTTCAACTATAAGTGGCAGGCGTAAAAAGAGAGTACATTGCTCCTTTTTCCTTCTTCCTCTCTGGAAACAGATTGGTACCTGCAGCAGAGTTTGGCATTTTGAAATCTTAATGAAACAAGTAGAGGGAGAAAAACACAAGATGCTAAGGATGTCAGAGAAGAGAGATAGAGCTTCAAAGCTAGTTAGATTGTAAAACTGTTTCACCAACATCAAACATTGCCTATGTCCAATTATATGTGGAAAACATGAACCTCAATTTTTAAGGCATGATTTATCAAGTTTTCAGTTCTTTGCTGCCAAAGGCATTCTTACACCGTACAGAATATTTATGTAGAATGAAATTTTAAACAGAAGATTTCCTAGTTAAAGAGCATACACATTTTCCATTGTAAACATTAATGTAAATTTTTCCTTCAAAAGGTTATGCAAACTTACACTCTACCAACAGCAAATGATAATACTTGTTTTCCTACATTGCTGTAGTATTGAGTGTTATTAGTTCATATATTCACTGACATTTATTAAGGGCTAATAAATGTGCCCAACACTGTGCCAATAATGACAGGCAAATAAACAGAAGTGATATGGCTTCTGACTTCCATGTTTCCGGTTGTGCTTTTATGACCATTTTATTTTTTCTTGATGAATCTTGAAAAATTCTTAAGTTTGGCTTTAGTATTTCATATTTTGTGTTGCCTCTTTGGTTGAGATCGAGGGACAGTTTAGGAAGTTTAGAATCAGTTGGCTTGTGATAAGGATTTTGTTGCCACCTCAACAGTCATGTGGTGATGGCTTATTTAATTCTCTGAGCCTCAGGTTCTTCACTTTAAATGAAGGATAATAAAAATATTTATTATAAGACCTATGAGTTATGTAAAGCACTTAAAGCAGGGCTTGTCTAATGTCACCTGATATTACCATAAGATTTTTAGTATATTTTATGATTTGTATTTGTATATATAAATGTTACAAAATTTGGTACATCAGTTTGTATGCAAATGACTTATTGAATTTTTGTGCTGATTACAATAGTTTATGTGTTGATACTCTAATATTCTAAAAGGCGAAAGCTTTATGCGATCTGAAGAGAAACCAGAGCATAATACTCTAATATTCTAAATATTTACTCATATTATCTGAAAATCTTCTGATTTCTATTCTTTTCCAATATTTATACTCTTATTTTTAATCTAATATGGAGTTAATTAGAATTTCCAGAAAAAATATTACCATGGTTACATTACCAGGCTTTCTAATTTAAATACTACAACTATTTTAATATAATTTTTGTTACTAGTCCCAGTGTTAAATAATACAATATCTGTTTTCATTTGTTTTTTTATTTTAGTATAGTTGACACACAATGTTAGAATACTTTTCCATATACAACATACTGATTCAAATTCTCTATGATGTATCCTTTGCTCACCATAAGAGTAGCTACCACCGGCCACCATATAACACTACTAAAATATCATTGACCATATTCCCTGTGATGTTCCTTTTATTTGCATGATTGATTCATTCCATAACTGGAGGCCTGTATCTCCCACTTCCCTTCACCCATTTTTGCCCTTCTCCTCCCTTCTGCTATCAATGTATTCTCTGTATTTATTGGTCTGATTCTGCTTTTTGTTTGTTTATCCATTTGTGTTTAAATTCCACATATGAGTGACATCATATGGTATTGATCTTTCTTCGTCTGACTTATTTTACTCAAATAATACCCTAAAGTCCATCCATGTTGTGGCAAATTGCATGATCTCATCCTATTTTATGGCTGCATAATATTACTGCAATTTGTTTTCTAAAACTTTTTTTTAATCACATAAGCTCATCTTTGTCACATTTTCCATAAGTTGCCAATTTTCTTTCATATGCTTATATGGACTATAAAATTTCTGTTTTCTAACTATTATAACTAGGAAGATTTCTTCCAGAATACATTCTTCATCCATCTTATTCATCTTAGTTTCTGCATCTATTTTCTCTCTCTTTTTCTCCATTTTGCTATAATTTTTTGCATAGTTCCCATACTTTTAAACAATTTACTGTATAAAATTAATTCATTATTTGATTTTTAATTCAATTTGTCAATTGAATTATCAATTCAAATTACATTGTTCATTGTATATCTAGTCCTTCTAAATGGACAGTAATAGTGTGGGGGTATCTTTTAACCTCTGA
The DNA here is from genome assembly GCF_024362965.1 of Panthera pardus. Taxonomy (NCBI): domain Eukaryota; kingdom Metazoa; phylum Chordata; class Mammalia; order Carnivora; family Felidae; genus Panthera; species Panthera pardus. The sequence continues at coordinate 83,522,504 of NW_026526810.1, forward strand.
ACTCTAATAAGGCCTCTAACAAGGCCTTTGTCTTATTACCTGGTCAGTGGAAAAAGCCTCTCTGTATCAGATATGTATTGCCATTGATAGTAGAGTACAATAAACTGACCAGAAATTTAGTGGGATTAAGCAAAAATATTTATCTTACTATTTTAAAGATTGGTAACTTGTGTTTGGCTCAGCCACACCATTCTCATCAACCATGCTACCTCATTCTCCTAGCAGTGGTCAGCTGCTAGGTTAGTTGGGGTTGGTTAAGATGCCTAAGGAAGCCTCAGGACTGACAATTCATTTCTCCTGCAAGAGTTTCTCTCTACCCAGTAGGCTGGCCAGAACTTAGTCAGGTGGTAGTTACAGTGTTTTGAGAGAGAGAGCTGAAGCCCAGCTTCAAAGGGTTAGGAAATAGACAATATCTTTTTGTGTAAAGAACTGCAAATGAAGGTACATGGATACAATAATAATTATGGTTATTTCTTGCAAATTATCTACTGAACCGTCTCTCGCTCTTGAGCTATAGTAGATCACATTTTGCAATGAGTTTTTTTTTTAAATTTATTTCCTCATTTGTGATCTAAAGTATTTCAATCATATAGAGTTTAATTATAAAATAACTAGATGAAATTGGTAGTAATTTGGCAGTTTTTACTTAAACACTACAACTTGTTTGATATGTAAATGTTGATTTATATTTTGCTATATGTTTGAAATTCATTACTACATCACTGGTTCTTAGTTCAACACCTGAATGCCTAGGTAACTTTAATTTGATTAATTGGTAAATCAGATAAATACCTTACCATCCTGTAGACATTTTTAAGACTGCAATCAAATGGTCCCAAAAAAGAGGCCAATAGAATTCACATTTGGTTGTTTCATATATTGTAACTTGCTGAAGGAGTGTTTTTTCTTCTCCAAGCAACCAGGAAACAGCCATGTATTAGAGTTCTCCAGAAAAACAGAACCAACAGGGTATGTATACCACGTTTTTGTGATGATGCATAGATTGTGAGAATGACTGTTCCCAACTCGGCATCACTAAAACTTTCTACGGATGGTAAAAAGCAATATTACTTAACATTTCCTTGTATTACCCTCTTTCCTTGCCTCCCACTGCACCCAAACAAATTCCCTTTTCTTCCTTACTATTGTTCAGAAGGTGATTGGCAATAATAATGTTGGTTTGAATTTTATTTATATTTCAAGAAATTGAATTTGTGTTTTTAAGTCATTTTAGAGAAAAAAAATAAGCCATTTTAACTCCATCTTTATATAAAATAAGGTCATACTTAAACATAATAATACTTTTATTTTTAATGCACCTAATTATAATTTTGGACTGGAACTACCTAAAGGCATTTTCAGGAATTAAGGTAATCAGATATAAGCAGTAAATTCTTAAGAACAAACTATGTCCTTCACAATGGCCTACCTGAAACAGAAATGGCTGATCATAAAAATCTGAGATAAAGGAATAACAGCTACATGTAAAATATAAAGTGTTGTGAATTATAAAATATAGTTCTGAACAGAATGTGTATGTGTGTACATGCACATGCGTGTGTACCTGTATGCTATCACACACACACACACATACACAGTAGGGGAAGTTTATACATAAAAAATCAAAGGAAAATTAGAAATGTGAAAGACATATATTCATTAAAAAACAAAACAAACAAAAATCTTTTTCAATAGTAAGTGTAATTACTTAATTAGACTCATTAAAAGAGGGAATTCCCATGATACAGGAAAGCATGAGTCTGATTTTCTTTTCAAGACTTTTTTTAATTATCACTATTCTCTTACACTTAGTGGGATGCAAAAGGAAGAAAAAGAGGGGCAAATCAAAATGCCAGTGTCTAATTTTGCTTTAAGCCCAGAGTAACAAATCAATGTGCATGTCAGGTGGTCCCCAGTGCTTTTTTATTTCAATAAAATTGAAGAAGACTTAATCTAGTTGTCAGAGGAGAGATCGTTAAAATGATTTTTGATGATAAATAACCTTGTTGGGTTTCTTTTTTTTTTTTTTTGGCACATCAATCAGAAGAAGTTTAAAGTATTGAGTGACTTTCCTGTGGAAAAAAATATTTTATTTACATTTAATTATTTATGTTCAAAAGTTTCTTGGTGCTTACTCACTGCAGAATTTAGAAATGATCATCTAAATATAGAAACTGGTGAGAAAAATGCCCATCATCCATTTCATTAAGTGAGTTGCCTCCAATAAATCTGAACTTCAGACATTAACAATTTATCTAAATGTGTTAAGGTCATAATGCCTTGATAAATTGCTTGCTAGTTATAATTATTAGAATGATTACTGAAGTCAGAAAAAAATTAGACATGAGCAAAACAGTATAAATACATAAAATGTTCATTTGTATTCATGGTTTTGTTGTGGAGAAATATGAGGACATAGTCAGCCTTTCAGAAATACCTATCACATTGAAGCAGATCTTGTTTTCAAAGTAGAATAGAAGTGTAAGTCCAAGGAGAAAAACAGTATCCTCTAACATTGATCTACCAAAATGATTTTCAAATTCCAGTTTAGCCATAACCTTGTTCCTCAGGTCGTATATAATAGAAGGCTTGGAGGTGGGAGAGATTAAATGGGACTATGCTAATTGAAAGGGAAAGGGACAAATATCTATAGATCTGATCTTCCTTAATCTTTACTAGGGTTTCTAAAACAGTGAATCACAGTTTTGAATACATTAGGTTTCATGATCTCTCTATTCCTTTCCAGGTATGATTATTTTATGAAGCATAACTAGCATATTGCCTTTAAATTGGGTAATTCACACATTTCCTCTTCAATATGCTTCTACTCTGGTTTTATAAGACTGTAATGCCTGCATTGATTGTATTTAAATTCTATTAAAATTTCAATAAGTACTTCTGTTTATAAACAGTTTACGTGATGTAAAACTGTCACATCTCAAGTACAGTCACTATCCCATGTTTATCTTCAAATTTTCTCCTCAGGAATTTATACTCTAGAGTGTTGTGTGCATCTTTCTCTATATTAGTGTGTGTATAAATGCATAATTTGTATAAATATATGCAAATTTTTAAATGGGTACTTTATACAAAGATGAAGCAAATGCCTCTGTTTCAAAAAGCTGGAAATATTGGGAAACGTAGAGCAGTGTTTAAAATCATGTTCTGGACTACACGAAAAATAGAAAACTCAGTGCTGGTAACAAAGTAGAGAAAACCTGCATGCTGAGCATGTAGGCCAATGTTACCATAGTCGTGGGAAGAGAGAGGAGTTAACCAAAAGGTTTTAAAACATATGCAGAGATAAGAGATCAAGACTGTCCACGTGAGGCAAGAATTCGAAACTGAGGCCCCTACAGGAGTACCACCCTTGTGTAGAGGCCTCCACACTTTGTTTCAACTGTCCCAATGGAGTCTAAAGGCCATGGCTATTCATTTTGGAATGAATCTGTGGAAGTTTCAAGAGTAGATACCATGACTAACAAGCCATGATTAAAATGTTAATAGCTAAGTGAGAGTATGTATATGTGGCAAACTTACCAAAATATAAGCAAGAATAAATAAGAAATTTGAATGTTCACATAGATTAAAGAAAGTAAATCACGAAAATCCCTGCGTCATAATTATCTACCCATATATTTTTTTTAATTTCTAAAATTTGTTTGTTTATTTATTTATTTAGGGAATGAGCACAAGCGGGGTGGGGGCAGAGAGAAATGGAGACAGAACCCCAAGCAAACTCCTCACCATCAGCAAACACCCCACTTCAAGTCTGATGCAGGCTTGAACCCATGAACCATGAGATCATGACCAAGAGTCAGACTTTTAACCAACTATGCCACACAGGTGCCCTAAGCATCTTTTTTTTTTTAAAGTTTATTTATTTATTTTGAGAGGGAGGACAGGGGGAGGGGTATATATAGAGAGAATCCCAAGCAAGTTCTTCACCATCAACACAGAGCCCAACATGGGGCTTGAACCCACAAACTGTGAGGTCATGACCTAAGCCAAAATCAAGATTCAGGTGCTTAACCAACTGAGCCACCTAGGCGTCCCTAGGCATCTTTTAAACCAAGAAATTAGAATAATCTTGCAATTAACTTTCAGGGAACTGAAAAACAATAACTATTTCTCAGACTGTATTATGAGATCACAATTGCAATGGGAGTAAATATGATAAATTATTTATAAAATAAGAAAAACATATAGCCCAATCTCCCTCAGTGTGGATGAGTTTGCTAAAATTCTGTCCTTCAAAGAACTCTGTGCCTGGATTATTGGAAGAATTTTTAATCTGAAGGCATAAAAAAAAAGGAACTGAATCCACCGTAAGCCTTATATTGGGGTCTATAGCTGTAAAGTTGCAATGTTGCACTTTATGTGAACCGCAGAGATGGTTATTGGAGGAATTCAGCATCTTCGGCTCCAAGGAAAGTTCCTGACCCAAGCAGTAGCTGTATGTAAATATGTTGCTCAAGTGAAGATACCTGAAAAAATCTGTACCTAAAGTTTGTAATATAAATCATCCTAAAAGAATTTTTTTGGTGAGTTATTTTAAAAATATAGAGAAAAACAACCACTATTTGGTTAACAGAATTAGTCTATTTAAAAAAAAAATGATTTCTCAGAATCAGTGTTTAAATACATTTTATTTAGAATCCGAGGCTGCAAAAAGTGGAAGGGACATTTGGGATATTCTAGTCTAGCTGTTTCATGTTGCAAATTGGGATGTGAAGGGTTAAGTGATATTCCCCAAGCTTACATTAATTGACAGAAAAGTTGGAACTGAAACTAAGTTTCTAACGTTTTCCATAGTTTATTCTCTCCCCCTTTAAGTGCCAATTCTAAAAACTACTTGGTCTAGGAGGATATTGTACTTCTGATAATTTTCTTGCAGTGTTCATCCAAATGAAAGCAGGGTTGTGAAAGAGTAAATGCCATAAAAAAGGAAAGAACTCAGGCAGGCATGCTCTGTCTTTCCCAGTTGGAAGTCACAGAGCAGTATATTCCCATAACGTTCATAAAGCGAATATACTAGAAAGAATCAGAATTTGTAAAGGGCAGAGATCATGGCTTGCCTTTTGAAGTGGTATTCTGAGGTATTTTAAAGACTTATTTGGATCATTTTTTGGCTGAGATAATTCTCTTTCAAACAACTACCAGTGACTATCAGTAACTAACAGTGACTGGGTTTATTTTGTATAACATATCAGTAAAATATGTTTTGCTTTATTTTTTAGTCAATGATTGTCAAATTTCACAGGCTTAAGGAATCACCAGGAAGTTAGAATAGAGAGTTCAGGGATCCCACACAAAACGCTGTTTCAGTGGGCTTGTGGGGGAGCCTAAGTATTTGCACTGAAAACAGGGAAGTGATTCCAATGTATGCATTGCTCTTAAGTTTGCCCTTTGGGAGAGATTGTTTCAAGGCATTTAGACATGTTTAGGAGCATTTTCTTACCTTTGTTCTTGACTGTTGTTAATTAAGTTTGTTTGCCCTTGAGAAACTTTGCTATAATCAAGCATCATATATCCACCAAGCCTGGATATTTTTTCGTTTTTAACGTTTATTTATTTTTGAGAGAGAGAGAGACAGAGCACAAACGGGAGGGGCAGAGAGGGAGACACAGAATCTGAGGCAGGCCCCAGGCTCTGAGCTGTTAGCACAGAGCCGGATGCAGGACTTGAACCCACAGACCATGAGATCATGACCTGAGCTGAAGTTGGATATTTAACCAAGTAAGCCATCCAGGCACTCCACAAGTCTGATTTTCATCAATATATTTCACTCAGTTTATTTTTTCCATCAAAACACATTGCAATATAAATGCATATATATATTTACAAGGGCCATATTTATCATTATCTTTGAAATATGTATCATAAACTGAATATAATCATGTATACATAGGTACTATGTGAAGTCCCTATAAACAGTTAAACAGAAATTCGATTATGAGGACATCAGCTAAATAGATTGATGTTATGCAGATTTGGCTTTACAAGTCAGAGATTCAAAAACAGATATTCATTCTAAACTGTCTCCAAAAATTCCTTGCTAACTAGTGGTGCTATGTTAGAGGTTCAGTTAAACTGTACATCAAACTATGTATCTTAAAATGCAATTTTTTTTTTAGAACAGTATGTCTCTCTAAGAGATTTAACATAAGAATCTCCTGTGAATCTTCATTCATAAAATGCAGATTCTGATTCTGTAGGTTTGGAGCACGGCACAAGTATCTGCATTTCCACCTTGCTCCCAAGTGATATCGCATTTTGAACAACAGTGCTTTGGAGGATATTTTTTTCACCAAGATGTGGCAACTCTATATTGTGAATTTTTTTGTCATGTTATTCTGAGAGTAGTGTGCCAGTGGAGTTTTGTTCAGTCTAGCTGTGGAACTCATTGAAGACATATGTTAGATATTTCTTTTGTTCCTGAAAAGTGAAAAAAAAAAATTCGCTGTCTTAGGTAATTTTTTTTTCTGTACTCATACAGGGAATGCCCTGTCCATTTGTTTTTTCTTCTGCAAGATAATTTATCTAAAGTAAGAACACTAAACTCTTCATATTGTACTGGGCCAAAGTGAACTTGCCAGGCTTCACTATCTTAACCCAACAAATCCTTGATGAGAAATAAGGCAAGACCAACATTGTTCTGTTAAGCTAAATGCTTCATGAGATAAAGAAATAGAAATATTCACACTTCCAGAACCTTCTGGTCAAAAGGTCAAAAACAGAAGTTTCACATTTTGTATGCTATAGTAAAATAGTTGGAACATGTTCAGAAAGATATTTTGATTTACCCAACTGAAAGGGCAAAAGAAAACACTGTAAAGAATTATCCTTTCAGAAAGTCTTGAAATTAGCTATTAGAAAACAAGAAAGTCTTCATACAGATTAGGTCTTAAGAAATACATAGGTATTACCCACTATGCTGAAGTCAGAATATTATGCCATTTTCTTAATTTAATATCCGATTTTTTTTTAGATTAACATCTTGCCTCTAGCTTGATTTTCTGCCTTTTGTATTATTTCCTGTGACCTAAAGAACAAAGTGAGGCTTATTTTCCTTCTGGTTATATTCTAGCCTCATGTGAAATCTCTCAGGAGCCAAACTGATATCTACCTTCAAGGAGAAAACCATGACCCTAAATTCTCCATCCCACCTTTTGTGGATTTCTAGGACCTGGAGCTTGGCTCCACAATTTAAATGTAAATTAAAAAGCACCTTCCCTTGTATTTCAGTTAGATTCTGCTTGTCCATCCTAAAAACCTTAGTCAGAATTATGATTTAAAAATTTTTTAATACTTATTTTTGAGAGAGAGAGACGGGGGGGGGGGGAAGGGAGAGAGAGGGAGGGAGGGAGAGAGACAGAGAGAGAGAAGGAGAGAGAGGGGAGGGGCAGAGAGAGGGAGACACAGAATCCAAAGCAGGATCCAGGCTCTGAGCTGTCTGCACAGAGCCCAACGTGGTGCTTGTACTCACGAACTGTGAGATCATGACCTCAGCCACAGTCAGACGCTTAACCGACTGAGCCACCCAGGTGGCCCAGAATTATGTTTTTCGCACTGTGTCAGTGGTTTCCAATTTGTTTCCCATTGAAGTCCTTCATGAGAAATGTATTGATTCTTTCCTAACTGAAGTTGGTAAGTGCTTAAATGCTCTTTTGTGCATGGTAATATACTTTAAAAGAAGGAAGGAAAAAGCATTCCTGACCTATAAGCAATATAAACATAAGGAATCATAATAATAGAAGCATTAGAGGTAATATTGATATAACAGCACTTCTACTCACTAGAAAATAGAAATGAAACTATCTCTCTAGCTTCATTTTTCTCTTCAGGAACATGAGGCCATTTATACCTGCCTTCTCTCTCCTGAGATGCTATGAGGATGAAATTAGACAATGTGTATAAAGTGGATTTATATACTAAAAAATAAACAAGTATTTTTTTTTAATTTGTTGCATAGCATTCCATAGTATAAGGTTGGAAAAAAAAAGATCCAGGAATTAGCTCTTGTCCTTCATAATTCTCTCTCTTTAATCTCTCATGGTATCCCAATGTACTCCCACAGAAGGAAACAAAAGGCAACACTAGAACTAGTTCTTTAGAAATGCAGAGCAAGTGAGTGATAGGGAAATATAGAAGGCAGACTTGTTAATAGTGAAAAAGGTAAAAAGAAAAAGGATTCAAGCTGTTAAAAAAGTATTTCACAGATGAGAAATCCCTCATACCTATAGATACCAAGTCAAAACTCCAGTAGAGAATTCCTTCCAGGTGCGGGGCTATGAGAACAAACGTCCTCCATTGCACTCTTTCCTAACAGGTACAATATGCGTGGAAGTGGCCAGGCTTGAAAATATTATATTATAAGAGATGTCATTTACGCTGAGAAATTCTCCTCAGCTTTGTGAAATTTTCAGATTTCGTATCATCAAACAATTGACTCATTAAACAGTAACAGTTTTCATGTCCTGAAATTTATTATTTCTAATTCTCAAAATATGGTATTTTTAGTGCTGCAATTTGTCAGTGGCTCTTAGGGAAAGCAACATTTTTAATTGGTATTTTTATTTACATGGAGTTATGTTATATTCATATGAAAAGTTTGTAACTTTTCTCTCTTTAACCCTTTTCAATTTTTTTTCTTCAATGCTCTGGTTCATATGTAAGAAAAAACAGCAGAATTTTATGAATATAGTTCTAGAGAGATCATTAAATTTACTGAGACTGAAAGTTTTAGTGTTCCATAAACATGCTGAAATTTATTAGAAACACAGAAATCCCTCTTTACTTAAGTTGTAGTCTACTAATCTTCATTAGAAATATTTAAGCTGCTTTTTAAAAGTAGATTCCTGTTTCCACCTTAGTCTCCACCTTAGTGTTCCTATATCAGATCCCTTTTGAATACACTCATTGAATCTTTTTTTTTTTAACAAGCATTACAGTGATTCTTTAAATATTGAAGCTTGAGAAAGCTTTGAAAATTCCTGCCCAGCTTTTCCCCCAAATAACTTAATTCTTCAGAAGAAAGATGACTCTGTAAAAAACATAAAGCAGAGTTTAAAATCTGGTGAGGGGCATCCGGGTGGCTCAGTTAAGCATCCGACTATAGCTCAGGTCGTGATCTCCCAGTCTGTGAGTTTGAGCCCCGCGGCGGGCTCTGTGCTGACAGCTCAGAGCCTGGACTTGTTTCGGATTCTGTGTCTCCCTCTCTCTCTCCCCCTCCCCACCTCTCAAAAATAAATAAACATTAAAAAATTAAAAATAAAGTATGGTGAAAGATATTATTGCTCAATGAAATTCAAAAAGTGTGGAAAAGTAAAAACAGCAAGTGCAATATATCTTATTTTTTTCTTGTGCCCTTCTCCCTATCAGTATAGTTCTGTCTCATGAAGTAGATGCATTGTTGATCTTTACAATCCTTTAGAATCCTAATGACAATACACATTAAATTTTGAGATCATGGTAGACTCAATTGTCAAGCTAGAGAAACTGACTAGTTTTCGTAGAATTGACTAGTATAGTCCACGACAGAGAAAAACAAACTGTCAGCATCCTACATTCTGAATTGAGAGAACGGCAAGCTGTGAGACCAGAGCCTAATGAAAGGCACAATTTTAACAAAACAGTCCTTACAATCCTCTCTCACTTGCCTTCCTCTATTTAGGAGAACTAGAGTTGAGATACAGGAGTACAGGTGATCTTTTTAGGGAGGACAGATCATGAAAAGGAGTGATCCTCAAGGATGGGATACTGACTGGTTCTCATTGCCATCCCAACATGTAGTAGTCATTGGAGAATTGCTTGTAGTATCTATGGGTGCCTGAAAGGAGGCATGATTATCTACTTCCCAAGTAAGATAACTGCTTGGCCATTGGCCCTAATGACTTCCACATATGACATTGAATTGATGCTGGATCATGGTAAGCAATAGATGTATTAGAGAGAAAGCACTATGGCCAGACAAGATTAGGAAAGGAAGATCTCTACATGTACACTTCCCAAGAGGTGCATAAAATGATTGTTACCCTTGTCTATAAAAACCCATTCATAAACTCCAGAGTTGGGGTCTTGGAGGTCAGATTACACATCTACTTGTCAATTACACATTTGCTGAGACTGGCAGAGTGTGATTCAGACTTTCAGGCATATTAGGAATGTACCACTAGGCTCTCTTTTTAGATGTCAAATGGAGTACATTGACTCTTCTAAGTGTCCTCTGATGCACCGATGTTTGAGACATGTGGTTGAGCTTGAATCAGCAGGGCCTGCTTCAGCCTGTATTTATCCATGGTAATACTAAACACAACAGTTTAGGTCAGTTATGATGACAGGTTGGAATGGTAGCAACTTGATGTCTTCTGTTTTTGTGTGATTCCTATTTTAACTAATAAAAAAGATGATGGCCAATTGACACACATGCAAATAAATATTCATGCAAGGAATATCTTTTATTTATTTATTTATTTATTTATTTATTTATTTATTTATTTTAATTTATTTTTGGGACAGAGAGAGACAGAGCATGAACGGGGGAGGGGCAGAGAGAGAGGGAGACACAGAATCGGAAACAGGCTCCAGGCTCCGAGCCATCAGCCCAGAGCCTGACGCGGGGCTGGAACTCACGGACCGCGAGATCGTGACCTGGCTGAAGTTGGACGCTTAACCGACTGCGCCACCCAGGCGCCCCAGGAATATCTTTTATTTAAACCTCCCCCTTTTTCTTGGTCTTTTCACCAAGGAAATAGGTGGTGGGCAAGAAAGGTGAGTGGGAAAGAGCTTCGCATGCCCCTAACCCCTCCTCTTTCCCTCAGACCACTGGAGACACACATCTGATGTACATTAGGGAAGAGCTTTGAATTGACTATGAAACTTACGCTTTATAATGAATTACCTTAAATTTTAAAAGCCACAGCAAGAGAATTTAACAACCCAACCCAATGAAGATATTAAGATTTCTACTGAGATTCATTAAGGGAGCCCATGACTCAGGTGGAATACTGGGGGTGGCAGATAAATTGAAAAGCCATACAGGTGACAGGAAAGAAAGGGAGAGAGAAGGAGGAAGATAAGGAGAGGGAAGCGGAGAGAGAGGAGAGATGGATACAGAGATGGGAAAGAAGGAAGGGAGGGAGGGAGGAAGGAGTTATTTAATGTTTATGGTTCAAAGGGTTGAGTGAAATTAAACTATCACATCTCCTAAAATTTACTCACTATTCCTTATTCAAATTTTGCTTCTTTAAAGAGGAAATGCTAGACCACAGTCCTTTGTAGAAACAGCAAATTGAAGAGGCTAAATGATTTGTATATGTACATATCATCTGTAAATATTATTCCACTCATTCTTTTTCTTTTCTTTTTATTTATTTTTTTTTGTCTTTTTGGCTATATATACCATGAGGGGTGGGGGAAGAAGTTTGTCAATGTCCTTTCCCTCAACAGGTTTACAATATTACTAACATTCAGGACAAATTACAAATCAAAGGTGTGATAATTTTCAAAGTCTCAACTGCAAATCCAGCCGTTTTTGAACTGTTTTGTTCTTTTGCCAGATTATCAGTAGAAGGTGCTAGAGGTACCTGGCAGGGCAAAGGTGCACCTGTTCCCAAATTTTGTTTGTTTCTTGGTCAGCAGCTCACAGTGGCTAGTGGCATATTTTGTATGTATAGCATCTAAAGGTGCTCACTCCTCAGTGAGTTTCAGAGTATCCTCACAGGTAGCTTCATAAGCCACTTTCAGTGTCCTCTCAGGCAGCTCCCAGCAAATTCCACCAATGACCCCAAGGGCAACTTCCCAGAGTATTTGGTCAACTTCCTGTGACACTCATCAATAGCCCAGCAAGTAGCTTCTTAGTGAGGGTAAGCAGTTTCCTTCTTGTCAGCCCCTGTCCACAGCACCTCAGTGAAGTTCTCTACTCTCTGGTGGGCCACACTAATATCTTCTCTACTAATGTTTGAATCTCAGCCTTAATGGGAGCTAAGGAAGCTTTTGGAAATTGGTTCCTGCCTTACATACTCTTCCTTAGCCCTAGAGGCCATGACATCCTTCTACCTCTGCTATCATCATATTCTTCTGAATTATCCTTTACCCCATAATAGTTAATCTCTGGTTATTAGTTAATAATTCTTTATAGCCCTCTCCCCATTCATTTCTCTCATTCTTAATATGGTAGTAATTCTGCTTACCTCACAACATATATAATAATGGTTAGTAGGGAATATTTTGTGAGTAGAGGACAAAGTAAAGGTATTTATGACTGATCTTCCTAAGTGTCTTAGTCTATTTGGGCTGACGTAACAAAATATTCCAAACTGGGTAGCTTATGAGCAGCAGAAATGTATGGCTCAGAGTTCTGGAGTCCAGAAGTCCAAAATCAGGGTGCCCTCATGGTTAAGTGAAGGCCCTCTTCCTGGTTACAGACCTCTCATGGTATCTCACATGGTGGAAGGGGCGAAGGAACAAAAGGGAACCTCTTTTATAAGGCACCATCCCGTACATTCAAGATCACACCCTTAAGCACTTCCCAGTCTCCACCCACTAATACCAGCACCTTTGGGGGTTAGGATTTCAACATATGAATTTGAGGAACTCAAATATACAGACCATAGCACTCAGGTGTAAATAGAAAACAGCTCGATTGTCCACATGTAAAAATGTAAATCAATTTAAATGTACAGTAATATTCAGAATCCTCCATAATTTTCATATAAACTCATATTCAAAAGTTGATTTTGATGTCATATCCTATAGCCTATTATTAAGCATAATACTCCCTTGTAGATCTAGATTTTAAAAAGTCTATTGTATTATGTTATATTATATGGATGAAGGGGATCAAAATATACCAATTTCTAATTATATATTAAGTAAGTCATGGAGATGTAATAGATAGCATGATGACTATAGATAATAATACTGTATTGCATATTTGAAAGTTGTTTAGTATAAATACTATAACTTCTCATTATAAGAAAAAGTTTGTAACTATGATGATAATGGATATTAACTAGACTTATTGTGATCATTTTGTGATATATACAAATATTGAATCATTATATTGTACTCCTGAAACTAATATAATGTCAGATGTCAATTATACCTCAATAATTGTTTTTAAAATGAAAGGCAATGAAAAAGGTACATAAATTCAGGGACTGACATATTTTGACAGAGACACTTTTATACCTAAAAAGTAAAAAAAAAAAAAAAAAAAAAATTGAACTTAAAAAGAGCTTGAATGTACAGGGCTAATCAAATTACAGTTAAAGTTATTCAGAGCAAGTTACTCAGATTAAGGTGGTGGCCTACCCAGCTGCTGTTCCAGATCACTTCACAGTAGTCACCCTTAAGTTTAGAGAGTGATCTATGTACTAGAAAGCTTAAAAACAAGCTAGCTAAACTATAGTGATTGTTTAATTGGAGGATTCGTTATCATCCTGCCTAGTTCAGTAGTAAATTCCTTCTATTAGCACATACAACTAGTTTTCCTCTCCATTTTCTGGTCTGATTCATATTAATAGAAATGTATTCCTTCAGCTGACATTTTATCAATTACAAAATTCAAAATAAGAAATAAATAATTATAGAATTCCCTCATGATTGGTCATGGCAACTCTAAGACCTTAGGTAGGCAGTGACTGAGATAACAAACCCCAAAGGATTCCATGTTGTAGGGGGAATAAGATTTAACTTTGATTCACACTTTACCCCTTCCTATTGTCATCTGGAAAAGACACACACACACACACACACACACACACACACACACACACACACGTGAGCAAATGTGGACTTAATATCCTATGATTAGATACAATACACTTGAAAATCAGAGTGCAAAAGGTCTATATGGCTACATTATTTACCTAGCCTGCATTATTTACCTGGCCTTTTTAAGGCATTTTCAGTAAACCATCATAATGTCAAAAAGTTCTAAATATTTTTTCTAAGACCACTATTCTACATAAACTAAAAATATTTTCTAACTAGGCATGTTGATCATTTTCTAAAATAATTCTTACACTGTAAGAAGTGATTATGAATGTTGCTTCCCAGGGACCATCAGCCACAAATCACCTAAATTCAATTTAATATAATTTATAGAGTGTAGTTATAAATTAACTGTATGTATTATTGTCTTAATTTTGAACTTTTGTGGTTCTTATATCCATCAATAATAAATCAATAAGTATAAATGAGCCTTTATAGCATGCCACATATCATATTATATACCACATGCTATAAAAAGTGAAGAAAATTATCTACTTCCTGTAAATATTTCATAATCTACAGATGTTTCATCTTTAAGATTCTCCAGTTGGAGTAAATCAAATGTTTTTTTTATTCTATATTACATATGAATTATAATTCTTAACCTGTTTAACCATGTTAATTGCTTTGTCTAATTAGAATCTTTGACAACCAAAATAAAAATCCCAATATTCATATGCCTTAAAATGAGTAGTCTCTTGGGGCATTTCTAAAAATTCTAAATAAATAATAAAAAAGAAATTAAACATTAAGTTATAACAAAAACAGAATAGATTAGATGCCTTAATTATATATCAGAATATATGTAGAAAGTAATTAAATTATGTGAAAAAATTTGCTAAAAATACTTCTGGTGATAATTTAAGTCTGTAAATTTTGTTTCTTCCTTATTATGTCTAGGGCAGTCAGGTATATGTAAAAATAGGTCATTTTTCTGAGATAAACAAAGATCCACTATAACCTTCTTTTATTTTTATTTCATTTTTATTCAAAATTCTCAGTGGTACCAAACTTTTCTGTCATTCCAAGGATTAGGTGACCGCTTATTAAAATTACTAAAACCTTGGGGCGCCTGGGTGGCTCAGTGGGTTGAGCATCCAACTTCAGCTCAGGTCACGATCTCACGGTCCTGAGTTCGAGCCCTGCGTCGGGCTCTGGGCTGATGGCTCAGAGCCTGGAGCCTGCTTCCCATTCTGTGTCTCCCTCTCTCTCTGCCCCTCCCCCGTTCATGCTCTGTCTCTCTCTGTCTCAAAAATAAATAAATGTTAAAAAAAAATAAAAATAAAAAAATAAATAAAATTACTAAAACCTTACTTTAAGAAATAATGTAAAAACTTTTGAGATCTTCAATGCATTTCCAATAAAAAAATGCCATGCAAATGGAAATTATGATGATACAGTGCTTGGCTTCCATATCAGTCTCATGCCCTAATGGGTATGAGAATTTAATGGAGATGGTAGAGCATATGCAGTTTCAGCTGGCACTAGGGAAAACTTGCAAAAAAGTTACAGTTGATTGAAATTGCTTGGCAGAAACATGCACTTATGTGGTCCAAAAGTATAATGTTTACTGTTATACTGGCTAGATTTGGAAACAAAGGTACTGAACTGACACTGACAGGGAATATTTCAGATATGGCTGCAGATGAACCCTTTATGATTGATAATCTGTTTAGAATCAAGTGCTGACAAATACCTTGCCTGGAAGAGCCTTGCTCTTCATTTCTGTATGTTACGCCAACTTTAAAACACATTGTTACTGGCATGCCTGCAAAAGCAATTGAAAAGAATGGAAGCACTTACAAAAGTCACCTGGCAGGAAACATTTTACTGCATTTTTATAATCAGGCACTCAAAGCACACATTGTGAATAAGGAAATAAAGACAGCATTAATTGATTTTTTTTTTCTATATACTAAAGGGCTGGAACAGAACAATTTTATTCAGCGATTTTTTTTTTAAATAAGTATATTGAGAATGTTTTAAAAGTACAAATTCTTATGTTAAAATAATGAATAATATGATTTGGGGAGGGTGCATAAGCCTTTTATATGCATGCAATGTTTGCATAGTATGTATTTTAGGGTGCCATTTGCCCCCCTCCCCCATCATGGGAAGGCAAAATATTTGTCTTCCAATGTACTTAATGTGATCTACACTGGCTTGTTAGTAATCCTAGTGTATAAAATCATATAATTTTAACCTGTATTATTAGTCTCAGATGAATCTTCTTGAAGTTACTTGGTGGTCTGGGTAGTAAAGTTCCCAGTTAACCAACTGTGGATGGTACTTTTTAAATGTAGATATTGGATTCTTCCTTTCTTTTTTCTTTTTCTTTCTTTCTTTCTTTCTTTCTTTCTTTCTTTCTTTCTTTCTTTCTTTCTTTCCCTCTCTTCCTTCCTTCCTCCCTCCCTCCCTCTTTCTGTTTTTGGTACAGAGATTTGTAAGTGATAGCAAACTGTTATTAACTGAAGGTATACTATGCCTCCCATATTGAACTATATATGTCATTTCTGTATTCTTCATTAATATTTACAAGAATCTGGGAAGTAGGATATATTCTCAAATTATACTTGAGGAAACTGAGGCTTAGAGTTTAGTAATTTGTCTTTTTTTTTTATAAACTCTTATATGAGGATGAAAAAAAATTTAACTCCAAAATTGTCTATAAGAACAACTTGTTATTATGGTCAAAACCTGCCTTAAAGAATTTTTGATATTTATAAAAAGAGAAATAAACAATGAAAACAAGATTATTAATGAATAGCAAACAAAGGGTTTCTGCCTGAAGACATGTAATTATACAGAAAAGTTTAAGATTAACAGGCCCAAGTTAAAAATCAGATGGTGATATGGGATAACATATGTACATTATTTTCTCTTTCTGAATGTCAGGCTACTCCTCTCCAAATTGAAGAAAATAATAGTTGGCATATTGATCATTCTGTGATTTAAATGATAGAAGATATATAAAACATAATATCCACTGGAAACATATACTACAACACTATAGTCATTTAAAAGGTTCAGTCTTTCTCCTTTTTTTCCTCTTGGGAGGAAGGTGATTGGAACTAATCTAACAGCACAGGTATGAGAAAGACTGTTTTATCCAAGGTAAACTGTGTTTATACATGACTAAGGTGGGGTTAGGAGAAATCGTCAGAACTAAACTATACACTGTGCAAAGGCCTAAAAATAGAATGAGGGATTTTAACAAACATCTTTCAAGAAATGTTAAGACAAAAAGAGCAATAATCGGTGAGCATATATTGTTAGGAGATCATTCTCCATGGATCTCTTGCATTTCTGAACATTTTGTGAGGAAAGCACTGCTATTTTCTGGACTATCATTTCAAGGATATTTGTATAGCAAACAGTTTTGAAAGGCATAGTCTATCCTGGTGGGGGCCAGGGGGAATAAAGCAAGTTTGTTTACAGCCTTGTAAGATAGAAATAGCGTTTCCTTCTGGAACCATGCAGGTGTAATGCTTGTTAAGAAACAAAGATAACAAGCGTGTTGGCTTAGGGTTGCATTCATGATTCCAACCTTAGATCACTTTGGAGGTGGCAATGCAAATTCTCATCTTAGCTGGACTAAGAAAGCTTTCACCTTCTGAAGGAGTTTTCTTGGAGACAGATGAACTCACACAGGGAAACACAGAAGGATTGCCTAGAATTTAGGCTCTTACTACTCTGGATTGGGTTTACAGTGCTGATGAAAGGAACACATTGGAGAGCAAGAAAGTAGTGCCCCTTTATGTTGAAAATGGATAAAAACTTCAGAGATACAGTCTTGAGAATGGAGCAGCAGATGTCCCATATTTAAAAGGCAAAAGATTTATGCAATCTGAAGAGAAACCAGAGCATGATGCCCCATATTTAAAAAGACCCCTTAGGGGCATCTGTGTGGCTCAGTAGGTTAAGCACCCAGTCCTTGACTTCAGTTCAGATCATGATCTCACAGGTTTGAGCTTCATGTGAGTTTGAGTCTCAGTTGTGAGTGCAGAGCCTTCTTGGGATTCTTGCTCTCTCTCTCTGCCCCTCTCCCACTTGTGCACAAGTGCATGAGCACACACACGCTCACTCTCTTTCTGTCTAAATAAACTTAAAAAATATTTTTAAAAGACTCCTTAAAAATTGTTGCCATTCTGTGAGTCAAGCAGATCGGATGTCAGCCAAATGGTACAAATCCCACAGCCCTGGCCTGAAAGCATGTGACTGTGGATTTTTAGAAAAGGAGTTTCCAAAGCTAAACAAAAGGGTGTTAGTAATGACAGCCATGCCACATGATACAGAGCTTCTGGTAGACAAAAACTTACAAGCTCATTTAGTTGAGCTACAAGCAGTTGCCATGATATTGGAAACCAAAAGTCAATGCATCTTTTTAAAATTTTTTTAACGTTTATTTATTATTGAGAGAGTGAGAGAGACAGAGCATGAGCATGGGAGGGGCAGAGAGTGAGGGAGACACAGAATCTGAAGCAGGCTCCAGGCTCCAGGCTCCAGTTGCCAGCACAGAGCCGGACGTGGGGCTTGAACTTGCAACCGCGAGATCATGACCTGAGCCGAAGTCGGATGCTTAACCGACTGAGCCACCCAGGCACCCCTCAATGCACTTTTTTTAATGGAATGGAGTCATTCTGTCCTATGTCCTCTAATCTCTTCCTCTTTCCTAATTAACTGCTTTCATAAGACAAAGATAGAGAGGGAGCTTGCATAAATGCAAGCAAGAGAGGTGGGACTGAGATTTCACTGTCCCGCAACAGGGACCAAAGCAACATGAACTCACCCTTCTGGTTAAGCTTGGGAACTTCAGAAAGGGAAGGGACTCAAGTTTTTATGAATCCGTTGGGTGCAGGTGTCCAAATCACCAACCTATTCAGTGTTGAGGAAGGAGGATCCCAGATTTAACTGACGAAGGTGCAAGGAAAGCTAACATGACCTTGTGGGTGGCACCCTTTGGAACAACTCAGTTAATAGTGTTAACCATTTCTACTGAATGTATAGTGGTATTGATGTTTTGCTTGCTTTCTCTCTTAAAGTATTAACTGATAGAAAGGATTCTTTTGATCAGAAAGAACTCATGCATGAAAGTGCTAATAAATAGCACTTTGTGGAAAGTGCTAATAAATAGCTCCACAATTTATCTCTCACCTCACTCTCAGGTAGTCCAACAAAAGCAATATAGAATCCCAGGAGGGAGAAAGGAAAACCACAGTTTCCAGTTAGAGCTTAAACTTTACAGATGTAGTAAAATAACACATCTCAATATAAAAGCGCTATATCACTAGCGAAAAGCCAGATGGAGGTGGAGGTTTATGGGGGATTATCACCAGTGAATTTCTATACTGATCTCTTAGTCCCTGTTTTTCCAGATCCTAGTGTTATAACTGAATCCATTGCACAAATGCATGACACATTTTATGCTATCTTGGAAATTTCCAACTCCTTCCTTTCTAACCTACTGACACCTAAAGACTGTTATTAATTCACATTTACATGGCAAGACTTCCAATATATGCCTTCAATACCCTCTCAAGAATATTTAGCCCCCTTACCATTTGCCTCCAATAGCTAGGTCAGGATTTAGTGTAAGCACCTCTATCATCAGATTTTCTAAGCTTTCACTAAATAAGTGATGCCTTATTGCCTGGTAAGGCAGAAGAGTCCATATCAAACACCTTGACTATACTATCTCACCTCTACCAGTAGAAATAGCTGAAAATACCTTGTGACATTTAGGAGGTTGTTCACCAAATAAGCTGATTGTGACTATGTGGGCCTATCACATTTTTAATCCTTTTGGCAATCAGGAAAAAAAAAAAAAGATGTTGTTTTTTAGACCCCATCACTTAAAAAAAACCTTATTGGATACCTGAGATATTATGCGCTTTACTTAAGCATTCTCCCTGGTACTTTAAATCAGTGAAATTCCAAATCAGCATCTATTGAATGCAGCCCAAATCAACAGGCTATGCCCTAATTGGTTCAGCAAGATGGGACACATTCTATCTTGTGGAACCCACAAACCCAATATAATCCCATATGTATAAAATGCAAAACAATCAAAACTTACTCTTCTAAGTGTATACATAATTGGTAAAATTATAAGAAAATAATTTATGAAAGTGACTTTTACCATTTTCTATATTTTAATTGCTTGAATGATTTCTATATCAACTGATTTGAGATAAGTACTTAAGAAAAAATTACGTGTTCCAAAGAGTGGTAAGGGGCTTCATAGAATTCCTCATGTCTTGGTTCTTTCCGTTTGCAATTTTAATTACATGCCATTTTCAATATACTTACGTTGCAACTTGGGAAATGTTTGGGAGTCTGGAAAACTGAGAACAAGCAAAGTTTGGTATGGCAAAAACTGCTGCTACCATCATTTTTATTTATCTTTTTTCATTCCAGGCATATCTACAATGCTGGTTTCCTAGTAGTAGTTGAGATATTGTTTCTTATCACTGTGGAAATATTAACTTTTGTAGGATATAATATATGCATTAGAAACAATACTTAGTGTTGGTATTCTCAACTATATTTTTGGTTATGGATCCCCAAATGGGTGCTTTAAAAGTACTGGCTGGTAAAAGGAAAAAATCCATGGTGTTTTCTGACCTATTTCCTATATGGAATAAATAACTGAATATCAGCCATAGAGATACCTGCTGTGTGACTAACACATGGAAGAGACTTTAAAAATGAACTCCAAAACTGAAAGTTATTTTATATATATACTCTGTGTGTGTGTGTGTGTATACACACACACACACACACACACACACACACACACACAGTATTATATTAGTTTCAGGTGTACAATATAATGATTTAAAAATTCTTTACATTACTCAGTGCTCATTAAGATACGTGTACTTTTAATGCCCTTCGCTTATTTCACCCATCTTCTCACCCACCTCCCCTCTAGCAATCACTAGTTTGTTCTCTGTAGTTGAGTCTTCTGTTGTTGTTTGCCTGTTTTTTCTCTGTTCATTTATTTCTTAAATTGCACATATGAGTGGAATCCTGTGATATTTGTCTTTCTCTGTTTGACATACTTGACTTAGCATTATATCCTTTACGTTTATCTATGTCGTTGCAAATGGCAAGATCTCATTATTTTTCATGGCTGAGTAACATTTCATTATGTATATATACCACACCTTCTTTATCCATTCATCTGTTAATGGACACTTGAGTTGTTTCCATAGCTTGGCTATTGTAAATAATGCAGTAAACATAGAAGTGTATATATCTTTTCAAATTAGTGTTTTTGCATTTTGGGGTAAATATCCATTAGTGGAATTACTGGATCATATGGTAAATCTATTTTTAATTTTTTGAGAAACCTCCATACTGTTTTACACAGTGACTGCACCAAGTCACATTTCCATCAACACTGCATTAAAAGTTCCTTCTCTTGGGGCGCCTGCATGGCTCAGTCGGTTGAGTGTCTAACTTCGGCTCAGGTCATTATCTCACAGTTCGTGAGTTTGAGCCCCGTGTCAGGCTCTGTGCTGACAGCTCAGAGCCTGGAGCCTGCTTCAGATTCTGTGTCTCCCTCCTTCTCTGCTCCTCCCCTGCTCACATGCTGTCTCTCTCTCTCAAAAATAAAGATAAAAAAAATTAAAAAAAAAAAGAGTTCCTTCTCTTTATCCTCACTAGCACTTGTCTTTTTGACACTAGGCATTCTAAAAGGTGTGAGGTGATATCTCATTGTGGTTTTGATTTGTATTTCCCGGATAATGAGTGTTGTTGAGCATCTTTTCATGTGCCTGTTGGCCATCTGGATGTCTTTGGAGAAATGTCTATCCAGGTCCTCTGCCTATTTTTCAATCGTCTTGTTTGTTTTTGGGGTATTGAGTTAAATTAAGTTCTTTATATATTTTAGATATATGTCATATATATATGAGGTGCTTCATTGATATGTCATTTGAAAATATCTTCTCCCATTCAGTAAGTGGTCTTTTTGTTTTGTTAATGGTTTTATTGGTTATGCAAAAGCCTTTTACTTTGGTATAGCACGGTAGTTTAATTTTGCTCTTGTTTCTCTTGCTTTAGGAGACATGTTGAGAACAATGGTTTTTACAGCCAATGTCAAAGAAAACGACTTCATATTATTACTTTTAGGATCTTCATGCTTTCAGGTTTCACTTTTAGGTCATTCATCCATTTTGACTTTATGTTTTGTGCATGTGTAAGAAAATCATCCAGTTTCATTCTTTTCCATGTAGTTTTCCACTTTTCCCAGCACCATTTGTGGAGAAGACTATCTTTTCCCCGATGTATACTCTTGCCCCCTTTGTTGTAGATTAGTTGATTATACAGCTGTGGGTTTATTTCTGGTCTCACTACTCTGTTCTATTGATCTATGTGTCTGTTTTTGTGCCAGTACCAGCCTGGTTTGATTACCACACCTTTATAATATAACTTGAACTCTGGGATTGTGAAAGCTCCAGGTTTGTTATTCTTTCTCAAGATTGCTATGACTTTTTTGGGGTCTTTGGGATTTTAGAATTATTTGAGTTCTGTGAAAAATGTTGTTTATATTTTGATAGGAATTTCAAAGTTATCATATTTATTTTGATCATGTAATTGGAATATTACATACATCTTTAAAAAATTTTTTTTAATGTTTATTTATTTTTGAGAGAGACAGAGACAGAATGCGAGTGGGTTAGGGGCATAGAAAGAGGGAGACACAGAATCTGAAGCAGGCTCCAGGCTCTGAGCTATCAGCACAGAACCTGACCTGGGGCTCAAACCCATGAACTGTGAGATCATGATCTAGGCCGAAGTTGGATACCTAACTGACTGAGCCACCCAAGCACTCCTGTTTTGTTTTGTTTTTAAAGCTGGATCTGCTGCATGGAACTGCCATTACCCCAAAATTATCCCAAAGTTTTAGCAGTGGTACAGCATATCAATGGTAGAGTTATTTAATGGTACATGGTTTTAAAAAAGGAACAAAAGTATAAAGAAATAAGGGATTACAAATGTAGATATCCATTCTTTTAATAGTTTTCATTTTTTTTAAATGGACTATGGATGGGGCGCCTGTGTGGCTCGGTTGGTTGGGCATCCAACTTTGGCTCAGGTCATGGTCTGGCAGTTCATGAGTTGAGCCCCACATTGGGCTCTGTGCTGACAGCTCGGAGCCTGGAGTCTGCTTCGGATTCTGTGTCTCCCTCTCTCTCTGGCACTCCCTGGCTTGTGCTCTTTCTCTCTCTCTCTCTCTCTCTCTCAAAAATAAATAAAAACATTTAAAAAATTAAAAAAATAAAGTTGACTATAAATGTAATTATCAATTGACACCTAAACTATGTCTTCCTCAATACTTCTTTAATGCTTGTTTTCTTTATTTATTTTTGAGGGGGGGGGAGGGGCAGAAAGTGAGGGTGGCAGAGAATCCCAAGCAGGCTCTGCACTGCCAGTGTAGGGCCGAATGCAGGGCTTGAACTCACCAACCGTGAGATCACGACCTGAGCCAATTAAGAGTTGGATGTTCAACCCACTGAGCTACCGTGTGCCCCAAATGCTAGTTTTCTATCCAACTATCAAAGACTTAAACTTTGTTGGGCTGAAATTTGATTTTTGGAAACACAGAATTTTATGTTACTTTATAAAATTATTTTCTAAAATGTTCACATACTAGAATACTGAAAGCTATTTAAAAATGATTTTTACTTCCACTCAGATTTTTTGTTGCTTAAATAACGCAAAGCTCAAATTCATGTGTTAATACTGTTCATTACTGATATATGCTATATGTAAATGATCTCAAATTTTCAAGTGCATACTTCCTATTTTGCAGTATAGGAATTCAATTTGTCCTTTTTGCTTGTTTATTTTTCTGATGGCACTTAGTATATTGCTATAGACATTGTGGGTGCTCAGTAAATGGTTATGGACATACTGAGAGTTTAACTCCAAACTTTATGACTGATCTATTATAAATCTGAAATTTTGCTTCTTGGATTTCACATGGTTTTAATGCCTAAGGGAGTATGAAAAGAAACAGCTGCATCTCTATTATGACACAACCAGTTGTTGAAATGATTGGACAGGTGGTTGATGGACCCAGTGGCAATTCTGGAACAAGTGTTAAGGCTTAAATTATGTTAGGTCACTTTTCCAGGCTTGATGTTCCCCATTTGGTACAAGCATTTGAGAATGTTATTTTGTCATAAAGTATATCATGTACTGAAGTCATTCTCTATAGATGGATTTGATGTCAATGTATTTTAGTTGAACAGATAACTCAATTTGCATGCTCCATCCATTTTTCATTTTTCCTGTTGTCTACTGTTCCTTACCTCCAACTTTTTATGCTCTGAATGGAAACTTTTACCACATTCAACTATATATATTTGCTACATTTATGTACTGTATATATTCTACATAGTTCATGTACTCTATATAGAATACCATATAAATTATTTTTTATATCCTATCTCTCTCTGTATATACACTGCAAATAAGATGCTGTAAATAACAGGCAAAATGTTTCGGCCCTAATTTATGTCCATTTCATTTCACATATTTATTTTTTGTCATAATTGAAAAGTTGAAAATGTGCAAACGTAAATACCATCCAAACTGGACCACATAGTCATAATTATTTTTGAATATTTATGACAGTATTTTAAGATAATATAGATGTCATGCTATTATAAAAATAGGATTATGATGGAAATTTTAAAATTTGAAAAAATTATGTGCAGAATACAAAACCTGTATTTCTGCTGCCTTTTGATAGGTTTTGTTAGAGGTTTGTTTTCCTCCTTTTGAAACTCCCATCTCAGATAGACAAGCACAGATACTAAAAATTCTCTTTTGTTTTGAGGTCTACTTTCTATATAAATTATTGAATCATAAATCCTTTTACCATTATAGTATGGCTAAGGAATTATATATGATTGTCTATTTAGTACAATAGTAGTACACTATTTAGTACAATAGTGTCTATTGTACTATTTTCACAAGTAAATGAGGCATGAGTTATGTAGATGTTTTTGTGTTTGAACATTTCAGTTATTCACAGGTTATTACTGCTTAGCTTATACATCAGATATTTTATTTTATTTTATTAATTTTTTCAATGTTTATTTATTTTTGCGACACAGAGAGACAGAGTGTGAGTGGGGAAGGGGCAGAGAGAGAGGGAGACACAGAATCTGAAGCAGACTCCAGGCTCCAAGCTGTTAGCACAGAGCCCGATGAGGGGCTCGGACTCACAGACTCAGGAACCTTGAGATCATGACCTGAGCCAGAGTCAGATGCCCAACCGACTGAGCCACCCAGGTGCCCCTATACATTATATATTTTAGATATTTAGAATTTTGAATTTTGTTGACATAACAAATACTGATAAATTTATTTCTGGGGAAGTCAAGTCATTTCATGCACACATTAGCATTTATATGTTTATTGATTCATTTTTTAAACATTTATTTATTTATTTTGAGAGAGAGAGCAAGTGGGGGAAAGGCAGAGAAAGAGAGAAAATCCCAAGCAGGCTCTGCACTCTCAGCATAGCTCCCCTTGGAGCTCGAACTAACAAAAAATGAAATCAATACATAGTCAAAATTAAGAGTCCGGTGCTTAACTGACTGAGCCGCCCAGAGGACCTGAAAGAAGCATTTCTAATTAAATGCTAGTCTGGGGCGCCTTGGTGACTCAGTCAATTAAGCATCCAACTCTTGATTTCTGCTCAGATCATGATCTCCTGGTGGTGAGATGGAGCTCTGCTTCGGCTGCTGAGTGTGGAGTCGGCTTATGATTCTCTCTTTCCCTCTCTCTCTGCCCCTTTCCAGTTCTCTCTCTCTATCTGGCTCTGTCTCTCTCTCTAAAAAAAAAAAAAAAAAAAAAAATCTTCTTTCAACTCCCTATAATATTGAACATTAGCTTTTTAAAGAATTTTTACTTATTTCTAAGTGTGATAATTCCTAGTTAGATTTCTTTATTGAATTATTTAGAATATCTTACACCATTAATACTCTCTAATATTTGACATGTCTACCAACATTATTATGAAAAATAGTATACTTTTTATTAATTTTCTGGAATGTGAGAGGATCATGAATAATTCATACTATACCTGTGTTTACCCTTTGTTATTGCATATGTGTATGTGTGTGTTTTAATTTGACTATAACAGTTTTATTTATTTATTTATTTATTTATTTATTTATTTATTTACTTCTCCAGTACTTTATTTTCTTCATTTTTTAAAAATGATTTATTGTCACATTAGCTAACATACAGTGTATACAGTGTAGTCGTGGCTTGGGAGTGGATACCCATCATTCATCAGGTACATACAACCCCCAGTTCTCATCCCAACAAATGCCCTCCTCAATGCCCATCTCCCATTTTCCCCACCATCACAACCCCCCACCCCCATAAGCCCTCAGTTTGTTCTCTGTATTTAAGAGTCTGTTATGATTTACCTCCCTCTCTGTTTGTAACTTATTTTTCCTTCCCTTCTCTTATGTTAATCGGTTGTGTTTCTTACCTTTCACATATGAATGAAATCATATGATATTTGTCTTCCTCTGCCTGACTTATTTTTCTAGCATAATGTACTCTAGTTCCATCCATGTTGTTGCAAATGGTAAGATTTTATTCTTTTTCATCCCCTAGTAGTATTCTGTTCTATAAATATACCACCTTTTGATCCATTCGTCAGATAATGAACATTTAAGCTCTTTACATAATTTGCCTATTTTTGGTAGCACAGCCATAAACACTGGGGTGCGTGTACCCCCTCAAATAAGCATTTTTGTATCCTTTGAATAAATACTTAGTAGTGCAATTGCTGGATCGTAGGGTAGTTCTATTTTTCATTTTTTGAGGAACCTCCATACTGTTTTCCAGAGTGGCTGCACCAGTTTTCATTCTCACCAACGGTGTAAGAGGGTTTCCCTTTCTTTGCATCTTTGCCAACATCTGTGGTTTCCTGAGTTGTTGACTTTAGCTACTCTGACTGGTGTGAGGTGGTTTCTCAGTGTGGTTTTGATTTGTATTTTCCAGATGATGAGCAGTGTTAAGCAGTTATTCATGTGTCTGTTAGCCATCTGGATTCTTCTTTGGAAAAGTGTCTATTCATGTCTTTTGCCAATTTATTCACTGGATTATTTCTTTTTCAGGTGTTGGTTTAGAAAGTTCTTTAAATGCTTATTTGCTGAAGTCTAGTGAATTTTGTGTTTTTCATTTTTGTTGTTGTTGTTTATATGCTTAGAAAGATATTTCCCAGACAAGATCAGGAAACTATTCACTACTGGTTAATTCTAGTTTGTTTTTATATTTAGTCATTAAATTTAACTAGATTAGACAAATAAGGATTTTTTTAAAAATTTCAACTCTTTATTTATTGAGAGAGAAGGAAATCATGAGCAGGGGAAGGGCAGAGAGAGAAGGAAACAGAATCCCAAACAGGCTCTATGATGTCAGCACAGAGCCTGACGTGGTACTCACTCTCACCAACTGTGAGATCATGAACTGAGTCAAAACTAAGAGTCAGTTGCTCAACCAACTGAGCACCCCTCTATCACTTTTTTTTCTTAAATAGCCACAATAATCTCATTTGTTGAATGATCCATTAATTATGTATTGTCTAAATACACTTTCTTCTTTTTGTTCATTTTTAATTAAAGTGTAGTTGACATATAATATTAAATTAGTTTCAGGTATACCACACAGTAATTTGACATTTATAAACATTACAAAATGACCATCGTATATGTGGGTATCATCTGTCATCATAAAACCTTATCACAGTATTATTGACTGTATTCTCTATGCCTCCTTCACATTCCCATGATTTATTTATTTTATAATTGGAAATGTATACCTCTTAATCCCCTATAACTCATCCCCTTAAGCCCTTCCCTTCTGGCAACTATCAGTTCTCCGTTTTTATGAGTCTGTTTCTGTTTTGTATTGTTTGTCTTTTTAGAGTCCACATACAAGTAAAATCATATGGTGTCATCATTCTCTATCTGACTTATTTCACTTAGCATTATAACCTCTAGATCCATCTATGTTGTCACAGATGACAAAATTGCATATTATATTATGGCTGAGTAATTTTCTATTGTATATATACACCACATCTTCCTTCTCCATTCATCTATCAATGGATGTTTAAATTACTTCTGTATCTTGACTATTGTAAATAATACTGCAATAAATGTAGAGGTATGTCTATCTTTTCAAATTAACATTTTTATTTTCTTCTGGTAAATGCCAAGAATTGGAATTACCAGATCATATGATATTTCTACACTTTATTTTTTGAGGAACCTCCATAATGTTTTCCACAGTAGCTGTACCAATTTGCATTCCAATTAACAGTGCACAAGTGTTCCTGTTTTTTCCACATCCTCACCAACACTTGATGTTTCTTCTCTTTTTGAGATGGCCATTCTGACACATGTGAAGTGACATCTCATTGTGGATTTGATTTGCATTTCCCTGATGATGAATGATGTTGAGCATCTTTTCATGTGCCTATCGGCCATCTGCCTGTCTTCTGTGGAAAAATATCTGTCTAGGTCATTTGCCCATTTTTTAATTGCATTGATTTTTTGTTGGTGTTGAGCTATGTGAGTTATTTATATATTTTGGATGTTAACCCCTATCAGATGTATATGTTGCAAGTATCTTCTTCCATTTGGTAGGGTGCCTTTTCATTTTGTTGATGGTTTTCTTTACTGTGGAAAATTCTTATTTTGGTATAGTCTTTTTAGTTTACTTTTGCTTTTTTTTTTTCTTGCCTGAGGAGACATATCCATAAAAATATTGTTAGACAATGTCCAAGAGTTTAATGTCTGTTTTTTTTAGAAGTTCTATGGTTTCAGGTCTCACATTTAAGTCTTAGTCTATTTTGAGTTTACTTTCGTCTATGGTCTAAGAAAGTGGTCTAGTTTCATTCTTTTGCATGCAGCTGTCCAATTCTTTTAAAAATTCATTCATCTACTTTTCCAGTTATGATGGAGTAGCTCAATATAGTAAACAAATATAACAGCCAAAGAATTATATACAAAGACTCTTTTGAGACATTCCACATAATGTCACATAATCTTCATGAGAAAAATAAGCACAGGAAATTAACTCCACATTCAATTTAGCTCACTCTTGCAAGGTATTATCAAAATCTTATAGCAGAGAAATAGATTCTAGGCACAATTAAGGAAAAAAAAAGTATTTGGAAAGAAAGAAGCAGAAATCAAAGATTGGTGTTAACAAGGGCATTTGAGAGTGGGTAACAGAGTGGGGCGCCAAAAAGGAATTACAAATATATGCATGGAATGTCCCTTGAGTCCAAGCCAACTCCTGAGCTCTTCATGCTTGGAGTGTGACACAGGAGTCACAGAAGAAAACTGCTATGGAATTTTCCACAAAGATTCCAATGTCTACACAGTGCTACAACATGGTAGAGCTCAGCAGTACAGTAGAAAGTTTGGAACAGACAGTCAAGACTTTCAAAACTGTTAGTAATATTCAGGAATTTATCTGTAAATTCAGGGACAATTTCCTTATACTGGGTTATATACATATATATACACATACACACACACACACACATATAACCTCTAAACAATGATCATAACAGTGACAGTAAATCTCCAAGAAAAATTTCATCAACTGAGAAATGCATAGCAATTGTGAAATAATGTTGGTAAACAATTATGAAGAGTCTTTGCATTACAGTGGAGGATACTCCTGATTTCAACATGAATCTATTTCTTAGTTGTTATTGTTGTTGGAAATTATGTAATTCTTAGATAAATATAGCAGTTTACAATTATATGTCACTTTATAAAGTTGATAAGCATACATTCAATTGGATATCCTGAAATAAAGAAATTAAGCTCTTTGCCCTCCCATTTCCCATCCACCAAGGACAGAACTAAGGAACACTTGATCAGAAAAGGTCATATAACATAAATCTTTTTCTCAATGAAATTTTCTTGTACATGAACTTTTATAGCTACACATAACATGGTCACCAGGGATTACACATCTCTGGGGCTATACAAATATACAGATTTCACAGTCCACTTTTATTCTGGGTCAAATTTGAGAGGCTCCAGTGTTGTTTTAAAAATTATGTTTGTTGTTGTTATTTTACACCTCATTTGTTTTTGAAAAAAAGTCTTTATAAGTGAAAATATATTATTGTGGGTTGACGTCAGAGAGATAGAGACCTTGAGAGACCATTATTCCCACTCTTGAAACAAACAGGGGAAAAAGCTATAAAAGGGTCAAATTAAAGAATAATCTTGAACCCCTTAGAGAACTTCAGTCATGGGGCAAACAAGCTAACTGAAAATTAAAGGCAGACAAGCACATATAGGGAGAAACAGAGTGAAGCATTTGCCTACATGGGTCAAACATTGTAGAACACCATATAACCCTCTTAGAAGGTTTAGCTAGACATTTTTTTTAAAAATTGCTAAGGACAAAACTAAAAGTGTAAAACTTCTGCAGGGCATGAGTATAGGGGAATTGTTACCCTTTTCTAGCCTTTTCCATCAGGGAAGCTCACCATCTACTCATAGCAAAGGGTGAGGAGAATTCAGAGTAGTGCCTACCATGATATTGGTTGAGAAAAGGGAACAGAAGCTATTGACAGTATTCCATCCAAAACAACTCCTCCATATGAAACTAAAATTTAAATCTCCAGGGGGAAAAAGCAAGTAAAAAAATAGCTTCCTGACGGTATAAGTGATTCCTTACTACAGCTGAGGGAGAGGACTGACAACAACAAGCAAATTCTGCCCAAATCTATGTTACATATTTCCCCTAAGTTAAAAAAAAAAAGAAAAAAGAAAAAGAAAGAAATACATAATATAGGTAATCAATGGAAATAGAATTATAGCCTGAGGACACTTTTGGAAACTCACTGCAGCTGCAAGAAAGGACAGGAACAGGAAAAGAAAGTAGCTATAACCTATGGAAAAGCATGAATATATGTTAGTTCTGGTATTGTATCTGGAGGAAGAGCACCATAGTAGGCTATATAATGGCCTCAACATTGTCCACATCCTAATCCCAGACACTGTTATATGTTACCTTAAATGGTAGCATATCATGTAATTGACAATGTAATTAAATTAATCTTGCAATATGAGTATTATCTTGCACTCTCTGGTGCCATGTGTAATTGCAAAGATCCTTTTAACAAAAGAGTAGGAGACTCAAAGTCAGAAAAAGATTCAATGACATGACTAAAGGATAAAATAGTGCACTATGAAGATGGAGGAAGGATCTACAAGCTAAGGAATGCAGAAGACCTTTAGTACCTACAAAAGGTAAAGAATTCCCCTGTCATATTCAAAAGGAACACAACACTCTTGATACTTTGATTTTATTTTTTCAATTTTTAAAAATTTTTTTTATTTATTTTTGAGACAGAGAGAGAGCATGAACAGGGGAGGGGCAGAGAGAGGGGGAGACACAGAATCTGAAGCAGACTCCAGGCTCTGAGCTGTCAGCACAGAGCCTGACATGGGGCTCGAACTCACAGACTGTGAGATCATGACCTAAGCCAAAGTCGGACACTCAACTGACTGAGCCACCCAGGCACCTCTACTTTGATTTTAGCCCACAGGATCCATTTTGAAATATCATCCCCAGAACTATAACATTATAAATTTATGTTGTTTTTAGCCCTTAAATTTGTGATATTTTTTAATAGTAGCACCAGGAAACTAATACAGAAATACCCACCATTTTTTAAATAAATTTTTGTGGCCAATTTCTCTAGATATTCCAGCATACCATATGATTGTGATATGTACTTAATTAAATTCTTTAAGTACAAAAGTCAGAATAAGGAGCTATGATAACAGAACCAGGAGTGAGAATGATGAATGTTGAAGGTGGAAGAAGCAACCAAGAAATTCCTCTAGGAAATAGAAAAGTTGAAGAACTGGATTTTCCCCTGAGTCCTGTACAAAGAATACAGTCACACCAATGAGTTAGCAGGTACAGATTTCTGAACTTCAGAATAAGAAATAAGTGGAGTTTGTGGTGCTTTAAACCACTCATTTGGTGGTGTTTTGCCGTAGTTGCTATGGTAAACTCATATAGACAGGATCCCTTATGAAGTCTGTACTCACAGGAAACAGGCTTAGAGTACCTACTTAAGACTGATTTTTTTTGTCAGAATATCAGAGAATATTCCATTTCCCAACCCCTACCACCAGAGCAAGGAGAATCAGGTAAAAATAATAACGGGAACAACAAGGAAAACTGCAAGAAAAAAGATTCCCTCTAGAGAGTAGCCAAAGGCAGGGGTTTGGAGGAGGGGGACGGCGGAGGTGAGGAGGACTTAGCCATGTGTAGAGAAAATTTTAAATAAGGCCCAATGACCAAAAAAGATAAAGATAGAAATGAGAACTGGAAGTACAAAATGGTGAAGAGACTAAAAAAGACAAAAATGAAGATAAGGAAATAAATCATGAATATTAGAATTGACAGAAGATCATTCCTACAGAACTGAAGACACTGCAGTTATTAAAAAGATAATAAGGTAATAGTAGGTACAACCTTTTTGCTCACAAATTCGACAATTTAGAAGAAATGGGTCAATTCCTTCAAAACTACAAGCTAGCAAACTAAATCCAAATTCAATAGATAATCCAAATTGTCCTATAACCCCATTAAATACAATTTGTAATTAAAAATTTACTGTAGGGGAGCCTGGGTGGCTCAGTTGGTTGAGCCTCCGACTTCAGCTCAGGTCACGATCTCGCGGTCCGTGAGTTCGAGCCCCGCGTCGGGCTCTGGGCTGATGGCTCAGAGCCTGGAGCCTGCTTCCGATTCTGTGTCTCCCTCTCTCTCTGCCCCTCCCCCATTCATGCTCTGTCTCTCTCTGTCTCAAAAATAAATAAACATTAAAAAAAATTTAAAAAAAATAAAAAAAAATAAAAATTTACTGTAAAACAAATATCAGATAACTTCACTACAAAAGCCTTCCAAACATTAGAAACATGTGTCAAACATTTAGCACCATCTCTTTCAAAATATAGAAGAGAATAAAAAGCTTCTCAACTCATTTTGAGGCCAGCAATACCTGGTATCAAAATCAGACCAAACCGTGACAATAAAAGAAGGATGTCTATTCTAAAATTAAATCCAAAAGTCTTTAAGATAATATGAGAAAATTGAATCCACGGTTGTATACAAATGACATATAATAAATTGCTGTGTTCAAGCCCCACATTGGGCTCTGTGCTGTCAGCTGAGAGCCTAGAGCCTGCTTTGGATCCTTGTCTACCTCTCTCTCTGCCTCTCCCCTGTTCATGTTGTCTGTCTGTCCGTCTGTCTCTCTCAAAAGTAAATAAACATTAGAAAAAAATTAAGCAAGGTGTGATATATGTATATTATGGAATATAATTCAGCAATTATTTTTTTCAGCTTCTCTAAAATTCATTTTTTATCTATACCATGAGGACAAAAGTAAACCATAATAAATAGAGTTGTTGTGGGAACTGATCATGAGATTTTACGTAAACTGAACATCAGAGGACAGATAGAGAAGAGTTGGTAAAAATTTACAAATTATCCCAGTGTCATCAATTAAAAGGACTGAGTTATTGATAAATGTAACAACCAAGAGGTACGTTAGGTGAATTATGCTAAATTAAAACACCAATCTCAAAAGGTCACATATGTTTAATTCAATTTGTGTAAACCTTGAAATGACAATATTATAGAAATGAGGAATAGATAAGTGGGTGCCAGGGGCTAGAAACAA
This sequence comes from Panthera pardus, assembly GCF_024362965.1. Taxonomy (NCBI): domain Eukaryota; kingdom Metazoa; phylum Chordata; class Mammalia; order Carnivora; family Felidae; genus Panthera; species Panthera pardus. Next base: position 83,556,060 of record NW_026526810.1, read on the forward strand.
TGAGAAGCTATAAATGAATGGCCTGAAAGAGATCCTTGATAGTTTCATATCTTAAGTGCAGTACTGAATTACATGACTCTCTAAATTCTATAAAATGACATAGAATTATATACTCACATTTTGCCAATGTTAATTCCTTGGTTTTGATATTGAACTACATTTAAAGGACCACTGAACTATATTTATGTTAGTTATAACCTTGGTAACACTGCATAAAAGGTTCATGAGAACTCTGTCCTATCTTTGCAATTTCTCATGTATCTGTAATTATTTCAAAATAAAGTTTTAAAATGCTTTAAAAAGGGGAAAAGACCTGAGCAGAACTTTTACCAAAGAAGATGAATGGGTGGCAAATAAACACATGAAATATACTCAATATTATTAATAATTAAGGAAATAGAAATAATAGTATGAGATACCAGTTCCCACTCAGGAGAAGGGCTGTATTCAAATAAGCAGACAGTCAGTTTAGGTTAGAATGTGGAGTAACTAGAACATTCCTGTTTCACAATCTCTATACCCCTACTGCTGTGCAATCACATGAACGTTTTCTGAGGGAAGCTGGCACCTGGCCATTTCTCAGCAGAGATACCACTCCCCCACCCACGACAAGAGAGTCGCACAGGTCAAAGGCACAGGGTTCTCTGAAGCATGATGTTTTGAAACACAGCTCCATCTGAGATAAAACTCACGAGGGAGGTGTCGCCTGGCAGATGGACAGCTTGGACAGAGACAGGGTAGAGATGGGATGTCGACAGAGGCTTGAGACAAAGGCGGGGTTCTTGATCACAAGTTGGTGAGAGCACAAAGTTTCTGTGCTACAGAATTGGGAGCTGGGTGAAACCATTTCCACCTCTCCTGTGCATGCTCACGCATGCCACAATGACCCAACCCAGTAAGCTAGGCAGGGCCAGCTAGTGAAGAATGGAGCTGTTATGCCAAGCCCCTCCCAAATGCACCCTCCAAGAACATCCCTCAGAAGACCAGCACAAGTCACTCCACCTGCTGTGGGGACTATAAAATGGCACAGCCACTTTTGAAAACTTAGGTAACTTCTTATAAAGTTACACTTACCATCCAACCTACAATCCTTCTAGGTATTTTCACAAGTGCACTACAAACTTTATTTTACGTAAACGTGGATGTGAATATTTAGAACTGCTTTTATCACAACCACTAAGAATTGGAAATAAACAAGTTGTACTTCATCAGCTAAATGGCTAAATAAACTGAGGTATATACTTACAATCAAATGTTGCTCAACAATTTTAAAAATTACCTATTACAATGACTCATATGTATTTTGCTACGTAAAAGAAGTCAGACTCAGAAATCTACATATTATTATTTTATTTATTTGCTGTTTTTGGGAAATACAAAATTATAGGTACAGAAAACAGGTTGCCAGGAGATGGGGGAGGGCAGAGGGATTGACTAGAAAGAGATTGCACTTGTCTATTTTTTGGATGACAAAGCTGTATGCACAGCATTGTGGTAAGCATATATGATTCTGCATGTGTCAAAAACCATATATGTATACAACAAAAATATTTTTATTATATATAATATATATATATTTATATAATAAAATCCCCCAACCAGTTTATTGGGGGATGAAGTTATGGAATATGGACTGTAGAAATGAATCTAACCATATTACAAATATATAATGTAACCTTGCTGAAAAGGACTAACAAAAGAGCTGTATAAGCAATTTTGGAGAGCCATATAAAAATATACTCTAAATATAAAGTTACAATAGAACTATAGTAAATGCTGTACTCTATCTAATAAACCTGTTGCTCACTGTGGTAAATGAATTAGCAATTCTGAGTCTATTTTATGTGTATGCTAAGTTGAACAAATACACGCACACACACACACACACACATACATATATGTGTGTGTATATAATATGTATGTGTATATGTATTTATATAAATGGTAATCAAGTCTCTCACAGTCAGCAAACAGTTATAATAAAATAAGCAGGGGTGGGGCATCTGGGTGGCTCAGTTGGTTAACCATCCTAACTTCGGCTCAGGTCATGATCTCAATGTTTGTGAGTTTGAGCCCTGCACAGGCTCTGTGCTGACAGCTCAAAGCCTGGAGCCTGCTTCAGATTCTGTGTCTCCCTCTCTTCCCCTCCCCTGCCCATGCTCTGCCCTCTCTCCCTCTCTCAGAAATAAACAAAAAAAAATTTTAAAAAATAAGCAAGGATGTAATACTAGAAAAAACCATGTAAATTAATTATATTTGGAATATCAATATGAACTCATTTTATATATAAATACATACATATACACAGGCATGTATATATTTATTTATATATACATGTATATATACACACAAATAAATTCTATTCATGATAGGTGCATATATGAGTCAATATACATAGGTATATTTTTTAACTGCTTTCACTGAAGGGATCAAAAGTAGTGACCAACCAGTAGCAATGGTCATACTAAGGCCCAAATTATATTTTATTTTTCTAAAAATAATTTTATTTTATTTTTAATTTTTTAATATAGTTTATTGTCAAATTGGCTAGCATACAGTGAATACAGTGTGCTCTTGGTTTGGAGGGTAGATTCCCGTGATTCATCGCTCACATACGACACCCAGTGCTCATCCCAACAAGTGCCCTCCTCATTGCCTATCACCCATTTTCCCCTCTCCCCACCCCCCATCAACCCTCAGTTTGTTCTCTGTATTTAAGAGTCTCTTATGGTTTGCCTCCCTCCCTCTCTGTTTATAACTTTTTTCCCCTTCCCTTCCCCCATGGTCTTCTGTTAAGTTTCTCAAGTTCCACGTATGAGTGAAAACATATGGTATCTGTCTTTCTCTGACTGACTTATTTCACTTAGCATAATATCATCCAGTTCCACCTGCATTGCTGCAAATGACCATATTTCATTCTTTCTCATTGCCAAGTAGTACTCCATTGTATATATAAACCACATCTTCTTTATCCATTCATCATTTGATAGACATTTAGGCTCTTTCCATAATTTAGCTATTGCTGAAAACACTGCTATAGACATTGGGGTGCATGTGCCCCTATGCATCAGCACTCCTATATCCCTTGGATAAATTCCTAGTAGTGCTGTTGCTGGGTCATAGGGTAGTTCTATTTTTAATTTTTTTTTTTGAGGAATCTACACCCTGTTTTCCAGAGCTAAGGCCCACAGTTTAGATTGTAAATACTGTTCTCCAATAAAAGGAACCAGTTCTCCCGGGAGAAATTGCTAAATCTAAGGCTAGGGAAGCATATATACAAGATAAGTCTGGAGCATCTTGTGATGGTGAAAAAGACAAGAGCAATAAAAGAAAGGATAGGAGGATGTAAGAAAGACAGGAGATGGATGAGTGAAAGACCTCCCAATGGAGAAACTGGCATAGTTTGAACAAATGAGTATCTATTGTATTGTATAATAACCCAAAGAGTAATATATATGCAAATCCATAAATCCATATTGGTAAATATGTATGTAAGTTGGTAAATTGTATGTATAGTAAATATGTATGTAAATTGGTAAATATGTATGTATGGTATATATGTAAAATAAATGGGGAAGAAGGAACACATCTTCCTATTGAATAAGTCTAAAGGATGAGAGAAATAATGAGGGAAATGGAAAATCAACATTAGGACTTTGAGTAATCATTGCTCTTAGGCAAGATCCACTGACATATTCCAAAATCAATGTGTGAGACTTTGAGAAGCAAGGTGTTTGCATAGCCTCACACTATGTCCTAAAAATATTAATTACCATGAGTTTAACATAGGTCCACGAATTCTTTGATATTCTTCTTTTCAGAGATGTGTCTTAACTTTTTACACTACTTCCTGAGGGTAATGTGGACACAATCTCTTTCTTCTGATAAATTAGAATATGAGAAAGAAAATAATGACTTTATAGTAAAAAAAAAAAAAAAATTGGCAGGGAGTTCCCTTAACTCTAAGGGAAGTTGCACATCACCATGATAATTCATGTTGCTATTATGTTCCCACTTGCATGATACAAAGAGAAAGATATTCACCTGTGTGATATTTTCCCTCAAATTCATAGCCCCAGGCTAATGAGAAAATATCAGCCTATCCCCTAATGAGGGACATTCTAAAAATACCTGACCAGTATATTTCTAATATATAAAGATCAGGAAAAGCAAAGCAAGACTGACAAATTGTTAACCTGGTTATATCCTAGAACAGAAAAAAATGACATTAGTGGAATGAAAACCAGCTAAATTAAAAATAAAATCTATAGTTTAGTAATAGTTCTGTATCAATATGAAATTATTAGCTTTAATAAATGTGCAGTGGCTATATAAGATGTTGACGTTAGGGAAAGCTGCTTGAAAAATATAAATGAACTGTCTTGACTATCTTTACAACTCTCCTATAAATCTAAAATTATTTTAAAGTGAATATTTTTAAAAAATTGTAAGTTTCTGTTATTATTGCTTTCTATTGCATGTGTTTCTAATAACACACACTTTTTCCCCCTGAACTTAAGGTACTAAATCAACTTTCTGTCTTTGATTTATTACTCTCTCTCTTTTCTTAATTTAATAGAACATTTTGAACCAGGTGAAACAATAGCCAGTGTGGGAAGTCAACATACTTAATCAGAGCTTTGCTCAAGGCCAAGTCCCGTTGTTTGCAGAGAACTCATAATGAAGCTTCTTTGCTCGGAAATGTTTCCATCATATTTCCTGTTGTTTAGATCTGGAAGATGTTTGCTTCTCACACTCTGAAAAGTCTTACATTTATAGATGTAACTTAGTTTCATCTCTGCTTGAAAACAGACTGATTCTTGCCTGAACGAATAATCTTTCTTATAATATCTTGCTAAACACAGCAAGCAACAGTCAATATTCAATAACATACAAACTTTTCCCAAACTTCTCTCCCTGAGGTACTAAGTAGTCACTTGATATGCTTCTCAAGTTATTGTACACAGTATATTTACTAAAAATTTTGTTACTTATCGTGATCTCCTCTTCCATCTCCAAAATCAGTCTATCTGGTATCTATAAGCAGGTACTATTTTCTTTTGAATAATATGATATTATTAAATACTCATAATTTTTAAAATATGTTGGTTTGTTGTTTTCATTACAAATTTATATGGTAATCTTTGTAGGCTACATTGTACTAACAAATATACCCAGATCAGAAGCAGGCTTTCACTGACAGCTGCAAGCCCAATGCAGGACTCAAACTCAGGAGCTGTGAGATCATGACCTGAGCCAAAGTCCCATGCTCAACTGACTGAGCCACCCAGGCGCCCCAATCCGTGTGATTTTTCTCATTTGATAATACTTACAAAACATGTTAGTTGCTAGACAAAAGAGTTACTCATTTTTCATATTTCATAACTGGGAAAAGTCACTCTAGTAGTGGTAGTAGCATGGATTGTGGTAGAACATTGATCTCAGGTTGTCAGATATCCAATTTGTTTAGTGCCTCATTTAACTCTGAGGTAGTTAACTACCTACCTTAACAATGTCTATGGGTTTTTTTATTAGTTATTTAAAATATATTTTTATTTTGCTATGAAATTATGTTAACCTGCAGCATGGAACGGTGGAGAAAACGTTATATTCAGGCAAACTGGATTTGGTTTCTGGCTCTGTGAGGTAGAAGTTGTGACCTAAGGTAAATCACTTATACTTTACATCTTTTAACCTTCTCAACTAAAAATAAAGTGATTCAATTACATTATTTCTTATATTTTTCTTCTAAATTTCTGTAATTTTATTTAAGCTATTATATATGCTCATTTTAAAACTTTATAAGATATATCTTATTCATCTCCTTTTAATTAGCTAAAAAGTAATAACATGCAAAGTCAAGCATGGCACACATACACATATACACACACTATTACACATAGGAAGTAAGTAAAACAAAAAAAATAAAAATAAACTAAGCATGATGAATTTCAAATATGTATAGTTCAATAAATATTATAGGCAATATGTGCCACATTAACATATCTAAGAAAGAAAAATGGATCTATCCTGATGAGCATATGTTTGGTTTCTACTTGAATAATCTTAGTTCAGTTATCTTGGAAATTAAAGAATTTATTTAAATTGTGTTTTGGCTATCTATTGATGTGTAACAAGTTGCAACAAACTGAATGACTTAAACTTATTCTTACTCATATCCCTGTGTGTTTGCTGGTGCATGGTTCACGGGTCCCCAAGACTACTCTCACTTTTGTCATCAACTGGAAGTTCAGGGGTCTCCAAGATCATGCTCACTTCTGATACTAAATACAACTGCAGGGGCACCCAAGACCAGCCTTCACTTCAATAATTCATTAGAAGGACCCACCAAGGTCAGTAAAAATGTTATTCTCACAGTTATGGTTTATTATAGTGAAATGATAGAGATTAAAGTCAGCCAAGGGAAGTAACATACATGTAGGGTCTAGGAGACTTCAGGCAGAGTTAGTTTCCCATTGTGCTTTTCCAGTGGAGCCATACGGATAGTGCCTCATTTTCTGTCAACAATGTGTGACAATACGCATAGAGCATTGAAAACCAGGGAAGCTCTCTTGAACCTTAGGACTAGAATTTTTTACAGGGAAGTGATTGTGTGAACATGACTGACCACCTGCATGGATAGCCTTAGTCTCCAGCCCTTACAGAAACTTCCTAGTACCCCATGGCCCATACTTTGGGCCTCTATCACAAATCATGTTGTTAACATGGACTGTCTAGCATGACCAAAGGCCCCCAGGATAACAAAGGTATGATTATCAGGCAGGAGGTTTCAAAGGTTTAGAGTTACCTTCCAGGAGCCAGGGCAAAGACAAAGCCTTTCTTAGGTATGGTTAACCCTTGACTGCTTAACTAGGCTCAATCCACATGGTGTCACTTGGGGTTATTTATGTGGCTAAATTTAGCTGAGAGATTGACTGGAGCTGGAACATTTAAGATGACTTTATTCTTTCTAGAGCCCCATCTGGGGTACCTAGAAATGCTGGGATCTAGCCAGAACACCACAGCAGAGCAGGCAGAATTCTTACACAGTGGCCCGGGGTTCCACAAGGGTGAAATGTGACCCAGAAGTTTTCTTAAGACATAGGTAGGCTCAGAAGTCTAAGAAAAATAACTTCTGTCATTTTCTGTTGGAAAGAGTATGTAATAAAACCAGTCATTATTTAAAAGAAGAGGATATATACTCTACCTTTTGATGGGAGTAGAGGCATGCTTAGACAGGGATGAGAAATTATTAGCCATATTTGAAGGTGCTCTTCTTCCAATAGTCTGTTTTAAAGATGGTAATATATAAACTGAAAATCACTTTTGTTCTATACCATCTCCTTTATCATGGGCCCCAATTATATAATGGAGGGAAATAATAGAAATATTTTACAATTATTTTTTTCTTTTAGATTTTATATATAAGTGAAACCATACAGTATTTGTCTATCTCTGACTTATATGACTTAGAATAATGCCATCTGTGTTCACTGTTGATCTATTTGTTGCAAATGGCAATATTTGTTTTTTTATGTCTGAATAATATATATATAATTATATATAATATATAATTGTTATGATTATATATATATATAATCATAACAATTATAATTATTCATTTCTTTAAGATATATATGCAGGAGTATAATTACTGGATCATTTGATAGTTCTATTTTTAATTTCTTGAGGAATAGTCATACTCTTTTACATAATGGCTGCAGTGGATATACTAATTTACATTCCCACCAACAGTATATAATGGTTATCTTTTCTCACATCCTCTCCAACATGTATTATCTCTTATAATTTTGATAATAGCCATCCTAACAGGTGTGCAGTAATACCTCATGATGATTTTGAATTGCATTTCCTTGATGATTAGTGATGTCGAACATCTTTTCATGTACCTCTGGCCATCTGTATGTTTTCTTTGGAAAAACGTCTTTTCAGGACTTTTGTCCATTTTTAATTAGATTACTTTTTTTTTTGCTATTGAGTTGTATAAATATTTATATGAAATTAACTCCTTATCAGATATATGGTTTTCAAATATTTCCTCTTATTCTGTAGGATGCCTTTTCAATTTATGGAATATTTCCTTTGTTGTGCAGAAGCTCTTTAGTTTAAACAGATCCCTCTTGTTTCCTTTAGCTTTCATTGCTGTGCTTTCAGTGTCTTATCCAAGAAATCATTGCCAAGGATATTTCGCCTATGTTTTCTTCTAGAATTTTTATAGTTTCAAGTATTACATTTGTTTGATCCACTTCAAGTTAATTTTTTATGACTAATGTATGATAGAGGTCCACTCCCATTTTTTTACATGTAAATATCCAGTTTTCCCAGCATCATTTTGTGAAGAAATTATTGTTTCCCCATTGTGTAGTCTTTGTGCCTTTGTCAAAAATTAGTTGATTGATAAGTGTGAATTAGTGTCTGGGCTCTCTATTCTGATTCATTAGTCTATGTGCCTGTTTTTATATCAGTACCATACTATTTTAATTACTATAGCTTTTTAATGTAGCTTGAAATCAGGAGGGTGATGTCTCCAGTTTCATTTGTTTTCCCTTTTCAAGATTGTTTTGAAAATTCAGGATCTTTTGTAGTTTCCTACAATTTTTAGGGCCTTTTTTTTTTCTATTTCTGAAAAAAATGCCATTGGAATTTTGACAGGAATTACACTGAGTCTACAGTTCATTTGTGGTAGTATGGGCATTTTTATAATTATTAACAGATTTGAAGACAAAAATAGATAGTATGAAATAATGGTGCAGAACTTCAAAACACCAGTTTCTACAATGAAAATGCAGACATATTGTTAATAAGGAATGATGGACTTGAACTATACTTTGAGCCAAATGTGCTCCAAGATTAAAAGCTCTTACATCATTTAAATTTAGCAATACTTTTCAGTGCCTGGGTGGCTCAGTCGGTTAAGTGTCTGACTTCGGTTCAGGTCATGATTTCACGGTTCCTCATCAGACTCTGTGCTGATAGCTTAGAGCCTGGAGCATACTTCAGATTCTGTATCTCTCTCTCTCTCTCCCCCTCCCCTGCTTGTGTTCTGTCTCTGTGTCTCAAAAATAAATAAATGTTAAAAAATTAAAAAAATAAATTTAGCAATACTTATGTTAAGAGTAATTTAATGTTTTTAATCTTGAAGTCAGAAATCTCTATCAATTCCATTTGCATGTACACACAGATTTTGTGTATAATAGTATTCATTCTATGGTGCTCATCTGTCAGCCTCAGAAAAGATTCTCAACCATGGGTTTTTAATTAGTTGAGTCGCAGGAGAAGGAAAACCATTATAGTGATAAGTGCTTATGTGATACAGAATATTACAAAATGAGGTCAATTCTATCTATTTAATCAAAAAATATAATCAGATAATCAGAAATGTTAATGAATTTAGGAAAAGGCTTGGGATTTAATGTTAACTAAGTGACATTCCTTCTTACTGTTTTGATGAATCCATACCTCTGTGTATACATATTTTTTATTTAATTCTTACAAGGTGAATATCTAGTTTAAAATGCATTAACATTGTTACAGTTTTTGATATATAGTACTAAATTATACTCCAAAATTTCTATGTGAGGAGGTATGTTTCGCTTCACAAATGCTAAATCATAGTTCATAAAATTCCTTAAAACTTTACCAGTTGTACAGACAAAATGCAGTAGATAAAAGGAATGTAAATTTACTTTAATGTATTTTTATGTCACTAGAATCAGCATAAATGACATGCAAATGAATGGATACACTCATATGGTCTTCACCATTATCTTGCTAAAAGGTCCTATGCTAGCATAGGTCCTGCTATTAGTCCCTGTACTAGTCCCTGTACTGCTATACGTCTTAGAACATTATTCCTCATTGAAATAGAGAATCTAATGTAAAAGTTACCCTTTTGTTCCATTAATATGCATTTGAAAAAAATCCAATGTCATTTCTCTATAAAGTATATGTTTTATTATTTACACTGACAATTTGCATGAGATATTTTTATTTGATCCAAGGTACATCAGTATTGATATTACAATACAATAAAGGGTTGTTTTTTGATGTTTAAAGTTTTTATTTAAATTCTAGTTAGTTAACATAGAGTGTAATATTAGTTTCAGAAGTAAAATTTAGTGATTCATCACTTATATACAACACACAGCACTTATTACAAGTGTCTTCCTTAATGCCCATCACCCATTTAGCCCATCCCTCCAACCTCCCCTTCAGTAACCCTCAGGTTTTTTTGTTTTTTGTTTTGTTTTGTTTTGTTTTTGTTTTTCGTATTTAAGTGTCTCTTACGGTTTGTCTCCCTCTCTGTTTTTATCTTATTTTTCCTCCCCTTCCCCTATGTTCATCAGCTGTGTTTCTTAGATTCCACATATGAGTAAAATCATATAGTGTTTGTCTTTCTCTAACTTATTTCGTTAGTGTAATACTCTAGCTTCATTCACATCATTGCAAATGGCAAGATTTCATTCTTTCTGATGGGTGAGTACTATTCTATTGTATATACATACCACTTCTTCTTTATCCATTCTTCAGTGGATGGATATTTTGGCTCTTTCCATAATTTGGCTATTGTTAATAGCACTGCTATAAATATCGGGGTGCATGTGTCAAGTGTTTTGATTTAATTACATGATTGAATAATTAACATTATTCAACAAATTCCAACACAATTCCTTCAAAATAGGATCATTATTCTTACATGAAGTAGTATGTGTGTACTTAGGAATACATGTATGTCATTTGTTTATAAGCTAAAAAGTCTTGTTTGAAAGAATATGACTATTACATCCTTTTACTATTTATTTAAAATCGAGATGAGAGTACCACTAAACTTTTGGGCCTTCAGGAACAATCACTAGCTAGGATTCAGGTGTTTAATTCTAAATTCAATATCTCGTTGTCACTAAGTAAAGTAAATTCATGTGAATTCTCCAAACCTTATTTTTCATCTATAAAATTAGTGGTTTGCATTAGATGTTATCTAAAGTTTTTCTGTTCTAATAATCTATAATGATGTAATTAAGAATAGAAAAAAAATCATAAGGCATTCTCACCAAGAACATAATGTATTACTCTCACCAGATTCCTTCATTGTCTCAAGCCTTACATGAAGAGATGAACATGCTGCACTAAAACAAACAAAACTTGTAACAATTCTGGCTATATAAAAGGTAAACAATAAGTTGTCTCATGATTAACAGAATCTCAGTTTTTTCATACCTTTTGAGAATTTGAACAGAAATTTTTAAAGTTTATTTATTTTAACAGAGAAAGAGAGAGGAACAGAGAGAGTAGAGAGAGAATCCCAAGCAGGCTCTGCACTGTCAGAACAGAGCCTGACATGGGGCTTGAACTCATGAACCATGAGATCATGGCTGGAGCCAAAGTCAAGAATCAGGCGCTTAACCAACTGAGCTACCCAGGTGCCCCTGAAGTAGAGAATTCTTGGAACATATTTGAACTTGGACATAACTTCCAAAATCTATATATCAAATCTTTAAACTTCTTGTCCCCCACCCCTACACCAGTCATCTCTAGGTTTTCTGACTTTCAGCCAACAAAATTTTAAGCCAACATTTTTTTGTTGCTCTTGCTACTTCTATATTATAAATATGAATGACAACTGTCTGTATCTAGCTTTTACCAGTCTCTGAATATCCTCCTCTTATCTCCTGATTAGCACTCTAGACACACTTGAGCACTTTTCAGTTTCTCAAAAGAACAGGACTTCTTCTAGAGGGAGGGCTGTTACCTTAAGTTTATTTCCTTTGAGGAGATCGCTTCTCGGCCTTTTGTCTAAGATCAAGTGTATTTCCTTTGAGTAAAAATGACACTCTGATTGATCAGATTGATTACTGGTCAGTCTTTATAATAGCTCAAATCTAATTACTTTTTTCTGATCTCATTTTTTAAAATATTTTGCTTACCTTATCAGCCAATCCCTTAGCAAATACTGACTGGAGAGTATATCCCAAATCAGTTCACCTCTCACTCTTCTTAACACTATTGACTAACCAACCAGTTTCATTTCTCTTAGGGTCTACTTAATAACCTTACTGTTTTGATTGTTCTATCTGACAAAGAGGATTGTACCTCCTTTAGTAATCAGGTTGTTCTTTGTGTTAAAAAAAAATTCTGGTTATATTATTTTACTTCTCGAATCATTTCAATGGTTTTCCACTGGATTTATAACAATATTCAAATCCTTTCTATCGCTTGCCCAGCCATACATCATCCAGTTCCTAACTGCTTTGTGAATTTTTTCTGCAAATCTTTCTTCACTTTATTGAAAGAATCTGACTATGTCGGAAACACAACAGCATCATTCAAACTCAGGACAGTTATACTTCTTTTTTTGACTGCCAGTAAAACTCTTCCTTCAGATTGTTACACAGCTGTTTTTTCCTTATGATTAGGACTGCTGGTCATGTGTCACTTCCTCAAAGACCTTACTATATTGCACTGTATAAAATGCTATCCTCCTACTAATACTCAGACAAGCTCTATTTTAGTTTGTTTTATTTTATTCACACAATAAAACTCAGCCACTAATTTTACTATGTATTTGTTTTTTTCTTATCATCTTTCTTTCCCTAATGGGCCCTTATTTGACAGGGCCTTTGCCTGTTTTGTCACCGCTGTGTCTTGCCATTTTGCATACATTAAAAAATATTTATTGGCAGGGGGCGCCTGAGTGGCTCAGTCCATTAAGCATCCAACTTCGTTTGGCTCAAGTCATGATGTGATGGCTTGTGAGTTTGAGCCCTGCCTTCGGATCCTGTGCTGACAGCTCAGAGCCTGGAGCCTACTTCGGATTCTGTCTCCCTCTCTCTCTGCCCCTCCCCCACTCACTCTCTGTCTCTGTCTCTCTTTCTCAAGAATAAATAAACATTAAAAAAACTTATTAAGTTTCTGGCAAAATATAGGCCATCAGGTAATAAATTTGAGTAAGAGAATGAATCCCTGAATACTTATAATATTTCTATATTTACCCTAAGCAAATACTAAAGAAAAGAAAAATAATAATCACCAAATTCCTTTTATTGATAATAGGGCTAATATAATCAAGATTTATAATAAACTTTATATAAAAAAGAAAAAACACACCTAGAAATTTCCCACTCTGCCCCAAAGCAGTATGATTCACTTCAAAAATGTTTTCTTCTTAATTAGCCACTCAATTCATTAGTCATTAGAGAACTGTAAAATGAATAATGCTTTAGAAAAACCAGAGATTATTATAATTTAGAGAAATTCAAAACTAGTCAACATAAACTTAGAATATCAGACTAAGAATAATTGAATAAAATTAAGTAGTGATCCTATTCATGATGTCTACATTGATTGTAATAAAACTGACTTTAAAATCTAAATACTTAACATGTATGTGACAAAAAGCAACATAAAATAGAAAATAATAACTAAAAATTAGCTACTTTCAAAACTTATACAAAGAGCTAACAATATATATTCAAAAGCTTTTGTCAAATACCTCACATACTTTTTATGTGAAGGATACAATGTAATGAATTCTCACAGTTTGAGATTTAAAGTATATGCTTTTTGCTAGGTAATTTTTTCAATGATTTTTCACCTATGGGGCAAATAAATAGCAAGGTATTCTTGCTACTACAATGCCTCAATGATTTTCTTTTTTAGTAAGTACATATCAGCTTCATTTGTGCATAAATTTCAGTTAAATTATATGTAAATCAAAAATGTTCATATGCTATGATATTTTTAATTTGATTCTATAAAAATTTGAGTTGCCTTTCCAAGTATACATGTTGGTACAAAAATATAAAAATCACATAGGCATTGTAAATTTTAAATACCCTTTCTCTTTCTGAAAATGCAGTGTTTCACCAATCTCTTTAGGCAAGAGAGAAATGTATAATTAGAACACATGACGTATGCACCAGTATGTTGTATTTTTGTGTTAAAATCACTATGTAGATAATTTTTATATCATTTGGATTACTAGCATGTTACACATTTAAATAGATTACATTTTGTGATATCAAAAAATACATAATGTGAAGCTGTGACAATGTCCATTTACTCCTCTTGTTAAGTGTATAGTACATATCTTTCAAAATACATAGGGTATTAGTAGATAGGAGAATTAAATACCTTTCAAGTTTTGTTGTTGAAACATTTTGAAAAATATTAGTGTAAATATCAATATGTATTATTGAAAGTAAACATTTTCAAAAATTATAAGAGAATTAGAATATAGGGAAAAAGTGTGTTTGGTTAATATGTCATCTGTTCTTGAGAAAGAGGGGTTTAAGAAACTACAAGGATTATATTTACTTCAAAAACTGGTTGTATTTTGGTTTAACATGCAGGCTGAAATTCAAGTAACTTTGTATTACTCTTTGCGATCACTTCAGAAAAACACTTGATTTGCCAAATTGCCATCCTTAGTAAGAAAGTAATTAGTACCTCTCTCCTCTCTATTTTCATAGTATAAAAATCTAAGAAGAAAATGAAGAACTCTCATTCAATCAGTTGATGAAGGATGTTTCAACTTAATGCCCAACCTATATAAAATCAGTATAAGAAAAACTGAGGTCGTTTTCACTTTTATGTATCATAAATATTAAATGTAATATTAACAAATTAACAAATTGAATCAATTAGAGTATAAAAAATAAAAATGGAAATTGACCAAGAAAGATTTACTTTGGTATTTGCAGATAGTTTAATATTAGAAATATCAGTTTATATAATTCATCATTCTAAAGGATGACAGAAGGAAAACTAGGATAACCAGAGTGTATTCAGATAAAAGCACTTAATAAAATGCAATACACTTGATTTAAAGATTTGGTCCTGCTTTAAGAAATAAAGGCCACACCTGCTTGAAAGCAGAAAGGGATAGACAATAATAATACTGTTAGTTACTTAATTTATGCTACACAGCTGATAGGTTTTAAGAGTGCTATAATAATCGAATTTTCCCTCACACTAAACAGGACTTGAGGGAGGGGTAAGAGAACAGAAAGGATTGAGACAGCCTAATGACCATTTAGTTGTCATTACCTACATTTCTTCTGAGAAGACAAATGCCTAGTCCCTGGGAGTATCTTGTCATGGGACAGTGGAGGAGATCATTGGAAAGATGGGTATCCTATACCTTTCTAAAACCGAAATCCAATAAATAAGTTTATTTTCCTTTCTTCACATTCTTGCTGAAAATATTGTTTAATTTTTAAAATTCTATGGGTGTGCTCAGAAAAATCTTAGCAAAATATTTTCTATAACTATTACACACTGTTTTAGTAACCTAATATTTTTATTACATTATTTAAATATTTCCATTGTTACATATACATATTTGCATTATTGTTTTTGAACTAAATACAGTTCCATCATGTGGACATGTCATAATGATTTAAATATTCCTTTATGTATAGGCACTTCTGGGTTTGTTTGTTGTCAGTTTTGTTTGTCTATTTATTTAATCTTTTTATTTAATTCCAGTATAATTAAAATAGAATGTTATATTAGTTTCAGGTGTACATATACTGATTTAACAATTCTATACATTACTCGGTGGTTATCATGATAAGTGTACTCTTTAGTCCCCATCACCTATTTCATCCATGCCCCCATCCGCCTCCTCTCTGGTATCCATCAGTTTGTTCACTATAGTTAAGAGTCTGTTTTTTGGTTTCCATTTTGTTTTCTTTGTTCGTTTGTTTTGCTTGTTAAATTCAATATATGAGTGAGATCATATTGTGTTTGTCTTTCTCTGTATGACTTATTTCCTTACCATTATACTCTCTAGGTCTATCCATGTTGTTGAAACTGACAAGATCTCAGTATTATTTGTGGCTGAGTAACATTCCATGGTGTGTGTATGTATGTGTGTACATATTTACCATTCATCTATCAATGGATCCTTGGAGTGCTTCTGTAATTTGGCTGTTGTAAATAATGCTGCAGTAACCAGCAGTGCATATATCTTTTGAATGAGTGCTTTTGTATTCTTTGGATAAATACTCAGCAGCGGAATTACTGGACCATGTGGTAGTTCTGTTTTTAATATTTTTGAGGAACCTACATACTGTTTTCCACAGTGGCTGCACCAATTCAAATTTCCATCAGGAGTGTAAAATGAGGTGTTTTTTTTTTCCCACCACATCTTTGCCAACATTTGTCTTTTCTTGTGTGTATGTGATTTTCTTTTTTTTATTTTAACCGTTCTGAGGGATGTGAGGTAACATCTCATTGTGGTTTTAATTTGGATTTCCATGATAACGAGTGGTTGAGTACCTGTTCATATGTCTGTCAGCTGTCTTCTTTGGAGAAATGTCTTTTCATGTATTCTGCTCATTTTCATTGGGTTATTTGGCTTTTTTGGTGTTGAGTTGTATCAGTTCTTTATATATTTTGGATACTAGCCTTTTATCAGATATGTCCTTTGCAAACATTCAGCACGTAGTCTGTATTTTGTTGGTTGTTTCCTTTGCTGTGCAAAAGCTTTTTATTTTGGTGTAGTCCCAATAGTTTATTTTTGCTTTTGGTTCCCTTGCCTCAGGAGACATATCTAGAAAGAGGTTGCTATGGCTAATGTTAAAGTAGAAGTTGTTACTGCCTGTATTCTCCTCTAGGATTTTTATGGTTTCAGATCTAACATTTAGGTCTTTAATCCACATTTAGTTTACTTTTGTACATAGTACAAGAACGTGGTCTAGTTTTATTCGTTTGCATGTAGCTTTCCAACTTTCCCAACACTTTTTGTTGAAGAGACTTTTTCCCATTGCATATTTTTGCCTTTTTTGTTGAATATTAATTGACCGTATAATTGTGGGGTTTTTTTCCTCTGGGTTTTCTGTCCTGTTTCATTGATTTGTGTATTTATTTCTGTGCCAATAGTAGACAGTGTTGATTATTATAGCATTGTATATCTTGAAGTCTGGGATTGTGATACCTCCAGTTTTGTTTTTTTTCAAGATTGCTTTGGCTGTTTGGGGTCTTTTGTGGTTCCATATACATTTATTCTAGTTCTATGAAAAACACTGTTGATATTTTGATAGGGATTGCTGTAAATCTGTAGACTGCTTTGGGCAGTATAGAAATTAAAAATATATATATTTGTTCTTCCATTCCATAAGCAAGGAATGTCTTTCTATTTGTGTCATCTTTAATTTCTTTTATCAATATGTCAGAGTTTTTAGAGTACAGAACTTTCACCCCTTTGGTTAAGTTAATCCCTATGTATTTTATTATTTTCGGTACAATTTTAAATGGAATTATTTCTTAATTTCTCTTTCTTTTTAATTGTATCTTGACTGACAATTGCAACTTTTCATCATGTATTCCAACGTTTTTCCATCCATTTATTTGCCTTCAAATTTATGAAAGTGTATATTCTCTCACATTTTTCAATTTGTGTGTGGTTTGGTGCTTTAAGCTTAAATGTTTAACAAATCATTTTGGAATCAGGTTATGGTAGCTATCCAGATTTGCCTTCTAGAGTGACAGCACAAAGCTCAGCTTCCAAGGGGGTGACAAAAAACAACAATAAATTGCTCTCCAAAGTAGTGCAAAGTGGAGACCACATTTACTCTTTTTCCAAAATCTTTAGTTAGTGCTGTAAATATTACTTTTCTTTTAAGATGATGAATTTATTGTGCCTTTTGCCTAGAAGCTAAACTAGTGGAAATTAAAGTGTTAATATAAATACCATTTAGTTTAATGGATATTCCACTCAGAACAAAAATAACCAAGATAGTGTATATAAATTAAATCCATTAAAAGCAAAAAACAGTGTCTGGCACTTTTATGAAAAAAAAAAGGCATGAATATCAAAAAATGAGTGAAACACACAAGCTTTTATCTTAAAAAATACCCTCTTATTTCCTATCCTTCATCTCTAACAAGTTTTAACTTTTTCCACAGTGTACTGTTTGTTTTAGCTAATTTGCATTAGTATACATAAAACTTTTAGCATGTTAAAATTTCAGAAATAACAGAAGTAAAATCAATGAATCACCAAAGAAGCAATTATTAAAACTTTATTATGCACACACCAAAACGACAGTTTCCTAGCTGGGGGCACTCAAACCAAATCGGAATGAGGCTCAGGGGCATATTGTTATAAAGCAGCTTATCTAGTGAGAAAGTTGTGTGTTTAATCTTGACAGTGATTGGTTATAATATTAGAATTTGCTTAAATGACAGGGACTTAGTGGTTATCTCATACCAATCTTGGGAAAAGGTTTAATTTGCTTGTGATTCTTGCAAAGGCAAGAAATAACACAGGTGAAGTTAGTTTGGCAAAATAAACTTAATTAAGCTTTGTGTGACTTAATTGATTTTGTCTGCTCAGGTAATTTTCAAGGCTGGTCTACATTTCTTTTTTTATTTTATCAGCATCTATGTATCTTAGTGGAAAGGCCCACAGTGATATAAGTAAGTTGTATCCTTATTTTTCAGAATGATAAAACACAATTGATCATAATAAGATAATTTGGTATACTTTGTCTACAAATAAAAAATAAATGGCAACTCAGACATTATTGAAATATAAAGCCTTTACTCATTAATTATGAATTCCAACTTGACCATATGCCACGTTTTTATTCAATGCTTTTTGTTTTTACTTTTTGTTTTACTTATCCCAAATTTTCTGTATTTAATTACATAGATGATGTTTATTTATCTGGTATTATGCAGTATTATAGGGATGTATACATACAAATTTCTGATCAACCTAATATTCTCTTTAAGACTATTAACATATTACTTCACTTTTATTGTCAAAATCCATAGTGTCACTTGAGTCTCTATAGATCACAATATATTTTTATTATCCCTCTTCTAGTATTTGTTAATTATAGCTATAATCTTATAGTAGATTATTGTTATTAAAGTCTTAATATGCATAATTATTTTTAATTTAAAAAATAATTATCACCTTTAGATTTAGATGCACAATTATGTAAAGAATAATTTAGAGTTTCCAGTATTTTAAGTAATTTCTGTGTTTCCTGAGAGTAATATTGTACCAAACAATACTTAATTTTTTAAGTACTCACTAGAAACCTATTTTTTAATTTTGTATAATCTGAGCATGTTATTTTGCTTTCTCTACTGATGCATAAGTATATTTTATAGGTTACACTCTTTTTTTTCTTAAAACAATGATGACATGATTAATATATTTGATATTTATTGTATCAAAAGCAATAAATTACACCTTTTGTATTAATAAGAAACACATGTCAAACTTGATATAATTAGTCAATAAAGGAACTGTTAAGATATTTCAGGCAATTAGGCAAAACAAATGCTGAAATTAACTTACAAATAGATGTAAAATTTATCAATATTTACAGTGCAAATATCAGTTGCAATTCATGGTATAAAATCTATTTTCATTACAATAGGCAAGAATCATGTACATTATCATCGCATTATTCTAGAGCATACAGAGTTATATATAGCTCAGGAGAAAACCCTGGATATATTAATAATTTTTGTCTGTTTCAAAGTTTTACTATTTTTCCTAATAGTCTTACCTGTGATCATAATGATCACAAAGATTACTCTTAATACAGTAAACAAAACACAAAATTCTGCCACTGTTATGTTCTGATTATTTATATATAAGTGCGACAGGAATGCTAAATCACCAATTGGCAATTGGTGCCAATTTGTACATTCTTTCTTGAGTTTGCTTTGCAAATCTAGAGCCCCATAATATTGAACAGTTACCCTTCAAGATACAGATTTGACTAATAAACTATCTAAAATATTTCATAAAGAAAGTTGAATTGGATTCATAAAAGCCTTTAATATTTGCTGGAAGCCAAACTTAAGAGACTCTACCAGGTTTCACCTTCAATATTTATAAATTTGGGTGAATTCCTCTTTCAATATCTTTAAAGTTCTTTTTTTTTTAAAGTTTGTTTATTTTGAGAGAGAGAGAGAGAGTGGAGGAGGAGCAGAAAGAGAGTAGGGTGAGGGACAGAGAAAAAGGGAGAGGGAGAGAATCCCAAGCAAGCTCCACACAGAGCAGAAGCCAACATAGGACTCAAACTCACAAACCATGAGATCATGACCAGAGCTGAAGTTGTACTCTTAACCTACTGAGCCACCCAGGTGCTCTCCAAAGTTCTTGAACTACCAATACCTGACCTTCCTTACTAATCAAGGTGGAACCCTGTAACCCAAGTACCAGCCAGTTTTCTTCAGTAGGTACTGGCTCCCTAAGTACAGCTATCCTTTATTCCTTAAAAGTGGTCTGTTCCACCTGATTAAATGAACAACCTTCTAAGCTAAGATCTCAGTTACGCAATTGATTTGTCTTAGCAAATATGTGGGTAAATGGTTATTGAACATTTGCAAATAAGTGTATTTCCATGTAAATTGAGAAGGCCCATTAGCTTCTGAATACTCAAGTGTCACTGAGAATTAGATAACATTAAAAAAAAAATGTTTTAGTTTACACAACCAGAGTTTACTAAGCTTCTGTGGCTTCCCTAGAGTTTAACATGGCAAAGAATACATATATACATTAAAAAAGAACATTAAAATAATTTCAATATTCCAAACAAATACCATAATAAAGTTTTCTTCACAGTTTATATAATTTTATATAATTAATTCTTGTTCCATTATACTTGGATCAATAGTCTGCTTTCAGGAACTCTCTAGACTAAGAAGACTTCTGGAAATCCTGACTCAGTCCACAGGGACAATCTGAAAGTTTCTAAGTTATGTGATTTCAGAAGCTTGTACCCAATAATCTATTCTTTGAAGCTGCAATAATTTTAAATACCCAATACAATGGTTTTCCATGAGGGTCTGCGATTTTTGCTCTTTGCTAAGAACACAAAACTCTGGCCTATAACTTAGAGATGTCAGGCCAGAATCAGAGTAAATTTAAAACTAGCTGTAGGTGACAGACACTTAATGGCTAAAATCAATATATCAAGATAACCAATATTAGCAGAATGGAAGAGAGTAAAACTCTCTGTCAAGGTGTGTACCTATTATATAGATACCTTTAGTCATTTACTGTGAGATTAAAAACATATTATGGGTAGTGAGGACATTGAAATCTTTGTTTTTTATTAATTTTTTAACATTTATTTATTTTTAAGAGAGAGAGCATGAGCAGGGAAGGGGCAGAAAGAGAGGGAGACACAGAATCTGAAGCAGGCTCCAGGCTCTGAGCTGTTAGTGCAGAGCCTGGCACGGGGCTTGAACCCACAGAGTGTAAGATCATGACCTGAGCTGGTCAGATGCTTAACCAACTCAGCCACCCAGGCACCCCAGAACATTGAAATCTTTAAGGACTTCCAAAGAAACATAGACTCTCTGAAACACTTATAGTAGCAATATTCTACCAACAGTTTTGACCTAGGGGAGGCCAAGGACCTCTTCCAATTATGACTGCTCTTCCCGTGCAATGCTTACAATAGGAACAAAATCAAACTATCATATTTCCAGAATCTTTCTCAGAAAGTAAAAAAAAAAATGTGGTTTTCTAAGGGCCTTCTAGAACACTTCAAAAATAGAGTTTTATAAATGAAATTCTATATTTATATTGAAGAGCAGTTTAAAATTTTTTTTATCAATGGAGAATTTTAAATTTAATATAGGATAATGAACACTTTGTTAATTCTTGAAAGAAAGTGGTAGTAAAACATTAAAAAATAAGCATAGATGATTGAAAATACCTTAACTCATCCGTACATGAGATATCATTAGTATTCTTTTTTTTTTAATAAATAAGACTAGAAAAAAGTCAACATAAAGCACAAAGTTTATACTTTCTTTCTTCCAATATTTTATCTAGGGGCACCTGGGTGGCTCCGTTGGTTCAGTGGTCCACTCAATTTTGGCTCAGGTCATGATCTCATGGTTCATAGGATCAAACCCTGCATCAGGCTGTGCTCTGACAGTACTGAGCCTGCTTAGGATTCTCTCCCTCCCTCTCTCTCTGACCCTCTGACTCTCCTCTCTGACCCACCTGTCTTCACTCACCCTCTCTCAAAATAAATAAATAAACAAAAAAGATTTTATTTAAATAAAGATTTAGTTAACATATGGTGTAGGTATTGTTTTCAGAAGTAGAATTTAGTTATTCAACATTTTCATATAACACTCAGTGCTCATCAAAAGTGCCCTCCTTGATGCCTGTCACCCATTTAGCCCATCCCCCCACCCAACACCCCTGAAGTAACCCTCAGCTTTTCTCTACAGTTAAGAGTCTCTTATGATGTGCCCTCCTTTCTGCTTTTATTTTATTCTATTTTTATTTCCCTTCCCCCACATTCATCTGTTTTGTTTCTTAAATTCCACATGAGTAAAATCATGTAGTGTTTGTCTTTCTCTGACTTATTTTACTAAGCATAGTTCCATCCCTGTAATCTTGCAAATGGCAAGATTTCATTCTACCAAAGTTTATTCTAAGGCATAGAATTGTTTCTGGCAAGACAGATTACATATAAGGTAAAGAAATTTCTCATGTATTATAGTCAATATTACTCATCACTAAACCAAGGAGGCAAGCCCATCAAGTTTCAGAAAAAAGTTGTTTGATTTGAATACATTTTATTGTTTACAAACTCAGTAATTATAAACAAAATAAATAAAAGTCCCTTACTAAGTTTTATCCCTTATTATTCGGAAACAAGCAAATACTTTATTTTTAGATCAGCAGTTCTCCCTCAGGGAATTCATGAAGTCAAAACCATTACCACAATAATCTCATGATGTTATTTTGTTAAGATATACCATGTTCATCACTGCTATCTTCAGATGAATGGACAAAATATATATTTAAAAAATTTATGGCTTACTTTTTACCAAGATAAACATTGATGGCTGTAATCCACATAGACAACAGCTCTGTAGGAGTTTAAGTCCTAAAGTATAACAATGGCTAGACGTCAATCTGAGATTCAATGCTATAGAACGAAGTGTTCTAATTCCATGAAAAAACAAAAAAAGCATGTGCAGGGTTGTATTCCTCTGTCACTATTGCTCTTAGTATAAATGCAACTACTCATATTAATTCACCATATCCAAATTAATTAACTTCTGTTTCACAGAGAAAAGTGGAGAGTGGGCTGAACAGTTGACAACTGTCTGGCATGCCTAAGCATTTAGCAAACTCAAAGTCCTAAACACACGTAACATAAACCATACAGCCACATATAACTTTCTCATCTTAAAGTGGCAAAAATAATCATCAGTAATACTACCCAAAGATATAATCTGTCTATAGAATATAAAAAGAAGAGGCTAAAGTATACAAGCTTAAATCTGTTTCATAATGAATGTTTCAGAATTCTCTATTAGAAATTATTTAGCTATGCAATAATTATCTGTTAATTAAAATACATTTATCTATCAATCTAGAGTTTTAAATTATCTAAATATATTGGAAATTATCAGCAAGCTGCTGTATTATAAAATATGATTACTCTTGAAATAATTTTTTTTGTTGTTGAGTGGAGGGCAGAAAGAGAAAGAGAGAGAAAGAGAGAGAGAGAGAGAGAGAGAGAGAGAGAGAGAGAATCCCAAACAAGCTCCACTCTCAGAATGGAGCCCAACTCGGGACTTGATCTCACAACTGTGAGATTATGACCTGAGCTGAAATCAATAGTTGGATGCTCAACTGATTGAGGCACCAGGTGCCCCAGTGTTAAAATAATCTTAAAAATTATGTAGAAATAATGTTAATTTATTTGACCAGTAAGTCTTTATAAACTTAGAAAAGCTAAAAAGAGGTAGAATAAAATGTATGTTTGTACAATGTTTCATACTGATAAATTAGAGAAAAGATAGATTTTTTAAAATACCAGAATTATTAAATTAGTTTACTGAAAATTCATTTTAATTATGTGAAATGGATAAAGTATCTATGAGTTAGTTTCTATAGTAACAATATTATTATTTTTTAATTTTTTTTAAAATTTACATCCAAATTAGTTAGCATATAGTGATATAATGATTTCAGGAGTAGATTCCTTAATGTCCCTTACCCATTTAACCCATCCACCCTCCCACAATCCCTCCAGCAACCCTCAGTTTGTTCTCCATATTTATGAATCTCTTCTGTTTTGTCCCCCTACCTGTTTTTATATTATTTTTGTTTCCCTTCCCTTATGTTCATCTGTTTTGTCTCTCTCTTTTTTTTTTTTTAATGT
Organism: Panthera pardus; assembly: GCF_024362965.1. Classification (NCBI taxonomy): domain Eukaryota; kingdom Metazoa; phylum Chordata; class Mammalia; order Carnivora; family Felidae; genus Panthera; species Panthera pardus. Next base: position 83,580,257 of record NW_026526810.1, read on the forward strand.
TTATTTTTTTTTGAGAAAGACAGAGACAGAATGTGAGTGGGTTGGGGCAGAGAGAGGGAGCACAGAGTCTGAAGCAGGCTCCAGGCTCGGAGCTGTAAGCACAGAGCCTGACGCGGGGCTCGAACTCACGAGATGTGAGAACAAGACCTGAGCCGAAGTCGGATGCTCAACTGACTGAGCCACCCAGGTGCCCCATCTATTTTGTCTCTTAAAGTCCTCAATATTATTTTTAAGTCTATGGTCCTTAATATATTAAAGATTTAATTTCCTTGTCTTTTGATAATTTTAGAAACATATGTGTGCTTACTTATTTCTCTAAGCCAACCAGATAATGTCTAATTAGGAGAGTTTATAATTTATTAACACTCCCGAAGATAGAGAAAAATATTTTGAATTTTCCCAGTAAGAGGTAGTGGCTCTCTGTATTACGGACACATAGAATATTTATGGTTTCATGTCCGTGACTTCAGACAGGAGAATAATAGAGAAAAAAACAAAAATTCATTATCTAGATCATCAAAGGGATGTTCTTCTTTACCATGAACATTATATTCTGAAGAGCTAAAATACTGACAAATAAATCAAGTAAAGACTATGAGCCAGATTTTCTGCCATCTCTTAGCCAATAGAGAACAGATATTTACTGTTCATCAAATGGTCACATCATACAAATAACCCAGTAATTGTTGCCATTTACTGGGGAATAACCTGACTGTAAATAAAGGAGAAACAAAAGCAAAACAATCAGAAGAAAGATAAAACAGAAAACCTATAGGGATAGAGTTAAGAACATTTTGTTCCATTGCTACTTGGGTTTTATCTCTAGAAGCCAGGATAAAATTTATCTGGGGTTAAGCTTTCTGAGGTGCATTTCTGTGCAGTGTAATTTATCTGGTTTTTTCAGGTGAATCTACTGCGCATTTGGGTGTGTGACCTCTGAAACTATTCAAGATAAATTTAACAAAGAGGCATAATCATTGCTTTTATAATAAATATTAAATGGCAGTGTCAAATTCTGACACATTAGGTTAAGAGTGGAAGTGTTTGTGTATGTAGGGGGGTGGGGTTGTTATGTTTTGTTTTCATTTTTCAAAATGTTTATTTACTTTGAGAGAGAGAGAGAGAGAGAGAGAGAGAGAGAGAGAGAGAAAGAGCATGCACATGTGCAGGAGCAGGGGGAGGGGCAGAAAGAGAGGGAGAGAGAGGATCCCAAGCAGGCTCCATGCTGTCAGCATAGAACCCTCAGGGCTTGATCTCATGAATTGTGAGATCATGACCTGGGCAGAAATCAAGTGTCAGTTGGATGTTCAACTTACAGAGCTACCTATGTGCCCCTATTTTAATTTTTTTTTTTTTTTTTACTATCAATGAGCTTTAATTTATTTTCAAACCCCACACTATGTTTAGGTTGCTATTTGGTTATATTTTCATTTGTTTCTTATCCCAAACCGTGAATACACACACAAAATTCTCTACTTGATGGGCACCTTGCTGGCTCATTTGGTAGAGCATGTGACTCTTGATCTCAGGATTTTTAGTTCAAGCCCTATGTTGGATGTAGAGATTACTTAAAATTAAAATCATAGGGGCACTGGGAGGCTCAGTTGGTTAAGCATCTGACTCTTGATTTCACCTCAGGTTTGTGACTTTGAGTCCCACATTCATTGGGCATTACCATTTCTCCACATTCCTTTATCATCCCCCTGCATCACTTAACTTAAAACTCTATATCATGTAGACTGTACTAAGGCTTTATGTCTTCTTTTCTCTTAGTTTTTGACAGAGCATTTTCTCAGATTTACTATATTTAACAGAACTTGGGATAGTACAGGTCTCAGATGCCTGAAATAGCAGTAAAAATTTTTTGTTATGCTACCTTTTCTAACATGGCCTTTTTCATGAATCAAAGACTTATTATCCTAGTATGTGAAGCTTGGGGCTCCATATAGTTGTTTGTTTTCATCACAGTAATTCTTTTAAGTCAAATTTATTTTTTTTAACTTTAAGTTAAATTTAAGTTAGCTTAAGTTTAAACATTTGCATATAAGTCTATGAGTAGACACATATTTTCCCTGGGTACCCAGAAATGGAATTTCTGAATAATATGGTAATATGGTAATTCTACATTTGATGTTTTTAGAAACTGTCAAACTATTTTCCAAACATACTGGTATATTTTACATTCCTAGTCACAATATGTGAGGTTTTAAATTTTTCCACATTCCTGTCAACACTCATTGCCTTTTTTTTTTAATAATAGCCGTTCTAGTGGATGGGAAGTGATATCTCATTGTGGTTTTGATTTACATTTCCCCCATCATTAAGATGCTGTGAAGCTTTTGAATGCTTATTGGCCAGTTGTATACAGATCTGTTTACTCCAAACTTTTGTCCACTTTCAAAGTGGGTCATTTGTCTTTTTTGTTGTAAGCGTCCTTTATATAGTCTGAATGTAAGTCCTTTATCAGATATATTATTTGAAACAATTTTCTTTCTATTTTCTTCTAGTCACTGAACAACCTTTTTGCTCAGTGATATGTTTGAAATATACAAAGTCTTAATAACTATAACTCATAATTTTCTGTTTGAGTTACCGGGGTATTATATCTAAGTGACCATTGTCTAACCTACATTTTTTTAGAGACCTATAGTTTTGGTTCTTAAGTTAGGTCTGTATCAAATATATGTTTACATTTTTACAATCTTCCCATATGACTGTCTTTTGGATTAATTATCATTATGTTTAATTATCAGGCTTTAGTAGGAAAGTTAATTCCTTTCCACTAAGTTCTTTGTCTAAGTGAAGTAATTTATTTCACGACACATCATTAATTGAACCTTACCTCTGAGAAATTTATACAGATTTAGTGATTATAACTAATGGGTATGACCATAGTATACCTCATTTGGTCCTCAGGACAGCACTGAGTGTAATTGGCAATTATCACTGAAATCATTTCTCAAATTTGACTTCTATTATTTGGGATTAAGAACAATGGCATTTCCAAACCTGCAAATTGCCAAATTGTGGGCTTCTTCTAGTCTTTTCCATTCTTGCTTTTAAACTAGCCATTTCTTTTTTGATTGATTTATAGCTTGTATTACCTTGTATTCCTTTACCAAGTAGGACCACAAAAATCAAATCATAGCAGTAGCAGTGTGTTTGTAAACTCTTCCTCTAGAGTTCCAAATGAATTACATACCTGATATGCTTTCCAGTTTCCACAGACACATGCTAACCAAATGATATGTCACTATAGAAATAGGATCATCATCTTTCCAGCCTTTTATAACAATTTACTTACAAATACACAGACACGCACAAACATATACACATTTGACTTTTATATGACAATATTTAATCACTGGTAATAATTTATATATTAGAATATATTGTTATGATGCAGTAACAAGAAATGAAAAATCTCAGTGGCATATAACACCAAAAGTTTTCTTTTCACATACACCACAGTCATTGCAAACAGGATGGGTGATCTAAACTACATGCCCCACTCTAGAACCCAGGCTGACAGAGAAGGTAGGATCTGATATGTTTCTGGTTATATGTTGAATACTCTGTTGGCTTCTACAAAGAAATTATGACTAAAAGAACACAAATAGAGATTGTAGCTTTCATATTCTTATATGAAGGGTGATGGTAAAAAAGAATAACTCATCCTTCCAAAAGAAGACAAAAGAGGAAAGAGAAAATGAAAAAAGAATGGGCAGCACATGTAGAAAGCACTTAAATAGATGAAAAATATAACCCAACAAAAGAACAGTTTAGATACATGTAAATAGACCAAGTGATCCAGATAAAGAAGAAATATTTTTAGACTCTGTAAAATAATAAAACCTAATAATAAGTTCTTCTCAAAAGATATATGGAGTGCAAGAAAAAAAAACTGTGAGGGGCACCTGGGTGGCTCAGTCAGTTAAGCATCTGACTGATGCTAAGCCAAAGTCTTAGGTCATGGCTCAGGTCATGATCTCACGGTTTGTGGGTTTGAGCCCGCATCAGGGTCTGTGCTCACAGCTCAGAGCCTGGAGCCTGCATCGGATTCTGTGTCTCCCTCTCTCTCTGCCCCTCCCCTGCTTGTGCTCTGTCTCTCAAAAGTAAATAAACCTTAAAAAGGGGAAAAAAACTGTGAAAGAAAGAATAAAAACTAATTTAACATTAGAAACTTAATACAGCACATTAACAATTAAAATAGAAAAATTATGTAGTTACTATAGCAGATGTAGAAAAAAGTTTGGGAAAAATCATAATCTATTAATTATTAAAATATTAGTGAAAGATTTATATTTTATGTTTGAGAACTATATCTGTCTAAAATTTTATTTTAGGTATAAGTCATTGAAGTAAAATAATAGAAGATAAAATGTATAAAATGACAAAGAAAAAATATTGTCAACCGTTTTAAAATTATAAAATTATTGAAAGTTCTTAAAAATACTATTATTAATTACTAGAAAATTAATATATAGAATACTAACATTTTAAAATTTTTATTTATTTATTTATTTATTTATTTATCTATTTATTTATGTATGTATTTTAAGAGAGGGGAGGGGCAGAGGGAGAGGGACAGAAAATGCCAAGCAAGCCTTGTGCTATCAGTGCAGAGCTCAATAGGAGGCTGAACTCCGAACCATGAGATCATGACCTGAGCCTAAATCAAGAGTTGAATGCTTAACCAATTGAGCCACCCAGGTGCCCCAACTAACATTTCTGAATACAAAATTTTGAAGTATATTTTATATACTAAAAAACAAGCAAGTGGAAACTTCTCTATTAGCCAAGAATTAATAAATACTCTCATTTTAAAGAAACATATATATATATATATATATATATATATATATATATTTTACGTGTTGTATAGATATATATGAATACATGTGTTTATGTATATATTGATACATATATGAATATATGTATATTATATTTATATAGCTGTGTCTATATAAAATATGACATATACCACAAAGAAAGTTAATAGAATGCTAATGTTTTTTCTCCAGTTAGAATTTTTTATACATAAAGTTAATTTTTCCTTATTTAGACTTAGTCATATTATCATTGCCATATATACATAAACATAAAATCTATCCCGCAAAATGATTTTACAAATTCTTAAAATGCCTATTAATGTAGAATTTTATCCTTCTGAATAATTTTTGACTCAGAATTGTTGATATCCATGTGTTTGACAATATTTTCTTTGTTCTAGGAGTTTTAGTGACTCAGCATTTTACCTAAAATTCAAAATTCAATAGTCATTCTAAAAATATTGATGTTGTTTAATTTGACAAAATTTCTAGTTTCTCTTTTTCTTTAGTTGAATGTTTCCAGAATATAAGCAGCTTATCAAAAATTTAACAGTAAGTTTCAGACAAAATGACATTCAGTTACTCTGTGCAGAGCATGAGTTAGTTACACCAGCTCTCACTCTGGCTTCCACATTCCTTTTGTCTGTTGGGAAACACAGGTCAATTTCTTCGCCGTCAGTTGTGTGGTTTTGACAGACAAGTATTTCATCTTCACATAAATCACTAGTAAAGTATTAATACATCATTTTCTACCCACTGGCCATTCTTAGATTTCTTTAAATCACTTAGTTGTTGGCTTGGAAGGAAATAGGGAATTGCCATAATTTCTTCTATAATGAGTGTTTGCTTATATCATCAAATTAATGGTCTGTTTCATGCACACAATCTTTCCATGTCAGTTACCAACCAGAGTCTAATATTTTTAATAAACTTTTTAAAAGCTTTTCAAAGACTTCAGATTTACAGAAAAGTTGCAAAAATAACACAGAGACTCCCATTACCTCTCATCCAGTTTCTCCAGCTGGTAACTTACATCACCATCTTATATTCATCAAAACTAAGAAAACACTGATAACTTTGCATCACTATTAATTAAAATCTAGCCTTTAGTTAGATTCTACCAGTTTTTTTCCAATATCATCTTTATGTCCCAAGATCCAGTTAAAGTACTACACTTTACTTACTTGTCATGGGTCCTTTTGGTCCTCTGGTCTCCAAAACTGTTTTAGTCTTTTTTTTTTTTTTTTTTTTTTTTTTTTTTTGGTTTTTATGACCTTAGCAGTCTAGAGGCATACTAAACAGGTACCTTGTAGAATATCTTCTGATGAATTTATCTGATGTTTTTACCATGATTACTTTAGTTCATCACTTTTGAGGATGATTTAAATAGTTAAATTCAGTACTTTTGAAGATGTTAAGCAAACTCAATATTAAGTAATGGTAACAAAATGTATTTAACTGCACATAGATCAAATGGAAATGTATTTATATGAACACCTCTGACCCAGGTGGTGCTGCCCAGCTAAGAGTAGGCTTGTTGTCTGTATTTGGGCACTATTTGTGACTACTCTCAGTAACAGAGTCGAGGTTTGAAGAAGTCAGGTAACTATCTGACAAAATTTGTTTAGTAACATGCCAAAGTATGTAACTATGGATATAATAAATAAACAAAATGACAAGTGGACCCTCAGTCTGCCCCAGTGACATAGTTTAAAGAGAATAGTTTGGGGTAAAGTGTGTCAACTGCCTGAGAAGCTCAGAATCTATAAGTTTATTTTTAAATCATGAGCAACTAATATATAAGTTGTATAAAAATAAAAGGTGCCAAAGCAATGGTAATTATTAAATAATTCTTATGTAAATGAGTATGGCTGTATAAAAACAGAAAAGAATTTAGGAATAAGATAAGCTCTTCCATGAAGTAAATGACTTTTGAATTGGGAAAGGAAAGTGCTGATACTTTTATAAATAAAAATATAAAAGGCTGATGAATATGTTTAGGAAAAGCAGGTTGATACAGAAGTCAAAAATGCAGCCAGAAGACTAAGCTGTGAGAAAATTGCAATGCATTTTAATGTCTACTTAAGAAATTAAGACATTATTTGGGAGCAATAGGACATCATTGTAGGTCATTCAGTGAGTTAGTAACATGATAAAATAGCAATTAGAAAGATTAAATTCATGATGTGTTTAGGATAAATTAAAGTAAAAGAGGTAGAGTACTTTGTCTCTGAAGTTATCCTAATGAAAGTAGGGTTTGATCAAGATTCTCTTTTAGGAGTGAGAACATTTCTAGGAGGTAGAATATCCTTTGCTTTGTACTTTTTTCACAGTAATTTGTATTTTACCCCATACTATATCCAATTGCTTTAACAAAAGAGTATGAATTCATACTTTCGTGACGGTGTGCTATCTTTAATTTGGAACTTCATATGATCTCTAGCACGTCACTGTGAAACCAGGGAACTTCTGTGCCATTTTGCCAAACCAAAACTACAAGAATGGCTTTTGAATTAAATAGAAAGATAGTGGAATAGCCAGTACTGGATATTGGAAAGTGTGTTGCACAGTTTTTCAAAGAAAAATGATCTCATTACAGATGAAATTGAGTGAGGAAGTAGTTTGAATCAAATATTCTAGGTTTCAAGCCTGGAAATCCAAGGGCAATAGTGATGCCATTAACAAAAGAAAGAAACCTGAAAAAAGATGTCTTGTTGAAGGGACAGCCCTTTCTTTCCATTGTCCCTCCAGACTATTTAGAACAACACTATATTGAGAAAGTTCTATCTTCTTTCCATAACTTTTTAAAAATTTTTTAAAATGTTTATTTATTTTTGACAGAGGGAGAGAGACAGAGTGTGAGCAAGGGAGGAGCAGAGAGAGAGGGAGACACAGAATCCCAAGCAGGCTCCAGGCTCTGAGCTGTCAGCACAGACCCCAATGTGGGGCTAGAACCCACAAACCGTGAGATCATGACCCGAGCCGAAGTCAGATGCTCAACTGATTGAGTCACCCAGGCGCCGCTCCATAACTTTTAACTGATTTTATATAGCTGATGCATATTTTTAGATATCTAACATACAAAGGAAATAACTTATCATCTTTAGCAATGTATAAAAATATGAATCAATAAAGTACATTTTTTGACCATGCATTTTATTTTTTTTATTTTATTATTTTTTAATATATGATTTTATTGTCAAATTGGTTTCCATACAACACCCAGTGCTCATCCCAAAAGATGCCCTCTTCAATTTTTTAAAATTTAATAGTTATCTTTGAAAGAGAAAGAGACAGAGTGTTAGTGGGGGAGGAGCAGAGAGAAAGGGAGCCATAATCTGAAGCAGGCTCCAGGCTCTGAGCTGTCAGCACAGAGCCTGATGCAGGGCTCAAACCCACAAACCATGAGATCATGACCTGAGCCAAAATTGACGCTTAACTGACTGAGCCACCCAGGTGCCCCATGAATCAATACAGTACTTTTTGTTTCCTTTTAGTCCTTGTGTCCAAAGTCAGTTCCATTTTTTGCTCTGCATTTGTAATTCTATCTTTTGTCATTTTTAGGACAGAACATCATCTGGAACTCTCTGGCTTACCTTTTCTGGCATGCTTTGAATTATTAAATGTCGCAATTCAGATCAATACATAAAGCTGAAAGAAATGTTTAGGAGTTTCCTTTTAAATAAAATTCAGTAAAATTGAATTTATCACTTATAAATTCATTGTATTTGCTTAAACAAAAACTTTGATATAACTCTAAATAATAATGAAAATAAAATAGTGTTTAGAATTTTTCATCTAATGTTCCAAATATTGTAAATATATTAACTCATTCATCATTACAACAAGTTCATAAGTTTGGAAATATTGCTATGCACATTTTATATGTGAGAAAACAGAGAGGTAGTTGTTATAACTCAAGTAATGGCAGATGGCTAATAAGTCAATATTTAAATAGAGACACTCTTCACCACATATACACACACTCATATTACATGACCCAAACAAACTGACTTGTAATTATGTTTATATTTCACTTTCTGGTGTTTATATTGATATTCAGTAGATTTTTTTTTTATAATTAACAATGTGTAGGATTTGTGTAATGCTATATAAGATTTATATTTATTTTCTAATGAGGAAATTAAATCTAATCAATTCCTTATTACAAAAGCATCTTTGCCATTGTTATGTGGGCTGTAATGTAACAAATATGTTGAATTATATAATAATTATGTCTTTTGGATGATTTTCATTATTACAAATTCATAGAAGAGAGAATATTTTGTTTGATTTCAGTACCTGGTACATTTTCTTGTATCTATATGTCCCCATTCCCACTCTCTTCCCTTCTGCTTATATATATGGGAAATTTACAAATATATACAATTAAAATTGATAAAGTTGACAAAATTTATTTATCTGTACACACGCACCATGTTATATAAGATTATATATATATTTTTATAATTACCTGCATAGTTCCCTTTTCTGGTATTCTATAGCGGATTCAAGTTATTATCTAATGTCACTTCCTTATAGCTTGAAGTAGTTTTTTAATATATCTTTTAAAATAGGGGGAAAGGCTAAAAGGGTTAGGATCATTAAGGAAGGCACTTGTTGGGATGAGCACTAGGTGTTATATGTAAGTGATGAATCATTAAATTCTATTCCTGAAATTATTATTACACTATATGTTAACTAACTTGGATTTAAAATTTAAAAAATAAATAAATACTTTAAAAAATAAAATAAATTTGTTAGCAGAAGTTCAGGATATCTAATGAAATTTGGAAATATCTATATTTGAGTTTTATGTTTTTAAGTGTAGTTTTGCTAGGTATATAATTCTTGGTTGACAGTTTAGTTTGCGATGTTTTCTTTAGCTCCTTTAGTTGGAAGATTAGGTTATTGATTTCAGATTCTTCATTTTTTAAAGACCCTATAGTCTATATATCCTCTGAATCCATTTTGCCTGAAGTCCCTCAATTTTTCTGTGTTGTGTTTTCATTTAAATTCATCACAAAATATTTCCTACTTTCCATTGTGATTTGTTTTTGATTCATTTGTTATATAGAGCTATGTTTTTTCATTGCCATTTATTTGTAAATTTCCCAAATTTCCCTCTGTTGTTGATTTGGGATTGAATTCCACTGTGTTTAGAGAATATACTTTGTATGATTTTATTCATTTTAAATTTATTGAGGATGGTTTTATGGTCCAACATATGGACTATCACAGAGATTGTTTCAATGTGACCTTCAGAATATGTATTTTGCTGTTTTTAGATGGAGCATTTTATAAGATTTATTGTTATATCTAGTTAATTGATAGGGTTTTTCAAGTCTTTTATGTGTTTGCTGATTTTCTTCCTAGGTTTCTATACACTATTGATTGGAGTATAAAAGTCTCTATTATTTTTTTAATTAATTTAAGCAATCCCTACACCCAATGTGGGGTTCTAACTCACGACCCTGAGGTCAAGAGTTGCATGATCTACCATCTAAGCCAGCCAGGTACCGCTCTAAGTATTATCTTTAAGTCAGCTCTGTGACTTGCATTTCTCTCTGGCCAACTGGGTCCCTGTTAGACTCAGCCAAGAAAGGGACTGGCGTTTTCATTTTTTTTTTCCTGTTTTCTTACCAAGGTTACCAAGGTTACTCCAACAGTACTTGTTCACATCAACAACAGCATTCTGGGTTTTTGTTGTTGTTGTTGTTTGTTTGTTTGTTTGGGAGAGGGAGGTTAATCATAAGGTAAAACACCTTATTTATTTGAATGATTGATTGATTGATTGATTGATTGCTTTATATGTAGACTTTCTAGTTTCATAGTATGCGGTCAGAAAAGATGCATGGTTTGACTTTGATTTTTTTTGAATTTGTTGAGACTTGTTTTGTGGCCTAATATGTGATTTATTCTGGAGAATTTTCCTTGTACTCTTGAAAAGAGTACATATTCTGGTTTTTTTTTTTTTTTAATGATGGAATGTTCTGATTATGTCTGTGAATTCCTTCTGCTCCAGTGTTTCATTCGAAACCACTATTCTCTTGTTTATTTTCTGTTTGCATAATCTGTCCATCAATATAAGTGGATTGGTAAAGTCCCCTCCTATTATTGTCTTAGTATTGATAATTTCTTTAGTATTTGTTAATAATTGATTTATGTATTTGGGTGCTTTCATATCGGGTGCATAAATATTTGCATTTGTTCTATCTTCTTGTTGTATTGTCCCCTTCATTGTTATGTAGCGTCTTTTTTGTCTCTTGTTATAGTTTTTTTTAATGTTTATTTATTTTTTATAGAGAGAGAGAGAGAGAAAGAGAGAGAGAGAGAGAGAGAGAGAGAGAGAGAGTGGGGGAGGAGCATATACGGATGGAAACAGAGGATCCAAAGCAGGCTCTATGCTGTTGGCACAGAGGCCAATTCAGAGCTTAAACTCACAAACCTGAGCCAAAGTCAAATGCTTTACTGACTGAGCCACCCAGGCACCCCATTATAGTCTTCGTTTTAACCTCTGTTTTTTTTTTTTTATATATATGTATTGCTACCTGGGTTTCTTTTGACATCCATTTGCATGGTAAATATTTTTCCATCCCCTCACTTTCAATCTACAGGTGTCTTTTGGTCTGAAGTGAGTCTCTTGTAGGCAGCATATAGATGGGTCTTGTTTTTTTTTTTTTTTTCACTGTTTTATTTATTTATCTATCTATCTATCTGTCTATCTATCTATTTATTTGTTTATTTTTTATCCACTGTTACCCGGTGTCTTTTATTGGAGCATTTAGTCCATTTACATTCAGAATAATTATTGATAGCATCTTGTTCTACTAGCAACGCTAGGTTTCAGTTTGTTGTTTTAACAGCAACTTCAAAACCAGCATTATATTGTCCTCTAAGAGATATCAGTACCTCCTGTATGGAGTACACTTTCTATATTCCTGGATTTCAGCTTCACAGGAGTTTATCCTCCCAAGTTCTTAATGATCAGTTTTAGCTAAGTACTGTCTGTCCTCAAAGATCTTCATATAAATTCCATGTGTCTCTTACTGTAAGATACTGAGTTTTAATGTTGCCAACCTTGTCTCTTTGTTCCCATACCCTCTGATTGGCGACTTCTCTCTGCAGTAATTACCTGCAAGATACTTTATTGTTTATTTCCTTTCCTCATTCCCTAGTTAACAATTCTGTTTATTTTATTTTATTGTTATAGCAATGGTATATGGCAAAATTTACCATTTTAATAATTTTACAGTGTACAGTTCAAGTGGCATTAAGTACATTTATATGAGTTTAATGCTTTTCTGCAACGATTACTACTCTCCATCTCTAGAATTTTTCATCACACACTGAAACGCTGTACCCATATAGCAATAACTCCCTTTACTCCTCTCACTCTAGTGCCTAAAGACCACTATTCAATTCTCTGTCCCTATGAATTGAACTGTTCTACATACTTTATGTAAGTGGAATCATCCAATATTTGTCCTTTTGTGCTTGGCTTATTTCACATAGTATAATGTCTTTAAGGTTCATCCATGTTGTCACATTTATGTTAGTAATGCTTTATTTTCAATGATCTCTGCTAAAGTAACTAGTATGGTTTGTGTTCCCTGACTTGACCCTGATCAATAGAGTGACTCAATGTGATATAGAGTTTACCAGCTGAGATGCAATTCTGGATTAAAATTCTGGATATCAATTCCAGGTAAAAAGCTAAGAGAAAAGGGGCATCTGGGTGGCTCAGTTGGTTGAGTGGCCGACTTCGGCTCAGGTCATGATTTCACAGTTTGTGAGTTTGAGCCCCACGTCAGGCTCTGTGCTGACAGCTTAGAGCCTGGAGCCTGCTTCAGATTCTGTGTCTCCCTCTCTGTCTCTGACCCTCCCCCACTCACGCTCTGTCTCTCTCTCTGAAAAATAAATAAACATTAACATTTTTTTTCTCAAGTTAAGAGAATTATTTTCAACCAACAAATTTATCCATGAAGGTCATTATGTAAAGTATCAGTCACACATTACTTCTGGAAGAATTCCGCTTTATCTGACTCACAACATTTTGAAGGCAGCTTTCATTCTCACAGGGAAGGGAATGGGTCTTAACATTTATCATGACATTGAACTCACTGTTTATTTATTTAACTTAAATAAGTTAAAGTTAAACATTAACTTTGTTAATAAGTTAATAAGTTAAAGGTAAACATTAACTGTTGGCCTCAAAGGGCCATGGACCTGGAGCAGTGAAGGAACTGAGAAAAAGAGAGGACACTACAGTGAGGCACAGGGGACACTGAGCCAACAGCCCGAGGCCCGAGGTTTATTGTACATCTTCTCATATACATTTTCCGGAAAAACAGATCAGCAATGATTAAAAATGGAAGCTTAGCAAAGCATGTCAACAATGTACATCCGATTCAGCTATCCTATGTATCTTGCGTACGAGAGCAGTCTTGCAGATACATACGTTCCAATAATCTTTATAATAGAAGCAAAGACAAAGAAGGGAGTGAATGCACTGTGCTATATACAGCTGGCTTCCTTTAAGCAAAACATCCCTCTCTGCTTACCAAAGAACAGACCACATTTCCCAAGGGCAATTTACTCAAGTCTTTTCAGGTTATTGTTAACCTTAAGATCTTGAGTTTTCTCAGAGATCCCGGAACCTGAATGAATATGCGCCTATGGTCATTTTGGTGGTCTGTTTCCCACAATCAACTAATTCTCATATTTTAATATCAGATTAAGATACTCCTATTTTACTAGGTAAATGGACAAGAGATAAATGGAGTGATAAATGTGATGTGGATGGGCTGGCAAGGAAGTTTCTATTATTTTAGCTTTGATTCACTTTGTGAGTAGGTAACTGATAGCCAACCTCCCTGTAAAACTTTCTTTCACATCATCAGATGCTTTTTATTTTATTTTATTTTACTTATTTTTTAATGTTTATTTATTTATTTTGAGAGAGAGAAAAGGGGGGAGAGACAGAGAGAGAAAGAGTGAGAAAGAGAATCCCAGGAAAGCTCCATGCTCAGCATCGAGCCCAACACGGGCTCTAGAACATGTGATTATGACCTGAGCCAATATCAAGAGTCAGTGCTTAGCTGACTGAACCACCCAGGTGCCCCAGATGTTTTATATTTTATAACAGCTTTCTAAGAATTATTTGCATAACAGCTTTCTTTGGACACACTTATAGGGAAATTTAGGGATAGAAAATGCAAAAGAAAATGTTTCCATTAAGTCTCATTACTTGGTCTGGGTAGATGCTGCAGGGCCCACAAGTAAAGACAACCTATGAGTACCTCTACCCTACTGGGGCCACTTAGCCATATTCTACTATAAAGTTATAAGTCATGCCTCTGAGATTTATCTATATGTTCTTGGTCCAAAGGGAGACTGTAAATTATTAGAAATAAATTAAACAAAATAGAAAATAAGGCCTGGAACAATAACTTGAATTGTGCCCTATTGCCCTGAATAAAGATCCTCACCATCCCGAGAGTTCATTATTCACCAGAGAGAGGCATTTCTCTGATCGTCAAGGAGACCCTAGGTGGAGAACTCACTTAAGATTTGGCTATTTTCTTTCCTACTTGATCTCAGCTGACTTTAAACCATTTTCCCTTAGAAATTATATGTTGTTATTGTTTTATAAACAGTTGTAATTAAACAATTTGTGATTACCCCCTTACCTCCATCCTTCTTCACAATTTTATACTGATTGTATTGGTTAGTATGTTAAGAAACATCTAGGCTTTAATCCAAAACTGGTGCTATTTGAAAGCTGGTGAAAATTTCAACATTTATATTTAAACATTAATTTCAACATTATATTTAAATGAAATATTCATTATTTTATCTACTAGTACAGACAGTATTGCTGACTAAACTTATTTAGCAACAGAAAAAATGGTCTTAAAAAAGAAAGGACTTACCCTTTCACCTGATTTAAAATTTGTATTTATTATAGAAACATATAATTAAGATTTAAGTAAAGTTTCAATAGAAATGCAGTCAGCATTTTTCAGTTAAAGTCATTTGAAAAAGTATTAGTTTAAGAACATATTTGCTTTTTAAAGTCAGAACTGAGGAATCATGTGTATTCTATGTATATTATAATCCATTAAGGAACTAAGTGGAATTGTCTAGGATACTTTATTTATTTATTTATTTATTTATTTATTTATTTATTATTTATAATGTTTATTTTTTGAGATAGAGAGAGAGAGAGAGAGAGAGAGACAGAGCATGAACATGGGAGGGGCAGAGAGAGAAGGAGACACAGAATCCAAAACAGGCTCCAGGCCCTGAGCTGCCAGCTGAGGGACTGACGCGGAGCTTGAACATACAAACTGTGAGATCATGACCTGAGCCGAAGTCAGATGCTTAACCGACTGAGCCACCCAGGGGCCCCAGTCTAGGATACTTTAAAATCTAATGTCTGAGAATGCTTAATTACTGAAAGTAACCTCAGCTTTTATTCTTAGATTTCATTAAAGATTATAATATTTCATAATTAAGCTTCAAAACAAGTAAACATATATTTCCTATTTTGTACTTCTGATGTAGATACAGTATGTTGACTAACCTGTAGCTATCCTTGCCTCACCCCCAACCATGCCCAGACCCCTTCTTTCTTACAAATAGAACTCAATTATGTGTAGGTAAACAATGTGCCCACATTTCCAAGGTAACCATTATCAATTAATCCAATCAAATTAATTGCATTACCTTTTCTCAAACATGTCTTTGCCCAGCTTCCTACAACTAGGGGCTACTACATGATTCAGATCTAGCCAAAGAAAGGGCAAGAATGTCTAAAGGCTCTTGAGAAAGTCTCACTGACAAACAGGGAAAAAAGGACAAAAAACTTGGACCTTTCCCTTTTCATACTTGGGTGCTAGTAATAATAGATTACATCTACAGATGTGATAACAATCTCGAAACGGATATGAAGACTAAAGCTAAGACACTGACATGGGAAAAGCAGAAAGCTAGTTTCCTGCTGATATGTTTGAGCTGCTACTGTATAGCCCGGATTGCCTGTCTCTCTACCTCTTAAGTAAATTATAAGTGCTCTCCTATTTTATACTTTAATTTGCAAGATATTCTGTCGCAGCTAAAACATTTCTAACATTAAGTTAATTTCTGGTTAACTAATACTGAGAAAAAAAACTCAGATTTTTATAAATATTCAATAAAAATCTGCATCTTACTTTTATCCCACAAATCATATATACCTATAATGTCTTTTTCTTTTTTTTAAGCTTACTCATTTATTATTTCTGAGAGAGAGGGAGAGAACAAGCAGAGAAGGGGCAAAGAGAGAGGGAGTCACAGAATTCGAAGAGGCTCCAGGTTCTGAGCTGTCAGCACAGAGCCTGACATGGGGCGTGAATTCACAAACCCAAGAGATCATGACCTGAGCTGAAGTTGGACACCCAACCAACTGAGCCACCCAGGCACCCCTGTATGCCTATAATGTCTTTTGAGAGAATACATAGAGCATATATATTATAAGAGTATTTTATGCTAGTAATTTATTTACACACTTATTGCCAATATTATTAATTTTGAAAAAATTTTTTAGACTTTATATATTTGAGAGTATATTACACCAATGATATGGGTATATATTAATTAATACAATAATCAAAGAATAAATAAAAGTAACTTGAAATAATTATAATTGGCCTATACTTTAGAAGTAAAATGGAATAAAATACTGAAAATGTTTGTCAGACATATATTTATGTAGTTTATTTCAAGTATGAGTTTTATATATTTATAATCATTTAAGTGCACAGTATGCTTACCCCATAATAATATCCAAGTTCATAAAACCTGTAAATCTTATTATCCAGGAAATAAATGAATTTTAAATCTTATAGAATAAATACACACATGCGAGTTTTGTGTCATAAAGATGATATCCGTATGGTTCAAAACCTAACATTTTGCTAAAGAATTTGTTTATCCATTACTCGTGATACACATCAAACATATGAACAGATTTTATCTAGTTACCCATGAAGGACAATATTAAAATGTTTGGAAGAATGACTCTTTGGAAAGAAAATAACTATTTAAATAATGTCTTTGGGGACATTTCAGTGATATAAAAAAATTAATTATAACTTGTGTCTTCACGTATTCCAAAATGAACCCAAATAAAAACAAGAATAAGAACAAAATTTTACCCCAGTTAAAGTAATAGTTTGGGGGTGCCTGGGTGGCTCAGTCAGTTAAGCATCTGACTCTTGGTTTCAGCTCAGGTCATGATCTCACAGTTTCATGGGTTTGAGCCCCGTATCGGGCTCTGTGCTTGCAGTGTGGACTCTGCTTGTGATTCTCTCTCTCCCTCTCTCTATGTCCCTCCCCCCACTTGCACTGTCTCTGTCTCTCTCAAAATAAATATATAAACCAAAAAAAAAGTAATAGTTTGAAATCCTTAGAGTAACAGATAATTTTTATTACTCTATTAAAGTATTAGTTTTTAGCTTTAGATGGGAGGAATGAAAGAACATACCACAAATGTTAATTTTATTGAAATGGGTTTCCACAGAATGTCTTCTACATTATTTTCATATAATTTCAACATGGACAAATTAAAGTCACTACAGATTTATTTGACTTGGCTTAGACCTAGGATCTATAAACTGTGTTTCTGAAAAGGCCAAATAAGGTCATGGGTTCTCAATTACTTATTGCCTTTGTTTTACAGTAAAAGCAGCCATAAATTTAACTGAATGAATGTATATAGTTGTTTTCTAATGAAACTTTATTTACGGAAAGAGGCAGCAAACTGGATTTGCACTGTAGGCTCTAGCTGCGACCTCTCCTCAGACAGCAATTCCTTGACAATTAACAAAATTAGACTGACAAGCTTGTGTTTGTAAATATCCCAGAAACTTGGGAAGAGGTGCAGAAGTAAAATGATAATGAATAACATGCCTTGAAAAATCCCCACTTGGGGCATGTAGGTAGCTCAGTCAGTTAAGCGACCAGCTATTGGTTTCAGCTCAGGTTGTGATTTCATGGATTCTCTCTCCCTCTCTCTCTGCCCCTTCCCCGCTGGTGCTCTCTCCTCTCTCAAAATAAATAAACTCAAAAAAAAAAAAAAAAAAAAAGGAAAAGAAAACAAACAAAGTCCCCAGCTAAGGTTTATGGAGTTTACAACGTAACATTTTCAGCAATGTTTCTATAGAAGAAGAAAATAGTCCTAAAATACATAGGAAATGACAAAGTTATAATAAATCCTTGTTGTTCTTTTTCAGTCTGTTTCTTCTTATTTTATAACTGAATCAGAAAACTGATTCATTTATTCTTGAATATAGAATGGAAAAAAATTACCCAAGTGTACTAGTATCTGTATAACAAAATACTTGAATGAAACCACAGTCTTTTATTTTCTCATTCAGTTTCTGAGAATATGGGATTGAGGAGTAGCTTGGCTCCTCTAAAACATTAACTTCATTAACATACAGTTGTCCAAGGGTCATAATATTTTTACTTTTAAGGCACGTGAAATATTTTAATTTATTTTAAAATCAGAAGAAAACAAAACTTTAGGCCAGAGAGAAATTTTAACACGTATATATATTTTATAACAATGTAGTCACTATATATAGCTAAAACATAGTTTTGCACAATTATGTAGGTGGCTAAAACAAATGTAATACATGCTTTTGTGCAAGGATCTCTTACTCTTCTCTCTTCTGTCCCATGCAGATGTGAGGTATAAATATAGATATAGGAATAGAGACATAGAGATAAAGATTGATGATACAGATATAGATGATGTAGAGATACAGGTACCATAATACTATATGAGACAGAGATACAGGGATAGATTTATATTTAGATAAAGATGTATTTTGATGGAGAAAGGAGCCAACAAAGGCAAACTTAAAAATAAGTTAAAAGTGCCTAGGGCCCAGGAAAGTCATAATGCTACAGTGTGGCTCTGAATTCAGCCTGTCATGAGATTCTACAAGCTATAGGCAGGAGCTATAGTTTCTGAAGCTTTGAAGGAAGCTGGAGGGTCCATTCTCACCCAAACTCTTCACCAGCTGTTGTCTAGAGTCTTTGTTCCTCTCCACATGGGCTTCTGCTCAAGATAGTTTTTCCCCAAAATAAGTGATCTCAAAGAAAAAGTATGTGAGAAAGCAGTCAAAACAGAAGTCACACTGTCTTTTATAACCTAATCTTCAAAGTGGCATATCATCATTTCTGACATATTCTACTGTTCACAGAATCTAGCCCTACCAAGGTTGCAGGGACTGTAAAAGGGTGTGAATACCAAGAGGCAGAAATTACCAGGGGCCATCTTGGAGGCTAACTACCACACCAGGGAAGTCAGGATTGTCCAGGGACACCACTATCTGAGAAACCATGTGGATGAACCTCTCGCCCAAATTTTATTATGAATATTACTTGCAAATAATCATCTAATAAATTAGAGCTTTGTATGTCTTATACACCTAAGTTTAAGTGAAATATTAGATAGTGATTCAAAGCTATCTCTGCTTACTATACATAAAACTTATAAAGTTATGTTAAAATCCAGTCTATTGGGAATAGCCATGCCACATTATTTTGGAAGTTAAGCATTTTAAATAGCAGAAAAATATATATATTCATGTTTATATCTTTTTTGAAAATATCTATTTATTTTTGAGAGAGAAAGAGACCGAGCGAGCACTAGCAGGGAGGGGCAGAGAGAGAAGAGGACAGAGGATTGGAACCAGGCTCTGTCCTGACAGTAGAGAGCCTGACATGGGGCTTGAACCCATGAACTGTGAGATCATGACCTGAGCTGAAGTTGGATGCTTAACGACTGAGCCACCCAGGCATTTATATCTTTTATGTGTTTTGTGTATCACTAACTCAAATGTTTTGTAGAACAAAAAAAAAGTCATAAATAAGAATAAAAATTAAGGTGGATGATCTATTTTTCTGTGATACCTTCCCTTTTTTTTAAAGAGGTTCTTTGAAATTAAAACTTGATCTAACGTCAACAATTGAGTCTTCATCTCAATTTCCATAATTTCCAGTCTCTAACTCTGATTTTCCTACTAGTCTGTCTTATCTGTCAGATTTATCATTCTATCTCAAAAGACTGCATATAGAGGACGCACTTCACCTGTATCTCTTCAGGAAAAACTGAACACAAGTCGTGTGCTTCTAAATGAAACTGGGGCAAGCTTTTTTTTTTTTTTTCTCTTCTTCTTCTTCTCCTTCTCCTTCTCCTTCTCCTTCTCCTTCTCCTTCTCCTTCTCCTTCTCCTTCTCCTTCTCCTTCTCCTTCTTCTTCTTCTTCTTCTCCTTCTTCTTCCTGCTGTAATTGCAGAATTCTTTGCTGCAGAGCTCAGATACTAAGAAAGCATTACTCCTTTTCTACCTAATAGAAAGTGTATGTATCCCTTGGCTGCTCCAAGGGGAAACGATAAACATAGATAGGATAAAAAAATTACCAGTCGGAACTGGAAGATGCTGATTCAGGTTTATACCTACAGTACAATAGCCACTGTTTCTTGAAATGCAGTTATATATAGAAACCAGAATTAATCCTTTCCAACATGAACATTCAGGAATAAGAGTTGCAAACAGTTAATTATGAATATTGTCCAGGAATTTTTTCCTCTCATATCATAAAAGCTTTTATTTAATATAAAATTAATGATACAGGGGGGCCTGGGTGGCTTAATTGATTAAGCATGTGACTCCAACTCAGGTCACAATCTTGTAGTTCATGGGTTCAAGCCCCACACTGGGCTTTGTCCTGATGGCTCACAGCTTGGAGCCGGATTCTGTGTCTCCCTCTCTCTCTGCCCCTCCCCCGCTCATGCGCTCACTTGTTCTTTCTGTCTGTCAAAAATAATCATTAAAAAATTAAGATCAATGATATATAAAGCATGATCATTTAAAATGTTAAAGTAATTTACATGGAAAAGAATTAGCTTATGCCACAAGGGTACATAAAAAATATCTATGTTACCTGTCCCTGTGGTTTTATTTCCTTCATTATTTCAGTGACCTGTCCAGTGGAATCAAATTCAATGATTTCCTTTCCACAAGACTTTTTCATCCTATTACCATTTTCCCACCCTTCTATACTTTGTAAGTTAATTGATTTACTCATCAATTCATTCAATAATTTAACATTCATTAAATGTCAATAATATGAATGTAAGCTAAAAAAAATACAGGTAAAATAAATCTTATAATTTCTATTCACACAGTTTCTCAGAATGATGTGCCTCAGCAATTGATTCCCTTGATGTGGTAGCCAGCCTATTCAAGAGCTGATGTTTATCTAAAGAATGATATACTCTTGATTAAAGTTGATTGTTTTAAGTGGTCAGGGATCACCTGTCTAAAATACTGCTTTAAACAATTTGGTATGTTGATAAAAATAAACATAATACGTACTTTTGTGTAGGGATCTGTCATTCGCCCATTTCTTGCTCCAACCACCTGTACACCGAAATTACTGATAAGTAATTATAAATACCCTACATATGTGCAAAAAAAACTACGAGAATAAGTACATTGTACAGGTGACAAATTTATGTTCTTGTTGTTGATGGTGATGGTGTTTTTCATGGTCAAATGCAGAAGGGCTAGAGACACAATATATCCAACATACAATTCTGTTTCCTGAGCAAACAGCAAGAGGAGACACAAGCGGGAACTTACGCCGCCTAATTGGAGGAACAAGAGTAAGTCACGGCACAGATGGAGATAAACCACTTGGATCAACTTTTAGTCTGCAAATCCACAGCTTTGAGCAGCAGCTGTGCTGGAAGCCTAGGGCATTTTTCAATGCCTAAACCAAGTAGAAAGCTGGTCCTTCTGTGGTTCCTCCCTCCTAAGGTACCAAACAGAGCTGGGAAGACCTGAAGAGCCACACCTTACCAGCATTTTAGAGGAAGGGTGATCAAAAATGGTGAAACTAGAGCCCTGGCAGTGTAGCACTTAAACTACTCAGTAAGCCAGGGAGGAAAGTGCATTTCTACACTGGCAGCTCTGTCTCTCGGCTCCTTGGGGCCGCTGGGTCACTGATCCCAAAATGTCTGAGCTAATCAACCAGCCCTTCAGCATGACATCTATGTTGTGGGATATATTTCAAGTTAGTTGGAGGATTTTATACATAACTTATTTTTTTCTTATTTTCCAACCTTGATGTTTAATTCAATTGAATCAAGTTTTAAACCAAACACTTTAAATATAGGCTTTTGATAGATGTTTTGAAAAAGAAGGGGGTAGCATCAAAGAACAAAGTCCATATTATCTCCCATCTTGGGCCCGGGACAAATCAACATCACAGGCCCAGGTGGCCTTTACTGCAGTGTGGTAGAACATATTGCTCATGTATATTGAGGGATGTTTGTGGAAGCTGGCTGAAGTATGGGGTTTATTATCTTTACTGTCCAGTTAAAACAAGAGAATAAAGATGAAGTGCAATGATTTTTCCAATCAAAATGAATGGAATATCATGAGTAGCAAGAAGTGTTAAATATTGGCAAATTTGTTGACTGTGTGCAACATTTAAGATTGTTATACTTTGATATCTTTAGGTGATAGATTGTTATATGAAAATATTTAATTCATGTGTATGTGATCTTTACTACCAAAACTTATCCTGCTGGACATAATAGATCAGAGAAAATCTGTGGTGTTGTTTTGTTATTGTTGTTCATCAAATTGAATATGGCTCACAACCTATGTGTTGACAGCCTGTTAGGACAATCACTGTCAGTCATTAGTGAGGCTCTTTGCACAAGAATCAGGGAGTCTTAAGTAATGCCTAGAAACTTAAGAGGGTGTCTTTATTCTTAGGTCATCATAGTTGTCTGCATTCTAATCTTCCAGATTATGAGGACTCTTGAATTTTTTGGTTCTTTTGCTTATGAGTCAGACATGGGCCTGGAAATCTTTGCAAATAGTGAGAGCCATAGAGTCCAATCTCTGAATTTCTGTGGTCCTTCTGTCCAAGCTCAGACATTTTCAGCCTAGTGTGTCTAAAGGGAGCCAGCCATAGTGTAATTTCCACATTGGCATCTATCTAGAGTTGTGGGGGAATCTCCTTTCCCTTCCTCCCCAATTTAAAAGCCCCCACCTCTTTCTCTTCTATGTTAACAAGGTACCCTCAGGAACATCAGGCACCTGGAAATAAAAATACATACATATGTACATACATGCATACAGGAACACAGTTGTATTTATGCTATTCTTAGATGGCCTAGCAACACAAATCTCTCCTAGGGCAAGGAAACCCACATTCTCACTACCTGTCTGAAAGGGGAAAGAGGAGTGTTGGGATAATAAAACAGAAGCTAATATCTCAATAAATTATCCTGCCCCACTTGGATCTTTAAAAAGATCCCAAAGGGGTATATTTAAATTTTAGCTGTATCTTAGACTTGATTTGTTAGTATTTTATTTCCACAATAAAAGATAGCTTAATTGTTTTTGACAGTGATGTATATGTTTCTTGAAAGATTATAACATTAATTAAATGTTAAATGTTGAGTCTGATGCTTTTATTACATGTGATTCATTTGGTGAATTACGATTATAATAATTACAACCTTAATAAGATCTATCATTAAATAAATGCCTGTGTGTGCCGAAATTATATCAGGAGATTTACATATGTTATCTCATTAACTCTCAACAATGCTGAAGCAGGTATTATTATTCCAATATTTCATATTAGGCTCAATTATTTTAAATTCACATAGATAATAAGTAGAGGGACCTTGAGTCTTGGGTAGCTTCTCAATGGCATCAGTTTTGCTGGTGATCTAAATGAGACTGGTTTTCTTTACACTGAAATGAAAACAATGTAAATCAAATGGCACTCAGTTCTCTCCTTCCTTGTTTACATTCATCAGATTAATGACTTGTTCATTTGCCTTTTTCCAAGTAACTAGTAAAACACCTTTTCCTCCTGTGGCCTTTATGGAGGCACTTTTATCTAAGCTCTCCATTAGTCCCTGATCAGGTGTCTTTATCATATCTGCTTTTCTAGCTACATGGTGTGTGGGTGAGAAGGGACCCATTGAGGTGGAATCTGGGCTAAGACATGATATAGTGGATTCAGGGCTAAGTCACCAGGCACGTGAACCTGTGTTTTCAAACAGAGCAATTAATTCACTACCAGGTAAAGAAGTTGTGCCCTTACCCCTTTTTCACAGGGAAATGTGCAAATGAAGGGGATCACTACCTGAAAGATCATCATCTCCTCCTTCCCTAGAGTCAGACTGAAGCCCAGAGAGATAAGGAAATGCAGGAGAAACAGGGGGAGCAGGGACAGCAGAGAAAGGAAAAGGTAGGTTCTGAGAAAGGGACACCATCTTTCATTCTTGCATTTCCTCTTCTATTTTCTTCATCTTTTTTTCTGACTAAGCCAAGTCACCTTTTCTCAAGAATGATACTCATTACACAAATACCAGTAATTTATTTGTTTGGAAGAGGTCTGTAGTAAAAGAATCCCAGCGAAAAAAATTCATTCAAACAATAAAAGCCAAAAAAGGCCTTTGGCCACTGCAAGACTGAATTTTCATATACTCATTTCAAATATGACAGACAATAGCTTTTTAAGAGAGAAGCCTGCAGACGATGTTCCTGGCTTCTATTTTCCAATTGTAAGGTGATCCTGGTGGGATTTTACATCCTTTGTGACTCATGCTTATTCAACAGTAAAATCTCACATTTGGAAAGAGTGGTTTCTCCAGCTAGTATTGCAAAACAGTGGAGAGCTGGAAGGGAGACTTGTTATAATTCAGGGTCTCTTATCTGACCGTGGTATGGCCACAGACTTTCATCTGTCCTTACTTAATTCAGGAACTGCCAGATTCAGTCTTCATCACCAGAATTGTTGGGAAAATATAATTCTAAATAGTCTCCTTTCAACTCCAAAAACACACCACCAAGGTAGAAAAGAAAGAAAACAATTTTATTAATGAATAAGCGCTAAGCCAGAATGTGAAGGGCATGACAGACAATCTACCAAAGAAATTGCAAAGACAGAAAGAAACCTCACCTTTTTATGAAACCAAGCAAATACAATCCGCCTTGTACATGTTCTCAAGATAAACAATAACTAGTCCTCAGGTAAGAGGACTTGACATATCATTCATCATAGTTCATCCTAAATTTACTTAGTAGTTGGGTGGCTATTTGTATTAGCCATTTGGCTTTATGCCAAGAAGAAATAAACCTCTCATATCCTTATGACAGGAGGTAGTTTTGCCCCTGGGAGCTAAATGCCCACAGAAGTTAGGCTCCTACCTCCCACAGAAGCAAGGAGGTGATGGTTTTATCTTCTTTGATGATTAGATTTCAACGAAATGGCTTACAGATCCTTAAGATTTACATACATGTCAAACAGAAAGAGAAGTTAGAATTATACTTATTTTTTTTAAACACTTTTAGGAGCTGGATGTCTCTCCCCTTGTTTTAAATAGGGGGAATTAATCTTATTTTTATTTATTATAAAAAATTGAGACATAATTGACATACAACATTGTATTAGTTTTAGGTGTACAACATAATTAATTGATATATGTATATATTGTGAAATAATTGTGCATCAAGTTCAGTTAACATCCATTAACAAATAGTTAAAATGTTTTTTTTTAATGAGAACTTTTAAGATCTAACTTCTTAATTTGTATTTGCCCTTACACTTTCAGTTGTTGATTTAAAAAATTCTTCATGTTCTATGAAATTATTGCTATAGGGTGGTTTTACATTTGTTTTAAATACCTTCTATCCTGGGGCACTGGGTGGCTCAGTTGGTTAAGCATCTGACTCTTGATTTTGCTTCAGGTCATGGTCTCACAGTTCTTGGGCTCCTGTCCTGCATCTGGCTCTGTGCTGACAGTGTGGAGCCTGCTTGAGATTCTCTCTCTCTTCCTCTCTCTCTGCCCTTCCCCAGCTTATACTCTCTCTCTCTCTCTCTCTCTCAAAGTAAGTAAAAAACTTGAAAAATAAATGTCTTCTATCTTTTTGTAGGTCATTGTACTTTCTTTAATGTCTTTTGATTAAATTTTGTTCTTAAACTTAATGCTGTTGATACTTCAATGTTTTATGCATACTGTTTAACAAACCCTTACTTATTATAAAATCAGAAAAAAAATCTCATACTTTCATTAAAATTTTTTTAATGTTTATTTTTGAGAGAAAGAAAGACATGCACAAGCAGGGGAGGGGCAGAGAGAGAGGGAGACCCAGAATCTGAAGCAGGCTTCAAGGCTCTGAGCCATCAGCACAGAGCCCAATGTGAGGCTCTAAGCCACGAACTGCAAGATCATGACATGAACTGAAGTCAGACGCTCAACCAACTGACCCAGACAGGTGCCCCCTCCATATATCTTCTTTAAAAAAAATCAAACATTCTGATGTTGTAAGAGCTTTTATGTAAACTCTTAATGTACTTATTTTTAAAAAAAAAATTTTAACGCTTATTTATTATTGAGAGACAGAGAGAGACAGAGCATGAGCATGGGAGGGGCAGAGAGAGGAAGAGACAAAGAATCTGAAGCAGGCTCCAGGCTCTGAGCTGTCAGCACAGAGGCCGACGTGGAACTGGAACTCACAAATAGTAAGATCATGACCTGAGCTGAATCTGGATGCTTAACCAACTGAGCCATCCAGGCGCCCCAACTCTTAATGTATTTAGAATTGATTTTAGCATATGTTGAAATCTCTTTTGTTTTTGTAATATGACTGAGTAATTTAACTAGCTGAGTTTACCAAAGTGTTTCTCCTTTCCTTTCCAATCTGCCTCTCTACCTCAGACTCATATCAAGATTTGATATAACAGTAGATCTGGTTTTGAGGCCTTTATTCCATTTCAAATTGTTTACCACTGTAGGAATAATAAATTATTTGTATTATTATATCTTTGTATCTGGTACAATATATACTTTTCCTCACAATTACTTTGTTACCATAAATATAGCATACTAGTTATTCATAACCCTTTACTCTGTAATACATACTTTAGAATTAACATGTTAAATTGTACGAAAGTACAGATGGGATTTAAGTCAAATTTTTAAAATGTATAACAGTTTAAATACATTAAGATTTTTAGATATTATTTTATTTTATTATTTTTTTAATCTTTATTTACTTTAGAGAGAGAGAAAGAGAGTGCAAGTTGGGGAGGAGCAGATTGAGAGAGGGAGACACAGAATCTGAAGCAGGCTCCAGGCTCCAAGCTGTCAGCACAGAGCCCGATGCAGGGCTCGAACCCACGAACCATGAGATCATGACCTGAGCTGAAGTTGGACGTTTAACTGACTGAGCCACCTAGGCGCCCCAAGATTTTTAGATTTTATATTCTTAATAAACACAGGATATATCCATTTGTGTAAAACTTTTTAAAAAGTTTTTTTTAATGTTTATTCATTTTTGAAAGACAGAGAGGGATAGAGCACAAGCAGGAGTGAGGCGGAGAGAGAGGGGGGGAACACAGAATCCGAAGCAGGCTCCAGGCTCTGAGCTGTCAGCACATAGCCCAATGGGGGGCTTGAACTCATGAACTTTGAGATCATGACCTGAGCTGAAGTTGGATGCTCATCCACCTCAGCCACCCAGGCGCCCCTCCATTTGTGTAAAACTTTTTAATACCTTTCAGTAAAATTGTATAATTTTATATTGAGTTTTTTAATTCTTTTAAATAATTCTATATATTTTTTATAGTTTATTTTTATTTATTTTGAGATAGAGCAAGCAGGGAAGGGGCAGATACAGAGACAGAATACCAAGCAGGCCCTGAGCTGCCCGCTCAGAGCCCAGTTTGGGGCTCAAACTTACAAACTGTGAGATCATGATCTGAGCTGAAAACAAGAGTCAGATGCTTAACGAGTACAGCCACCTCTAGGCACCCCATAATTCTATATATTATGCAGATTTTTTGGCATAGTAAAGTGTGACTTTTAAAATTATGCAGTCTAATTTTTTGTTGGCTAACAATTTCATTATGTAGAAATATAACTGACTCCATAAACTAAGATATTTGTTAAGTTCACTGATTAATATTATTTTAACTATAAATATTTTTGGATATGCTTCCTAGGTAGTCATATGATTTGCAAAATAATAACACTTTTATTTCCATCTTTATGATCTTTATACTTTTAATTTTTTTTTTCCTGTTATATAGGCTAGGACCTTCAGTACAATGCTAAATAAATTTAGTGATAAATATCATCTTATTATCTTCCTTACTGTAAATGGAATGCTTTCAAAGTCTCCTAGATTAATGAGATTAAAGGCATAGTTTCTAAGAGTTCCCTTTATTCCTAATTGACAAAACACGTTTTTTTTAATTTGTAATCACTGTGTGAATTTTTTTAAATCATAGATAAAACTATTTTTGATACTTTTCAAAGAGCAAACTTTCAGCTTCATTGGTTTTCTTGTTTGTTTTCTTTTTCATTTATTCCTGATTTATACTTAAGAAAGGCTTCCTTCAACCTACTTCTTGTTTAATCTTCAGTTACTTACATCACTTTTTTTTTTTGCATTAAAAACTCTGCCTGACAGATCAAGAATATTTATATTTTCCTCCTTCTAAATAGCATTTGTTGCTGTGAATGTCCTGTGAAACCTCACCTCCATAATAGAAGATAATTTTGTCAAATAGTATTTTAGATATATTTGACTTTAAATATTTTAAAATGCAGATTATAATTCATATTTAATATAGGATTTATTTAATGGCTCACTATAAGATTCCATAAAGTATTTTTGTTTACAAACATTTTGAGGATCAGATGTATCATTTTGAAATTAATTTCCAATTAAATTGCCTTGTAGTGGGGCGCCTGGGTGGCTCAGTCGGTTAAGCGTCAGACTTCAGCTCAGGTCACGATCTCGCGGTCCGTGAGTTCGAGCCCCGCGTCGGGCTCTGGGCTGATGGCTCAGAGCCTGGAGCCTGCTTCCGATTCTGTGTCTCCCTCTATCTCTGCCCCTCCTCCGTTCATGCTCTGTCTCTCTCTGTCTCAAAAATAAATAAAACGTTAAAAAAAATTGCCTTATAGTTAGAGAATAGAGTATATATAAAAAGTTGTCAATGAAATTTGCTGAGACTTGCATTATAACAAATGCATGTATGTGTTCTATATGTGCTTGCAAATAAGGAGCGTGTATAATTGCTGAAAGCAGAATTCTACATGTTGGCAATATCAAACTTGTTTAATTATGTTGTTCGATACTGTTTTGCTAATTTTGCTTCATCTGTCAATTTATGGAAAGTATATTTCAATCTCCCACTGCAAGGAAGTATTTATCCCAATTATCTGTGTACTTCTACTTATGTTTACTTTTTACATATTCAGGCTATGTTTTGAGTACAGCATATTTAAAATGCATTTATCATTTTATAGTAAACTTTTTTATCTGTAAAAATGTTTTAATCTAAAATTTTTAACTGAAGGGCGCCTGGGTGGCTCAGTTGGTTAAGCATCTGACCCTTGATTTTGGCTCAGATTGTGATATCATGATCTTGAAAAGGAGCCTGGGTGGGGCTCTGTTCTGACAGTGCAGAGCCTGCTTGCGATTCTCTCTCCCTCTCCTCTGTCTCTCTCCTGCTCATTCTCTCTCTCTCAAAAATAAATAAAGTTTAAAATTACTTACCGCTATTAATATGGATATATTAAAAGTTTTGCTTTAAAGTATACCTTGTTTGTTTTAGCAAGTGTGGGCAGGAGATGGGGGGACACCATGCTACAAACCTCTCTGACAAGATGGACAAGAGATGCCCTTGAGAAAGTGTTACAGAGTGGCTCATTATGCCTCCAGCCAAAACCTTCTAGAAATTTACAAGTGCTCTTGATCTACAATTTGAAACAAAATCTCTTATGAATAGATGCCCATGTTTTTCTTGGTCTGTTTTTGCTTAAAGAGTTTTGTTGAGATTGCATCAATACAGTCTTTTACTTACCTCTTTTAAAATGAAACATTTCCTAACAAGACTTTGTTCTTGGCCTGGGTAACTAGCTTCAGTGTGGTCCATTACTGTCATGCTTAAGATACATTTCTTGAATTTGTGGAAAATACATATTATTTTTTGTTAAAAATCTGGTGCTGTTATAAGTTCTCTCTATTTTTATGGGGAGGGTATTATTTACATCAATTCATGGAATAGGGCAATGAGAGGGTTAACACCTTGCCAAGTCTTTTTATATATTTTTTAAGGTTAAGAAAGAGTTTTTATTTACTTTTTTGGAAATTTCCTTTAATTAGCCACAATATGTTTCCCTATACAGGCATTTTAAATTCACATAACATTTTGGGAAACAATTTTTCTGTGTGGCTTTAAAAATAAATCATACATATGAGTATTGATTCCTGAGTCTAGAGTTTTATGGACCAACGATTTTTAAAGTTTTAATTAAACGAGGCTACTTCTCAGTATTCAAAAGACTGGTTTATGCTCTGTGCCATGTAATTTATTAGGGGCTTCTACAATTGCCTTTCAAATATTTGTTTAAGGCACAATAGTCATTCATTTGTTGTCAGTAAAATATGGTAGTTTTAGAGTATAATAATATCAACTTTTTTTTTCCTATTTGAGCAATACTAATAAATATTTAAATTTCATTTAAAATATAACTCTAGGGTATATAAATGCCATATGATATTTTCATTTACACAACAGAACAAAATATAACATTTTCTTGTAAGATATCTCTTTAATATCAATACCAAAAGATGTTCATAGTATATATGAAATCGTCGATATCTTCAGAGATAAACTGTGTGAAGTTTTCATGTTGTTTGACTAAAAAGTAATACAAGATACTTTCATGGAAGTGTCCTGTGGTTGTGTTTGCTATTTATAACATGAAGAAGAGATTGAAGACATTGAGGAGTAGGAACTGATATATGATCCTGTGCATTCTTGACAGAGAGGCTTAGGAGGAGATTGGTTATTTTGGTCAGTTATTCCTGTCTCCTTTTTTGCCAAGGGAGATAGGTATGCAAATACTGGACTTGGATCATCACCTGAAAGAATCTTAAAAACTATAGTTGCAAAGTATTGGTTATGTTGAGTTAATTGCACAAGTGAAAAACACAGGTAGATTTTTCTTTTTTTTTTAATGTTTTTATTTATTTTTGAGACAGAGAGAGACAGAGCACGAGCAGGAGAAGGACAGAAAGAGAGGGACTCACAGAATAGGAAGCAGGCTCCAGGCTCTGAGCTGTCAGCCCAGAGCCTGATGTGGGGCTCGAACCCACGGACTGTGAGATCAGGACCCGGTAGATTTTTCAATACTGTCTGTCTTGGTTGTTGTTTAAAGAAGTACCTATGTTTATGTTGGGATTTTCTATAGTTGAGCACAGTAGGTCTATTTTTAATAACATAAAAGTAATATATGCTCTTTATAGCTAAACCTTCTTTAATTTTGATGTTTAGAAATGTATTTTGGCTCCTGTTTTACGGTTTCTGAAAATAACTTCCCTTTTTGCTTATGTATATAGATAGATATAAAATAATAGCACAAAATGATACCTTATTTGTGGGTCTTTGAAATAATTTTTACGGCTACTCATTGTTCAGTGGATGCATGTGCATAAAGCTAAAAGTATATGGTTTTATGCTTTGAAAATGGAAAATTTTCCATTTCTAATCTTGAAATTGATTTATCAAAAGCTCAGCAAGATCACTTCAGGTAAAATCTCTGCTTTGCAGCAACCATAGTTCTTGTTAGTGCTTCTATTACAAATGTCTATTTTAGAGGATATCACCTCTGACAATGTAAGTGACATCAGGTCAAGCACTACAATTACAATTGTCACTCCTCATATAAAATGTTTCCAGAGATTGTGGAGAGAATACTCTTAACACAATGGATAATCAAATTGGAAGTTTGTTATTAATGCTCTCACCATGGTTCTTTTTCTCTGGCATCAAACAAGAATAAAAAGAATAAATATTACTTTGTGTTAAAAGAGCAAAATGTTGATAGGCCTTGAAATTTTTGCAGGAATAATCTACCAATTATATTGTCATCTAAAGATTTATACATTTTCTATACTCAAAATGATTGCTTGATTTAATTTTTTTGTTTTCTGAAAATATATTAAGAGAAGATAGATGAAATTGACAAATGAAAAAAGGGTTAATAATTTCTGTGAGGCAAAGTCACCTATAGGATAACAGAAAATAGTGAGTTTTAAGATTTTTTAAAAATTTTTATTTATTTTTGAGACAGAGAGAGACAGAGCATGAATGGGTGAGGGTCAGAGAGAGGAAGACACAGAATCTGAAGCAGGCTCCAGGCTCTGAGCTGTCAGCACAGAGCTTGACGCAGAGCTCGAATTCACGGACCGTGAGATCATTACCTGAGCCAAAGCCAGATGCTCAGCTGACTGAGCCACCCAGGTGCCCCCGAAAATAGTGAGTTTTAATATTGCACACATGTAGCTCTCTAAATGGAAAGAATAAAATATTTTGATATTTATTGAGTGGCATATTTAGTTAATAACTTCGGTGCTTGGGAAAACCACTGGAGGTTTTTTAAAATTTTAAATGTTTACTTATTTATTTTGGGAGAGAGAGAGCACACATGCACAAGGGGGGCAGAGAGAGAGAGGGAGAGAGAATCCCAAGCAGGCTGTAATCTATCAGTGCAGAGCCTGATTTGGAGATTGATCCTGCATACCTTCAGATCATGACCTGAGCCAAAATCAGAAGTCAGGTCACTCAACTTACTGAGCCACCCAGGCTCTACCAAATGGAAAATATTTCATCCTTTAAATTTTTTTTAATTTTTCTGTTAATATATATTTATTTATTTATTTATCTATTTATTTATTTATTTATTTATTTTAAGAGAGACACACAGAAAGAGACAGAGCCCAGAGAGAAACAGAGCATGAGCAGGGGAGAGGCAGAAAGAGGGAGACACAGAATTCCAAGCAGGCTCCAGGTTCCAGGCTGTCAGTACAGAGCCCGATGTGCGCTCAAACTCACCAACCTTAAGATCATGACCTGAGCTGAAGTCTAACACTCAACTGACTGAGCCACCCAGGTGTCCTTATCTCTTAAATTTATTAGGTAAAGGGGCATAGCCTACCAAATATTTGGAATAGTTGTTTGACATAAGTCCTTCTGTCATTGCTTGTGACACTTGGGTATAAATTCCTGTTTTAATTAACTTTACTAATTGAATATGCTAATTTAGTTATTTTTTACATTAATAGTTTTTTACAACTTAAAGTGTTTTATATTATTTTTCATTTATTTATAGAAATACTATGTCAGAGACTAAAGAATGGAATTATCCTTTTAAAGACCATGATGATATTCCTAAGTCTATTGAAATAATATCATTAGAGATGCCTTTAGGAAAATGAAAAAAAAACATTAAAACATAAGTTAATTTATTGTCACTTACTGATAATTTATATTGCTTTAAATATTAATATATATTCTATATATATATATATATATCCCATATATATACATGTTTAGCTACGTAGGGTAAGTATGATACAATACAGATAAAGATAGATATACAGATATGGATAGCAAGGTATATACATACTCATCATTGATCTAGGCTATTGCTCTGAATCCTACATTATTTCTTACAACTGAATTTTGATGAAACTACAAAACAAATATATCTCCGCTTATTTCAACTTGATTTACATGTAGGTCTATACTTCCATTGTATCTATGAGAACTATTATATTTTTAAAAGTTAAGAGTAACATTTATTTTTAAAATTAGAATTAAAATAATAATAAATGTCTTGAACTTTAAAACTTCTCCTCTATTGATTAAAAAGAGGAGGAAAGCCAAACTTCCCTACTGGTATTTATCAGATTTATTTTAAAAAAATGAATAAAACCTTGCTTCTCAGTGAAGTCATTCATTAGCAATAAGTTTTATTCATAATTGCTATTTATCATGTACAGTGATAGGTGATGGGCATCCATTGTGAAAATGAAACTTGTCCAGTTTTCAGCTTTGTGAATCTTTGAGTCTTGTGATCCTGGCTCTGCATGATCTACTCCTGTATTTGGGTGTGAACTAATGTTACACCTGCCCCAACTAGAAACATAATTTCTGTTTCAGCTTTGCAAAGAACTAAAAGCTTAAAATCTCTTTAATTCTTTAATATGCATTTAGTTCTTGTTCATGTTGAGATGATATATACTGTGTATATATTTATAATATGATTAAAGTAGTGAGGCATGATGCTTCCATTTAAAAGGCCAAATATTTTCAGAAACAGTTTTTTCCTAAATATCAGGTATTATACGTGCCGTTCTCCATGTTGCATTATCTTCCTCACTTTCACAACGGTGGCTTTACAACTCTGCTTTCCAGGGCACCAGATAATTCCAAATCAATTTAACCTTTGACATCAAAATTGAGACCACTAAAGGCCTGCCTGTCTGTTCCAAAGGTGGAAGTGGTTCAAAGGACACACTATACACAAAGTGACAACTTGATTGAGCCATTGCAAACCAGCCTTCAAACAATCATGATTTTCCATCTTTACTGCTTTGGCTGAGTTTTCTCTGATCTCTGCAATAAAAAGCATCTAGTACAGTTACCTGTGCACTGAGCCTAGTGCTTTGTTTTTATGCCTGTTGATAGCTATAAGGTTTTGAGGGGGCCAGATTTTACTCCTTATGACATCAATGACTGGAAATTCTACCAGGAAAGAAAACATTTAAATTCATAGATTGGTTACAATGTGCTTGTGTGACTCTGGTAACTTAAATGGGTAGTAAAAAAATAAATGAGAAAAGGGTTAATCATCGCTGTGAGGCAAAGCCAAATAGTTATGGGATAAGAGAAAATAGGATTTTTTAAAATTTATTAAATTAAATTAAATTATTAAATTTAATTATTTATTAAATTAAACAAATTTAATTTATTAAATTTATTTAATTTATTTTGAGAGAGAGAGAGAGAACAGGAAGGGGCAGAGAGAGGGAGACAAAGAATCCCAAGCAGGCTCCAGCTGTCAGCACAGAGCCAGAAGTGGGGCTTGATCCCAGGAATTAAGATCATGACCTGAGACAAAATCAAGAGCTGGAGGCTTAACTTACAAAGCCACCTAGGAACCCTGAAGAAATAGTTTATTTTTATATATCACTTGTGGCTATCTAAATAGAAACAATAAGACATTTTTGGTATTTACTGACAGTAAAGTCAATAGGATAGAATTTATTAAATAGAAAGATCCATTAAGATATTTAGTAATTATGGCACTTTCTTTTACATGTTTTCTAAAGTATCTATAATTTGGGGTGCCTGGGTGGCTCAGTCGGTGACGTGTCTGATTTCAGTTCAGGTCACGATCCACAGTTTGTGAGTTCAAGCCCCGCTTAAAAAAAAATAACTAACTGAATAACTTATACTCTGAAGTGGTCTTTGGCTTATTTACCAGTTTTTGCATAAAATACCCAAACACTTTCCGGTTTAGAAGAATGATTATTATTATGTGTTAAGATTTTGGGGGGTTGGAATGGGTGCTTGACTAAGCTGAGCCATTCTTCTGGCACATGAACTGAAACTTGAGAAACCAAGATGGGGTCATCCACATGCCTGGCCATTGGCTCTGCCTGGTGTGTGGCTGTTTGCTCTCTTGCCCTTCTGTCATTGCCATGAGAAGGATGTTCACAGACAAACCTGCTGGGTCAAGAGGAGGATGAGAGATAAGCATGATTATCTATGTAGAGACATTCAAAGTATCTATAAAAGAAACTTACTAGAGGAAGGAAGAACTTAATTGTTGCAGGATACATTGTTAATACACAAAATTCTCTTATATTTTTAATACAAACAGTGGCCTATATTAAAAATTTGCCTACCACACAACCCAGGCATTCCACTTCTAATTTTTTCCATAAAGACGTGAAAACCTATGTCCATACAAACACTTTTACACAAATGAATAGCTTAAATCTGGGCATTATGCAATGTTCCTTAATGGGAAAAAGAAGAAACCAAGTTTCCTTCCACTTTTGTGAGGTATTTAGAATGATAAAAATGCTCAACTATATATTCTTATGAAGCTGGCATCTTGTGTATTAACTCTTGAACCATTTGCAGCATGCCATTTTCATTTATGCAGCAAAATCAATATCTCGATATTTCCACAGCAAACCAATTACTTTATCAGTTTGCATCATTGTTTTCTCCTTTAAATTTTTGGCCCAACTGACATCAATCTCACTAGAGTCAACCTATAGTTATTGTATCCTTAACATTTCAGGCCCTAATTGAATATGCTGAAGATTGAAATCTCTACCCGAAATATGTAAGTAGCCTTGACTGTCATCGTGCCTCCATGTCAGTATATGTTATTTTAACTATATCCAAAGTCCTTTAGTAGTCTGTCTCATTTTTTGTCATCAATAAGATACTGATTTTTTCATTATGATAGTGCAGTAAGATTTTCATTTGATCATTGGATAAATTGATTTCTAGCTCTTCTACTTACTTATTGTATCATTTCAATCATGTATCATCCGATGTCAATACATGGACAACACTCATTGTCCTTCCACCTTGATTCCTAGCTGAGTCATAAAGAACATCCACTCTCCTCCCTTGAAGGGCAATTTCTGTGGAAGGATACTCTGTTTCTCTCTTCTTTCCCCTTCGTTCTCCTTCCTAACGAGATAGCTAATTCAACTGAGGAAACTTAACATTTATTATTCTAAAACAATTCCTTGAAAGGAATTTGGTAAAATGAATTCCTTAAAAACAAATTGCACATTATTCTACATGCTGAAGTAGATAATATCCTTGCCAAGAATAACAAAAAGTTCAAGTCAGGTATTTTTCTGGTGATTACTTGATTTCTAGTGTTGGCCTCTTTCTTCCCAAATGTTGCCTTAGACTCTTGAGTGTCAACTCCCTAGCTAGTTAAGATTTAAAAAATATGAATAATTCTTGACTATTTCTGTGATAATATTAAAACTTTTGAGAGCTATATGGTCTTTACAGGTGTTGAGACTTTAATTTAGAATTCATAATAATTTGTCTAGCAAGTTCCTATTCTATATAAGATATTCTGCTTGCAATTTTCTCTTTTAGAAGTGCCTGAATTATTAAAAATTAGAATGTGAGGGGCTACTGGCATGTAGTGATTGCTAAAGAGCAATGCTTCATCTAAACTGCCCAGGTTGATTATTGTAACAGAATTCCACTGTGCTTTTCATATTTTTCATGAGAAAAATAACAGACTTTTCATAATTCAGATCAGGCACAGGTGTTCATTACCTTTTCTGAGAACACAGTTACAAAGGCACTTATCTCTAATAATGGAAAAATGAAAAGGATTCAAAGAATTACACAGACAGATTGGTTAAAATGCAAGAATATTTTTGTCGCATTCTACAGTGCGCCTGGTTAAATTGTGTCACATAATTCTTCAGGATGAGTATTGTTAAGTGAGAGCAGAAAAAACATACTTTATTCATAGAAGACTCTTAGTCAGAAAACCATTATTTCTATGAAGTACATAATTTTAAGGAGCTTGATTTCGTCTTGTGAATATAAAAATAAGAAGCAAACCATAAAACTGCCTTTACACCATTTAAAAAAAACAAATTTCATTTATGTTCTGAATCTGGAAGTGTCTTCAAGTAATTATCTAGAGATATGTATATTTGAAAAATCCTTAAATAGCAGTTATAATTAGCCTAGCAAAAGGAGATCTCATTCTGTCTGGATTTTGTAAGTTGAGACTGTTCTCTTGTAATTATATAACTAGACACTATAAAATTGTAAGCTAACTTAATGTTTAGAGCTAGAATTCTGGCCTCAAAGCTGAATTTGACAATACTCCCTACCCCTTGCTCTTCCTTTATGGTAGTCTTCAATTTTCTTCCATTGATGAGGTGTGGCAGTAAACATCTTATCAATTGCCTGAAAATAAATTTTGGCTGCTACTTTCTGGGGGGAGGGGGGTGGTGGAAACCAGAAACCACCACAGCCCCTTGGGTTGTCTTCTTAAGGAATTAATATCGGTTATCAAAAAAAAAATTGGATAGAGTCATTACCTATGTTTTCTTGAAGAAAAGATACGGTCAATTTTTCAAAAACCTTATGATCACTTTAAGAAAAGCAAGAGCTGTGGGTGCAAAACACTGAGTAAGGAAGGTATAGGAACACATTTATAACTGCTTAATATTCAATTTATAGAAAACATTACTTGGGGCATTCCAAACTAGCCAACCTGGACTTGGAAAAGAGCACATTTAAAGAAACTCTAGTCAAGGGGCACCTGGGTGACTCAATTGGTTAAGCCTCCAACCTCAGCTCAGGTCATGATCCCACAGTTCCTGAGTTTGAGCCCCATGTGGGGCTCTGTGCTGACAGCTCAGAGCCTGGATCCTGCTTCAGATTCTGTGTCTCCCTCTTTCTATGCCCCTCCTTCTCTTTGTCTCTGTCTCTCTATCTCTCTCTCTCTCTCAAAAATAAACGTTAAAAAAGTTTAAAAAGATAAAAATAAAATAAAGAAAGAAATTCTAGTCAACATTTATATTGGCAACTTGACCTTGGGGTTGGTCTGAATGATAATCTCCAGGTTTAATCTCTTAATGATTTTTCTCTGCAAAAAGTTAATTACCAATTTAGAGAGAAAAACACCAGGCTTGTATATTTTTAAATTTACTACTAAAACTAACATATATTCTTGAATGTGGTAGATAATATCTATTTGAATGAGTGAATGCAAGTTAATTATGACACTGTTTGAAACACTTTATATGAATCCATTGGCTTTTAGCATAATGGTAAATAGGCTATGAAAGCCAACATATATGGCATGACATAAAGTAAGATGCCTAATTTCTCATTAAATACTAAAATCCTTCGTATGCCTTCTGCATTTCAGGTTGACTGCCCTTTCGCTTACTTTTTTTCAATTATTTAAACATTTGAGGTTCCCTCTTGACTGATATATCCTGTATATAAACTGTATTTACCTACTCCACAAAACTATTTTTCAAAAAGTCTGATACCATTTACCATTTTTATTTCACTATCGCATTACCATTTGCCACAAGAGTATCCATAAAACAGTAGTTACCAAATAAATGTTATTTCAACAAATATGTAGATATAGAGTGGCTATGCCTTTAATTAAAGACTAACCTTTTACTTATTTATTCCATGTGGATGAAAGTGTATTCTCATTTACATAAAAAGAAAGACATAACATTAGTACCGAACTGACTAGTAGTCGAGAACTAAGAACACGAATTAATTGCCTTTCCTCTTCAAGTAAACTTCTAATTTGGTATCCTTCCTCTTCTGTAATAAGTCAAAGAAGTCAGTGCCAAATTTTACAGGGGAAATGATTTATAATACTGCATTGCTTTATTTCCAAAGGAATTTGAAATATTCTGATTAATTGTCTAAGATATGCCTAAGTGTGCACTTTACATCATCACCACATACTCACACAGGATATGGTGTTTGTTGAACGCAAGCGTGCATGTGTAATAAACACAGACTATAGACTCAGCTTTACAATTTACTAGTGATGTGGCTCTTGAGGAACTTTTGAAATTTTTGTTTGTATGTTTCTTTCTTTCTCCCCCAAATACGTGGTCCTTTCCAGAGCAAATGATTAAAAGAGGTGTGAAGACTTTAGCCCAGGACCTGACATATAGTATGAATTCAACTTGATAATTAATTATTTTTACTGTGAGGATCAACAGTTTTTCCGATAATAAAAAAAGTATGTTTTAGCAATAAGAAATTCCTCCCCAAAATATTCATGAGTTCCTTGAGAGTCTGAAAATATGTTTGCTTAAATTGGATTTATATAAAAATAATCTGGAGCTAAATTTTATTTTAAAATATGCTGACTGCATATTGGCATATCCTGAGGGTTTGTATCAGTCCTTGCTATCCACATACTTAGTTCTTTGGTACGTTTTAAATTCTAGAGAACAGCGACTTTGTTTTTAGAACCTGCATTGTTTGGCCGCAAAGATTAATGATAATTCTAGTTTAGATACTACGTTGTAAAAAGTCCAAAGAACAATGACCTATTTTTCGTCTAAACTAAATTGTAAATATGAGAACTGTAACATTGTTTTGCCATTAATCAGAAGCTATCAGAGAGGAGCTGTAGGCTGCGGGCCCACAAGACTAACCTTAGA
This sequence comes from Panthera pardus, assembly GCF_024362965.1. Lineage (NCBI taxonomy): Eukaryota > Metazoa > Chordata > Mammalia > Carnivora > Felidae > Panthera > Panthera pardus. The sequence continues at coordinate 83,620,263 of NW_026526810.1, forward strand.
ATCTATGAGGACTCACAGGACTCAGAAAAGCAGTTATACGCAGTTACCGTTTATTACAGTGAAGGGATACAGATTTAAATCAGCAAAGGGAGAAAGCGTGTTGAGCAACAGGAGAAACCAGGGACAAGCTCCAACTGTCCCAGTGGTAGTGCAAGAACACACTTATTTCTTCCGGCAACTGTGTGGGACAGTATATGCAAATTGTTGCCAACCACGGGAGCTCTCTCAAGTCTTGGAATCTGCAGTTTTATTAGGGTTCATATATGTAAGCATGTAGCACTTTAATGACTGACCTCAGCTACTCAGACTCCAGCCCTTCAGAACAAAAATATTCACCATAAATTATATTGTTAGTATTAACTATCTGATCAAGCTGATACCACATGGCAGAATGCTTCAGGCATATAAAAACAGAATTCACCCTAAATCATATTGTTAGCATAAACGATTTGAACAAACAGTAGTGCTGCTACTAAGCCTTAGGCACACAAAAGCACTCTTACTTTTGTATAATACTGAATGGGCTTACAGCTCTTATCTCAGGAGCCAGGAAAGGGCCCATCCTAAGACAAGTTTGTTTTGGGAATGGGAGGGTTTGAACAAACTGTGAGGAGTTCATTCTTTCCTGCAGAGTCAACCTCTGGCCCTTGACTAAATTCTATTGTAGCAAAAATTATTATATTTTCTTGGGTTTCTACATTTAGTATAGCACTGATATAATAGATACAACATTAGTAACGGCACGAATGTTCCTATCATTTGACAAGATCGGGCGCGTTCAGGGTGGTATGGCCGTAGACTTAATGTTCCTATCATTTGGAGGAGCCAAGGTAGTGTAGAGATAGAGTTAAAGAAGCAATTCTATACAGCTATTACATATATTTTCCTATCTTTGTGCTATTTAATTACTCACTTCTTCCTTGATCTTTATACCTTCCGATATACTTATGTGGGAATATTTAGCATAGAAATTAGCCAATGTTTAGCTAAAATGAGTTCTTCCTCAGGCCAGTAATTTTCCATCACAATTACATCTTAAAAAGCTTTTAATTTAATCTCCCAATGCTTTGTTGGTATCAGTATTATGTATCATGGGACTTATTTATACATTTTACAACAATGCCAGTGTTACATCATATCACAATTAGATCATGACACAATTCCATTTCATCACAGAAGAAATCAGGAATAATTACAGAGGGTATTTGTTGTGTGTACAAAGATAATTAACCCTTGCCCATATACTAATTTTTATTAATAGACAATATTACAATGCACCGTGATTCAGTTGTTTCTTGGCTCAGAATCAGTTTGGAACAAGGCCAGACACCTTGTCTTAGTCCAAAGGCTGAATATTGAAACTACTCATTTTAAGTTTATTTATTTATTTTTGAGAGAGAGAGAGAGAGAGAGAGAGCAAGCAGGGGAGGGGGAGAGAGAGAAGGAGAGAGAGAATCCAAAGCAGGCTCCACATTGCCATCGTGAAGCTCCAAGCAGGGCTCGAACCCACCAACTTGAGATCATGATGTGAGCCGAAACCAAGAGTCCCACACTTAACCAACTGAACCACCAAGGTGCCCCTGAAACTATTTTTGATTTTGCGCTTTTTGCATCTAGGCTCACCACCCCTCCTGTGGATGTTGTGCGGAATAGTTCCTATTCTGTACATAGTCTCTATCTATAGGTAATTTGGGGATTATTTCAGTCTTAACAGTATTAATCTTCTGCCCCATGACCCTGCTCATGTTCAGTACCAAATACATCACTCCATGCCATGATGGATTGATAATGGACATGTTTAATCCAACAACTTGGTTGCTGTGACACTACCAAGTTTGTCAAGTAAGTATCTATTATCATGACAGGAACTAATTTATAAATCATGTAGAATCCTCCGCTGTAAATGGCATTACGTCTCTCCAGAACAATGAGGACCTACATTATGATTAAAAGTTAAAATTCTGGTATATAAACTTAATTTTCCATGTCTATGTAATATTTAGGAATATTTGTAATAATAGGATTTATTTTTCTAAATAGAAAATGTTTAAAAATGGAATTAAATACTACCTATCTGGGACTTATAAATTCATTCCTTGAAATGTTCCTCTGTCTTTAGATTTGAAGTAGGTTTTTATCTGTTGCTTTGGGTCAACTTTGATCACACACATCTTCCTCTGTCAAAATCTCAAACTTACTTTGGATTCCAGTTATATATTAGAAGATGTGGAATAGCCATGGAACCAGATATATATTCAGATTATTGTCAGGCCTACAGTGTATTACTCCCATCTTGTGAAAGTATTATTTTTAAATTAAATAATATAGAATGCTCTAATGAACTTTAGGATAAGAATAAAGTTTTAGGTAAACTTCATGATTAAAAGAAAAAGAATGAAGTTTAAATAAAATGTGTTATTTTTGTAAATTTTATCAAAATTTTATTTTTTTAATCTGTTTTATAACTATACTGGAAATGTTTTATGAGTTTAATCTGTTATTTTTAAGGTTCTTTCTATGAACCAAGAGGTCAGAAGGTGACTTTAAAATTAGAGTGTGTATAATTCCTTTAGATTAAAAAATAAACTTAAAAAAGACCATCGCAGCTATGTTTTTCAATTGCATAATAAAAAAAATAGAGGAGTTGATTAATTATATTAAATACAACTTAACAGTACCAGACCTTTTGGAATTGATATTCTAGGTGGAACCCTGATTTTAATTATGTTTACTGTCTCAATTTCTCCAATTCCATCTTGATTGGATTTAATAAGGAGTTTAGATTTATCTTAACACTTTTGAATTAATCAAAATCCAAGTAATTTAATATTTAAAACATTCATCAAGAAGCTAAGGCTGTATTTTCATAGAGCTTTCATAATAATATTGTTGTTAACTCCATTATAAAGAACTGTTTACATAGCACCTAAGCTGTGCTACAGTTCTTTATAGAGTAGACCACAATGGATATGGTAAAAAAATGAAATTCATTTGAAATTGGCATCTTATAGGTGTGTGTGAATATTTGTCAAATTAAATTAATATGATTGTGTTGATAAAAAAAATACCATTCAACTACTAACACTCAGTAAAATTGGCAGTAGTATTATTTGAGAAGTTGCAACATGTCCACAGAAAACTGCTGATAGAAATACGTTATACCATCACATTAAAATTATATGAAATCGTGGAGTTGAGAGAGAAAGTAGTAATTTAACTCGATCACATTTTATTAAGTGAACAAGTTTTTTGAAGTTAGAATACAAAATGTTAATACCTAGAGAAATTAAATAATTTCTTACTGTTCAACAACTTTTTTATATGTTTTCTGGAAAAGTGGGTTAGCTATGAGCTATTTTATAAGCATAGTAAATTAGACATCTAAATTTCAAAATCTAATTACAAAAGTGTATTCAACAGTACTGGTGCCATAAAATCGTACAATATTTGAAATAAAAAGGCTTAAGTTTGAATGAAAATGGAAAACTAAACAACTAAAATATCTTGAAATGCTACAAAATTAGGTAATCCCTCCTCAAAAGTACTGATGAAAAAGAAAAATTTCCACCAGTTTATCAAATGTCTTGAAGAATTCTTGGAAGATGGAAAAATAATGAATCCAAATAATGGAAAAAGGAACACATGGTCAAAACAAAGGGCCACAGTTGTAATAAACTTTAAGCACAGAGTCAGTAAATGCAAAGAAAATGAAAATGCCTTCATTAAAAGTAAAAAGAGGGGCGCCTGGGTGGCTCGGTCGGTTAGGCGTCTGACTTCGGCTCAGGTCATGATCTCACGGTCCGTGGGTTCGAGCCCCGCGTCGGGCTCTGTGCTGACAGCTCAGAGCCTGGAGCCTGCTTCAGATCCTGTGTCTCCCTCTCTCTGTGACCCTCCCCCGTTCATGCTCTGTCTCTCTCTGTCTCAAAAATAAATAAACGTTAAAAAAAAAAAAAAAAAAAGGAGGAGGAGGATGGGAATAGTTATCTCTTACATATACCTATGTTACTCCTAGAATTGTCCTGAATGAGAATGTAGAAACTGGTGACTTTCACCATGGGTGTCAGGCTTGGAGAAGCAAGTCAATGTCTTAATGCATTATGACCATTTAAAGATTAGAGAGATAAGTGGGCTACCTTCATTTGTTACAGGAAGCAGGTCTCATTTTGTCTTACCAAAATATCAATAAAGCAAGCCAGCATAATTTGAGACCCATATTAAATTACACATAAATATAATTACGTGTCTTCAAATTGAACAGTCATCTAATAATCACCAAATATTTGAGGATAATATGAATATACAAGAAAAAGCATTAAACTTAAATATAAAGCATTAAACTTAAATATAGCCCCCTCCCACCCCCAAAAAAAGATTCATAGAGGAAAAATTAAGAACCACAGTATAAATATAATTTCAAATAAAGTGTTATCATTAAGATAATTTTTTTTAAAAAAAGATTTCATAAACTTAAAAGATTATCATGGTTTAGGTGAATGAAAAAAGATCAAGTGGAACTTTGATTTTGGAAATCATATTTGTCAGAAAAACACATTTTATGGGGTGCCTGGGTGGCTCAGTCGGTTGAGCATCCAACTCTGATCATGGTCATGATCTCAGTGATTTCCCGCCTTGAATTGGGCTTTGTCCTGACAGTAGTGATGGAGACTGCTTGGGATACTCTCTCTCCCTCTCTGCCCCTCCGCCACTTGGGTGCATGTGCACACGCACTCTCTCCCTCCCCACCTCCAAATAAACATTAAAAAATTTTAAGAAAACCACATTTTACTGTTGAGATATGATAGGATGTTAAGGTTAATTGCTGAAAGAATAGAATCAAAGTGTTAAATTTTTGTACCAGGAGAAAAACTGTGTGGAATAATCAACAGAGAAGCAAGCAAACAAACAACAGCAACAATTACAAGAAGTTAAAACACAAGCAGTGTCTTCACAAAGTCAGATGCATAAGCCACAAAGGAGCCAAAGAAGCATTGTAAAATTTAAGGATGATTAGAAATGGAAAATGAACATGATAGAAACAAAGTCAAATACTTAAAAACTACAACAAATACGAAAGTGTTATAATCACCAGCTAACAGAGTTTATCAGATTAGGAAAAAATCTAATGCTGTCATCTACTTCTGATGATAAAATCATAGCTACATCTCGGCACATGAGGCATGGAGGAACACGGAGATGAAAATACAGAATGCTACATATATTTTCATCAGTTCTTCCCTATCCTCCACACCCACATTGATTAATAGAGACAGGTGTATTTTATTATTCTTTTTCAGTTAATTGCTTCTTGGTTAGTAATTTCAAGTCTTTTGTTTTTGTTTTTGAATGTGGAATGTAACTGAGAAAATGCATATCAGTTTTAGGGAACATATAATTGAAATAAAAGAAAGTTAGATTAAATGAATAAGTGAATAAAATACATTCATATATTTAGGCACACACACACAGAAATTTACAGATACAGAGAACAGATTGGTGGTTGCCAGAGTCACGGGGTGGAGTGTGAAGGAAATGGGTGAACCTTTTTTTTTTAACTTAAGTATTTTTTAAGGGGGCGCCTGGGTGACTCAGTTGATTAAGCTTCTGACTTCAGCTCAGGTCAGGACCTCACAGTTTGCGGGTGGGAGCCTTGCAATGGGCTCTGTGCTGACAGCTCTCTGAGCCTAGAGCCTGTTTCCCATTCTGTGTCTCCCTCTCTCTCTGCCCCTCCCCCGCCTGCAGATGGCTTCTCTGTCTCTCAAAAATAAACAAACATTAAAAAAATGTTTTAAATAAATAAATATTTTTCAGGATATTAAAATTTCCATCAACAAATAAAAAAACATTTAATGCTACAAAGCATTGAGGAATGCTTGTCATTTTAATAAAGACAACTTGGAATTGATATAATGAGTAAAAGGAGTTTAGAAAACAAAAGTAGACACTCTTGATGAAATAAAAATAGAGGGGCGCCTGGGTGGCTCAGTCGGTTAAGCGGCCGACTTCGGCTCAGGTCATGATCTCGCGGTCCGTGAGTTCAAGCCCCGCGTCGGGCTCTGTGCTGACAGCTCAGAGCCTGGAGCCTGTTTCAGATTCTGTGTCTCCCTCTCTCTGACCCTCCCCCGTTCATGCTCTGTCGCTCTCTGTCTCAAAAATAAATAAATGTAAAAAAAAAAAAAGAAATAAAAATAGAAGCTTAAAAAATATTGTTTTTGATAGGATGAAACAATTTTTAATAGAATTTGTTTACTGTTTATTTTTGAGAGAGAAAGAGAGAGAGAGACAGAGCATGAGTGGGGGAGGGGCAGAGAGAGAGGGAGACAGAATCTGAAGCAGGCTCCAGGCTCTGAGCTGTCAGCACAGAGCCCTACGTGGGGCTCGAACCCACGAACTGTGAGATCATGACCTCAGCCAAAGTCGGCCGCTGAACCGACTAAGCCACCCAGGCGTCCCAGGATGAAACAATTTTTAAAAGTTTCTGCTTCAGACCATAGATGTTTTACTGTTCTCAGCTAGCTGATGCAAATAAACTTAACTGTGTTTTCCAGCAGGAAAAATAACAATGCTTTGGGGTGAAAGTTCAGAAAGCAAAATTTGAAAATTTAGAACATGGGCTTTTGGCTCACAGAACCCCTTTATTATTTTCATTTGACTCATATATGGTTTAGTCAGTTCAGGGTGCTTTAACAAAATACATAGACTGGTGGCTTAAATAACACAAAGTTATATCTCAGAGTCAGGAGTGTGGGAAGTCCGAGATCAGAGTGTCCTCATGGTTTGGTTCTGTGAGAGAACTCTTCCTGATTTGAATAGGGGAGAAAAAGGGCTCTGGTCTCTTCCTTTAAAAAGGATACTAAATCCCATCATGGGGGTGCCATCCTCATAACCTAATCTAAACCCAATTACCTCCAAAAGGCCTCACCTCCAAATACCATCACTTTGGAGATGAGGGCACAACATAAATTTTCAGGGGACATAAGTATTCAGTGCATAGCAAGATGTTTAGAAAAAAAATTAAGTTGCAAGCAATTATAACAGATAAAGTGTTTTTTATGTCATTTCTTATTTTATTCAAGTACAATTAACACTCGGTGTTATATTAGTTTTAGGTATACAATATAATGATTCAGCAGTTCTATACGTTTGCCAGTGCACCTCCCCTCTGGCATCCACCAGTATGTTTACTGTATTTAATAGTCTAGTTTTTTGTTCATTATTTTGTCTCTTTTTTCTTTGTTCATTTGTTTTGTTTCTTAAATTACACATCTGCATGAAATCATATGGTATTTGTCTTTCTGTGTCTGACTTATTTAACTTAACATATTTTCACAAGTCCATCCATATTGTTGCAAATGGCAGGTTTTCATTCCTTTTTATGGCTGGGTAATATTCCATTGCAGATAGATGGATAGACAGACAGACAGACAGACAGATAAGATTAGAAAGAGAGGTATAGAGACAGAGATATCTATCTATCTCTGTCTATATCTCATACCCACTTTATCCATTTACCTATGGATGAACATTTGGATTGCTTCTGACAGGTATGAAGTGATACCTCATTGTGGTTTTAATTTACATTTCTCTGATGTTTAATGATGTTGACCATCTTTTCATGTATCTCTGGCCATCTGTATGTCATCTTTTGAAAAATGCCTATTCAGGTACTCTGGCCATTTTTAATTGGATTATTTGTGACTTTTTGGTGTTGAATTGTATAAGCTTTTTATATATTTTGAATATTAACTCCTTACTGGATATATAATTTATAAATATATTCTCCCATTCTTTTCATTTTGTTGGTTGTTTCCTTCACTGTGCAGATGTAGCCCCAATAGTTTATTTTGATGTAGCCCCAATCATTTAATTTTACTTTTGTTTCCTTTGCCTCAGGAGACGTATCTAGAAAAAGGTTGCTATGGCTGATGTCAGAGAAATTACTATCTGTGCTCTCTTCTAGGGTTTTTTATGGTTTCAGGTCTCACATTTAGGTCTTTAATCCACTTTAAGTTTATTTTTGTGCATGGTGTAGGAAAGTGGTTCAGTTTCATTATTCTGCAGGCAGCTGTCAAGTTTTTCCAACACGATTTGTTGAAGAGACTGTCTTTTCTCATTGTGTATTCTTGCCTCCTTTGTCACATTAATATTAGAAATGCCAAGCATGCAAGTACGTACCAAATTTGACTAAACTAAGGTTTCAATTAGCCATTGTATTAACATAGAGTATTACTATTTATGTCTTATTAATACTATTCATTTTTAAATACTAGGAACAGCTGAATTAGCAAAATTAAAATTTCCTTTTCTCAGGACCTATTTAGAGCTGTATCCAATTTGCATTGTTTCTTTACCAAAATCAACAAAAAGTATGTTATTACATTTTTAATCTTTAACAGCATGACCAATAAAGAACACAAGTGTCTTAATATTAAGGCTTTCCGTTTTATCTTTATAATTATTATAAAACTGATACATGTATTTGAGAATAGAATGAAACTGAAAAGAAAGCCTGTTGGCTCATGTCACCACATTCATAATTCTTAATACTTTTTTATAGCTCTATTTTTATTACTTTTAGATACTTTAGATACTTTATTACTTTTAGATTGACTTAATACTTTTAGATTGACTCCAGACAATGAAAGCAGAAAAAATTTAGCTCACTTGTGTGAACCATCGCCTCCCCATATTCTCCTCCTTATGTGACTGAGACTTTCAGATATACAATTATTGTTTCTTTAATTGGTTATTTTGAGAGAGAAAGATTTTCAGAAATTTTACTCCTTCAAATTCGCTATTTCTTAAATCTGTATTTTGTAGGTATCCTTGAATCTCTATTATGTAGGATAATTTTCCTTCTCATCACTGTCTTTATAATATCAAGGTGACAAAATGCACATCTTATTTTATAATAAAAAGTGCCTTCTCTTCAACTATAAGCTTATTTTAAATATAAAAAGCCACCGTGCTTAGGTTAGAAAAAATGCATAATTAATATTCACTATAAAACGAAATGATAAGCAATTTAAGCAACAAACTCTCTGTGGCATATGATTGCTTTTTTGCTACAAAGAGTTTGTTGCTTAAATTGTTTTCTGTTATAAACTAAATCTGGGAGCCTGGGTGGCTCAGTTGGTTAAGCGTCCAACTGTCAATTTCAGCTCAGGTCATGATCTTGTAGTTCCTGAGTTTGAGCCCAGCATCTGGCTATGCACTGACAGTACAGAGCTTGCCTGGGAATCTCTCTCTCCCTCTCTCTCTCTTCCCTTCCCCTGCACTCTCTCTCTCTCTCTCTCAAAATAACTAAACATTAAAAACATTTTAAATAAATCTTGTTTTGGTATTTTTTCTGAAGGAAGACTATAGAAAGGAGAAGACATGTATTACCCAGTTTTCTTTTTCTGTTAAAAATGTTTTTCTTCTGCTCTGAGTTCTCTTTTATCCATTCTGTTTTTGCTGTATGCATACATTAACTTTTAAAAATTTTTGAAGGCATTCTTTACGGTTTTTTTAAAAAAATTATCTCTGTCCTCAGAGCAGGGTTTTTGTTTCTTTGTTTGTTTTTGTTTGTTTTTTTAAATAACCAAACTGTCCCCTCTGGACCTTCCTAGATAGAATGCCAAATGTGCTATTTCTGTCATATAATGGGTTGCTATGATAGTCACACAAAATTATGACTCAGGGGATAAAATAAATTTCAGCTCAGGTAGGGCAGCTCTGGTCAGAGTCACTTGATATCCAATGGTGTGATAATTAGTTTCAATCAATATCATGAAAGATGTTACTTTACAAGCAGTGAGTAATTTTTACAGTATATTTTATACAGAATATTTGCTCCATAGCCCTAAAAATGTACACTGTGATTCTAATATTAGGGTGGTAAGAACACCATCCAGCATTTTAATCCATTACAGAAAATGGCACAGGATCTGCTGGGTAATAAGGTCTGGGAATTAATAAGCTTGCCACCCACTTGATCACAGCAGAGCTCTGGGACTCCCTTAGAACTGGCAATATTCCCAAGACTGATCAGTACTTCTAAGTACACCCACCAAGCAATGTGGCTCTTTTTTAATAGTATCTGAGATGCAAGGGGTGCCTGGGTGGCTCAGTCAGTTGAGCGTCCGACTTCTGCTCAGGTCATGATCTCTTGTTTGGAGAGTTCAAGTCCCGCATTGGGCTCTGTGCTGACAGCCTCAGAGCCTGGAGCCTGCTTCTGATACTGTGTCTCCCTCGCTCTCTGCCCCTCCCCACTCATGCTCTGTCTCTTTCTCTCAAAAATGAATAAATGTTAAAAAAAAAATTTTAATAGTATACGAGATGCAAAACCTTATCTTTTACGTTACAGGGAATATCATGTGAAAGTTTACATATATGTCATCTGCAGTGTCTTGTGAAGTTCTTCTCCCATGCCTTGGGATCTGTTTCTTACACTTTAGAGCATTTTCATTTTTCCTGTGTACCAGATCCAATCAACATGATGTCACTACACTGGACCAATCTGACGTTCAGCTAATGATAGAAATTCCTGAGTAGTATTTAGTGACAGAAAGCAGGGAATTTAAAATATCCCTTGGGCAAAATAGGGAGTAGATTCCAGCATCCTTCCTACATACAAGCAAACTATTTTTACGGATAGGATGTGGGGGGAAAAAGCATAGTTGTCAGATTTGTATTCCCACAAGGGATGTGCAGATTGGGCTGTTTTGGTAAGAATACCATAGATAGCACAGCAGCTGCCATTACTGTTACCATCTTGTTAAGTGACGATAGGCTGACATGATCTTTCTGTATCTCACAGGCAACAGTTAGGTAAATGGAAATGGGATATGATGTGAGCTACAACTCTGCCTCCTTCGGCATTAATCTGCAAATCCTCAAAAATTATGGTAGGGTTTCTGCTAAGGGATGGGAGGTAATCAATGTTAAGCATTTTCACATTGCCATTCCCACTGTAGTTGTTTATACTCACTGGTTAGGAAATAATATGTAGATTCTTATTTGTATTCAGATATTAGAAAAATGACCACAGAAGAGTCCACAGACCCACTTTGGCACAGATGTGAGCCATTAGCCAATTTGTCAATTGACCTCTATAAGTTCCTAGTCTTAAATGAGTGTCATGGCGATGTTTGGGTTTACTAATCTGTCAGCTAATTCACTATATAAAACAGCTTTTTTGGAGGTGTGAGATTTACCCTTTTCGGAGTATACATGTATCCTCATAAATGGACTCAGGTTTAGTTGGGGAAGAATTAGGTATTAGATATTTTATATTCTTGTAGAGCCAACTTCAAAGCAAAACAAACATGCAAAAAACCTGACAATCTCTTTCAATCAATAGCCTCTGGGTATGGGAAGATGTTTAGTCTGGGAACTGAGTTAGAGATTACCATTTACCTTCACCTTTGAGGCAGCTGATGGCAGCCTGCTGCTTTCCAGACGTTTCCTTTTCTTCTAGGTCATAAAATCCAGTAACACATCATTCATTTTCCATCATTTTACTTCTATACATTAATGTACTAGCCACTGCTCTGAGTGACTACAGATGAATTAGCTCTAATTTCTCCTCAGGTTTTATTGCCTGGGGAGCCTTTCTTTCCCCATGACAATGAGATTGCACTAGTGAGGAGAAATAGGGTCTCTGAGAAGATCTGCGTTGACCCTCTGCTGTAGTCCACTGTCACAATGAGAGCTATTGTCTTGCAACCAAGATCTTTGATATCAATAAGGATAATATGAGTCAAAAATAGCAGAATCTGGGGTGCCTGGGTGGCTCAGGCAGTTAAGCATCTGACTTTGGCTCAGGTCGTGATCTTATGGATCCTGAGTTCAAGAGCCCCACACCGGGCTGTCTGCTGTCAGCACAAAGCCTCTGTCCACCTCTCTCTCTGCCCCTCCCCTGCTCATGCACACACTCTCTTTGTCTCAAAAATAACCTTGGCGGGGGGGAAAAAAAAGAATAGCAGAATCTGCTTTCTGTTTCTTCAGGGATTATACTTAAGAGGCAGTTTTTTTTTGGGCTCACAAGATAATTCCACCCAGATATTCTTGGTTCACTGCAGTGTCTGTTTCTTTTTCTTTATAACTCTGTCAAGGCAGTTCCTACATCACCTCCTTATTTACTGCAGGATATCATCATGCCCAAACCAGTGTCCTGAATAGGACATTACACCACAAAAAACAAGAGAGTACTTTTATGCCAACAAATTTTCTCTTATCTAGCCTCAAGTTTTACCTCCCACACCAGATTCCAGGGCCCTCCAGATCTCCCCCACATATATCAGTGAGGTGGCTCTTTGGATGTGTGCAAAACCCCTGGCAGAGGCTTGGGCTGTGATTCTACCCTAGTTGTTAGTTTGAAGATGGTATTTATAAAGTAGGGGTAAACATTATGCAGAAGAAACATCATCTTGTGAGGCAACTGCCTCCGATTAGGCTTTTTTAGGGTCTTCATGACAAAGGCTTTTCCTTTCTAGCTGATGAAAGAGGCTGCTGCTACCAGCTTGGAGGCTTCAGGGAAATCTGAGCTGGAAGATCCTCAGACTGTTCCACACTAATGACTCTGTCCTAGGACTCGGATCTCATCATTTCTCTATGGGGACCCTGACTTCTGTTTAGAAGACTTATTGAGGCTCCGTATTTATCTTCTGCATCTCCTACTTAAAATTAAATCTTGGGTCTGAGTTCCATCACAGTTTGCCCAGAGGCTATAGGAGTTAAAGACATCTTTGATAACAGCTTGAGGACTCTCTTTCTTGTGTGCCTTGAGTTGTTACTTGGTTATCCTGAATTAACACAATTTGTGAGTTTTTTAAAGCCCTTAACCAAAGCCTCTAAATCTACAGCTCTTATAATTACAGTTACCCTCTTATGTTACAGATTAATTCAATGGCCCTAGAATGGAGAAGGGGAGATCATGCTCTAAAGGCAACTCCTACCCCATTAGGTCTCATGGTCAGGGTTTTTTGGGGGGTTAGGGTGATCTGACAAACCAGCTGATGTCTAGTTTTTCATGGAAGGGATAAGTGGCTTCTCAGAATCTGAGGGTCACTTCTTTTCTTCTAAGGTGTAGTGTGATCTGCCATTGCACTGGTAAGTGTGTTTTGTTTGTTTGTTTTTACAATTAGATGGTAATGATCCCAAGGTGATCTGTGGGTTAGCAAGGTATCTGAACTGGATCAAAGTGATTGAAAACAGGGTCATAGAGGGCTTGTTTGGAGCTGTGGCTTCCTGGCATCTGGCCTTAGTCTCTGGTGGCAAGCAGCACCTGTAATCAGAGCTAGAAAATGGATTATTGTGGCTTGTTAGTGAGTCCCTGGTGAGAATACTGCTACCTCCTAAAGTCAATGATTTACTCTCTGTATACACACCTCAGTAAAGTGCTGCTATAAACAAGAAATGGTTTTTTTTGTTTGTTTTTGTTTACCTTTCCAACTTTCCACAAGCAATGTTTCTTCTTACCATCTGACCAATCAGTAATTACCAAGTTCAGAATCCCATCCTAAATTATACTTTTTAGCACAACTATAACTAAGAATTGTAGCCTGCGTTTGCCCCCTGAAAAAGACCTGGAGTCAAGGGTTTGCATGTAGGCAGCCTTCTTGGGGAGGTGACCCCAAGAAGCAGCAGTGGGAGACTGTAAAACTGGGGAGAAAAGCTTCATCCAACTGTGGGTTATTGAGCTAACAAGGGCTTGATCCTATTGACACCTTTAAGGAGCCACATAGAATCCATCTGAGAATTGACTGCCTGAGTATATATGGATCAAGCAGAGTTTCATCTTACTGCATTTTAACTCCCTTACATGTCCAGATTTGCACGAGTCAGAATTGCTGAGTGGGTTCCAATAGTCATCCCAGTGAAGGCCATGGTGATGACCTAGGGCAGAACATGAGAGCAATGGGACTGCTTGCCAAAACAGCTAGGGTAAGTAAAAACAGGTGGACCAGAAGGGACACTGAAAAGTTTAACAGGTTGTGTTGTAGCAACTCACCTCTAAGTCACTCTTTGACACATAGTAACAATGACTCTCATAGAAGGGATTTTTCATTATGGTGTTCTTTGTAATATCACATATTATAATCAACTTATATCAAAAGTTTCCTTAGTGACAGGGCGACCTAAAACTTAGTATAAAACACTATACAGTTGACAAAATAAATAGTTTTTATGTGTAGAGATTGGCATCATAAACATAAAATAGGAAAACAATCCAAAAACATAACTTGTTATATAAAAGCATGTATATGTGGTAAAATTACAAAACCTAACAAGGGAAGGAAATATACAAACTTCAGGGGAGTGTTTATTGCTAGCAAAATAGAGACACAAAGTGTACATGATGTATACCTGATATTTTATTATATTTACACTTTTTTCTTTTCTTTTTTTTAAGTTTATTGATTTATTTTGAGAGAGAGAGAGGTTTACAAGAAGGCTCCACACTGTCAGCACAGATCCTGACACAGGGTTCATTCCACAAACTGTGAGATCATGACGTGAGCCAAAATCAAGAGTCAGATACTCAACCAACTGAGCCACCCACATGCCCCGTATATTCCTACTTTTTTCTAAGGTTAGGATATTTTCTTTCAATTAAAATGGGTTTCAAAAAAAATTAGTAAAAGATACAATCCTATGATACAGCAATTGCACTACTAGGTATTTGCACAAAGTATACAAAAATACTGATTTGAAGGGACGCATGCACCCTGACGTTTATAGCAGCATCATCAACAATAGCCACACTATGGAGACAACCCAAATGTCCGTTGACTGATGAAAGGATAAAGAAGTTGTGATATTATTAGTATTATTTGTATTATTCAGCTATAAAAAGAATAAATCTTGCCATTTTCAACAACGTGGATGGAACTAGAGAGTATTATGCTAAGGGAAATAAGTCATTAAGGGAAAGACAAATACCATATGATTTCACTCATGTGGAATTTAAGAAATGAAACAGATGAACATAGGGGAAAAAAGAGGCAAATAACAGACTCTACTGTAGAGAACAAACTGTGGGTTGTTGGAGGAGAGGTGGGTGGGGGAAGGGCTAAAGGGGTGATTTTCTAAGAGTTTCTATTATGAAGGGAAGTTACATTTTGTCAAATACTTTTTTGCATCATTGAGATTATTATGATTCTTTTCTTTGATTCTGATAATGTGAAATAGCACATTGATTGATTTGAATATATTAAACCATTCTTGCATCCCAGGGATAAATCCCACTTGACCATGGTGAATGGTCCTTTCAGTGTGCTGCTGAATTCAATTTGCTAGTATTTTATAGACAGTTTTGTATCTATATTCATCAGGGATATTGGCCTGTAGTTTTCTTTTCTCATAGTGTTATTTTCTGCTTTTGATATCAAGATAATTCTGGCCTTCTAAAATGAGTTTGGGAGTGTTTCCTCCTGTTCAAATTTTTGGAACAGTGTGAGGACTGGTGTTAATTCTTCTTTAAATTAGAGGTAAATTTCACCAGTGAAGCCATCGTGTCCTGGGCTTTTCTGTGTAGTGAGATTTTTTTATATTTTTATTAAAGATTCCACATCATTACTAATAACCGGTTTATTCAGATATTCTATTTCTTCTTAATTCTGTTTTGGCAAGTTGTATGTGACTAAGAATTTTTGCATTTCTTCCAGGTTGTCCAATTTCTTACTATATAGTTATTAATACTCAGTGCACATTTTTAAAGAGAAATTTGGTAAAGCACATATAAGTTATTCATATATTGACACAGAAAGTCCAGTTTAGGATTTATCTCAAGAAAAATATCCAAACTTGTGTTGAGTATAGTTTTGCTTATGCTTTTATATTTTGTTTGGTTTTATTTTTAATAAATGTAAAATGTCTATTTTGATATTTCTTATATCTGATATTTGGAAAAAAGTGAATGGCTGATATAATAAAGTGCGGTGCATCATTTGTTGGAAATTACATTTAAAAATGTTTTTATGTAGGTGCGCCTGGGTGGCTCAGTCGGTTAAGCCTCCAAACTTCGACTCAGATCATGATCTCACAGTTTGTAGGTTCGAGCCCACATCAGGCTCTGTGCTGAGAGCTCAGAGCCTGGATCCTGCTTCAGATTCTATGTCTCTCTCTCTCTCTCTCTGCCCCTCCCCCGTCTCTCTCTCTCTCTCTCTCTATCAAAAATAAATAAACATTACAAAAAATAAAAAATGTTTTGATTTAGAGCATTTGATACTGCTGCATATGTTCATGATGCAGTTTGCAGCATATGCATAGAATCCAACTAATTTAAAATGTGTGTGTGTGCCTATATACAAATTGTTTTGTTAGTATACTTAACTAAAAATACATTTTTTAGAAATATACAAAATATAGAGCTATGTTAATTTTTATCATATTCTTTTATTGTAAATAATATATATCGGGCCATAATTTTCCTCTTTGTACTTTAGTTCATGCTCATTCCTTCAAATGAGAACATTGTTAGTTGATATTGTGGAACTTCAGTATGATAACTAGTTATTTATAACTTTGATTACTTCAATAACCTGCGATAAACTTAGTGTGCATCGTTTTTAGTGACTGGTCACTTGGTTTTGAGAGATAGACACATCGTGTTAAAGGACACATTATACTTTATTAATAATAGATATTCAGATATAATCCATTGTGAGCTCTAGTTGATTAATCAAGATTTTGTCAAGAAAACAAAGGCCATTCTAAGTATTTTAATCAAGAAGGTATTTAATGCAGGAAGCTAGAGTCTCCATAAGCATGGATTACCTGAAAAACATGTCATTCAATAATCAATTGTAGGATTCTCATTGAAGACTCCATGAATGATGTCACTTGCTTGTAGTGTCCAGTTATTGATTAGCATGAGCTTGTCCAGAAGTTTCTACGAATTTGCCATCTAAAGCTTTTTGGAAGCTTCTACCGTATAATAATAGTTTTCTTTTTTTCATTTTCCAAATCACCTATGAACGACATTCATACATAGAATCTAACCCAGAAACCTACTCTCGAGGAATTTTGACAAATTGATTGCACAGGCTTCTTCTCACAGGTGTGGAAGGAGGCAGAGCTGAGGCAATAATCAACAATCAGGTACAACTGAGACTAAAGTTTATTAAAGATGATATGACACCGATTATGTTTACCAACCATCTGAGAGAAAAGAGAAATGTAAAATAATTCATTTTATTTTGGCTTCTGAGAACTTAATTTCATAGCAACTTCTTAAATTTAAGGTTACTTTGGGAGCAAGAACTTATAATGCAGACAAGAGATGATTTTATGTTGGAGAGATACATGTGTATAGACTGGCAATAAATAGTAAGGGAACATCAAGAATAAAAAATGGTGGTCTCAGTATACAAAATAGACTTGCCTAAGATTTATGGCATCAAAGTGGCCAATTTGTCCACATGATATAGAATACTTTGCTCTACATAGCTATTTTTTTATCTTGGTCTCTATTTCAATAAATCCCCATTTTTTAAATGTCCTTTATCATTAATTTTTTTAAAATAATATAACTGTAGCTATAACATCATTCTAGTCTTAATCCACTAATGGAAGTTACTCTCTCAATAATATTCACTACAGATTAAACCATTTTTCAGTAAATAGTTTGTTGCATATTTTATATCATATATTCTAGCATTGTATTTTATTATATTTATTGTATTTATTGCATTTTACATATCATACAGCATAGGATTTGATTTTTCTTCATTTTTTCTTTAAGCAATCTCTTAACTGTCTAATAAAATCTATATGGATTATAAATATATAAAAACTGTATCAGTACTTTTAATTGATAAAATGTTGTATACAGAATTGAAATCCTGATCCCAATGTCTTCCTTTTCCTAACAGAGGCCATATTTATTCTAAAATAAGTATGTGTCAGCCTAGTACATAAATTAGTGGCTTTATTATACT
Source organism: Panthera pardus (assembly GCF_024362965.1). NCBI lineage: Eukaryota > Metazoa > Chordata > Mammalia > Carnivora > Felidae > Panthera > Panthera pardus. The sequence goes on from NW_026526810.1 coordinate 83,638,187, forward strand.
TGATTGTTTCCACAAGTGATATAACGATTTACCCCAGATTATTCCTGATGATACAAGTCATTATACTTTACTCATTTCCCAGTACTATATGATGTCTTACTGTAAAAGTATCAAAATTTATCCATTTAATCTGATGGGATATTTGGGTTGTTTACGTCTCTCTCTCTCTCTCTCTCTCTCTCTCTCTCTTAACAGCAAGGTCCCAATGCATATAGGCAAGAATTCCTCTAAAGGACCTAAGATCAGAATTTGCTTCAGATACAACTATAATAGTTTCTTTTTCTTTTTTTTTACTGTTTATTTATTTATTTTGTAAGAGAGAGGACAAAAAGAGGGACAGAAAAAGGAGAAGAGAGAGAATCCCAAGTAGGCTCCGTGCTGTCAACACGGAGCCTGATAAGGGCCTCTATCTCACCAACCACAAGATCATGACCTGAGCCAAAATCAAGAGTTGGATGCATAACGACTGAGTCACCCAGGTGCCCCAATAGTTTCATCTTTCACCCCTAACTCCCACTTCCAAACCTCCTATCATTTTTACTTTTACTCTCTTAACACATTTCCACTCATTTTGAGTACATATTACAAGCATCACTTAAATAACTTTTTCTTGAAGATGGAAAGCCACTTTCTTATGTAACTTGGGCACAGAGATTAAAATGAGGATCTTTCTATCAGGAAGCCTGTGCCAGATGTAATGAAGGAAGTGCAGGGTACTAAAAATGGTAAATACAGGAATAGAAGATAATTGATGTTAGGAGCTAGAGAAGTCTTTTACAAGTTAGGTGAAACCTGAAGGATAAATAGATACTACCCAAATGAAGGAAGGATGGTAGAAAATGTTTAATACACAGAGAATATAATACAAATATTAAATGCTCAGGGACAACTGGGTGGCTCAGGTTAAGCATCCGAATCTGGATTTCAACTCAGGTCGTGTTCTCATGGTTCAAGGATTGAGTCCCACATTGGGCTCCATCCTGACAGTGAAGAGCCTGCTTGGGATTTTCTCTCTCTCCTCTCCATCTGTCCCTACCCCACTCTCTACCTCTCAGAAGTAAATAAACCTCAAAAAATTAAATGTGCAAATGGCTGAGCATAGTCCCATGTGGCTTGAGTCTGTAGGAGTGTCAAGAGCTGAAGAGAGAGCTTTGTTCATTTAGAAGCTTGGGTAGCATATTAAAATTATTTATTTTATCTTGACAGCAACAGAAAGCCAAATAATGTTTGAATTTTAGAATGATCATTTTAACAGGTAAAAATATAGAGTAGCCACATAAAACACAAAATAGGAAAAATAATTTTTAAGGAAGTCTGATAATTTAGAAAAGATACGGTGGCCATCCAAGGAGGTAGCAGCAAGACTCTAGAGATGTAGCTGGATTTGACAGATACTTAAGAGATTGAATTGGCTGGCTTAGTAATTATATAATAAAGGAATTTAGGAAGGAGATCATCCATAAAATTTGTGCAGTATGAGGAAAAAAAATCGCATACATCATAGAGCTGAGACACACATTTTTTAATGGATATATTCAGGATTAGGTGTAGGGCATTTGATACCTAGAGTGCATAGTTTTAAAACATTCCCCCCATCTATGGGCAAAATTATTTTCAATAATAGTCTTATCAGGAATAATAACTACAGTTTCATGACTCATTCTTTAGTTTTCAAACAATTAGCAATAAAAAGAAAATAAATTTCAAAGACATTATTCAATTCCAGTAAAATATTTCATGTGTGAACTAAAATTTGTAATTTACCAATCAAAAAATAGTGTCCCGAGATTCATACTGTCTTTCACTATTTTACGTTTTAGAAACAGATGAAATCTCCATTATTAGTCTTATAAGTGATGGAATTGCAGTCACCTTTTTTGTTTGTTTTAGTTTAGTTTAGTTTAGGTTTTTGGTTTTGTTTTTTTTTATAATGATTATCTTTGCCAATTTGAATCTACTGGTTAAAGGCAGGAATGAGGAGTCCCACAGAGATTTGAGACAAAATGAGCTCCAGGGATTCCCAATCATTATGAACTTACTCTCAAAAGAAACATGTATGGATGAGTTACTATGTATCAGGAAGCCAACTGCATAACTGAGAGATCCCCAGATTAATTCAATTTAGACTACAATGTACAATGTCAATATTTATTAAAACATAAGTAATGAATTGTGTTAATCTGAAGTAATGTATATATCATCTATAATAGTATATATAAACTATATATATATATACACATTGTATTTATGTGTATATGTGTACACATAAGTGTGATATTTAAATGTATGTATTATATATTGTTTATATAACTTAGAAATACAAAATACTCAGTTGTTTAAAGGCTAGTAATAAGTCTGATAATGCTTTACACGCCATAGCAATATCTGAAGGGGTGGAAAACAGCCTAGATCATTTCACCCCTGCTTCCTAATAACAGCCTATTTTGAATCTCTTTACCAAATCACTAAGTCACTCTTTTGTAAACCTGCCCCAAATCGTTTGACAAAGTAAGATAAAAGAGACAGGAGAAAAATTTACAATAAACAACAAAGGGATTTAGAAGATATTTAACTTCTAAGAAGAATGAAAAAACAAAACAAAACATTTTTTACTGAGTGCTTTATAGTGAGCAGCTCTTGATATAATGTCATATCTATTTTTTATCGGAATGTTTATAATTAAACAACAGTGAGTTTATTGACAACTGTGCTCAGTTCTATAATCAAGCAAAAGTGATTTGATATTGTGTTCTATATAGGACAGAAAAAAATCAATTGTCTTCTCCCTCTCTTTTTTTTATAACATTTGAAAATTAATTTCCATTGAAGAATTGGTCAATAATTGCCATTTAACATATCATAGTACTTAACTAAACCCTCCATTTATGGAATTGAGGATAAAATTTATAAATTTCAAAAATACTATACTGTTTTGAAATATTCAATTAAAAGTACACAAAGAGAAAATTAAGGGCATATGTGATAAAATAATAACAAAAATAAAATAAATTTTCAAGTTACATTTTTAATAACAAACTTTATTACAAATATTGTGGCTTCTATCCCTTCCCAGGAGTTGGAAAGAACTAGGTAGGTTTTATTAGACAACCAAGCAAAGTTTCTACAAGTCAGACAATCTGGGTTCAAATTTTTCTTCTATCAAATTCTCAGTCGTGTGACCTGAACAAGTCATTAAACTTCTGTATGTCTCCATATGGCCTAAAATATGTTCCCACTTTATAGTATTGTTTGGTTTATAAAATCCTCTTCACATCCACTAGTTTATCTAATACCTGATTCAGCTTCAGCTTTCCAAGGCTGTAACTTTATTCTCTCTACCCTTGGGGGAACATAAGTTTTCATAGTTGCTTTTGTGACTGATATTTAATCCTCATATAGATTTCTTTTATCCTGCTAATACCTTTAGGAATATTTTCTTCATTACTGTTTCTCAAGTTAAATCATTTTAATTGTGTTATTGGTATCCTTCCAGATACTTAACAGACAGTTCTTTAGTATTTAAATGCTCTACTTGAGACAAATGTATGTCTTGGAAAACATAAACTAATAAACCAAATATTTATTGGATATATTTTATTAAAAATCAACAATTTATTCCATAAATGCCTTTAGAATACATACATCATAATTCCATTGAATATTACCTAATTTATCTACCTAATATTCTTTCTTTTATTACTAATGTATTTTCTCCTTAAGATATTTGACATTTAAATGTAACCACCAAAAATGAAAGTGAGCACATCTTGTGTTTATGATTAGAAATTCAATATTTTTATCATCAAATATGTATGGAAAATTCTAACAAAAATGCACCTTATGAATTTGTGTCTATAACAAATAATATCAGTATGTATTTTTGTGAGAAAACTGATGCTTTAAGCAGTTTTTCAAATAAAATACAATGTCAAGGAGCTGTAATATATATTTATTTTACAAAGATAATGAGAGGTGTAAAAGAATGCCATTCTCCATATAAAAGTAGGAAGCACCAATTTCCCCACTGATACTAATTTTGAAGACCTTTACATATATTTGAGAATTTTGGGGAAGGTTAAGCATTTGACATCATATATTTTAAAGTGATAATAATATAACATTTGCTTTTCCAATGTGATATCAAAAGATCTATAATTATGTCCTACTTAATTTATAAATAGCTAATTGTGAGAATAAATAATTAGCAGCAAACCAGAAGTAACAAGTTGTTATCACCACATAAATGATAATCTTCCAGTTTATCAAATAAACCAATGTGTTTTGGAGATAGAGACAACTGTAATAAATAAGTCAATCTGTACTGTCTTATAACTGAGTATATATATTCCTTTTTCGACATGATAAATACATAATGATTTCTACACGTAACTGCAAGTAACTGTAATTCATCCCAGGTTTGTCCTCTTATAGTGTTGTATTTGTAACACTGCAGTTAAGACTATGTTAGCACTTTCATTATAAAATCCATATTTTAAGCCATGACAATTATGTGATAAAAATTATTTTCATAATGAAACTTGGATTGTAAGAGTGCTTTCTAGGAGATATTTTAAATAAATTTTAAAGACTGTTTTTTTTCTAGAAGGGCGTATCTGATTATGAGGAGTGTGTGTACTGATAAGTGATGGGCTATTGGTTGTTCTAAATTACTCCATGTCTCTGTTGTTTAATGAGTATTTCTGTTAAATGAGAAAAATAAGAGATGTTATTAAATAACTTTGTTTTTCATTAAAAACAAACAAGTATTACGTTAGTTCTATAAACATATATTTAAAGTAAGGCGATAATTGATACACTACTATGTCTTTTGAAGGGTATCTTCAAGTTTTACAAAAAAAAAAATTGATAAGCAGAAAAATATGTATGAAATTATATGATAACTTGGCAATTGCAAAACGAACTTTAAATTTCCTTGTTTGATAATTAACTGTATGATAAACAAAGCAAACTGAAATGATTTTGCCACACTTTGGTATTTCAACTACTTACATTTTAACCAAGCAAAAAAAAAAAAAAAAATGACCATAATAAATTAACAAATACTATTTTGAAAAACTATTTTACTTTTTCATGTTCAAATTCAATAGAAGACTACTAGCAGAATAGAAGTAAAACTATTAAAATATTATTTCAACATAATAAAGGTTTTGTAGATAATAAAAATTTAATATGTAAGTAAAGGTAAACATTACAAACCATAAGAATTATATTAAAATTCTAATTTAAAATATTTTATTCAGTCAATCATCAATATTTTTACTAATCATATAGCTTCTAAATTGTATTAAGGAAAATAAGGTTTTATAATAGCAGTTGTAAAATTTAGATATTTGATGATATAATTTCCCTCAGAAATAATTATTTTTCAGAAATTAAACAAATATATATAATCTTTGGAATTACTGGCTATACTTTTATTTGGATTTGTGTTCATAATAAGATTTCTAAATTCAGTAACTATTTAAAAGTAAAAGTGTGTATATAATCTCTTGTTATAAAATACATAGAATGGATTGCAAACCATTTTATGGATTCCTAAATCTTTAAAGTTACTGATTAAATTACTAATTACTAACTAAAAAATTAAATTAAAATTAGTTAAATTACTAATTAAATTTAAAAAATTCAATTACTAATATTCCAGGGCACCTGGGTGGCTCAGTCAGTTAAGCTGGTACCCGTATAGAAAGAGGAAAAGACACCAGAATTCTCTTTCTCTGCCATGTAGAGAAATGTTCAAAGATCTCAATCTGGAAACCCGAAAGGGGGATCTCTCCAGAAACCAAATCACCTAGATTCTTGAGCTTGAACTTTCCGAACTCCAGAATTATGAGAAAATAGATTTCTGTTGCTTAAGTTTCCCAGAATGTACCATCTTGTTATGACAGCCCAAGCTGACAGACAAAGCTGGACATGATGCACTCAGTACAAGTGATTAGGTTAAATAGGCCTGTTGTGTAAGGTTTTTTGTTCATCTGACTAGGAGTTAGGCTCTTCTTACCTTTCGCTGTAGTTGCAACTATCGGAGGCTAAAATGTCCCCTGATGTTCTTACTTGGTCTCCTGTGCTGTCTTGAGGTCTCTCTAGAGAATTCTTTTTAAGTGAGGTCTGCCATGCGCAGTACCTTAGGTTGTACTCCCTGTTATAAGAGGGGAAGGTTTGGGGGAAGGAGAAGGATCTGATTATTCTAGCAATAGTCCTCAATTTTTTAGTGCCTCTGTCCTCCTGGGGTGTGATCTTCACAAGTGTTTCTCAGATTTGTACTCCAACCACCCCCCACCCCCACCCCTGGCTAGGTGAGACAGAAGGGGCTGGAGTTTGGGGTTTCCCTTTCCCAAAGTCAGTCACACTCAAATAGCCCCATTCAGTTAGACACTGGGACAATGATTTCCTATGAGGCCAGGCCATGTTAAGAAGTATAGAATGCTGAGAGCACCTGGGTGGCTCAGTTGATTAAGCATCTGGCTTTGGCTCAGGTCATGATCTAACAGTTTGAGGGTTCAAGTCCCACATTGGGCTCTGTGCTGACAGCACAGAGCCTGCTTGGGATTCTCTCTCTGTCCCTCTCTCTCTGCCTCATGCTTTCTCTCTCTCTCAAAATAAATATACTTAAAAAATAGTATAGAATGCTCTGGACATATTTAAAGATACTTTTTCCCTCCATCCACTGGAAACACAAAGAGGAATATATATACATATATATATTTCATAGATATACACCTATATATTTCATATATATATTCCACATATATTTCATAGATATACACACATATATATTTCATACATATATTTCATATATATTTCATATAAATACACACATATATATTCCATACATACATTTCATATATATATTTCATATATACACACATATATTTCATATACATATTTCATATATATATATACACAAGTATATTTCATATATATTTCATACATACACACATATTTCATATATATATTTCAGATATATATTTCAGATATATATATTTATATTCATATATTTTTTCTTTCTTTCTGATCCTCACTGTGAAAACCTGGTAGGTTTTCTGGAGGTAAAATTCACAAATGTGTGGGTGCCCCCCTCCTAATTTTAAGAACTACTGGAATTTTTAACTCTCAAACTTGGCTACATTGACCCCTCAGCAATTCCTCAGTTGTTTAAGTTCTGTGATCCATGGAGGACCTGTTGTAACTGTGGTGTGAAAACGGCCATTAATAACACATAACTGAATGGGTGGAACAGTGTTTCAGTGCAGAGAGAGTTTCTGTTCCTGAGCTTGTACTCCAGCAAGCTATGATTCTATCAGCCTGCCTGTCTTATTTTCAGCACCACAATTTGTCCTGTGAGATCAGTGCTCATGGATCTAAGAAGAGTTGTTGGTTTTCACATTGCTTAGCTTTTGTTGTTGTGCAAAGACTGGAGTTATAACTTCCAAGCTCCTTTAATGTTGGACTGGAAAGTGGAAGTCTCAAAACATAGCCAGTGTTTTTAATGCAGTGATCAAATGTTTACAAAATTGATAAAAACTATACCTCAAGGAAAAGACACATGAAGAAAATGGCCCAAGGCAAATTGTATTAGTTTGTAAGGACTGCTGGAATGAAGTGCCACAGACAGACTTAGTGGTATGAACAAAAGATATCTATTTTCTCACGGTTGTAGAGGCTAGAAATCTGAGATCAGGTGTTAGTAGGGTTGGTTCCTCTGAAGGCCGTTAAGGGAAGGATCTGCTTCAGGCTTTAAGACGACCATCTTCTCCTTGTGTTTTCATCTTGTATTCCCTCTGTACATGTTTGGTCCCAACTTTTGTTTTTTCAGTAAAGACACCAGTCATATTATTTAGGGCTTACACAAATGACTTCATTTAATTTAATTACCTCCTAAAAGACCCTGTCTCCAAATAAGCTCATATTCTGAAGTGCTAAACACTAGGACTTTAACATATAAACTTCTGGAGAGGAGGGGACACAGTGCAACTCCTAATACATATCATAGTCCATTTATTTAAACACCAGCAATAAGGAGAAAATCTTAAAATCAGCAAGATATCAAAAGAAACCATTATATACAAAGGAGCAAAGGTAAAAATTAATAGTACACTTCTTATCCAATTTGACACAAGAGGAATATGAAGAGGTCCAAACACCTGGTCAGATTTACCTACTGGACATTTATTAATTTCTGGGAACTGCACTAGAGGCAGGGGTGGGGGTGTTCTGGGACATACTTATAAAAACTTTTTTTTAACGTTTATTCATTCTTGAGAGAGAGGAAGAGAGAGTGCAAGCAGAAGAGGGCCAGAGAGAGAGGGAGACACAGAATCTGAAGCAGACTCAGGCTCTAAGCTATCAGCACAGAGCCTGACGTGGGGCTCAAAATCACAAACTGGGAGGTCATGACCTGAGCCAAAGTCAGACCTTTAACCGACTGAGCTAACCAGGCACCCCTGCTACATACTTTAAAGACACAATAAGAGAAAAAAGAAAAACAAATCTCTCATAATTTCTCAATATTTAGAAGTGAGATAACTTCTATGTTGAAGGAGGCTTGTTTCAATCTTTCTAACAAGAGATTGGCCAGATTTTACAGCTGTTTCCTCGAAAGTGGGGAGTGTAAAATGGAGATGAAGGGATATACTCAGAAGCTACACAGGGCAAAACCAAATCTCTCCAAGTCTTCAGTCTCTCAATTTAAAACCCATGTCTTTTACTCCTTGAGTTTGCACATTTTTTTTAAGTTTATTTATTTATTTTGAGAGAGAGAGAGAGAGAGAGAGAGATCGCATGTGCCTGCAAGCAGGGAAGGGGTGGAGAGAGAGAGGGAGAGAAAGGGAGAGAGAGAGCCCAAGTGGGGTTTATACTCAGGAACCATGAGATCATGACCTGAACTAAAATCACGATGTGGACGCTTAAGTCACTAAACCACCCAGGCACCCCTGGGTTTGCAGACTCTCATGGATGAAGAAGACATATAAGACATACTTCTCCTTAAAGCCATATGAGGGACTAGAAGCTTATAGCACAAAAAAGGAAAAAAAAAAAGATGGGGAGGAATCTTACCTCTAAGCCTTTAGGTTAGGTTTCATGCTTCCATGAAAGTGCCTGACACACAGAAATCTTCCAAAGCCTAAGAAAATATTTAATTTGCATTCAGTATGCCTGGAAAGGTCTTCCAGATCATTTTGACCCCAGCTTACTTGTATAAGAGTTCCCTTGTCAGAAGAATTAGCTTCTAAATTTGTTGCTTAGGAAAAGAATGCAATTAACACTCCAGGGGATCTACACAGGGAACAACTTTATCTCTCAAAAAAAGAATACACATTTTATGTTTTGATAAACATAGACAATTAGCAACTGTGAGTTTCCATTTTCTAGCACTTACAAGTTTGCTCTGGTTAAAAAATAATAGCTTGACTTTTTGTAGATATTAAGATGCCATAAAATAAAAGCTTACTTATACTGAGTTGCAGAATTAATGGAAAAAGGGTCAAGCTGAATATTTATTATGGAATTAATGGCTATTGAAATATGTTGAAGGGAGTATAAGGTGCAAAATGGAGTAAAATATGAACTCAGAAAATTCTGACTAAAGAATAAAAATACTTTCTGAAACTCACCAGATAAGCAATCAGGATATTTTTTAAATTTAATTACACATTTGGTTAATGAACTAAAATAGAGTAACATAACTGCTGGGAACCAAATTAAAATAAAAGTGGAAGAAATATTAGGCAACTTTGAGAGAAATTATAAAACAAGGAGGGAAAAGAGAAGAGACTTGGAAGATGTATCACATCTATGAGGCAAATAATAGGAATTCTAGAAATAAAAAAAAATAAAATGATGGAAAATAACTGAGAGCAATGGAATATTTATCTGAGCTAAAAAGGGACTTTAGTTGCATATTTTATAGGACCATTAATTCCTAAGTTGTTGAACATATACATACCTATAGATAAATATGTTTCTTTGTTTGTTTGTTTGTTTGAGAGAGAGAGAGAGAGAGAGAAAGGAAAGAGAGAGAGTTGGGGCAGAATCTTAAGAGAGAGAGCAAGAGAGATTCTTAAGGGAACTTTTAAGAATTCTTAAGGGAGAGAGAGAGAGAGAGGGAGTGGGAGGGAGAGAGAGAGAGAGAGAGAGAGAATAAGCAGGCTCCATACCCAGAGGAAGCCTACCTGGGGCTTGATCACATGACCATGAGATCTTGACCTGAGCTGAAATCAAGAGTTGGATGTTTAACCAACTGAGTCACCAGGTACCCTTCAGCATGGTTCAATTCTGGTTATAAGAATTAAAAGAAGGCTAAAGAATCTTCTTTTTCATATCTTATTTCTCATATCTTTACATGACAGAAAACAGAGAGTGGAAGCAAGCTTTCTTGTGACTCTTAGAAGGGCACTAATTCCATTCACAAGAGCCCCATCCTCATGAATTTATCTAATCCTAATTAACTCCCAAAACTCTCTCTCCTAAATGCCATCACATTGAAGAACAGGGTTTCAACATATAAATTTTGGTGAGAATACAAATATTCAGTTAATAACATGTTCTATTGAATAATTCAATAACATTATAAAAATTAATCAGAGTAACTATAAAGGAGGAATAATAACAGGAGAAGAAATCATAATATAGAAAACCACAAGTGAAGAGGTTGTAAGACGTTAAAATAAACCCTTAAAAAATCTATGCAATAAATCTCCAATAATATTTTTCAAGAAAAAGTGGAAAGAAAATAATATTAGGAAGAAAAAAGGGCATGATTTTATTACTTAATAGATAATAGTATTTCCTCCTTTGATAATGGAAAACTTGACATATTTTTCTTATAGAATATTTATTTACAAATAGTCATAGATGTTAGACGTAATTTATATTTGAATATAGTTACTGTTATAAATGTAGCTATAGGCATTTACTAAAATGTTTTCTATGTAATGTTTCTTCTTACCACTAATACAAAATAAATAATGACAGGATAAAAGTTATAATTATTTTAAATTGAAATTCTTATAGGTAATAATATGGGTTGTAAGGATCATTTATTGTAATATTTTATTTGTTCATTCTAATGAAAATTTAAGTTCGCAGAGAATTTTTCTGATATTGTAAAGTTCTGAGAAGAAGATAAAAGAGATACATCATAAAGTATGTACAGTGGAATATATCCACATGTTTTATGAATTTTTATTTTAACAATATGGTATACTAAAAAAACCCCACAAAGTTGAAAGTTTGGAAGTCATTTGTAATTGTTATTTTATTACTTCTCTTCTGGATCCCATGACAGTTTTTAGCATGTCTGAAATGTTACAGATTCTGTGGCACTCGGCTGGAGGTCTTCTCATAAACTTGACACATTGCCACTTATTGTTAAACATTATGCTATTTTCCAGTCAGTCTTCATGACAGCGTTCATGTCCCAATCAACTTGAATAAATTTTGCATAATGTTATATCTAACATCATATTCAACATTTTAATAACTTCAAGATATGTCAGTATATATATTTAGCAATTCTGTCAAAAATCATTTAGTTTTGTTTAATACGATAAAACTTTTAAAACTCAATCTACTCACCGGGATCATATTATAATGCATTTAAATTTCTTCCTATTTATTTATTTATTTATTTGTTTGTTTATTTATTTATTTTGAGAGAGAGAGAGTGCTTGTGAACTGGGCAGTGGCAGAGAGAATTTCAAAGAGTCTGGGATTCTCTGTTGATAGCATGGAGCCGGACATGGGTTTCAATTTCACCAACTGAGAGATCATGACCTGAGTAGAAATCAAGAGTCTGAGGCTTAACCGTCTGCACCACCCAGACGTCCCTATTTATTTTTGAATTATTATTTTGTGAGTGTAATTGCATAGTTATATTTGTTTCAGGTGTACAGTGTAGTGATTCAACTCTACATGATACGCTATGCTCACTCTAAGTGTAACTACCATCTGTCTCTATACAATGTTATTATATTATTATTCGCTATATTCCCTATGCTGTGCCTTTTATTTCTATGACTTCTTTAATCCCTAATTAGAAGCCCACTCCCTTTCACCCATTTTGCGCTTCCCCTGGCCCTCTTTCCTCTACCAACCATCAGTTTGATCTCTGTGTTTACGACTCTGGTTCTACTTTCTGTGTGCTTGTTCTTTGTTTTGTTTTCAGATTCCATACATGAGTGAAATCGTATTTGTCTTTGTAACTCTGACTTACTTCACTTAACATAATACCTCTAGGTCCATCCATGTTGTTGCAAATGGAAAAATCTCATCCATTTTTATGGCTACATAATATTTCATTGTGTGTGTACACGTGTATACATACACATACCTACCGTACCATCTTCGTCCATTCATTTATCAATGGGCACTTAGGCTGCTTCCGCATCTTGGCTATTATAAATAATGCTGTGGTAAACATAGGGGTACCTATATCTTAGCAAATTACTGTATGTGTTTTCTTTTGGTAAATACCCAGTAGTGAAATTTTCAGATCATCTAATATTTCTATCTTAATTTTTTGAGGAAACTCCATATTCTTTTCCACAGTGTCTGTACCTATTTACATTCCCACCAACATTATGCAAGTATTCCTTTTTCTCCACATCCTTGCCAACACCTGATATTTCTTGTCTTTTTGGTGTTAGCCATTCTGAAAAGTGTAAGATGACATCTCATTATGGATTTTTGTGTTTTTTAAGTTGTTTTTTTTTTTTTAATTCAAGTTAGTTAACATACTGTGTAACATTAGTTTCAGGTAATATTAGATTCAAGTCTTCCATACATCACCCGATGCTCATCACAGCAAGTGCACTCCTTAATCCCCATTACCTATTTTACCCATCCTCCAGCCTTCCTCTCTTTTGGTAACTATCCATTAGTTCTCTATAGTTAAAGGTCTTTCTTAGTTTGCCTCCCTTTGTCTCTCTTTTTTTTAAAAATTTCCCTTTCCTCATTTGTTTTGTTTCTTAAATTTGATTTACATTTCCTGCTGATTAGCAATGTTGAACACCTTTTCATGTGTCCTTTGGCCATCTGTATGTCTTCTTTGGGGATATGTCTATTCAGGTCCTCTGCCCATTTTTTAATTAGATGTAACCAATAAGGGGTCAATATCCAAAATATATAAAGAACTTATAAGACTCAACACCTAAAAACCAAGCAAACAAAAACAAGCATATTTATGTATTTATGTATTTATTTATTTATTTATTTATTTATTTATTTATTTTAATATAATTTATTGTCAATTGATTTTCATACAACACCCAATGCTCATCCCAAAAAGTGCCCTCCTTAGTGCCCATGACCCACTTTCCCCCCTCTCCCAACCCCCATCAACCCTCAGTTCTCAGTATTTAAGAGTCTCTTATGGTTTACCTCCCTCCCTTTCTGTAACATTTTTTCCTCTTCCTTTCCCCCATGGTCTTCTGTTAAGTCTCTCAAGATCCACATATGAGTGGAAACATATGGTATCTGTCTTTCTCTGACTGATTTATTTCACTTAGCATAATACCCTCCAGTTCCATCCACATTGCCACAAATGGCCAGATTTCATTCTTTCTCATTGCCAAGTAGTATTCCATTGTATATATAAACCACATCTTCTTTATACATTCGTCAGTTGATGATATTTATTTTTAATGAATACGTTCATTAATGAGTGGAAGAATAAACATCCACTTTTTTGACTACTGATAAAGCACTCTTATCCCTTGCTTAAACATACTGAGTCATATTTATGAACTTCAAAGACACACATATGATGGGCTACTTCATGGTCTCTTCTAAAACCATTAGTTTAAGTGTGAATTTTCTGAGTGCTCTGAAATCTGTTAGTTTTACTTGTGGTAGTTATTTAATGAAATATTTTAAAACCATCTTATTAAATATTATATAAACTATAATTTGAAAAGGAAAGAGTGTTTTTCTATAAAATCATTGTTGAAATATTCTTAAAATTTGTAAAGACTTTCAAATTAGCTATATATGCCAAGTATATAATGGGAAAAATAATTAAAACTATAAAATTCTATGCACAGGGGCGCCTTGGTGGCTTAGGCGGTTGAGTATCTGACTCTTGATTTCAGCTCAGGTAATGATCCCAGGGTCATGGGATTGAGCCCCATGTTGGGCTCTGTGCTGGGCATGGACCCTGCTAGGGATTCTCTCTCACTCCCCTTCTGGGCCTACCCCCGCCTCTCTCTCTTTGTCTAAAATGAAAAAAAGGAAAAAAAAAAAAAGAATTCTATGCACACATCATTTCACAAGTGTTTTTAGGTTCTTTTTCGTTTTTTTGTTGTTAAGTTCTTGATCATTTGTAAAGAAACAATTTAAAGATGAAAATATCAGTAGATGAGGTTTAGATATGTCTTCTTCAAGAATTTTGCCCGAGAACTATCATAATGAAAAACATATTTAATTGAATTATTTGCCTATAAAAATCTTGGCGAAAATATACATTATGCATTTCTAAAATATGTTTAAATTAGATATATATGCCTTTAAAAGCGTTTCTTAACTTATCAACTGGAGTATCCTCAGACTCCCACAGTATTTGTTGATTTGCCGTGAAATCTAGTTTGGTAGGGTTATGTCCATTATTAATTATGTTCATCATATAAAAACTACATGTTTTATTAGTCCTATCATAAGCCTGTTTTATTGTAAATATACATGTAAGACTTAGAAACTACCACGTTCTTCTCATCTACCTTTATCCTGTAAAAATACATGGCTTTTCCTTCAGGGCCACCACTCTTCCTACAGGAGGATGGATTTTTAAGCAATGCAAATGAAAGGACCCCCATGCAAATTCTTCATAGCCTACCTTCATATGTTAATGAAGTACTCAATACTGGGACTTCTATGAGGGATGAAAGACTAGTATGTCTGGGTGTTATAAGCCAATAACTAAATATTTAAAAGGCAAATAAGCAAACAAAGCATAGGAAAAAGGCATGGTACTAATAGCACACCCCCTGCTCTCCTACACAAGGCCCCAAAAGAAGTTTTTTTTTTTTTTTAATTTTTTTTTTTAACGTTTATTTTTTTTTGAGACAGAGAGAGACAGAGCATGAATGGGGGAGGGTCAGAGAGAGGGAGACACAGAATCTGAAACAGGCTCCAGGCTCTGAGCTGTCAGCACAGAGCCCGATGCGGGGCTCGAACTCACAGACCGCGAGATGGTGACCTGAGTCGAAGTCGGCTGCTTAACCGACTGAGCCACCCAGGCGCTCCTAGAAGTTTTAAAATCTGTATATCATGCAGGTCTAGATGGAAGTTGGTGCTAGTTTCTTTGGATCAAGAAACAGGATTGCTTATAAGCATAGATTTCCAGGTGGTTTGCTTTCCTCCCTTGCTAGAAATTAATGAGGTTTGAATTTGGTCTTAAAATGTGACTTGGACAAGTTTCATTATATCCTACAAAGTTTCTGCCATCTGAACTCACACCACATATTTCCATTTTATTTCTCCATTAAGCAATGGGTCCCTCACACATCCTTCTAGGTTAGTTTTTTGCACCTTTCAGAAGAGAATTCTACAAGTGTAGAGCTCTCTTTAGTATGTTTTCAAATATGTTAAATTGGTTAGGCTATACTATAGAGTTTACTTGTATTTAGAAGACAAAGCATGTTCCTAATATAATCACACCACATATTATAATTTCTCTTTAGTTAACTCTCTATTTTAAACATAGGCATGGTTATTATTTAGTGTTGTTTCTCAGTGAGAAAGTGTCCCTCCTCTTAGACACAATCATGTTTTCTCTGGCCCTCTAATGACTTGCATGTTTCTGACCTTCCCACCTCTTTTCTCTGTCTTTAATCTCACCTTGGCTTCTTGATCCTTCTTATATAGAATTTAAATGCAAGTCTGTGGGAAATCAAACAGTTATGTCCTGGGTTCAGAGATTATAGGGAATGTGTTGCAAAGCAGAGAACTGCTTTCTGGCCTGGTTACTGACCAAACACGTTCTACTAGAGACCCTTATGTCTTCGTCCTGATTTATAGCAGTGAAGGCCTGGACCTAGGTACCTCTGTCCATTTGCCTTGTTCACAAGGCCATGCAGTATTACAGATCAGTCCTTTTCTACATTTTGCAACCCGAATTATTTCCAGTGGGTTAAAAAGGCATCCCAAGAGTCCGTCCTTGGGCACTGAAGAGAAGCTTCCATGCTTGTCCTAGGAAGAGGGCTTACTGAGAAGGCCAAGAAGAAACTACCATTTTTAACCCATAGTAAACACTGGAAAAGTTTTACAGGGGGAGTTACCCAATTTTGTAATTTAGGTAGTTGGTAGAGGGCATTAAGAGAAAACAGTAAAGACAGAAATCTGTGTTGCTCTAAGTGACATTCCAATACATCTAGTCTTTACCTAGGTAAAAGTCCCTGACTGGGTTTTAATTTAATTGGATACTGGTTTTGGCTGGCTCCAAGTGGAGGTCTCGAGGCCAGAAGTGGCTAGACCAAAGATGTGGAGGAGGTCACATTAGACCCATGACGAGGAAACCTCACTTAGGAGTCTTAAGATTGACAGCTGTCCTGGTGACTTAGGTGGCTGTCCTGTGCCCAAGACAGACAACTTTGTATAAGGACAGGAATAAAGAGAGGGTATCAAGTTTCTGGGTCTTATTACCATTCCGGACAGGGCACTAACTTCCAGCCAAAAGTCAGGCTTTCCTCCTCCCTGTAGAGTAGCCATGGGCAAGAGGATTGCAGCCTGAGCAATTGACATGAAAGTGTTCCAATAAGACCCTACCCCTTGAAGAGCCCCTAACATGAGAGTAAAGAAGAAAAGAAAAAGTTGTCATCAAGTTTGCACCGGCTCAGAGTCCTGATGAAAAAGGCTCGGAGCCCTGTAGCATTTCTACCCCTATCGGAATATGAATTGTCTGTGTGGCACATCCCTCTTGATTTCAAAAGTCTACACAGCATGCTGAGCCGTGGGGAAAGCATGCTTTTTGTTAATGCCTTTCAATCGCAAGGGGTCATTTCATATCCATTTCCTTTTGCTTCAATTATAGACTTATAAAGGAGCTTTGAACACTGTTCTCAACAACCCTTTGTTTCAATTCCTTAAAGACAATAAAAGGGAGGAACTCATGCCTATGTTGATGTCCAGCAGTGGTAATGATGGGGAAGGCATGAAACACCCCAGCAGCATATCCCTCTTGTAAACATTGCTGCATGGCTAATGGTTTATGTCCCTCCAATATAGGTATTGGCTTTAAGTGATCAGGAGGAATAGGGGCAGGAGGAGGTGGGGGGAGGCAGGTGTTAAGCTTTCTTTCTTAATTTGCTCCTTCTCTGGAGATACATTAATGGTTATAATGCCAGATGGAGTAAACTCCAGGTCACTAAAATGAAGTGGGAACCTTCTCTCCCTTTTCATGTTTTCTTGTTAAAATTTTCTCCACTTGTTTCCATAGATTTAAATCAACTGTACCATGGTCAGGAAACCAGGGGCAGGCATCTCACATTGTTCATAACAATTCACTTAATTGATCTTTTTTAACAGACAGAGCCACCTTTAAAAGCTGCTGTAAAGTTAAAATATAATAGCAGTTCCTTTGTCATGTTTTGGCCCATGGTAGAGAAAGAGAAAAGAAATACTCTCACTGAAAACTAGACATGTTGGCAGCTATCCCCAGTGGGTACTGCTGTCCCTTACTGGGATGAGGTCTGTCTGAAGTGAGGACAATTTTGCTTTCTTCTCCTGAACATTTCACTTTCTTCTCCTGAACATGTTGATTCTGCTGTCTGAAAATCTTCCTCCCAAGGCTATCACTGTCACATCGGGGTCACCAATTGTAAGTATGGCTTTTGGTTTTGTCAAGCAAGGCCGAGATGGCAGAAAGGATTACTCAGGACTCCGCAAGTCAAGAGAGGTGAGAGGGAGGCTGAGGGAAGTCTCCCTGAACTGCTCCCAAGCTCCCGTATTAATTGAGCATACATTTAAGGAAACATTGTTCAATACTCAGGGAGCTATGTGCCAGTAAGAACATATAGAAAATGTGCAGAAAAACAACACAGGGTAAACATATTCCATGTGATAACATGGTCGGCAGGACCAAACCCCCAGATATACATTAACGAGATAAGGAAGTGAGTGCCCCTTAAATATACATTAACTAGATAAATGAAGCATGCCCCGCTGTTTTCAGCGAGGCCAAAAAGCAGTATTCTGCTTTGCAATGTGTTCTCTATAATCTCCTAACCCAGGACATAGCTATTTGATTTCCCACACAAGTCATTTTTGTTTGTTAAAAAAAAATGTCAAACATACTCCTTCAAATTCACTCCCTAACTTCCTGCTATTCTGGCTATTCTCTTAACAGTCTAAATGATCCCCAAATTCTGGTTCAGTTTTCTCATCTGACACTTCTCAGTTTACTTTGCCTCTATTTCTATCCGTACACTAAATGAGCTATCATTAAGGTCAGCAATTATCTCTATTAATTGAAATTTAAAGATTTTTTTATGTAACTTTGTATCATCATTCCACACATTTGGTAATTTGTCCAGATTGAAACATTCTCCATCCATAATTCCCCAAGCTTTCCTTACAAGTATAGCCACTTTCCCTCAGGCTTCTTTTAGAACTTACAGATCTATCTTTTATCCTGGAGCTTCTAAAAATGTAGGCCCATGGGGCGCCTGGGTGGCTCAGTCGGTTAAACGTCCAACTTCGGCTCAGGTCATGATCTCACGGTCCGTGAGTTCGAGCCCCGCGTCGGGCTCTGTGCTGACAGCTCAGAGCCTGGAGCCTGTTTCAGATTCTGTGTCTGCCTCTCTCTCTGACCCTCCCCCGTTCATGCTCTGTCTCTCTCTGTCTCAAAAATAAATAAACATTAAAAAAAATTTAAAAAAAATGTAGGCCCTGCTACATTTCTGTAGATACTGTTGTCTTCAAGGGGGTAGTGCCTCTGTCTTTGGCAATAACTGCTGTCAGTATTTAGGACCCCCAAATACTTAGTACCTCCTCTGTCACAGATCTTACATCTGAATCACTGGTATGGCATCTTCAACATCCCCAAATCATCTAAAAACACTATATCCAAAGCTGAAAATTTGATCTTCTCTGTACGATTAGTTTCTCTTCCTCATCATAATGAGCGGGACCATTTACATCTAGTTCACAAGTAATAAACCTGAGCATCATCTCTACCTTCACCACTCTGACCTTCCCCAAATCAATCTACCACTGTGGCATGTCTTACCTCCTAGACAACACTCAAGTAACTCCTGTCTTCTATTTTAACTGGCAAAACATCTGGTTGTGATGTTTTAAGACAGACAAAATTGCCCGCTAACTAAATTTTCATTTGGCAAGCTACATATCACCCTAGCTTCAGTTTCCTCATCTATAAAAATATAATTAATAATTTTATTATTAGTCATGTGATTCCAGTTTTCTCTCCAAGTTCATTTCCAGACTGGTCAGTTACTCTTGCTTCTTCCTGACTTAGGACCTTCCCTGGTCTCACAATCTGAGGTAGGATCCCTGCTTATATGCTTTGTCAGTTCTGTGTATTTCCCCTTCAAAGCATTGTCAGGGTTTGGAATCACATGCATATCTTATTTTTTTTATGCTTATTTGTATCACTCATCCACCAAGTTTCATGAGGGAAAGACTATGCTTTACAACTCACCATCATAACTCCAAGGGCTAACACAGTGTATGGCTTATAGTAGGAATTCAGCTAATATTTTTATAATGGATTTATGCAGTAGTAGATGGATGAATGGACTTTAAACATGTTGTAACTTGATTTCTTTTTCAGAGGAAACCACCACATACACAATTCTACAGAAAACTCCTCTATATAAAAGGCTGTTTTGATATTCTTTTGCTTGTCCTCTAGTTTAAATAATTAGCAAGATAAACAGAACAGAAACCTCTTAGATATTTATTTAAGGGGGGAATAATTCATTGCTCATTTGTGATAGCAAAATGCCAGTAGAGCAAATAGAGTCAGTATAAGGATTTTGGCAATAAAATCAAAATACCTGAAAATAGTAGATTTATTTTCTATGTAGTTGTGCAAATAGTAGAACAATCATTTTTTTAAGCACTATCTGCTGAGCGCATATTATGTTCCAGATTATAACTCAGGGCTAAAATAGTGGGAAAAAATATTAGATGAAAGTCTTGTTACCATTTTTCTGTGTGAGAACCCTGATTTAATCACCTACTACATGCCCTAGAAAACTTCTTTAATCTCTATTTGGTTCTCTCTCTCTAATGATGAACAGAAGGTAATACCACCTATCTTCCAGGATCATTTTGAGAATTAAATAAATATAAGGAATTTAGGATTATAATCTGTGTAAAGGACAGTGCTCAGCATAAAGGAAGTTTTATAGAAGACATATATTATCATAAACCATATTTTGTAGCCTTAGAGCATATCTTGCAATTGAATGAGAGAAAAACAATAGACACCAAAGATATATTGTGTTATTGATATTGCATGGAAGTACTAGGTTTTATGGAATCACAGAAGTAGGATGTCTGACCTGAATTTGCGGGTGCAAAGGAAGCTCGATTCATAGTGTCGCATCAAATAGCATCTGACAGATGAGCCCAAGTTAGTTCATGATAAATGGGAACAGCCCTCCAGATAGTAGCATATAAAGAGTGGGCGTATGCAGTTGGCTTGACTTGGTGTGGTAAAAGCCTGGGGTCCATGCTGTCAAACTAGATGGAGCCAAAAATTTACACCAAAAAGGAAAAATACCTCACACTCAGCTACCTGTGACTTATAATGCAACAACACTTGAGCTTTCCCTTAACTATCCATTTTTTCACAAGCACATTTTGTCTCAAAGAAAATGATTCTAGATTAGTAAACAATCACTTAAACAATTCAAATGTTTAAAAATATAAAATCAAATTCCTTTTGATAGGGATCGTGATACCATTTTTCCCCTTTCCTTTCCACTACCTTCCTCTTTTTTTCCCCCTTGCTTTCATTCTTTCTCAATTTCTTAATTTCCTTCTTTCTTCTTCTTCTTTTTTTTTTTAATAATGTCTGTTTTCCTTTGCTTTCATTTTTTTTTTCTTCTTTAGTCTTGTAGCAATTCTAAGAATTCAAGATTGTTAAACCCAATCTAGTCTTCTGGTTGGAACAAAATTTTATTTCTCATTAACACAAATACATACACACAATGTTTGCTAAGAAACAGAAATGAATAATAAAAACAATTTGAAGTATGTGGAAAGGACAGGAAAGAGTAGAGATCATTCCGGTTCTCTACCATTGGTTTTAATACCAATTCAGAGTGTTAATGTTAGGCATCTGCAATTTAAGAGAATTCACTCAGGAATGGTGACAGGACTTTAGTCAAAAGAAGGTGTTATTGTATATGCTTGAGAGAGAGAGAGGGAGTCACAGAATCCGAAGCAGGCTCCAGGCTCTGAGCTGTCAGCACAGAGCCCGATGCGGGGCTTGAACCCATGATCTGTGAGATCAGACCTGAGCTGTAGTCGGACACTTAACCGACTGAGCCACCCAGGTGCCCCTATATCTGAAATTATTAATCTCACTAACTGACTACATAGAAATCAGTAAGTGAAAGTGAAAAAATGGCAGTCAAATGGTCTGCTGAAATGAATAATCTATTTGGCATATATGCAAAAGTCTCCTATGCAAACTACATATTGCATGTTCATTATTTTTTTGATTAAATGTTTCAGTTTCCTCTTAAATATTAATTCCTTGTATCATGATTTGAAGTAAATCATCAAGATCTGTCAACCTTTTCCCTTTGTAATACTGGGTTTGGAGTGAATTCAATAGCCCTTAGTCCTGAGTGTTGCCTTAGAGTCACTTTATTCCTAGTGAGTGGAACTATGTGCTGACAAACTTGTCCTTACACTTTGCCAGTATTGAAACTGTTACAAAGGGATTATGAGATTTATCCAGGGCCAGAGTGCTAGTCATTGACTAGTTGGCTGAAAATTATGTTGCAGATGCCTGGTTCTTAACCCAATTGGCTGTGTAACATCCCTAGAGAACATTGGTGCTAAAAGATTCAGGCTGTTTCAATTTACTCTTTTAATTAAAACATAGCACTGGAGAAGAAACAAATAAAAAAGATGAAAGCAGAGCTTAAAATATCCTCTAGCTCACCCTCAGTATTCTTTGTTATAATTCTGCAGTAAGGCTCCACCAGCATATCTCTGAACAACTGCCACTTTTTCTTTTTCATTATGCAACATGCCACATTTACAGGCTCAAAATGATACTTTACATTCCATTTCCTCAACATAGCATCATTAGAGGAAGCACATAATTCCACACACTGACACCTAGAAAATGCAATGCATTGTGTTACATCATTATACTTCCTCGTTCAGTTAGAAACAGTAGATGAAAGAATCCATCATCAACTCTTACCGAGCACAAAGTGTTCAGAACCTATCAAAAAGAGGCAGGGCTTAATAGTAGAATGATAGAACTTGTTTTCAAGAGAATGGTGTTGCGGCGCCTAGGTGGCTCAGTCAGTTAAGCATCCAGCTCTTGGTTTTGGCTCAGGTCATGACCCATGGTTAGTGGGTTCGAGCCCCGTGTCAGGCTCCGTGCTGCCGCTGCTGGTGTGGAAACTGCTTGGGATTCTCTATCTCCTCTCTCTGCCCCTCCCCTCTCTCCCAAAAGAAATAAACTTAAAAAAAGAGAGAGAGAATGATGTTAAAGAGGGAAGGACTAAAAGCGCAATGTGGTCTAAATGATTTATATGTATAAGAACAGATCTCCCTTCCTCCCCAAGAGAAGCACATCCCAGATTTGAAGGTATTAAATGAAAAATAAAATTGGGGAGAATTATTTTAGTTTTCATTATGTATTCATTCATTCAACACAAACTGCCTCTGTGCTAAGCTTTAAAGAATTAGACAGACATGGCTCTTCCCCAGAAGTAACTTATATTCTATGAGATGAGGCTAATGACATTTATTTACCTATATACAAGTCAGATACTAATAAGTCATAAGTGTCAGTAAGGAAAATCCCGGACATTAAGAATTTGCTATTCAGAGAGCTTGAGAATGTGACTTGTGAAATTTGGACACACTGCATTTTTTCCAGATATTTTATAACAATAATGAAAATAAACACATATTTACAAGGAGAAAAATAATTGAAGTAATTCTGGATGAAAATCTAATTAAAATATAAAGGCAACAAGACAGTTTATTGCTCTGGCAAACTTACTTATTGTGTCTGGTTATTAAATGTCTATCATTAATACAGGTTTAGATATGATCAGTACCTATAATTAATGGTAATTGAGAATTATACAGCAATGTGCTAAGGCTTCACCATCTTCTTTGGCTTTTGTAGAAATATTCCAAGATACTTCTACATATTATTTATCTGTGTTATTAATACAACTAACACAAGTGTGTTTTTATTTGAGAGAGATGTGCATATATTGAGGGCAATAAAACCTTAACAGGGTGTGACAGTAACATAGATTCTGTAGCCAGAAACACCGTATGTGAATATCAGCTTTGCCACTTAACTGAGTTATACAATACTGAACAAGATACTTAAACTATTTAGTGTCGGTTAACTCATCCATTAAATATAGGAAAATAATATTGTCTTATATGTTTTTGTAAGGATTCACTGACTTGATACATATATGAATGTACCAAAACAGTGCCAGCTTCATATTGAATATTCATTACAAAATGAATGGTAAGGTTTATAGTAATACTGATGATGCTACAATATTGGAGACCGTCAAATTTAAACTTACGGAGTAAGATCAATAAATGGAATTGTGGACTATGATTTTTGCATTGTCCTGCATTATATCTGTTAATGTCAAATCAGGAGAAAGAAACCATACAGTAATTTCGACAGGGGAATTTAATATAAATAATTTTAATTATAACAGAAGATTAGGGGCACCTAGGTGGCTCAGTGAGTTAAGCCTAGGACTCTTGATTTCAGCTCAGGTCGTGATCTGACGGTCTGTCCCTTGGAACCCCGCTCCAGGCTCTGTGCTGGCAGCACGGAGCCTCTTTGGATTCTCTCTCTCTCTCTCTCTCGCTCTCGCTCTCGCTCTCGCTCTCTCAAAATAAATAAATAAACAATAAAAAAAAATAGAAGATTAAAGTAAGAAGAGATTGGCTACTAAGAAGTAGAGAACTCTAAATATAAAAACAGCAGTCACTAGCTCTAGGGCTGAGACCCAGTGCCTGTAGGAGACTCCTTCCCCCCAGGCTGACATGCGGGCCTTGTTAGAGAAGTCACAGCTGTGGCTCATCGAATAGTAGAGAAGTATCTAACCCTTCTCTTACCCTTAATTCTAACCTTAAGTAGTAGTAGAACCTGCCAAAACTCTGCCCTCTTGGGTGACAGGGAAAGCTGTCCTTTTGTGGGTGCTGTCGGCTGCCACGCACTGGAGGAGGAGGGCACTGGGGCAGCCTAGTGTGATTCAGGGGTCTGAGGGACTCTGCCATAAAACCTCACGGTGGTGTGGGAAGGCAGTGAGGAAGGCGCCTGCAGCCCAGGGCGCGCAGGTGCGCACTTTAAGAGCCCCGAGTAGAAGAATCTGCAAGCAAGGGCTGGCGGAGCCTTAGAGACTCTGCTGGGAGGCGGAGGGGGCTGCGTGCTCAGGGGAGTGCGCACAGGTGTGCCCTGCAGGAGCCCGGAGTAGAAGAATCTGCAAGCAAGCACCGGCGGAGCTGGAGAGACTCCGCTAGGAAGCGGAGGGGGCTGGGCGCTTGGGCAAGCTGCTGCCTTCTCTGTGTTGCCCGCCCGGTATCCCCCAGGGATGGGCCCTGAAGGTGTGCCAACGCTTGTAGAAGTCGACTGCTGTGAGTGAGCAGAAGCGAACTGGGAAGAAAAACTTCCTGGAACGCTTCTTCAGTCCCTTCAACTGACAAAACTTCTTGCCAGCTGGAACAGGAAAAAAAAAAAAAAAAAAAAAAAAAAATTGCAGAAAGGCAAGTATCATTTTCACAGAGCAATCTAACAGGGTCATTTCGGAGCGGGAGGGCAATTTATCACTAACTGGCACAATACTACAAACAAAAATAATTGAATATGAAAACTTCGTATTTCTATTCTTTGTGCTAATTTATTAAATATACTTCATTCCAGTGTGGATCCTAGAAATCCTTATGAATTGAAAATCCACAGATACTATTTGCATTTACAGTAGTGATAACAAAATCTCTAAACTGAGAACCAACCCTTAAGAAAAAAGTGTGCTCTTGAGGGGAACCTCCACGGTATTGACTAGAGGGAGGTCATCTGTTAGAAATCTATTCGTATTCACATATTTTGAAAGTTTTATTGAAAATTTTAAATGTATTTTCTGGAAATGGATTTTAATCCATAGAAAGATACAAAATATGATTAATTTCGTATTAACTCCCTGACTTCATTACGTTCCATTGTTCCCACTTCTCATTCCACTCCAGCCACATGGAAAGCTTTGGGTTTCTCAAATATCTCAGGTTTCTCCATTGTTTCTGTTCTATAAAGAGGTAAAAGTCAAAGGGAAGAAGGACATAACATGGACATAAAGAGAAACTGAGAAAACAAATCTTGAGGGGAACTGTCAGTTTTTTCTTGCACTAGTCAGTATAGCGTCAAACAGAGGTATTCTCGTTCTAATTAACTAGTATTAGCTCATATATGGTTTCTATGTTACTGTCAGAGTTAATGAAGTCTAACACAATTGTAGCACCTGGTGTGGGTTTTTTAAATATTTGAACCCGTCCTGATCTAATATCTATGTTTCCAAAGAACTACATCAGCTTTTCACCTGTAACATAACCTGTATTCCAGGCCTACCAAACGTAAGATTTCAGTAAAAAAATACCCTGGTTTTAAAATGCTCTTTTCCCCCCCTCTTCTCCTTAGAATTTGTTTCCTATTTTATTCATTAGCTGTTTCCTAGTACTTTCAAGTATGAGCTTATTCCCCACCTTTGTGTGTTCCTGTTCACATAGCTAACAGGCTACAGAAAGTCATTGTCTGAAATGAAAATAGTAAGTTTACAAATCAATATTCACTTCTAAACCTCATGTTCATGGAGAGGAAGAAGTGGTATCCTATTTAATCTCTCTTTTAGGCACATTGTAGAGTGCTTGGCCCATAAAGTGCAGCAAATATTGGTTAGAAAAAAATAATGGATGAAAGATAGAAGCATGTTACAGAAATTTTTCATTAGGAAGATCAAAGAGAATTTTTGCTGAGTTAGTATGTAAACTGAATCATGGACGTGGAGGATGATTCAAGTAAAAGAAACAGCATCCCAAATTGCCAAAGACAAAATTTGAAGCGATATTAGAAAATATCAAGAATATGAGTCTTAACTGTCTATTCTGGAATACTAATGCTAAAGAAAAGTTAGAAATTAAAAAAAAAAAATAGCCTGTAATTAAACCCAGAAACATCACAAAAATATTCAGAGAAACAAAAATTTAAGGCCCAATCTGAGATAAATTTAGTTTTCTAGAAATTGTGTGTAGAAGGTAAAGAACTTTAGGGGCACCTGGTGGCTCAGTCAGTTGATCTACTTTGGCTCACATCATGATCTCACGGTTTGTGGGTTTGAGCCCCGCATCAGGCTCTGTGCTGACAGCTCAGAGCCTGGAGCCTGCTTGGGATTCTGTGCCTCTCTCCTCCTCTTCCTCCCCACCCATGCTCTGTCACTTTCAAAAATAAATAAAAAAAAAAACATTAAAAAACTTAAAAATAACTTTAAAAGTGTTTTAAGGAAATGGTAATAAATGTTAGAGCCATCTCTTATTTCACTAGACTGCTAAAATATAGCAATGTTTTACTACATCACGAATGTTTTAGAATGAATATTATATCCATGTCTATGCTAAATGGTTTAAAAGAAGTAGTAATGGGGGCAGCTCAGTTGGTTAAGGGTCCAGCTTCAGCTCAGGCCACGATCTCACGGTTGGTGAATTCGAGCCCCCGCCTCAGGCTCTGTGCTCACAACTCAGAGCCTGGAGCCTGCTTCAGATTCTGTCTTTTTCTCTCTCCCTCTCTGTCCCTCTCCTGCTTACTCTCTGTCTCCCTCTCCAAAATAAACGCTAAAAATTTTTTTAAAGAAGCAATAATATTATTGCATTTTAATTTTCATTCAACCTCCAAACACCATAATACAAAATATAGTTATTTGTATATTTGTATATTTATATATGGTTATTTGAGATATGGGAAACTCACTGTTCAAGTTAAACAAAATAAATTCTTTTTTAATTTATAAATTATACTCATATTTTCTTTAATTATATAGCATAAAAAGACCTTAATAGAAAATATAATATTTTCTACATAACTTTACCATATTTAAAGATAACATAACTAACTTTTGGTGAATGTTTCTCTCATCCAACAACCATCATCTTCATGAAGAGAAGGATCGTGTCTTATTTATCTTGGCATTTCAATGCTTGCTTCAGTGACTTGCAAACTGGATGCACTCATACAGTGAAAAAGAAATAATAGTATTTATTGAGAATTTATTTTCTATGCAGTATACATTGAATTACCATTCATAATTTTAGAAACAGCTGATGTGACAAGTATTGGCATCTTTCTTTTACAGAAAACTGAGTGAACAGTTAAAAGAAAACTCTTCTCAAGTCGGATCACTGGTAAGTAGCTAACCCAAAATTTGAATCTAGGCAGGCTAGTTCTCAAATATGATTCTGTAATTACCACAGGACACTCTTTCTAGAAGTGGAAAACAGGAAGACGATTAAAAGCATGGTTATTTTTATTTTAAAATTTAGGGCCAGCCATTACACATCTTACATAGGTTTTATATTTTTATAATGGTGATAAAGTCAGTATATGCCAGTCTTTCTTTATTTCAAAGTGTTTCAACATTTGTTTTGCAGTAATTAAATTTGAGTTTATATTTGATGTAATCTACCTGTATGTAGGACCTGTTGAGAAACAATTCTCCCTGGGTCTCATGTTTTTGTATATCTTGGGGGCAAAGCATGGGCTGTCTTTGTTCCAGACTTTTTTCATAGGATATTTTCGTAGCAAACAGGCTTGAAAGACATACTGTCACCTTTGGAACAAAGGGACAGTATACTAATTCCTCATTAGATGAGATTTGAACTCTCTAGACTCAGAGTTTTTCTCCCATAATATAATCCACCCTACGTATGTAGTTATCATCTGGCTCTCTTTGTGTCTCCCTGTAAAAAAATGGGACTTCGGGAACTTATATAAATCAGATAATTTGGCTACTGCTATTGATTGACAATAAACTGTCTTTGACTTAGGAATCTCATGTCATCCACCAGCATACATGAAAACATGGCAAGCAAATTAATTAGCTTGTACATAGCACAAAATCTTATCTTTTAAATTTCCTAACATATATATTGTGTGATTTTTTTAATTACATATTATTAAATGACTTATTTTTTTTAGGAAAGAAATTTACTGATATAGCTAATATTTTAAAGACCCAGGATTTGAATGATTAGAAGAGTGAAAACTCATCAAAATTTTGTATTTAGTTTTCATATAGTTCAAATGCTTAAATCAATTTATTCCTGATCATCTTTAATATGTATTGGACTGGCAATGAATATTTTTAAAACATTAGACCAGCTTTTCACAACAGGGGCCAATCTGTCTCCCAGGGAACATTTGGCAACAACTGAAGACATCTTTGGTACACATTGCCTGAGATGTATACATTCATTGCTTGTCTCAACTGGGAGTGGTGGTGGCATTTAGTGGACAGAGACCAGGGATGCTATTAAATATTTTGTATTGTACAGGACAACCTCCCATAATGAATTATTTAGTCCCAGGTGTCAATTATGGCAATGTTGAGAACCCAGATATACATAGATATGCATTCACATCTGAGTTGGAGAGATCTAATTTAATTCTCTCAATGGTAAGAATTAATCTGCATATAAAATTAGAAAAATATAAATCTCTATCTCTACATTTATCTATCCTATGTCTATAATACAGTATTTCATGAAAATCAAACCATAACACAAACAAGAGCAAGTAATCAACAGAAAACCAGTTTCTGTCATTTCAAAAATTTTAGATGTAACCTGTATTTAGAAATATTAGAGGAATATGGTCAAGACATTTTTTTAAAATTTATTGGTTATGAGGTATAACCAATAATGTATATACAAAGAAGAAACTTTTATCATGTATGTGGATGGGGATGGGTGGGTATAAATTTTAAAAATATATATATCCTGTATTTGATTACCTGACTCTATCCTGTTACTATAGAAACAGCAGTCATATATATCTCTTGGTTATTATAGCAATCTGTCAAGGAAATCCTGACATTCTGGAATTTGTGTACATTACTTTTAAAAATTGTAATACTGTGTTTGAATATAACCTGCTTTATAGAATGATCCTTAAACATCCATGACTTCACAAGTTATAGCTATAAAATTATAAGTATGACCATATATGTATGCAAATATATGTGTGTATATATATGTATACATGCATATATGCACAACTATTATATATAATTAGCTAACATAAACTGAACATCTGTGTCATAGTGTCAAATAAAATTTGTCAAAATTGATCTAATTGGTATAGTATTATTTGGTTCACAAGTGTGGACTAACAGTGTCTTCATTCGTGTCATCCAGTGTTAGGAGGATCCATCTATATACAATAAGAACTCTTAATTTTCAGGGGAAAATTAAGGTTTCAGAGACACCAAAAATAAATATGATATAGAAAGGGGAGCGGGAGCACAGGGGCTGCAGCAGGAGGAGGAGTTGGGTGGCCGGAGGTAGCAGGGCCTGGCAGCCTGGGTTGCAAGCCAGCAGCACGGCCTTGGCTTATGTGACTGGCTCTGGCACAGCTTCTGTCTCGAGATGCTTCAAGCTGACCAAGGAGGAACCTCTTCCCAAAGAGGTTTGAGTAAAACAAACTTCATAGTTAATGCAGGAAATGAGTTAATTTTAAGATGAAAACAATATGAACTATTTGTCCAAGCTTTGGAGGGCAAGTACACAGATTTTTTTTTTTACATGTTTGTTTGTTTAGTTTGAGAGCCTCCAAGTAGGGGAGGGGTGGAGAGAGAGGGCAAGACAGAATCCCAAGCAGGCTCTATGCTGTTAGCATGGAGCCTGACATGCGGCTCAATCTCATGACCTGAGCTGAAGTCAAGAGTTGGCTGCTTAACCCACTGAGCCACCCAGGCACTCCAGGTTTTAATGATAATGATGGACCTGGCTTAAGGGAGTCTGATGAAAAACTAAAGCCGTAAGAGCCTGCACTCATGGAAGACATCCTTGTAGTGTGAGTAGCAACCAAGGAGCAAAAGACACAAGAGTGAACTACCCAAATGCAGTACCTCAGGCAAATCCAACAGCCTAGCAGTGCCCAACTGAGATCCACAATGGTACACCCAGTGATCAATTTGTTTTTCCTAAAAATGAACAGACTTAAGGCAAACTGGAGCAAGTCCCAAATGAACTGAGTGCCTAGAAGTTTATGCCTGCTAGGTAAACAAATCATACTCCCCAGCCAAGACTTGAATGACCATCCCACTAGGAAAAAGCTATAGTAGGACAGCCGAGTACTTTCACAGCAAGACTTGGGCTATTCGAGACAAAGCCACAATCTTATACTTTCAGCTTATCATGACTAATGTAAAACTTATCAGATGAACCTTGTGTTTTAGCTTTTTTCTCTTTACCCTCCCCTTGCTTCAGAGTCCTGATGGTATGGGACTATTCCAAAGAAGTAGCCACCTCCCCAAAATTCCCCTTCTAGAGCATGTAGACACTTGAGAAATGTTTCTGTTCGAAGAAAATAGAAAAACCGAAGTCTCGAGTCTATGTGGCACACTGTGTCTTCAGATAGTTTGGAGGAATGAAAACCTAGAGATTTAAAATCGTGATTTGAACACGTGAAAGTCCAGTCAACTGTAAAAAGGGAACGTGCATTGCTCTGACCCATGAGCATAGTGACTTAGAGACACTGTGTATCAGTTTTGCCAATAAGAATGTGGACTTTGTCACTCTTGAACTTCTGGGTCTACACTCGAATGAGCCAAACAGGCAAAGTGTGAATGGCAAAGTGTTGAATGCTTAACCAAGTGTTTCAAGAGCTTCAAAGTCAGCGGTCACAGGGACGTGTCGCACAACTTGAAGCAGAGTTGGCTTTATGGAAGAAAACAGCGAGGAACTTAAAAGCAGTCAGGATGCACTGAATGACTTCATCATTCAACTTGAGGAAGAAGTAGAGGGCATGCTGAGCACCAGGCTAGTTTTTCAGCAGCAACTGACAGGGACACGCCAGCAGCTGGCTTAGTACCAATAGCAGCAATCTCAGGTTCCAGCCCAAGTACCAGCAAGACTACACTTCTGAGCCTGAAGGACAGGCAGAGGCCACAGGGAAAGACTGCAGTCGGCTGGCCAACGGTCCAAGTAATGGCAGTTCCTCCTGGCAGAGCACATCTAGGTCTGGATTTCGCAGGGGGTGGGACACAGCAGAAGACAGCTTTTTTTCTCCAGGGAATGGTAATAAATCCTCCAAGAGCTCAGAGGAGAGAACCGGCAGAGGAGGTAGTAGTTTTGGAAACCAACTCTGTGGGGGTATGTAAGTGTAGACTTTCCCGCGGGCAGTGAAAACTCTCTCACACACCACTCAAACGACACAGACTGCAATCATGACCCTCAAGAGGAGAAAAAAGTGCATGGGAAAGGTAACTGAACTACAGGTTCCTGCCACATTCAGAGTGGCTCAGGCTCAAGGGTAAACATACAGGGCTCAGTTTTGGAATATTTTTTCCAGCAAACTTTATATAGTGTCATTTAATTTGAGACAGGATACTGTCCAGAAAATTAACGCGTACTTTTGTCACAATTTACCTTTTTGTGAGTGTGTTTCTTTTTCTTTTTTTTCATTTCTTACTTTAATACCTCTGCTACTTTGAAAATTGTGACAATTAATTACCTTGAATGTTGTTGAAAGGACATTTTTATGTAGGGTCAAGTTATTTGTATATGAGTTAATGTGCAGTTGTGAATGGAAAGCTTTCCCTAAAGTGTAACACAATGATGTCTGTAGAAATCTGTGTTTATCCTAGAATCTGTGTTGTGTAAGGGCCTTCTCGGTCGTGCTGTTGTACTTATGTTAGGATAGATGTGGGTTTTTGACTGCTAAGTTTGCCCAGTACAGTAGTTTTATCACTAAAAGTTGGACTTGCTGATGAAGTCCTATAGTAGTTAAAAATTTTAACTTTTTTGAGAGAGAGGTGGGGAGGGAAGGAGAGGGAGAGAATCTTAAGCAGGCTTCATGCCCAGTTCAGAACCTAATGCTGGCCTCAATCTCATGACCAACTGTGAAATCATGGCCTGAGCTGAAATCCAGAGTCAGATGCTTCAGCGACTGAGCCACCCAGGTGGCCCTCCAGTATATCTTACCTATACTGACCAAACCTAAATAAATATTTTTCTTGTAAAAAAAAAAAAAAAAAAAAGAAAAAGAAAAAATTTAAAAAAAGTCAATATCCAATATAGGCAACACCTAATTCAACTACTTGGTTGGATAGTAACTGAATTTGATGGATGAGTGTGATAATACACCCTATTTGTGAATAGTCTTTGGAAATAGAATTGATACTTACGAGATTCCAAAGAAGAAAAATAAATTAACTACTTAACATTGTTCACAATTCAAGGACACCATTCACACTTATTCAAGACCAAAAAATCATCTTCAATCAAAGTGTTAGTCTTCCTTTTACTCAAAATCTATTAATTATGAAATACATTTTAATAGAACTTTAAAAGACATATTAATTGACTATGATCGCAACTTTAAAATAGATATTTACTTACATTTTTATTAGTTGCTATTTTACCATGTAGCCAGAAATATTTTCTACTCTGAATATGTGTTTGTGTGTGGGGGGAGGGGATGGGTGGGGGGTGGGCAGATTTAGTTATAAAAAATGTAGTCCAGATGCACCTGACTACCTCAGTCAGTACAGCATGCAACTCTTGATCTCAGGATCATAAGTTCAAGTCCCACTTTGGGCATGGAGCCTACTTAAAATGTCAAAATAAATGTAGTCCAAAACTCAACTGAAAGAAATAATGAGGGAAAGTTGAGAGAATTATAAATTAAAATAGTATTAAAAATGCATTAAATCTACTGAATAGACAACTTATTATCTAATTTTTATGGTTAAAGAAAAAGATTTCTTTCTTTTTTAAATGGAGATGTAGGGTCGCCTGGGTGGCTCAGTCGGTTAAGCATCCAACTTCAGCTCAGGTCATGATCTTACACTCTGTGGGTTCAAGCCTGGTGCCGGGCTCTGTGCTGACAGCTCAGAGCCTGGAGCCTGCTTTGGATTCTGTGTCTCCCTCTCTGTCTGCCCCTCCCCTGCTCATGCTCTGTCTCTCTCTGTCTCAAAAATAAATACAAATATTTTTAAAATGTAAAAAAAATAAAATAAATGGAGATGTAATTGACCTAAAACATTATATTAGTTCCAGGTATACAACATAAGGTTTTAATATTGGAAATACTGCAAAATGACCACCAGAGTAAGTCTAGTTAACATTCATTGCCATACATAGTTATTTTTTTATGATCAGAATTTTTAAGATCTACTCTTTTAGGAACTTTCAAATACACAATATAACTAATCACCATGCTGTACCTCGCTTTACCATAACTTATATTTTATAAGTAAAGACTCAATTTTTTACACCAGAAAACATAAATAAGTGAAAACTGAGATTGTTTTTAAATAAATAGATTTTTGAAGTCATTAAGAAACTTGAAATATCATTTAATTATTCAATCTTGGATTTTTGCAAGGATACCCAGAAAAACAGAGTAATTTGGTAAACTTCACACAGGTAGTTAGTCAAAGAGAACTAGAATCCAATTGTTCCAATAGTGTTAGGTCTTAATATGTTTTAGGACAACTCTGCCTTACACCATCATGCATACATCCCCACCAACCATCCTTATTATCATTCCTCCTTGCTATATTGACATAAATGTCTGAAAGTATTGAGCAATGGTTATGTTGTTTTAATGCCATTTGTTTGTCTTTGTGCCATATGGTGTTTGATAATCATCAGGATACTCTGCAAGGTTAGACTTATCTCCCATCTTCCCTGGGAATTTTCCAGCACCAGCTTTCTCTCACGATAAGTGATCACATCTGTATTTCTTTATGCAACTGACAGAATTGCATCCAAAATATACAGCTGAAACTTTTCAGAAACATGGAAGAATTGAATGCAGTGTTAGATTGAGCCCTAGTGAGATCTGTTTTCTACTAAAGAATACACACAGAAATTAATCAGTCAGTGAAATATTAAAGTATGTTTGCCACATGGCTACAACTAAATATTTCCCAGAAGATCTCACTCTGTCTTCCTGGGATCCTGTGGTTTTCCTATAATCAAAATTATTTCTGATCTATTTCAGGTGGTCAGCCACACCCAGAACATAAAACAATGCATTCATTGCCAAACTCACTGCATTTAATGAATGTTTTGCTTTCCATTGTATTAGCCTACTTCCAAAGTATATATTTTAATTACGCATTTTAATCATTCCCAATTTGTGATAAGAAGCACACTTAAAGCCCTTTCTTTTAAGGTGCTACAGATAATAAATCCTAAACTATTCTTGACATACAATCTTGGATACAACTTTCTTTTTCCCTTATTAATATACAAGTTAAAGAGAATATTGTCTGCTGATGAGTTCCAGAAATTCTCTGTGAGCAATCTTCAGAGAACCTGCCTCAGGCGATGCTACCATAAATGCTCACAGTGGCTAATGTTGATTATTTGCTAGTTCTTTCTCACATATGAACTAGTACTCCTGAGGAAATTAATAAATGTCTTTCATGGAATATACAGATGTTTTTAAAAAAAAAGAATCTAGAGTTATATCTATTTGAATATGCCAATATTTTTGAAAATATACATTTTTATTTTCAGTTACATTTCTATTTATGTTTTCTATCTATATAAATTTAAAATAAAAAATGTGAAAGATGTTTGAGTGGAAAATTTTAATGTTTCCTTTTCCAGAATATCTCAGGTATTATTTCTCAGACTTCCATTAAATCTTTTTCCGTAGCCTTTATAAAGGCTTCTAAACTTAAAATTTATTTTTATTATCCAAGTTATTTTACTTTTTTTTGTTCTATCAAAAACCACATTAAATTTAACTCAACAGAAAAAAATATGTCTAATGGGCACCATATTTTAGACCACAAAAAAATAAAATAGTAATTTAGCCCATGCAATTTTTACATTTATCCAAATAATTACAAATAAATATTTTACTGAATTATATCTGCAATCATGGAGTAAGTAAAACCATATATTTTAAAATTTGATAGTTAATAGTTAAATATATTTCATGATCAAATATGATGGAACCCTTTTATAAAAATTGTGTTGGTCACAAGATTTAAAGGCATATAAAGAAATATATTTCTTGATGATTTTAAGTAGCATCTTTATAATCGTAGATTGCATTATAATTGAGTGCAGTACATGCTATTCCCTGCATTGTAGAGTTATTCACATGATGAAGTTTCATGATCTATACAGAGATGGAGGAAGTACACTTCCTGGTGGTGGAGGAAACAGAGATGGAGGAAGATGCTTCCTGGGGTTGTGCACATGAACATTGGGTTCTGCACCGTTAGGTCTGACTGAAACAGAATATGTTATTCACTGTGTCTGGGCCTAGTGCATTACCTGTAAAATGGGAATGTGATATCTACATGACAGGATTGTTTTTAAAATAAATTAGGTAATGGGTTTTACATAGCACCAGTGCTCTGCAAATGTTAATTCCTCTGTTTAGCATAATGACTGTATACTATTTTAAAGAGCAATACTTTGTATACCCACGGGGAACATCACAGGGATGCCATTAAGTTTTACAACATGAATTTATTTAGCTACTCCATTTTATAAACAGTATGATTTTTAGGGTCTCACCTCTTCTTTAGTTTGCATATGTTATAAAGATATTTTGATTCCCTTCAACCCAATTTTAATTACTGGTCCTATCTTTTTTTCTTCATATTACTATTTAAATAATAGTTAAACTTTGAGAAGTCTTTTGTTTTACAAACAGACAATATGTAATAATTATCAAATGTCAACTTGTTTGAATATACAATGCGATTTTGACTAAATTGTCTTTTATTTAAGGTTATCCTGAAACAGACAGTTGCTAAATATGCTATAAAGTAAAAATCATCTATTTTGCTACAAATAAAATCAATATCAGGAAGCAACTGACTTTCTACGTGTAATGAATAAGTCTGTAAATTAACGTGGATATTAAAGTGAAACCTAACATGCTGATGAAGTAAATAGGAAAGTGGGAGTCCTAAATATGAAGTTGCATGACACAGAACTGCTGGATAGTACTAATAATACCAATGGTTAGAAAGTTTTCCTGCTGGGAATTAATCAAAACATTAATAATGGAAACATAAACTTTAAAAAGGGTGTTAGAACCAAAGCCACCATCTGAATGTAAAAGTAATAATAATCAGTACTTATCTTCCTGTTAAGAGTAAATGTAGTATTTTGACAATTGGGAAATGGCTATATCTAATCAGAGGGACTTATAGGAAGAAAGTATGGTAAACCAGTGGGAGAAGGGCCAGATAAGAAGAATAGCAAAGAAAGGAAGGGATTTGACATTGATGCTTGCAGCTTTATGTGGAGAAATATAGAACAGAAGCGTGTCTATTGAATAATAAAAACTGAATATGTTGAAATATTACAAAGACTTTAAACATAAAATTTAATCTGATAACTGCAGGGACTTGAATCAGTGTTTGAATTCAGAATACTAAAGTTATAGAATGTGTTGTGAAAGGGAAAAAGGGGATTTCTTTTCTGATAGAGTAAGAGTGAAAACTATACTATCAAAAATAAGTAGGGAGCATTAGTGGGTCTTGCCCTAGATTTTATTAGCAAAACATAGTCCAGGGATATAAGTTAAAACTTACAGTGGTCACCTGAGTAACTTTACTGAAATATACTAGCATTTTTTTTCAAGATTGTGAGATGATTATATCAAAACCTAAATTTTATCTATTAGTCTTAGTCTGATTATAATGACCTATAAAATTGAGTGTATTTGGTCAGAACGGCATGGTCTGTAGAAAGGGTAAACAAACACTGTCCTAAAACTGAAAAGTGAATTTCTCTCATTGAACATACATTCGTTATGTATCAATCTTTGTCTCAGATGTTTTAATTTTTCTTTTGAAAATTTAAATATGCAAAGTATTATAGAGCTGTTAAAAAAAAAAGAATCACATAATTTTTGGTAATACAACCATTAGGAGAAAAATGAATTAATTGATGGCTCAATATGGACACAAGAAATTCTAACTTTATTTAAAATTGATTGAAATATGAGATTTTCTTCACTGCACAATTTAGCCATTGCATAGTTTATTTGCAAAGGATATGCAAGAAAAGTTTAATATCACTAGGAACAGCTACATAGAGGCAAATATGCTATCCTCAGGTGAAATATTCCTGGTTAGTATGCTTATCTTTGAAATATACAACATGGATAGGCTGGTCCCACGAGTCCCGTGGCTGTCGGGGTAAATGAAGGGCACATAGGAGTTTCTGCCTTGTTTGAAGAACCACCTCCATTTCCTTAACTGACTTCTTAATGCATTACGGATATCTCATTCTCAGGCTTATAATTTCCATTCTACGTAAATAGAGCAGATGTTACTCAAGGGTTTTCATACTAAATGGTTCCTTTTATAGTTAACACTGTCTTGCCTGTTACTAGTTAAATTTCCTATGCAACAAATCATCCCATACCTACTAGCAGATTAAAATACAAGCATGTGTTATTTCTCACAATCTTATGGTTTACTTGAGTATTTATATCAGTTTGGACCAGCTCAGCTGTATAGGAACGGGATGGTGTGAACAGACTACTCTTCTATTTTGTTGTTGGCCCAATATCAGCTAGGATGATGGGATTAACTTGGTCATGTCCTTGTGTGTCTCACCATGCTGATGGCAGGCTAGGCTGGGCTTCTTCACCTGGCAAGTAGGTTCCAAAAGCAGCAAGAGAACAACTGCAAAGTAATACTTTACAGATGTCATTTTGTGTCCTTTAGTACTGTCTCATTGCCAAAATAAGTTCACAAAATCAGCCCAGATCAGTTGGAAGGACACTCCAAAAGGATACAAAATTTGTATCCGTATTTTATAATTTACTACACCCATATACTTAACAAGAAGGCTAGAAAATGTTTTAATCTAATATTAAGGCCTTGGTATGGGATTTAGCAATTATCTTACAAAGGTGTATAGATCCTGTCTTAGTTCATTTGAGATGCTATGAATAGACTGGCTGGCTTATAAATAACAGAAATTTATTTCTCACAGTTCTGAAGGCTTCATTCAGTGTGTGGTGAAAGCCTGCTTCCTGGTTCATAGATGACTCTCTTTTCAGAAGGCAGAAGGGGTTCCAGAGTTCTTTAGGGTGTCTTTTGTAAGGGTACTAATCCCATTCACGAAGGCTCCATCCTCATGTGAGAAGCACCACCCAAAGTTCCATCTCCTAATGTTATCACCTTGCGGGGGTGAAGGGGGAAGAATTTTAATATATAAAATTTGAAGGGACACAAGCATTCAGTACATAGCAGGTGGCTACCAGTCAAGAACTTCAGAAACACACCTAAGATGTATGGAGCATCTCAAAGAGATGCTGGGGAGATTTGGCCTTGTGTTAGGTGATATTGGTGAAAGATTTAAGCGGGCCTGGTTTTCCTTTTGGTTAAGTAGGGAGAGAGTCCAGCAAAGCACCTGAAAATAGGTCAGATAAGAAAAATGGCAAATAAAGGGAGGGATTTGACATGGATGTTTTCAGCTTCATGTGGAGGAATATAGAACAGAAGCATGACTATTGAATGTGAAAAACTGGATATGTTGGAAGATAACAAAGACCTTAAAGCAATGAAAAAGAGGTTACTGACTTGACACCGAGTATATGTGGACACGTAATCAAGGATTATTGATTCCTTGAAGAAAGTAAAAGCTGAGCCATTGGAAGGGGAACTATACTTGAGAACATGATTGAAATAAGACTCTGAATTGAACAAAAATGTCATAAGTAGACTGGCTAAAAGAATTAAAACCTGTTTATACTTACATGGAACTAGGCAATATTCTTGCAAGTCTAAGGATAAAGAAAAACCATATGTGCCTTCAGAAACACATTTAAGATCTCATTTTTAGAAAGCACTTCAAAACATACACTCCTCAAATAAATTGTGAGAAACTTTTGAGCACAGAAAAAATATAGCTAAAAGAACATAAGTTTTTTTTTCATTCAAGGATTTTAAATCTAATTTGCTGATCTTTAACAGTCATTAACAAATTTTCAGTTACACAAGGGTCTAACAAACATGTGAATTAAAAATATAATTATGTCTATAAAAAATAAAAATTTTAAATACTTAAAAAAATACACGAAGATTTACTATGACAAATAGTTTTAAAAAAGCTCGAGTGTTAATGGGAAAATCTTAATATAAAAGTCAAGAACAGTGAAAACAGAAAGGATAATTAATTGTTATACATCTTGTTGAAGCATCATTAATTCATAAAATATAATTCTAAAAAAAATGCCATAATATAAGCATTTTATGTAGTGTACATTTTTATTAAAAGAACAGTAAGAGAGAAAGATGGAGACCAAGACAAATACAGATCACAAGGTGTTACAAAAGGATAGACTTTATTACTAGAGTAATAAACTTCTGGAAGGCTTCTAGCAAGGGAGAAACATTATAAGATTTACATTTTAGAAATATAACCAAAGCTTAAATAAAAATCAGTGATAGTAGAACAAGACTAAACCATGAGAGCCCATTTAGGGATCTACTTTAAGAAGCCAGAATGCACTGAAAATGAAGACACGGAAAGAGATCCAAGAGATACTTACAAGATACAGTTGGACAAGTCTGTGCTTGTTGGAATATGTGTTTAAGTATATGGAGGTATCCTGGGTGCTTCAAAATCAGTGAAGATCCATTAATATTATTAACAAATGTATCCTGATGCAATGGGTCTTCAAATATTTATTATTGTTAAAAGAAAATAAACAGAAAAAATAGTGCATTAAATTTAGTTTTGTTCGTAAGACCACAATCCTTACCAAAGTTCACCCAGTGATAAAATGACCAGGCATATTTTCTTGGTTCTTAAGTTAGCTGAAGTACTCTTCCTCTAACTCAGATCTGCTACTTGTTGTGTTGGTAGTTTGTTACTTGTGTATTTTGTTAGAACATAAGACTTAATCTGATAACCTCAAAGTGTTTGAAATCAGAATATTAAAGATAAGGTATAGAATGTGTTAAGTCTTGTGAAAGGGAAAAAGAAGATTTCTGTCTGATGTAGCAAGAGTAAAAACCCTAGTATCAATAATAAATAAGTGGGAAGCATAAATGTGTCTGGCCCTAGAATTTATTACGAAAACATAGTTCAGGGGCATACAGTTAATGTGGTTAAAACATAGAGTGGTCACCTAAGTAATTTTACTAAAATATACTGGAATAAATTTTTTTCAAGATTGTGGAATTTTATAATAATTTTTACTTATTAGCCTCAGTCTCATCATAATGGCTTATAAAAATGAGGGCATTTGGTCAGAGCAACGTGGTCTGTAGAAAGGGTCCCTAAACTCTCATAAAACCAAAAAAATGAGTTTCTCCCATTTGACAATATATTGTCTCATGGAGTGCCTCTGAGAGATATTGAGGAGATTTGGGATTGTGTTAAGTGATACTGGTGAAAGGTTTAAGGGGGCATGGTTTTCCTTTAGGTTAAATACTGCTAGAAAACAGAATCAATACTCCTATTTTTGTATGGAAGTGGGAGGAATGAAGTAGGGCTAAAGCTGAATTTAGTAAAGAAGCTGGGAAATATATATAGATATATAGATATAGATAGATATATCAGAGAGTTTTGTGGTCTTCATAGATTCTTCTTGTCTGTGTTTAGACATAATTTGTCTTGTTTTAACTCTCTCCACCATGATTATGAATAACCTTCTTGGATATTGGTATTCTGCAAAAGTATCTGATCATCAGAACACTGTGTCCTATCTCTTAGTTCTAGGCCACTTGTTACTGGCAGTCATTAAAGGTTTGTTGTTGTTTTCTCTCTTTCTCAAGTATAAACAACCCCCAACATGGGGCTTCAGAATATGTATGTATGTGTGTAAATTTAAATCTGTTGCCACATTGACAAATGTTAAATATCTCAGCAACTTATCACTATAGGGCAAGTCCATGAGCTGAGTTATCCCTCAAACAATCCATTCCTGACATTGGAAGCAGCTGGAGTCAATACACCTTTTTTGTCTTTTACTATCTTGTGCTATATCTGTTACAAATAACACTTCATGCAGAATCATAAATATTAAAATAACAGAAAATCCCGCTTACAGAAATATATTTGAGTAACTATAGTATCTTGGCTTGAATTGCTTTAGCATTTACTAGAGCAACAAGAGTTTTCATCTTAGCATTTTAATTTTACCACATCATTATTATAATACCTCCCTGTTGCAAAAGAGTTTCCAAATAATTCCAGAACTGCACATACTGGCATAGTTTGCTTTGATGGTATTCTTTCTTCTCATATGAATTTACATCTGTGTGAAAATTTCATGGAGCATTTTTTTCTGTAGTTGTGGTGTGATCCAGAAAAATAGTTACTTTGATCTTATTGGTAATAGTGGCTATGTCAAAGTAATGATTTTACAGAGAAATCTTGAGGGAAGAGTGTCTAAAAGGTTATTGAGATGAAGGGAGTATTTTTAATATAATTAAACCTAACATGAACTAACACAGAGGTAAGCTAGTGAAATAATTCCAAAAATGAACTACTTCAATGGGAACAGAAACATAGACCCAAACAAAACAGAGATGTCAAGAAGGTAGGACTTCCCACTGCATACGTAATGGATTTTGAACAAATTACATTTGGATCTCAAAGGACAAGGTACTGGAGCTGACAGTTGGGTTATGCACCTGAGATCCCTTGAGTCTGGTGTTGTAAACAACCATCTTTAATGTAATTACTACCCTAGAATTAAGCCAGGACAATATTTTTATTATGACTGACAAACTTTAAATACCTGATTATGGAGAGTATTAATTATCGCAGCTCAGGCTATGTTCCTACCTCATGAGATATCATTGCAATCTGATGAAGTTATAGAAAGTGTTTTGTAATCAACATTAAAGGCTATGCAGCATACAATTAGAAATTAAACGTTTCAGATGAAAAGCCATGCATGTGAAGTGCTTTGTAATCACTATCCTGTGATTAGGAGCAAGTGATTTCTCCATAATGTAATGTGTGTGGAGGCATGCAGAAAATAAGATGGTAAACCAAGCAAAGAATGTTTGGAATTCCTTTATCTACCTCATGTATCCAAAGAATTTTTGGGCTGAATAGGTCCTCTGGCTGTCAAAGCATATAAAACCAAGGACCTATATCCTACAGTGAAGAAGTCACTAAGTTTAGGGCATCTGGCAGATACTATTTGCTACCAAACTGAATATGGTCTTAGGATAATGTCATGAATTGAAAATAGGGAAACATCACAAGAATAATAAAGTCTGACATGGCACTGAAGACGGTTACTAGGCTTTTCCTAATCTCCATATTAAGAAAACATCTATAGTCTTATATTTTCTCTTTGACTGTGGTACTGTCAGTGAAGAGCTGCTCAAATATTGGGTAAGATGGAGGGTGTCTGGAACTAATCTGTAGGAAATGCTCTGCATGATGAAGTATGACCAGAGACTGACAGATATAAAGGTGCTACTGTGCTCACCCCTCTTTGAGTTCTCCCCCAAAACAATGGCTTCAGTTGCAGCATGTAGATACGTGGACTCTGAAATTTTCTAGGAGAGTAATATGGCATGCCTATAAGACCTTCTGCTTTTTAGTAAAGCGCATTGAGAAGTGAATAGTAGTTATATATAAAGATGTTTCTCTGTGTTCCTATAGATGGTTATAAGGATGGAGATGCCTTCCTGATGGACCCATTGAGTCTTGAGGTGACTTAGAAATTGGGAAGGCTGGACACTTAAAGTTTGGGTCTAGAGCTTTACTCATTTCCAGAACTTTTCCTGGATCAGGATTAAGGAGCAGGCAATGATTCCACTTGCTAAATTGGCACCAGTGGGAAGCACCTAATCATAAACTGGGATGCTGTAAGCTACTGAAAAATCTACCTTGTGGTATTTTTGTACTTAAAAAAATGAATATTACTTTTCACGCTGCTTATATAATGAGATTGTGGTTCTGATCATAGATTTTTTTGGTGTTAAGTTAAAGGACATAATTTTTATAAACCATCACAGTGGCTATTACATGATAAATATACAATCAATATAAGCAATTTATTTTTATTAATAAAAACTGCCAATCCTTATTTTAAGTCATCAACCTATTATACATGCATACTCTTCCCTTTTATCACAAATGTCTGTTGTTGCACTCAGTGTAGCAAGCTATTTGTGAATGTTTTGAAATCTTTAACTGAGGTGTCCGGGTCTGCCATTTCTTGAATTTGCACACTTTAGATGTTCAAATTCTCAGAACAGACTTATTGCTCTTATGAGTAGAGTTCCTGAACCCATGCCTGCAGCACTATATCTCCTAGGTTTCAGTCCACTGTGACAGTAATGTACAATTCCATGAGTCGTGCTATTAACTGACCTCCTTATAGCCCTTCTGTCAATACCCTTGACCCATTGACTGTGCAGCGATGTCAGTAAATGTGTCACTCTACTTGGGTATTAAGTAAGGCACATAAAATTTGTTTTACCCTAATGAATAGAAGTAACGAGGACATCAGTTCCTTATTAGAGTATAAGAAAATACATATTTTATAGGTTCTGTTTTTGTATTCCATCTCTTTTTAAGGGGTAGAGGGGAGAAGTGTGGAAGGAAATGGAAGGTGAAAAAAATAAGGTAATAATTAGAATAATTAGAGCACAAAATGTCTAGGATTGTGAGAAGAAGAAAAAAAGGATTAGACATGGCATGTGACTACTACCT
The DNA here is from genome assembly GCF_024362965.1 of Panthera pardus. Lineage (NCBI taxonomy): Eukaryota > Metazoa > Chordata > Mammalia > Carnivora > Felidae > Panthera > Panthera pardus. The sequence continues at coordinate 83,682,353 of NW_026526810.1, forward strand.
CAAACATGAGTTTTTATGTAACATGCCCCAATGATTTGAAGACAATTTCACATGTTATTTTCAGTAGCCCAAATGTGGGTGGGTCCATTATTTTTTTTCTCTTTGCTCCTTTCAAGAACATAATGAAGACTTAGTGGTTCTACCTCTCAAATATATTTCCCTCCCTTAGCTGTCATGGGCGAGATGGGACATCTCTGTTGAGATGGGCAACTGCCCCTCAAAGTCATTGGGGATTCTAGATCATAGTTCCCTCAAGGGGGTGATGACCTTGACCTCTGAAGAAAAGAAACCAAAATGATTCTCTATCATTTCCCTTTATAAGACTATAAATACAAAGGAATGATATGAACATAGAAAAATTATAAACTGAAAGTGTATGTGCTAGAGTGATCCCTAGAGAAGAATTAAGATTAGAAAGAACAAAGTTGAAGTTCTCAACAAAGTCAGACTTTTTATTGTTCTATATAAGGGAAGGTAGTTCAAACCTAAATACCATCCAGAGATGTGTTTATCTATGAACCTCATTTTAACTCCTTATCTCATTCTTCTTTCCAAATGTTCATACTTGGATATATTCTCTCTTCCTCTGTCCCCCCCCCCACCACCAACACACACACCTCTTTCACTCTCTCCTCACTTTGAAGCCTTTCTCAGTCTAAAAACATACCTTTCCTACTCTTAGTCAAGTCACCCCCTATTTACAGGACAAAGTGTTGCTTTGTAATTCCTATTAGAATTCTCATTCTCACCTAACATCAAATGTCTTAAGGTGCATTTGCAAAAGATGGAAAGGACCAAAGCAGGCTATGAATGCTAGTCAGTGAAGAGTTCTATCCCAAAGCTACCCTACTGGAGAATGACAGATATTTCAGCCAACCTCTTTACGCGATCCTCTGAGTTAGACCTCTGTCAAAAAGCATCATTTTCTCTCTGTGGCATATTGAAGAAAGAACAGTCCCTTCATTAGGAAGGATTTGGCCCTGTCCTGTGAGCATAATGGCATCCTATGATTGCGCTGAGGAACATTAGTCATTGTTCTGGTCTCCTGTGGCCTGTGCCACAAAGAAACTGCAATAATCAATGTTCCTTTAAAGGGTTTACTGAGGAAAGAGTAGGGGTTCTGATTCCAGGCTCTCCTTTGAGTAGAGCCTTGTAGGAGATACCAATTCTTTCCACATCAACAGTTTTGCTTTTGGCATAATGAAAGAAGCAGGCAAAGAAGACTCAGAATTATGTGTATCCTTTTTGACATTACTCTGATTACTAAAATCAGTGTGTACAAAGACCTGGTCTAAGTCTTGTTTTCCTTTAATCAACCCTAAAGAAAACCTGTTTCCAATTTTGTAGTTTATCCAGAAGTATATAATGAAATAAAAGCACAATATTAATCATATTTACCAAATTTAGGAGTTCTATGTCTAACAGGCTTTGCAACAGTCTAAAACATTTATCAAAAGGGAAACTCATTCAAAAGGCACTCAGACCCTTTTAAAATTATGATTTGTTTGCTTTCATTTAATATTGATTAATGCTACTCATTTGTTTCTTATTCTCTATTTGCCTTTGTTCCTCATACTTAGTGTGATGTTTCAAGCTAAGCACATCTGAAATATAATGGATCTATGTGGCAATTTTCAAAACGAAAACTGTATCTGTATAAGTGTTTATGAGTATATGTTATATTCATAAGCATGTACATATAATTGTTATTCTGTACTAACATAGAATGATGTCCAGATATAATTACAGTAAATCCAATATTCGTATTTAATAACTACGAATCTCAGAATCCTACACGTTTGTCAATGGGGAAAGTATTTCCCACAAAGATGCATTTTAGAAGCATATGGAGGTGTTTTCAGTTGTCATAATAATTATGTAAATATTATAGGTAGGAGCTGTTTATGTTTCATGTTTTAAGAACACAGATTGGTGCAATATATGGAAGATTTTTGTGTGCTGTCCGGATTTTGAAATCCTCGTCAAGAATCATGAGGTCAAATACATTTGTAATTGTCTGATGTTATTATCTGATTGTATTTTACATAAAAGATAACACATATTTGCACTGTTTTAATGCATACTGATTTTTTTCAAGAATACAATATTGGATAAATGCACACAGTGTCTCTTTCTCTGAAAGAGTTCTTTGTCATTTCAGAATACAGTACAAATTATGACAACATACTTTCTGAAGTATTTGATCATTCATAAAACATACTTGCATTAACTGGCATTTGTAGCTTTCGTATTCAAAGATTACACATAGACACACACATACCCCTTGTATCAAAGTATAAAATACAAGGAAAAATATAATCTGTTGAATATTTTCTACTTTTAATAAGCACAGTTCTAAAACTTATGACCTCTTCACTATGTATACTAATTTCTGGAAATGACTATTATTAGATGGATGAGACTTTTTTTTTTCTTACTCTTTCTCTCTCTGTTCCTGTCACTCTGCCTGCCCCTTACGGCAAACCACATGAAAAGTCATTCTTTCCAAAAAGCTGAGATAGTGGAAGTGAAATAGTGGATACTAACATTATAGTTTTACCAACTTCAGTTACTTTTCCAAAGCATAACTTCTACGTTGTGAGTTTCTGTGCTAATGGTCCTCTCCGTTATGGAGAAGGAGAAAAAAAACAGTATCTTCATATTATATATGTGGGCCACATAACATGACTATATATATATATATATATATACACACATATATATATATGTGTGTGTATATATATATATATATATATATATATATATATATCTCATAACATTCCTAAAGCCTTTATAGTATTTGAAAAATTTTAGATATGTAGAATATCAGAAGTCAACGCAAAAATCCAGCTACTGCCTTCATCAACTGATTGTGCATACTACTCAAGTTAACCCTTTCATATTTTGGTAGTACTGTGAGTAGCTAATGAAGTATGACTTTCCTCTAATTTACTTTATTATCAGTTTATCCAGTAATTATGAATTATGTTTTGTTAAAATACACCATCCATTATTTTGTAATGTTCAGTATATTTTCTTATTTTAATACATATCTTTATGTTTGATTATTAAATTTGTGTTTTAAAGTGTAATGGGATTCTATTTAACAATAATAACTGCAACATTGGAAATATTGTTTAACAGGTTACAATATTGGATTTTCTATTTCATTCATATTTTCTACTTTTACTTTTTACTGTTTTTTCATACACTTTTGGCTATTTATTGATTACTAGACTAATGTTACTGTATCCTTCCAAGGAAAATTGGGAATTGTCATTTTTAAGAGTATTTCCCCTCGTATTTGTCATGTCAATACATTTGAAATCTGCAGTCTTTTATAATGGTTCCAATAATTAAATAGCATACAGTGATATATATGAGGCTACATTAATGTTAAACTAAATCTGGGTTTTGGTTTATAGTTCTTATTAATATCTTTTAAAGAATATATTTTCCTGATAATCACCCACTAATTCCATTGAATAAATTAAATTAAGTTTTTTATTCAAATTAAAAAATATAAGTAATTACAAAATAAAAGCATTATTTTAGATTTGCAACAAGTGGGAAATCTTCAAATGAGCAACACTTTAGCACTGAGTTTTGTGAAATACGCAATCTGCAATATATAAAAAAAAATGTCATCAAACGTTTTGAGAAATTCCAGTTTTTATGTTGCTTCAGAAATATTTTTAATGCTTAAAATAAATCAAATGAAAAGACATTTTGTGACAGGTGAAAAAAAATAAGGAGTTAAAGTTTAGTGTCCATTAGTTTCACTGGACTACAGGCACATAATCTTTTATATATTGGCTATAGCTTACTATCACGCTGCAACAGTAGATTAGCATAAATGCAACAGAGCTGGTATAACCAGCAAAATTTAACAAATGTACAGTATGTAACCATAGAAATAGTTTGTGACCCCTGAACCAAATAAATGAATTAATAATATCAGGTATGACAAAGAGAAATGGGGCAGGGGACCCGAATAGACAATTTTCTAATGAAGACATGCATAGGGCCAACATGTGGTGAAAAGATGCTCAACATAATTAATCATCAGTGAAACGTAAAACAAAACCACAGTGATATAATCTTACACTGTTAAGATTTCTATTAACAAAAGACAAAAGATAACAAATGCTGGATGTGGCTGTGGGAAAAGAATCCTTGGACATTGTTGGTAGGAATGTAAATTGGTGCTCCAATATGGAAAACAGTATGGAGGCTCCTCATAAAATAATTTCTTCTTTGGAACAATGTCTATTCAGGTTCTTGCCCATTTTTTAACTGGACTTTTCATTTGTTGCTTGAGTTTTCTGAGTTTCTTATATGTTTTGGATATTAAGCTCTTATTGGTATGTTGTTTGAAAATATTTTCTCCCATTTCATAGGTTGCCTTTAATTTGTTGATGATTTGATTTCCTGTTCTTTTCCAGCTTTTTTGCTTGTTGTAGTTTCACTTGCTGATTCTTTGCTTTAGTTGCTTTGTTTTTTGGTGTCAAATATAAAAAAAAAAAAAGTTAATTGCCAAGACCAATGTCAAATAGCTTACACAATATGTTTTTTTCCAGAGTTTTATGGTTTCAAGTCTTACATTCAAGTTTTTAATTCATTTTGAGTTGAATTTTATGTATGATGTAAGATAGTGGCCCAGTTTAATTCCTTTGCATGTGACTATCTAGTTATCCCCACACAATTTATTAAAGAAACTATCATTTCCCCCTTGTATATTCTTGGCTCTTTTGTCAAAAAGTAATCGACCATAGGGGCACCTGGGTGGCTCAGTCAAATGAGCATCCGACTCTTGGTTTTGATTCAGGTCACGATCTCATGGTTCATGGGTTCAAGTCCCATGTCGGGTTCTGTGCTGACAGTGCAGAACCTGCTTGGGATTCTCTTTATCTCCCTCTCTCTCTGCCCCTCCCCAGCTCATTCTCTTTCTTTCTGTCTCTCAAAATAAATAAAAGTAAACTTAAAAATACATTAAAAAAAGAAAAGTAATTGGCCATGTATGTATGAGTTTATTTCTGGGATCCCTATTATGTGCCAATGATCTAGATCTCCATTTTTTAAATTAATTTATTCCTGAGAAAGAGAGAAAGAGCTAGAGCACTTGTGCAGGGGAGGTGGGGGGTGGCGGGGAGAGAGAGAGCGAGAGAGAATCCCAAGCAGGTTCTGCACTGTCAGAGCAGAGCCCGACGTGGGGCTTGGGCCCCGCCAACAGTGAGATCATGATTTAACTGACTGAACCAACCAGGTGCCCCTTTTTAGTTTTTTAATGTTTTTCATGTTTGCTTACTTATTTTGAAGAGAGAGAATGCATGCAAGCAGGGCGCAGCAGAGAGAGAGAATCCCAAACAGGCTCCATGTTCTCAGTGTAGAGCTTAGCATGGGCTTGATCTCACAAACTGTAATATCATGACCTGAGCTGAAATCAAGAGCCCAGCACTTAACCAACTGAGCAACCCAGGTGCCCCTCTTTGTCTCCGTTTTAATGCTGGTACCATACTGCTTTGATTACTAGAGCTTTGTAATATAGTTTGAAATCAGGAAGTGGGATGCCTCCAGCTTTGTTCCTTTTTCTTAAGATGGTTATGGCTATTCCAAGGTCTTTTGTAATTCCACAGGAATTGTACAATTTTTTGTTGTTGCTGCTGTGAAAAATGCCATTGGATATTGACAGGAATTTCACTAAATGTGGTGATTGTTTGGGGCAGTATGGACATTTTAACAATAGGCATTCTTCCAATCCATGAGCATGAATACCTGTGCATTTATTTGTGTTATCCTTAGTTTCTTTCATTGGTGTTTTACAGTTTTCAGTTTATAGAGCTTTCACCTTAAATTGTTTTCCTTAGTATTTTATTGTTTTTGATGTTAGATATTATTATAAATGGGACTGCTTGCTCAATTTCCTTTGGAGAGTTCATCATTATATAGAAATGCTACAGAGTTTTATACATTGATTTTATATCCTCTGGCATCACTAAATGGTTTATTCTAACAGTTTTTGACTGAGTCTTTAGAGTTTTCTATATGTAATATGAAAACATACAAAATTTATATGGAATAATATATGTCAATCTTCAAATAGAGACAATTACATATAATTCTTTATTATATTTTATATTTTATTTTTATATAATTGCTCTACTAAGGAAGTGATAGTGGACTTCTCTGACTTGTTCCTGTGTTAGAGGAGAAGATTCCAGGTTTTCACTGTTGAGTCTGATGTTAGCTGTGAGACCGTCTTCTATGGCCTTTATTATGTTGAGATACATTTCATCTATGTTTAATTTTGAGAATTTTTATCATTTATCTATTGAGAGGAGCTTATGATTTTTATGTTTCATTCTATTATTGTGGCATATCACCTTTTTAAAAATAGTTATGCTCATTTCACTTAGCATAACACTCTCTAGTTCCAGTCATATAGAGAAAGACAGATACCATATGTTTTCACTCTTATGTGGATCCTGAGAAACTTAACAGAAGACCATGGGGGAGGGGAAGGAAAAAAAAAGGTTAGAGAGGGAGAGAGCCAAGGCATAAGAGACTCTTAAAAACTTAGAACAAACTGAGGGTAGATGGGGGGTGGGAGGGAGGGCTGGGTGGGTGATGGGCATTGAGGAAGGCACCTGTTGGGATTAGCACTGGGTGTTGTATGGAAACTAATTTGACAATAAATTTCATATTAAAAAAAAAGAAATTGAGAATTTTGAAAAAAAAAATCTTTGCTTGTGTTCTTGTTATAGTATAGATGTTTGTCTCCAGTGAGGTGGTGCTGAATAAATAAATGGCAGGATGAATGCTAAAAATAAAAATTAAAAAAATAAATAAATAAAAATAGTTTTGCATATGTTGAACCAGCTTTGCATCACAGAATAAAATCCCTCTTGCTCATGTTGTATGATTCTTTATTGTTGATTTGGTTTGCTAATATTTTGTTGGGGATCTTTATGTTATGTTCATCCGGGATATTGGCCTGTAATGTGTGTGTGTGTGTGTGTGTGTGTGTGTGTGTGTGTGTGTGTGTCTTTGTTTGGTTTTAGTATCAGAGTAATGCTGGCCTCATAAAATGAGTTTTAAAATATTTCCTCCTCTTGAGGTTTTTAGAGGAATTAGAAAACGTTTTAATTACCCTATAAATGTTCGGTAGAATTCACCAATGAAGTCGTCTGGTCCTGGGCTCTTCTTGGAAGGTTTTGATTACTTGTTCGATCTCCTTGCTAGCAATTGGCCTATTCAAGTTTCTATTTCTTCATGATTCAGTCTTAGTAGGTTATATGTTTCTAGGATTTTACCATTTCTTCTAGGTTTTCTAATTTGTTGGCAAATAATTTTTCATATCAATTTCTCATGATCTTAATCTTTTTATGTTATTAATTGTAATGTTTCTTCTTTCATTTTTAGTTTATTTCTTTGAGTCTTCTCTCTTCATTTCTTCTCCTTAAACACAGGCTAATCAGAAACTGGATCTTCAAGCAGCTGGTAGAGTATTCAAACCCTTTCCAGGGGAAAAAATGTGAGATTGGTATTTTTGTCTGCAATCTCTGCATTAAGCAAGGAGGAGGAGGGAAGTGCTGCAGGGAGTGTTCTCACGCTGTTAGCAACTTCTTTCCCTCTTATAACGTTATAGTCCTGTGGGACTCATGGACACCAGCCTCTTTGGTTTTCAGTGCTAGCTGACTTGAGGGCTCATGTCTCAGGTGGCAGCCTTAAAGGTTAGGGTGCTATATATGTGGTCCAAACCCTTCACTCCTTAGAGAGAAACAGGTAGTTAGAGTTCCCTCTGGGATTGAGTTTATGGCGAGTGTGTGTCTCAGTCATTTTTACCCATTTCAATGTTTGTATGTTCTCAGTTGCCCCATGTGGAGGAGTCAGTCAACCAGTTTCTGGATTTTGCTCAGAGGGAACCAGCTCATGTGTAACTTAATATTTGGTTCATCTGTGGGAGGACAAATTCAGGAGCCTCCTATGTCACCATCTTGATTAGGATTCCTACTTGTTTCTCCATATCTTTCAACCCTACAACCAACTACTAAGTCCTGGGAATTCAATTTCTATTTATTTCTGAAATTGATCATTACTGTTCCATCTTCTCTGTTGATACATGATTCAGCATGGGTAACTGGTTTACTCTTTGCCTCATCATTTTCTTTCTTTCTATTCTCATTATTGTTATCTTTGACCTTTGGTTAAGTTCTACTGGAAATTATTCAACAGTTCTTCAAAATTATAATGTGGAATTTCATTCATAGTCTTGATTAAACCTGATATTTCAGTCTTACTATCGATCATGTGTTAATATTTACCTCTTCCTCCAGTTATACCCACAGGGCCTTGTTAGGATTAAATTAGATACTATATCCAATATGGTGTTGAATGTGTAATTTGTGCCATGCATTGTTTTAACTATAGCAATATGGAAAGTAGTAAAATAAAGGCCATACATTTAGGATTTATCTCATTCAGGATCTGATCCCAAGTGACCCTTTGTATGCGATTCTAGTGCAGCAAAAATGTTTTTTGTTTATTTGTTTGCTTTTTGGTCATGAAATGCCACTGAATCATTTTTTGTATGGTTATCAATTTTAGTCCACTAAATAACTTGCATTTCCCTACCTGCTATATCCCTTTTTCTTTATGGATCTTTTAACATATTGGTTTTCTGCATTTTATTATTAATTCTGAGATTACAGAGAGATTACTCTAAAAATATTTACAAAAATATTTTTGTATAGTAATTTAGCCAAGTAATTGCTTATTAAATATTCATTTATTTACTTGTTAATAAAGTTCAACTAAATCAGGACATGAGGATACCATTTGTTACAAAGAGTCTGCATTGTGCTTGATGCATTTATTGTAAGAGGTCTTGACTAACGGTTTGATTAATTTTGTGAAGAGTGATTCAGTGTTTGGTTGGCGTATAAGAGTTAATGAAAGCTCCACACATGATTAATACTTTTAGGAAATAGTGGAATCCAAGAAAAGCATTCCTCAGGTTTTATAATTATGAAAAACCGTATGACATACATTTTATAGTTAAGATATTTTTGTCTAGAAACAATAAGTTCTGTTAGCTGACCACAAAAAAACCTTTCATCTCTATTTTTGGTAAAAAGAATCTTGAAAATTGATCTCTGGGGATGCAGAGGTGAGGTAGATGAAAAATAAAAGAATGTTGGTATCACTATTGCTTGCAGTAGAAATGTCACAGAGCAGTTACAACTCTGCTATACAACCTAACCTTTCTATGCACTGGCCATTTATTTCTTTAATTTCTTGACAATAGAATTGGGCACTTTTCTTCGTTTAAATTAGAAATGCCTTCTAGACATTTTTCTTCATTGTGACCTCCTGTATAAGGTTCAGGGAGTTTGCTGTTCTGATGCTTACAGAATCTCTTCAAGTCTTTAAAATACAGTGCCTATAGATACAGTGGTGTTAAGCGTGATATGATCATTTCCATCTGAAAACATAATTCTTTCTTGAAGTTATGCATTGTACACTGTAAAAATATAATGCAATCCAGTGATAAGTCAGGGAGTGAGTTACTATATGCAGTGTTAGCCATGTTAGGTGTGATATACAATATGAAACAAACATAAAAAAGCCACTCTTTTGTCGAAACAGGCATATTTTGATAATGAGGACATTTGTTATTTGTCCATTTGAGCAAAATTTAAGCAGAATCCACCTTGGGCAATATTCCTGAAGTCCTTTTTATGTACAATTTCAGATCATGCATTTTTTCCCTAGCATCTCTAAACGTAGCTCTTGTTCTGCTCTCTGATCCTCCCATTTTTAGTGCATTTTACCAGACTAAAACGTAGTATTCTGCAAGTTGTAGCAATTATTGCACTCTGCAAGAGTCAATCTCTAGCACGTCTCTACAAAGAGATGTAATGATGTACACTTCATTTTCAAATAGAAGTATACTGTATTTCTCCTTTCATTCAGTAAAGTCATAATTCATTTCCTTCTTCAAATCCACGAAATTTGAATGTGAAAATTACATTGTGATAAATTAGGAGAAAGTTGATATGTTCTTTGACTTAGAATAAAGGATTTATAGTTAAAATAATTTCTGTCAAAAATTTTCAGTGTGTTGACACATTGATAAGTACCTGAAAATTAAAATATTTGTAACCCCTATGTATAGATTTTTATCCCTTTGAGAGGAAAACTGTTCTTGATTGGAACATGAGACAGCTGCTACAGTATAAAATTATGGTTGATTTTATATTATGACTAAAAATAGCCAGTGGGAATGTAATTTAGAGAGATATAACACAAAACTTATTTTGGCTCTAAAATTTCTAAATACAACAGATTTTTCATGAGCCTGTATAATAAATAATTGAAAACCTCCATAAATAAACTCAAATGAAAACTATAGGGATGTATGTTAGCAACATTATCTTAGAATACTTACTAAGTTATGGCAAAGATATGAAAAACTAAGAAAGACAATTAATATTTTGTTGTCAATAAAAGAGTTTTACCAGTTTAGGAAGTTGAAATGGCACAGATTAAGATGAGCAAAATAGTCTTATAATCATAAGTAAATGATATAAGTGGATATAGGTGATACCAGCTACATAATAAAATGTGTCTAAATTACATCATTACATATATAAAACAATTTGTATACCAATGAAAATGAAAAATTGCAAACATAAAAGCTTATATTTCAAGTGAATGAGTCAGTCTTCCAAAAGAAAAAAAAATTCTGAGGAAAGATAAGTTAATATTTTACAAATAAAATAATTAATTTAAATGTTTGGTTATTTTTATGAGAGAAAGAGAGTGTGAGCAGGGGAAGGGAAGAGAGAGAGGGATACACAGAATCCGAAGCAGGCTCCGGGGTTCTGAGCTGTCAGCACAGAGCCCGACATGGAGCTCCAACTCACCAACTGCAAGATCATGACCTAAGCTGAAGTTGGAGGCTTAACTGACTGAGCCACCCAGATGCCCCTACAAATTTTAAATCAAAGAAAATTAGTTTAAATTTAGGTTTTATAGAAAATGTTCTAATATTAAATGAAAAATTAAGTACAATTACCATGTTTACAGTCTTTGAGGGGAAATTTTTGTCTGTAAATTACTACTGTGTTTTGTTTGGTGATATAATTTCTTTCCATATGAAACCTCGCAGCTGGTTTAGTCTGGTTTTTCCCTGATGTCAGAAGAAATCTAAATATAAACTTCCTCTCTCTGACTTTTTGTGGACATGAAAAGAATATTTAGGTTGATAAAAGCTACCTAAATGCACACATGCTGATTATATTTCTTACATATAGGACTGAATTTCTTACATATAGGAATGAATATATATATTCATTCATATACATGCGTTTATACGCACCCAGGCGCCTCCTGTTCAAGACAGTTGTTTATATTTGAGTCCATCCATAGTTCCTTGATTCCAGAGTTGGAGGTAGTTGCTCTCATTAGAATCAACATTTCTAATTAAGATTTTGTTTCATCCTGCCCATTCCACCTTTCTCTAAATAAAATGTTATTTCTGTGTTTTCAAATTCTAACATGCTTTAAGTATTTATGTGTATCTATTTTGGTGCTGGTAAAAATAATTTTCACTTGGAACATAATTCTTAAAATAGCTTTTTTATTTCCTTTCCTTATATCCTCAATTAATTTAATGTGTATAATTTCATAATTTTATGTTCACGTAAATTCGTTAATTTATTTCCCACTTGAAACTATTTTGTTTCTGTATGTGTAATCAGAATGGCATTTATCTAAACTTGTATGTAATTATGCTGTTGATAAATTAGCTCTTTTTGTTTGTCTGTTTCCTCTCTCTCCATTAGAATTTAACCTTTATGGACATGATCAGCTTTATTGCTATTTTTGTTAGTCAACATCATATCCCACATATTAGCATGGAGCTTGGGATCCAGAAAGTATAAAAGGAAGTAAATGAATGACTTAGATGAAAAAAAATGGCCAATAAGAAACTATTTAAAGCAAGTGTTTAAGTAATACAAATAATTTTCCTATAATAGTCTGAACTATATTCTGCTTCCCTGCACTAAATATTTAGTAGGATCTATTCTACCCACAGCCTTTGTTCATTAACTCTAGGGAATTAAGGAAGTTAGGTTGTGCTGCGTGGTATAAAGTTATACAGAAAATGCCAAGTTATTAAAAACAGCAAAGGAAGAAGTTGAAAAGTCTGTGAAAGATGGAGACGAGATTAGGAGAGGTCTCAGCTGTGCTTCTTGATGGACTTTGTCCTTCACCTTCATATTTCAAGGGTCAATCAGTGATTTGAGTAGTTTATTTATTCAGAACCTCTCCTTCACTGGATTTCCTTTCTTGCTGAGATCACTCAAAACTCTGACCTCTTTCTGTCAATCAGTAAGACCGAAGTACTCTTAGTTTCTTCACATAGCACAAGCTGAGGTCTACCCTCAGGTGAAAAGCTTTAAGAATGAGAAAATTACCCAGATCTTTGTCTTCTGAGTATCCACTTACTTTTAGTTTTTTCCCAATTTTCTTGCTTATTTAGTTATTGGTAATGTTTTAATCCTAAGTTTATAAGTGTTATATACAGCTGTTTAGTCCTATATAAGGTACTTCATCTTTACTAGAAGTAGAAATCCTCTACAATTTTTTAATTCTTTTTTTAAAGAAAAGAACAAGTAAAATAAATGCAGCATTTTCTTTTTAAAATTTATATTTTTTAACTTTAATTCCTATACAGTGAACATACAATGTTCTATTAGTTTCAGATGTACAGTAAAATGATTCAACAATTCCATATATCATCCAGCGCTCATCAGGACAAGTGCACTCCTTAATCCTCATCACCTATTTCACCCCTCCCCTCAACCCTCCTCCATCAGTTCTCTGTAATTCAGAATCTCTTTCTGGTTTTTTTTTCTCTGTGTTTTTTCCTTTGTTTATTTGTTTCTTATATACAACATATGAATGATATCATGGTGTTTGTCTTTCAATGACTTATTTTGCTTAGCATTATACCCCCTAGCTCTATTCATGTTGCAAATGGCAATATTTCTTTTTTTTTTTTTTTTACGGGTGAATATATATACCACATCTTCTTTACTAATTCATCTATTGATGGATATTTGGTCTGCTTCCATAATTTGGCTATTGTAAAAAATGCTGCTACGACTATAAGGGTGCATATATCCCTTTTAATTAGTTTTTTGTAATTTTGGGATAAATACCCAGTAATGTGATTACTCGCTCATAGGGCAGTTTTATTTGTAATGTTTTATTTTAAATTTTTGAGGAAGCTCAATACTATTTTCCACAGTGGCTGCACCACTTTGCAATAATGAAAGAGGTTTTTCTTTTCTCCACATCCTCACCAACGTTTGTTTCTTGTGTTTTCGTTTTTTTTTTTTTTTTTTTTTTTTTTTTTTTTAGCTATTCTGACAGGTGTGAGGTGATCTCTCATTGTGGTTTTGATATGTATTTCCCTGATGGTGCGTGATGTTAAGCATCTTTTCATGTATCTGTTGGCCATCTGGATATCTTCTTTGGAGAAATGTCTGTTCATGTCCTCTGCCCATTTTTAAATTGTATTGCTTTTTGGGTGTTGAGTTGTATCAGTTCTTCATATATTTAGTATACCGACCCTTTATCAGATATGTCATTTGCAGATACCTTCTCCCATTCAGTAGGTTGCCTTTATTTTTGTTGACTGTTTCCTTTCTGTGTAGAAGCTTTTTTGATTTTTATATAGTCCCAAAATACATCATACTTTCTTATGTGTAAACATCTAATTTTGACATTATAGAGGAATAATATTACCATGGTCCCCTAGAGAGTTTGCCTGCATATTTACAGATAAAGGTTTGAATTTCAGCTTATCTTAGTCATTCCTGAATGCCTTTGTCATGACCCCGTGGATTAGACCTCAAGAAAATGGCTGCTTAGCTGCAGACTAAAATCACCTCCTCAGCAATAGAGCAAATTGTGTTGTAGTCATCTAGCCCATTTTGTTTCGGCATCATGTTTTTAGTTGGTGAGATTCTTAGAATCATAGGAGCTGGCACCATTGGTATATTCTTCTTTCCTCTGATTACATAAGTGTTAGACTGTATACATCTAAAACTGGCTCATTTTATCTACACTGGTAAATCATTCAGGCTTTCTTATTACTTTGGGCTTTATTTTTTATGTGCTTATAAAAGATGATGAAGTCCGTCAGGCAAAGATCATTAAGACCACATTAGAGTCTATTATCACAGATGCCAATCCCTCACAAAGTATGCCAAAAATTGTATGTAAAAATAGTACACAGAAAACTTGAATCTATGAATATTGTTCATTTTTTTACTTTTTGATTCTTGCCAGAACTGTGCTAGGGGCATTTAATATATCATATCACTTTAATACATTTAGGAAGTTAAATGATTTAAAGTTCTTTTCTGTTTCTTGCTAGTGTAGTTGTAGCTCACACTTCACCATTCTGGGACTTAAATCGAAGTCTATTATTGGTTACAAGATGCTATTTGGAGCCCCCTCTTAGCAATATGTGTAATTCAAATACACCACTACTCCCTCACCCCCATCCCAATTAATTTACTCTAAGTTTTTCTGCTTCTCTGCCCAGTTACCCAAACCCTCCACCACCAATTTGGAATCAGCAGTTGTCTCTAGAGAAATAGCTACCAATTCTAGACTCAGTTATTTACTCCTTTCCTAAACTTTAGCCCAGCAACTTCTTATCAACCTGGTGGTTCTTCAGTCGCTTCAAGGATATGATCTTTCTATGCTCTTCTAATTATTCTCAACTGAAAGTTTGAACAAACCTGTATAGTCCCATTACCAGAAGAAACACTCTTGCATTGGTATATTTAAAAGTATTAATTTACCTGTAATATCCCTATAATCTTTTTTTAAATTTTAAGTAGGTTCAAACAATTTCCACAACAAAAATTATACAAGATACATAAGTATAGGAGTTATAAAAGTTATTTAAAAAGATATTTTTTGGAGGTTCCTGGGTGGCACAGTCAGGTAAGCATCTGACTCTTGATCTGCTCAGGTCATGTTCCCAGGTCCATGGGATCAAGTCCTGCATTTGGGCTCCACACTGGGCATGGAGTCTGCTTAAGATTCTCTCTCTCTCTCTCTCTCTCTCTCTCTCTCTCTCTCCTCCCTCCCTCCCCCCCCCCTTTCTCTTTCTTTCTCTCTCTCCCCGCCCCCCACCGCCCCTTCCCTGCTTACTCGTGCTCACATGTGCACTCTCTCAGAAAAAAATAAAATAAATATATTTTTCCTTTATGGATCAAAAAAGCATCCCTCTGATCCCAGTATACTTTGTTTTTCATATTTCCTTCTGAAATATCCACAAACCCAGAACTTTACCCCAAAATGTGAATTATCAACTAAATGCGAGAACACTAATTCTCCCATGAGACACATTCAACTGGAATAATAATAATATGGACAGTTCAGATAATGGCATGAAATAATTTTGATATATGAAATAGAGCCCTCCAACAAAATTAAGGGCAGAGTTTCATATGGGTTTAAAGTGTACCTCAGGACGCTCTCTGCCTGCATTAGAAATTGGCCCTGCCAGTTTTTTACTATGGGAACTTGAACAAGTTGTGACCACTTTGTAATCCTCATTTACCCTATCTGTAAAATAGGAATGATTATCAATAATAATTAAACCTACCTATCTCATAAGGTTTAAAGGATTACAAGATTTAGTATATATTAAGTATGTGGAATATAGTGCATTTTTTGTTTATTTATTTATTTTGAGAGAGAGAGAGAGTGCAAGCAGGGGAAGGGCAGACAGAGAGAGAGAGAGAGAGAGAGAGAGAATCCCAAGCAGGCTCTGCACTGTCAGCACAGAGCCCGACGTTGGGCTCGAACTCACAACTGTGAGATCATGACCTCAGCCAAAACTGAGTCAGAGGCTTAACTGATCCACCCGGGTGTCCCTGAAGTGCATGTTTAATGAAAAGAACATGCACTCCTCAAAAATAAGAGAGTAAGCAAGAAATAGGAGACTTGGGATCTTAGAGTCAATACAAGAAAATAAAGGAAGGGATGAAAGAATTTCTCTGGATCATGGGGCAGTTAAGTGTCAAAATGACTGATGTGTCACAGCATAGAAAGCAAAAAACTGAACTGCAAACTCCAAATGGCATAACTTTTTTTTTAAGTATTTTGTTTTGATTTGTTTTGTTTTTGAGAGAGAGAAAGAGAGGGAGAGAACGAACAAAAAGGGGAGGGACAGAGAGAGAGGGAGACGACAGAATCCGAAGCAGGCTCTAGGCTCCTCACTGTCAGCAACTGTCAGCACAGAGCCCAACTCGGGGCTCAAACTCACAAACCATGAGATCATGGCCTGAGCTGAAGTAGGATGCCTAACCAACTGAGCCACCCAGGCGCCCCATAACTTTTCTTAAAATGATATGTTAACTGATTTATCCGATGCTCATTTTAAATATTTTTAGAACTTTCTTGCAATGCTATTCATCAGTTCTATCTACAACAAAACAATATCCTTTCATATATCATAAAAGAAGCACAGAAAACTCATAGTGTTCTTAGAAAGTGAAGCCATTCATTAAAGTATACATGATTCTTGTTACTGAATGTGTCTTACCACTTTCTTGACCATAAGCCTGTCTGAAAATTATAAAATTAAAGTTTATTTAAAACACCTACTTTAAAATTCAATTTTATTCATAAACTTACTAGTTTTCTTATAATTCAGGTTGAACTTGTTGATATCCAACAGCATCACTATTTTAACAAAATGTAACAATTTATAGTTACTGTAACAGTACTTCTAAATATTGTTATTCAGGGGACTAAAGATCATGAAATTTCTCTGGAGTATTCAAATAACTGTGCAAGTAACTCAAATGAAAAACAATTGTTAACTAAAATAGAACTATTTAAGAATATTCATGCCTATTATTTTATTCAGCACTTGTTTTTACAAGTTCCAGAAACTGAATCTAAAAAGAACTCCTTGGATTGTGTGTTATATCGTTGTTTTTGCCCTTGTATCCAGCTGTATTAATAAGTTGAGGGGCTCCTGGGTGGCTCAGTCAGTTGAGCATCCGACTTCAGCTCAGATCATGATCTTCCGGCTTGTGAGTTTGAGCCCTGCGTTGGGTTCTGTGCTGACAGCTTGGAGCCTGGAGCCTGCTTCTGATTCTGTGTCTCCTCTCTCTGCCCATCCCCCACTTGTGCTCTGTCTCTGTCTCTCAAAAATAAATAAATAAATGTAAAAAAATAAAAAAAGTTGATAAGAGATTTGAACAATATATATAAAAATAATATAAATCTTAGATAAATATTAAATAGTATTTTATAATAACAATTGAAAGATCCATAACCTTTTCTAAACACCCAAACCTCTTTCGAAAGTTTTTTAAAATATTAAGTTTTGTTTTGAGAATTCAGCTAAGGATTTAAAGCTAATGTGAAAAAAGCAATTCAATTAAACAGATAAGTACTGGGGCACCTGGGTGGCTCAGTCCCTTAAACGTCAGACATCATCTCAGGTCATGATCTTGTGGTTTATGGATTTGAGCCCTGCGTCAGGCTCTGTGCTGACAGCTCAGAGCCTCCAGCCTGCTTAGGATTCTGTCTTTCCCTTCTCTCTTTCCCACCCCTGTTCATACTCTGTTTCTATTTCTTTCAAAAATAAATAAACATTAAAAAACTTAAAAAATAAAAAATAAAATAAATCGATAAGTACTTCATTATTTTATACATGTTAGTACCTGTAGTAATTAATTTTTGAGTTAAGGACTTAAATTCAATGCACTTATGGCCTTATAGAAGTTCTTACTTTACTTACTGAGAGCTGTTGCCCCTTACAGATGTCAATCATCTCATTATTGTTTTCACCCTCCTATGTCACTAGGAAATAAATCTTTAGAATAATACTGGTTATTCAGGGACAAAAGCATTGTGTTATTACTATAAAAATATTTTTTTGACAAAGAAAAAAGAAGGAATTGTTTCTTCCTTCAGATTGTTGGCAGAATTCAGTTTTCTCGTAGGGCCAAGCTATCATTTATTTGCTGACAATAAACAGAAAGACATTTTCAAAAATATTTTTTGCCGGTGCTTTGATTTCTATAACCAAGGGAAAAAAGCTTCATTTCTGGGGAGCTTCTGACTACATACAGGAAGCATTAGAAAGATGGTTGAAATAAGATGTTTTGGTCATAGTGATGAGAATAATGCTATATTGTAGTAACCTAATTTAAGTGACTGATTGAGCAGGAAAATAGACTGGCAGAGCCTCATTCTTGAAATTTTCTTTGCATAAACTATTCTAAATAACTACATTGGTCACAAAACTCATACTTACATACTTTATATTTTAAATCTATCACCTAAATTGATATGGAAGCAATGTAAACTATGAAAATGCTTGTTTTCATAGTTATTTATATATCTGCAATGCAGATTGAGTTAAATAGTATCATTGGTATTTTCTTGTCAGCTTCCCACCTCAATTTTGGACACGTAATTCAGCTCCATTGGTTTTGTACCATAAAAAACAAAACAAAACAACAAACAAACAAAACTACAGTAAGTGTTTCAGTTAGATACACAGGAGAGTGTCTTTCATTTGCTTTCAATGCTGCAAATGAATTTTGGATTTATTTATTTCTGTATTTACTTTCCCCATATATTGCTAATATAGCTGATATTTTGCTATATTACTTCCTCCTAGCTTATTTTCTATATTCTTTTATTTCTTTGAAATTTTTGCTAATCTCCTTAATGTATTTCAATTTCTATGTAATTACAACATTTTGATTTATTAATGTATCTGGTACCAAATCTTTAACCATTTAAAATAGACAAAAATCAGTAACTACAACAATATACCAACATAAAGAGTGAAAAAATATTAAACATAAAAACATAACAATTGAGCAGGCTGCTAAAAATAATCACCATTAAAATGTAAACAACTATTATAAATACATTTGTATATTATTAAATATATTTATTAAATATGAGGTCCGAATAAGTTAGGAAAAATAAAATATATATGTGATTATAAAATATGCACAAATATACCTACAAACACATAAACTTCAGTAGCCCCAACCATGCACCATGATACCTATTTGATAATTAATGCCTAATACATACAAAATTGTGTACATTTTACAAATGTATTTGACAAGAATCTTACTTTCTGATTGTTGGTTGCAGAATTGTATATTTCTCCCTGTATGTTGTTCAAATTATTTATACATTTCTATTTGTTTGTTTTTTGTCTCTACCTTTTCTATTCGACCTATCCATAAATGGCTGATGTGAATTAAAATGTCTTGTTTAGTAGACTTACCAGTTTTTACTCTAATTTTATCAATTTTATTTCATGCATGATGAATCTATTCTGTTGAAACATATTTGTAATTGCTATCTACTTTTGATGTATAAAAATTTGATCATGATATAATAACCCTATTTATTCCTAATACTGATTTTTAAAGTCTATATAATCTTAATATATCTAAACCACAGATTTTTTGGTTCACTGTTATTAGCCTCATATTTTTATATCATACTTTCACATTCAACTTCCTTGACTACTTAGTCTTTATAGATATCTCTTATAAAGAACAACAGACATTATTTAAATCAAACCTTAGAAGGCAATTTGGTACATTTACATTTGTTGTAATAGAAGTTATTTGAAAATACTCCAAAAAGTTAATGAAAAAATCTGTATAAGTTTTATTTTTATTTTCTAATCATTTATACATGTATTTCATAGTAGATGCCCATACCACTTATTTACTAAAAAGAGAAGAGTTTTAGGATATTCTCACTAATTATTCTCCACCATTTTTTATGTTGAATTTTAATTCTAGATGTGTGTGTGTGTAAATCATTTTTTTAAATCTTAAATATTATCTATTCTGACATATCACTTCTAATTGCAAAGTATTTGGTCAACCATCCCTCACTATCTCTTTGATATCTCCAGCATTTGTTCCTTCTTTTATTTACTTTCTCCAAAGGTATTTTCTTTCTTTTTTTTTTTTAATAATTTTTGTTTGTTTGTTTTTTAGTTTACATTCAAGTTAGTTATTTTCTACATGTTTGTATGTTAAATCTGACCTAATGTTCATGATCTTGTTTATAGAATGGCCTTATGTTTGTTTACTTTGTTTGGCTATAAAATTATAGACACAGTGTTATCTTGTTGAAAATAATACTGTATTCTTCAGAATAGATTCTTAAATCTTGCTATTGAAAACTCAAATGCCAGGGTGCCTGGGTGGCTCAGTCAGTTAAGCATCTGACTCTTGATTTTGTGTCAGGTCATGATTTCACTATTCCTGAGTTTGAGCCCCATATTAGGCTCTGTGCTGACAGCATGGAGTTGGCTTGAGACTGTCTACCTCTCTCTCTGCCCCTCCTCCCATTCATGATTGCTGGCTCTCTCAAAAAAATAAAATTAAGAAGAAGAAGAAGAAGAAGAAGAGGAAGAGGAGGAAGAGGAAGAGGAAGAAGAAGAGGAAGAAGAAAAGAAAAGAAAAGAAAAGAAAAGAAAAGAAAAGAAAAGAAAAGAAAAGAAAGAAGAGAAAAAATATCTAATGCCAAGTTGACCCTGACTCACTTGCATGTATAATCTCTTTTTGGAGACTTTATTTTTTTCTTCATTTTTTTAATGTTTTTTACTTTTGAGCCAGAGAGAGACAGAACCTGAGAGGTGGAGGAGCAGAGAGATAGGGAAACACAGAATCTGAAGCAGGCTCTAGGCTCTGAGCTGTCAGCACAGAGCCCTACAGGGAGCTGGGACCCACTAACTGTGAGATCATGACCTGAGCTGAAGTTGGGCACTTAACTAACTGAGCCACCAGGAACCATGAAACTTTTTTTTATTATGTTCCTATTTTATATTCTTAAATGTCTCTATAATATATTTAAGTTTGCTTCTTTCCCCTTAGTAGTCTGTAGGCTTCTTTATCCTGAGGTTGTTCATCCTTCTTACATTCTATAAAAACATATCTTTTTTGTTTAAGGTCTTTTCTCTGTTCCTTTAAACTTTTCTCTTTCTGAGATTTGTGTCATTAGGTTTGTGGTAACGAGATCACAGCATTTCTCTCTTATCCTTCATACACTGTATTTATTTTTATTAATTTTTATTATATGTTTATTGTTTATCCTTTTTTTCTACATTTTTGGTAGTGCCTCTGTATCTGAGCTACAATATCAGTATTTTTTTATTTCTCAGCTGTATTCATCATATTACTTATCCAATCTATTCTTTTCTGTACTTCAGCAATCACATTTGTAAACATAACATTTCCATGTGGATTCCTCTTAAAGTTTTATTGCATAATGATTCTCTTGTCAGTGTTTTAATTTAGTGTGATTAATAGGCTTATATTTAATTATTTTTCTCTCTTTTGTGGCAGCCAGCTTCCGACAGAATTCATAGTACAGTTCTTGTTTTTTTTTGAAGATAATTGGTTCTCTTCATGTGTCTTGATATTCTGACATGCGAAAATCATCTGTGTTTTATCAGTACTTTTGTACTAAAAAGTACACAGGAAATCGGCTGAATATCCAAATTAGGTTTAATAAATAAGAAGCTGAGTCATCTCTTGTATTAAGATCCAAATCACCACAAAATCATACTTCATTCCATTACACATCTCCTCATTTCAGAGATTTATCCTCTACCTCTATTCAGCATTCTCCCAGGTGACAGTTAGAAAGCACTCATTGACTGCAATCCACAAATACTGGAATTAGAATTTAGATAGAAAAGTGACTTCTTAAGGCTGGTCAACTTCTTCCCCCTGTTTCTCTCATGTCCTCAATCCTGTGGTGTTTCTGCATGACCTGATTTTACTTACATGATATCTTCAGCAGCATGAAAGCAGGCATTTACTGTCCTGAAGCAAGAGAAATCTAGGGAAAAACAAAACAAAACAAAACACTCCAGGTCTTGATGTATTTTCCCTATAATTTTCTTGATCATGGAAGAAGGAGTCAGCAATCTGTGGTTATTTTTAGTAATTTCTAGAAGATACTAACAAAGGCTTCTCTAAAACCCCATCATTTAAAACCTATTAATGATTCTTTTTCTCTCTCTCTCTCTCTCTCTCTCTCTCTCTGTTACTTTTAGCTGAAGGAATCACTAACTGACAAAATAACATGTACATTTTTAGTTACAAAAATATCCATCATTAAAGTTAGGAATATATAAACCAATCTCAAAGTAATAAAATTCACTTAAAATCAAAGATAATAACTGACAACATATTGTATATTAATTTTAATATCTTATATATTAAGCATTAGGGTTATATATATAATTACATATAAATGCATATATATTTACAAAAGTAAACATAATAAATAACATATTTTTTACAGAAGAATACCAATTAAATTTCATTTTGATCCTAATGAAATAGGTTAAAATGTATATATTCAAACATTTTTGTTTTTCTTTACAATTTCAGACCAAATTATATAACATATGTATGTTTTGAAATTTTATTTTATTTTATTTGTTTGTTTATTTTGAGGAGGAGAGGGGCAGAGAGAGGGAGCTAGAGAATCCCAAGTTGACTCTGAGCTAATAACAGAGAGCGGGATCCCATGAACTGTGAGGTCATGACCTGCATTGAAATTAAGACTTAGATGCTTAGCAACTGAGCCACCCAGGTGCCCTTGTTTTGAAATTTTAAATAAAATATTTCTAATATTCTAGATTTAGAGTATTTTCCCTCCATTAATTTTCCTTATAGTTTACCTATTTTCTCAGAATCTTCCAAGATAAGAACTTCAGAGGAAATCTGGAAGAAATAAGATTGATTGCAGTAGGAATGAACACTTTATTCTCTGTAAAACCCAAAGTGTTCCCTTTATGGTTCAGTTTTGAAAATGTCGTTATTTCTATGACATGTTGAATTTCATTATCAAGGCCATGTACTCATTAAAGGTGTTCTTAAAAATAGATGAATTGAGAAATCATATAATTAAACTTATACAAAAAAAGAGTACCCCAATGACTTAAAGTTAAATCATAACTATGGAATTTCATGAAGCATTGAAAGTTAAAACTTTTACTTATGTTTTTCTCTATTCTCTGTAGAAAAAAAATGATTTATGGTCAAGTCAGTACTTTCTATATAATCAAGCTATAAAACATAAAAACTTAAAATTCTGTTTAATATCAAATTACATATACAAATTTACCTGATAAATTGTATAATACATATTTTCTGTCAGTAGTCTTTTGTAGTGTTCAGGAAAATATTATTTTGATTAGACATGTTATATAATTCCATAAATTGAAATATGTTGAAATTATCTTTTGACATATAGATGACATCTATATTTATTCTTTGATAAACAGCATTCATGAAAAGTTGCCCTGAGAAAATCAAGATATGATAAATCAATGACAGATTTAAAATAACAAAAACAAATAAATAAGTTTCATACATTCTTGGATTCTTTACCAATAAGCATGTTCTTAATAAGCACACTAAACTAGCAGTCACCAATGAGTTAACTTTGTGCCACTGCAACACCAAGTACGATAGAGCAGGAAGAAAAATTCCAATTATATAGTAGATATTAAAATTAAACTTTTGACCAGAGAACCCATCTTATCGCTATGTTCCCTAGGAGGGATCACAGGGATCACATCTGTTGAGAGATAAGTCATTCATGCTGCTTCACATCTTGTAAGCAGAAGTGTTAACTGTTTTTGTTCCAGACTACCTTTCTAAGAGTGTATTTATTTGAAAGTGCCTTGGCCTATAGATTTTGTCCCTCTGTAGTGAAGGGCAAATTTGCTTGCTTGTATCCTATTACAGTAAGTTTACTTACTAAACTTACTAAACTTTGAGTTCCTCAGCCATGACACAAACCCACTGTGTGCTCAGCATCTACTTCAGCCTCTTGTTTCACCATTATGGATGGTTGTTGGGGAGGTATTAGCAGAAACTTAGAGCTTAAGACAACACAAATGTATTCTGTCATAGTTTCTATAGGTCATAAGTTTGGCATTTCATAATTCAAATCTGTATTCAGACTCTTATTGGACTGACATATAAGTTTTGAGTAGAGCTGTGTGGTTCTCATCTCGGGCTAAGAGGCCTCTTCCAACCTCATTAGTTGCTGATAGAATTAATTTCCACACAGCCATAGGGACTGAGGTCTCTGTTTTGCTGCAACCTGTTTCCCAGGGACTGCTTTAAGTTCCTACAGGCCATCCTGAGTTCCTTGCAAGCATGTTTTCATTATTTCAGGCCAGTCTGAGCATGTCTCTCTGACTTCCTATTCTGCAATCAGGCAAAGATAACCCTTTGCTTTTAGAGGACTCACTTGATTATGTTCGGCCCACTCAAGATAGTCTCCCTTTTGCCATATAACAACATAACCACAGGAATGAGATTTCAAAATACTCATAATCTCTTCCAAGAGTCAAAGGAGGTTTTCATACAAGGAAGAGCAGGGTCACTGTGATCATCTAAGAATGATACTTGGGGTGCCTGAGTGGCTTGGTCTGTAAGGTGTCCAAAATCGGCTCAGGTCATGATCTCTTGTTCGTGGATTTGAGCCCCTTGTCGGGCTCTGTGCTGACAACTCAGAGCCTGGAGCCTGCTTCAGAATCTGTGTCTCCTTCTCTCTCTCTCTACCTCTTCCCTTCTTGTGCTCTGTCTCTCTCTCTCAAAAATAAATAAACATTAAAAAAAATAAGAATGACCCCTATCACAGTGGACAAGAGGAACTGACACATGTTATGTAACTTGCTATGCAATTAGTAATAAAGGTCTTTGTCTGTGAAAGAGGAACTTTGTAGTTTCTTCCAACATCTAGGAAACAGTATTAGTATAAATTGTTTGCTGAAAAGTAGGGTAACATCTCAGGCAATTCACCATTTTGATAATTCTTTTCACCAAAGCAGTAGATAATGTACTATCTGGAAAGATGAAAAAATATATTTGAGAAGCTGATTGTTTATTTCTGCTTTAGGTTAATGATAATAGTAAGACTGTTTCTTTTTTTTATTTTTTTAATGTTTTTATTTTTTATTTTTGAGACAGAGACAGAGCACGAGCGGGGTAGGGGCAGAGAGAGAGGGAGACACAGAATCTGAAGCAGGCTCCAGGCTCTGATTTGTTAGCACAGAGCTTGACACGGGGCTCGAACTTGTGGACCGTGAGATCATGACCTGAAGTCAGATGCTTAACCGACTGAGTCACCCAGGCGCCCCAAGACTGTTTCTTTAAGACTGAGCCAACTGGCATAAATGGTGATGAAAGGATTCCAGAAAGGCAGAGGTTAGATGCTAGAATGTAACTTTCAGATGTAATTACCACCAGTATAAGTATATGGAGCACCTCCCTGAATTCTCATATTGGTTTCCCGACATGTGAAATGAGAGTAGAAATTGTAGTAGAAAGACAATATTGGAAACTTCCGAATGTGTCCTCCTGCCTCAGCCAAGATGGTACCTCAGATGTCTTCCTGAATCCCATCAGGAAATGCAGAGACTGGAAACTCCATCAAATACTGTAATGTGGGTTCCTTATCATATCCTCATTTATACCACTTGTCTAGATCCTGGAAGACTACATGAAACATGGAGAATGATGGCCAACTACTAGCAACAAGATAGTTCCCAAACCAACTGTGGTGTGCTGGTAAGAGTCACTGCCACATTACATACAGGAAAATATGTTCTTAACTATGCTTATAAATGAAAAAAATCACACTAATTATTTTTATGTGGGAAAGATAGCAGCATAGATACACTGTCTTATTCAGGATTATGTTAATATTTTATTGTAAGAATATAGTCTTAAGGGAATTTGGTTGTCTTGAGCATTCCTGAGAACATCATGTTGATCCATTATATTGATGGTATTTTGCTATTATGGAAATGATTTGATAAACAGTAGGTGGTAGGTACTCTACATGCCATAGAAAGACCCATGTCTATGAAAAGATTGGAGATCAGTCTTAGGTAGATGCAGAGACTTGACAACTCAATGAAACTGTTAAGGCTCCAGTAATCTTGGTCCTGCTGAGATTTATGCTTTAAGTTAAAGGTCATGTTGCTGCCCTCCTGTTAAAGATTAAATATGTGTGTTCCACTCAACAAATTCATATGTTTAGATCCTAATGCCCAACGTGATGGTATTAGGATGCAAGTCCTTTGGGATGTGATTAAAGTATGAAAGGGGAGCCCTCATAATGGATTCATATTCTTATGAAAGAAAATGCTTTCTCACATCCTTTGCCATGAAAGACACAGCAAGAAGACATACCCATGAACCAGGAAATTGACCCTCACTTGACACTGAATCTGACAGCACCTTGATCTTAGGTCCTAGCCCCAAATTGTGAGAAATAAATTTCTGTTCTTATAAGCCATATAGTTTATGGTCTGTGGCACTTTGTTATAGCAGCCTGGATGGACTAAATGAAACACAAATTAAAGACTCATGTAAGTGAAACAGCAATCTACCATCCCCCAGAAATGGTACATTTGAGGTTTATCCCAAACATGTACAGTTTTCATTTCATTTACCTCTATTGCACCAAAGTCTCTTTCTCAAATTGCATCTGGGGCCTAAGGAAGGGGAAGCAAAAGTAGCTCAGTCTGGTTAAAAGGTGGGTTGATCCAATATGATGTACTGAGTGGAAACTGGAGATGAACTGCTACAACAGTATGAGCTAAGTAAGGCATGGCTCAGAAGAATGTCGGTGAAGGAAATACTCCTAGTGGCAGAAATGTGAGCAGAACACCTAGTCAGTCATTTTTTCTGAAGGTTTAAATGGCTCAAATTAAGAACATTCACGGACTATTGGTGTGAGTAATGGCTCAACTGGTTGGCCAAAGGCCTAGAAGTAGAAATTTTAAAAGACTAAATGCAAGAAAGTTTGTGGAAAAGGTCTCTGTATAAAACTGTGTAAGCATAAAGTGGTAGGTCTTTGTATTTCATGTTTATGTCAACTAGAGTGCATTACCACAAGATTATTTCATGCATATAGAAAAGATAATTTTTCTATGATTCCTAGCCTTTCTCATTGGCCAGTACAGTGGTGTATGTCAAAAAGAAATGACTGATGTACTATCCTCAGAACTCCAAAAACATTGCTGTTGAGAATACGACTTATTTTGCAGAAGGATCATGATCATGGAATAAAGTTTTCCTAATCTAGCCTTTATCTTCTGGAAGCAGTAATTCTAGTGAAACAATAGATTGCACTATTTTATTATAAATAAGACTTCAGCTCAAAGAAATCTTCCTGACTTGTTAGAGTAATATTCTTGAAGAAACAATAACTTCACAGAACCGGTAGCTAATATATTATGTTCAAATATATGGAATCAAAAGATAGAAGTATCTCTGGTCTCTCTAACAATTATTTCTAGTGCACCACTCTGAGAATTTTTTTCTTTTTTTTTAAATTCCTGAATCCTGTGTTTTTCTCTATCAGAGGTCAGGGGTCCTGGAACTAGGAGCAGATGAAATTGCTTCCAGTAGGGGACACAGGCAGATGTTGTAGTTATTATTACTTTGCAATCTGGGATCTCCATATGGAACAGCAGACAAAAGAATTTCTTTACTTGAGTGGATAATTGGCTCTGATGACCATAAGAAACTAGATTTGCTGTTACATTATGGGTGCAGGAAAGTGTATGGAAACCCTGAAGCCCACTGTTTGGTCACTTAATTCTTCCATGCCTGATGATAGTGGTTAATGGACAGTTACAATAGTCATGGGTGACAAAGGGTAAAACAAGTAGGGGTTTGACTTCTTCAGAATAATGTTTGATATCAAGCAACCTAGAATTTCTGAAATACTAACTACAGATAAGGGAAATCTATCTTTGGTACTGGAGGAGGCAGAAAGTTTCAGCTTTGGAAAAAGTTGGAGCAATAAGGAATGCAGTTTGTTCCAATAACACTCCCAAGTTATGTCTTTTGTAGATAATGCAGACTGTGTTCCTAGACTACTCCAAGATTTGTTACAATTTTGGCTTCTTTCTGGTCTAAATAAGATTTTGTTTTGTTTTGTTTTGTTTCAGTCACTTGAACTCAAACTGAATACTAATAGAAAATTCTATGTGTAAAAGAGATTGGTCCAGAAAAGCTTTTTCAAGTTAAAGAGCAAACAGATGGGAATGGAACACTAGGGAATTCCAATATTTAAGGTTTGTGTAGAGGATGAAGTCCCTAAAGACAATAAAATTGCTGAACCAGACGGTAATACAAAGCTAATGATGTTGAAATTATTAATCCAAAATAATATTTCAAGTAGGAAGAAGTGGTCAATGATGTCAGTTATCATAAAGAACCACATAAGATAAAGATATAAAATTATTTTTATTTATTTTTTCTTTAATTTGGTAATTACTAGGTATTTGGTTAATAGGATAGCTTCTCTGATTTTAAAACTCAATAATACATACTTCCCTTGCATTAATTTTGATCTTACTCCATTGATATATTTTCATATTAGCAGTATTTTTCTTTATACCCACTATTTTCAAGTGGTTCATATCTCTAATATCCTTTTCTATCCTTTTCTTGGAAAACTCTACGCTTATTTAATATTTTTAGTCTTGACATTCCATCAATCCATTTGAAAAAAAAGAGATAGGAAATATGAGAAAAGAGGTATGAGCATAGATGTGTTAATATCCATATAATAATAATGAATAATCCAAAATGAATGGTAGTAGTAATATAGGGGTGAAAATATTTGAAGAAATAATGTTTAAGAATTTTCTCATGTTCGGGGCACTTGGGTGGCTCAGTAGCCTGAGTTTCTGACTCTTGGTTTCGGCTCAGGTCAAGATATCATGGTTTATTGAGTTCAGCCCTGCATCAGGCTCTGTGCTGGTGGTGTGGAACACGCTTGAGATTCTCTCTCTCTCCCTTTCTCTGTCCCTCCTCCACTTGTACTGTCTCTGTCTCTCTCATAAAATAAGAAACGTAAAAAAAAAAAGAATTTTCTCATATTCAATGAAGATAAGAGACCTACTTATTGCCTTCGGAAAGTGAAAAAACAAACTATTTAAAAAAATATTCAGGGCACCTGGGTGGCTCAGTCCTCGGTTAAGCGTCTGACTTCGGCTCAGGTCATGATCTCACAGTTCATGAGTTTGAGCCCTGCATCAGGCTCTGTGCTGACAGCTTAGAGCCTGGAACCTACTTCAAATTCTAGGTCTCCCTCTTTGCTCCTCCCCTGCTCATGCTCTGTCTCTCCCTCCTTCAAAAATAAATAAAAAACATTAAAAAAATATTCAAAACCAGCATAGTGGAATTTAAAAACAGAACACACATCAATTAAAATGTGCATATTCTTTCCAACTACATACAAAAATGACAATATACTAAAAATGTACTTTTATACACTAGCAATTAATAACAAAAATGATTAAAAAAACTATTTAAATTGCATCCAAATACATGAAATACTTGGGGATAAATTTAACAATATATGTGAGAAATCAAGCTCCTGACCATAATGAAATGATGTGTGGTTTTTTGGACCGAAACATAAGCAATTACAAAAGCTTTATCTGGCAAACATCATGGGGAAAAGCCGCCCTCCCCACACCAGATTTGGTGCACATCAAGTGCACTGCAGTATCTGAGGAAAGTTACAGTCAAGGACTGATATTCCCCTAGCTGGCCATCTTTTTATGCTTAGCTGCATTCGTAGTTTAGGTGCCTCCATTTGAAAGTCACCTGTAAGGGAAATTTGAAGACACTGTTCTCCATCTCACTCAGCTCTCAATATTTTTCCACTTCTATTCCTTTCCCCATCCCTATCACCTTTCTGTCCATAAAATTGAAGGTGTCTTTCTGGGGGGAGACTTTCTTGATAGTGTAACAATCCCTTCACCTTTCCATGTACTGATTCACCTGAGTGATATTCCATGCAGGGAAAATGGAACAGGAGGCAGTTGCCATCTTCTCTGTTTTTAGATTCTTGCTTATACTGTGGCAGTAAATGATTAAAGGCTTGACTGTCACTTTCATTTTTGGCTTGTTGCTTTGTCTATCCTGATACCTGGCAACTCAAGCTCTCCCTCCAGCTCGGCTGAGCTCCTGGCAACGAATTTAAGACTCATACACTGAAAAGTACAAACATTTTTGAGAGAAATTAAAGAAGAAAAAGACATGTTACATAAAAGGATTGTAAAAATCAGTATTTTGAAAATATCAATTCTCCCAAATTAATTTATAAATTCAGAATAATCTCAAATTTCCAGTAAGATTATTGTTTTATGCACTGACAAGCAAATTCTAAAATTTATGGTAAGATAATAGATATAAAATAGCCAAAGTAATTTGAAGTGAATAAACAAATTTGAAATATTTATACCTGATTTAGTTATAGTATTCAAGAGAGTTAATTACATTAAGGAGAAGAGGTAATTACAGGTTACATTAAGAGGTAATTACATTAAGGATAGGTGTATATATATTAATGGAACAGATTATGTAGTACAGATATACTCACACAATCACTTCAAGTGATTTTTGTTGTTGTTCCAGATTTCTTTTAAATCGTCATATGAAACTGATTTTTAACTTCCAGAAAAGTTGAAAATAGGGCACTGACATTTCCCAAACACCCTTCACCCAGCCTCCCATAATGTTAACATCTTACATAACTGGAAATTTGTTAAAACCAATATATCAGTACTGGTAAAATACTGTTAATTATTGACTTTACTTGGATTTCACCAGATTTTCTATGCTTTTTTTTTTTTTTTTCTGTTCCAGGATGCAAACCAAGATACTACACATTGTATTTAGTCTTCATGTCAGTCTCCTGCAGTCTGTGACAGTTTCTCTGTCTTTCTTTGTTATCCACGATCTTGACACTTTTGAAGAGTGCCCTAGTATCTGCTTTTCTGAGAAATCACAGGACAATTCAATTGTTTAATATGCTTAAGTCATATTTAGATCTATTGAATGCTTTATATTTTGAGTTATTTTCCTGATAATAACTAAACAAAATTGAAGTCATTTTATTAGATAAAAATATTTGCCAACATGTTATCTCAAGTCTTTGTGAAATGTCCTTTATCACTTGCCAGGAAGTTACCATTTTGGCATCTCAGGCCAAAGTACAGAATACTAAATCCTTTTCATCCTCACCATCTAATTAACCAACTGTTCAATTACACGTTGCCATTTTCCTTCCAAAATCTCAAATTTCAACTAGAATAAGAGTTAAAACTACAACCTATGCCCTAAAATCTTCTAATTTTGTATAATACCTTTTGCTGAAATTTTTCATTTTCAAATGTTTTGATTATATAGACACCAAAGTTGTATAGGTACATAATTAGCACCTTGTTAATTTATATAAAGTCATTGCTAAATTACTTTCTTGTCAATTATAGTAGCCATTGAATACTGCATATTCAAGAACTAATTGTTGTATTACTAAGTTGCACCATCTTGTTTTTCTTTTATAATTCATTTTGTAACCCATATAGGTATCAACATAAAGGCAAATTAAAAGATTAAGAAAAAATATTCTTTATCTATGCTTGTTACCAAAACCCAAGTTCAGTAGCCCATTGCTTGAAAAGCCAATACCCAACAAATGAGTTTTGAGTGGAATGGAATACAAGCTGTATTCAGGAGGCCAGCCACCTGGGGAAAAGGTGGACTCTTGTCCAAAGGCTAACCCCTAAGTTTTGTTCCTGGCCCAGGGATTTTTAAAGGGGTTTAGGGTAGTTAACCTGTTAAGGAAGCGTATTGGTCTATAACATTTCTTGATTACGTGCAGATTCGATGGTACCAGCAATAGGCATCATGGTGCTCAGAAGTTGTACCAGGAAGTCTAATCCCTCAGTGCCTAGGTGTTCTGCAAAAGGGGTCTGGATCCTTGAAGCCAGGGAGGGGTTGTGCATGAGAATCTAGTTTCCGTTTAATGACTGAGAAGTGCTTCATTATTATTTTTTTTTTTAGGAAAAATGTATGATCTATAGCTATACAAAGAAAGGATTAGTTAATCATGTGGGCTATGGGTACTTGTTAAAGCTTAAAGACTACTAGGTTGGCTGGAGGGGCCAAGGTGGCTTCATGCTCAGTAATTTGTTTTAGTTTAGATATAAATCTATCTTTTAGCCCTTCATGTGCAATTAGATATAAAGAGGTATTAACTTATTTTCATAACCACATATTTGACTTGAGTTTATTTGCCAAATTACATTTATAATAACCTGTCTTAGACTTTTAATTAAGGCTATTGAGTACTATACTTTAAAAATCGAAATGTAACTTAAATACCATAAATTCATTCTTTTAAATTATACAATTCTGTTTGCTTTAGCACATTCACAAAGTTCTTCAACCATCATGCCATCACTCTCTAATTCCAGAATATTTCATCCACACAGTAAAGTATGTACCCATTAGCAGCCACTTCCTCTTCCTTCTCCTCCACTGTTTTTGGAAACCATCAACATACTCTTTTTATAGAAATGCCTATGTTGAATTTACATATACATGGAATTATATAATATGTGATTTTTGTGTCTGGTTTCTGTCATTTAATATAAATGTTAAAAAATTCCACCATGGAAGAGAGATCACAACCAACACCAAGAAACACAATTATTAGAGAATATTGTGAAAAATTGTATGACAACAAACTAGATGACATGGAGGAAATGGACAGATTCAAAGACACCCACACACTACCAAAACTCAAACAGGAAGATGTAGAAAATTTGAACAGACCCATAACCAGCGAAGAAATTGAATCAGTTATCAAAAATCTCCCAACAAATAAGAGGCCAGATGGCTTCTCAGGGGAATCTACCAGACATTTAAAGCAGAGTTAATACCTATCCTTCCCAAACTATCCCAAAAAATAGAAATGGAAGGAAAGCTTCTGGACTCATTCTATGAGTCCTTGATTCCCAAACCAGACAGACTGCACTAAAAAGGAGAATTACAGGACAATATCCCTGATGAACATGGATGAAAAAATTCTTAACAAGATACTAGCAAATCCAATTCAACAGTATATTAAAAGAATTATACACCGTGATCATGTGGTATTTATTCCTGGGCTGCAGGGCTGGTTCAGTATTTGCAAAACAATAAATGTGATACATCATGTTAATAAAAGAAAGGATAAGAACCATATGATCCTGTCAATAGATGCAGAAAAAGCATTTGGCAAAATACAGCACCCTTTCTTAATAAAAACCCTCAAGAAAGTTGGGATAGAAGGAACATACCTTAACATTATAAAAGCCATATGAAAAGCCCACAGTTAATATCATCCTCAATGGGGAAAGACTGAGAGCTTTCCCCTGAGATCAGGAACACGACAGGGATGTCCACTCTCACTGCTGTTGTTTAACATCGTGTTGGAACTCCTAGCCTCAGCAATCAGATAACAAACTGAAATAAAAGGCAAAAAAGTAAAACTTTCACCTTTCACAGAGGACATGATACTCTATATGGAAAACCTGAAAGACTGTATCAAAAAGCTGCTAGACCTGATACATGAATTCAGCAAAGTCACAGGGTACAAAATCAATGTACAGAAATGAAGCAACCAATAATGAAGCAACAGAAAGAGAAATCAAGAAATCTATCCCATTTATAATTGCGCCATGAACCATAAAATAATTAGGAATAAACTTAACCAAAGATGTAAAACATCTGTATGCTAAAAGCCATAGAAAACTTATGAAGGAAACTGAAGAAGACACAAAGAAATGGAAAAACATTCCATGTTCATGGATTGGAAGAACAAATATTGTTAAAACGTCAATATTACCCAAAGCAATCTACGCATTCAATGCAATCCCAATTAAAATTGCACTGGCATTCTTCACAGAGTTAGAATAATCCTAAAATTAGGATGGAACCACAAAATACCCTGAATAGCCAAAGCGATTTTGAAAAAGAAAACCAAAGCAGGAGGCATCACAATCCCAGACTTTAAGCTTCTATTACAAAGCTGTAATCATCAAGCCATTATGGTATTGGCACAGAAACAGACACATAGATAAGTGGAATAGAGAACCCAGAATTGGACCCAAAAATGTATGGCCAGCGAATCTTTGACAAAGCAGGAAAGAGTATCCAATGGAAAAAAGACAGTCTCTTTAGCAAATGGTGCTGGGAGAACTGGACAGCAGCATGCAGAAGAATGAAAATGGACCACTTTCTTACATCATATACAAAAATAAACTCAAATTGGATGAAAGACCAAAATTGAGAAAGGAAACCATCAAAACCTTCTTTGACCTTAGCTGCAGCAAATTCTTACTCAGCATGTCTCTGAAGGCAAGGGAAATAAAAGCAAAAATGAACTATTAGTACCTCATCAATAAGCTTCTGCACTGCAAAGGAAACAATCAACAAAACTAAAAGGCAACCAACAGAATGGGAAAAGATATTTGCAAATGACATATCAGATAAAGGGCTAGTATCCAAAATCTATAAAGAATTTACCAAACCCAACACCTGGAAAACAGATAATCCAGTGAAGAAATGAGCAGAAGACACGAATAGACATTTTTCCAAAGAAGACATCCAGATGGCCAACAGACACATGGAAAGATGTTCAACATCACTCATCATCCAGGAAATACAAAAGAAAACCACATTGAGATACCACCTCACACCTGTCAGAGTGGATAACATTAACAACTCAGGAAACAACAGATGTTGGTGAGGATGTGGAGAAACGGGAAGCCTCCTGCACTGTTGTTGGGAATGCAAACTGGTGCAGCTTCTCTGGAAAACAGTGTGGAGGTTCCTCAAAAAATTAAAAATCTACGACCCAGCAATAACACTACTAGGAATTTATCCAAAGGATACAGGAGTGCTGATTCATAGGGGCACATGTACCCCAGTGTTTATAGCATTGCTTTCAACAATAGCCAAATTATGGAAAGAGCCGAAATGTCCATCAATTGATGAATGGATAAAGAAGATGTGGTTTATATACATAATGGAATACTACTTGGCAATAAGAAGGATTGAAATCTTGCCATTTTCAGCAATGTGGATGGAGCTGGAGGGTGTTATGCTAAGTGAAATAAGTCAGAAAAAGACAGATATCATATGTTTTCACTCATATGTGGAATTTGATAACCTTAACAGAAGTCCATGGGGGAGGGGAGGGGAAAAATAGTTTCAAACAGAGAGGGAGGCAAACCATAAGAGACTGCTAACTACAGAGAACAAACTGAGGGTTGATGGGGAGGCGGAAGAGAGGGGAAAATGTGTGATTGGCATTGAGGAGGACACTTGTTGGATGAGCACTGCATGTTGTATGTAAACGATGAACCACGTGAACTCCCAAATTCATGAGAACACTGTATACATTGTATGTTAGCTAACTTGACAGTAAATTATATTTAAAAATAAAGATTCCACCATGTTGTGGCATATATCAGCACTCTATTTTGAAGTGTATAGATACAGTGTATTTTACTTCTTTTCATCAGTTGATGGACATTTGGGTTGTTTCCCTGTTTTGGCTGTCAAAGATAATACTGCCATGAACATTCTTGCTGTCCGCAACTACGTGGATAGAACCAGAGGGTATTATGCTAAGCTAAATTAGTCAGAGAAAGATGAATATCATATGACTTCACTCAAATGAGGACTTTAAGATACAAAACAGATGAACATAAGGGAAAGGAAGCAATAAGAATATAAAAACAGGGAGGGGGACAAAAACATATGAGACACTTAAATATGGAGAATAATCTGAGGGTTACTGGAGGGGTGGTGGGAGGGGGGATGGGCTAAATGGGAAAGGGGCATTAAGAAATCTATTCCTGAAATCATTCTTGCACTCTATGCTAACTTAGATGTAAATTTAATAAATAAATAAAATAATGCTGCAGTAAACATACATGTACAATTTTTCATGTGAACATGTTTTCAGTTTTCTTGCATATGTACTTAGGAGTGGAATTGTTGGGTCTGTACCAGCTCCATGCTTAACTTTATTGAGGAATTGCTAAACCATTTTCCAAAGCAATTGCAACATTTTATACTCCCACCAACATATATGAGGTTTCCAGTTGCTACACATCCTCCTGGACATGGACACTGTTATTGACTATCTTTTAATTATAGCTATTCGAGTGGCAGTAAATTATATCTCATTGTGGTTTTGATTTGCATTGCACAGATGACTAAAATTGCTGGAAATCTTTTTTCATGTGCTTATTTGAAACTTCTACACTTTTAAAACTAGTTTTCCAATATATCAGGAGAAATGTGGCAGGGCAGGGGTTAGAAAAGCTGACTTAAAAGTTAATTGCAGAATACTTTTAAACATCTTTCATAATCTCAAACCATCCAGTTTACATTTAGTCAGCAAAAAAAATTGGTCAATGTAAAGAAACAACAATAATAATAAAAACAATAAGAGTTATACATTTTAAAATCCCATTACTGTCCTTAGGAAAGAGTTTAGATACTGTGTCTAGATGAGCACTTGTTATAAAAAAGATTGAATCACAATGAAAATATTTATATTATCCAAACTTTCAGAGTCCTTTCAACCAAAGCAATTTTATTTTCACATTCATTAAGTTTATTCTCTCTATATTTACTCCATCAGGTCCATCATGACTTACACAATGCTATTTCCTTAGATCTGTTTCTTCATCTGAGTAAGTCAATGTAAATAGCATTCATATTAAATGGTTAAATATATATATATATATATATATATATATATATATATATATATATATATACACACACACACATACATATATGTTATATATAAAATAATATGTGTATTAAAATATCACACTATTAAACCAAAAGCACCTCTCATGAGAGTCAAGGTTTTGTTTTTTTTAAATTTTTTTTAATGTTTATTTTTGAGACAGAGACAGAGCGTGAGCAGGGGAGGGGAAGAGAGAGAGGGAGACATGGAATCTGAGGCAGGCTAGAGGCCTTGAGCTGTTAGCACAAAGCCCCACGCAGGGCTCAAACTTGTCAACTGTGAGATCATGACCTGAGCAGAAGTCAGATGCTCAAACAACAGCCACCCAGGTGCCCTGAGTCAAGGTTTTACATAGAAGAAGAATAATCTAATTGGCCACTAAGGCATGTAATAAATTTATAAACAAAATTTTTGCTTGAAAATTGTAATGAAACCATAGGTAATACTGAAGATAAAAAATGAAAAAGTATGGTATCTGACTCTTGATTCCTGCAAAGGTAATGATCTCATGGTTCATGAGTTTGAGCCCCGAGTTGGTTTTTGCACAGACACTATGGAACTTACTTAAGATTCTGTCTGTCTCCCTCTCTCTCTCTGCCCCTCCCCTGCCTGCACTCGCTTACTCACTCTCTCAAAATAAATAAAAGTGAAAATTAAAAAAATGAAAGTTATTCATCAATCTTTACTCTGAAATTTCAAGAGCTTTCATGTAAAGTTCACTTGGAAATACTTTAGATAATTCCTAAAGAATTGAGTTCCAACAGCTACAGAAGTTTAATTAACATGCTGTTGTTAACCAAACTTTATTTGGTACTGACTGCCAAAAAGTTAAATGAGAAATTGTCATGCTTAAGGTGTTAGATTTTAAAAAAATGAATTTTGGGGGGCACCTGGGTGGCTCAGTCAGTTGAGTGACCAACCCTTGATTTCAGGGTCGTGAGATCAAGCCTCAGGTCAGGTTCCATGCTGAGTATGGAGCCTGCTTAAGATTCACTCTCTCTCTCTCTCCCTCTGCTCCTTTTCCCCACTCTCTCCCTCTCTCTCAAATAAAAATAAATGTATTTTTTCTAAGTGAACTTTTTAAGAGTACCTAGATACCAAGAAAAATTCAAAGTTTTTCATTTAGAAGGAAGTTAGAGAACATATATATCACTTGTGCTCTCCACTATCACCTTCTAATGTGTCTATTTCTAGGGCATTGTATTGTAAGTTGTTTATACTCAAGCGTGCAAGAGTACTAAAACTGATCAATGATTAGTACTTTCAATTTTTTGCACTTGTCACTACACAGTTTAGCAATAGTTCATTTTTATCTAATACCTTCTACTTTTTAAGTTTTTTACTAATTTATCTTATATTTTGTCACATGCACTAAAATGTAGCTTTCGTGAGGGCAGGGTTTTTTCTACTATGATCATAGTTCTATTCCCAATGTTTGTAAACATGCCTACCTCAGGTAGGTGTTCAATAATTATATATTAAATAAAATGAATGAATTATTCTGAGATTGAAAGTTAAATGTTATACACCTCACCACCCAACTTTTCATTCAACAAATATTCATTCAGCATCTAATGGGTTTTAAGTATTCAGATATTATATAGGAATACACAAATGAGCTTGTGGTCTTGTCCAAATGTTATTATTGAAATTTATGGAATTTT
Organism: Panthera pardus; assembly: GCF_024362965.1. Classification (NCBI taxonomy): domain Eukaryota; kingdom Metazoa; phylum Chordata; class Mammalia; order Carnivora; family Felidae; genus Panthera; species Panthera pardus. The sequence continues at coordinate 83,720,782 of NW_026526810.1, forward strand.
ATCACTATGTGTCACACATAACAAACCTTAAATTTGTGCTATATAATGGAAGATTTTTGAAATAGGATTCCATTATGGATTAATGCATGCTTTCTATTTTGCTGTAAGACATATTTCCTGATTCTGACAAGGTGTATTAAATCACTCAATGGTAAGATAGAGTTTTTTTCTCAGTATTTGAGTGTTTTAGTTACCAGGAATTACCTGTTTGGGTCACAAAGCTATTTATATCAATTGAAGGTGTTATTATAGTTAAAATAATTTTATTTCCTATGGACCAATGAGATATGGGTATACAATAATACAAATTGTTCTTTCTATAGAAAATAGTTGAAATGTTTCTGAAAGATTGATAAAAAGGACAAAATAAAATGCTGCTGGATTAGGTATGGGTAAGAATTTTTTTAAACTGATATTAAAAACTATAGAAAGTGATGTCAGATGAGTATACTTCTCTACTTTAAGAAAAAATGAAAATTGTATTTAAAGCACATACAAATAGGTCAGGTATAAAATTTTTATGATTCTCTGAAATTTAGTCTATCATATGCAGACTTTTGGGGTCTGATACAATAGACAGACGCTTTAGAGTGTTTAACATGAATTAAAATCTCACCTGTGCCATTCATAATCTATGAGTATCTACATAAAAATGGTTAATTTCCTAATCTTAGGTTCTCTAATCTGTGAAATTTTGTGATATTTCATGACTTAAAAAACGTAAATTCCAAAACAAAAGCATTCAAAAATTAAAAGATGATGTCACAACATTTAATTATTAAGTTAAAGGTAAATTTTAAATCACCCAAAATGTTAATTATCCCAGAGTTTTCATCTTTGTGTTTCATGACAAGTATTTCAAACATATGTCAATTTATTTCAGTTTACTTTGACCTTGGTGGAATGGTTAAGAGTGTATTGGAGAGCACATTCATGTTGGGTGTTAGGGTATAAGTTGTTTCATATAAGCTCACTTCCTTTGTATAATTATGAATACTTTGGTTTTGCTAGTATGATCAAAATTGCCTTTGTTAATTAATATTTTAGGTATTGAATGCATGTTGAAGTATTCCCATAAAAACATTCACATATCTTTGTATTTTTTTCTATTAAAGTACTTACAAAAATGGTAGCCTATAGAGAATAATGAAATATTGGAAAATTCAGTGAGTATTAGGAGGTAGTAATCAAATAAATAAGGCAATATTCTAATTTAATAGCAGGTTAACAGCACACGTCAAATCTACCAATATAAAACTTTTATTTACTTAGATGGCATCAATAAATTCAGTGTATCCACATTAAACTTGTACTTACATATGTGCTTCATGAATATTCAAATAACAGTATTTTTAAATATATAAATACTTGCAGTGAAACTGAATATTAAGTATCCCTAGGTAAAAGCTACAACTTTTAATTATAATATATGACTAAATTTACAGAGAGGAGGTTTGAATTTTGACTTACTAAGGAGATTGACTTATATAAAATATAACTAAGGACTTGAATATTAAATACACAATATCTTTTCTGATCACTAATTCCCCCACATTCTTGTCAGAACGCAACAGAAAGTATATATGGAATGAAATGAAATATTAAATCTTGATGAAGTGTTTTAACTCTGTGGTTTTTTTTTTAATGTTTATTTATTTTTGAGAGACAGAGCATGAGTTGGGGAGGGGCGGAGAGAGGGAGACACAGAATCTGAAGCAGGCTCCAGGCAATGAGCTGTCTGCACAGAGCCTGACACTCAGAGCCTGACACTCAGAGCCTGACACGGGGCTTGAACTCACAAGCTGAATGACCTGAGCCGAAGTTGGTCACTTAACCAACTGAGCCACCCAGGCACCCCTCTTGATGAAGTGATTTAAATCATACCATCTCCAACATGGTCATATATATTTTTAATATTCTTTAAAATGTTTAAATTTTTTTTAGTAAAATTTACCTTCTAAAATGATGCATATGATCTCATGGTAATTTTCAATGAGAAAAAACTCCATATCCCCTTTCACATTTGTATTTATAAACAACAATTGATCAGTAGGCAGATACCTATAAAAAAAAAAAAAAAGCTCATGGCAAATACCCCTTCGATGTCAGGGCAAAGGGAGTTTGGTGTTTTATCTGTTTCCCTAGCCTATAAGAACAATGGGAGGAACAACAACAACAACAAAAAGACCTAAGTTATAGTATTGCTGAATAAGTATTGAATAAATGACTTACACTGAAATGATTAAGGTCAAAAGTAGGAGAGATGGAGAGAAGGAAAGAAGGAGAAAGTGAAGAGAAAGAGTCTTGTTTTGACTTAAGATAATGGTAGAAGCTTTGAGATTTTGAATATCTCTGAACCAATTATTTAGTTGCTCTCTTAAAAATGCATTTATCCTTGCTTAGAAAAGACTTGAAGTGGTGTTGACTCTCTCTACTAGCTTTTGATTAAATTTTCAATGATAAAGGATACCTGTCATATGTCACTGCTCAGTAAGGACATCATTCTTCAGTCCAGTGACAGAGAAAGTAAATGCAGAGCAATAGAAAAAGGTCAATTTAATTATAGATACTAAGCTACATAAAATATTCTAATACTGCCAGTGCTTATACATGGATTATTTAAAAAGTACTCAGATCAGAGAAAACTACCTGTGCGACTCTGAGACTATTACCCATTATTAATTGTCAGGTGACATTTTATTGATCTCATCCATCAACTTTTTTTCTTCTTTTTTTTTTTTCAAATTTCTGAAACTAGTTGTTTTGGTACTGATTGTTCCTAAAGACTCTTGCTCACTTACTTCCCCTGTTGTGCTAATATGAACAGAGATTTGTAAGTATGCACTGTTCTTCTAACATACTTGTCATTAAACGCAAAATAATAGCAATAGATCAAGAAACACCATAAGATGACAAAACATTGTGAAATTAAGTATTTTCATGAATTGAGTGATAGGATTTTAATAATACCCAACTGTTCTTTAAGATTACAATTTATCTTCCTTCCCTTGTACTGGGGAGAGTAATATAAAAGATAACACTGAAGATTATGTGCTACATTTTTACAAAAATCTTACTTTACCATAAATGAAATATGGGTATTCTTATGAAAGCCAGGAAATCTAGAATAATAAAGATAAAAAAATTTTTCAGGATGGATTGATAATTTTTTCCTAAGAGAAACTAATGAGAAAAAAATGACTAAGGAAAAAGGTGTTATTAACAATTTTACTTAAAGTTTGTTTAATTGTATGTGTTATTTAAGAAGTGTTGAAAAAGTCACCCCTATTGGATTCAGTGGTCCTAGCATGCTCCTGCCAAAATACAAATTCTCTTAAATAACAGGATGAAAAGAGAAAGATACAAAAATATTAAAATTTAGGACTATAGCCTCTAGTCTGTTAAGGATATACTGAATGTCTGCTGAATGAGCAAATATTTAAACTCACCAATATTTATATTCGAATGTATAAAACGTTTGGAATTTGCTAGTCAAAAAATTAACTTATATTGTGTTGAAGCTCTTCTATTATTTTGGATTAGATGGTGGGTACATGACTATATTTTTTCCCCAAAATTATGGAATTGTATGCTTAAAAGGGTAAATCATACTCTAAGTAATTTCTCAATAAAAACGTATAAATTGTAAATTGATTTTAACATTCACTTATAGATCAGACTCTATATATGTAATAGGAAAAATCTTTCTATGCAAATGAATTGCATAGAATTATTTTGCCATTTAAATAATGACATTAATTTTTGAGAGATAGTTTTTAAAAACACATTTTAACCTTTTATATTTAAAATACTGTTTCAAAGATCAAACTATTGACTTACTATATGAAATGATTTTAAATATTTATATAGTAAATGTACTTGGTATGAATATTTTTCCTTAATTCCCTCGATAAGTGTTTTTTTTCCCCAAGAGACTAAAATATTAAATATCACAGACTGTTTCCTGGCTATCATATCCAACTATTATTTCTCATAATTTTACAACGTAATTATACTTTTAATTATTGGAATTCTGTAATATATAATTCAGTTTTATTCAGGAATTGTCTTGCACTTATAGAAAAGTGCAGTAAAGAGAACTAGGTCATAATTTTGAAGTACTCAGTCCTCCTGTGTGTCAAAGAGTTTGTGTAGGTGCATTGGCTTCTTTCCCTTCTAGCTTCTGGTGACTTCCCTCAGTCCTTGGCATTGTCTGGCTTAGCAGCTGCGTAGGTCTGTCTTCATATTCCCATGGCCTTATTTTTTTGTGTCTTTGTGTTTTCTCCTCTTCTAATAAGAACACCAGTCATTGAATTTGGGGCCCACACTAGATCCAATGTGATACTCTCTTAAGATCCTTAGCCAATTACATTGTCAAAAACCCTAATGATAAGTAAAGTGACATTCTATGATTCATTGTGCACATGATTTTTTTTTGGTGGGGGGAGTCCTATGATAGAATTGAAATGATTTATTTTTAAATGTTTGATAGAATTCATTAGTGAAATATGAATACATTTTGGGAAGGTTTGTTTCTCTAAGACTTTGTTTAGAGTAGTTCTAGGTTCACAGGAAAATGTAGAGGAAGGTCAGAGATTTCTCATACTCTCTGCCCCCATACATGCAGTCTCCTCCATTATCAACAGCTCCTGAAAGAATGGTGCATTGTTTATAACAATGAATCTACTTTGACAAATTTTAATCACCAAAAGTTGATACTTTACATTAGGGTTCATGCTTGGTATTGTACATGCTATGGGTTTGGACAAATATATAATGGCATGTATCCATTTTCACAGTACCACAAAGAATATATTCATGGTGTTAAAAATCCTCTGTTCCCTATCTAGTCATCCCTCCTATCCCTGAAACCCTGACAGCCACTGATCTTTTTTCTGTTTCCATAGTTTTGCTATCTCCAGAATGTCATATAGTAAGAGTTCTACAGTATATGGCCTTTTCAGAGAATTGGCTTCTTTCACTTAGTAATATAAAATTAAGTTTCCTCCCTGTATTTTCATGGCTTGATAGCTCATTTCTTTTGAGCACAGAATACTATTCCATTGTCTGGATGTACCATGGTTTATTTATCCATTCACCAACTACAGGATATCTTGGTTGTTTTGAAGTTTGGGCAGTTATGGTTAAAGATGTAAATATCCAAGGGAAACTTCTGTGTGGACATAAGTTCTGGAAAGGTTTTTAAATAACAAATGCAATACATGTAATTTTTAAAGAACTAGACATATTTTCTGTTTCCTGTGAGGCAGTTTTAGTTATTTGTGCTCTTCAAGGGTTTCATCCATCTCATCAACTTTTTTACATTTTTTGACTATCAATAATCAATAGATTAGGAAATCCAAAGGTCACAATTGCATCACTTATTATTTTATAACATTGATATTTCCTAATGTTTACTCATTCTCAATTGATAGGTGTTATTTATACAAGATTCCTGGTCATGAGCTACAGGACCCAAGCAAAGTTATTATTATAAATGAATATTTTTATCTAAGACTTTATTGGTTTATAATGTTATTTTCCTGTTAATATATCATCACTAATACTTTTTAAAACCTTGTTCCTAGAATAATAAAATGAGTTCCAGAGCTTTGCCTTATTTTTTTATTCTATAACCATGTTTTTGTAACATCTAGACTTCTGTGGTCTAAATGTTGAGCATGTTCCCAGCTTAAGATATATGGTTCTGGTATTTGAAGGGGACATTATTTACTTAATTTTAATGTTTCTAGGAATAATATTTTCTATTTTCAAAAAGGTGTTAAGTATTTTTCTAGTAATTTCCTCTTTTCATCCATGTTTTTGTATGTCAGAAAATAGTATACATAATATTCTCTCAGTATCTGTTTAATCTCTATAGTAACTGGGTGTCTCTCTTTTAACATTTAATACTCTGTATAAACCCTGACCATTTTTTTGTATTCAGAATATAGAGACTTTTCTATATGATAATTTTTTTCCAGATAATCAATTTTGTTGACTATCTATGTTAGATATGTGATTACATTCTACTAATTTCTGCACTTGTATTTAATATTTTCTTCCTCATAATTCCTTATTATATTGTTCTTTTTCTTATTTCTTTTGAGTGCGAGACAAAGTGCGAGTGAGGGAGGGGCAGAGAGAGAGGGAGACACAGAATCCAAAGCAGGCTCCAGACCATGAGCTGTCAGCACAGAGCCCAACCCAGGGCTCAATCCCACCCACCGTGAGACCATGACCTGAACTGAAGTCAGATGCTTAACCAACTGAGCCACCCAGTTGCCCCTTAGAATGTTTTTTTTTTCCAAAACATTCAAGACTATAACTTTTCATCTAAGAAACATTTATCGTCTTCTACAAGTTTAAAACTTAGTGTTTTTACTGTGATAAAATTTTAAGTATTTCAAATTTGTAATGATTTATTCATTGACTCAGGTTTGTACAACAAATTTTTTATTTAAAAATATGTGGGGGGGGGGTGTGTTGGTGGCTCAGTCCGTTAAGGATCCAACTTCAGCTCAGGTAATGATCCATGGGTCATGAATTCAAGCTCCACATGGGAGCTCTCTCTCTCTTAAAAATAAATAAATGTTAAAAAAATAAAAAATGCTTGAATTTTTTTAAGTGAAAATATATGTGGCTCTCAAAATTTTAAAATATCAAATATAAGTGCATTGTAGTGAGAAAATGTAATTTGTATAATACAAACTTCTGTTTAAATTTGAAGGCCAGCTTTATGTCTCAGCCTATGATCATTTATTATAAGTGTTTCCTTGAAAATAAAAACTTAAAAATGTGGCTATTCTAATCAATGATACAGAGTTCTTAATATATTTCTCCATTAGATCAATCTTAATAATTGAACTTCTAGAGTCTTGTATTATCTTAATGATTTTCCCCCTTGATCTAATAATTACAGTCATAAGTGTATTAAAATTCCTCATAACATAGTAGATCAATTCATTTGTTTTTTTAAGTCTACTATATTTGAGGGTTATTCTTTGAAAACAAAGTTTAGTATTTTTGAATGATTTTGGCCTTTGAAACAGTTTTCATTATATATGTATTCAATTGTTTTAATTGTAGCTTCAAATTTCTTTCTGAGTAGACAGTTTCCTTTGCTTTCTTTTAGTTGAAATTTTCTTCGTTGAATCTCTCTGTGGACCTTTTTGTGTAACATAAATTAGAAAGAGGACAAGACATACATAATCTTAGAGTTACCTTTGAGAGTACAATATTTAGAGATAATCCTACCAGATAAGATATCTTGCCCCATATGTCTTTTTGTCATTTCCTGGAAAACATACTTTTCACCTGCCTCTTAAGGAGGATAATAATTAGAAAGCATAAAGTAAAGCTGTGAAATATAATCAGTATATTGAATATTCCAGTTTTTTTTTTAACAAAAAACATTCCCTTTTGTCTTCTTCCTGGGTAGTGCTTTTACTAGTCTGAAGCATGCTGTGTTTGCTTTTGACCTAGACCTTTGTTATCAGTAAATAATTCTATATACATAGCTGGAACAGGTTCAGTTTGCCATATTATTAAGTGAAAATTATTAAATGTACTGATTTCTTAGGTTAATATAGTCGAGAAAATTTAAAACTATACCATCCCAATATCTAGATGGTGGTAATTATATGCTAGATAAAGATTTAATTACCTAATTAATTATTTTAATAAATGATAGATTATTCAAAAAGCTGAAATAATATCTTTATAAAAACAGAATGACTACTTGTAGGTTCAGCAGATTGGGCACATATGGATGAGATGACATTCAAAGCAGACCATGTTGGTAGATGTGACATGGAGATAGAAGTAAAGATAATTTCAGTTGTAGATAAGAGGGTGAGCAAAGTCATCATAGAGAATTTGTGGTTCTTTGATAAAAACTAACAAGATAACGTTTATCCAAAACATAGATGATATTAAGATGAGGTTACCTCCTATTAATCTATATGGTGGATATAAATGTCTTGTAGCCCAGTGTTCTTCTCTTTCTTGCTAATAGATCCTACTTGTATTGTTTCAGTAAAGTGACCAGCTAAAAAGCTATTCTGCATTCTTCCTTGAAGTGGCTGCTGCTGTGTAATTAACCTCTGTCTAATATATTTAAGGAAAAACTGTTAAGTGGATGTTTCATAAAAGTTTTTTTAAAGGTGATATGGGAGGGGGTTGACTGCCTTAGCCAGCATGTGTCTTTTGTTCATTGCCTTTTCCTTTCTTTTATCTTACTCCCTGCAATATAACATTATGACTGGAACTCCTATAGCTATCTTGGAACTGCGCATAAATAAGCACAGAATAGGAATGACTGAGAAGAAAGTCTGGGTTTGTAAAAACACAAAAGGGCTTTAGGACTAGCCCTGATCACCACCTTTATATTTCTTTTTATGTGATAAAGGTAAAACCCCTAATTTTTTCAAATCACACTTTTTCAGATCTTTGTTACCAGAAGTCAAATACAGTTCTGTGCTTATGTAATAAGAAGGTTGAATTTCATTTTGAATTATAATTTAGAAAATGGATTTCCTTTTGAAAACAAAACTAAAATTAGCATTCCCTTAACAAAATATTACTTTGTGTTAGTAATGAAAACTATTTTTATCAGATATTTTAAATACTTAAATATTAGAAATTAAATATTGAAACAATTTTTGTTAAGATACTAGTGCACAAACATTATTCCAAATATTTAATGCCTACCATGGACAGTGTGCTACAAAAGTTTGGTTGGTTTGTGCACTCATTCATAAGAAATCAGCATTAATGGGGGTGCCTAGGTGGCTCAATCGGTCAAGTGTTGGACTTCAGCTCAGGTCATGATCTCATGATTTGTGAGTTCAAGCCCCCCGTCGGGCTCTGTGCTGACAACTCAAAGCCTGGAGCCTGGTTCGGATTCTGTGTCTCCCTCTCTCTCTGCACCCCCCGGCCCCCGCGCTTGTGTTGTGTCTCTCTCTGTCTCTCAAAAATGAATAAATGTAAAAAATTTTTTTAAAGAAATCAGCATTAATGGAGTACAGAACTATACACTTTGGGGTTCTCTATGTAACTCTGGCCATTGTAATAAAATTGTGTACATCAAAAGAACTCTTTAAATAAATGCTGGCATAAGAATAGTGAATTGAATTGCATATAACTTATACCTCAATTAAGCTGTGTAAGGCATCTCATGTGATTCTTATGAGGGTTTAGCCCTGAGTCATTTATTCACACGAATGGATTGTAGAACCATAAATATGAGAATCTACTGAAGGAAATACCACTTACTTTTCTTTTTTATATGATAAAGAGAATAGTTGTTCAGACTGCCACATTGAAATGGGTTTTGTAGGTTCAATTGTGCCTCTTCTAAAGGCCTGCTATTGTGAATATTTTATAGACTTTCTTTTAAAAGCAAACTAAGCTAATTTAAGGTTGATGATGAACCTGTCAGCTGTGAAATTCTTCACTTCATTATTCTTCCATCTTCTCTGTGAAGATGATCTCAGTGTATATTATATCACTCAACTGAACTTTGACTATAGATTTGCCTTTATTTATCTTGAAAACTATATTCATTTGCCCCAATTCAGGCCCATGCAAAGACTTGAGCTCAGGGTTGTTGGAATGATTAGGTATGCAGTTCTTGAAAGGGCACTGAAATCTAGAGAAGTGTAATAATATCACTATTATTTCTTTTGTTTCAGTTAGCCATATTTCATTATAGCATATGTCTTCCGGAAAATTAACCAGAGTTATTATATATGCTATATATGCATATGCAACCTACGTGAATTCTAAAATTTATTTAACCAAATTATTGCTACTTGGGGCAGCAAGAGATTTTCTGTGGGGTTAAGTGGGTTCCAATGATAGTTGAAAGATTTGTGTTAGGCATACTACGTATTCCGGTCAGTGTATGGTCAGCATTTAAAATTGAATGAGAATTTGCCTGCACGCATTGCTTTTTCTGAGACTTTAGAAAGAAGAAAACTCTCACAAGAACACCATGCATTTTTATCAGCTTGCTTGGAGAAATAGTCTGACACAATTTATTTTCATTTTGTGTCTCTCAAGGTAAAGTACACGCTCCAGGGTAAGCACAGAAATAGGGTACAGATCTTTCCCTGAATTGATAGACATGACATTTGTGCAAGTAGGTAGATAGAATGATTCACAAAAAAAATGGACTAGGAAGGATGAAAGGTGAAATGTAAAAGCTGTAACTAATGTTATCAACTCAATCTGTTATCTGAGCTCACAAGTTAAACATAGCACTGCAGTGTCAGCATTTTCCAGGAAAGTAGAACGCTATAAATATCCACTGCTTGGAAGCGATATTTGACCTATAAAGGAACCACCATCCCAGCAGTACTTGCTGAAACATTGGATAATGGTTGTCTGCAAAGTGGCAGACTTTCTTTGGAGTCTGGGCTGAACAGAGGAGTTCCCTGTAAAATAGCAATAGAATATGTTGTGAATTTTCAAGTTTTGACTGACATGCTTTGTTCATTATACATTTTCAAGAATTACCAGATTTAGCTCAATATCCTGAGCACTGTCTTAACAGAAACTGTGATATTTCAATTCCAAACTACTAAAATTCTAGTTGGATGCTGCAGTCTCATAAAAACTGTAATCCTAATTGATGGAATGGCGCTATTATTTCCCGTTTCAAAGCATGTGTTTGTGTATTAGGACTCACGGCTTAGAAGTATTTGGAATGCCATAAAACACAATGTATAGAATATTTAGAAATTGATCGGCTTATCTTCATTTTGGTTTTGTTTGTGTTTTTGGCTAATCAGAGAAATACTAATGGCATAAATATTCTAGTATTTTCCCAATTGCAGAAAAATATGTTGATTGTTTTGATCTAGCAACACTGTTTTTCACACTTTGCACAGAACATGATAGCATTTGCATTAGGCATCAGTCTAAGGGCAACAGATTTATTTAAAGCTTATTTACCATGCTCTTTTCGGAAACAATTTTGATGATTCTCTGTTAACAGCACTGTCATTGCTACTATTCTAACATTTGCTTCTAATTTATTTTACTTCCATCCAACCTGAACACAGTATATTTTAGTCTTGTACACTTTAAAAAATGTCCATTTTCTGTAAAATTCTTGCTCTCTGTTATGCAGTGCTTTATAATGAAATATTTTAAATTGTTACTTAAAATATCATAATTCATTTTAGTTAATAAGATCAGTAAGTTAATATTTTGTTTTTTATCAATGAAGTCTTCTTTTATTATTCTTATTTCTTAACCTCTTCATGTTTCACCATTATGACCTTGACTTACTCTGAAAATGTATATCAAAGGTGATCAATTCTGACCACTTCCCCAAAACTTCCTTAGTTGAGTCTCTATTATTTCTTGCATCAAGTCCAACAACAGCCTCTATCAGATTTCCCTGCTTCGCTTCTAGCTCATCGACAATCCATAGCAATCATAGAGACCTTTAAAAATCTGTTTATACTATCATTCTTGGCTATAAGCTCTCAAGTTCTCACATTTCCTAGAGTAAATCCAAACTCCTTTTCCCTAACTTGAAGACCCCACCTACTTCCTCAAATTGATTTTATATGATTATTCTCCTCTTTCACCTGTATCGCATTGCCATCCCTTCTTTTGCATCTTCTTGCCAAATCTGTTGCCAAATCAAATTTTCATCATCAGAAAATCCTTCTCTATTACTCTGTCTACATTACCCACACTAACATGCAAGCTTCCAATTATGGAATGGATAAGTCATGGGGATGAATGGCACAGCATAGGGAATATAGTCAATGATATTGTCATAGTGTTGTATAGTTACAGATGGATGGTACCTACACTTAAGGTGAGCACAGAATAACATAGAGGTGTTGAGTCATTATGTTTTCACACCTGAAACTAATGTAACATTGTATGTCAACTATACTCAAATAAGAAAATTAAAATAAATAACATTTTTACTATATTACCCAATTTTTATTTCTTCAAATTACATGTTAAAATATCACATACATTGGGGCAACTGTGTGGCTCAGTCAGTTAAGCATCCAACTCTTGATTTTGGCTCAAGTCATGATCTCAAGTTTTGTGAGATTGAGCCCCACACTGGGCTCCCACTTACCATGCGGAGCCTGCTTGAGATTCTCTCTCTTTCTCTCACTGTCCTTCCCCTGCTTGCTTGCTCTCTTTCTCAAAATAAGCAAAATTTAAAAAAAATCACCTATATTTATCTTATTTGGAATATCTCCTATCCAGCCTGAGAATATAAGCTTAATTATTAAAAGTCTATCATCAATAAGTTTTTGATCATTTGAAGGAGGCAGAAAAAAGCACTAGGAGAAGAGGATACAAATTGCAAAAAAGAGTTAATTCAAAGCAGTTTTTGGGGCACCAGGGTAGCTCAGTTGATTAAGCATCTAACTTGATTTTGCCTGAGATCATGGTCTCACGGTTGTGAATTGAGCCCTGTAGTCTCCACACTGGGCAGGGAACCTACTTAAGATTCTCTCTGCATCCCTCTGCCCCTCTGGTACACATGCGTGCATTGGCTCAAAAAATAAATAAGTAAATAAATTAATTAAAAAAGAGGCTTCAAACAGCAGGTAAGATTTAAAAGAAAAACAAAAAGAAATATTAATCTCCTTTTTCCCCATGCTCATAATTTTCTTGCACCTCTTATTCTAAATTTAATATCATCTCCCCACCTCTGTATAAGTCCAAATTGTCATAAAATTTTAAGGCTTCGATATAATTTCTTGACTGTCACTTTCCAGGATGTCCAGGGCTATAGTAATTTATTTTACATTGAAATACCTGAAACATTTTAACTCTACTTTGTTAATATTACATGAATTATCAGTGTACATGAATATTGTCCCAATTCTCTCATGAACCCCAGTGTATGGTGTAGCTCTGATTTATATTTATATACCCCTGTCCTGTCCTGATTACTTCCATATTATGAATTTATTATTAACAAAATAATGGACAGGTATCAAACATGTATTTATTGGAAAAATAATTTATGTTCCATGCTTTCCAAATCATGAGGATATTAACACTTGATTTTGTGTCACTCCTCAGGTGATCATATACATTTTTGAAGTTTAAAGTTTATTTGAAAAAGTGGAGATTATATATTTCAATATTTAATGATACATATTTTCTTTCATTCCATTTGTTTGTATATTTGTTTCCTTATTTAAATGTGTTTCTCATTGTTTTTTAATTAATGTACAAATTCTCCTTAGCCACTATCTAGAATCTATAAAAGGACAAGCATCAAATTTGGCCATAATTTGTCAAGAATTTTATTTAGTGAGATGAAGCTTCCAGGGATATCAAATAGTTTAAATATTTTAATTTCAAGGGCAATGGTTTTGCTTTGTTTGTTTTTTATATTGATCAATCAAATTCAGGGGATTATAAGTCTAGATATATCAAAATAAGATTTAGATATGCATAGATATAAATTTAGATAGACAAAAATTTATATGGATAAATAGCTAGATATGTATATAGTTTTTTACTAATACTTAAAAATGTAGGAGCATGATGGGGAAGCTTTCCTTCCTTTTACATATCAGCCTTGAAGTGTTTAAGATCCTTGGTTAGGATTACTAAGAGAAAAATTTAAGAACTGATATCCAACTCTGGTTAATTTGGCTCCAAACTCTTGCTTGTGCCCTGCCATCTCTGGACATTCTGTCTCCCAAGAAGCAAGCTCTAACTATTTTGAGAATATCATCCATATTTTCTTTCTGTTCCAGGGTCCTAGGTATATTATCTCATGAGTTGTTTTTTTTCCTTTATTGTCATCTAGAGAGTGCATATGTACGTATTAATGGTGGCAGTTGGGCAGGGCTCAGTTGCTACACAAAACACTCATAGGACCAAAATAATATTTTTTACAAATCTGTGGTTTGTTACAAGAAAATTATACTACATAGCAACTTGTTTCTTAAGAAAGAACAATAATCACATTGAAAAGCTATTTCACACCAAGAGTTCAGAGAATCTGAGTATAGTCTCCAACCATCCCTTGGAGGGGCACCATGATGTGCTTTCTCTTTTGGGTCAAGACCACCATCTCATACATACATGGAACCCCATGGAAGCAGAGAGTCCAGTATAGAGTGGAGGCTCAGACTTCTTATATCCTGTAGATCATGTAGGCTTGATTTTACTATGTAGTTGGCCCCAGTGTCAGCACCTTCTTATATATCTCACAGAGGCACCTATAAATCCTCAATCCCTGTTATCAATAAACTATGTTGACAAACTGAAACCAATCTTTATACAAATGGTTATAAGGTAACAATTAATGGAAAGGGTGATGCCTTGATGAGGGGTTGATGTCACAGGTACATCCATTATTTCAGTAAAACGGCTTAGTGCAACTCCAGATCTACTAGAATTAACTCTCATGGCACAATATATATCATAATAATCATATAGTGTCTTTAAACACTTTTTAGCTGATACTGTGCAACTCAACTAAGTGTGTAAAGCTGATTATTTCTCTCAAATCCCAATCTACCAGTTTGTCCCAGTCCCTAAGATTAACATACCTAATAATCATGAGACTCATATATATGATTTCTTATTTTAATTTTAATACATTTAATTTTAATACATTTTCTTATTTTAATACTTGAGTATTTTTACAGAAATTGTCTAGCCTCCAGCATTTTATCAGCCAGTACTTTCCCTTTTTTTATTTTTATATGAAATGTTATTTGGTACTTCCTTGCATAGATTATGGAATATGAAACTGAAACACACTGAGGCCAACCTTCATTTGTGAAGTAGTGTTGCTTGTTAGTAAGAATGATGATAAGAATCAGATTTTCTATCTAGCTTCCCAGTGTTTTTCTCAAATGGAAGTATCAATACCTGTCCAGTTGACACATAGATAATATTTTCTTGGAAATACTAATTACGCATAGATCAAAATTAACATAAGAATTTTAATTTAAGTGATTAAATATGCTCCCATAAATTTTTTTAATCTTTTAATTTGCAGGGCCAATCTTCTCTATTATCAGTAAATATGTTTAGCTTCAGGAAAAGTATTAGAAGCTTCAGTTGTTAATAAATATTTACTAACATATTTGTTGATTACCTATTGCTAGTCTCATTTTCTCTGCTAAATGCTTCTTAACCTGGTGTCTATTGCATTAGCTCCCCCCACCCCCATAGGGGTACATAAAATAATGGAATTGTCTTAGAGTAGATGATACCTTAATTTCATGAAATACATATATTTAGAAGGAGTTTCTGATGTTAGTTAGGCCAGACCAGCATGTCAGTTGTGTTTGACAGTTTAGTCACAGTTAACTTTTCCTAAAATTCACTCAGCCTCACTCAAAAACTAATGTTCTCTGTGACTTTTTACTGTGCCTCCTCTCGATCTATTCTAATACTATGATAGATTGAATTAGTGTTCACAGTTATCTGGCCCCCTCTCTGTAGACACAGAAAGGCGTGTTCCAGTGTAGTCCATACTAATCAACCTGCAGCTCTAACAGGTTACCAGGATCATACATTTCTGACCACTACTGTGTGAATTGCCTCAACTCCTACTGAAATCAGCCTTGGCCATATGACATGCTGGGATGACAGAATGCAAGCTGAAATGATGTACTTTAAGTATCATTGCATTCTTTGCCATTAACTTTTTTCCCTCTGCCACAACAATTGCATGACCCAGCTGAGGATGACTCCTTTATCCTGTGTCCAAGAAAAGACTTTTGGGGCATGTTGGCAGCTGACTCAAAGCAAACATAAAACAAAATCAAGAAATAACTTTATGTGGCAGCCACTGAGATTCGGGAGTTGCTTGTTTCTACAGAAGAATTTAATGAAGATTGACTAATATGAATTCATGTACTAAAATATTTAACTTTTCCTACTTATATGTTAGGCAGTTTTAGCATTCTGAAACAGAGTGGTTAACATGACAGGCAACCCCTTCATGTAGCTTATATTCTTGAAGGAGAAACAAACAATAAATAGAAAGAAAATAAAAATACTATTTCTGAGAACATTAGGTGCTATTGGTAATGTATAGTAAAGTATCTGTGGAACTAAGTAGTGACAGGAATTGAATATGATGATAAGGAAGATACTTCTACAATGCATACATTTTGAACTAAAATCTGAATAAGAAGAAATAAACAATACAAATATCTGAGAGCACAAGCATCTAGGTAGGGTTTACAGAAAATAAAAAAACTATAAAACAGGGATGGGACATATTAAAAGAACGGGAAAAAAAATCCAGTAACCATAACATGTGATGAGCTAGGAAGGCCATGGTAGAAATGTGTTTGGAAAGGTAGCAGAGGCCAAGTTACATCAGGCCTTGGGTTCAGGAACAGGTGTAGAGTCTATTCCTAGGTGAGTCTACAATAATCCACTCATGTGTAGCATGCTTTTGATATATAACACGTCAGTGCCATCAGTGATACATTAATTGATTTCATTCAAATCGTATTTCCTGACCTGTTTGTTTCCTCTCAATTTCATTGTCACCTTGGTTCTTATCTCTTAGGGTATGCCAATGATATGAACTTGGGGATTCCTTCTAAACTACAGTACACCTTCACTCCTCTGACAATATCCCTTTTTATCACTTCACACTCCAGTTCAATCTAACCTCACCTCATTGGACTTTCTCTGGTGCCAACCTCCGTGTGGTTAGCAAGCCTGCCTGATGAGTCTTTTTTTCTTCTGAGAAGTAAATATAAAAGTTGTTATTTTGTTATTTTTTAAATGTTTTCAGTCAAATTCAAGGTTTTATTCAGAGAGGTATTCTCTGTTTGGATGGTGGAGAATCAGTACCTACATTAGTTTTAGGACCAATTATAAAAAAAAAAAAAAAAAAAGAGCAACCACCCCTGTCTTCTGCTTATGATTACAATGAATTAGAATCAAATTTCTGTTAGCTCAGGGCATAAAAATAGCTAAACCTTGGCACCAAGGTGGCTCAGTCAGTCAAGTGTCCGACTTCAGCTCAGGTCATGTTCTCGTGGTTGGTGAGTTAAAGCCCTGTCTTGGGCTCTGTGCTAATATCTCAGAGCCTAGAGCCTGCTTCAGATTCTGTGTCTCCCATCTCTTCTGTCTGTTCCTCCCCTTCTTGTGCTTGCTCGCTTGCTCGCTCTCAAAAATAAACATTAAAAAATAGCTAAAATTAAAATAATAGTTTAATTAATTGTAAAAAGATAAGAAAAACGTCTTTAGTCAAAAGTACCTGGATTTGGAGTAAAATTATATTGTTTTCATGTGTGGCCTTTAGCAATTTACTGAATAATCCAGAATATTCATTTCTCCTGTACATAATTTTGGTACAGCAATTTTTGTGTCAATCACGAGTACATGTAGTAGAAACAAAAATTCAAGGCCAGAGAATATATATGTGGAGAAGCAGGATTAAACTAGATAATTTTTATACACGAAGACCATGTTAGTGAAACTAAGACACATGTTTGATTTTGAGCTTCCTAGAAGTAATCTAATTTTTGAGGTCATTATATATATTGATAGGTAATAAGTGCAGATAAAAATTTCAGTACAACACCTGACTTGTTATTGTCATTCAGTAATAGTGTGCATCACTCTTTGTCTACTGTAGAATATTCTTGGTGGTACTGAATATCTCAGTCTGAGAACTCATCACGTTGTAATTTTATATTTCGTGGGAAGATGTAATGGGGGATTAAGTCTATACTGAATTTCAAAATTATTTCTGCTAAAAAAAAAGTATGTTGGTTAACAGATCTCATGTGTTTGTCCAAATAATCTTAAACACATTTTCCAAAAATTTTCACTGATTAGTTAAAAAGTTGGATGGAAATTTCTGTCTAGACCTGGTCCCAATGAGGATGTGCTATTCACATTATGGCCTGTTCCCCTGGCTAGATCCCTGTGGCTGGCAAGAACTGTAGCACAGCCTGTAGATAACCCCAAATTAGAATTTCCAAATGCTGGCACAAAATGTTCAGTATCTGGCAACCGAGGCTTTTAGGATTTGCTTCTACCTCTTTTCGGTTTTATTTACAGTATTCCAAATCATTAGATGTCTTTTACTCATATGCTTTTATTTACCTTAAAGCACTCACTTTGCCTGAAATGCATCTTATCATCTGCAATGATAATTTTGCAAGACATAGACACGTTTCCTGAAGCTTATAATAAAAAAATTATACTCTGAACATTGAAGAATTAGTATAAACTCCAAGCATATTGGCAGCCTATGGCTGACTCAGGAGAGCAAATTCATGGAAGAGGAGCTTGATTCAATTTAGATAGAGGGAAAACTCCTGTTATTATCTATAAAAACATGTTTGGTAGGTACTCCCTCCTGATGGAGGTGGGGTGATAATTAGTAATTTGAGGAAAAGAGTTGCTATAAGCAGGTAAGAAACTGAAATGAAATTCACTTTTGAAGCAACCTAAGCTTTTATGTTTTATTTTATTTTTATTTCATATTTTATTTCTCCCCTTTGTTTTTTATTTTTCTATTGAAAGGCAATTAAAATACATTGCTATATTAGTTACAGGTGTACAACATAATGATTTAACATTTATATACATTTCTCAGTGTGCTTCAAGACAGGTATACTCTTAATTACCTTTATCTGTTTCATTTACCCTCTACCAACTATCTCCCATATGGCAAACATCAATTTGTTCTTTGTATTTAAGTGTCTGGGTTTTTGTGTGTGTGTGTGTGTGTGGTTTTTTTGTTGTTGTTCATTTGTTTTGTTAAATTCTAAATACAAGTGAAGTCACATGGTGTTTGTCTTTCTCTGACTTAATGTCACTTAGCATTGTACCCTCTAGGCCCATCCATGTTGTTGCAAATGGCAGTGTCTCATTTTTTTTTAATTTGTGTGTGTGTGTGTGTGTGTGTGTGTGTGTGTGTGTGTGTATACACCATGTCACCATAACTTCTTTCCATTCATTTATGGATGGACACTTGGTTTGCTCCCATATCTTGGCCATTGTAAATGCTGCAATAACCATAGGGGTACATAAATCTTTCCAAAGCACTGTTTCCTTTCTCTTCAGGTAAATACCAGTAGTAGAATTACTGAATTATATGGTAATTTTATTTTTAAGTTTTGAAGAACCTTCATATTGTTTTCCACATTACTCCAAAGAAGATATACATATAGCCAACAGATACATGAAAAGATGTAGGTCACCGGTTCTTATGGGCAATGGGTACATTCCAGTTAATATATTATTCTACATATATATCTTTGTGTAAATACAATAATTGAATGCTTTTGAATTTCAGAGAAATAGAGAACATTTTAATACAGTACACTTCCTAATTCTGCCTGACTTTGTAAATGATTCAAAATGAATACTTCTAAATATATTCCACTAAAATACATAGTCATATCAGAGTTCAAATTTTGGGTTAAAATAAAAAAAAAAGAGATTGTCTTGAAAATTCTCTGAGCAAAGAGAGTTTAGAAATACAAACAAAGCTTATTTTTGCTTATTTTTGCAAGACTACTTGACCTGGGTCATTTCTTGCTTATGACTCTGGAATTCACAAGTAAACTTACACAGTTCCCCAAAATTGACCTAAGGTAATCACTAACCAGTTCTTGGTCATTTATAACTAATCACTGTAAAGAATAAACAGTTCCTGTCTCCTCGCTATATGCTGCTTTATAACAGTTTACCCAAGAGCTTCATCCTGTGTTTATTTTGAGTGCTCTTTGTTTGCGAACTGTATTTTTGGTATGGACACAGTAAACTTTTAAAAATTACTACTTCCTTGATTCACTGGTTTACTTCTGTTATTTCTGAACTTTTGATAGGTATTGTTACTAAGATATCTCTAAATACAGGCAAGTCATCATGTCTTTCTTATAACAATTATATCAGAGTTAGCCATGAAGTTCAAGTGAGATAATATAAGTTATTAGGGTATACAGAGCATACTATTAGCATTCAGTAAATTTTGCCTTTTATTAGTAATCACAATAATCAAAACTAGTTCTAAATAAAACAATTTAAGAACAAAAGAATATATTCTAGCTGAGTTAATAGCCCATGTAAGTCTTTAGCCTGAATAAAAATCGTATGTATAGATACCAGGCATTTTTTAAATGTGACATGTAGAAATATTTAGCCAAGAAAGTTGTATTTATGTTTATTATTTATCCTAAAAGAAGATAATTAAGAATTGCTTTTATGAAAAAACTTTAATTTGTAGTTTTGCAATGTTATATAAAAGTATGTAGATACAAGTGTAATATTAATTTGAAAAATATACGTAAGTATTTGATCAGGAAATAACACAAGGGTTTATCAATGTTTTCTGTACTCATATGTTTAGAATGAAATAACAAAAGGAGGTGAGGGTAAATTCCATTAAATCACATATTGAGATATTTTGGAATGGGTAAAAGGCATGGAGTTAAAACATGTCCTTAGTTCTCCCAGATATTCAAGTATTGTGATCAGGTCTGCTCAATAGAAGCTTCTGCTTTATATTGATAGATATTTCTTTCTTTGATATTTCATTAATCACGACTGACTTTTCATTAATCATGCTATGACAGACAACTTCAATCCATTTTTTAAAGTTAAATTTTGAAAACAACTCCATTTGATAGAGAGTTGCAAGTTGCATCTCTCATGACATTTAGTCATGAAGGGTATTATTGTGCTATTTATCATTGAAAATTGTTATACAAGAAATAGTAAATTTTTTAAGAATCTAATAAACTCACAAAGTTATAGATCAATAATATCTGAAATATTATACAGTTGTTTTAATGTCTGTCAAACTGTAATATACACAACACTGATAATATGCAGAATTTTTTGTGTCACATTGATGAATTATTTATTTGGAAAACCATTTTACATGTATTTGTTAGAAAAAAAATCTGTCTAGAGCAGCAAATCAATAACTTAACAGTTATTATTCCTAGGACATATTTTACATTTTTTAATTGATTTAAAATTTAATATAAAAATACTGGGGCACCTGGGTGGCTTAGTTGGTTGAATATCTGACTCATCATTTTGGCTCGGGTCCTGATCCCAGGGTTGTGAGATCCACCATGTTGGGCTCCATACTGAGCTTATTGATAATACTACAGTAATAGTAAGGGATTTTGACATCCACTTACAGCAATGGACAGAAAATCAAAAAGGAAACAATGACTTTGAATGACATACTGGGTAGGATGAACTCAACATGTATATTCAGAATGTTTCATCCTAAAGCAGCAGAATACACATTATTTTCAAGTGAACATGGGACATTCTCCAGAATATATCACATACTGGGTCAGAAATGAGCCCTCAACAAGTAAAAAAAAAAAAAGATGGGAATCATACCATGCATATTTTCAGACCACAATGCTATGACACTTGAAGTCAATTACAAGAAAAAATTTGGAAAGAACACAAATACATGGAAGTTAAAGAACATCCTACTAATAAACGAATGGATTAACCAAGAAATTAAAAGAGAAATAAAAAAATACATGGAAGCAAACGAAAATGAAAACACTACGGTCCAGAGCCATTGGGATGCAGCAAAGGTAGCCATAAGAGGGAAGTATATAGTAATACAGGACTGTCTAAAGAAGCAAGAAAAGTCTCAAATACAAAACCTAACCTTACACCTAAAACAGGTAGAAAAGGAACAGCAAATAAAGTCTAAAGCCAGCAGAAAGAGGGAAACAAAGATTAGAGCAGAAATAAATGATATGGAAACAAAGTAAAAACAATAGAACAGATCAACCAAACCAAGAGCTGGTTCTTTGAAAAAATTAATAAAATTTATAACCCCCTAGCCAAACTTATCAAAAAGAAAAGAGAAAGTATATCCAAATAAATACAATCACAATGAAAGAGATCACAACCAACACCACAGAAGAAATAAAATTATAGCATTATGAAAAATCACCTGCCAACAAATTGGGCAATCTGGAAGAAATGGATTAATTCCTAGAAACATACAAACTACCCAAACCAAAACAGACAGAAATAGAAAATTTGAACAGACCCATAACCAGCAAAGAAATTGAATCAGTAATCAAAAATCTCCCAATAAATAATTCTATTGTATCTTGGCTATGGTGCTCCCTCATAAGCCATAGAAACAGGGTAAGCCCTATATAAAATCAAACACACTTTGTATTTGACCAGAGAAAGACACCTTTCTATAGAAACATGTCCTGAACCATTCTGTTGTAGCCTTTCGTTTATATCATTTTATAAAGAAGGCAAGAGTAGTTGGGCAGTAGTTCCCAAGCAAGTATGTAGTGAAATATTGCAGCCTGTAATAAGTATCTAAGAGTTTTACATTGTTATCTATTATTTTGTTTTGTTTTTTAAAAAATATTTAATGGATGTCTACGTATGTTATTCAAATTCTGGTACCTGGAGCAGTTCTAGTATAATCACCTGTGGTGATATTTAAAATGCAGTTTCAGGAACCACCCTTCAGCTGCTAAACTAGAATCTCTATGTAATGGATGTGGGCATCCTTAGAATTTCCTCAGCAGGTTGTAAATTACATTGAAAATTAAGTATGAGAATCAGGGATACCTATAGGATATTCTGCTTAGAAATCATCTTAATGATAGTTGGCAGCATGCTTCCTGTTCTTTCTTTTTAATATGTATTTTTATAGAACAAAATTTGCAGATGCTTATGTGCATACTCAGAAGTATTTTCTATTTAAGTTTTTACATTCTCCCTGTTTGCATTGGTCAAAGGATGGGAATGATCAACTTTATTTTCTCTTTGTATCATTCAAGTTCCAATGGAAAGCAGCATGTACAAATTTTATTAACTCATGATTTATTTATGAAAAATAATTTCACAAGTTGGTTGGAGGAGAATCATAGTGAATAGTTCTCAAACTCAGATTGGTGTTAGTACAACTATCATCATTTTTGGGTCCAAAAGTTGGGAGGGAAAGGCTCAAAATTCAAAAGATAAGAGAATTCTGTAAAACGCACCAACTTGGGAAGAGCAATGATCTTCTGTGAAGCGAAGCAGCACACACAAGACAGGCTCAAATGGTGAGAATCAGAAAACTATATACTTTGACCTCTTTCTCCTCAATCTCTCTAAACCTGTGCCATGATTCCTCATTTTCTGAACCCAACAGGAAGTCATGGGGCATGTACACTCATTGATGTGATCTATACAGGTAAGGTAACCTGGAAAAGGATAGGATAGGAAAGGGTAGCTCTGGAAGGACACTAAATATATCTAGTGTATTTATCCTCATTATATGCAGATACCATTGCTTTACATATACTTCTGAGTTGTTTAATGATGACAATATTTCTGTAATAGTGTTTTATGTGATATGATTTGTTGTGAAATGGTGTTATGTGAAATGATTTGTACCTAGTACACTGCTGCTGTAATTTGCATGTATTTGTGTTTCAATGTATATTTATACGTCAATATAATACACATGTGATGTGTATGTGACCATATGTGAAAAAGCAGAGATTTAAAAAAGGAAAAAAATCATCTGTCACTGTAGGCATTTTTTTCTCATAGAAATACCACCTGGGTTGCCATGTTTTCTTCTCATAGTTTCTGGTTCAATTTTTTTTAACGTGTACATCTCCTTTACTAAATTTCAAACATAATACCCCTTCTACTCTTTCTTCTTCACATTTAAGCATATAGACAACTAAATATAGAATGTTTATTAAACATTGTTTTTATGTTTGATTACACACTCATGCATACATACCTAATATATATATATATATATATATATATATATATATGTATACACACACACACACACACACACATATATATATATATATATTCATATGACTGTTTTGATATTCATTTCTAATGTAAGTGCCACCTAATAAATGGATTGGTAATTATTTCTAATGACATTTACTTTTTGAATAGTTTGCAGGTTAATATAAACACATTTCAATTTTGTTTGCTTCCTAGGTTAATTGGAAGATTGTACAATTAATTTTTAATGGGGGTTTTATTTCAACAATTATTCCTTACTTCTATTTGCACTCTTTTTCACAGGAGACTTACTATAATTTACCTAATCAAAATTTACCTCCTTATTTCATGTTATGACTCTTGTCTCCCCATCAACTGAATCAGGAACCAAGGGAATGTTGACTTTAACATGAGAAAGCAGAAGTAATTTTTCAATTGCTCCAAATAGAGAAGGGCATTTTCCTTAGATCATTGCTACTTGTTCCTGGCTTATGATTAGATTATCTCTGCCACTTTTATGACAACTAATTTACCTACCTGTAAGACATAGCCTTACCCAGGAATCAACTATATCCTTTTAGAGTAAGCAGGGTATAAATTCAGCTATTTTTAACCTTTACCAATTCCCAAAATCTAAGTGCTTAAGTTGTCAGACAAACAAAAGGAGGATTTTAAAATATCCATCCCAGGAGATATTTTAGAAGAACATAGAATTACAACTATTTCTGATGTAGGTATATTCATGCTTAGAAACACAGATACTCATTTTAACACTCTAAAAAAATATTTTTGTCAGTTTAGAATTTCTTAAAACAAATAATATAACAGGAAGATATTTATAGAGAACTAGTGTTTAAACACAAATATAATGAAAACCTAATGAAGATATAGGATATTTGCTTGATTAGTGTTGGGATAGTACTGGTAAACTCAAATGTCTTTTAAAAAAGAGACCACTCAGAAGCAAGCATATCATAACCATTTAAATAATTTCACTCTATTTAACTTTTAGGTATTGGTGAATTAACCTTGGAATTGTTCAGAATTCTCAGAAGAAAAGTTTGAAAATAGTTTTGAAATACAATATTATCAGATAGTACTACCTAAAGCACACTGTCAGATCCACTTTCAGATCTCTTTCCACTCTCCAAACAAGTAATGCAGAGGCTATGTGTGTGTCAGGGTAGGGGGCATATAGGATGTTTACCTTCCTTTCAATTTTTTTGTGAACTTAAAACTCTTCTAAAAATAGTCTTTAAAATAAAATAAAAAACAGGTAAGTATTTATTTAAAACATTTAAAATACATAGTTACAATAAAGATCACAGATTTTTGTCTCATAGGACTAGATGGGAATGGAAATAGAGCTGCAAGCCAGGTAGTAGCCATGGATCGGCTGTGCTCTGTGTCTAAAATTGGGTAAATGGAGTCTTACTCTTGCAGTAGTAATAATAAAAAAGACTGACAAATCACAGGATATGTGGTATTATGCATATATGTATGTGTATATACATATATATGTATATTTATAGTGTACCCTCTATACCCTGTGTATTTTGTATATACCCTGAAATCTTGCTATAATTGTTAATTAGTTCCAGGGGATTTTTGTCACTGTTGTTTCTGCCTCTTTGGGATTTTCATCATAGACAGAAAATATCTATGAACAAAGGAAGTTTTAATTCTTATTCTTTATTCTTATTTTATATATATATAATTTAAATTATTCCGAAATCACCAGAGAGAAGAGAGAAAAAAGAGAGAGATAAACAAAATAATGATTATAGATAAAATATAGATTATAGATAATGATATATATATATATACATATATATATCTTCATAGATATCTTCTGCCTATGATGAAAATCATATATTAGAAATACCCACATATATGAATATACATACATATATATACATATATATATATATATATATATATATATATATATATATATATATATACCTTTTATTTCCTTTCTTTGTTACGTTATCTAGGACTGCCAGTTTGATGTTGTATAAGGTTAGTGGAAGAGACAGCCTTTCCTTGTTCTTGATTTTAGCTGGGAACATTTCAATTCCTCGCTATTGACTGTGAGGTTTTTTTGTAGTTTTTCATAGATGTTTCTTTCTATCAAGGTGAGGAATGTAGCTTCTATTCCTGGATTGCTAAGATTTTTTTGTTGCTTTGTTTTTGTTTTAATCATGAATGAGTGTTGAATTTGTCAAAAGTTTTTCTGAATCTAATAATATAACCAAGTGTTTTTTCTTCTTTAGCTTCTTGATGTTATTTTTTACATTATTTTTGAATATTTAAACTAGCCTTGTTTACATGGAATAACACCTACTTGATCATGTTGCATAATTATCTTTATACATTTCAAGATTCCATTTCTTAATATTTTGTTTTAGATTTTTTGCATGTGTACTCATGAGGTATGGTCTGCAGTTTTTCTTTGTAGCGTTGTTTCTTTCTGGTTTTGGTGTTAAGGTAATGTTGGCTTTATAGGATTAGTTAGAGTATTCACTTTGCTTCTATTTAATGGAAAAATTTGTAGAGCATTGGTATAATTTTTTCCTTTAACGTGTGGTAGAATTTACCAGTTAACATATATGGGCCTTTCTGGTGCTTTCTGTTTGGGAATATTATTAATTTTACTTATTTAGTAGATATGTTCCTATTCAGTCGGTAGACCATGAGACCCTTGATCTCAGGGTCATGAGTTGGAGCCCCAAGTGGGGCATAGAGATTACTTAAAAAAAATAAATAAAGGAACCTATTCATATGTTCTATGTCTCCTTGTGTGAGTTTGGGCAGATTGTGTCTTTCAAGGAATTGGTCCATTTTATCTATGCTGTCAAATTTGTGGGTACAGAGTTATTATATTATAATTTAAATACCTTCTAAAGTGACTTACTAGATACAAAAAATTAAAGACAATTTTCATGTAAATTCCAGTTGGTTAGGGGCACCTGGGTGGCTCAGTTGGTTAAGCTTCCAGCTTCAGCTCAGGTCATGATCTCATGGCTCATGAGTTCAAGCCCCATGTTGGAGTCTGTGCTGACAGCTCAGAGCCTGAAGCCTGCTTCAGATTCTGTGTCTCTCTGTCTCTCTCCCCTCCCCCCCTCATACTCTGTCTCTCTTTCAAAAATAAATTTAAAAAACTTAAAAATAATAAATTACAGTTGTTTAACATACAGAAAAAATAGGGACAATTTTCTTTTCAAAATATTCTTAAAATTATTTTAAAGTCTTTGCTAAGCTAAAAAAACTAGGCATAAATTATAACTTTTAATGAAAGCTATGCTTTTAAATAACACTTGTACAACAAAAGAAAATTGAACTTTTAGTTTATTGCAATTAGTGGTTAAGTGGATGACAAAACTCCTATTGCATATTCAAGATACATATTATATTTCCCATTAAGATCCATAATAATATCTTGATATCAAAGATTATTCAAAATGTAAGATGCTATTTTACTATACTTTTGAAAGTCAGATCACGCTTCAAATAGCAGTTCGAGATGATAAAGATTCATAGAGTTGCACAATGGAAATTTTTTTTGTTGTAGCATCAGGTAGGGACTTATACTTCAGATCAAGATGGTGAACAAAGTAATAGACTTATCCTTCTGCTTTAAAAAAATAGAAGAACAAGAAAAAATATAGTCAACCATGTATGCCATCTATTAGAAAATAGGCATTAAATGTCCATAAATTCCCAGAGGAAGGAAGAAAACATGATAGACTCTAGGATTGTAACTATTTACTGCTTAGATGTAGTTTTCAAAAGAAAGAGCTGGAAATTCAGCTGAAAGAGTGTTGGAGAGGAAAGGGATTCAAAGTTGGAATTGTCCAGAAATCTCAAGAGAGATCCCCTAGAATCTTGACCTAAATATTGATCTGTGCCTGAGGGTAAAGTGCCTAACATCCAGGAAGAGACCGTCAGAAAGGAATAGTGCAGAGCTCAGAGAGTTGGGAGTGGTTCATGCTGTCATAAGGAAGATGAGAAAGACATTGAAATGCACAGGCCATGAGGTAAAACATTAAGAGAGGTATGTCTTTAGTAAGATAGCTAAATTGTCCTTAAATTATAAGCCTTTCTTGATCTACACTAAAGAAAATTTATAAACAAGTTTGGAAAGTATCTTATAGATTTATTTCCAAACAAAATTCAGTACAACTTAAAGGAGTTACAACAAAATTCAGGATCAACGATGTAAAATTCATAGTCTACCATCTTATCAAAACTTACGAGTCACAAAAATAAGGTGTGAAATATGGCTTGTGACCTAGAGAGGAATAAGTCAGTAAGCATGAACATATATTTAATTGACGGTACAATCTGGAAAAGGAAATCAAAACAGTAATTATGAATAGTCTACAAATGTTCAAGAAAGTAGAGGGAACTAGGACTACAATGAAGAGAATAAAATGGATGATACAAAAATGACACACACTGCTCCAGTATTCTTACTGGACTTACTCTTTGTTTTAATTATTATTGATAGAATGGTGGTGTTTACTCTGATTATTTTATAGGCTATAAGATTTGCTACATATATATTGATACTCTGTTATTCAGTACATAAATATTTAGGACATTTACGTCTTCTTACTTACTTGACCACCTTATCATTGGGAAATGACCATCATCATTCCTTATGACATTCTTTGTTTTGAAATGAGTTATTCTGATGTTAATATAGCCACTTCAGTGTCCTTGTTTCAATAATGTTAGCAGGTTATATTTTCCCATCTTTTTATTTTTAATCAATTTTAATCAATTTATATTTAAGTTTTAGTAAGCAGAATATATCTGGATGCAGCTTTTGTATCCAATTTGAAAAACATCTCCCATTTTATTGGGTTGTTTGCTATTTACATCTAATGTGACTATTGATATGGCTTGGTATATATCTACTATCTTGTTGGTTTTCTTTTTGTTCTATTTGTTTTTCTTATTTCTTTCTGTTTTGCTTTTTTTTTTCCTATTGAGTTTAAAATAATCTGCAAGTAAGTTACTGGAACTAATGAGAGGATTTGGCAAGATCAAAAGGACATATTTTCAATATATAAAAATAAAAAATATATATACACACACTATTAATGCACAACTAGAAAAATAAAATAAAAACTAAT
This sequence comes from Panthera pardus, assembly GCF_024362965.1. Classification (NCBI taxonomy): domain Eukaryota; kingdom Metazoa; phylum Chordata; class Mammalia; order Carnivora; family Felidae; genus Panthera; species Panthera pardus. Next base: position 83,749,686 of record NW_026526810.1, read on the forward strand.
GCCTTCTAGCTTAAGATATTTGTAATATGTATAATAATTAGTATAATGTATTATAAGGTATACTATATATTATCACTATTAGTATAATATATTAGTGTAAGGTATAGTATAAAGCTTATCCTATAGTATCAAAAACATATCTTCATGATTAATTCTAACTATATGCAAAATTTCTATACTGAAATTACATATTATATATATATGTATATGTAAGTATATATATATACATATATAAGGATATATGTATAAATATATAAACTACATATTATATTTATATTTAAGGAATTTAAAATGCCTATATAGCTGGAAAAAATTCTTATAATTTAGTAACATGACTAAGAAGATTTTAAAATGGGCAATATATTTAAACCATCATTTTTCTAAAAAAAGTACATGTACCAATCATCATAATTCAAATAATCATCACAAAACACCACCATTATAGTGGTGTTTTAAACTACATTATAGTTTATAATTGTATAAACTATAAGTTTATTGCTACCTTAAAATAGCAGACAGTATCATTTACTAGAATCCTTCACTTGGTCGGTAATTTTTTCACACCATATTTTGTCTATACAGACATTGCAGTTAGCAAGTTGTATATATCATATTAAAATTTCACCTAAAATTAGCACCTATGATATAGTTCAAAGTTAGAGGGTTTTTTCACATTAAAAATATAACATAAAATATTGATATCTAATGTATGAGGTGAAAGACTCATAAGCTTTAATCACCAGTTTCTACTTCATGTATTTATCAATTGATTTAATAAATACCTGTCAAACACCCACCATATACTAGGCAATGTTCCAACACTAAGAATACATCAGGGAATACAACAGACAAAATGACTCTGATCATATCAAATTTAAGGTTTAGTTGGGTGAGAGAGACAAAAGTCAACCATGAACAGGTAAAAGGGAATAGGGCGATACTGTGATCTTGAATAGGAGTTTACAGAAAGCCTGGGATGGAATTTGAAGGATAGCCAGAAGAAGTGCTGATTAGTGCAAATGTTGAAGTTCCAAACAGAACTTTCTCCTGCTGAAAAATTTCAGTGACAGAGGTGGCTCACATTTGATAAAAGTTGTGATTGTTTAAATGTAGAAATGTAGAAATTGAATGCTTGATTTTAACAATATTAATGTAATTCAGTATGTTCCTGTACTGCCTTCTTATTGCAGATTGTGGGGCTCTGCTCTTTCAACTACCGTCTCCTCTTACAAGTGTAGAATGTTAATTATTTCAGTAGATTTGCGTATTTTCATTTTAATATGGTAATCATGATCATCATTATTAATGTGAATTTATTCTGAGGGCAACTGAAGTAAAATCCCATGCGGGATGTTTAAATTCTCTCATTTGTAAGTTCAAGTAGAAGGTAAAAATGACCAACTATTCCATTAAACTGCTATAACCTAAGGCAAGCTGTTCTGAAATCACTGGGAGAGAGTTAACTACCAAAATAAAGGTGAAGCCCTCTTAGTCACATTTCTCTGGATACACATGAATACATCTTCTTCAGAATTAAGACTAAAGCTGTAACTTCTGAACCACAAATGGCTATAGAAATGCCTGCTATTCCATTTATAGTCTCAGAAGTGGTAAATTTACAAGTATGTCACTTCATTATGTTTGCAGTGTAATGGATGAATTTTTAATGCTATATATTGTTTGGAAATTGGTTCTGCTATAAATTTCTGAGCATTTATTCTACAAATCTTATATATTGGGACTTACCATGAATTCTTTATGATAAAGTGTTACACAGAAATTTTAAGTCCCAGCTTCATTTATATATTTTATATTTTAAATAATGTAATTTATATTTATAATTACAATAGCATATTTCAAACAGTGCGTGCTTGATAGGATTTTCAGTTTTTACGTACCGCAATATTTTGTAGAAGTGAAAATGAGCAATTAAGTATGGTAAGCTAACCTAAATTTGTTACGTATTAACCTTTCAGGTCTACATGAAATTTTTATAAGTGCTAGGATAACAGACAGATAGACCCTTTGCGTAAGACTCTAACTATGGCTGAGCACTAAATTGCTAAATGCTTGCACTTCGTTTCTAGGATTTTCATGTGGGTTATCATAGTCATTGTTGCTACTACTGTTGGTGTTGAAGGTGGTGGTGATGGTGATAATAGTATTTTGATTCCTTTTAGGCTTTTGTTAGAAAGCAGAACATTCCAGCCGGGCGCTCTTCCCTTTTTAGGTACTGAAAAAAGCTAGCATGGGATGTTAACTGAAAATGCCAACAGCATTTAACCTGAACTATAAAGACATTCATTTCAATATTTCATGTCATTATCTTCATACTCATAAGATCCGAAGTCCCCTTTCACTCTGATTGCATATGTATAATCAAAGAGAAAGATAAATTTTCCAATGTTTTTATGTCCTTTGTTTTAAAAAGAATACAATGCTAAAGAAACACAAAAGCTGAGCAGAAGTAAGAGTAAATAATCAGGTTTTTTTTTTTCCCTTGGGAATATAAGAGGAGTAGAGGACAGTATAAAATCAATAATTTAACCTATTGCAAAATGAGTAGAGATAAGAGAGAGAAAAGAGAGATGAGCATGAAAATAATGATTAAAGTCTGATCGTAGAGAGGAGATTATTTATTTTAAGTGCGTTTATTCTTTGAGAAATATGTTCACCTGATACAAAATTCAAAAATTATAAGCTTATAAAATGAAAAGTGTCCCTCCCTGATCCCCAGTCACTCAGTTTCTCTACCTGATGGCCACCCATGTTTTTCAGCTTTCAGATATACACTGTACCAATACAATGATAGACACATATATTACACTTTTATTTTCTTATTGAAAAGGTGGCATGGTTTGCATATTACAATTTGTTTTACAATTCACACCATATCTTATAAATCCTCCCATATCAACACAGAAAGATCTTGTATTTCAAAAGCATTTAGGGGCACCTGGATGGCTCAGTCGGTTAAGCAACAGCCTCTTGATTTCAGCTCAGGTCATGATCTCCACGTTTGTGAGATAGAGCCCAACTTTGGGCTCTATGTTGGGAGTGGAGTCTGCTTGGGATTCTGTCTCTCCTGCTCCCTCTGCCACTCTCCCGTACACACCTTCTCTCTCTCAAAATAACTACATGTAGTTAAAAAAAGATAAAAGCATGTATATTTGGGTTTGTGTTTCATACCCTATTAATACTATATTGTTGGATTTTTTGCTTATCATTTTAAAGGAACTTGCATGTGTTAAAGAAATCAGTTTTTTATTTGTTATATGAGTCGGAACCATTTTACTAGGTATTATGCCATTTTTGCCAGACAAAATTGCTTTAAGGTTTAGTTGGTCAAAATTATTAATATTTGTAATTCTACTCTTTTGTATCTTATATTTATAAAAGCCTTTTCCATTCTAAAAATAATGCTGATACCAAAATATCTCATGAGTTATTTTAACGCATAAAGAGTGTTTTTATACAGTTGTACTTTTGACACATGGTATTAATTTTGTGTAAGTTTAAAGGAGTGAATCCAACTTACCTTGTTTTTAGATACATATGAAATTATGCTCAAACTATTTACTAATAACCTTTCTTTTGTCATCATATTTTAAATGTTACTTCTAATGTATAATAAATCTCATATTTACTTGGGTATATTTTCTGACTTTCTACTCTTTTCCATTGATCTTTTCAACTAGTATGTGTAGCTCTTAAATATATGTTAATATTTTGAAAAGGTAGGCTTGTACCACCTTGTTATTAATTTTTTGAAAAACACATTAGCTAATATTGATTTTAATTTATTTACATGATTTTTTAAAAAAATTAACCTGATTAGTTTTAAAAAGTTGTAGTTTTAAATGTATAGTTTAACATAAGTAGAATTGATATGAGTTTGTCTTTCTACTCAGTCACCTGGAATCCTTTCCATTATTTTCCATATTTGGAGTGGGGGGATCAGTATTGAGACAGTTTTTATATTTTAATACTTGGCTTATTTGATTTTACAGATACTTAAGTATTATTGTAAATGAGGATTTTTCTCATTATGTCTTTTAAATGGTTGGTTTCTATAGATATAATGAGACTATTTTTAAATGTTATTTACGTTAACTACTTTGTTTTATATATTTTGTTTTAGTTCATTTCCTTAGATTTTCCATGTATACAACTTTCAAACAACAATAAATATCAAGACTTTTTAGGGAATGTAGGAAAAGACACGCTCATCCTGGCACAAGCTAAAGTGTGTTTAAGAACCAACCATCATATGCTGGGAGGGTACATCTTGTATATAGCATGAGCAGGACCAGAAGTCACAGAAAAGCTGAAATAACAGATATCCAGACCTCCTTGTCTTTGCAATTTTCAGCAGTATGAAACAAGGATACATTAATATACCCAACTCCAAATTTGTTTTTGTAATTTATTACACAGTCTTTGGAAATTTTCTAATAATTTAGAATAGATTTGCTTGACATATTATTCTTTTTGATAATATCCTTAGTTTAGAATGTATGTATTTAATATTTATATTAGTATGAAATATACAGAATTGGTATTTTGTTAGTCATTACATTTTAAAACCACTTTCAAATGTAGTTTTAATATTAAGGTAAACTATATTAATCTGAAAAATAAGATTTTTACAAATTTATATTTAATTTCAGTCAAATAAACATCACTGTGTAAATATACTGTGATTTTATTGTTGAAGTGATTTAAATAGGAGCAAATTTCAGTTTAAAGAATTGTTTTAGATTGATTGGCATTATTGAATAAAGTGAGCGTTAGACATTTATGGCCCTTCCTCCCTCCCTTCCCCACCCCCCCTTGCCTCTTGCCTCTTGCCTCTTGCCTCATGCCTGTTGCCTCTTCCCTTTCCTTCCTTTTTTTTGTCAACTTAGCTAAAAACTCTTCCAACTATCACACTAGAAGCTAAAAATTTCAGACACTTGCTTTCCTCACCCCTTTTATGTCTAGAATACAAGTACCAGATCCTACTTTAGCAGAAGCTTTAGGGAAAAGCAGGAAGGGGCATACTCCATCTGGCATATATGGCAAGAGAGAATATGTCTTCGCTCAGTTTCTAGGGGCAGGAGTGATTCTGACACTAATAATACCTAGTATTATCATTAGGTGACCCTAACTGCAGGGTCCAGATGTGGGCGGTTATTGTGTAACCTATGACATTGGTTTGTGTGTCAGACTAGTTCTACAACACAGTCCAAAAGTGGTATTCCTGACTGTCGTTTGAAACCTAAATCTCTGGTCCTTTACTGATTCTATGAACTTTCAACCATCCTCTAATAAATTACCATCTCTCATAATCTAACTGTTAATTTAATTGGAACATAACTGTTCCAATTGCTTTCATTAAAAAGTGCTAAATATCTGTACTGTAAATCAGTACTTCTTAACCTTTGCACTATTGAAAGCTCAGAGCAGATTATTCATTTTTGGGAGCTAGTGAGTGGCTGTCCTCTACGTTATGGGATATTTATCAGCCTTTACCTACCAGTGCCAGTAGCATATTCCCATTTGTGAAAATCAAAATGTTTCAAAGACATTGTCGCATGTCTCCTGAGACAGAATAGCCCTCACCTCAATTGAGAAACACTACTACAAATATATTGATAGTTAACAGAAAGGAAAATTGGATGATATGATACATAACTGTGAAATTTTTTTCATTAAATAGGTTTCGACTTCAGTAAATAAATATGAAAATATAATCATTGAGAATCATATAATCATGAGGGTAAAATTAATTAAAATATTTATAAAATTTAATCTAAAATATATGTATTATTAAAGGAAAACAGGTGAGATACACTGTATCTCTCAGAGTAAAATTAAATCTAAATTCTCCAGTGAGTAGTTCAGAGAATGTTCTTTGGCATTCCTAGGATTATCATTAGAGATTTAACAGTAACAGAAATAATTGCCAAGAATATTAAATCAATATTTTATGCTCTTTGTTCCTCAATTATGTGCCTATTTGCACAAAATATTTCCAGTTTATTTCCAATCCCTAAGTGTATTTTTATTTGTATTAACACTCTGTTAGTGACTTAACCTTACCATATATTTGAACATTGGATCATTTCCATTTTTTTCTCACTATTATAATAACACGAATAATTTCATTCATTGTACTTTTCTATACTTTCCATATTTGAATTTATTTCCTCACAATAGAATATCCAAAGTAAATCGTCAGATTAATAAATTTAGACTATTTAAAGATCTTAAAACAATCTGTATAAGTGTACATTAATAATAGTGTTATTCCAGTTCAAGTCTACAAACAATATATAAGAATTTCTACTTTACTATGACCTTAGTATAATTAGATCGTTTTCTATTGTTTACAGCAGGTGACTGACTCATTATGTAAATGTTTTTGGTTAGACACCAGAATAATACGGTACAATCAAATTATGAAGTCCAGCAGATGTTTTAAGAGATTAACAAACCTCTTGTGGAATCCAGCTCTTTAATACATCTATCAGTAAATTTTATATGGATAAATTATATATATGGATAAATATTTTGTGTAAAACTATATTTATATATATTTATAAATATACATATTTTAAAATTTTTAATGTTTATATTAGAAAGAGCATGAGTTGGGGAGGGGCAGAGAGAAAGGAAGACACAGAATCTGAAGCAGGCTCCAGGCTCCGAGCTGTCAGCACAGAGCCAGATGCATGGCTCAAACCTATGAAATGTGTGATCATGACCTGAATGGAAGGCTGAAGTCAGGCACTCACCCAATTGAGTGACCTAGGCGTCCATATATATACATATATACATACGTATATATATATATATACGTATGTATATATGTATATATATGTATGGAGCACACACACACACAGAAATATTAATGGTTCTTTGGTTTGCTGTTTTTATCTTAAATAATGTTTTATTTAATGTTTGTTTATTTTGAGAAAGAGAGTGCGTACCCGAGCTCCATGTTGTCAGCGCAGTTCATCATCTTGAATTAAAACAACAACAACAACAACAACAAAAGCACAATATCAACAGTGAGAGAAATCCAGTCTCTCTATAAACGGAGGCCCTTCATAATTTGAAATGAGTTGTGAACATTTGAGAAAGAAACTTTACTTCTCATTTTAATTGCTTTTTATGTCAATCTCTATTCATATCCAAGACTATAACATCTTGAATTCATTTTGCCTGCTGACATGAGAGTTGACAACTTAGAGACATTTATTTTTTTTGTGTGTGTGGTAATGTATACATAGCATAACATTTACATCGTGCCCATTTTTCAGTGTACAGATTTGTGGCATTGAGCATATTCACATTGCTGTGTAACTATCACCATCATTCTTATCCAGAATTTGTCTTCTCCAATCAAATGCTAACTCCCTTTAACTCTCCCCCTATCCCTTGGCACTGCCATTCTACCTTCTGCCTCTATGAATTTGCTACTCTAGGAACCTTGTAAAATCAGTCATACAATCACAATTTCCTTTTGTGGTTACCTTAAATCACTTATCTAATATTTTCAATGGTGTAGCATGTGTAAGAACTGCCTTCCCTTTTAAGACTGAAAAATACATATATCACATTTGGTTTGCCATTCATCTGTTGGATACTTAAGTTACTACGAGCATTCGGCTTACGAATAGTGCTGTTATGAGCATGAGTATACAAACATCATGTTTGAGTCTCTGCCTTTACTAATTGTGGAGATATATCCAGAAGTAGAATTGTTGGATCATCAACAGACATCCTTTTAATTCATCATTTTTGCAAGTTATTTTCTTGATTTAAAGAGCACAGTATACCTCTTTTTTATACTATAGAAAAGTTTACCACTTCTCTAAAGACAACACAAAGTTCTTGACTAAATGGGGGTGGAAGTGTATTTACTTACTTATTTACTTAGCTAACTTATTATCTATTACTATATATTACTTAGCTATTATTACTTACTAATCAGTAATTAGTAAGTAATATATAGCACTCTTTCAAAAGAAATTGACAGCCAGGTGTTCATATCTTGACTCACAGGGAATATATTTAATTAGGTTATTCTCTTAGTTCAACATCCTTCAGACTAACTTTTTGGGTAAAAATAACTTAGTTTAGATACCTGTTTTGACTGATGTTAAAAAGATACAACTTTATTTGGCCAATTTGCTATTATGGAAAAGGTCAGAAATGGATAATCAAAACCACTTTCCAATAAAGCAGGGGGTTAGTGCTGGAAAGGAATAACAAAGCATGGTCAACCAATGCAGAAACTGGAAGTCACATGAAAATATTATTTGAAAATCATTCTTTTAATATTATCTTCATACAGATTGATTTTGGAAAATGAAAAACACAGATAATGTGTTGTCTCAGGGCCAACTTGGGTTCAGGTCATGATCTCATGGTCTGTGAGTTGGAGCCCCGCGTCAGGCTCTGTGCTAACAGCTCAGAGCCTGGACCCTGCTTCAGATTCTGGGTCTCCCTCTCCCTCTGCCTCTCCCCACTCATATTCTGTGTGTGTATGTCTGTCTCAAAAATAAACATTCAAAAATTTTTTTAAAAAAAAGAAAGAAAATGGCAATTATCAATACATCCATTGCCCAGTGTTAGCCACTATTAACTATTTGGCATATTTTTTCTAGTCATTGTTATATAGACTTAAAGAAATTAAAATTAACCCAAGTGGATAAAACATATGTATTCTTTATCCATCATTCAAAAAGTAGAAAAGGTACAGATAAAAATTATGTAGTAATTTTAGTGTTCGATAATAATCCTTGTTATAGTTCATTGAATCTCTCTCTGCAGATTGTAACAAATATATCTGTTACAATGAAATTTTACTTTGAAGTGCTATTTACAACTTAAAAATACTACTATGTCATAGCACCTGGATGGCTCAGTCGGTTAAAGGTCCGACTTCATATCAGGTCATGATCTCAAATTTCGTTGAGTTCGAGCCCCGTGGTGGGCTCTGTGCTGACAGCTCAGAGCCTGGAGCCTGCTTTGGATTCTTTGTCTCCTCTCTCTGCCCCTGCCGTGCTCATGCTCTGTCTCTCTCACTCTCAAAAATAAACATTAAAAATAAATAAATAAACAAACAAACAAACACATACATACATACATACACACACACACATACTGTGCTGAATTCCATCTATAAAAACAAGAAAGTAAAATTGAAAGAAATTTTTAATTCAGATAAATATATGTTGAAAATGGAGTTAGTTTCCTAGCTATATGATTTAGTTTCAGTAGGACTGATCAGCTCCAAGCTATTTAGGATAAGGACATTAGAATTCTTATATTTGATCCAATTTCCTCTGCCTCATTTGTTGTTAGTCATAGGTTTACAATGTCATTTATAGTGTTAACGTTTCTGTTCCACATCTAACATTTCTGTTTTGATATATCTTCTACATTAAATTTACTATTCATTAGTTCTTTTACCATTTTTTCTATTCTCCACAGTTCAACTATAATTAGCTAAATATCTTAAATTTATTTTTAAAAATAAGTTTAGTATAAAGTTTGAGCCCCGGTTTAACAGATATACAGCTTATATATATGGTGATTTAGTAAACAATAAAAGAGGTATTTTAATTTAATTTGGGGAATATAACTATTTAACTATTGAAGCATTTGAGTAGACATTTTCACAATAAATTTAGATTCATTCCTTCCCCATATACCAAGATAAAATTAACATGTATGGAGATTTTATTGTAAATAGAATTTGTTGTACAAATGATTGGAATATATATTTTAACTTTGGAGTGGGGAAGCTTTTTCCCCTATACAGAAACTATTGGATAAAAATACGAAATACTTTCAAATGCAGAGAAAATACCATTTGTGAAATACCATTTGTAAAATTTAAAGCTGAATTTAAATATTTATGACACATATAACAACAGAATATATGCAGATATTATGATAAACGTTTTTAGAAAACAACCAATGGAATATGGACATTCACTGACTCTATTCACCAAATATCCATCTCTGTGTTAGACTCTCGTAGGATGGCACTTTATTTCCACTTGGATTAAATAAGATTATGTGATTTGAATTGGACAGGAAAATGTGTACAGAAGTGATGTGTATCATTTCTGAGCTGAAATTTTTGGCTCAACTGCATCCTCAACCCTCTATTTCAGTGGTCATGGAAATACATGTGAAGATTGAATGTTGGTCAGCCTGTATTCCTCATAGCCTATTATCAGCAAAGTTCTCAACTCATTGGTGATGTTTGGCATAGTCAACAAACAAATCTTTCTTTCTATAGACACTTGAATTATAAACCAGGGATTGAAAAAAATATATTAGAGCATAACTAGTCCTTCCTGATTGATACAGTTTCTAATAGAAGACTCAACAAAAGACAAGCCATCGAAAGTGCATTACATGTATTTTAGAACATCTTGAAATCAGTCCACATTTCAGTGTATTATGTAATCTAGTAAAAGGATAAATGTACTACTTATGGAGCAAAAACTAGAATTAACTCACTCTTGAATAGGAATGTATTCATAGATAGGGTAAACTGACATCTTTACATCTTTTGTCTGCCAGTATCACTTAAAAAGGAATGATAGACGGGGTCACACTCTAGATTGGAAGGCAGTATTGAATTGAACAAAGTGAAAAGTCTGTTTTAAATTGAAGAGACAGAACAAGTCATTACATGTGCTAGAAAATCCTTATGGTAACTCTGATGGGTAATTATGACATTCCTTTATCCCCTTCCTGAATTTTAGAGCTATCTGAAAATATCCTGATGTTCAGAGACAAGTAAATCCTTTTTTGAGGATACTTTTTCTCACTTATATCACTCAGAGGAAATCCCATGTGCATTGTGTTTCAGAGTAATGGAGAAAAATTAAAAATTTCCCTAATCAGCCAAGGATCTTTACTAGAAGATAGATTACTAAAGTTTACACTTTGTTTTCTTTTCAGGATTAAAGTCCTTTAAACTGCAGAAGTATTAGATCACTGCCAATTTATCAACAAAACAAAGTAAGGAGCCTCTTTCAAACAATCACCTCATAATTTTTCTTAAATAACTGAAGAAGCAAGTTGTAAGCTCAGCTACTATATATGCAAAAGGTAAATATATAATTTAATTGCTTTCTGCCATATTTGTATTAACTACTTAGAAACAGTGACAGATAAACCACAACATACATGTATGTGTATATATAGAGATTCTAATTACTTATAATTATGAACATTTCACTGTTTAATTTTCATATATATATATATATATATATATATATATATATATATTGGTGTATATATTCAAACTTTCATGGAATTTAAAAAACAAGAAAAGATAAACAAGTCAAAACATACCAGTGAGAGTCATCTCTGATTTTGATTCCTTTTGATATTTCATCTTGAGATAATTGTGTCTATGTGTGTGTGTGTGTGTGTGTATATATATGCATATATGTGTATGTGTATATGTATATGTGTGTATATGTACATATATATGTGTGTGTAAAAATTTGAAGATAATTGTATGTAATACATATATGTTATCCATCTCTTGAGGATTCATTCTCTTTTTTTTTCAGTATATGAAGTTTATTGTCAAATTGGTTTCCATACAACACCCAGTGCTCATCCCAAAAGGTGCCCTCCTCAATACCCATCACCCACCCTCCCCTCCCTCCCACCCCCCATCAACCCTCAGTTTGTTCTCAGTTTTTAACAGTCTCTTATGCTTTGGCTCTCTTCCACTCTAACCTCTTTTTTTTTTTTTCCTTCCCCTCCCCCATGGGTTTCTGTTAAGTTTCTCAAGATCCACATAAGAGTGAAACCATATGGTATCTGTCTTTCTCTGTATGGCTTATTTCACTTAGCATCACACTCTCCAGTTCCATCCATGTTGCTACAAAGGGCCATATTTCATTCTTTCTCATTGCCACGTTGTACTCCATTGTGTATATAAACCACAATTTCTTTATCCATGCATCAGTTGATGGACATTTAGGCTCTTTCCATAATTTGGCTATTGTTGAGAGTGCTACTATAAACATTGGGATAGAAGTGCCCCTATGCATCAGTACTCCTGTATCCCTTGGGTGAATTCCTAGCAGTGTTATTGCTGGGTCATAGGGTAGGTCTATTTTTAATTTTTTGAGGAACCTCCACACTGTTTTCCAGAGTGGCTGCACCAATTTGCATTCCCACCAACAGTGCAAGAGGGTTCCCGTTTCTCCACATCCTTTCCAGCATCTATAGTCTCCTGATTTGTTCATTTTGGTCACTCTGCCTGGCGTGAGGTGATATCTGAGAGTGGTTTTGATTAGTATTTCCCTGATGAGGAGCAACATTGAGCATCTTTTCATGTGCCTGTTGGCCATCTGGATGTCTTCTTTAGAGAAGTGTCTATTCGTGTTTTCTGCCCATTTCTTCACTGGGTTATTTGTTTTTCGGGTGTGGAGTTTGGTGAGCTCTTTATACATTTTGGATACTAGCCCTTTTTCCGATATGTCATTTGCAAATATCTTTTACCATTCCGTTGGTTGCCTTTTAGTTTTGTTGGTTGTTTCCTTTGCTGTGCAGAAGCTTTTTATCTTCATAAGGTCCCAGTAGTTCATTTTTGCTTTTAATTCCCTTGCCTTTGGGGATGTGTCACGTAAGAAATTGCTACGGCTGAGGTCAGAGAGGTCTTTTCCTGCTTTCTCCTCTAGGGTTTTGATGATTTCCTGTCTCACATTCAGGTCCTTTATCCATTTTGAGTTTATTTTTGTGAATGGTGTGAGAAAGTGGTCTAGTTTCAATCTTCTGCATGTTGCTCTCCAGTTCTCCCAGCACCATTTGTTAAAGAGACTGTCTTTTTTCCATTGGATATTCTTTCCTGGTTTGTCAAAGATGAGTTGGCCGTACGTTTGTGGGTCTAGTTCTGGGGTTTCTATTCTATTCCATTGGTCTATGTGTCTGTGTTTGTGCCAAAACCATGCTGTCTTGATGATTACAGCTTTGTAGTAGAGGCTGAGGTATGGGATTGTGATGCTTCCTGCTTTGGTCTTCTTCTTCAAAATTACTTTGGCTATTCAGGGCCTTTTGTGGTTCCATATGAATTTTAGGATTGCTTGTTCTAGTTTCAAGAAGAATGCTGGTGCAATTTTGATTGGGATTGCATTGGATGTGTAGATAGCTTTGGGTAGTATTGAGATTCTGACAATATTCTTCCAATCCATGAGCACAGAATGTTTTTCCATTTCTTTATATCTTCTTCAATTTCCTTCATAAGCTTTCTATAGTTTTCAGCGTACAGATCTTTTACATCTTTGGTTAGATTTGTTCCTAGGTATTTTATGCTTCTTGGTGCCATTGTGAATGGGATCAGTTTCTTTATTTGTCTTTCTGTTGCTTCATTGTTAGTGTATAAGAATGCAACTGATTTCTGCACATTGATTTTGTATCCTGCAACTTTGCTGAATTCATGTATGAGTTCTAGCAGACTTTCGGTGGAGTCTATCGGATTTTCCATGTATAATATCATGTCATCTGCAAAAAGTGAAAGCTTAACTTCATCTTTGCCAATTTTGATGCCTTTGATTTCCTTTTGTTGTCTGATTGCTGATGCTAGAACTTCCAACACTATGTTAAACAACAGTGGTGAGAGTGGACATTCCTGTCGTGTTCCTGATCTCAGGGAAAAAGCTGTCAGTTTTTCCCCATTGAGGATGATGTTAGCTGTGGGCTTTTCATAAATGGCTTTTATGATCTTTAAGTATGTTCCTTCTATCCCGACTTTCTCGAGGGTTTTTATTAAGAAATTTTGCTGAATTTTGTCAATGGTCTTTTCTGCATCGATTGAGAGGATCATATGGTTCTTCTCTTTTTTTTTATTAATGTGATGTATCACGTTGATTGATTTGCGAATGTTGAACCAGCCCTGTATCCCAGGAATGAATCCCACTTGATCATGGTGAATAATTCTTTTTATATGCTGTTGAATTCGATTTGCTAGTATCTTATTGAGAATTTTTGCATCCATATTCATCAGGGATATTGGCCTGTAGTTCTCTTTTTTTTACTGGGTCTCTGTCTGGTTTAGGAATCAAAGTAATACTGGCTTCATAGAATGAGTCTGGCAGTTTTCCTTCCCTTTCTATTTCTTGGAATAGCCTGAGAAGGATAGGTATTATCTCTGCTTTAAACGTCTGGTAGAACTCCCCTGGGAAGCCATCTGGTCCTGGACTCTTATTTGTTGGGAGATTTTTGATGACTGATTCAATTTCTTTGCTGGTTATGGGTCTGTTCAAGCTTTCTATTTCCTCCTGATTGAGTTTTGGAAGCGTGTGGGTGTTTAGGAATTTGTCCATTTCTTCCAGGTTGTCCAGTTTGTTGGCATATAATTTTTCATAGTATTCCCTGATAATTGTTTGTATCTCTGAGGGATTGGTTGTAATAATTCCATTTTCATTCATGATTTTATCTATTTGGGTCTTCTCCCTTTTCTTTTTGAGAAGCCTGGCTAGAGGTTTGTCAATTTTGTTTATTTTTTCAAAACACCAACTCTTGGTTTCATTAATCTGCTCTACAGTTTTTGTAGATCCTATATTATTTATTTCTGCTCTGATCTTTATTATTTCTCTTCTTCTGCTGGGTTTGGGGTGTCTTTGCTGCTCTGATTCTATTTCCTTTAGGTGTGCTGTTAGATTTTGTATTTGGGATTTTTTTGTTTCTTGAGATAGGCCTGGATTGCAATGTATTTTCCTCTCAGGACTGCCTTTGCTGCATCCAAAGCGTTTGGATTGTTGTATTTTCATTTTCGTTTGTTTCCATATATTTTTTAATTTCTTCTCTGATTGCCTGGTTGACCCATTCATTCTTTAGTAGGGTTTTTTTTAACCTCCATGCTTTTGGAGGTTTTCCAGACTTTTTCCTGTGGTTGATTTCAAGCTTCATAGCATTGTGGTCTGAAAGTATGCATGGTATGATTTCAATTCTTGTATACTTATGAAGGGCTGTTTTGTGACCCAGTATGTGATCTATCTTGGAGAATGTTCCATGTGCACTCGAGAAGAAAGTATATTCTGTTGCTTTGGGATGCAGAGTTCTAAATATATCTGTCAAGTCCATCTGATCCAATGTATCATTCAGGGCCCTTGTTTCTTTATTGACTGTGTGTCTAGATGATCTATCCATTTCTGTAAGTGGAGTGTTAAAGTCTCCTGCAATTACCACATTCTTATCAATAAGGTTGCTTATGTTTGTGAGTAATCGTTTTATATATTTGGGGGCTCTGGTATTCGGCGCATAGACATTTATAATTGTTAGCTCTTCCTGATGGATAGACCCTGTAATTATTATATAATGCCCTTCTTCATCTCTTGTTACAGCCTTTAGTTTAAAGTCTAGTTTGTCTGATATAAGTATGGCTACTCTAGCTTTCTTTTGACTTCCAGTGGCATGATAAATAGTTCTCCATCCCCTCACTCTCAATCTGAAGGTGTCCTCAGGTCTAAAATGAGTCTCTTGTAGACAGCAAATAGATGGGTCTTGTTTTTTTATAGATAGGGTCTTGATACCCTATGTCTTTTGGTTGGCGCATTTAGTCCATTTACATTCAGTGTTATTATAGAAAGATATGGGTTTAGAGTCATTGTGATGTCTGTATGTTTTATGCTTGTAGCAATGTCTCTGGTACTTTGTCTCACAGGATCCCCTGTAGGATCTCTTGTAGGTCTGGTTTAGTGGTGATGAATTCCCTCAGTTTTTGTTTGTTTGGGAAGACCTTTATCTCTCCTTCTATTCTAAATGACAGACTTGCTGGATAAAGGATTCTCGGCTGCATATTTTTTCTGTTCATCACATTGAAGATTCCTGCCATTCCTTTCTGGAATGCCAAGTTTCAAAAGAGAGATCAGTCACAAGTCTTACAGGTCTCCCTTTATATGTTACAGCACGTTTATCTCTAGCTGCTTTCAGAATTTTCTCTTTATCCTTGCATTTTGCCAGTTTCACTATAATATGTCATGCAGAAGATCGATTCAAGTTACGTCTGAAGAGAGTTCTCTGTGCCTCTTGGATTTCAGTGCCTTTTTCCTTCCCCAGATCCGGGAAGTTCTCAGCTATTAATTCTTTAAGTGTACCTTCAGCACCTTTCCCTCTCTCTTCCTCCTCTGGAATACCAATTATGCGTAGATTATTTCTCTTTAGTGCATCACTTAGTTCTCTAATTTTCCCCTCATACTCCTGGATTTTTTATCTCTCTTTTTCTCAGCTTCTTCTTTTTCCATAATTTTATCTTCTAGTTCACCTATTCTCTCCTCTGCCTCTTCAATCCGAGCCGTAGTTGTCTCCATTTTATTTTGCAACTCGTTGATAGCATTTTTTAGCTCCTCCTGGCTGTTCCTTAGTCCCTTGATCTCTGTAGCAAGAGATTCTCTGCTGTCCTTTATACTGTTTTCATGCCCAGCGATTAATTTTATGACTATTTTTCTAAACTCGCTTTCTGTTATATTGTTTAAATCAGTTTTAATCAGTTCGTTAGCTGTTTTTATTTCCTGGACGTTTTTCTGAGGGGAATTCTTCCGTTTCATCATTTTGGATAATCCCTGGAGTGGTGCGGGACTGCGGGGCACTTCCCCTGTGCTCTGGTGTATAACTGGAGTTGGTGGGCGGGGCCACAGTCAGACCTGATGTCTGCCCCCAGCCCACTGCTGGGGCCACAGTCAGACTGGTGTGTGCCTTCTCTTCCCCTCCTCTAGGGGCGGGATTCACTGTGGGGTGTCGTGGCCTGTCTGGGCTACTTGCACACTGCCAGGCTTGTGGTGCTGGGGATCTGGAGTATTAGCTAGGGTGGATTGGCAAGGTGCATAGGGGCGGGAGGGGCAGGCTCAACTCACTTTTCCTTCAGAGATCCGCTTCCGGAGGGGCCCTGCTGCAGCGGGAGGGAGTCAGAGCCGCTGGAGGGATGCATCCACAGAAACACACCTTTGGGTTTTTTGGGGCAAGCAAGTTCCCTGGCAGGAACTGGTTCCCTTTGGGAATTTGGATGGGGAATGGGGAGGGAGATGGTGCTGGCGAGCATCTTTGTTCCAGCCATGCTGAGCTCTGTTGTCTGGGTCTCAACAACTCTCCCTCCTGTTGTCCTCCAGCCCTCCCGTTCTCCGAGCAGAGCTGTTAGCTTATAACCTTCCAGATGTTAAGTCCCGCTTGCTGTCAGAACACTCCGTCCAGCCCCTCCGTTTTTGCAAGCTAGACTCGGGGGTCTGCTTGACAGGCGGGCCACCCCTCCACCCTGGCTCCCTCCCGCCAGTCCGTGGAGCGCGCACCACCTCTCCGCCCTTCCTACCCTCTTCTGTGGGCCTCTCGTCTGCGCTTGGCTCCAGAGACTCCGTTCTGCTAGTCTTCTGGTGGTTTTCTGGGTTATTTAGGCAGGTGTAGGTGGAATCTAAGTGATAAGCAGGACGCATGGTGAGCCCAGTGTCCTCCTACGCCGCCATCTTCCCAGGATCCTCCAATCTTTCTTTTTTTTAATGTTTATTTATTTTTGAGAGAGAGAGACAGTGGAGCAGGGGAAAGTCAGAGAGAGGGAGACACAGAATCTGAAGCAGGCTCCAGGCTCTGAGCTGTCAGCACAGAGCCTGACGCAGGGTTCGAACCCATGAACCATGAGATCATGACCTGAACCAACGTCAGATGCTTAACCAACTGAGCCACATAGGCACCCCAGGATTCATTATTTTTAAACGTTGGCGGTTTTATTCCCTTATTTTCTGTTTGCATCAACTACATGAATTTCTAGGTAAAAATTTGAGACAACATGACTGGTTCCTAATTTATGGAAGTTATCTTCTCCTTAGGAGGTATTCCTCCCTTACGCATTAACTTCTTACTAAAATTATTGATTCTATTGTTTATAAAAATATGCATTGAAATATCATATATTCTGACAACTCAATTCTGAGTTGAATTGAAAAGTTGTCAAAACTTTCTACCTCTTGGAGTTTGATTTAGGAAAAACTCTTTACCAAGATTGCCTTGGGGTGCTCAGTCTGTTGAGCATCTGACTCTTCATTTTGGCTCAAGTCATGATCCATCATGTGTGGAACCTACTTAATATTCTCTCTCTCTGCCACTCTTCACTGATATCTCTCTCTCTCTCTCTCTCTCTCTCTCCCTCTCCCTCTCCCTCTCCCCTTCCCTCCATCCCTCTCTCTCTCTCTGCCCCTCTCTCTCTCTCTCTCTCTCTCTCTGTCCATATATATCTATAGATAGATAGATAGTTATATAGTTATATATGTTAGAACTATATATATAGTTCTATATACAGTTATTTGGAAAATATATATACATATATATTTACCAGAAATAAATCTTAATTTACCTTTAGTAAAACAGAAATCACTTTTCCTAAATCAGAGACCAGGCATGGTAATTGAGTTTTGGGAGATATTAAACTAATGTTGTCTATATTCACATCTTACTAAGAAAATAAATTAATCTGTGCTAATGGAAACCATTGGAGGCCTAAAGTCAGGCTGCAACAGTTGTCGACTTTGTTATTGCATTTATCTCAGCTAAGAAACTTTCTAAAGATTTTTGCGGGAGTCAATAATACATAGCAGGTGTGATTTTGATTTAATGCAACTCAAACTGCAAAGACATTTGCTTTTATCACACAAGTGTGAGGTCAAGAGTGTAGTATAATTGGTGATTATAAAAGAGTTAAACTAACTGTCTCAAAAAGTATCTGACACTGCCTAATACTCTCTGCCTTCTAGAAATTATATGTTAGTTTTTGAAAAATTAAGCATTGAGTTCTAATAATGAATTACTATGATAATCACAATGATATTTTAGTTAAAATGTATTAAACAAAATTTTTATTGAAATAAGCATGCTATGAAGCTGGTAGCAAAATTATGCTGTGACATCTGTTCTTTTATGTACAAAGTAATTAATACATGAAGTCACAGTTACCTCTACTTGTATCGTAAGCTATAGAGATAGTGATCTCATCGTTGGCAGGCCAATAATATAGAAAGTGACATGGTGGCAAGCTGGGTTTTCTTTGAAGTATAAATCTGACATTTACTTTGAAAATACCAGGAGCAATGAGGGACCATAAGCCCTAACTCAATTTTCAAGAACGATAAGGTGGTATACATTGCGGTTCTTTCTTAAAGAACATTTTTCTTGTCTTTCAAATAAGTAACAGGGTTGATAGTTTGTGGTTTAAATTATTGATATTGTTTTTTCTTTTGGAATTTAGTTCCTTGAAGTCCTAGAATGTAGGAACATTAAGACATAGATATTTGGTGCCATCCCCACACTCAGTATTTCTAAGAGATTCCATTTAATCGGTTCTTTGAAAAATCCTGTGAAGAAAATTTTTAAATATTTTATAAAAGTTGAGGCACCTGGGTGACTCAAGCAGTTAAGTGCCTCTACCCCTCTTGTGCTCTCTCAGTTTCTCTTTTTCAAAACAAATAAATAAACTTAAAAAAAACAGTTTATATAAATAAAATTTAATTTTTTTTAAATGTTTTTAATGTTTATTTATTTTTGAAAGACAGAGAGAGACAGAGAGTGAGCAGGGAAGGAGCAGAGAGAGAGAGAGAGAGGGAGACACAGAATCTGAAGCAGGATCCAGGCTCTGAGCTGATGGCACAGAGTCCTACATGGGGCTCAAACTCAGGAGTTGTGAGATCATGACCTGAGCCGAAATTGGATGCCCAACCGACTGAGCCACCCAGGTGCCCCATATAAGTGAAATTTTAAAACTCTAATAGGTTTCTAATATAAGTATGAATATAGAATGCCATTGACACTCTCAAAAAAAAATGAAAGCATGATTGAACTAATAGTAAGTGAAAATGGTACTGTATTTTCTAAACAAAGAGCACCATTAATATTGGTGATTTCAAATGTGTTGTCTCTGGGCTTTGATAATGGAGAGAGAAAATTACACTGAGGACTAATATTTGTCAAAGTGCATCCTGGATATTTTCTTTCACATTTTTTTCATTAAGTTTTATAATAAACCATTGAGGCAGGTATAATTAGTGTCATTTTAAAGAAGAAACAGGCTTAGAAAATTATGGTGATATTTTCAAGGGCATCAGTTAACATACTAGTAGAAATAGAATTTAAACTCAAATTGTTTGACTTGAAGTCTAGTGCTCTTTTGACTAAAAGCATTTGTTCTGCTATTTAAAAAAAAAAAAGGCCTGAGTGTGACAATGAGTAGAATTTCACTCTAGAAGTGCATGTTATTGCTAATATAAAATTTTAAGTTTCTGAGACCACAGAGAAACTGAGGCACCACTTAGTGACTGTGAGTGGGCATACACATAATGGTAAGAAGCTGATCTTTTATTGGGTGAGCTTGTCTATGATGTATGTGTCATGGACTGAGCTATCCATATATAAAGATCGGAGGACTTTTGAATATGATAAAGTGGACTTTGAATGTGGAAAAGTATAAAGATATATAAACAAATTTAATCAAAAGAAAAATGAAATGAGTAAATTTAAAACTTCTTTTGATGAGCAAGCCTCCTCTTGATAACTTTGGGCAAGTTACTTAACCTTGCTGAAACTTAGTTTTTATCAGCTGTAAAATGTAGATGAGATAATCGCTAATTTATGGAAAATTATGAGGAATACATGTTATGAATTATGACTTTGATGGTATCAGGTTTGGTTCCTTTAGGAGGCTCTAAGAAAAAAAAATTCTTTAATCCTTGCCTATTCCAGAATCTGGTAGCTGTTGGGTTTTTTTGACTTTTGGCTGCATCACTCCAATTTATACTTCTCTTTTCTTCTTTGTCAAATCCCCCTCTGATTCCTTCTGATAAAGATTGTTATTACATTAGGATTTATCTGGATCATCCAGGATAGACTCCCCATCTTCCCGTGAAAGGTAACATAGAGAAGTTCCAATGATTAGGACCTGTATGAATTTTGGGACCATCTTTCAGTCTAAATCAAATATATGTGTATATGTGTCATCTCAATGAATCCTTTAATCACCCATATCTGGTTTGCAGTCCTTTTATCCATTTCAAATGTAAGGAAATGAAGAAACGGAGATTAAACAGAAGTTCACACAGTAAATTGCAAAGCTAGGACTCGATTCTCAAACATCTGATCCCAGTAATCACTCTGAAAGCTACACAGGTCCCAACTAAAAGAAATTCATTAGACACACAAAAGAGCCCCAAAAAGCGTGTAACAAGAAAGTTATAATGAATGTAATGTGAAACATATATGTGAGGACACAAAGGCATAAAAAATGATTGCTTTTTCATTTTAGAATCAGCAATCCATAAACAATATGCAAGACTTATTTATGATAGGAAAACAAAATGTAAATGCTGTCAAACCTGACAGTAAAGTAAGTATGAATAGAAATGGGGAAGAAAATTAGATGACAAGGAGCAGTGACAATTGCTTCCTTTATAAAATGAGGGACAGTAAATCCTATAAATGCTTTTGGAACAAGAGATAATTTATTATGGAGTTAGCAAGATAATAGAAGTAAAAATTAGTGATTGAAGTGTAAAAGATTTCAATCACCAAAATAAATCTGTATTTAATGCAGAATATAATGGCCACATGGTAAGTAAATGAGGACATTTTGCTGCCTATTATTTAACATTAGGTCAATATCTGAAGCTTCACAAAAATATCAAAATGTTCATTTAATTGTAGGAAATATTGTAATCTTCAGCAAACTTTATATCACTACTTAATAAATAAGTTTAAATTCAGTTTTACAGTGTTTATTACATGGCAAAATGTAAAAGGAAGGAAAATGTTCTCTTGTGTAAATGAATGAGACACTTACTGTGACAGAGCTAATTAGGCTCTTGGGAGAATTTATGTACAGCTAATAAGAAGCAGAGCTAAATGTTGTCTTAATTTACCCTCAAGCCCTCTGCCCACAAAAAAACAAAACAAACAAACAAAAAAAAAACATTCAAGTTGCACAAATTGAGCCAACAACCATTAACCCCTCTTTTCTGGATATATCCTCATGCTAACATACAGAAATGATGCTTTATCTTCGCCAAAGAGCAACGTTTGTTTTGTTTTGTTTTTCCATGTATCTTTTAACATGTATTGAAGGTCTATTGTATTTAAAGATAAAGCAGATGCAATTCATAAATTTATTTTTTATTTGTATGGCATTCTGATTATTAATTTTATACAGTATAACATAGAGTAGAAAGGATTTATAATTACCAGCATTATCAAATGGGGTTAGACAAGTAATTTCAAATAATGTTTGCAAGTGTGTGCATCAGAATACCCCTTGATGTGGGACAATTTCTTTATTAACTCAAAATTTGTAATATCACTCCTAAATATGTCTGTTTTAGAAACATGCACAGAGATGTGCAAATGATAAAAGATTCACTAGAAGAATATAAATCAGATTTAGTCTAAATGACCCCACACTGGACACCAATTTACATATTTTATCTGTAAAAGCTGATGTATGTATACATATGCCAAGTGGAATAATGTTTCAAAACTGAGTATGATATTTATATCTGGGAAGATTTATATCAAGCCTCAAACTGTCTCTTTGATGGCGATCCTGAATTCTTTTCTTTTTTTTTTTTATGTTTACCTAGAGAGAGAGAGAGAGAGAGAGAGAGAGAGAGAGAGAGAATGGGGGAAGAGGACAGAGAGAGGGAGAGAGGGAATCCCAAGCAGGTTCTGTGCTGTCAGCACAGAGAGGCTGACAAGGGGCTCCATCCCACAAACCATGAGATTACGACCTGAGCTGAAATCAAGACTTGGATGCTTAACTGACTGAGCCACTCAGGTGCCCTGATACTGGACTATTTTCTAATTTATAGATTTCTTTATTATTTGAAGGGTTTACAATGAGTCTACATTATTTTGAAGATAAAAAGTTATTTTAGTATATTATGATAAACCTCATTAATAGAGCAATTTATATGAACTTACATGTGGCCATATAAAGTTTACATTAATAAATAAAGGGAATTGAATTTAACTTATGTGATAAAAACTAAATTATACTCTTTGGATGTTATAAATTAGCAAGCCAAAAAGTAATGCTGGTAGGAATACATATTGATGAAGTAGAACAACATAAAAGGAAAAATAGTGTATTGGTAACAATAAGCTTGAGAAAGGTTATTAAGATAAACAGGAGTGGAATGCAGGATCTACAGAGTTAGATACAGTTTAGTGTTAAATTGACAATGTTAGCTGGTGAATTCTAAGTTACTAATTGCATTGTGAAAATAAACTGTAGAGAGGAAGGGAAGGAGCTATGAATCGATAATCTTGATGATTGTGTATACACAAAACAGAAATAAACCTTCCAAAATATTAGCAGGAATTTTCTATAGATTGTGTGCTTAGACAAGTTTTCACTTCTTTTCTATAATATTTAAACTTTCCGTAATGATCCACAATACTTTCTTGAATCTTAAGTACTCAACAAAATATATTTTATACTGAAAAACTTTAAAATATAAACTACAAGGAGTTTTTCTAAGTGCATTTGAAGAAAGTCATTGGAGCTTTTTATCTGCAATTCTCTTGTACTTTTTTTTGATATTACACAATAGAGACTAATGAAGGAAAATGATTCCCTTTACCACAAATTTAAAGTTACAATTAAAATGAGTGTTTAATAATGTGTGCAGAATGTGTCCCCCATTGACCACATGCCAAGGTCACTCTGAGCATTTTATTTCTGTGAAGGGATTTTACTGGAGTTTCTATTAAAAAAACAAAACAAACACACAAACAAAAAAACTACCTTTGCCTCGGATTTACTAACACCATAGTCTTTAAATATTAAATAATTTTCATGAGTGTATGCTATGTTATAGTCACTGAAACTTACCAGACACTTTGGCTTTCAGAGCTCTGGAGTGACCAGCAGATGCAATCCATAACATTTATGTAACTACATATTCTCTACATTATTGTAATGCAAATGTATGTAGCAAAAAATGCATGGCTTTCCACCTGTAAAGAGTTCATAGCCTTGGGAAAGAAGACATGACTAAGTACAGATAACCTGCTCTAACAGAGTTATGTTTCAAGATGAATGCAATTGCTTTGAAGCTCATGTGGGCGAGCAGCCTTCCCAGAAACATGAACAATCATTATTGGTGTTCAAAACCGAGAAAAAAAAGGGGGCACCTGGGTGGCTCAGTCAGTTAAGCATCCAACTTCTGCTTAGGTCATGATCTCATGGCTCCTGAGTTGAGGTGTGCTGACAGCTCAGAGCCTGGATCCTGCTTCACATTCTGTCTTCCTCTCTCTCTGCCCCTCGCCTGTTCGTTCTCTCTCTCTCTCTCTCTCTCTCTCTCTCTCTCTCTCTCTCTCTCTTTTCTCTCAAATATAAATAAACAATAATTTTTTAAGAAAATGAGAAAAAAAATGCAGATTGGATCAAAAAAATGATATACCTGTAAGAAAGTTTAGCACATGCAAAGCCACAATACCAGCACTTAAGTATTCATCAATTAATTAAATATGTAATTTTTAAGATCTTAGCATATGCAAAACACTTGTTTTAGGTTTCAGTAATATGTAAAAATGTGATCCATACTGTCTGAAAATAAACCACCCATGAGAGGAGGACAATATGGGAACATACACACAGTGCACATCCCTAAATTTCTATGACAGAACTAACGTTCAATGGGGTCTACTAGGCCAGAGAGGAGAGAGTGATTCTTTCTCTTTTGAGGACCCTGAACTGTTTTTCCAAAGAACTGACCTTGTGTTGGACCTTGAAAGAAATGTTAGTCTATAAAAAAAAAAAAAAAACACAAGGCAGAAAGGGAGGAAGAAGAGAGGATTCTCTTAGTGGAAAAGTAGGGGTAAGCGTAAAGGTTCCACTGCCTGACTGGTCTTTCAGTTTTGATCATGCATGCATAGTCTTTGTTTTGCAAAATTTGAAGGAATGAATTCATATTAAATTACTGCGGGCATGCTGAGGCCCTAAATGCATTAAGGCAAGCAAAAGAAAGACAAAATGTGGGCACCTGGTGGAAAGTCTGACTCAGGCTCAAGTCATGATCTCATGGTTCATGAGTCCTGCACCTTGGGGATCTCTGCTGTCAGAGCAGAGCAGTAGAATCCAAAGAGCCTACTTTGGATTCTCTGTTCCTCCTCTCTCTCTCTGCCCCTTTCCTGTTCACTCTCTCTCTTTCTCTCAAAAATAAATAAACATTCAAAAAAAAGACAAAAAGAGTATGACAACGCAATATAGATATATATTTGTATTCATAAATAATGTACATCTATTGTATTTCTCGTGATACACTATAGAACACTTTTGAAAGATAGGTAAAGATGAAATACATGATATATTCCATTTTTTTACTATATGGGTTTTGGTACACTGTATTCTTAAAGAGAGATTTGTTTGTAACAATAATAGATAAATATCAATTGCAGATTATCTTCCTTGATAATTCCATTGCTTTTGACAACTTCTTGTCAAATCTGATTCAACTGTATTGTTTCATGCCTGTAATACAGCTAAAGATTTGTATGTGTTTTCTGTTTACTTGTAATTATTTTTTTAATATTTATTTATTTTGGGGGAGAGCACAAGCAGGAGAGGGGCAGATAGAGGGGACAGAGGATCTGAAGTAGACTCTGTGCTGACAGGCTGACAGTGGAAAAGCCTGATGTGGGGCTCGAACCCACAAACTGAGATCATGACCTGAGCTGAAGTCAGATGCTCAACTGACTGAGCCACCTAGGCGCCCCTGTTTACTTCTAATTCTTATTTGTACTTTGTTGTTATATTCTTCCTTGGGTTCCTTTTCTTTTTCTGTGAGATATTT
This sequence comes from Panthera pardus, assembly GCF_024362965.1. Classification (NCBI taxonomy): domain Eukaryota; kingdom Metazoa; phylum Chordata; class Mammalia; order Carnivora; family Felidae; genus Panthera; species Panthera pardus. The sequence continues at coordinate 83,775,533 of NW_026526810.1, forward strand.
GATATCATGAGGGTTAAAATTAGTTATTTTGTTTTTATGAACTCACATATCTCTTAAATATAAACTAAAAGAAACCCCACTATATTAAAACATTGATAATAATAAAACCCTCTATGTTGGGATTTCCACCCTTCTTTATATGTAAGCAACATATTAAAGGTATTATGATGGGATAAGAAATTGAATGCCACAATGATTAGACAGAAAGTTCTAACTTCCTGGGAAAATGTGTGAAATCAAAGGCCAGACTTTGAAGACAGGCTGTGCAACTTGTCCTAATTGACAAGAGATCCCCTTCTGATACAAATTTCTAAGATACTGCCTCACCAAATTCAGGAAGACAGCATGCCATCAAACCAGTAGGAGCATAACTTCCAAATGCCTTCTCATAGGTATGGCTAGAGCAAAGTAGAAAATCCATATAATGCTGCAGGATGAATCCTAGGAGCTCTCTTTTGGTTAGGAACATTTAAGCTTTTGACTCACAATGAGACATAGTCTACAAAAAAAAAAAAAAAAAAAAAGAGCTTGCTGGAAATGATTGCCCAGTTCACAAATATACACAGTTCTATACTGAAAGGGAAATATAGAGCAAATGGGCATTGAGCATAAGACAAACTTAAAAAAAAAGTTTATAAAATTTTCAACTCCAATTTTGTGAATAAGCATATGCAGTGTGGGTGAAGATTACATCACTTCAACATGTGTGAATTTGCTGTTAAATGCACTGCTTTTTAAAATTAAATAAAAATTTAAAAAGTAGATCTGGCCCAAAATGATTTTCTTTCCTAAATCATTTCATTTACATCATAGAATGTTTTGAATCTCTCAAGAAACGGAACCAAATACCATGATTTCACAAAGCAGAAGGTGGTGTAAATTTAGAAAGAATAGTCTCCTTATAAATGTAACCCATTCAACATTGATCAAGCCTACTAATAACAACCACATTGTTAAAAGCCAGGACAAAAAGACCAAATACAAATGTAACAGAACAAATGCCAATATAAGAAGGATATGACAACTCCAACTTGATATTTCTATGTGCCTATACTAACTTGATTGTACCCCCAAGAACTTTTTTTTCTTCGTGAGTCAAAGAATCAAAGAGCTTTACAAGCAATTGGAGAAGGAAACTGACTATAAAAATTTTAAGTACTCCTAACTGTCCTCATCGAGGTCAACAATGCCATCTTGTTGACAAATCTAATGAGACTTGAGATCCTAGAAGAATTTGATATTTTTGATGACTCCTTTAATAAGAGAACTGTCTCTTCCCTTTACTTATCTATAATAAAATCTAATTTTTGACTGAATCTACAAGTCATCAATTTCTTTTTCTGGATTCTGTTCTATCAATATTAGTTTCCTTCCAGTTTCAAGCTTTGCCATTTTTGTACCTTTTGAACTCTCTATTTTTTGTGAAAATCCCTCTATGAAGACTACCAACAGTAAATACACATTTCTATCCTCACATATTTTTTTGTTTCATATCTGGCATCAAGGATAGATGCTGTTTTCTATTTCTTTTACATCTTTCTTGGTTGCTTAGAATAGGTGATTTGCACATTTTGTTGATAAATCAATAGGTAGAGTTATGGATTCCTCTTAACAAATTTAAAAATGATATGTATCTTAAGCAATGTGGCCTTGAGGATGCACTTCTCAGGAGGTATGTCATGTCACCCTTTGTCAAACAGGCCAAACAGTGATACAAAAGTCTAATAATCCAGATGGGCTGTAGAAATTACCTAATTATCTAAATCTATTCTAACATTGAGGACATCAACATCCAACAAGATTAAATGACAAATCTAAGGCTCTACATTTAATTAATATTAGCGATAAGAATCGTGTTTCTAGAGTCATATTCTCATGCTGTCACTCAGCAACGGGCTGCTAGGAAGCAGTGGCACAGCATTAGAAGTCTAAGATAGTCACAAGGGATTTGCATAAGTCCCCTTTCTTCATCAGTTCCTTCCTGTTGGCAATTCTCAGACACTGATCTCCCTATAAATAACACAAAAAGAATTGTTGAGCATAGTGGTTGAGGCTTCATCTCTTTCTTCTCAAACAAAATAATTAAGTTACTTTGGAAAATGTTTAGTGATTATTGGGATATAGTCATCACAGGAGAAAAATAGATTTGATAATTTCTTGCCTTGACTGTATTCTCCCTCTTGTCTCCTATTCCATTAAATATTCAGGTTTTAAAATATACACGAATATATTTAAATATTGATTATAGAATAATTATTTAATTTAGTGGTATTCAAGATATTATTAGATCATGATGTTCACAGCTTCCAGTTGGAAATAATTCAGAGATAATGATTAGCTTTTGTAAATTAGCCTTTCATTGTGGGTTCAGAGGGAAAAAAAAAAAAAAACTTTTGCTATGTGAGTCATAAAGGATGCTAATCACATTAACTTTACTACAGTTGGGATGCCACAAAAGCAGAAGGGCTGGTAAAACATTTTGTGGGCTGGTAAATATTTTTCATCTATTTCCATGGTTGACTGATACCATTTAATAAATTTGTTTTAAAGAGCCCCATGCCAAAAGCAGTAAAATGTAATATGAGAAGATAATAAGCCAATTAAAGCAAATTACTGCCAAGCAAGATAATTATATTTAGGCTTAAATAATTTTATGGAATAGATTTATACTGTGTCACAGTACTACAGGTTAATCAAATATAGGGTAAACACTAAGAAAATAAAGAACTTATACATGAGATTTAACTTGTATGACAATGTGAACTGATGGAAGGAAATATTTTCATAAATAAGATTATGGCTCCTATCTATATTAATGTTTTTGGACAGTGTAAAATATTGTTGCTTTTCAAGAAAATATATTCAAATGATAACTGGATATTATGGTTTAAAGTACATTTTCATATACAATATTATTTGATATTCACAATTATTTAAGACTTTTTGTATTTGATGCATTTTTTAACTCAAGTGAAAGACTCATTATGTAACTACTTTTTTTATTGAAGTATAACTGACATATAATGTTATATTAGTTTCAAATATATAACATATTGATTCAATAATTCTATACATAACACCACAATTGGTGTAGTCATCATACAATGTTATTGCCATATTATGAATTATATTCCCTATGCTGTACTTTTCATCTCCTTGACTTAATTATCTTATAACTGGATGTTTGTACCTCTTATTCCTTTTATCTTTTTCACCCATACCCCACCCTCTGGTAACCATCATTCTCTAGAGTTACCAGTCTGTTTTTTCATTTTTCTCTTTTTTACATTGTTCATTTGTTCCGTTTTTTAAATTCCACTTATGGTTAAATCATATGATATATGTCTTTCATTGACTTATTTCACTTAGCATTATACCCTTTAGATCCATCCATGGTGTTGCAAATGGCAAGATTCATTCTTTTTATGGCTGAGTAATATTCCATTGTGTATATTTACTATTTCTTCTTTATCCATTTACCTATTGATAGACACTTGAGTTACTTCCATAATATGGCCATTGTAAATAATGCTCCAACCAACAGGGGTGCATATATATTTTTGAACTAGTATTTTCATATTCTTTGGATAAATTCCCATTAGTGGAATTACTGGATCATATAGTAAATATATTTTTAATTTATTATGGAATATCCATAAGGTTTTCTTCAGTGGATACACCAGTTTGTATTCCTGTAACAGTGCATGCACAAGGGTTCATTTTTTCCCACATCTTTGCCAATACTTGTTTCTTTTGTTTTTGATTTTAGCCATTCTGACAGGTGTGAGGTGATATCTCATTGTGGATTTTATTTGCATTTCCCTGATAATGAGTGATGTTGAACATCTTTTCATGCATATGTTAGCCATCTTTCTGCATGTCTTCTTTGGAGAAATATCTATTCATGTCTTCTTTATTTTGATTTAGTCCCAATAGTTTGTTTTTCCTTTTGTTTCCATGGCCTCAGGAGACACTAGAAAAAGATTGCTCCAGGCCATGTCAAAGAGATTATTGCCTGTGTTTTCTTTGAATATTTTTATGGTTTCATGTCTCATATTTAGGTCCTTAATCCATTTTGAGTTTATATTTGTGTGTGGCATAAGAAGGGGGTATAGTTTCATTCTTTTCCATGTAGTGGTCCAGTTTTCCCAACCATTTGTTGAAGAGACTGTCTTTTTTCCTATTGCCTTCTTTGTTGAAGATTAATTGACCATATAAATGTGGGTTTATTTCTGGTTTCTCTATTCCATTGATCTGTGTGTCTATTTATGTGTCAATACCACACTGCTTTGATAACTACAGATTTGTAGTATATCTTGAAATCTGTTATTTTGATAACTCTAGTTAGTTTCCTTTTACAAGTTTGCTTTAGCTATTTGGTTTCTCTTGTGATTGCAAATTTTAAGGTAATTTGTTCTAATTCTATGAAAAATGCTGTTGGTATTTTCATGGGGATTACATTAAATCTGTAGATTGCTTTGGGTAGTAGTGAAATTTTAACAATGTTTATTCTTCCAATCCATGAGCATGGAGTATCTTTATGTTTGTGTCATTTTCAGTTTTTTTCATCAGTGTTTCACACTTTTCAGAGTATAGGTCTTTCAACTCCTTGGTTAAGTTTATTCCTAAGTATTTTGTTATTTTTGGTGTGATTGTAAATGGGATTATAAATGGGACATTTTCTACTATTATTCAAATACATTTTCTGTCCCCTTTTTACTCTGTTCTCTTTGTGGGATCCCTATAATGTGGATGCTATTATGCTTGATGATGTTTCCCTAAGTCTATTTTCATTTTTCATTACTATTATTTTTTCTCTTTCCTATTAGGCTTGATTGCTTTCCATTACTTTGTGTTCCAGGTCTCTGATCCATTCTTCTGTTTCCTCTCATCCACTGTTTTTTCCATCTAGTGCATTTTTAATTTCAGTTATTGAGTTCTTCGTTTACGATTGGTTATATTTTTATGGTTTCAATCTCTTTGTTGAAGGTCTCACTGAGGTCCTCCACTCTTTTCTCAAGTCCATTGAATATCTTTATGACCATTACTTTAAATTTCCTATTAAGCATATCACTTAGCTCTATTTTGTTTAGCTCTCTTGCCATGATTTTGTCCTGACTTTTCATTTGGGTCATATTCCTTTGTTTCCTCATTTTGTCTAACTCTGTGTCTATTTCTATGTGTTAGGAAAGTTAGCTACATGCCTTGCTCTTAAGAGTAGTGGTTTTATGAAGGAGAGGTCCTATAGTGCCTACAGCACAATGTCCCTGTTCACCAGAACCTGGAACATCAAGAATGTTTACTCTGTGTATGCCTATTCTCTACTGTTATGGCTGAGCCACTTTTGCCTTCAGTCCAGTTATCTACAATGGTTCTCTTTGCCTAATGTTGTCAGGGTTTGATCCATATGTTGTTAGTGAGCCAGTCGGGGACCACTCTGGGCTTGAATTGAATCAGATCAGGCATTTTCCAGAGATTCAATAGCGATGAACATCTGGGCACTTTCCTCATTTTGTCCCCTGAGAAGCCTTCTTGCTGTTGGGGTCCTGCAGTCAGACGAGATGTCTGCCCCCAGCTGACTGCTGGGGCAGCAGTGGATATGGTGTATGTGGTGGTTGTCTTCCCTTTTGCCTGGGACAGAGGTCACTTTGCAGTGGTGCTGGCCCTGAAAGGGCTACTTGCACACTGCCAGGCTTGTGGCACTGCTTTAGATAGGCTCTGGCCACAGGCTATTAGGAGGAGCAGGTCTGCAGGAGAACATGGGGGTGGGGCATGCTGTTAGTAAGTTAGGTGGAGAGTTTGTGCTAAACTGGTTTGGGCAGGTGTCTGCATGTCTAGGCTTGGAGGCAGGGGTGGGAAATGGCACCTGCCATCTCCTTTGCTGTTGCAGACTTTGAGTCTGGAGTTCTCTCTTTTCCAGCAAGAGAGTAAATGCAGAATTCAATACAAGAGAGGCTAATGTATAGGAAGAGATATGAGCCCCAAGTAAGGGTCCTTGCTCCATATCTATTAGGATTAGAAGACTAACAAGCATGATGGACATGCAGAAAGAGACAATAAAAAGTGATCATTAACTCATGTATGTGAGAGAAAAGGAGTTTAGAAGGTATGCGGTGTTAGGGGTTAGGGCCAGTAGAAATCAAAGTCCCGGCGCTGAGCAGATGGCTGTTTACAGCAGGTGCCAGACACCATATCTGTTCTCAACTTTTCTAGGGGCTAAGCCAGAACATACTACCTCAGGGTTAAAAAGGCATTTTTCTTGCTACTAAGCTCTAGACATTTTTGCCCTGCTGTGGCGGCTTTCTGCCTCTACCTGTTATTGGATGCTTTCATCCTGTGGAAGCAGCTTTCTGCCCTATGCTTTATTCTACTTAATGATAAATTCGGGGCACTTTTGCCCTGCTGCAGCAGCTTTTTGCCTCTACCTGTTCTCAGATGCTTTTGTCCTGTGGATGCAGCTTTCCACTCTATGCTTTGTTCTATGCTGGGGGCACTTTAGCCCTGTGGCGGCTTTCTGCCCTAAGCCTTGTTAACCTGTTGGTGCAAGATCAGAGAATTCTGAAACTTAATCCCTATGCGTTGCTCCTGAGGAAGTCTCTCAAAGATCCCTGCCCCTCCAGCACATGCTCTGAGATTAGTCAACTAATCTCTCTCTCTTATACCTCAGGAATTTATCAAACAGCTGCTTCTGTGCTGTTTCTCTAGGGAGCTGTTACGCTGTCTCTGTAAGGGTAGGGACTCTGTTTCCTCTTGCACTCTCAGCTCTCACATAGCTGAACCCACTGATTTTCAAAGCTTGAGGTGTTCAGCCCCACTGATTAAAGAACCTGAAAAATTTGGCCCTCTGGATTTTAAAGCCAAATGTTATTGGGATTTATCTTCTCAGTGCAGGCTCCCCATGACTGGTGTGCCTGGCATAAGGCTCTGTTTCTCTTTGATCTCTCTGCCTGCAACATCATTCCTTAACAAGGACAGTCTCATGATCTGGTTAGCACCTGGCCATGTCTCTGGCCTTCCTATCCTCTTCAGTTTGGCCTCTTTTCTACATTAGCTGTGCAGGCTGTTCTGCCAGTCTTCAGGTCATTTTCTGGGTTATTTACACTGATGTCAGTGTTATCTAGTTATATCCATGTGACAAGATGAGCTTAGGATCTTCTTACTCCATCATCTTCCTTGATATAACTTTAAAAATTTTTCTTGGCTAAAATAATGAAGAATGACAGTGATTAAGTCTAGGATACTTAAGTCTAGGATACACTTAGCTTTAAAAATTAGTACCTGTGGTAGGCATAGAGATCCATTGCTTAGATTTTCCTTCTAGAAAGAACCTTCTATGAAAAGTTTAGGTAGTTTAGAGCCTCCAGTAACAGCACCTTATAGAATTTCCAGGATATTTGAGCCAATACTAGGTGTTCCACAAGTAGTTTGCCCATGAGGGTTGAGCACTGCAGGGTAACAGAGCTTGCTGGGTCATTCTTTGTTCTTGGACTACCTCGTGGTCTTCTTGAGACCTACATCACAGTCTGAGGATCTTCCTACACATTTCTTTTTATTTTTCCCTCTCATATAATAGAGTCATATTAGTATCATCTGAAAACTTTCCCCTCTCATTCCTGATCTCTTTTCTCTTTACCTTTCACAGTTGTAGTGGGGGCAGAGCTTTGCAACTATATTCTGTATTCCACTTTGAAATCAAACTCTATTTAACATATTTTTATGAATATGTTTCTGAAGTTGTAGGTCAATATTAACATGCCTTAACATAATTTTATAGATGAAGCATCAGAAATTAGTAAATCCATCCTTCCTGTTTTAAAATGAAGAAAAAAGGGGCAGCTGGGTGGCTCAGTTGGTTGGACGTCCAACTTCGGCTCAGATCATGATCTCATGGTTTGTGGTTAGAGCTCTGCTTTGGGCTCTGTGCTGACAGTTTGAAGCCTGGAGCCTGCTTTGGATTCTGTGTCTCATTCTCGATCTGCCCCTCTCCAACTTGTTCTCTGTCTCCCTCTGTCTTTCAAAAATAAATAAGTATAAAAACAATTTTAATGAAAAGAGAAAAAGTTAGTAACCACTTTCAATATCACACTACTACTTTTTTAGCAAACATTGAAAATACTTATTCTCTATATTAGTTAATTGTTAGTGTATTATTTATTCATTGTATTGGTGATATGTTTTGAGAAAAAAGAAGACACCAAAAAATCAGTGAAAGAAAAAGTTTAATTGCTAAGAAAATCAACTCAGTACTTTAAGTTAGAACTAAGTCACTTATTGGGAAAGGTTATATTAACCAATCCTTTTAGTTAGTATTTGTGATAATGATTGCTTTTTTTTTTTTTTTTACTTTTTTTAATGTTTATTTATTTTTGAGAGAAAGAGAGAAAATGAACATGAGTAGGGAAGGGGCAGAGAAGGAGGGAGACAGAGAACCCAAAGCAGACCCCCAAGCTCAGAGCTGTGAGCACAGAGCCCCCACGTGGGGCTCGAACCAATGTACCGATGAACTGTAAGATCATGATCTGAGCAGAAGTCAGATGCCCAACCGACTGAGCCACCCAAGCACCCCATGAGCCTTTCTTGAAGAAAAAAAAACAACAAAAAAACAAATTGTTTATTTCCCTTTTCTTATATATAAAGAGCTCTTCTGTGCTGATAGTATGATGTTAAATCTGTAGTACACAGGAAACTTAAGCAGTTTTTTGTTTGTTTCTGTTTTCTCCAAGAAATTATATCCAAAGAAATTTATACTGAAAATTGGAGAATTATATCTCCAAATAAATTTATACTGAAATTCATTTTATGCCATTTAACATTTATAATTATTATCTATGCTGCCACTTTTTATAATTACAATTTGAGATATTTAAATATAAGACTACTCTATTTTTAACAATCCAGTTTCTAGTCTTTGAAATGATGCTCAATAAAGGCTTGACCTAATACCTCTTTCAGAATATCAATAATATTTGCTGGAAATCAACTAGAAATTATTTCATGTTATATAAATTAGTATTATAAATTCATTAAATTACTTCATGTGGGACTTGCATATTAACTCTTACAACATTATATCCTCCCTTATGTAAAATGAAGGGAATACTGGCCTGGTATAACTTTGCTTCTCTCCTTTTTTGTTATTCTGCTAACTCAGTAGTTAACCCTTTTAATTTCCTTTGCTGGTTTCTCTTCATCTCATCTATGTTTACATTGGTGTGAACCAAGGTTTATTTCTTGAGCCTATTTCTTTTTTATCTGTATTTACTCTTTTGGTGGCTTCATATTTATGACTCTCAAATTTAGATCTCTAACCTGCCTGTCCTCTGAACTTCAAAGCCATGTACCATTACTACTTATCATTTACTGAATTTTCAACCTAATTTATGCAAATTATTCATCTTGCATTCAAACCATGCTCCCTCATATTGTTTTCCCCATTCCAGAAAATTGCAACACCATCATTTCAGGTGCTCTGGGAAAAAACAATGTGAATTCATCCTTGATTTCTCTCTTTCCTTCTTTCTTTCACAATATGTCCAACAAATGGTGTCATGTTCATCTTCAAAATCAAAATATTTCTATTTAACACTTTCATAACTAATATATTAAGTCAACATTAGCCTATTACAAGAGCCTCCTAGAAAACCTTCCTTTTTCTGCTCTTGCTGCCCCTCTCTTCCTGCACCCACCTGCTTTCCGTGCAGCAAGTAGAGTGATTTTTCCCAAAATTTGGTCAGGTAGTATCACTACTCTGATAAAAGACATCTAATGGCTTCCCAGAGTAAGCACAGGCAGTTTCCTCTATTATTACGTTGCCTTAATTTTCTGAGGCTCTTTGCTCTTTGAGTAGATCCCAGCTACACTAGCCTCCTTGTGCTGCTCTAACATGCCTGGTATGCTCTTACTTCAGGGCCATTAAGCATGCTCTAGCCCATGCTTGAAATGACCTTTAGAGATGTCTAATGGTTTTTACCTACCTCCTTCAGATTTCTTGCCAACTTGGAAATTCATAGTCCCATTTACTTTCTAAAGAAAGTGTATGTATATGTATGGATACACGCACACACACACACACACACATATATATATATATATATATATATATATTTTTATGATTTTTCTGAATTTATTATTCTGAGAGATCATGTGATTCTCATACCAGGGTTCTTTGTACTTAAGTACAACATTAAGAGCCAAAATATTTTATTATCTCAGTTTCCATCTTTTCACACATATAATATGTTGGAAACAGTATCTACTCCAAAATGGAATTAAGAATAATTCATTGGTACAGTAAAATTAGGGACAAAATGATAATTGGAGTAATAAGAATTGCTAAAATTTAAGGACATGTGTGCTATCCGATAGGCAACATGCTAACAATTTTAGATAATTTTCTATATTTGGCATTTAAATAAACTGATGATGTAGTTGGTATTATTCCCAATGTACAGATAAAGAAATTGAGACTTGAGTGAATTTAAGAAACTTGGCCATATTTACCAAAAGGTCTCTGGATGAGCAGGATTCAAGCCTATTTTGATTCCAAAGTCTATCCTTATTCCTGCATCCCATATATCATTTATACTGCATAGTTATTTATTGAGAAATAAATAACATATTTATTGAGAAATTTGAAAAAAACAATTTGAAAAAAAATGTTACATCTTTCAGATTAATAGCAAATTCTTATCAATGTTATTGTATAACAATTTGTATTCTATTTATATAATATACTATGAAATATATACATACCTAAATACAGTATAATCCTAAATTGAGAAATTGAGAAAGTAATGTACCTATATGGATATAGAAATTGAATGCTATGAAAATCTATGAGAGTTATCTATAATAATTTTGCTATATTTGCTCATGCCATAATCTTCCATATCTCAATATACATAAAATTCTACTTTCCTAACCTGTGAAACTTGTCAAAGGTGACAACAAACTGGCATGGTTATAAACTGATAGTGGAAATATGAACTGTTTAACATTTCAGAATAGTGATTTATCAACATTTTTAAAACTTTAAAATGTACCTACACTCTCTGAATTTACAATCTCAATATTTTGTCTCTATCCTAGGCAGACAATGGCAAAGAAACAACACGATGTATAAAAAAGATGGCCTTCAGAGTGTTGTTTATAGTATTAAAAAAACACACAAAGAATAGATGATTGGTTAAATAGCTTATGATACATACACATGAGGCCATTAATAATGAAATATATACTTTTTATTGATAACACATATCACATCACCATCAAGAATGCTCTGACCTTGGAGAAGAGCAGTTTATTTTTTAATGTAAGGAAACCGAAGAGATAGTAATGTCTATTCTAATTGCTAAATAATGTTACTAAATTGTGTGTACATTTCATTTAGATGTTTATTCAGTAACATGAAAACGTATTTATAACATAAAGATGAATTTAAAAACTAGTTAATTAAAAAAATTCATTTAATGAACACTTTCCTGAAAGAATTTTTAGCAGAAATAATGTTCTATTTCCAAAATTAAAAATAAATTATATTTTTATATTATAAACTGAACTAAGAATTGTGGGTACATCATTATTTATCATAGACTATAATTTGAACCAAGATTTCCAACACTCACATTCTTTTATTTATTTTTTAAAAATTTTTCTAAATGTTTTATTTATTTTTAAGAGACAGAAAGAGCGAGAGAATGTGTGTGTGAGTGAGCGGGGAAGGAGCAGAGAGCGAGGCAGACACAGAATCCATAGCAGGCTCCTGGCTCTGAGCTGTGTACACAGAGCCTGATGTGGGGCTCGAATCCACAAGCCATGAGATCATGACTTGAGCTGAAGTTTGACACTTAACCAACTGAGCCACTCAGGTACCCCCTTCACATTTTTTTTAAATTTTTTTTTAACATTTATTTATTTTTGAGACAGAGAGAGACATAGCATGAACAGGGGAGGGGCAGAGAGAGAGGGAGACACAGAATCAGGAAGCAGTCTCCAGGCTCTGAGCCATCAGCTCAGAGCCCGATGCGGGGCTCGAACTCACGGACCGCAAGATCCTGACCTGAGCTGAAGTCGGACGCTTAACGACTGAGCCACCCAGGTGCCCCCCCTTCACATTCTTTTAAAATTATATGCTGGAATTTTCATAACTTTTGTTACTGTATTTTTTTAAATTTTTATCTTACTAAAAACAGCACTTATATTTAATAACAATATAGTGATTTTTCTTTTTATTTCTTTTTATAGTTTTATTTTGCAGCTTATAAGTTCTCTGAATGTGAAAGTGCCCATTCCTCACGTAATTTTTCAAAATTCTGTGTGATGACTCTTTACTAATGGTGTCATTTTATGACATACATTGTTCTTTGATATAGTACAAAGCAGATCAATTTTAGAAATTAGCTTAAAACTATGAGATTTTCAAATATGACACTCTCTTTCATGTAGAAGTTTCATTTTTTTAAATTTCAATAGTTTCTTTAATACATGAGCTTTTTCTGTTCCATTATTAATTTAATGAACAATTTAGCACCATTAAACTGGCAAGCATCTTCATGTTTACCTTATCCTCAACTTTGTTATTTATCTTATGCCCTTTTATTATTTTTGAAGATAATAAATTATTGGTAAATATTCTTCTGAGAACCTTCAAGTGAAAATATACAGAAAACTAGAAATTAGCTTTTCTCCTCTTTCAATATGCTTATTGTAGAATGTGTGCATTCAGATTCAATTACTGATACTATCGTACACCTACTGTTGTACATCAGATCTCTAAAACATCATTTTGCATAAGTGAAACCTCCTACACATTGACAACAACTCCTCATCTTCCTCATTTTATAACCTCTGGAAACCGTCATTCTACTTTGACTATTTTGGATACTTCATATAAGTAGGATCATGACATATTTTTTCTTTGTGACTGCTTATTTCACTTAGCATAATATCCCCTAGCTTCATCCATCCTATTGCTTAGAGCAGGAGTTCCTTCATTGGCTGGATAAAAGTCCATTGTGTATATATCATGTTTCCTTAATCCATTCATCCATCAATAGATACTTGGATTTTGGTCATATCTTGGGTATTGTGAATAATGCTACAGTCAACTTGGAAGTGTAGATATCTCTTCAAGATCCTAATTTTGATTCTTTTGGATATATATGTAGACGTGGATTTGCTGGATCATATTGTATTATTAATTTCAGTTTTTTGAGGAACCTCTAGACTGTTTTCTATAATTGCTTCACCAGTTTACATTTCCACTAACTATGAAGAAGAGTTTCAATTTCTCAACATTCTAACACTTGTTATCCTATTTTTTTATAATAGCCATTTTAACAGGTATGAGGTAATATCTCATTGTGGTTTGGATTTTCATTTCTCTGATAACTAGTGATATTAAGCACTTGTTTGTTGGCCATTTCTATGTCTTCTTTGGAGAAATGTCTATTAAAATTCTTTGCTCATTTTTAAATCAAGTTATGTTTTTTTGATATGGTGTTGTAGGTGATATGGTGATATTAGGTGATATAAGATAAAGGTGGTTTTTTTTGAAAGGCAGATGGTCTTTTCATAAAGTGTGTTTAATTCCAGCTTTTCATCATATACTTTCTTTATCAGTCTTATAAAAGTCTTATGCAGGAATAGATGGCATGAATTCTTTTTCATAGATTTCTTACTAACATTACAGAACATAATATTTCTAACTTAAAAATTTAATTTATTAATGATAGGAAGCATAATCCCAAGGTTTATAATGCTTTGCTAAGTACTAGAAAGCCAGAATTAAAAAAAAAAATAGAATGATAGAAAAAGAAAAAAAATCCTCACTCACTATTATGAAAGCAATGATAGAGTAAGGTAATGAGAAAATGACACATTAGAGGGACGTTTTCTAAAATAACCCTTAACAGGAAGCTACTACTATGGCTATGTGCTATTTAATTAATAATTGACTATGAAACCAGATGATATAGAAAGACGTTATATTTTAGAAAGGTATGTATAACACACCACATCTACAAATACGCTAACATATTTAGAATATTTGTATATACATTTACAATTCAGAACTATAACATTGATTATGAAATTTCACATAGCATATAATACCTTTTATGAATTTAAATATTCATGAATCTTCATATTTCTAATGTGAGGAGGGACTATTGTCAATTTACACAAGGGGCAAATATGTCTTTTATACTTACATATAATTTTCTTGGGAAGTATTATTAAACACATAAATTGTGCAGTTATCCAGCCACAAGAAAATAGTGATCAGCACTAAGACTACCATATTTGTAAGAACAGTAAAACTACAAACGTATGTAAATAAAACAAAATAGTCTGTTTACCAGGCAGAACTCCTCTATATCTACCCTCTAATTCTCCCAACCTGAACACATACACACACACACACACACACACAACTGTACATACAGTTTGACACCTGAAAGAGGAGAATGGGGCATAAAAGCTAAGAGAAACCAATCTAAGGAATGCCAACCCCTCTCTAATAAGGGCAGGTAGGAAGCAGAACAAGGCTGAAAGATCTCCCAAAAACAGAAACAAGAAATGAGATTAGAGAGCAAAAAGATGTCCCTGATGAACACAAACGAGGTGGCCAGTCTGTAAGAGTTTCCTGACCAAGAATCACATATATCACTAGCATTTCACCACTGCTCTGATCTCAAACCCTGAAATGAGTGGCATGATTCTCCCCAAAAATATTTGAAGACATTGCTAAACTACATCAGACTAAACCCGCAACAAATCCAGACACTGCTCACAACCGAAGATGAGAATGATTTAGCCCCACTCATGTTACCTGTAAGGAAAAAGAGTACTCTTTTCTCAAAGTGAATATTCTTTATTTCAGTCTCTGCTGTTATTTGATAAAATACCTCTGGGAAACAATAAAAAAATTAGATCACACACAAAACATACAAGTGTGATTCAGCAACAAAAAAGGAAATAGTCACCAGAAAAAATAAGTATCTCCCAAAGAGGCTATACCATTTTGCAGCGATGTGTGAGAGTTCCTATTGCTTCACGTCCTTTTAGCCACTCTAATAGATGTGTAGTGGTATCTCATTTTAATTGTTTTAATTTGTTTAAATTTCCCTTTTCCTGATGGCATATGAAGTGGAACATCTTTTCATATGCTTATTTGTCAGCTCTTTTTCTTCTTTGGTGAAGTGCTTATTAAGTTCTTTATAAATACTGTTTGTGTTTTCACATGTAAATGTTTTAAGCTAAGACATTAATATTTTTCCTTTAAGATATTAAATTTTAAATTGTAAATAATAATTTGAAATGTTACTTTTTATTTTATTTTATTTTTAGTGCTTATTTATTTTTGAGAGAGAGACAGAGTGTGAGCAGGGGAGGAGCAGAGAGGGAGACACAAAATCTGAAGTAGGTTCCAGGCTCTGGGCTGTTAGCACAGAGCCTGACATGGGGCTCAAACCCATGGACTGTGAGGTCATGACCTGAGCCAAAGTCGAATGCTTAACCAACAGAGCCACCCAGGTGCCCCAAAATACATTACCTTTAAAATTGTACAAGGTTCTGGATATCTTAACTTGAATATGTTTTTAAATAGCATTTGTTGTTTGGAATACACACACACATACACAAATTTTCTCTCTCTTAACAATGTTAAAAGCCATAATCACTTAGCTAATTGCTCTTGCTGTTGTAAACATTAGTATTTGATTCATTGTTGTCATAGATTATTCACTTTAGTGTTTGGATTCAGAATTTATTGTAAAAATATTGTATATGTTGAAACTACCACCTTAAATACAAAGTCTATCAAATTACTTAGAAGTAAGTAGATATAAAATCATCAAACCAAAAACAACATCCTGTTTCAGAGAGAGCCATTGAGAAACATCTGTCTCTGCTAATATAATTAGGTAATCAGCTAAAAGGGGCCATGTGTTACTGAGTAACTCGTCTTGAGTATATTTGCATTAATTCTCTAATCACTTGTGAAATACTAGTTTCTATGAAGTGTGACATGGCATATAAGAACAAAATTGTTCTTAGGTTTTAAAAAATGATACATTTCTTTAGGTATGTCTTTCAAATGCATTTTTAAAAAACTTTGTCAAGTCATGAGAATACTGGAATTTAGAGTTCCCTATTCTTATAAGAACATTCCCTTTCATAATTTCTAAAATTTTCAGTCAAGGTCCCAAAGAGTAGCTTGCTTTGCTTTTGTTTTTTCCTTTTTTGTTCTATTTTTTTTTTCTTTTCTCATTAAAGACTTCCAAGTGAAGAGCATCAGCCATGACAATTATAATATGATATTTCATTCAGAAGTCAACTTTCTTTGAAAGACCCATATGCTACTGAGACAGTGTTTTTTTTAGTCGGCCAGACTGATGCCTTGAACCTCTTCTATCATTCATGTCCAAATATTTATCTACATTATGACATTTCAGAACCATTTGCCTGAATCTGCCACAAATCTTGTTTCCACAGCTATGGTTTAGGATTAAGTTATTAATGAATTCTTACTTTAAAGGTTTCCTTATCATAGATATGTTGTTCTCTGTCGCTCAGCATATTCCAAATACCTTGAAAATTAAATGAGAGTTTTTCAATAGGCTTTTTAAATGTTCTTCATTAATATTAATCGGAGTTTAAAATCTACCTAATTTTTCTATTCTATTCTTTGGTCAACAGGATATTTAAAAATTAATGTTTATGCACTTTTTTGAAAAGGTGTTTTGTTTTTGTTTCTTTTTTTTTGAGAGAGAGGCGGGGGCGGGGGGGGTGGGGAGAGAGAAAGGGAGAGAGCGAATCCCATGCAGGCTCCACACTGTCTGCATGGAGCCTGACATGGGGCTCAATTTCACGAACTGTGTGATCATGACCTGAGCTGAAATCAAGAGTCTGATGCTTAATCAATTGAGCCACCCAGGTGTCCCTATGGACTTTAAAGAGCAAACATTAAAAATATATGATAAAATCAAAGACATATATATTCATAATCAATTCAGATTTCAACAAATTTTCACTTATTGATAAATAAGTAGAATATGAGTAAGTTTGTAAAAGTATTAATACTGAAAACCCACTTGAAAGAGGTACTTTATATATATCATTTCAATAAAAACAATAGAATACATATTATTTAAGTTTCATGTAAATTATCCATCATCACACTACATACTCTGGGTTGTAAATAAATTTAAAATTATTCAAATAATCCAAAATATATTCTCAGACCACAATTAAATTAAATTTTAAATCAATAACGAAAAGGTATTTGATATATCCCCGCAAACATGTTGATACTGACAAAACCAGTTCTGTATAATATATGGGTTAACAGAACAATCAAAATAGAAATTAAAAAGTATTTGAAACTGAATGAAAGTGAAAACATAGTATTTCTATATTTATGGAATACACATTTAACAATACACTTAGAATTTATAGCAGTAATGGTTATATTAGAAAAGAGGAAAGGTCTCAAATCAATGTCTTAAGTTTCCACCTTAAAAACAGGATATCAAATTAAATATAAGGAGCACCAGGGTGGTTCAGTTGGTGAAGAACTTGACTTGATTTTTGGCTTAGGTCATGATGTCATGGGTTTGAGGGATCAAGCTCCATGTCAGGCTCTGCACCAACACCATGAGGCCTGCCTGGGACTCTCCCTCTTCCTCTCTCTCTTCCCCTCCCTGCTTGCTCTCTCTCTCACTCTCTCTCTTTCAAAATAAATAAACTGAAAATAATTAAATATACAACAAGCAGAATCAATATATAATGTGTGGAAATCAATGAAATGGCAAATATATTGAAAATCAGTAATACCAAATGCTTGTTCACTGTTCTGATTAATAATATTAACAAACTCTTGCTAATTGTAACAGAAAGAGAAAAGAAACACACAAACACAACTAACACTAAGAATGAGACCAGAATAGCAAAAATGTTTTATGGGAAGACCAAGATACTATTCAATTTCCGGATGACTTATAAAGCTACACACATTAAAACAATGTGGCACTGACATAAAGATAGAGATTTGGAATAATAGAATAGAACAGAATACAGAAATAGTTTGATTCTAAGATAGATAAATTTTTGACAAAGCTGACAATGGAAGTTAATGACAAAAAGATAATCCTTTCAGCAAATAGTCCTGTTACAACTGTATAGCCATATGTCAAAAAACATGAACTTCAAACATTGCATTACAGTATTACACTAATACCAATGTTAAAATTGATCAGAGGGTAGGATGTACAAGGTAAAACTTTCAAAATTTTATAGGAAAATCCAGGAGAAAATCTTAGTGAACTTGTATCTAGCAAAGTTCTCTTAAGTGGCCCCAAACTATAAACTATAAAAGAATTAAAAAAAATTAATGTATTGCATTTCTACACACTGATAATGAACTATCAGAGAAATTAAGGAAATACTCCTATTTACAATTACATCAGAAAGAATAAAATACCTAAGAATAAATTTAAAGAGGTGAAAAACCTGTCCTCCAAAAACTGAAGACATTGATGAGAGAAACTGAAGAAGACAAAAATAAATGGAAAGCTTTTACATGCTCAAGGACTGAGTTAGTAGTGTTAAAATATCCATACTAAAGAAAGCCCTGAATAGCTAAAGCAATCTTTAGAAAAAAGAACAAAGCTGAGTCATACACTCCAGGTTAAAACTACAGTACAAAGCTATAGTAATCATAAAAACACACACATAGATCAGTGGAACAGGACAGTCCAAAAATAAATCCACATATACATGGTCAATTAATTTACAACAGTGGAGCAAAAAATACACAATAAGGACAGTTTCCTCTTAAAGAGTGTCACAAGCAATGGAATGAAACTGGACCTCTACCTTATACCATACACAAAAAATTAACTTAAAATGAATTAAACACTTGAACATAAGATCTGAAATCATAAAATTCCTAGGAGAAAACCTAGCTGGTAAGCTCCTTAACATTAGTCTTGGCAATGAATTATTTTTGGATTTGACAACAAAAGCAAAAGCAACAAAAGCAAAAATTAACAAATGGGACTACATCAAACTAAAAAGCTTCTGTGCAACAGCAACAACAAAAAACAAACAAAAATCAACAAAATGAAAAGGCAACCTACTAAATAGAAATATTTTCGAATCATATATCTAATAAACAGTTAATACCTAAACTATATTAAAAACACATATAACACAATAGCATGAAAACAATCTAATTAAAAAATTAGGGCATAGTATCTGAATAGATATTTTTCCAAAGAAGACATACAGATGGCCAACAGACATACCAAAAGATGCATCAACATCCAGGGAAATGCAACTCTAAACCACAATGAGATATCACCTCACAACTGTTACAGTGGTGATCATCAAAAAGATAACAACTTGAAAGTGTTGGTGAGGATATGAAGAGAACCTTTGTGTACTCCTGGTGGGAATGTAACTTGGTACAGCCACTGTGGAAAACAGTATGGAGGTTCCAAAATAATTCAAAATAGAACAACCATATAATCCAACATTTCCACTTCTGGGTATTTATTTGAAGAAAACGAAAACACTAACTTGAAAAGATATATGCATTTTCATGTTCATTGCAATATTATTTATAATAGCCAAGATAAGAAAACAACCTAAATGTACACTGATGGATAAATAAAGAAAATATAGAGTACACACGTGTACACACACCATGGAATATTATTTAGCCATAAAACTAGGGAAACCTTGCCATTTGTGACAATATGAATGTACATTCAGGGCATTTTGCTAAGTGAAGTCAGAGCAAGAAAAATACCATATTGTCTCATATATATATGGAACCTAAAACAAACAAAGGAAACCAAGCTTATAGAGAACTGATAGGTGGATGCCACAGGTAGAGGTTAAGGGACAGGTGACATGGGTGAGGGGAGTCAAAAGGTATAAACTTCTAGTTATAAAAGTTACAGGGATGTAATTAATGTACATTATGGTGACTATCATTAATAATACTGTATTGCATATTTAATAGTTGCTAAGAGTGGATCCTAAAAGTTCTCATCAGACACACTAAAAATAATTGTAACTACGTATTGAATGGTGACAGATGTTAACTAGATTTATTATGGTGATCATTTCACAACATATACAAATATCAAATCATGTTATATATTGAAACTAATATAATGTCATATATCCATCATACCACATTTGAAAAGTTACCACAGAAAATATAAAAAGAAAATGGACTATGTTCTTTGTGGTGTTCATATGTGTATTTCCTTCTGCTGAAACACTCACCTTTTGCTAACATAATTTGCATTATTTTATTTTAAGGTTCAGTATAACTTGCAGAGTGGAGTTTTTGCTTTCACCTAGGTTGAGAGGTTGAGACTTGTGCATCATTTAGACTCCCATCATATAATATAGCGCCATGCTTGTAGTGCCATGAAGACTATGAGATCCATGAGGACAAGTACCGTGTCTGCCTTATCCTATAATGAATTCCTGGAACATAAGAGAATATGACAAAGTACATACAAACTAATAAACTTCTAACACCATACAGGTGAAGAAGATGAGGTCTTGAACTCTGATAAAGTCACAGTATAATTGGTTGAAGACCAGAGATATTAGTACTAATCTTCCAATTCTTAGTTCAGTGTGTGTGTGTTTTTAAACCTATATTATATTAGCTAAAGTTAACTATTAAAATGAATAAATTTCCAAATTTGAAATACTTACATTGTTTCTCCCTTACTTACCTAATAATCTAATGTTCATGTTGCAGATTGGATGACACTTCCTAGTTGTGACCCAGACTTCTTCCATTTTGGAACTTTGCATTTTTCACCACACGAGTACTAAGTTTATGTTGGAAGCTGTCTCTGTTCCATCCAGCTGGAAAGGAAAATGACCAAAACTAACCTCTGTGGGAGATTTCTGTGGGCTAAACCTGGAAATAGTGCACATTACTTCTTCCCACATTTCATGTACCAGCATATAGTCACACAACCTTGTCTAATGCAAGAGAAACTGGGAAATAGAGTCTAGCTGTATGCTAAGAAAAAGTGGACAATAACCAGTCTTTGCCAAATGCAGTACACTATAGTTACTACGTAGATTCTAGAATGTCACAATGTTCTGTTTTAAAGTAGTACCCATTAAGTGTAAGGTTAGTAAGGTTAGTTATAACCCAATCTCTAATAGACTGGGTTTAACTTTGGCAGAATTTAAAACATATGACAGAGTAACAGCATTTCTATATAATTTAAAGGCAATAAAATTGTAATCACCTCTTCTAAGTAAAATGTCCTAATAAGTATCTGAATTACATTTCTTGTTAGGTTAAAATTATTACAGTTATTCTGCTTCATAGTTTTACACTCTTGTTAAACATTAAAATGGTGAGAGCAATTCTTTTATTTGCTTAAAAGAATAAGTTATCATAAAGGTCATCGAGGTCTATCTACTTTAGAAGAAAACAAGGGAGATTTTACCCTGGATGTGAAAAAAGAAATTCATTTTACTTATCAACATTGAAATCAATTTTCCCTGCATTGAGGGATACACCATATGGGATTCAGGATTAAAATGTTACTGTAAATAATGTACAAGGAGCACAATGGTTTTAGATTGATTTGACTGAAATCCCATGTGCTACATAGCAAAATAGAGAAAAAAAATTAATGTACATTTTCAATGATGCAAGCATAAAAACTCGTGGTCATTTTGAAAGCAATCTCATTTTTAATGCTATTAATATTTTTTTTCCTTTAAAGGTAACTTTTGCACAAAATTTAACAAGTGTATATTGTCATGTAACTTTACTCACTGAATGTGATTTGGTTTCTATATTATACTGCGTGTAGATAAATTTCTAGAAGAAAAACATTCAATTTAGGTTGATTTATTTGTAAAAGCAATTGAGACAGGACAGTTATTTGCATTCTTTCTCAGTTTCAGTTTGTGTCTGATGAAGAAAACCAATTCAGTTTCACTAGGCCTATGGTCCATGCTAATTTTCCAGGCTGTGCTTCTGCATATTATGATAACCCTGACCAATACTATGTTGGTATCACTGTCAGTAATCAAGGAGATGTAAGGATAATGTTACACAAATTAAGAGTAATTTATATAATTATGTGATTTTATTTTTATTTATCTGATAAACAATACCTACTATTTGATAATTTCATTATTATATATTATTTTTTTGAAAATTCTCAATCACCTCAAATTTAACAAATCAAATGTGGGATAGTAGAGAATCCACACATTTGTTACTCAAATTAAAAAGATCTCATCAAATTATTACAGGCCAATGGGAATGATCCATTCTCCAGGCCACCTCTTGTGACTAAAGTCTGGTCACTGAGCCCCAAATCGACCTAACCTGCACAAGATCCACAGCTCCTGGGGCCAGCTGACTGGACACATTTACAGGACAGAGCGCTGGAGGTGTGGTAAAGTATGATAACACTAAAAAATGCAGGCTTTTATATATGCTTGTAATTTATATTTGATTTTTAAAATAAATAAGATCTGAAATTGTCCCATACATAAGGTGCTGAAAACTAAAAATAGTACAGTTGAATATGGTTAAAATTTGGTATAAGCATATATAATAATATGAGATCTATTTATAAATGATTAAAGAAAAAAGAAAAACTTTAACGAAGTAGATATAGTATGTCAAGACATAAACAGACTGCTTAATTAGAGAAGATGAAGAGATAATATCCCAAGTAATGAACTTGGCCGACATTGTATATTGTCAAAACAACAAAGTCATGAAAAATTTATAGCAAAATAAGTATTTTGTATATGAAATCTCACCAGTGTGGATGGACATATATGTTCTCTGGTAACTAAAAATTTTTGAGAACACATTTTTGATAGGCTATCAAAATGCAAGAGAGATTGTAAAAAGAATAATACAATAGGCATTTGGGCACCTGAGTGGCTTAGTTGGTTGAACATCTGACCCTTGATTTTGGCTTAGGTCGTGACCGATGGTTGTGAAAGACTTTGCCCCACTCATGCACTCTCCTCTCTCTAAAATAATAAAAAAATCCAATAGGCACTTCATGTGTGCCACACATTAGAATAAAATAGCAAATTAATATTATACCCCAAAATAAATAAAAATTAAAATTAATTAAAAGGGATTATTTTCAAAACTTAGGTTAAGCAATTAGTTATTTAAAAATAAGATTTTTTACAAGTTTACATATGAGAAGAGTAAAGTTTCGTTAACACAGAATATTTTAATCTATATGCACCTTATAAAGTTCATTAAACAGTTGATTTTCAATATTTTAAATTTCTCACTGATTTTTCTCTTAAAGTATCTAGGCTCAGAATAAAAGTAGTATTCCTGGTGAAGTCATATAAATTGCAATGTTTCCATTGTATAGCACTACTTAATAAAATAATTATGTACAGTATGAAATGATACTTGATTTTAGTTAGATTAAAACTTTAGCTCTTCAGGACAGAGAGAGGGAAGATGGCGGCATAGGAGGACGCTGGGCTGACTGCGTGTCCTGCTGATCACTTAGATTCCACCTACACCTGCCTAAAGAACCCAGAAAACCGCCAGAGGATTAGCAGAACGGAGTCTCCGGAGCCAAGCGCAGACGAGAGGCCCACAGAAGAGGGTAGGAATGGCAGCGAGGCGGTGCAAGCTCCACAGACTGGCGGGAGGGAGCGGGGACGGAGGGGCGGCTCGCCGGCCAAGCAGAGCCCCCAAGTCTGGCTGGCAAAAGTGGAGGGGCCTGACCTGACGGACTGTGTTCCGACAGCAAGCGCGACTTAGCATCTGGGAGGTCATAAGTTAACAGCTCTGCTTAGAAAGCAGGAAGGCTGGAGGACAAAGGGAGGGAGAGTTGCTGAGCCACTGGACGACAGAGCTCAGTTTGGCAGGGAAAAAAGGCACTCGCCACCACCATCTCCCCCGCCCATCCCCCAGGCAAAATCCCAAAGGGAACCAGTTCCTGCCAGGGAACTTGCTCGCTCCGCACAAACACCCAACTCTGTGCTTCTGCGGAGCCAAACCTCCGGCAGCGGATCTGACTCCCTCCCACTGCCACAGGGCCCCTCCTGAAGTGGATCACCTAAGGAGAAGTGAACTAAGCCTGCCCCTCCTGCCCCTGTGCACCTTGCCTACCCACCCCAGCTAATACGCCGGATCCCCAGCACCACAAGCCTGGCAGTGTGCAAGTAGCCCAGGCGGGCCACACCACCCCAAGTGAATCCCGCCCCTAGGAGAGGGGAAGAGAAGGCACACACCAGTCTGACTGTGGCCCCAGCAGTGGGCTGGGGGCAGACATCAGGACTGACTGCGGCCCCGCCCACCAACTCCAGTTATACACCACAGCACAGGGGAAGTGCCCTGCAGGTCCTCACCACTCCAGGGACTATCCAAAATGACCAAACGGAAGAATTCCCCTCAGAAGAATCTCCAGGAAATAACAACAGCTAATGAACTGATCGAAAAGGATTTAGATAATATAACAGAAAGTGAATTTAGAATAATAGTCATAAAATTAATCGCTGGGCTTGAAAACAGTATAGAGGACAGCAGAGAATCTCTTGCTACAGAGATCAAGGGACTAAGGAACAGTCACTAGGAACTGAAAAGCGCATTAAATGAAATGCAAAACAAAATGGAAACGACAACAGCTCGGGTTGAAGAGGCAGAGGAGAGAATAGGTGAACTAGAAGATAAAGTTATGGAAAAAGAGGAAGCTGAGAAAAAGATAAAAAAATCTAGGAGTATGAGGGGAAAATTAGAGAACTAAGTGATACACTAAAAAGAAATAATATATGCATAATTGGTATCCCAGAGGAGGAAGAGAGAGGGAAAGGTGCTGAAGGGGTACTTGAAGAAATTATAGCTGAGAACTTCCCTGAACTGGGGAAGGAAAAAGGCATTGAAATCCAAGAGGCACAGAGAACTCCCTTCAGACGTAATTTGAATCGATCTTCTGCACAACATATCATAGTGAAACTGGCAAAATACAAGGATAAAGAGAAAATTCTGAAAGTAGCAAGGGATAAATGTGCCCTCACATATAAAGGGAGACCTATAAGACTCGTGACTGATCTCTCTTGAAACTTGGCAGGCCAGAAAGGATTGGCACGATATCTTCAGTTTGCTAAACAGAAAAAATATGCAGCCGAGAATCCTTTATCCAGCAAGTCTGTCATTTAGAACAGGAGAGATAAAGGTCTTCCCAAATAAACAAAAACTGAAGGAATTCGTCACCACTAAACCAGCCCTACAAGAGATCCTAAGGGGGATCCTGTGAGACAAAGTACCAGAGACATCACTACAAGCATAAAACATACAGACATCACAATGACTCTAAACCCGTATCTTTCTATAATAACACTGAATGTAAATGGATTAAATGCGCCAACCAAAAGACATAGGGTATCAGAATGGATAAAAAAACAAGACCCATCTATTTGCTGTCTACAAGAGACTCATTTTAGATCTGAGGACACCTTTAGGTTGAGAGTGAGGGGATGGAGAACTATTTATCATGCTACTGGAAGCCAAAAGAAAGCTGGAGTACCCATACTTATATCAGACAAACTAGACTTTAAATTAAAGGCTGTAACAAGAGATGAAGAAGGACATTATATAATAGTTACAGGGTCTATCCACCAGGAAGAGCTAACAATTATAAATGTCTATGCACCGAATACCGGAGCCCCCAAATATATAAAACAATTACTCATAAACATAAGCAACCTTATTAATAAGAATGTGGTAACTGCAGGGGACTTTAACACCCCACTTACAGAAATGGATAGATCATCTAGACACACGGTCAATAAAGAAACAAGGGCCCTGAATGATACATTGGATCAGATGGACTTGACAGATAGATTTAGAACTCTGCATCCCAAAGCAACAGAATATACTTTCTTCTCGAGTGCACATGGAACATTCTCCAAGATAGATCATATACTGGGTCACAAAACAGCCCTTCATAAGTATACAAGAATTGAAATCATACCATGCATACTTTCAGACCACAATGCTATGAAACTTGAAATCAACCACAGGAAAACGTCTAGAAAACCTCCAAAAGCATGGAGGTTAAAGAACACCCTACTAAAGAATGAGTGGGTCAACCAGGCAATTAGAGAAGAAATTAAAAAATATATGGAAACAAACGAAAATGAAAATACAACAATCCAAACGCTTTGGGACGCAGCGAAGGCAGTCCTGAGAGGAAAATACATTGTAATCCAGGCCTGTCTCAAGAAACAAGAAAAATCCCAAATACAAAAGGAAATAGAAGCAGAACAGCAAAGGCAGCCTAAACCCAGCAGAAGAAGAGAAATAATAAAGATCAGAGCAGAAATAAACAATATAGAATCTAAAAAAACGGTAGAGCAGATCAACGAAACCAAGAGTTGGTTTTTTGAAAAAATAAACAAAATTGACAAACCTCTAGCCAGGCTTCTCAAAAAGAAAAGGGAGATGACCCAAATAGATAAAATAATGAATGAAAATGGAATGATTACAACCAATCCTTCAGAGATACAAACAATTATCAGGGAATACTATGAAAAATTATATACCAACAAATTGGACAACCTGGAAGAAATGGACAAATTCCTAACACCCACACTCTTCCAAAACTCAATCAGGAGGAAATAGAAAGCTTGAACAGACCCATAAGCAGCGAAGAAATTGAATCGGTTATCAAAAATCTCCCAACAAATAAGAGTCCAGGACCAGATGGCTTCCCAGGGGAGTTCTACCAGATGTTTAAAGCAGAGATAATCCCTATCCTTCTCAAGCTATTCCAAGAAATAGAAAGGGAAGCAAAACTTACAGACTCATTCTATGAAGCCAGTATTACTTTGATTCCTAAAGCAGACAGAGACCCAGTAAAAAAAAGAGAACTACAGGCCAATATCCCTGATGAATATGGATGCAAAAATTCTCAATAAGATACTAGCAAATCGAATTCAACGGCATATAAAAATAATTATTCACCATGATCAAGTGGGATTCATTCCTGGGATGCAGGGCTGGTTCAACATTCGCAAATCAATCAACGTGATACATCACATTAATAAAAAAAAGAGAAGAACCATATGATCCTGTCAATTGATGCAGAAAAGGCCTTTGACAAAATTCAGCAAAATTTCTTAATAAAAACCCTCGAGAAAGTCGGGATAGAAGGAACATACTTACACATCATAAAAGCCATTTATGAAAAGCCCACAGCTAACATCATCCTCAATGGGGAAAAACTGAGAGCTTTTTCCCTGAGATCAGGAACACGACAGGGATGCCCACTCTCACCACTGTTGTTTAACATAGTGCTGGAAGTTCTAGCATCAGCAATCAGACAACAAAATGAAATCAAAGGCATCAAAATTGACAAAGATGAAGTCAAGCTTTCGCTTTTTGCAGATGACATATTATACATGGAAAACCCGATAGACTCCACCAAAAGTCTGCTAGAACTGATACATGAATTCAGCAAAGTTGCAGGATACAAAATCAATGTACAGAAATCAGTTGCATTCTTATACACTAACAATGAAGCAACAGAAAGACAAAGAAAATGATCCCATTCACAATGGCACCAAGAAGCATAAAATACCTAGGAACAAATCTAACCAAAGATGTAAAAGATCTGTACGCTGAAAACTATAGAAAGCTTATGAAGGAAATTGAAGAAGATATAAAGAAATGGAAAGACATTCCCTGCTCATGGATTGGAAAAATAAATATTGTCAAAATGTCAATACTACCCAAAGCTATCTACACATTCAATGCAATCCCAATCAAAATTGCACAAGCATTCTTCTCGAAACTAGAACAAGCAATCCTAAAATTCATATGGAACCACCAAAGGCCCTGAATAGCCAATGTAATTTTGAAGAAGAAGACCAAAGCAGGAGGCATCACAATCCCAGACTTTAGCCTCTACTACAAAGCTGTCATCATCAAGACAGCATGGTATTGGCACAAAAAAAGACACATAGACCAATGGAATAGAATAGAAACCCCAGAACTAGACCCACAAACGTATGGCCAACTCATCTTTGACAAAGCGGGAAAGAACATCCAATGGAAAAAAGACAGTCTCTTTAACAAATGGTGCTGGGAGAACTGGACAGCAACATGCAGAAGGTTGAAACTAGACCACTTTCTCACACCATTCACAAAAATAAACTCAAAATGGATAAAGGACCTGAATGTGAGACAGGAAACCATCCAAACCCTAGAGGAGAAAGCAGGAAAAGACCTCTCTGACCTCAGCCGTAGCAATCTCTTACTCGACATATCCCCAAAGGCAAGGGAATTAAAAGCAAAAGTGAATTACTGGGACCTTATGAAGATAAAAAGCTTCTGCACAGCAAAGGAAACAACCAACAAAACTAAAAGGTAACCAACAAAACTAAAAGGTAACCAACGGAATGGGAAAAGATATTTGCCAATGACATATCGGACAAAGGGCTAGTATCCAAAATCTATAAAGAGCTCACCAAACTCCACACCCGAAAAACAAATAACCCAGTGAAGAAATGGGCAGAAAACACGAATAGACACTTCTCTAAAGAAGACATCCGGATGGCCAACAGGCACATGAAAAGATGTTCAACGTCGCTCCTTATCAGGGAAATACAAATCAAAACCACACTCAGATATCACCTCACGCCAGTCAGAGTGGCCAAAATGAACAAATCAGGAGACTATAGATGCTGGAGAGGATGTGGAGAAACGGGAACCCTCTTGCACTGTTGGTGGGAATGCAAATTGGTGCAGCCGCTCTGGAAAGCAGTGTGGAGGTTCCTCAGAAAATTAAAAATAGACCTACCCTATGACCCAGCAATAGCACTGCTAGGAATTTATCCAAGGGATACAGGAGTACTGATGCATAGGGGCACTTGTACCCCAATGTTTATAGCAGCACTCTCAACAATATCCAAATTGTGGAAAGAGCCTAAATGTCCATCAACTGATGAATGGATAAAGAAATTGTAGTTTATATACACAATGGAATACTACGTGGCAATGAGAAAAAATGAAATATGGCCTTTTGTAGCAATGTGGATGGAACTGGAGAGTGTGATGCTAAGTGAAATAAGCCATACAGAGAAAGACACATACCATATGGTTTCACTCTTATGTGGATCCTGAGAAACTTAACAGAAACCCATGGGGGAGGGGAAGGGAAAAAAAAAAAACAAAACAAAGAGGATAGAGTGGGAGAGAGCCAAAGCATAAGAGACTGTTAAAAACTGAGAACAAACTGAGGGTTGATGGAGGGTGGGAGGGAGGGGAGGGTGGGTGGTGGGTATTGAGGAGGGCACCTTTTGGGATGAGCACTGGGTGTTGTATAGAAACCAATTTGACAATAAATTTCATATATTAAAAAAAAAAACTTTAGCTCTTCCAAAGCAACTTTTAAGAAAACAAAAAGGCAAGTCACAGGTTTATATAAAATATTTAAAGTAAACAGATCTATACATATCCAGAATATGTATATATATAATAACACAACTCAGTAAGAATCCAATTATAAATGGTCAAAATGTAAACAAACACTTTACAAAAGAAAATACATGGATAGTCAATTACACATAAAAATTGCTTAAACTCATTACTCCTTAGGGTAATGCTAATTAAAGCTGCACTGTGATAACACCACACACCTACAGGAATGTAACTAAAAAGCATTTAAAAAGGACGAATAGGAAAGAAAATAACACG
This sequence comes from Panthera pardus, assembly GCF_024362965.1. NCBI lineage: Eukaryota > Metazoa > Chordata > Mammalia > Carnivora > Felidae > Panthera > Panthera pardus. The sequence continues at coordinate 83,805,288 of NW_026526810.1, forward strand.
GATAAAAATAATCTAAAGAAAGTATGAAGTAACTCTCTTGTTAGTGAGTCTTGAAAATGGGACAACTACTTTGGAAAGCTATTTGACTGTTTTTATAAAGTTAAACATACAGCTCTTATATGACCTAGATATTCTACTCCAAGATAAATGAAAACATACGTCCATACAAATTTTTTAAACAAGAATTTATACAGCCTTATTTACCAAAGACCAGAGGTGGGGGAAAAAAGGAATAATCAGATGTCCATAAATAGGTGAATGTAAAAACAAAACTGTGTATTTATAGAATGAAATACTACTTAATAATAAAAAAAATTAACTTCTGATACATGAAACAATACAGATGATTATTAAAATTATTATGCTGGAGAAGCCAGGTGCTAAACAGTCATGTGTATTATTCCATTTATATAACATTCAATTACAAACTAATGTACATATAGACAAAACACTACAGACGCTGCATGGGACTGGAAGTAGATGCAGGGATGGACAGCAAATCAGGGTAAAGGGAATGTTTTGTATCTTGATTGCAGTTGTTGTTTCATAGTAAATACATTTCTAGAAATGCCCACTTCTACACTTTAAATGGGTGAGGTTTATTATACCTCAATCCAGTTGTTTTAAAAAGTCCAGTGGCAGCTGATAAGATCCTTAACAAAAGTGATCAGTATAGATATGGGGAAAATACATAGAATTTTTTGATTCTCTCTCTGAGTTATGGAGTTAGGGCTATGGTCCTAGCCCCTAGGGTTGAGTCTATTCTGTTTTATAGTATCCTAACATGGTATTTCATAATATCCTTTTTTTTTTTTTTAATTCTATCCAATTTATCGTTTTAGACAGGGAATTATGTGATCACGATACTCATAATGCAAAATGACCAGTTAGTGATTGGGCTGAATTTTACCTCAAGTATTTTTCTCTTAAATTTGTCAAATTGTCCTAGACTTTGATATCTGGTTATTTTTATTAGTTATTTACACTATTCCTCCCTAAATTATATGGACCTGCTTTCTATTTTTGTGATTTTGAATGTACTGAAAAAAACACTGCTTCCTTCTTAATGTAAATAATCTATAATTGAGGATATATGCTACTATTTTTTATTTCAACTTTTTTAATGTTTATTTTTGAGAGAGAGGCAGAGAGCAGGGAAGAGGCAGAGAGAGAGGCAGACACAGAATCCGAAGCAGGCTCCAGGATCTGAGCTGTCAGCACAGAACCCAACACGGGGCTCAAACTCACTAACTATGAAATCATGACCTCAGCTGAAGTCGGACACTTAACTGACTGAGCCAGCCAGGCATCCCTCAACTTTTGGACTATATGTTCTAAAAGTTTTAAAGATTTCTTATTTGTAATGGACAATAATTATTACACTGATAATTATAAGTACCATGATTTAACCATGTTTTGCTCATCTATTACATGACAAGCACTCTTTGGGCCTCTAAAAACCATTAAAGATTAAGATATGCATCTCACCTTTGAGGACTCCCTGTCGACTGATAAAGATATATATCACCGCCTTTCAGCAACTCTTTCTTGCCATGGATTACAGCACAATTATTCTATATACTCTTAAGAAAGAAAATAAATGCTGCCAATTAAAAGTGATCTAATTCTCTGGTATCACATAAATTATAACACACATCCAAACTTCAGGGGTATTATAATGTAGAAAAATATGCATTTAGAATGTTTGAAATATGATACTGGCATCAATGTGATAAATGCTGTATCAAACTGTACATAGAGAACAAAGAGAATTGAAGTAGACAAGGATGATTTTTCTTGGGAGAATGGGTATTTAAGCTATGTCATAAATGATAATATTAAAGATATGTCATTAGGATAGGTAGAGACTTTATGGCAGCACATTTAAGTAAAGAAAATACTATCACTCTTCTGTGTTAACTTCTATAATCCTATAGTGACTCACCAGTAAAACGATTACCATAACCGTGATTTGCCCTCATGTAGTTGATGCTATTGAGTGCTACTCTCTATTTGTCGTTATTTTAATAGTTCTAACTTTTATCCCTTAAAACCATCATTTTTTAAAATTATTTGAATGGCCTAATTTTGCTATTGTTATCTATTTTGTAACAGTTTGCACACAACCATGGGCTCTTAGCTACCAAAGTCAATCTCTCAGACTTTTCTTTCTGTTGTGTCATATTGAAATATTTCTCTAGCAAATTCCATGTGGAAATACCATAATTTTATTCTTATGCCAGAGCTCCTTTGAAAAATTTCAGGCATTTTATTTCTATAATGTACAGCCATTTTACTCAAGAAGTATTAGACCAAATGTATGTTAGACACTTGATTCCCACAAACTCCTCCATTCTCTGTGCCTCAGTTGGATATTTTCTGCTATACTTTGATGTGGAATTCCAGCATATTAGTTTTACTTGTTAGATAATTATTTTATGTACTTTTTTTTAAATTGACATGATAATTTTTTCTTTTTTTATTATTTTTTAAAAATTTAAATCCAAGTTATTTAACATATAGCATAATAATTTCAGGAATAGAATTTAGTGATTCATCACTTACATGACACCCAGTGATCATCTCAACAAGTGTCCTCCTTAATGCCCCTTGCCAATTTATCCCACCTCCCTACCCACAACTCCTCCAGCAACGTTAAGTTTGTTATCTGTATTTAAAACTCTCTTATGGTTTAACTCCCTCCATGTTTTTATATTATTTGCTTCCCTTCCCTTATGTTCATCTGTTTTGTATCTTAAATTCCACATATGAATGAAGTTATATGATATTTGTTTTTCTCTGACTGACTTATTTCACTTATAATATACTCTGGTTCCATCCATGTTGTTTCAAATGGCAATATTTCATTCTTTTTGATCACCGATTAATATTCCATTGTACATATATACCACATATTCTTCATCCATCCATTGATGGACATTTGGACTCTTTCCATACATAGGCTATTGTCAATAGTGCTGCTATAAACATTGGGGTGTATGTGCCCCTACAAAACAGCACTCCTGTATCCTTTGTATAAATACCTAGTAGTTCAATTGCTGGGTCATAGCGTAGTTCTATGTTTAATTTTTTGAGGAACCTCCCTACTGTTTTCCAGAGTCACTACGCCAGTTTGCATTCCCACCAGCAATGCAAAAGGGTTCCTCTTTCTCCACATCTTTGCCAACATCTGGTGTTGTCTGAGTTGTTAATTTTAGCCATTCTGAGATGTGTGAGGTGGTATTTCATTGTGGTTTTGATTTGTATTTCCCTGATGATGAGTGGTGGTGACCATTGTTTAACGTGTCTGTTAGCCATCTGGATGTCTTCTTTGGACTAGCTGCTGTTGAAAAAGCATAGAATCCCTTTCTGCAGAGATAAAAGAAGTAAAATCTAGTCTGGATGAAATTACAAATGCTATAACCAAGATGTGATGTCTAATGGATGCTATGATGGCAAGGATGGACAAAGCAGAGCAGTAAATCAGTGATATAGAAGACAAAATTATGGATAATAATGAAACAGAAAAAAAGAGGTAAACAAAGGCAAAAGAGCATGATAGAAGACTTAGAGAACTCAGTGACTTACTAAAAAGGAATAACTTCCAAATAATAGAGATCCCTCAAGATGAAGAGATAGAAAAAGGGGCAGAAGGTTTATGTGAGCAAATTATAGAGGAAAACTTTCCTAATCTAGGGAAAGACACAGACATCAAAATCCAAAAAGCACAGAGAACTCCCATTAGATTCAACAAAAACCAGCCATCACCAAGGCATATTATAGTCAAATTGACAAAATACACAGAAAAGAAAAGAATTATGAAAGAAGCGAGGGAAAAAAATGTCCTTAACCTAAAGGGAAGACAGGGCAGGGTCACAGCAGACCTATCCACAGAAACTTGGCAGGCCAGAAAAGAGTGGCAGGATATATTTAATGTGCTGAATCAGAAAAAAAAATGCAGCCAAGAATTCTTTATCCAGCAAAGCTTCCTTCAAAGTAGAAGGAGGGATAAAGAGTTTCCCAAACAAAAACTTAAAGAGTTCTCATGACCATTAGACCAACCCTGCAAGAACTTTTAAGGGGGACTCTCTTCTATGATGGGAGAAAAGATGAAACAAAACAAATAAGACCAAAAGCAACAAAGATTAGAAAGGACCAGAGAATATCACTAGAAACCCCAACTCTACAGGCAACACAATGCCACTAAATTCATATCTTTCAGTACTCACTATAAATGTCAATGGATGAAACGCTCCAATAAAAAAATCATGTACAGACTGAGTACAAAAACAAGACCCATCTATATGCTGCTCACAAGAGACCCATTTTAGACCTAACAACACCTGCAGATTGAAAGTTAAGGGATGTGAACTATCTATTATGTTAATGGTCATCAAAAGAAAGCTGGAGTAGCCATATTTACATCAGACAAACTAGATTTTAAAATAAAGACTGTAACAAGAGATGAAGAAGGGCATTATATCATAATTAAGGGTTCTATCCACCAAGAAGATCTAATAATTATAATTATTTATGCTCCCAATGTGGACATACAAATATATAAATCTATCACAAAAATTATGTACTTTTATAACCCACAATCAGATTCAAGATCAATATCGAATTTCTTTTGGTCATCTCTATCTTTTCATTTATACTTTATCAAAGGCTGTCAGCTTATTTTTTTAATATCACATTTTAAAAATATATGACCTAGGGGTGCCTGGGTGGCCCAGTCATTTTAGTGTCTAATTTCGGCTCAGGTCATGATCTCACGGTTGGTGAGTTCGAGCCTCGTGTTGGGCTCTGTGCTGACAGCTCGGAGCCTGGAGCCTGCTTCGGATTCTGTGTCTCCCCTTCCCCAACTTGTGCTCTGTCTCTCAAAAATAAATAAATGTAAAAAAATTTAAAATAATGTATGACCTAACTTTTAAAATTACTTTCCCCAAAATATTTTATTTATTGAAATTTATTAAGAACTGCTAATTGTGAATAATAATCGATAATGGATAAACTGACAGGATATAATGGTCTATTACTTTTCTTTCTTATTTCCCTATTTTAATACTACTGCAGAAGAAACATGTAAAAATGTATGTTATCCCTAAGCTTCTGAAGACATTTTCGGTGAACTTAAAAAGGTATGAATAAATACATAAACCATGTTTGAAGAGACATTTTTAAATCATTATCACACACCAACAATATGCAAAGTTATTTCATTGAAAAGCTCCTTCAAAAACTTTAATAGGGATATTTTTCTAATTCTCATGGAGAAGATAATGAGTAATTTTCATGTTAATGCTATGACCCTGATAGAGGGCAATTATCTCTGAAAACCAATCAAATATTCATTAGAGCTGAATAAATTTGTTATTTAACTTAACTGCCTTTTTAGAAACTTAAATGCCAATTTTAAAATGATCTTACAGTATTTGACCACATCAGCTGGCCCATGTTTTAAGGTCTCCTGTATCTAGATCCACTACTGTATCATTTTAAACCCTGTTATTCTTAACTTACTTCTAGATCAAATTTACATAAAACGATTATACTCAATATGATGTATGAGAGCATAAAAATTCAGAATGCAACTATAGTAATAGCAGTGAAGTGAAATTTGATGCACTCCCTCCTAGCTGGTCATGTGCCAAGAAAGATGACATTTAAACAACTTCTAATAAAGTCAGCTGAAATAGGTTCTCAGATAGGCTGATTCCACCTTGTGGTAGCTGGTAAAATAGAGGAATAAACTGAACCCACATACATTATATGCTGGTAGCCACATAATCATGCCTCCAGAGAATCACAGAAAGGAGAAATGCTATCATATTCTTCCTTCTGAGTGAATTTATATTTCATATAGTTCATTTATATTTCAGCTTTTCTTCATAAAGAATATCAAGTAAAGAATTTATTCTTAGAAGTAAACTGCTTGAATTCCCAAGTCCCATTTTCCATTGAAAATTAAAAAGTGGCTGCTATATAGTCATACACTGTTGGCAAATGGTTTGGGTTTTTTTTTTTTTTTCTCAATTTTTTTTCTTTAAATTATGTGAACCCATCATCCAAAAGTCAAACATTGCTTATATTTTGCATCCACTTATGTTCTCCTCCATTTGCCCTTCTTCCCACCCTCTAACACACAGATAAACACCAGTCTGAATTGTGCACTTATTACTTCTTTTGAAAAATATTACTACCCATATCTTTAAATAACATGTTATCCATATGTGCTTTTTAATTACAAATTCTGTATAAAAGGTGTCACTGTAGTATTTAAGAAGTTTCATGTAGAAAAAATTTATAAAATTCATCTATATTAAATATACTCTTCCATATATCTAGGTGTTTTTTTAAATAGATTTCAATGTTTTTAACCTAACAACTTTCTATAAATTTTATTATGTGTATTTTAAATTTCCATAAAATTGTGTGGTAATTATAAATAGCATTATATTTATTTAAAATCAAGGTTTAGGGGCACTTGAGTGGTTCAGTTGGTTAAGCGTCCAACTCTTGATTTTGGTTCAAGTTGTGATCTCATGGTTGTGAGATCGAGCCCTGTGTTGGGCTCCATGCTGAGTGTGGAGACTGTTTGGGATGCTCTCTCTGCCCCTTACCTGCTCACTCACTCTCTCTCCCATATCTCTGTTTTAATAAAAATAAATAAAATGAAGTTGAAAAAGTTTTACTGATACAGGTAAATATGACTAATTTTATGACTTTTTAGCCAATTATCAGTTTTTCAAATTTTTAAATGTTTTATTGTTGCCCTGGCAACCACCATCCTACTTTCTCTATGAATGTGACTATTCTGGGTACCTCATATAAATGGAAGTATACAGAATTTGTCTTTCTTTAATGGATTTTTTTCATATAGCATAATGTCCTCAAGGTTCATTCATGTGGTAGCATGCTTCAGACCTTCCCCTTGAAGGCTGAATAATATTCAATTGTATGTACATACCACATTTGGCTTACCCATTCATCTATCAATGGGCACTTAGATTGCTTTCACTTTTTGGCTACTATGAATAATGTTGCTCTGAACGTGACTGTACAAATATCTTTTCAAGACACTGCTTACAATTCTTTAGAGTACATACTCAGAAGCAGAATTCCTGCCTCATATGGTAATTCTATTTTTTTTGAAGTTTATTTATTTATTTTTGAGATCGGGAGAAGGGCACAGAGAGAGGGAGAGGCTGTCAGCAGAGAGCCTGACATGGGGCTTGATCAGGAACTGTAAAATCATGACTTGAGCCAAAGTCAACAGTTGTGCAATTAACCCACGAAGCCACCCAAGCACCCCTGGTGATTCTATTTTTAATATTTTAAGAAACTGCCATATTGTTTTCCATAGCAGCTATACTATATTTAGAATCCCACCAACAGTACACAGAATTCCAATTTTGCCATGTCCTTGCCAGTAAATGTCACTGTTTATTTTTTTTAAGTAGCAGCCATACAGATATGAGGTAGTATGTCATTGTGGCTTTAACATTTCCCTAATGAATAATGATATTGAGCACCTTTCAAATGACTGTCAGCCATTTGTATATTGTTCTTGGAGAAATATTTATTTGACTTGGTCCATTTCTTAGATTGTTTGTCTGTTTTCTTTGAGAGTTGTAGGACCTATTTATATATTCCTATATATTCCTATTCCTATTTATATATTAACTCCTAATCATACATAATTTGCAAGTATTGTCTCCCAATTCATAGGCTGCCTTTTTACTCTTTTGATTTGCCAACCAGCCTTGTAAATTTACTTAAAAAGTCCATAGTTGCTCTCTAACTTTGGTTTAAATTTTAGCACTCTGGGTATGCACATATATAATCACAGTGTTGTTTTTCACATTCAAGATGTTACATATTTTCGTTTGATATTGTGTCAAATTGTGTTACTTAATTCCTCTGAATAACAGAAGTATTGATAAAAAAAAGTATTGGTAACAGGAAATATTTTGCTGATTGTAAAGAAGTATTTCAAATATTTTCCTTAGAATAATTATTTGCCATAATTTTAAATACTTTAGAACAATTTAAGATTTTTAGAAAAGTTACAAATGTAGTACAGGATTTCCTATATAAGTAAATATACTGTTATATCTAAAGTTCATCCTTTGTTTGTTTGTTTGTTTGTTTAGAGCCTTAGGTTTTAGCTATTAACCTTTTCTTCTGCTCCAGGCACCAATCTAGGACACCACAGTACATTTAGTTGTCCTACTTCCTTGGACGTCTCTCATTTGTATTAGTTTCTTAGTCTTTCCTTGTTTCTGCTGTATGTTTTGAGGAATTCCGGTGAGCTATGTTGAAATATAAGTAAAGGCATATTAACAGTTTTAAGAGTTGATTTGAGCAAAATTTGATTAGAATCAGGTAGTGCCAAACCAGAACTTGTTTGCAGCACTCCACTGACAAGAGCCAGGGGAAAATATACAAAGCTTTCTCTACTTATGATGGGGTTATGTCCTTATTGATAAACCTATGGTAAACTGAAAATATTCTAAGTCAAAATTGTAACTAATAGAACTATTCTACCAAACATCATTGCTTACTTAGCCACGCCTACTTGAAACACGCCCACAACTCTTAGATTAGCCTATAAATGGGCAAAATCATATAACATAATGCTTGTTTTATAATAAAGCACTAGATATCTCATGTAATTTATTGAATGCAATACTGAAAGTGAAAGAATGGTTGTATGGGTACAGGATGGTTATAAGTGCATCACTTGTTTACTGTCATGATTGTGTAGCTGACTGGGAGCTGTGGGTCACTGCTGCAGACTAGCATCGGAAAAGAATATCCTCTGGCATATTATTAGCCCGGGAAAGAAATAAAAAAATCAAAGTAGTTTCTACTTAATGCATATTGCTTTCACACCACTGTAAAGTAAAAACAAACAAACAAACAAAAAATCCTAGGTTGCACCATTATAAATCAAGGACTATCTATATAGTGAAATTGCAAAAACAAAGAAAGTTACTTGATTGACTCTAGCTTAAAACATAGTTGGTTGTTTGTGATGGTTGTCCTTAGCATTTGCCTTATTTGGGAAAGCCTAGTTGACTCTTTCTGATTGGTTGTCCTCAGGTTTTGATTTCTTAACCTTGAGGAATTTACAAACTTAGGTTTTGGTTTGCCTACATGGGCCATCAGAGCATTGAAGCCACTTCCGTTTAATGACTCCTTGTTTAATTAATTTAACAGGTGTTATGTAGAATGTCCCTCTGTTGGGAATTGTCTGATGTTTTCCTCATATTTAGACTGGAGTTACTGGTTTCTGCAAGGAAGACCACATCAGTAAGGTGCCATTTTTTATCAAGTCATGTTAAGGATCATACCAGCAGCTACACTGATCCCTTTGATACTGACTGGTTACCTGGTTGAACTGGTACCGGTGAAGTTTCCCTACTGTCCTTTTGAAAGCAAGTCACTTAGTACAACCCACACTTCATTGGTGACGAGTTATGATTTATCTCCTTAAGGATTAAGTGTCTACATAAATTATTTGGAATACAGATACATGGAAAATTTATCTTTTCTCCCCCATTTATTTCTTATTCAATTACTTATTTGCATTAGAATGGACTCATGGATATTTTATATATATATATATATATATATATATGTGTGTGTATATATATATGTATATATATATATGTGTGTGTGTGTGTGTGTATATATTTAATGTTTGCTTATTTTTGAGACAGAGACAGAGCATGAACGAGGATCAGAGAGAGAGAGGAAGACACAGAGTCTGAAGCAGGCTCCAGGCTCTGAGCTGTCAGCACAGAGCCTGATGCGGGGCTCGAATTCACAGACCGTGAGATCATGACCTGAGCCAAAGTTGGAAGCTCAACCGACTGAGCCACCCAGGTGCCCCTATTTTATATTTTGAATCATAATCCAGTGCTAATGTATTTATTTTGTTCCTTAAGTTGTTACAGTTTTGGCCATCAGAAGCTTTTTCATTTGGTGTCTATGTCCCTTTGACATACCACTGTCATGGTGTGCGTGCATACATACATGCGTGTGAATGAGTATGTGTGCTAAGCTCTGTATCATCCTCTGGAACTAGAACCTGCTCCAGGCTCATCTTGTGCAGTTCCTCCTCCAGTCTTTGAATCAGAAGCCCTTATTTCTTCCTTTAGTGAATGGTATTAGAAACCATGATTGAAATGCTAAGTGTAATTATTGCTACTCAGTTTCTTTGCATCTAGGCCCTTTCAGTTTTCACGGCAACAAAATACATGTATGTTGCTAATGTATGTATATTTGTATATCTATACATATTTCTGTATCTAACTGTATACATGTCTGTATACTGATTTCTTCCAATTCTCATCCATTACCCCATGGATCATTATAATCTCATCCCCATAATTATGTGTGAATTGCCCATTCCAAAGGTAAAAAACCTGATTTTCACCTTCTGCTATCCATTTACTTAATTGTTCAATTCCCATACACATGGATGGCACCGTCACAACTGTTAACATGTATCTCTGTGGGAACATTTTTTTAGCTAGATTACACTATATACAATTTCTTTTACCTTCAGTTTGAAAGATTCCATTCATTTACATGGTTATTTGGTTCAGCACATTTTCCTCCACCCACTTTATGAGTGTTATGGTCTTGTGTCCTCCCAAATTCATATATTGAAATCTTAACCCCAAGCATGATAGTATTGGCAAGCGGGGCCTGTGGAAGGTGATTAGATGATGAGGAAGAAGCCCTCATGAGTGGGATTAATGCCCTTACAAAAGAGATCCCATAGAACTCCCTGGCCCCTTCTACTATGTGAGGGTACATAAAGTCTGCAATCCAGAAGAGCTCCCTCCCTCCATCCTGTTACCTGATCTCAGACTTCTAGTCTCTGGAACTATCAGCAAAATATTTCTGCTGTATATAAGCAATCCAGTCAGTGGTGTTTTCTTACAAAGCCCAAATGGACTAAGGCAGTGACACTGTTAAAGGTAGTTGAAATACCGTCAGCTTCTTTTGTCATCTTCTGCTTTCTATTCTAGGAATCCCCAACCTCCTAAGAAATGTTTTTAAATATTTTTATACATTAAATTTCAATGTGTTTGAGAAAGGCATAATGTCAGCCAGCTGCAATTACACATCCTAGAGAATACTTTATCCTGTCTGAAAGTTCTCTGAGCTCTCTCTGTTCAACTCTTCTCTTCTCCCCCTATACCTTTGACACACTAATTTTTTTATTGTATCTATAGTTTTGCTTCTTCCAGAATGCTATATAATTGCAATCATATAGTGGATACTCTTTTTTTAAATTTTTTAACTTTTTATTTTATTTTTAAGAGAGAAGGACTGAGCATGAGCAGGGGAGGGGCAGGGAGAGAGGGAGACACAGTCTGCAGTAGGCTCCAGGCTCTGAGCTGTCAGCACAGAGCCCGATGTGGGGCTCGAACTCATGAACTGCGAGATCATGGCCTGAGCCAAAGTCGGACGCTCAACTGACTGAGCCACCCAGGCGCCCCAGTGGATATTCTTTCACATTGACTTCTTTCATTTAGTGATATACGCTGAACAGTCATCCATGTCTATGATGGATTGATCACTCATTTGTTTATTGCTGAATAAATCCCATTGTATAGATGCCACACAATTTTTTTAAATCCATCTTATTAGAGCATATAGGTTGCTTTAATATTTTGGCAATTATTAATAAGACTGCTATAAACATTTATGTGCACTTTTTGTGTGTGGATGTGGGCATGGTTTTTCAAATCAGTTTGATAAATACCTAAGAGTGTAATTACTGGATGATAAAGTAAAACTATATTTAGCTTTGTAAGAAACTATCTTCCAAAGTGACTATACAATTTTGCATTTCTACAAGCAATGAGAGTTTCTGTTGCTCCACATATTCAAGGGTTTTTGTTTTTGTTTGTTTTTTTTTTTTTGCATTTTGATAAGTGTAATAGTTATTTACCAGTACCTCGGTGTTTTAATTTGCAATTATTTAATGATATTTGAAGTAGGTAATCTTTGCTTCTTTGACATTTGTATATCTTCTTTGCTGTCTGTTCAGACTGTCTTTTTTTTTGACTGATTTTTCTTGCTTAGTTTTATGAATCCTTTCTATATTTGGATATCAAGACTGCTAGCATATAAATATATGCTTTTCAATTATTTTCTCCCAGTCTGTGGCTTGTATGCATTTTCTTAACAGTGGCTTTGGGAATACAGAAGCTTTTAATATTAATACAGTTTTACGTATATTTTTTCTTTCATGGATTTTACTTTTGATGTCACATTTTAAAACTCATCACCAGGGTGCCTGGGTGGCTCAGTCTGTTAAGTGTCGGACTTCGACTCGGATCTCGATATTGCAGTTTGTGGGTTTGAGACCTGTGTTGGGCTCTATGCTGATAGCTCAGAGCTTGGAGCTTGCTCTTTCTCTGTCCCTCCCCTGTTCTAATACTCGTTCTCTCTCAAAAATAAACATTAAAAAAATTCCTTATAAAAAATACTCATCACCAAACTCAATATCAACTAGATTTTCTTCTAAGTTTTCTACTAGAAGTTTTATAGTTTCACATTTGTCATTTAGATCTCTGTTCCATTTTGAGTCAACTTTTGTGCAAATGTCTAGGGTGTTACATATTTTGTAGATATTGTGGCACAATGTTCATTTCTGTATCTTTACTAAGAATGTTAAAACTAAACCTCATCATTCTTATGCTTTATCTACCACTTGTTTTCATCTTGGATGTGGATATTTGTGAATGATTTTTACTGCTATATTCATGCATATATTTAGCTTTTAGTTTTCCATTTTATTACTATATTTTTTATTAGTTTTCAGACCATGAATATTCTTGCCTTATATAATTCATTGGGATAATATCCATCTTTTACTCAATTAATAGATTTTGTATAAGCATTATTCTGTGGCTATTTCTATATTTTGGGCAGATTTTTGCCCATTGATTTAATTTCTCTGATCATTAGAGGCCTTTTCAGTATTATATTATGAATTATATGTTTGCTTCAAAGAATCAGTAAATAATTCAGATGCCACTTTATATTGCAAGTTGAAGACAAGAACCTAGGTTGTCTTAATTTCACAGGGGTATATAAAATGGGTGCTAGTCCATATAATTTCAGCTTATACTGCCAGTGGCATGATTTCAAATGGAATGGGAAAGATTCTGTCCTTAGCTTGTAGAGAAAAAAGTATACCCAGTATAGTAAGTGGTTATCATAATGGCTCCACTGAACCACATCTTCTGTCCACATGTATGTGCATTATAACAGTCGTGGGCCCCCTTTTGAAGAAATAATTATTCATATTCTTGAATCTGTACTAGTTGAGACTTGTATGGGCCAATATGATATAGAAGAAGAGATGTAGGAATCCAGGAATCTAGGACACACGAGACATTACTTCCTGTGCTCTTGTACTCCTGAAAACTTGAGAACACCATGTGTGAAGTTCAGTCTAACTTTAGAAGATGAGAGGTCCTGTGGCAGGGAATTGAAGCAACCAGCAGGAGGCACCTGGGCCTTCCTATTCAGCCTATCCATAATGTGAATATAGTCACATGAGTGAGTTTTCAGCGCTGTAACAGTGCTGTCCACTACACTTTGCTCTTATCCATCATCATCTAATAAATCCACAAATGTAGCCACTTTTCTATATTTTCCATAGCTTCTTCCATCACCATAGATGTTACTTTAGCATTTTCCAGAATGCCCTCACATAGAGATCACAAAATATCTTCTTTTTGGATACGCCATATTGTTCATTCAGTAATACTGAACTCATAGCCAAAGCAGTATAACTCATGCCCAAAGGAAGCTCATCTAACACAAATATTTTCTCCATAAGGCAAATCATAGCTTTCTTGTGTCCAAAAATGTTACACAGAACTTCATCACTATGGTTGGTTGTCATTTTAAATAGTTAAATCACCAAAAGGTACAAATGTGTGATAAAGTGACACCAGATACTGGAAATGACACTTCTTGTCAATATGAGAGCTGAAACAAGAAGGTAGAGTGCAGCCATGTGCATTTCTGGGTACTCACATTTTTCAGTTCTGAGCATGTGTACTAGTGGCTACAACAGTGTCTCAAGGATTGATTTGAGGCTTACCAATAAATTATAGCAAGTAGTCAATTCTCAAATATGGAATCCATGAATAATGAGGATTGACTGTATATGAATTATATATGTACATCTGTATATAAAAATGTCATTTAGCAAAGAAGGAAACAAAGTTGCTGGCTATGAAAATTCCCACGTAAAGTCACATAAGGTGATGACACTTGGCCATCTTGTTTCAGACTCCTGCAGATGACCAGAGAATAGAGATGACAGGCAGCAGTGCAATGTGGCACAAAAATCTCTGTCTCTGGGACCATTCGAAGAGTTCTGAATCACAACTTCGGCACCTGTTAGTGGAGTAGTCTCAGGCAAGTCACTTAACATCTGAACCTTGCTTTCTCTTTATAAAATAAAGAAAATAGAATCTATTAGGAAGAGTTCTTTTTAGGGTCTAAAATTATATTTCCCCCCTAGGAACAGTGGTTCAGCATTCCTAAATTTTATGTTCATGGAGACTTTATAGAATAAAACTAGTATAAATAATGAAAACTATATCTGTGTGTGTTTGTGTCTTTGTGTTTGTATGCCACATTGACAAGATATTTTACAGCCACACAATGGAACAATGTTCAGCTGCAAAAAAAGTACAGATTAAATGCTCATTACCTACAGACACATGCTCAAAAACATTTTGCTAAGTGAAAGAAACCAGACATAAGAAACTGCATATTCTATTATCACATTTACATAAAATACCCAGAAAAGGCAAATTTATTGAGATTAAAAGTAGATTAATGGTGGCATGGAGCTGGGGGGCACGAGTGGGGATTAGCTGTAAATTGGCATGAGAAAATTTATTGGAGAGAAGGAAATGCTCTGAAAGTGATTTGTGATGATGGTTATACCACTCAAAGTTATTAAAAACTTTCATATAAGTGTACACTTGAAATGTTTGAAGTTTATGATGATACCTGTTATATATCAAAACTGTTATAATAAGGATGACTCATTTTTTAACTATTTTATTCTTGGGGTAGACCTAACTTGTAATCACCTCCTTGAGTTCACAAACTGTTTTTCTTAGTTTTTGAAACTGTATTTATTGACTGCTATGCTATACATCTCTCATCCTACCTGACTTTCTACATCACTATTTCTTCCCATTACTAGCACATTTGATGCCAAGGGCACTGTAGTGCTTTAAAGTCCAACACAGACCTAACAATTTGATCCTGTCTGTTATCATCTTATTCATGTATCAGTTCACTCAATAATCATTACCTGCTGTGTTCCAGCACAATACTAATCACTAGATATGGAATGTTAACTAAAGCCAGCATAGAACCTATCCTCTTGGAATTTATTGTGGAGAAACCTTTTCATTCTGGATTGGGCTAGAATGGTTCATTGCTCAAGAAATTGGAATAATATATCTAATTCCTTTCTAGCCCACACATACACTCTAACAAAATTGAGTTTTCACTACACTTAAATAATCATTTTGAGATGAAATGGACTGAAAAGAAAATGATAGTGATACCATGAATTTCTCATTCAGTGATCTTCCACCACTGGACCTAAGTAGAACATTCTACGTTTTCTGCTTTCTTTATGTTAGTAAAGCTGGCAGAGGTTGTGATAGGACTATTATTTGGCTTTTGGACCTCAAACTATAACATGATTCTGTTTCTTAAAGTGGCCTTTCCAAGGTTATATTTGGACTCAAATCATCTGGAGAGGTAAACAGGTTGCTGCTTTAGCTCCTTGCTAAGATTCAGTCTTTGGTAGTGCTTTCCATAGAGACACACATATAAAAGTTCTTTCATTCATCACAAGATGATTTTTATCTCATCCATCCTGCCTAAGACTGTTGACAGTTTTGCTGATACTGCCTAGGTTATAAACACAGATTACTGGATACACAAATCAATTTCTTGCTCTGAAAATTATAAATTTAGTCCATTATATTGCTTAAAATGCTACAAAAACAGAATCAATGATTGTGATATCCTTCTCATTTCCTTGGAAATGTTTGTAGATCTACAGATCAAGATACAGAAGGACCCTGTGAATCACCTTTGTTTTAATAGCATTTTCACAAATTCAAAGGCAAGAATATCATCCTGCTATTGTACTTGTGGAAAGGTCTGCCATGCCATATAATTGTTCTTGTTATGTTTTCTTTTATCTCAAATTTTGCTTTCTGATATAACATCTGAGCGTCTCTTACTTAGTAATTACCTTTGTTTCAGAAAATTCATGAGATTTTCACTGCATGAAATAGCTTCTAATGAAGCTATTTTCCTTCTGTTCGTGAAAATCTATAGGTACCTCTGGGCTCTCAGAGGAGGTGTCTAATGCAGTCTGCTGTTGTGATCAAACTACTTTTCAAGGTGGCTGTACCATTTTTGCATTCCTACCAGTGAAAACTATGGAATTCTCAGCACGTAAAAAAATCTTCCCAACGTCTGCACTAAATAATGGCAGAGTAAATAAGTTTTAAAATCTCCTGAACTTCTTCCCTTTTTAAAAGTCCCTATCTTAGGTACGTTATGAGATACGGCAGAGATAATACCCACTTTTCTTATCAAGTACTCTTAGCAAGATATATGACCTCCCGTACTATATAACTAATCATATTTTTCAAAACTCCTTGTAGGTAAGAGTAAGCATGTACCTAAATTCTGTCCAATGTTATGTAAGCCAAGGTGACTTCTATCAGTTACTTACCTCAAGAGATATTTTTCCTTTCTTCTTGTCCCTCCATTTTGCTACCTCTAAAATTGATGCAACATCTTAGATCATCTAGTTTAGAACTATGTTTTAGGATTGCCTGAGTGATTATCTGTTGTTTCTTGAGAATATTCTGAAGTAGAGTCACCATGTTAACCTTGGATGGCTTGCCTCCAGGTTGATTTCAATGATAAAAAAAATATCAAAATAAACTTCTATACTGTTTAAGGCACTGTTATATATTTATGTTACTCACAGATAACCTCAGTTTAGAATTTTAGGAATAATTGAAGGTAATCATTATTCTTAAAATAAGGGAAAATAAATTCACTTCTCAAAGCTAAAGTACCAAAACAGCATAATGAATCTTAGTCCAAAGTAAATGTTAATGGACTTTACTCATCAGAATTGGAATTTTAGGAAAAGGAAAGTCATAGAGGCAACCACTGGTATAACTATGGGAATCTAGGCAAATAACAGACAGTGGTGCAAATAAACTAAAACATAGATTATATATATATTGATAAAAGAACAGCAACAAACAACTAAATTAGCCTCTTTGAGTCATTTATTCTTAAGATGTTTAAAAGTTTCACCATGGTTGGATTACTGGTAAAACAGGGTTGTGACATCTATCACATAAGGAAATGTTTTCTACCTATTATCTGTCATCTACTCATTGTCCTTAGCACAATGCTTAGAATATAATAAGTTCTTAATGTGAATCACTGTTATATTTTTTACTCTATGTCATCCTGTGTTCCTTTTGTAGTAACACTACAAGATTCATGGTTTTATCTCTTAGGATACTTCGAACACTATAGTGGCTTGAATGATCAAAATAATTACTATAAAATTTAAAAGTCCTCTCTTCTTCATTTTTTGCTTTTAATATTACTGAGAATGCCTTAATGGGATTAAAAATAACATGATTTTTAAAAATTATGTGCTATTTCATAAAACACTCTTATGTACAAATGTAACCAAGACTTATAAAGTTTATGTTTGTAGCCTAAACTCCCACATTATTTTAGTTCAGAGGTACATCTGCAGACTCCAAATAGTTTAGTTATAGGCAGCTGTATTTACTCTACATCACGCTTTGTTTCCTTACTTTCCTTCTTAATATATTTCTTGAAGTGACATTTTTAATAAATTTTCCTTTATGTCAGAAAATACAAAATTATTGGGTGTCATTTTAGTAAGAGCATTTACAAGTTTGCTTTTCTTTAACTTTTTTATTCTTCTTAAATTCTCAAGTCATTGTGTATAAAAAAATGAAGAGGCATGTAAATATATAAGGATTCCTGTAAATAAGTGTTCTTACTGCATACTACACAAGGTTTGCCAGAAGGGATTATTTTTAAGATAGAGAAGGATAGTAAATAATAGTGGCAGTTCAAATTTTGTACCAATTTCACCTTCCATTAAAACTGCATTATTATATTTATATGATTTAGTGGAATTGTCTTGCTGTAAAGAGGCAAACACTCTTCGATGGTTAGACTCTGGCTGTGGTTGTCAGCTTTAACCACTCAGATGACTATGGGTTGTATAGAAGCCAATATATCATGATCTGCTTAAATCACTATTATTTCCATAGCATTTCTGCTATGAGAGTTTGCTGAAGCTTGGGAAATAGGAAACTTAAATAAGCTGAGAACAAGTTGAAAAAATGAAGTCATTTTCATTTCTATTATCTAACCAAGTGATATGGATATCCCAAAATTAATATTCTGATTGAAAACACTTGATGTTTAATCTTTTTTCCCCCACATAGAGAAAAATACATTGAAATTTCAAAGAAATATTCCCTTGATATTTATTTTTATTAGATTCAGCACTGGCTAGAATTTAGGAAGCCTGGGGGTGAAAAAATAAATTTTATGAACTATAAGCTATATCTGCTAAATAACCTAGAGCTACTTCATATGTTTTTCACTGTGAAAATAGTATTTCTGAAGTTGTCACTAGTCTAGAACTTACAGGCTTACTTTGAAATTCTTCCTTTTAAACAGACAGTGTAGATCCAGGCAAAGATATGGTAATATCTATTAAAACATGTTACAAATGTTTAGAAAGCATGCATTGAAGGCTTTAACATGAAACAATTGCTATATTATAGTATTAATAGTAATGTTAAAAGACATTTAAGATAATAATTACAAGAGTATTTTTGGCCATTTTAAGTATTTTTGAAACCAGAAAAAAGCATATGATTATACTTCTCATATAGGGTTGTATATGAGATTTCAATTGTACGTTTATCAGCTCTTAGTCAAATCTCTTTGCCTTTTATAGTAAACTATCAAGATATTTACTAAACTAGTTCATAGAACTAAATACTTAATAACTATTATCTCATTTAGTCACTTAGCAAATATTCCTTCATCATATAATTCCTAGG
The DNA here is from genome assembly GCF_024362965.1 of Panthera pardus. Taxonomy (NCBI): domain Eukaryota; kingdom Metazoa; phylum Chordata; class Mammalia; order Carnivora; family Felidae; genus Panthera; species Panthera pardus. Next base: position 83,824,526 of record NW_026526810.1, read on the forward strand.
AATTGTGGCAGTGAATAATAAGAGGTAGTTTTATAAATCTTGCTTAGTTGGCAAGAAAGATAATAAACACATCAACAGCCAAGTAAGACTAATTTATGTACTTACAACTGTTATGACACAAATAAATGTATGCATAAAGGCTTACAATAAAACACGCATGTCTTTATTTACCATGGATCATGGTAAAAATTTTTAAAAAATCACCTTTTCTAAAAAGTGTTATTTATAGATTTTAATAGATTTAATGTATTATTCCAATAATGTACTGCATATACAAGTATTATGACATTCCTTGGAAACGATGTAATTCATCTTAAAAAGATGAAATAATTAGCCAATACTTATTCTAATTTATTTAATACTTAATGCAATTATCTGGATTTTAGTTTAGCAATTTAATCCATGGGAATATATTAAAGTTTATTGAGGAAAAGAGGAAAAGAATGAAACCCTTCAATAGTGAGCACAGAACAAATACTTACATTTTCTCCCCTCTGTAATACTGTTTTGTGAAAAATTTGTATGTATTTGATTTGTGGAGTTTTCTTCAGGGCAGGACAATTATTTCTTGTAGGAAATGTCCTCATCTGTCTTTCAATTTAAGCTTAATTTATTTACTTTTTGAGAAAATTCAAGTATAAAATAGAGAAAACCATACAATTAAATATGAAATATTGGAATATTTGAATTTATAAATCAAATTTTGAAATATCTAAATTTATTTACATTTTTTCTTTTCCTTCCAAAAAGAATGTCATAATAAGTGTATAAAGTCATAATTATAGATTAAGCTTTTATATTTTGTCTATGAACATCTATTTCAGAACAGCAAACAAAATATATTGTAAATATTGTCTTCAATTATTTTCATCTTAAAATATCTTTCCAGTTTAAAGTTTTAGTAAAAGGTAAACAAAATATTCATGGATAGATGTTAGATAAAGCATGATGAAATGACACTGTTTAACTTTCATTTTGTATAATACACAAAAGATTTTCACAAATTTGTAGGAATTTTAACTTTGTAATTTATGAGTAAGATATTTCTAAAACATGTCCTGTTTATCTCAGCTCTTGTCAGTGTTCCTGTCATTTAGTAGGCATTAATTACATAATTTCTAATCATGTAATAAATTAATACTCAGGGCAGTCAAGAATGTAATACTTGTTCAGTCAAGAATGTAATACTTGACTATTAGAGACCAAACTATATACAGCATAAGGAAGCATCTTCTCTATTCACTTAGCAAATGGACTTACCTTTACCTTTGGTGATTATAGGTATATAATAAACAACTCTAAGAACAGAAATGGGGTTGGGATGACATAACCAAGGGAATATTATTTCTTAATTAAGGAGTATATAGATATCTGTATAACTCAAGGAAACAAATATAATTGGAAATATAGTAGGACGAATTTTGGCTCCCATCATTTCTGCCACTTGCTGGTACTTCATGAATATATTATGCTACATAGTAGAAGAAATATTACAGATAAAAATAAAGTTACTAATCAGTTGATCTTAAAATGGGGAAGCCATCTTGGATTATCTGGTGGGCCCAAGGTAATCACATGATCCTTTAAAAGCAGAGAGTAGAAGAGGAAGTCAGAGAAATTTAAAGCATAAAAACAATTCAGTACATCCTTATTGACTTGATATGAGGAGGGAATTTGATTAAAGAAATGAGTGTTCTCAGTCCTACAACTATAAGAGGCTGAATTCTGCCAGTGAACTTGAAAGAGAACCTGAGGGCCAGATGAGAGCCTCAGCCATGGTTCATTCCTTGAGAATCCAGTCACACTGTGCCAGACATCTGACATAGATAAACTGTATAATAAATGAGTGGTGTTATAAGCTGTTGACTTGTTATAGTGGCAATGGAAAGCTAATTTAGTTATGTGTGATTTAGAACTAGAAAGAAAAAAGGCTAGAGATCAATTTAAATGAAAGAACTAGGGGGACACCAGGGTGGCTCAGTCGGTTAAGCATCCGTCTTCAGCTCAGGTTGTGATCTCTCAATTTGTTAGTTCGAGCCCTATGTTGGGCTCTGTGCAGACAGCTCAGAGCCTGAAGCCTGCTTCGGATTCTGGGTCTCCCTTTCTCTGCCTCTCCCCTGCTCACAGTCTGTCTCTCTCTGTCTCTCAATAATAAATAAACGTTAAATGAAAGAACTAGGAATAACTTGATTCTCTTTATGATATTTTTTAAAGGTTCATTGATTTAGAGAGAGAGCACACACAAGTAGGGGAGGGGAAGAGATAGAGGGAGAGAATCCCTAGCAGCCTCTGCACTATCAGAGCATGGTCCAAGTAGGGACTCGATCCCACCACCTGTGGGATCATGACCTGAGACGAAATCAAAAGTCAGATGCTTAACAAACTGAGCCACCCATGTGCTCCTAAGAGATGATTTAAAAAGCAAAAACAAAACAGAAAACTTTATTCCAAGAAAAACAAATACAGAACAAAATGTAAGTCAGAGGCTAGAGAATGGTAATAATGCCACTGGAGTTTCAACATGGAGAATTTTGTAACAAAATTTTCTATTTTTCTCAACGCAGTTATGAGGAAAATGGGAAGCAACCATGTGATGACAAAGATTTATACTATCAAAGAAAAGACAATTTTAACATATTAAATGGTATGTATGGGAATTGAAGTTTTAAAGTACTCATTATATGTGAGTGGTGTTCATTTTATCTAAACTTTCTCAACACTAGAATCTTGGCCATAATTACAATTAGGTCCCCTCAGTTCAAGTGCTACTGAACAATTCTGGAATATTTATACAAAAATCTCAACATTAATATTTGAGACAGAAATATATTATTACAAAGAATTTTAAAATGTTTTCTGTGGTAAATTATTAGTTTAAGAATACCTTTGTTAATCATTAGCTTAAGAATACCTATGTCATATATACATACAACACACATGTCTATGCACATATACCTATGTAGCAGGACACATGAAATACCACTTACACGTATTAAATATTTTGTACTAAATAACTAACCTCCTATACATACTAAATGTTTTGGGAGTATAAATATTTTCATGTATCTTTTTCAAATATTTATTTACTTGATCTGTTAGAAAAAACATATTTGATCTCTCATCCTGAAGTCTTTCTTCCACCTTAAATTTCCTACAAATGTGTTAATTTTACTGTTGGACAAATAAGTTCTGAATACTAACAGTTCTCCAAGGATTACTTTGGTTGCTTGAGGTACTATAGTGAACATGGGGCTTAAAGTACAGAAGAAGTTCCTTCCTGCAGCTTATAGTTTACTAAAGAAAAAGATGTAACTCAAGTAATCATGCAAATTAATATGAAACTACAATTGTAAAAGATTGCTATAAATAGGAATATAAGAGCAATGTAATGAGAAGTTTTACCTAGTTTATGAAGATTTTATGAAGAGTTAATATCAGAGAATTCATTTAAATATATGTAGGAAATAATGAGGTGAAGGTAGGGAAGTGAGAGGATCTCAGGCAGAGGAACAAGCCTATATAATTACTGTCAGGGATGAAGCATGAGCATACTCTGTCTTGAAAGAAGGCCTAGCATCTGGTATAAAAAAGAGGGAACTTTATTCAGGATAACCTGGTGAGTAAATTAGAGACAGATTATGCAAGGGTCCTGTAGATCATGTGGTTCGGTTTTTTATCAGATTTAACATAAGTCTGGGGAATTGAAGTAGGGGTAGATTCAAGGGTTGTCCAAAGAGATCCAGTGTGTATTTCTAATGCCATGTGGAGGAAGAACCAGAAAAATCTAGTTATTCTCCTTCCACGGTTGGCCTTGCCTTTTTGTCAAGTGATTTAATGATTTTGTAATGTTTCTTGAGGGTTTAATGAATTATGCTTAGCCACAGCAGAAATGGGTTTTGATCATGTTCTTTGATATAGGAGGTTTCATCTTACTCCATTCTGATCTTGGTCCAGTGGGCACTGTGCCAGGCTTCTTACGGGTGGTATCTGCATAGTTTAAGTTTGCATGCACAGCCATTCTATTCTCAAAGTGATATGATATTTCTGGGCAAACATACATAACATATATGCATGCATATATATGTATATGATGACGTGGAATTATAATAAATAATATAAAAGAGGCACAAAAGATGGGTAAAAGAACTAATGAGGAAAATAGAAAATATATAGAAATGTGTTATACATAAATAGAACCATAGTGATAATAACACTAAATTAAATGGTCTAATGAAAAAGAAAAAGCAGAGATTAGCAGATTTAAGAAAGATCCTTTTTTGGCTATCTACAAAAACCCTTTATAATATATATACATAGATAAATAAAAACTAAGTAATGGAGTGTGTGTGTGTGTGTGTGTGTAGTGAAACTTCTTTTAAAAAAAAGCCAACTTGTGTGGACTGTGTATTACCAAAGTAGACTTCAGATCAAGGAATATTATCACTGAAAAGACTATCTCCCCATAATACAGAATCAAGTGAACAAAAAGATATATGTATGTAGCTAATAATAGAGTTTCAAAATGCATGATAGAACTGAATGAATAGGAAAATCTATTGCAGTTGGAAATTTCAACATTCTGCTATCTAAAATTATAAAGCAAATTAATACTACCATAAGCTTAGGCTAATTGATATTGGTAAAGTAATCCAGCATACTTTCAGAATAAAATTTTCTGAAAAACAGTATTATTTTGAAGAGCATAAAAAACATACACAAGAATAGTCCTTGTGGTGAGCCATAAAACAAGTCTCATTAAGTCTGTAAAGATTGAAAGTATACAGGGAGCGCCTGGGTGGCTCAGTTGGTTAAGTGTCCAACTTTGGCTCAAGTCATGATCTCATGGTTTGTGAGTTCAAACCCCCACAACAGGCTCTCTGCTGTCAGCTCAGAGCCTGCTAGGGATTCTCTGACTCCCAATCTCTCTCTCTCTCTGCCCCTCCTCCAATCACTTTCTCTCAAAAATAAACATTAAAAAAGATTGAAAGTATACAAAGTGTCATTTTCAAAAAAGAACTAACGTAGATGTCAATAGCAACGATAGTATCTGGAAGATGAAATTAATAAACCACATGCTTCTAAATAACACCTAAATCAAAGAAGAAATTACAAGGTCAATTTGAAGATAATCTGAATTAAAATAAATTAGTGTTTAAAGCAGAAAAACCACATGATCATATCAATTGATCAAGAAAAAAGACATTCATTTATGTAAAAATTCTCAGCAAAATAAGACTAAATAGAAAGCAAATTTCTCAATCTGATAAATGATCTATGAACACCTTAATGTTGGGGCACTCAGTCAGTTGAGCATCTGACTTTGGCTCAGGTCATGATCTCAAGGTTGGTGGGTTTGAGCCCAGAGTCGGGCTCTGTGCTGACAGCATAGAGCCTGGAGCCTGCTTTGAATTCTGTGTCTCCCTCTCTCTCTGCTGCTCCCTCGCTCATGCTCTCTCTTTCTCCTTCAAAAAATAAATACAAAGACATTAAGAAAAATTAAAAAAAAAAAAAGAAAACCCTAATGCTAACATCATACTTAATGGAAAACACTTAGTGCTTTGCTCCTAAGATTGGGATAAATGAATTGTGTCCACCCTCAAAATTCCGTCTTCTGATACATTCTAACTTCTCAGTTAATACTACTTTTACTGTTAAGAATAATGATGGATGTCTATCAAGTCCTTAAATGTATAATACATACAAATATTAGCATTTCAACTGCATTTATTTACATGATTCTTATAATAGCCTACAATATTGTAATATCCATTTTGAAAATGAGAAATTTGAGGTGCCCAGGGTTTAAGAAATGTTTTTGGTTGCCACACAGTTACTGACAGATTTGGATTTCACACACAAGAAGAAATTTAAACTGGATTTTACACTGAAACTGAGCATACATTCTTAATATGAGTCTGTACTGATTCCAATAGTAAGGCTCTTTACTATAATAAAATAGATAAATGCTTCAAGCATTATTCTGGAAGATTAAGAACAACAAAAGGCATTTAAATTTCAGAGAAATGACAGTACTCGTACTTTAAGTAATAACATATTAAGTATTATAAATAATTTGGTACACTATTTTTTTTAATTTTATTTTAGAGAAAGCATGCGAGGGGGGAGAGATGTAGGGGGAAAGAGAGAGAAAATCTTTCTTTTTTTATTTTTTTAAGTTTATTTTTGAGAGAGAATGAGCAGGGAAGGGGAAGAGGATCTCAAGTAGGCTGCACGCTGACAGCAGCAAGCCCAATATGGGGCTTGAACCCATGAGTCATGATATCATGAGCTGAGCCAAAGTTGACTGCTCAACCGACTGATCCACCCAGGAGCCCCAATAATTTGGTACATTATGAAAGATTAAAACATAAGAGCAATGAAAATTAAATAAATTCTAGATACTTATGCAGATGTACATATATAAAAACACCCCACAATGTATCTATATTACATATATATGTATATAATATGTATAATATATATACATAAACTTATATACTAAAAAGAGAAAATTATAATTCCCTCACTTCTAATCAATCCGTCATTATCAACGTATTATTGTTCCAGTTACAAATAATTGATAAAAATCTCAAAAGAATAGCATTATGCTGATTCATGAAAGCTGTTACATTTTATAATATATAAGGAAATGTGTGGTGTATTATTTACATATGAATTAACAAAGTTTACCTAAATGAATGTTTATTTTATATATTCTTGGGATTTTTTTTTTTACTAAGAAGGACAATGAAAATTTCTACAGTATGGAATTATGTATTAATATAATTCTGAACCAGTTATTTTGAAACTTTAAAATCTTTTGTTAGGGAGAAGTATAATTTTTTTCATTTAAACTTTATGCACATGTATTAATTTCCTTGGACTTTCCATAACAAAATACCATAGACTAGGTGACTTACACAAAAGAAATTTACTTTTTCATGGAGGCCTGGGTGGCTCAGTTGGTTGAGGGTCTGACTTTGGCTCAGGTCAGTTTGTGACTTCGAGGCCCACATTGGGCTCTGTGCTGACAGTTCAGAGCCTAGAGCCTGCTTTGGATTCTGTCTCCTCCTCCCCTGCTCACACTCTCTCTCTCTCTCTCAAAAATAAATAAACATCAAAAAAAATTGTTTAAAGAAATTTACTTTTTCATATTTCTAGAGTCTGGAAAATACAAGATCAAAATTACAACAGGGATCAGTTTCTGGTAAGACTCCTCTTCCTGGCTTTCAGATGGCTACCTTCTCACTATCCTCAATGCCAAAGATGGAATCCCTGATGTCCCTTCCTCTTTTATAAAGATGCTAGTTCTCTCAGATCAAGTTTCCAGCCTTCTGACCTTGCTTCTTTAAAGATCATAATTCCAATTCATGGCGAGTAGGGCTTCAACATAGGAATTTTGAGGAGACAGTATTAAATTCAGTTCATACATAGCACTAGGTTTGGCAAAATAATTGATTGAGCCTATGGATAATTAATTTACAATAATATCACAATATAGCTACAATCAACTGTGCAGATTCTTGTTAAATTCAGAACTAGAAGCAGTGACAGTCTTTATAAAAATTTATATAAGAAAAAAAGGGGAATATGGAAGATCATTAAAATAAATGCTATAGGACTTTTATTTAAAACATAAGAAAAAGGAAAATTATTAGTTTGGGGCAGTAAATTAATTGCATAAAGGAAATTATAAACTTATTTCATAATGCCAAGGCTAATGTGAACATATCTAGATTTTATTATAGCCTTAAATAAAATAGCAAAAAATGGAGACACCAAATATTTAAAAATAGAGTAGTAGCTAAAGAAAGACTGGTACTTTGGGGCGCCTGGGTGGCTCAGTCGGTTAAGCGTCCGACTTCAGCTCAGGTCACGATCTCACGGTCCATGAGTTCGAGCCCCGCATCGGGCTCTGGGCTGATGGCTCAGAGCCTGGAGCCTGCTTCCGATTCTGTGTCTCCCTCTCTCTCTGCCCCTCCCCCGTTCATGCTCTGTCTCTCTCTGTCTCAAAAATAAAATAAACGTTAAAAAAATTTTTTTTAAAAAAAAGAAAGACTGGTACTTTCAGAAGATAAAATAATATTAACAAATTAAAATTTACTTATGAAATAATATTTATTCAACACGAGAATATTAAGAGTATGTATTATAAAAAAATATGTTATCTTTGTTATAATCCATGAATGTGACTAAATTTATTTCATCAAATTTACTAATTATGTTGAAGATGATCTAACCTAAAATACGTGTTGTTGGATTACATCAAATTTGCTTTGGGCGGTCCTGGGGAACACCAGAAGAAACAGGCAAAATCTTCAGGAGTAGCTGCAGACATTGATTACTTATAAAAAATCTTTGTACATACAAAACTCTACAAGTAAAATGGTACAGCGGTAGCAAATATTATATATGTTATAATCGTTATTTTTATGTGTAAACTTGGCTATACTATGATACTGTTTTTTTTTTTTTTTAATGTTTATTTATTTTTGACAGAGAGAGACAGAGCATGAGCAGGGAAGGGGCAGAGAGAGGGAGACACAGAATCAGAAGCAGGCTCCAGGCTCTGAGCTGTCAGCACAGAGCCCGACACGGGGCTCGAACTCACCGACCGTGAGATCATGACCTGAGCCGAAGTCAGACGCTCAACCGACTGAGCCACCCAGGCGCCCCAGATACTGGTTTTTTTTTAATCTCTCTGTGAATGTATATTTTTACATGTGATTAGTATGTCATTAAAAAGATGTTAAGTAAAATAGATTACCCTCCATAATGTGGATAAATCTCATCTAATCTTTCTTCGATCTTAGGAGAAAAGTATGTGGTCACGGAAGGAAGATGAATTCTGCCTTCAGACTTATTGGACTCAAAAGTGCAACATCATCTCTTCCCTAGTCTGCTTGCCTGCCCTGCAGATTTTGGACTTGTTAGATTCTACAGTCTCGTGAGCCAATTCCTTAACATAAATTAATCTTTTTTTTTTTCTTTCTCTCTTGCTATAACTGTATCTATGTCTATGCCCTTATCTATTATCTATCTATCTAATTTCTTATTGGTTCTGTTTCCTGGAAAGCTCTAATTAATACATCATGGTTTTCCCCTCTAGTTTACCTGAGTTATATGGAAAGGTGAGTATGTGTGTGTGATTGTGTGTGTGCATGTGTATGTGTATGCACACACGTGTATTATACTGGTGAAAACACTATGGGATATTTATATTATTTAACACTTGATGTAAAGTATTATGTACTTTTTAACTCCTCAGTTTTTTAGTTCTATGTTAAATATCTATCACTGTTTACTATTATGACTAGTAACAGTACTAAAAAGTTTAAATATAAAATGATAAAAGTGAATGCAGTGTTCATAGCAAACTAGTAAGCACACTACCAACTTTCTTTCTCTTAATTAACCTGTTATCAAGATTATTATCTGTGATAATTTGAATGTGGCTTTATATTATAATGTAACTTAGGTGCCAGATAAATAAAAATAATAATTAGATAATAGACAGGCTTGGAAAATATCTGTTAGTCAAGATGTGAACAATTTAATACCCGGCAACAGTATACACCATTAGATTATGTGAACACACACATATCTACATGTATACACACATCCACATGAGCACACACAACCATGATATAATTCATCTAAGAATTGAAATATATTACAATTATAATTTTGATACCACAGCCTTTGACAAACTCTCTATATAAACCATTCCAGGAAGACTCTTATAAGAATTCAGGAGAACAAATCAAATATAAAATGTCAGAATTTTTCCTTTATCTCTTGGAGGACTTGCAAAGTCAAAGGCTCTGTGACTAGCCTTCTACCATCATTGTTGCCAACACTTTATTCCCCAATATCATAAGAAATACACTTGAAAATTTAAAACATCCAAGTGGATTAATCTACTGGATCATATTTCTTAAAAATCATTGCGTTGGCCTAGCCATGCCACCAAAATCTACAAAATATTACCCACCCATATCACCTTGGTTCCAAGTTTATAGAGCACGGGTGAACTTCCAGTTTAATTTCATTATTACACTGTAAGTAATAGGACACTGCATCCCATGCCTGGGGCCCATTATCAAAAGAACTTTTCATAAAATCTACATTATCCTCTGTCGTATATGACAAACTGTACAAAAGAAAATGTTTTGTATAATTATATACATGGGGTTTTGAAGTGTTTTGAGTGTGTGTCCTATATTTCAACTATCTGGGATTTAACCATAAGCTCAGATGGAGTAAGGTGTAACATCCAAGCTTTATCACTTGACCTTGATACAGATAGTTTGTTTACAGAAAATAAATAAATTGGTAGGTATCGATTTACACAGGACAAGAAGAAGTATGTTTTCCTTAAATGAACAGACTACTATTTGATTATGATCACTTTATGTGAATAGAGTTCATTCAGAATGACGGAGTCCACACAACAGTTTTTACTTCTTAGTAGACTGAATATGCTACAAAATAGTTACCAAACCCTGTAAATCAAGGCATAGGGTATTATCTCTGTGAAATATTGTTTATTTTAGTAGATAATAGATTTAACCTTGAATATATTTTACACCATAGAGATATTCTTTTCCACTTCCCCTCAAATATCTGCTCTCATAGACTTGAAATGCTTCTTAACCTCTTTTGAAGCAGAATTAATACAGAAACTTTACCAAATTATGTTACTCATTTTTCATTGTCTGAATTTTTCCAAAGACCGTCATGTCAGTTTAAAATATACATCCCATTCACTATAATACATAACATAAATTATGGTACAATAATTATTTATACTGTTGTTGTCTGAAAAGGAGTATCTCCAAAAATTAAGTCATAGTCACCTTTCCATGTTGATACTGCAAACAGTTTATCTATTACCTCTAGAGTTCATTTTATTGGAATTTCTAATTTTAACAAATGCTTACTTATCAACACACCGATTTTATGCCCCTATTAAGCTTCCATTCTATAGTGCAAAAGAAACCAACCTAGAATCTCGTATATAAATTCACATCCAACTTGGCACGGCTATAGCTTGGAATACACTACTGAAGAAGCTTCTATGTGTTTATTGAACTATTTCATGCTATTTTGCTGAAGTCATGAAGAAATCAATTGCATCACAGCTGCAATACTTGACCCTAAATGTGTAGATGATGGCAAATAGCTTGCAACTAGCTATGCAAGGAATACGTACCTAATCCCATAAAAGTCTTAATCAATACAGAATACTTAATTGGCAGATGTTGTAAGACATTAACACTATCTGTACTTAATAGTCTCATTTCATATATTTTCAGTTACTTTCCTAAGTGCAGCTAAATTAATTACAATGATTACATTAAGTTCCTTATCTTGCATTAAGAATAAGAGCCTGTTTCAGTTTATAATAATGACTATCTGGGCCTAGAAAGATAAAAAATAGCTTTACTCAACTGGAGTTGATAGATGGTAATGTTTACTAATTAAGTAGTTTTGAAAGGGAGGGATTTTTCTTCAATGAGATAGCATTAGGAAAAAAATGCTTGTTTAAAAATAAATATTGCATATTTTTTTCTTTTTTAAAAAATTCAGAATGCATAAGTAAAAAACAATAATCACCCATAATTCTACCCCCTAGATAATCACTATTGAAATCTAACTGTGCCAACTTCTAGAGCACTGCTTGCTGGGTTTACAGTTTGGAGAGCATACTTAAGATTAAATTGCTATTCTAATTTTTCACTTAAATAATGAAAATAGTTGTTATGGATCTCTGTAAATACTAAAGTAGTTCACATTCAATAAATTACTTTTTTTATGTTAGCATGGTTATATCACTGAAAACTTATATTGTGGATGGCTTTTTCACGCATTTATCATATGTAGAATAGATAATCCAAGGGCTACCTGCAGAAAACACCACAATTGTCAAAGGGGAAAAGTAAATAGTTTTCCTTTTTAAAAAACAGGGGCATCGTATCAACAATTTCAGATGTGGTAATCCCTATGGTAGCAAAAGAGATGGCATTAAACAAATAAGGTAACTACTAAAATTCCTTATTTTTCTTTTCTATCATAACTTCTTGTTTACAAGTTATTTACATTTTTCAAATTTCTCATTTACATTCTAGTTAACATATGGTGTAATACTGGTTTCAGGAGTAGAATTTAGTGATTCATCACTTACATATAACATCCAGGGCTCAACACAAGTGCCCTCCTTAATGCCCATCACCCATTTAGCCCATCCCCCCCCCCCACCTCCCTTCCATCAAAACCCTCTGTTGTCTGTAGTTGAGTCTCTTATTGTCTCCCTCTTTTTTTCCCCCTTCTCCTATGCTCATCTGTTTTGTTTCTTAAATTCCACATCTGAGTAAAATCATATGGTATTTGTCTTTCTCTGACTGACTTATTCCACTTAGCATAACACTCTAGCTCCATTCATGTCATTGCAAATGGCAAGTAATATTTTAAAATTACTGAGTAATATTCAATTGTATGTATCTGTGTGCATATATATACATATATATCACTTCTTCTTTATCATTCATCAGTTGATGGACATTTGGACTTTTCCCATAATTTGGCTGTTGTTGGTAATAGGGCATAATCATCAGGGTGCATGTATCCCTTCAAATCAGTATTTTTGCATCCTTTGGATAAATACCTAGTAGTGCAATTACTGTGTTATAGGGTAGTTCTGTTTTTAAATTTTTGAGAAAACTCCATTTTGTTTTCCACAGTGGTTGCACGGTTTGCATTCCCACCAATAGTGTAGAGGGCTCCCTATTATAACACAACGTCTAAAGCAGTATTTGGTAACTCTTAAACAAAAAATTTGCAAAGACATATAATTTACTATGATGCTTAATTTTATGTGTCAACGTGGCTGGGCCATGGTGCCCAGATATGTGTTCAAACATGCCAGGTGTTCTATGAAGGTTTTTTTTTTAAGTTTACTTATTTTGAGAGAGAGAGAGAGAGGGAGGGAAGATGCATACTGGCAAATGCAACTGGCGGGGGAGGAAAGAGAGAGTGGGGGAGAGAGAATCCCAAGCAGGCTCCATGCAGCATGGAGCCCAATGCAGGGCTCAAACTCACAAAGCATGACATTATGAGTTCAGCTGAAATCAAGAGTCAGATGCTTAACCAACTCACCCAGATGCCCCAAAGGTGTTTTTTATATGAAATTAAATTTAAATCAGTGAACATTGAGTAAAGCAGATTACTTCCATCATGTAGTAGGTTAGTTTCATCCAATCCGCTAAAGGCCTTAAAAGAACATAGCCTGGCCTGCCTTGAACAAGAAGGTATCCTGACAGCATATTGCACTTGAATTCAAACTGCAACTCTATCCTGGGCCTCTGGTCTGCAGGTTGAACTTCTGTCTCCAAAATGATGTGAGCAAACTCCAAAAGATAAGTCTTTCTCTCTCTCTGTGTATATGTGTGTGTGCACATGTGTGTAGGCATACGTATATGTGTGTGTGTGTGTGTGTGTGTGTATATATGGATATATGTATGTGTATAAACACATATATATAAAGTGAAGCACAGAGACATATATATATGCACACACACACATATATACCACACAGACACACACACATACATACACACATATTCTGTTGGTTCTGTTTCTCTGGAGAACCATGACTCATGCAATCATGAATTTAATAAATATAGTTAGCTAGAAGAGAAGTTTAGTATCACAATTGGAATTTGAACAGAGATACATGTTTAAATATGAAGAGTTTGTTTATAATGGGGGTGCCATCTGTTTTATACTGGTCTGATCCATGTAACTACCACCAATAACAACATATTGAAAATAACCTATATACTCTATCTCCCCAAGGAAGCTTATTAGCTTTTTATAATGAATAATGCATTTTTTTAAATAACGCCTTTCAAAAAAAATCATCATGCCCAGTTTTCATAGCTCATTTTTTTTACAAACAATAAACACTTACTAAAAGTTGTACAACTAATGATTTCCAGACCAATTTTCCCACCTTCAGTTTCCACTTGGTGTCTGCTTTCTTTCTCTCTTTTTTTAATTTTTTTTTTTTTTTGAGAGAGAAAGAGAAAGTGTGTGTATGTATGTTAACAAGCAAGGAAGGACAGAGAGACAAGAAGAGAGAGATGCAGAAATTCCAATGAAGGGCTGAATCTAATACAGGACATGATCACCAGATCATGACCTGAACTGAAATCATGAGTCGGATGCTGAACTGACTGAGCCACCCAGGTGCTACAATGTCCGCTTTCCCTCTTAAAGAAAATGCATAACATTCCCTGTGTTAGGGCTTCACTAGGTCAGGCCTGCCTGATAGCATATTTTTTTCTGCTTTTTTCCCTCAGCCCAATGTCTGCCCTTACCTCCAGTAGAAAATATTCTTGTTTCCTATCTTACTAATTTCTCAAATATATTTTAAGTAGGCACCATTCTTAACAACATTTATATAAAATGAAAATTAAACTCACAGGGCACCTGGCTGGCTCTGTCAGCAGAGCATGCTACTCTTAATCTCAGGTTGTTAGTTCAAGCCCCACACTGGCCATGGGCCTACACAGACACACACAGACACACACAGACACACACAGACACACACACACACACACACACACACACACACACAATTAAATAAAGGAAGAGATGTTCGTGTGCCAACTCTTCCACTTAATAACTATGTGTTCTTGAACAAATCATTAAGTAAATAAAAGTCACGGAAATTAAAGAAATTCACTTAAGATGTTACGTTTAGTGGAGCTTGATATAAACATTAGACATATCAACCTATGATGCAGAATATAACCGAATTGATCTGCCTTACATTGTCCCATGTTATACTCTGTCTCCTTCTTTCTCTTTTCTCCTCTTCATGGCTTAATTTTATAGAATTGTTTATATTCCCATTTTTATTTCCTCAATTTGAGTTATTTTTAAACCACTCCATCTTGACTTCTGTCTATATTATACACAAAATGTCCCACATTTAGCAAAGAAATGCTTTTGATTCCTTGACATCTCAATATTATATAACAAAATTGACCATTTCTGCAAACTACTGAATTAGTCAGAAGGGTATTCTGATCTCTACATTTTCTTCCTGAAAAAGGAGATAAAAATCCCATGTGAAAATGTCCACCCTATACAAAAAGAAAAGAAAGATTCTTTTTATCAAGGATAGGATGGTAAGCATGAGAAAATTCTATATAAACAGGGCTTGTTAGAATAGTTTTCATCTTTATTCAGCCTCCCCACTATTTTAGTTACTTTTCCACAATTGCTTCTCTTTGTTCAACATCATATAAAAGCATTCCAAGTTTGCCACTTTTGGGGGTCTTCATTTCCTTATGAGGGCTTCAGTGTCCCGTAAAATTTAAACTTGTATGCTTTTCTTTTACTAATGTGTCATTTGTTACTGAATACCAACCTAGGCCTAAAAGGGAAGAAGAAAAAATTTCCGTCCTCATACATTCTCATATAGTAAATCAACTCTTAAATGTTGATCTTTATTCTGGGCCTCTGATCTTTTTGTTATATTCTCTCCTTTTGATTCCTCAACCAGTTTTATGACATAAAGCACCATATATGATCTAATGAGTCATTTTCATACCTCATATGGAAACCTTTCTACTGAACTCTGTGTCCACTTATTTGGGTAGCATTGCATTCGGTGTCTCTCAGTACCCACTGTTTAGAATTTCCAGTGCATAGTTATTTACTTCAACTAACAAATCTCATTCTTCAGAAATCTCTATGAAACAAATCACCATCTGGTTGCTCAAGTCAAAAACTTCTGAGTTTTCCTTGACCCTTCCTCTCCTTATGGTCTATTCAAAATCAATTACTAAACCCAACAGTGTTGTCTTAGTGCCTTTTATCTCCTCTGCCAGCACCAATGCCCAGAATCATGCTAGAGCCTCAAATACACTCCCTTCTAATATTATTATTTGTGTTCTCCATAATTCTGTCAGTGAGTTTCATCAAATAAAAATCTGACTAAGTAATTTATTAGCTTGAAAACCCCATTTGACTCTGTTTAATTAAGCCCACTTTAGGGAATGCCTACAAGGTAGTATAATTTGACTTTTCTTACATCACTTACTTCATGTTTATGTGCTGTGTTCTTCTTTCTTACATATTATCTCTTACCTCTTTCTTACTCTAGATTCTTCTGACCAAATCATTCTTCCCCTATGCTGCATTTAATTTTCTCCTTCCCCAGTCGTCATTTTCATCTTTACTAAAATGTTACTTTTCATTAAAGAATTTAACTGTTTTCTAGATATAAAATTAATTTCATATGTTATATATACTTAGAGGTCTCTTCCCTTTCTAATTTGTACAAGAAGATGTAATTTCTATAATGTTCTCTTTTACCTCATTTAATTAAGCTCTATAAGGGAAGGTAGAATGACTGTCATGTTCAAATCTATAACTCAGGCTATTAACATAGGATATGATACAGAAGGTACTCAACATATATTTTGTAAGAAAATTTAAATACATTATTCAGGTTAGAATCATAAGTTTTAGTAAAATATGTTGTTATTTTAACTCTTTCCTTATTTTTATATATTATAATGAGTACTAAAATTTATGGGCAAACTCATAAATCCCAAAAATTTCTTCTTTAAGGAATAGCAACAAAGAAAAAATATTTAATACTGTATTATATCACTTGCAAGATGAATTGAAAAAAGTCACACTGATAGAATCAGAGAATAGAACACGAGTTACAAGGGGATAGGGGGTAGGGGAAGGGGCATATTGGTTAAAGGGTACAAACTTTCAGTTATAAGATGGATATGTTCTGGGGATCTAATATATAGTATGATACATGACTATAGTTTATAATACTATATTGTATACTTTAAAATATTAAAAGAGTAGATCTTAAGTGTTCTTACAACACACACAAACAAAAGTTAATTATATGAGGTAATGAACATGGTAGTTAATTAATGGGATTGTGATAATCATTTCACAGTATATATGTGTGTGTATAATTATATGTATTATATATATATTGATATATATGATATATATATCAACACATTGTACACTCTAAACATATGTAACTTTTATTTGTCAATGAAGCTGGAAAACAAACTATAAGATGTTGCTAAACTCTATTTCAACTAACTTAAATGTTACCTCTCTGTACTTCTCCAGTGTCTATTCCAGAGTTTTTCTCAGAGAATTAATATGGTACTCAAAAGTCTTTTTTTAATTAAATTTTTAATGCTTATTTTTTTTCTTTTTTTTTTTTAATTTTTTTTTTTTGTTTATTTATTTTTGAGACAGAGAGAGACAGAGCATGAATGAGGGAGGGTCAGAGAGAGAGGGAGACACAGAATCCGAAGCAGGCCCCAGTCTCTGAGCTGTCAGCACAGAGCCTGACGCGGGGCTCAAACTCACGGACTGTGAGATCGTGACCTGAGCCGAAGTCGGCCGCTTAACCAACTGAGCCACCCAGGCGCCCCTTTTAATGCTTATTTTTGAGAGAGAGAGCATGAGCAGGTGAGGGGCAGAGAGAGAGGGAGACACAGAATCTGAAGCAGGCTCCAGGCTCTGAGCTGTCAGCACCCTGCCCAATTCGGGGCTCAAACTCACAAACCATGAGATCATGACCTGAGCTGAAGCTGGACACTTAACCAACTGAGCCACTCAGGTGCTCACACTCAAAAGTCTTTAAATTACAATATCATTTGGTAAGAAATTAAATGAATATAGTTTAATGATTAGCAAATATTATTTTTTAATTCTCTGTCTTATACGATGATTCACTGATCTTTTTCTCAAAGGAAGAGAGGTATCATGAAAGGATGAATTGTGTCTTTTATACCAGTCAAATCCCTACCACTCTGAACAGCGATGACCTAGTAGGTTGTAACACTCAATAATTATTTAAGTGAATTTATTTCTTATTTTTTAAAGAATATTCATAGAAATAATAGGTTTTGTATATAATATTCAGGTTTCCTTAAGTAAAACAATCCAATTCACTTATTCAAAAAGTTATTAAAAACTTAAATTTTGTTATTATGATTCACTGGACCAAGATCAAATTAACCATCATTTCAGCCCCATTAACCTAACTATGTAATGAGAATCGGGAAGACAATGTATTTAAAAACACCTAACTTGTAAGTCATACTAAACTAAATTAAATACATTCTTAAAGCAGTAAATTACCATCTGTTCACTTTTTCTATTGGCTAGAGTGTTTGATATTAAGACAGTTTCAAAGAGAAAATGAGGTGATGCTGAAGAATTACAGACTGTGAATTATGCAGTTTACATTCTAATTTATATTTGCTTATTCAGAAGAATATATAAAAAATATCAATACATTAGCATTTCACTATATGTAATCTGCTTCCTTTTTAAATCCCTTTTAAAAATGATCAGTACCAAACATCAAGAATACAAAACATCAGAGGAGATCTCAATGGATCTAAAAAAATATTTTGACCAAGTCATTTAATCATACATAATGTTACCTTCATCTTTGTTTTATTATTACTTTTATATTTGGTTTTCTTATTATCTGTTAACACAGTTTCACCAATGAGAAGGCACATTTTGTACCTGACCATTAAAGCTCAGGATTGAAAAGAAAAATGTTCAGTCCTCTTTACTGATTAGCTAAACTAAATTGACCAAAGAAAGCCTACTGCAAACACACACTACTTATGTTACACTAGTTGGTATCTAGTTAAAAGGGATAAATAGGTGACATATCATGATAAGGACCATCCGGCCTATGTTTTGAAATTATCATCCTAAGATTCTAAATATAACTGATCCTTTTGTGTATTATATCATGAGAATAATTATAAACATGGCTGAATCCAAATCCGTTCCAAATATATATTTTCCTAACTTCACTGATTCTTATTCATGTTTGGTCCTCCTATCCCTAGTTCTAAACATATAAATTCATAAATTCAACATATAAGTTTTGAGCCCTTCTAATGTGTGAGTCACATTTTTAAGTGATAGGAATGGCCTTTCAATGGCCTTCAGTGATAGTTCCTGCCTTTCTTTTTTTTTTTTTTAAACTTTTTTTTTTTATTTTTGAGACAGAGAGAGACAGAGCATGAATGGGGGAGGGGCAGAGAGAAAGGGAGACACAGAATGGGAAGCAGGCTCCAGGCTCTGAGCCATCAGCCCAGAGCCCGATGCGGGGCTCAAACTCACGGACCGTGAGATCGTGACCTGAGCTGAAGTCGGACGCTTAACCGACTGAGCCACCCAGGCGCCCCAGTTCCTCCCTTTCAATAGGCTATGTTTGTGTTGCTTTCTGCTAATTCTTGGTTTGGTGACCCTGTTAAAATCCCATATGTGGCTTACAGATTTACTCTTCCCATTCATTTTTGAATCTTCACACTTACTTGATTTTGCTTCAACAGGCACGAGTGGCCCCCACAACTGCCACATCCACAAACCGAGGAAGATTCAAATATACAGTAAGAATAACCACTTCGGAAGGACCCCCTATCTTCTTGATAAAAAGACTTATTTTTCATATGCTCAGTACTGATCAATATTGGAGACATAAGATAAGCTTAACCCATGTTCCATGTTTATTACTTTCCAATACTGAATTCTATTTGGAAAATTATTAGGGGGAACAACACGTAATAGACACCAATTATATTTAAAATATTAAATTTGTGATTATAGTGAACAATAGTTCATTTCTGCCCTCAGCCAGTTTAAAGAGGAAAAACCCTAACCCAAATGCAGAACTCAATACCTACTCAGACTTTATAATTTAGTATATGGGAAATAGAGACAATGGAAAAAATAAATAAAGTACATAATATACTAGGTAATAAGTGTAATGGGGAAATAAATTTCATCCAAGTGAAGCAGATAGATATAAGGTAAAATGGTTATTAGGTGGGTTCCTAAGAAAAACTTCAGTTACATGAAGACCTAAACGCTATGACAGAGCGAGCCATTTAGTGAGCAGGAGGAATAGTGGCCCAAGCAGAGGGAAAAGAAATGGTAGAGACCAGGGATGAATTTGTGTGATTTGAGTGTTTAAAGAATAGCAAAAAGAGGCAGTGAAAATCACTGCTTAAAGAAAACAAATAAAAACTTAAAAACATCAGAAATGTGCAGAAAGAGAAGAAGGGAGAAAGAAATAAAAGCAATAGATAAAGCGAGAATCTAGACAACTGCATGGCAGTTTCAGGTAAAGGCTCTGTTAAGAAAAGAGACATTTAATATTGAATTATGTTATCATCTATATCAATGATATAGATCCACTTGTTGTTACTGTTATTATTAAACCTTAGCTTCATATACCTGGCACCTATGACCAATATTAGGGGATGGGATCAAGGAAGAAAAAGCTTCTCCTAAATGGGCAGATGTCCTAGTATAGGAAAAGGAGAAATATGGGACACAATGGAGAATGACAATTTAAGAAAAGACAGAAATCACAAATAGAGTTAACCATTTATTTATATTCACATATAAGTCCTTGAAAATACAGAAATCTTTGGCACATAGGAGATGAAGATTTAACCCCTATGAATCTAGATCCTAATGCAAAGAATGATAACAGTATGCATTTAGGTTACATACTATTCTGAGTATGTTATAAAAAATAGTCTATCAAATATCATTGTCACCTAACTTGGATTTTGTATTCTATCACTTTATATTCTCTTTTTGTCTTTTTTTTTTTGCTTGATATCTTCCCTTTAGACATCTGGAATTCTTTCTTGTTTGAAAACAGTGAAGGATAAAATGTACTCACACATCTTAGATTGAGGGAACTGTAATTCAGAGTTGTGAACAGACACTTTGGATTTTCAGGAACCGTATTCTACAGGCCCTTCTGAAAGTGCATGTTTTTTATACACAAGCATATACTGATATCAGTGGAAATACATAAACTCTCATCAGTCTCAGCTATTGTGAAGGTCAGTCAAGTGTCAATCACTAGGTTTTTGATCAGTTATATGTTTTGAAAATATTTTTCCTAGTCTATGGCTTTTTCTTTCGTTTTCTTAATTTCTTTTGCAGAGCAGATACTTTTAATTTTCATGTCCAATTTGCCATTTGCTGCATGTAGATTGTGTTTTTCACCAACAAATGTCATAAATATATATTATTTTTGGAAACACATGATCAGGATGAAGTATTCCCTTCCTGTTCCTAAATTGCTGTTTTAAAAATCACATATCGATATTGAATGCTGCCAAATGTTTTATATCTCTATCAAACATTATTATATAAATTTTCTTTGGTGTTTTAATGTGATCCATCTCATTGATTAATTTTTGAATGTTGAATGTGTCTTATACATCCAAAATAAGTCTCACTTGTTCTTGGATGAGCTACCTTTTAAATATTGGTAAATTTGCATTGCTTTATGTTACTGAAGATTATTGCATCCTATATTCATGAAGTATATTGGTCTTTAGCTTAGATTTTCATTTTGTTTATTTTGTCTTTCACTGACACCAATAGTAATCCTAGCTTCATCAAATGTTGGGAAGTATTCTCTCCTCCTCTGTTTTCTAAAGACTTTATGTAGAATTGATATCATTTCTGTACTAAACAGCTTCCAAGTCTGACTTCCAATGATCCCTACATCCTGTTATTCATGGACTTTAGTAATCCTGTCCCCTTGATATGGGCTAGACCTGGTGACTTGCTTCTAATAAACAGAACATGGCAAAGTTGATAGGATGTCACTTTTGAGATTAGGTTATAATAGACTATAGCTTAGTCTTGCTAGCTTTTTTTTTTTCATGTCCTCTCTCTTGCTTGCTCTCATGAATCAAGATGCCATGTTGTTAGATGATTTATAAAGCAGTCCAAAGGGCAAAGAATCTGGGGAGTCCTCCAGGCAAGTGCTCATGAGGAACTGAGGCCTCAATCCAACAGTGTACAGAAACTAAATCCTGCCAATAACAGCATGTGTGAGCAAGAGCACAGAAACTTCCAGCCAAGTCATAATTGACTGTGGAAATGTGAGAGACCCACAACCAGAGGAACTGGCAAAGCCACAACTTCTCAAGTGAGCACTGGAAGTTTGCATTTTTCATGAAATTTATTTGTCAGATTTATTGGCATAAAATTGTACTTAATGTATCCTAATTTCCATTTTTCCTAAATATCATTTTAAACTTTAGGATTTGTATTAATGTCTTCTCTCTCATTTCTGATTTTGGTAATAGGTGTCTATCTTGCCCTGACTAGCTCGAAGTCCATCAATTTTATTGATCATTTCAAAGAACCAACTTCCATTTATTTCCTGAAATGTTTTTCTGGTTTCATTGTCATTATCACCTTCTCTAATCATTATTATCCTCTTCCTTCCACTTGCTTTGTATGTAATTTTAATTTCTTTCAATAGTTTCTTAAGATAGAGGTATAGTCATTATTTTAAGACCTTTTCTCTCCTCTCTTATGAGGACTTGATACTATTTATTTTTCTGTGAGAATAGTTTTAGTTGCATCCTACAAGTTTTGATTTCTTGTGTTTTCATTTGTACTTAATTCAAAATATTTGGAACTTTCATTTTAACTTTCTTTTGACTATATGTTTTCTGTAATTTTAATTTCCCAATATTTGGGAAATTTTAAGATATATTTTATAATTGATTTCTAGGTTAATTCTGCTTTAATCTGAGAATGTACTTTGAATGATTGTAATCCTTTAAATTTGTTAAGGTGGGTTTTTTGTTTTTGTTTTTGTTTCTTGAGAGAGGGGAAGAGTGGGGACTATTTGGGAAATATCCCATGTGCATTTGAAAAGAATGTGTATTGTGTTGTTTGCATGGATTGCAAATAATCAGGTCAGATTGGTTGATAATGTTCCGATCTTCTCTATACATAATGATTTTGTTTACTTTTTATTTTTTAAAATTTTTTCCACATATTTTAAAAAATTGATTACTAAAAAAGTCTGAAACTTCAAATGTGTTTATCTTCTTTCAGTTCTTTTTGTTTCATGTATGTCTGTCTGTAGTTCATAAACACTAAGAATAGTTATATTTTCATAGTGAATAGCTTTTCATCAATGCCCCTCATTACCCTTTATAATATTTGAAAGTACCTTTTCTGAGGTGAATATAGTCCATCATTTTTCTCTGGATTAATGCTGGCAGTACCTATATTTTTCCATTATTTTCAATTTTATTTATCTATAGACAGCATATAATTGGGTCTTGCGTGGCATTATATGTTATCTAGATCTTTTAAGTGATGTTTTTATGCTCGTAACATTTAATTCATATAGTTGTTTAATAATCTGTTTTCTTACTTGTTTTCAATTCTTGTTTGTTCTTTGCTTATTTTTCTTTTATAACAAAATTCTACATGATTTCAAATACAATGAAAGAATTTTACAATCATGTATTGCCAATTCTACCCTTTCAATTATTGTCTTATTATCTATATTAATTTGTTAAATATTCATAAAAACATTTCTGTTATTTTAAAAAAGATTCAACTATATTTTATAGATTTTTAATATTTATTTATTTATTTATTTATGACAGAGAGAGAGAGAGAGAGAGCACGCGTGCGTGCGAGAGCCAGGGAGGGGCTGAGAGAGAGGGAGAGACAGAATCCCAAGCAGGCTCTGTGCTGTCAGTGCAGAGCCTGATGTGGGGCTTGATCTCATAAATCATAAGATCCTGACCTGAGCCAAAATCAAGAGTTGGATGCTTAATTAAGTGAACCACCTAGGCACCCCAAGTCAACTATATATTAAAGCAATTAAATAAGGAGAATGAATTTTATGTTTATATATCTGTACCATTTCCAGCACTCTTTTCTTTATAGATCCAAGTTTCTTTTTGTTACCATATGCCTTTTGCCTGAAGACTTTTCTTTAACATTTTAGAATAATTTGATCATTAGGAATCCTTCCAGATTATGGATGTTTTAAAACATTATTTATTTTTCCTTTTTTTTATATATTCTGATAAGGAGAACTTTAACTGTATCACTACCATTTAGTAAAGTCCTCGTCAGTAACTCATAAATTGGGGATTTTTTTCAACTGTGGAGCCCTCTTGTATGCCATGTAAGGATGACAAATGTGCCTTCAAGAGGAGTCTCATGATTAATTGACTTTTTTAAAACCGAATTTAATTTTTTTACAGCAGGTTTAGGTTGACAGGAAGATAGTGAGGAAGGTACAGAAATTTCCCTAAACCCCCCTACTTCCACAACTGTATAGCTTCCCGTTATCAATATCCTTTACCAGAGTTACACATTTGTCACTATTGATAAACCTACATTGACATACCATTGTCAACCAAAGACCATAGTTTTATTATTACTTTAATTTAAAACATACTTTTGTTGTTTGTAGAATTCTTGTTTTTTGATTTTCCTTCAGTTTTTTGAAGATGTCTATTGAAGGCTTTCAGAACAAGTCTGCCCAAAATGTGCCACTTTGAAATATAGACTGTTTTGAGCTGAAGGCAATGGAGACCTTGTAGGCTGAAGAAAAAACTTTTGCCTCTCCTTTAACTGCCTAGAACAATCAAAACTGAAGGGATCTTTCCCATAATTAGTGTTATTACAAGAGAAAAGTTTTATCTGGATGACCCATTGGTATGGCATAGCAAATATCTAATTACCAAATATTTTTCTTAAGGTTCATTAAATTTCCCTCTACCCCTTGGAAGCCCCATGCCTCTATTCCTTCCACAGCTTAGGATACCATATATACCTCATTTTACCTTTCTGTATTTGAACCTCTCATGTATGTACAAAATTAAGTTAGAATTTCTCCTCTTAATCTGTCACATATAAATTTAATTAGTTTAGGCCAGCCATCAGTACCTTTTGAAATATAGAGGGAGAATGTTCCTCCCCTACACCTTCCTTGTCTGCTGGCTTGCATTTTTTTTAAGAATTTATCTAGTATTCTAATTTTTATTCCCGTCTATATAATGTGTCTTTTAAAACACATTGTTCTCTGACTTCTTTTAAAATTTTCTCTGCATCATTAGTTTTTAGAGTTTGGATATTACATAAACTGGTGTGCTTATTTATTGGTGCTTGCTGTTCATTTGTTTTGTGTGTGAATATTTATCATACTTGTAGTTCCCTGAGCTTCTTTGATATGTAGTTTGATATCTTCCATTATTTTTGAAAAATTCTTAGCCATTATTCTAATTTTTCTGACAGTTGATCACTCTCTGGTCTCATTCTGGGGATCCAATTATACACATACCAGATAATTTGAGATTATCCCATAGCTCTGTCAGAAGTTCAGAAATAGCCAAAATAAATCCAATAAATCACCTAAATGGTGATTATTAAAAGTTTATTGTGCTCACAACAAAAGATAGTTTGTGAGCAAGGAACACTCAAACCAAAACATGGAATGAGGCTCAGGGGTATATTGTTACAGAGCAGCTTATATAGTGAGAAAGCAGTGACTATTTATTCTTCACGGTAACTAGTTATGATATTAGAATTTTCTTAAATGATAGGGAATTGGTTAATGATTACTTCATATTAATTTTGGTAAACTGTTTTGGTTATAAATTCCAGAGGCATCACCAATAAATGGCCCAAGTCAATTAGTCTTGTAAAATAAGCTAAAGTAATCTTTTTTGGTATGACTAAACTCTTTTTGTTCAGGGAATTTTCAAGGCTGGTTTCCATTTGTGTTTTATTTTAACAGTTATTAGATGCTTGCTCTGTTCACTCTTCTATCATTTTGCAATTCTGTTTAGGTAATTTATTTTTTACATATATCAAGTTCACAGAATCTTTCTTCAGATGTGTTGAATTTACTGATAATTCCATTAAAGACATTCTTTGCCTATCTTTTCTGTTATTTTTTTTACTTCTAGATTTCCATTTGATGCTTATAGTTCCCTTCTCTTTACTGAAATCGCCAACTGATCATCCATATTGTTGTTTACTTTTCAAAATAAATCCCTTAATATAGTAATCATAGTTACTTTACATTCCTTCTCTGATAATTGCTACATCTGGGTCATCTCCAATTTCAGTGCTTTTGATTATTTTGTCTCTTCATGATTTGTATGTGTGCATGTTGGGTGTGTGTATGTATTCATATTTTTTGTCATGTACTCTTTGATTTTGCAAAACTTTGTGTAGGAGAATAACGACTCAGGTAAATGATATTTATATTAAGAAATAGGCATGTATCTTCTTTTGCTGGAGGGATTTTCTCAATGTTTCTGTTCCCCACTCTAAGCTTTAGACTTTTCCTATGTACCTGTGTCACACGGAAGGTCTCCTTCTTTCCTCTTATCTCTCGCCTTCTGGTAGACTTCTTTAGTTGTTACTCAATGCAACAGGCTAAATGCATGTCCCCAAAATCCATATATTAAAGCCATAAACTCCAGTATCTCAGGCTGTGATTGTGTTTGGAGAGAGGGCCTTTAAAGGGGTAATTAAATTAAAATGAGGCCCTTACAGTGGATTCTCATCCAATCTGTTTGGTGACCTTATAAAAAGAGGATATTTGTACACAAAATGAGACACCACGAATATGCAGAGGAAACACATGGGAGGACACAGCAAGAAGGCATCTCTCTGCAAGCCAGGTAGAGAGATACTGACACCTTGATTTTGATCTTGGATTTCTAGACTCCAAAGTTATGAGAACATAAATGTCTGTTAAGCTACCTTATCTGTGGTATTTTGTTATGGTAGCCCTCCCACATTAAAGTCAAGGTTCTCTAGCTTTTATTGGGGATATGGGATGCCTTGTCTCTTGTACTGATGTAAACACTGACTGTATTCCTGAACATTTAATGTGGGGATTATTCAATGATTGCTGTTTCCTCAGCATTAGATGTCCAGTTGCCTGGACCCAGTACATCTACTTACCCTTTCCCACATGTAGTGTTTTTTGTTTGTTTTGTTTGCTCATGTTTCTCTGTTCTTTTCCCCCAGTTGCAATGGATCTTCATCTGTGTCATTGGGATCTCAGTCTTTACTCTCACCAAGGGGATTAAGCTTTTTTTTGTCCTTAGGGCATCAAGTTCTGGACAGTTTTTTGTTGCTCCAATCATGGTGGCTTCTACCCCACCCAGGTCTAATACTATTTCTCTGGCCCTAATCCTCAGATGCACATAATGGGATCTGTGAAGAGCCTACAAGTTGGAACAAATTAGTCTCATTTCTGTAACTCCCAGGAATTCTATACTCTCACATTAACTTAAATTGTCAACAGCTAGACGTGGTCTTTACTGAATACCTATTTGTATTCACTAACCTTTATCTTAAAGTTCCCCTTAAGCTCTTCTTTCCAGCTTTCTTCTTAACTCAGAAAATGAAACCTGAAACCACTTCCAAGGTGATGGCAACTACCCTCACAAAATCTACCCAACCCCAACCTGCCCAAACCACCCAAACAGGTTGAGCTAAATCTGACTCTTGCCTGAGCAGATGGACCATGGAATGACCTCTGGAATGACCTGTAATTACCTTTACCTCATTATAATATTAACATATCTGCCCAAGGAGGGGACTTGGCCCCACTTATATAACATACAATGTGACCTTATGCCCACCTCTACAAAGGATGACAAGGCTTGGCTATCTAAATATTTATCCTGAACCTAAACAAAAGGAACCCATTCACCCTCTCTAGAAAAGTCATAGCTTTGGAAGCCATTCCCTGAGATATCTCCTTATTTGCTGCAAATAAAAGTTTTCTTTATGTAACAACTCAACCTGTATGGTGTCTGACTCAGCAAGGAAGGAACTCATGTTGGTTCAACTACATCATTATCTTAGCAATTGTTTGAAATTTTAGCTGAAATCTTCTTACCTATGCTGCTCTGTGCCCTAGGTTACCTATAGTTTGCAAGTCATATCTCTTTGGCGGTGCCTTTTTCCATGGGTTTCTGGCTAGTTGTTTACACTGCAACCTTCACCTTCTGATGGTTACAAGAAGAGTTATGGATTTACACTTTATCTTTTTCTTGTTGGTAGGTTGGGAGATAAACTTTTCATCTTCTGCATCGTAAGTGGAAGCAGAAAGTGGAAGAAAATCACCTTCACAAGAGATAGCATTAAGAGGTGGAAATTCAACAACTTTGTTGAAAGATTTAATAATAAATGGAAGGAAGTAATGGAGCTAGAATTTCTTTATATACTTTAAATCATAACAAACATGCAATACCCTACACACCAGCTAAGTCCTTAAAAAAGCAAATTTTGTGTATACTACATTGCTTATGTAAATTAAAATAATTTATTCTACATTACTCATCAGATTAGGTATTTTGAAGTTTGTCAGAGACTGTGCTCCTAGGTAATTCACTACTGGGTGTTTTTACATTTATCAAGTATCTGACTTGTGGGAGGTCTTTATAATATCAAAAGATTCACCTGAAGCAAGTAGCTACCTGACTTGTTTTGTAATATTGCAAGTTTCTCACTCATTTTGATGCAAAGTTTTAAACATACCTCAATCCTTCTAAGTTAATGAGCTCCAAACAGCTGCATTCATAATAAATCTACTCCTCGGTATTGTGCCTTTGAAAGATGCATCTACATTAAATTTCTTTAAATTATGATTCAGTCAGATGATATTATAACCACAGAGTTTATACACACAATTAATAAGGTAAAACCCAAACAATAACTCATACTAGGTTAGTTCTAGGCAGCATCATGAGATTTCTTTTTTTGTAACCTCATTTCACCTTTTTACTCCTCTAATGTCAGTTCAGTACTTGAAATCTATCCTTCAAATGTATAAGATATTCTCCAACTATGCTCCTTTGTTTAAAAGTTCCCTCAATTTCTTAAAATATTTTTGTTTTTCTCTACCTCATTTTCTCAGGCTTTCTCCTCTTTGGTTTTTAATTTCTATTTATCACCAGAATGGATGAATTATAACAAAAGTAGTCTTGACAATCAAGCTATTTAAAAGGAAATCAGTTAATGGAATGTATTTCAAAACTGACAAATTCTCTCACCTTTGCTTCTTACTCCCATTCTGTTCTAGAAATGGGTTTCTTTCAAAAGCAAAGCTCAATAGACTTATGAATACATTTGGTAAGAGACAGAATGAATAGAATAATATGCATTCACTTTAGAAAAATTCTAGCAATGGAACTTGTACTAAGAACCCATAATTATGAGCCCCCCAAAAAACCAAAAAACAAAAACAAAAAAACCCCAGCAAAGTCTTAAGTTTGAGTCTTAGAGAATGTACCTGTAATATTCTATAAAGTTGCTTTTTTTGTGTGAGTCTCAGCACACTATTTTTTATCTTTTTAAAAATTTTAATGTCAGTATAGTTAACATAGAGCATTTTATTAGTTTCACTTTTTTTTCTAAATCTTTTTAAAAATTTTAATGCCAGTATAATTAACATAGAGCATTTTATTAGTTTCAGGTGTACAATATCCTGATTCAACAATTCTATATATTGCCCACTGCTCATCAAGGTAAGTGTACTCTTTTAAAAAAAATTAATGTTTATTTTTGAGAGAGAGAGGAGAGAGAGAGGGAGACACAGAATCCTAAGCAGGCTCCAGGCTCCATGCTCCAAGCTATCAGCACAGAGCCCAACGTGAGAATTGCCAGATCATGACCTGAGCAGAAGTCAGAGGCTTAACCAACTGAGCCACCCAGGTGCCCCAAGGTAAGTGTACTCTTGATGACCTTCACCTGTTTCACCCATTTCCCTACCCACCTCCCTTGTGGCAACTACCACTTTGTTCTCTGTAAGAGTATGCCTTTTTTAAAAATTATTTTCATTTATTTGTTTTGTTTCTTAAATTCCACAAAACAATGATATCATATGGTATTTATCTTTCTCTGACTTATTAATGTAGCATTATATTCCATAGTTCCATCCATGTTGTTGCAAATGGCAAGATTTCATTCTTTTTTAGAGATGAGTAATATTCCAATTGTATATATATGTATATGTGTGTATATGTGTGTGTGTATATATATAATAATCCAGTTATATATATGCATATATATATATAATCCAATTATATATGTATATAATAATCCAGTTATATATATGCATATATGTGTATATATATATCACTAATATTCCAATTATATATGTGTGTTATAATATTCCAATTGTGTGGCATATATCTTTTAGAATTAGTTTCTTTGTATTCTTTGGGTAAATATTCAGTAATGGAATTAGTATAACATATGGTAATACTGTTTTTTCATTTTTTTATTTTTTATGTTTTATTTATTTATATGTTTTATTTTTTAAATTTACATCCAAATTAGTTAGGACATAGTGCAACAATGATTTCAGGAGTAGATTCCTTAATGCCCCTTACCCATTTAGCCCATCCCCCCTCCCATAACCCCTCCAGTAACCCTCAGTTTGTTCTCCCTATTTATGAGTCTCTTATGTTTTGTCCCCCTCGCTGATTTTACATTATTTTTATTTCCCTTCCCTTTTGTTCATCTGTCTCTTAAAGTGCTCATATGAGTTAAGTCATGATTTTTGTCTTTCTCTAATTTCACTTAGCATAATACCCTCCAGTTCCATCTATTTTTAATTTTTAGAGGAACCTCCATAATGTTTTACAATGGCTGCATCAGTTTGCATTCCTACCAATACTGAAAGTGGTTTCCTTTTTCTCCACATGCTCACCAAAACTTGTTGTTTCTTGTGTTGATTTAAGCCATTGTGACAGGTGGGAAGTAGTATCTCATTATACTTTTGATTTTCATTTCTGTGATGATGAGTGAGGTTGAATATCTATTCATGTATCTGTTGGCCATCTATATTTCTTCCTTGGAAAAATCTCTGTTCATGTCTTCTGTGCATTTTATTAATTGGATTCTTTGTTTTTGTTTTTTTGCTTTTTTTTTTTTTTTTTGGTGTTGAGTTGTATTTTTTTAATATGAAATTTATTGTTCAATTGGTTTCCATACAACACCCAGTGCTCATCCCAACAGATGCCCTTCTCAATACCCATCACCCACTTTCCCCTCCCTCCCACCCCCCATAAACCCTCAGTTTATTCTCAGTTTTTAAGAGTCTCTTATGATTTGGCTCCCTCCCTCTCTAACTTGTTTTTTCCTTCCCCTCCCCCATGGGTTTCTGTTAAGTTTCTCAGGATCCAAATAAGAGTGAAAACAATGGTATATGTCTTTCTCTGTATGACTTATTTCACTTAGCATAACACTCTCCAGTTCCATCCATGTTGCTACAAAGGGCCATATTTCATTCTTTCTCATTGCCAAGTAGTATTCCATTGTGTATATAAACCACAATTTCTTTATCCACTCATCAGTTGATGGACATTTAGGCTCTTTCCATAGTTTGGCTACTGTTGAAAGTGCTGCTATAAACATTGGGGTACAAGTGCCCCTATGCATCAGCACTCCTGTATCCCTTGGGTAAATTCCTAGCAGTGCTATTGCTGGGTCATAAGGTAGATCTATTTTTAATTTTTTGAGGAAATTTCACACTGTCTTCCAGAGCGGCTGCATTAGTTTGCATTCCCACCAACAGTGCATTCCCACCAACAGTTCCCGTTTCTCCACATCCTCTCCAGCATCTATAGTCTCCTGATTTGTTCATTTTCGCCACTCTGGTGCACCAGTCGCCACTCTGACTGGTTCATTTCGCCACTCTGACATTTTCGCCACATCTCAATGTGGTTTTGATTTGTATTTTCCTGATGAGGAGTGACGTTGAGCATCTTTTCATGTCCCTGTTGGCCATCTGGATGCTTCTTTAGAGAAGTGTCTATTCATGTCTTCTGCCCATTTCTTCACTGGATTATTTGTGGAGTTTGGTGAGTTCTTTATAGATTTTGGATATAGCCCTTTGTCCGATATTCCATTTGCAAATATCTTTTCCCATTCTGTTGGTTTCCTTTTAGTTTTGTTGACTGTTTCCTTTGCAGTGCAGAAGCTTTTTATCTTCATGAGGTCCCAATAGTTCATTTTTGCTTTTAATTCCCTTGCCTTTGGAGATGTGTCAAGTAAGAAATTGCTGCAGCTGAGGTCAGAGAGGTCTTTTCCTGCTTTCTCCTCTAGAGTTTTGATGGTTTCCTGTCTGACATTCAGGTCCTTTATCCATTTTGAGTTTGTTTTTGTGAATGTTGTAAGAAAGTGGTCTAGTTTCATCCTTCTGCATGTTGCTCTCCAATTTTCCCAGCACCATTTTTTTGAAGAGACTTTTTTTTTTCCATTGGATATTCTTTCCTGTTTTGTAAAAGATTAGTTGGCCATACTTTTGTGGGTCCAATCCTGGAGTCTCTATTCAATTCCATTGGTCTATGTGTCTCTTTTTGTCCCCATACCATGCTGTCTTGATGACTACAGCTTTGTAGTAGAGGATAAAGTCTGGGATTGTGATGCCTCCTGCTTTGGTCTTCTTTAATATTACTCTGGCTATTCGGGGTCTTTTGTGGTGACATACAAATCTTAGGATTGCTTGTTCTAGCTTTGAGAAGAATGCTGGTGCAATTTTGATTGGAATTGCATTGAATTTGTAGATTGCTTTGGGTAGTATTGACATTTTAACAATATTTATTCTTCCAATCCACGAGCACAGAATGTTTTTCCATTTCTTTGTATCTTCAATTTCCTTCATAAGCTTTCTATAGTTTTCAGCATTCAGATATTTTACATTTTTGGTTAGGTTTATTCCTAGGTATTCTGGTGTTGAGTTGTATTGGTTCTTTATATATTTTAGATACTAACTCTTTATTGGATATGTCATTTGCAAATATCTTCTCCCATACAGTAAGTTGCCTGTTAGTTTAGATTTGTTTTTGTTTTTTGTATTTTTTGTTTTTTGCAATGCTGAAACTTTATTTTATTGTAGTCCCAATATTTATTTTGCTATTTTTTATGATTGTTTATTTTTGAAAGACAGAGAGTGTGAGCGGGGCAGAGAGAGAGGGGGACACAGAATCCAAAACAGCTCCAAACTCTGAACGGTCAGCTCAGAGCCCAATGCAGCTATCTGGGAAATAAATAGCCTGACTGATCGCTTAATAAAATAAGTTAAATAAAATAATTTTTTAACCCCAGATTCCATGTTTGTATTTTTTCTCTGTTCATCCATCACAGAATGTGTTGAAGTAAAAAAAAAAAAATACTTTGTGACCTTTTTTCCAAATTTTATTGGGTGCTCACATTTCCCTCCTTCTTTCTGAATATTTTTAATTCAGTAAACTCTATACCAAATGTGGGGCTCACACAACCCCAACGTCAAGAGTTGCATGCTCTATTGACTTAGCCAGCCAGGTGTCCCTCTCTCCCTCTTTACTCAAGAAAACAGGATATGGATCTGTATTAAGAACAAAATGGGGAGCGCCTGAAAAGCTCAGTTGATTGTCTGACTTTTGATTTTGTTCAGGTCATTATCTTATGGTTCATGAATTTGAGCTCCATGTCTGGCTCTGCCGTGATAGCTGGGAGCTTGCTTGGGATTCTCTCTCTTTGCCTCTCCATTGTTCGTTCTCTCTCTCTCTCTCTCAAAATAAGTAAATAAACATATTTTAAAAAGAACAAAATGGAAACTTCAGAATAAGGAAGCTACTTCCCAGTGGGATAATTAAACTGGAAAAAGTTCAGTTCTTCCATATAATCTCTTCTTTGTTATATTTCATTCAGTCAGTGTGGAAAGACTCTAGGGCTGTACACAAACAGGAAATTTTGCCTTTGTGATGGGTAGAAACAAAACTGAGGCAGGATCTAAACAGAGAAAAGTATATGGTGGATGCTCTTCAAATCTGCTTATGACCATAATGATAATATTAGTCATTAACATTTATTTTTTGTAGCACAGTGTTAACACTTCATGTATTGCTTCATTTAATTCTCATATATATCTTGTAACTACTTTTATAGATCACTAAAGGAAAAACTGAGGCTGAGTACAGGACTCAAATCCACTTTTTAAAATTAAATGTAATTAAAGATATCCATGAGTTTACACATTACCCAATCTAGTATTCTTGTGAAGAAGACCAGTTATGAATATGAAGCTGAAGGCCTTTAAAGCAAGGATTTATCTGTAATAGGAGGTTGGTGAATGTGGTGGTTTAAAATACATCCACTAATCTTTTGACACTCCTATGACAATTAATTTTATGTGTCCACTTGACTGGGCTAAATGATAAGAGAAAGCTTGTAAAACATTTCTGGATTTGTCTGTGAGGGGGTTTCTGGAAGAGATTAGCATTTGAATCTGCATACTGAGTAAAGATCATCCTGGCTCTTTCAGGTGGATGTCATCCAATCTGTTGGAAGCCTGAACAGAACAAAGATGGCAGATGAAGGGTGAATTGCTCTCTGCTTGAGCCAGGACATCCATTTTCTGCCCTCAGATACTGACACTCCTGGCTCTTGGATCTTTAAAGGACCTGGAGTGAATTATACCACCAACTTTCCTAGTTCTTCAGCTTGAAGACAACAGATCATGGGACTTCTGAGTCTCCATACTTACGTGAGTCAATTCTTATCATAAACCTCTCTCTCTACTATACACATGCACACACACACACACACACACACACGAGAGAGAGAGAGAGAGAGAGAGAGAGACTCCTATCTCCTATTGGTATTGTTTCTCTGGAAAATTCTAATACAATTCCCTACAAAGTTACAGCCAAATCTACCACTAATCTACTTCATTTAAGTATGTGAGCTGGACTGAATGACAGACTTCTAATGCTAGTAATATGATGTCTCTGGCATTAGATAATAAGTCACCATTGCTTCCTCCTTCTTTTATATCATTAATTTTGGGGAAAGCAGGCTGCCATGTCATGAAGACACTCTTGCAGTCCTGGTGGCAGAGCTACATAATTAAGACCTGAGGCATTCTGCCAAGGCCCTGTAAGTGAACCACCTTGGAAACTTCTGATGGCCACATTCCAGACACCTGTTTATTTCAGCCTTCTTAGAGACCTAGAATGCAAATCATGAATTACTGGTCCAAAGAAAACATGGTAAGATAATAAATATTCCTGTTTAAGTTGCTATGTTTTAGAATGATTTGTTATGCAGCAATAATTAGCCAGTACTATGGGGGTTATCAATCTTGAACCCATCTTTAAAAAATTACAAGCAGAAGAAGCTTTTAAAATATAATAAATGATGATCAAACTTTCCCTTTTAAGAGTTCATGGTATAAAAGAGCATAAATAAAATACTAGATATAATCTAATGTGACAGGTTGTCTTCTAGGAAAATGTAAGGCACAGTAGGAAAACATAGCCATGTGCAAGATATTTACCTAGGAAGATTAGGACAGGTTTCTTCAGAAAAGTAAAATGAGAACTGAGATTTAAATCAACTATTTAACTTCTCTGAGCAAGTTATTAGACTATGAAATAAAATGATGTGTTTAACATTTAAATAAGTCCCACAATTGATGGACCTTCTCAAGATCTGTGAGATGAAGAAGATTTATATCTGCTTCATAGAAAAAAAAAATAGGAGAGCTGGTTCTATTAAATGCCTGAAATGAAATTTAAAGTAGAAATTGTCAGAGGCAAACATTTGTTTCCACTAAATGAAACTCAAGTGAAATTTAGCATACCTTGTAAGAAAAACTGGTTAATGTGCAATAAATCTGCATTTTAATAATTCTTGTGTAAATAACATTCCTCTTGGGGCAATCATTCTAAATTAACTTTTTTTTTGTCTTGAGTTACATATAAAATAATATTTCTCTCAAAAATATTTCAAGTTAGCCTGTCGATTTGCCTATCTAAAATTACATTAAAGATATTGGGTCTCATTTGGACTAGGATTTTTAGTATTCATGAATGTAAGTCTTCTCTACTTTTGAGTGTAACAATTCCTATGATTGGACATTAGTAATAATGTGACTAGAAGTAGTCTAATGTTAAAGTGTTCTTTACTCAATTTCATAGAATTTTTCTGACTTATGGATTCAAAAGTAATTATTATATCTGCCCAGAATACTGTAATTTCTATATAGGGTATACTTTATTTATGTGTTTATGTATTTATTTATTTATCTATTTATTTATTAGAGAATGAGTGAGTGGGAGCAGGGGAGGGTTAGCGGGAGAGGGAGGCAGAGAATCTCAAGTAGGCTCCTCAGTACCAGCATGGAGCCTGTCGAGGGCTCGATTTCACCAACCGTGAGATCATGACTTGAGGCAAAATCAAAAGTCAGACACCCAACCAACTGAGCCACCCAGGCACCCCCCATATGGTATTATTTTAAAGTTGAGCAAAATGAACAGACTAAACATCAAACACTCTCTCTCTCTGATGGGCATACCTAGGATGCGATCCTGATTCTGCCTGGATTCACTGTAGCCAGTAGCTGATAAGAAAATTGATCTAAACAAAACATTATTTTTACCAAAAATAACAATAGGAAGAAATAACAGAGTATATCAAATTCTCTGACGACTGGAATAACCCACACCATTTAGAAGGTATCTGTGGAACCCATATGGTCTTGGTTTTGTTTATTTACTTGATTTAGAGGAAACACTGTGGGGTTTAGTCAGGACCGAGTTTTACTTTTACTAAATTTGTGAACTAGTTTAAGACACTTCTCAGTCTCCATTTCTTCATAAATGAAAAGAATAACAACTTATCATAATTTCGTCATATTATTGAGTTGAATTACATGAAGGTGTGAGTAGAATGTCAGGCACTATACAAATGTTAATTTTTATTCCTCTAGTCTGTGAGGCTTTTGGGTTCATGTCTGATGACAAACATATTTATTCCCAGCACTTATGAGAATGACTGCCAAACAGGACTGTGACCTTAAATCTGATTAAAAGCAAGCAACAGTTTCATTTTTAAACCCTTTCATGTAAGGGCATGAATTTATCTTTTCAACTCATGGTACTAAGAGATAAATTATTTCTTATATAAATTGTGGGTGTAAATTCAACACTAGAAAATTTCAGATGGTATGTTTTATAATTTTCTCATCCAGTTTCCTTGAGAAGTACTATTCTGTATTTTTTTTCTTACAGTTTATTTATTTTGAGAGGGAGAGAGCCCATGTGGGGTAGGGACAGAAAGAAGGAGACAGAACCCCAAGCAGACTCCACTCTGTCGATGCAGAACCCAACACGGCTTTAACTCATGAACCATGAGATGATGACCTGAGCCGAAACCAAGAATTGGATGGTTAACCGATTCAGCCACCCAGGTGCTCCACACCATATATTCTGAGATTGTTAAAAATAAACTAGAAAAGTAAGCAGCATGACTATAAAGCTAGCATAGTATGTAACAACATGGAGGTGTAAATTAATCTACCTGTAGACCAGTAAAGGAAAAAGATTATACAGAGATTAGGGTAGACACAATAGGTCAAGCCAGCAATAAGTACAAGGTAGTTAGAAGTAGATATCTCCCCATTGTTGGTACATGGGACATAGCAACAAGAATTCTAGGATTAGCAATACATGTAAATACAAATAAGCATGCATTAGTACTTATTGGGAGGACCTATTAACAAGACCTGGAATAGAGTATATATTATAAGCCAAAACATTCTAGAAATTTAAGGTATAATTAAAGCTATCACTAATCACTTCATTTAATGAAGTCCCAATTTTCAAGAACCACGTTAGATATTTTGAAAGAAAAGCATCTGAACCTACTTTTCCTAACTTATTTATTGTGAAGATTCTGATGTCTAAAATGGACAAAAGATTTAAAACAAAGAAAAGCATTTGAATAATAGTGTCATTTGGTATATTTTACATCAGTATCTCTTTTACAATGTCTGTATATTGTTTATATTTATAGAAGGATCTTTTGATGGGGTTCTTCCCAACCCTATGTTTTACAGTATAAATGATATTTTGTTCTATATAGAACACAAACAACAAAAGTAAACAAACTTTAGAAGATCAGGGTTACACAAAAGTTATTTTAATAAATTCTGAAAATTGCATATTTAAGACATAGCACAATTTCTGAGATATATACCATGATGTTTTCATGAGGGTTTTGACTCTTCTTTAACTTTAAATCTAGTGATTTTTTTAAAACTAATGGTCTTCATAAAAAGTAAGACAGCATAAGCATATCTTTTCAACATATGTCCTCATTTAGGGTGCATTATGGGCATTACTTACACTATGCTGTGGCAAATATTTGTCACATAGTCTTATGATAGAGTAGGCAGTATTGTCTCCTAATACTCATATATTTGCTTCATGACAAAAGACAACCCTAGTACGGGGTGACTTCAAGGATATGTTTGGTTAGTGTCTTTTAACTATATGCCAAAATAATCATTTGGACCCCACGAGCTACTAGATTTCAAGAGTGAAGAAAGTTTGCAATACATGTTAGATAGTCTCGAAAGAAAAGTCACAGTGTTCAATTTTTCTTGCAAAAAACCAGAAATATTGCTTTATTGTGTGGTGATAAGAGAATGAGTACAAAATAACTAAATGGTCTCTAAATGTCACAAAATGTACATTCATTATAGACAAAATTAGAAACTACCAAATGGCAGAGGTGTTTTAGCCACTCAGTAAAGTTTATACAGCAATGAACATCAACACCTATAGACAGGGGTAAAAAGGGCCAAAAGATACAAAATTCTAATAATAAGTCATGGAAATATAATATATAGCATAGTTACTATAGTTAATTCTATAATGCATACTTGAAAGTTGCTAAGATACTAAATCTTAAAAGTTCGGATCACAAGACAAAACAATTCTATAACAATGTGTAGTATGTTTGGCATCTAGACTTACTGCAGTGATCGTTTCACAATACATACAAATTCAAATCATGAATGAACAAAGCAGACATGACTGAGTACATAGTATATGATCTTTTTTCACTTAATATTTTAAGTACAAAAAACAAGCAATTTATGCTGTTATATTTCAGGATAGTGGTTTTACTTAGTGGGGGAAAGGTGGAAGGAAGGGGAAATGAGAGGGGTTTCAGAGATGCTGGTAATGTTCATTTCTTGACCTGCCAGTTACATGGTAGTGTTCAGTATGAAAACAAAATGAACTGTAACTTATAGTTGTGAGATAATTCTTTGTGAATCCTTTGCATTTCTCCACGTTATGTGAGGAGAGACACTGGCTACCTTTTTTTTTTCAGTCTTTTCAGAGATGGTAATACAGAAACGGCTTTGAAAGGACAGATATAGCTCCCTTCAGGGCAGAGAGATACCTTTCCTGATTAGTTTAATAAAGGTAATGCTTCCATCTAGGAAAAAGTTTTAATATGTTTGCTTGCAGCCTTTTACAAAAGGTTGGGATTCTCAAAGTTCAGAGTTCCTCTCCGCTAACACAACCCATTGCACGTGCAGATGTCACTGGGTCTTGTTGCATAGTCTTGTAGAAAATGAGGCTAACAAAATATTGTAAATGACCATATTTAGCTACTACTACTGCTGTCAATGATAAAATGACCTTTGTTTTTTCCTCAGGGGCCTCACAACTTATAATAGCATCTATTAAACCCTGGCATGCTAACTTGCTAGCTCGAGCATATGGTAAGATCTCAGACCCTTCACATTATTTTTTAAATTTTAATTACCTTATATTTAACATGCATCATAATAGTTTCAGGTGTATAATAGAGTGACACAACAATCCCATATATTAGTGTTCGTCCATATAAGTGTACTCTTTAATCCCTATCACCTAGTTTACCCATTCCCTAACCAACCTTCCATCTGGTAATCATTAGTTGGTTCTGTATAGTTGAGCCTTTTTGGCTCAACCAAACCTCTTTTGGTTTGTCTTTTTTTTTTCCATTTGGTCATTTGTTTTGTTTCTTAAATTACAGAAAATAATGATATCATATGGTATTTGTCTTTCTCACTTAGCATTGTAATCTCTAGATCCATCCACGTTGTTGTAAATGGCAAGATTTCATTCTTTTTATGGCTGAATCATATTCCATTGTGTGTATGTGTGTGTGAGTATATAACGTGTATATATCTTTTTTAAGGAGTGTTTTCATATTCTTTGGTAAGTACCCAGTAGCGCGATCACTGGATCATATGTGGGTAGTTCTATTTTTAGTTTTTTGAGGAACCTCCATAGTGTTTTCTACAGTGGCTACACCAGTTTTCATTCCCACCAACAGTGCGTGAGGTTTCCTTTTTCTCTGCATATTCACTGACACTTGTTTATCAGCCATTCTGACAGGTCTGAGGTGATACCTTATTGTGATTTTGATTTGCATTTCCCCAGTGATGG
Organism: Panthera pardus; assembly: GCF_024362965.1. Taxonomy (NCBI): domain Eukaryota; kingdom Metazoa; phylum Chordata; class Mammalia; order Carnivora; family Felidae; genus Panthera; species Panthera pardus. The sequence goes on from NW_026526810.1 coordinate 83,864,725, forward strand.
TGAGCATCTTTTCATGTGTTTGTTGGCCATCTGCATGTCTTCTTTGGAGAAATGTCTGCTCATGTCTTCTGCCCATTTTTAATTGGATTTTTATTTTTTGGTTGTTGAGTTGTATCAGTTCTTTATATATTTTAGATACTATCCCTTTATCGGATATGTCTTTTATAAATACATCTTCCCATTCAGTATGTTGACTTCTAGTTTGCTGATTATTTCCTTTGCTGTGCAGAAGCCTTTTATTTGATGTAGTACCAATAGTTTACTTTTGCTTTTATTTCCCTTGCCTCAGTAGACATATCTAGAAAAATGTTCTTACAAACTCTTCACATTTCTTGACACTAAAATAGCCACATAAGATATGTAGTAAATGTCGCATATTTTAGATAAAAAGTTCTTGACACATATGATAATGTATACTTTTATACTTTAATAGAAACTTAAAAATTACCTGGATCAGTCTTGATTCCTTATAACTAACCAACCACAACAGGAAGCAAATGTAGAAACTAAAGATTTCTTCTAGAATACATACACCTGCAGAATTAAAACACACAGAAACACTTGTCAGCATTCATGGCATACAGAAAGTAACTCTAGTACATTAGTTATTCTTCTTGAGAAGAGAGTATTACTAAAGAGCATGGATGTGTTAAATCTCTTTTTAATTTTATAAAATTTTGATTAAATTTCCATTTAAAAAATTGTCCTGGAATATTTATTATTCAGTTTCTGTGTCACATATCATTCTATGTTTTCCTTCAAATCAGTAATATTTAACTACTATTCCAAAAAAATTTAAATTATAGCTTTATTTTTCACTTTTTTAAAAGTTTACTTATTTATTTATTTTTGAGAGAGAGAGAATCCCAAGCAGGGTCTGCTCTGTCAACAGAGCCAGACGTAGGGCTCCATCCACTGATTTCTTGCTCCAACTGTGAGATCGTGACATGAGTCAAAATCAAGAGTAGGAAACTTAACTGACTGAGCCACTCAGGTGCTCCTATTTTTTCACTTCTTTGAAAGTGAATCCAAGATGGATATGAAATTCAATATTTGCCAAGTGTACTATTTGTGTGTTTATGGTAGAATCTATTGGTAGAAGAGTGACATGATGGTTGGAAAATGAGCAGGAAGCCTTATTTGGGCAGTTTAAGTTTTTGGAGCAATTGAACATAGATCATAATGAATTATAAGCCTATTGTGAAACAAAGTGCAGATAATAGTAGCTCTCAGCATAGTGAATAGGAAACTATTTTTTCCAAAATTATTTAATAGTATTGCAGCAAAGGGGCCTGAACCTTAACCTCACTAACATGCCCTTCCTTTATAGTCACAAAGTTATCTTGAAAGGCAAAATTTCTTAAGCAGATAGGCTTAAGAAAATACAAATCCAAAAAAATGTATTTCTGTTTAAGAACTATTTCTTAAACAGAAATACGTTTTTGGTATTGAAGGACAAACATTTCTAGATCTGATAATTCCTTGTCATTTAAATGTGTGAATATTATGTAATTTCCATCTTCTAAACATAGGAAAAAGAGTATTTTTTAAAAATGTGATTTTCCTGACAATAAATCATTAAAACTGAAATTATGACTAGGAAATGATAGCCAAGAACACTAGAAAAATAATATATACTTAGCCCTCCTTCTTCCATAGTGTTCAGTTTTCTCTGAGAAGTGTCAATGATTCAATTCACTGTAATGATATTTAGAGCAACAAGAAACAAAACCACAAAAATGGCCTAATAAAAAACAAGTTATCTATGGATAGAAACATATACTGTATGAAATATTTTGTACAAGACCCTATGGGATTCCCCTCAGCTATACAAGTAAGCTGGCTTTCATAACTGAAGCTGTTCTCCTGGGATTTTTGTGTTGCTTTTCAACTTTGATAGAATAGAAAAGAAAGGATGAGGATATTGAGCCCGATTGGCTAACCACTCTAGGGACAAGGGCTTGTGAGCTGCTCAGTAGGCTTTTCAAAATAAACAAAATGCAGTTTTTGAAATATAAGCAAGTAAACGACACTTATAACTTAAAGAGAAAATTGGTTTTGGGTGATGATATTTTTATGGTTCTTTGATCACTGCTCTCACCTCCCTATACCTCAAATTGGATGATTTTAGTTAATGAATAGACATAATTCTCATCCTATTACTATATTCAGATAGATGGTAATTTTATTACTTTGGTAATGTCTTTTGACTTTAACAATTACACTGTGAATTTACTAAGATCATAGTAACATAATTGCTTAAAATTGCTTTTCACTAAATCATATTAATAAAGAATTTCCCCCTGTAAAAATGTAGATTTGCATAAAACCACCATAAATGTCCAATGGAAACGAAAAGTTCAATGAACCAGTTTCTGTGAAGACAGTGCAGTAGAAGGACCCAAAGCTCACCTCGTCCCACAAACAAAACTAGAGAACACTTACGTCAGTGTCAATAACCCAGAAAACAGTTTGAAGATTAGCAGAACAAACTCCACAACTAATGGTAAAGAAGAAGCCACATGGAAGAAAGTAGGAAGGTGAAGTTCTCATCTTGGAGCAAAACAAACAATGACTATCCACAGAGGGGAGAGAGCTGGTGGTGTGGAGAAGAGCTAAAAATAAGATTTTACACTGAGCAGCCCATCTATAGGGAGGACAAATCACCAGAATATGTGCCTCTGAAAGTGAGAAGGGCCAAATTTCATGAGTTCTTACAACCAGAGGGACTTAAATCTTGGAATTCTAAAAATTGGTGGGCTTGGCTCTGGGAAAGCTGGGAAGGCTTTAGGAAGTGGGGGTCCACACCCTTAAAGAGACAGCATAACAAATAGCAAGTGCAGATACAGTGTAGAACAAGCTGTTTGAAAAACACTAGGGGCAGAGAGGGATCACATGGAGATCCCTCCAGGAATAAAGGAGCTGGCAATTGCCATTTCCCCCCACCACACAAACACAGCATAAAGAACAGCCACCTGTGGTAAAGAGCATAGTACCCACACTCTTACACAATTTTTTTACCCTAAACCCCTTTCCTGTCCCTAGCTTCCACAAATCCACCCTTCCCAGTCATGCTCACCTTAGTCCCTAGTGCTACCTAGCACTACAGGCTCCCTCCGTGGAATAACAGTATAAACCCTGTTGACACCACTTCTCCTGACCTTAGTTGCAAACTCAATTCCAGCAGCAGTGGAGGCAGGTCTCATTTTGCAAGCAGACCACTACCACACACCTTGTTAATGTACACCCCACCCCTGTTGGGGACCAAACACTGCCCACAATAGGCAATGATAGCCTGTACACACAACTGGACTGGAGGAAAGATGACAAAAGTCAAAGCAGAGCATACCTAACACAAATAGGTGATGTTCCCTAAAGTGCCAAGGCCTAGGGGACAAGGGACATTGCACTTCAGGGTACTCTAGGACTTCTTCTTTGTAAGGTTATTATCATTAAGTACAAAAGAAGTAGCTGAAGTAGCTTTCCTAACACAGAGAAACAAACACAGAGTTAGAAAAAATGAGGACACAGAGAAATATGTCCCAAATAAAAGTATCAAACCAAAGCAAAGAACTAAGAAAAAGACATAAATGATATGCATGATAGAGAATTTATAGTAATGATCATAAAGATACTCACTGGATGATCCTGGGAAGATGGCAGCGTAGGAGGAGGCTGGGCTCACCGTGCGTCCTGCTGATCACTTAGATTCCACCTACACCTGCCTAAATAACCCAGAAAACCACCAGAAGACTAGCAGAATGGAGTTTCCGAAGCCAAGCGCAGACGAGAGGCCCACGGAAGAGGGTAGGAAGGGCAGAGAGGAGGTGCGCGCTCCACGGACTGGCGGGAGGGAGCCAGGGCGGAGGGGCGGCCCACCGGCCAAGCAGAGCCCCCAAGTCTGGCTTGCAAAAGCGGAGGGGCCCTATGGAATGTGTTCCCACAACAAGAGGGACTTGATTCTGGAAGGTTATAAGCTAACAGCTCTCCTCGGAGAAGGGGAGGGCTGGAGGACAACTGGAGGGAGAGTTGTTGAGCCCTGGATGACAGAGCTCAGCTTGGCGGGGAACAAAGGCACTCTCCAGCGCCATCTCCCTCACCCATCCCCCAGCCAAAATCCCAAAGGGAATCCCAAAGTTCCTGCCAGGGAACTTGCTTGCACCTTGCAAACACCCAAAGCCAGATCCTCTGGCTGATCTGACTCCCTCCCAGTGCCACAGGACCCCTCCCGAAGCTGATCTCTGAAGGAAAAGCGAGCTGAGCCTGCCCCTCCCACCCCTGTGCACCTTGCCTATCCACCCCAGCTGATATGCCAGATCCCCAGCACCACAAGCCTGGCAGTGTGCAAGTAGCCCAAATGGGCCATGCCACCCCACAGTCAATCCCACCCCTAGGAGAGGGGAAGAGAAGGCACACACCAGTCTGACTGTGGCCCCGGCGGTGGGCTGGGGGCAGACATCAGGTCTGACTGCGGCCTCACCCACCAACACAGGTTATTCAAGACAGCACAGGGGAAATGCCCCACACTCCCGCACCACTCCAGGGACTATCCAAAATGACCAAAGGGAAGAATTCCCCTAAAAAAAAAGTACAGAAAATAACAACAGCTAACGAACTGATCAAAAACGATTTAAACAATATAACAGAAAGTGAATTTAGAATAATAGTCATAAAATTAATCGCTGGGCTTGAAAACAGTATAAAGGACAGCAGAGAATCTCTTGCTACAGAGATCAAGGGACTAAGGAACAGCCAGGAGGAGCTAAAAAATGCTATCAATGAGCTGCAAAATAAAATGGAGACAACTACGGCTCGGATTGAAGAGGCAGAGGAGAGAATAGGTGAACTAGAAGATAAAATTATGGAAAAAGAAGAAGCTGAGAAAAAGAGATAAAAAAAATCCAGGAGTATGAGGGGAAAATTAGAGAACTAAGTGATGCACTAAAGAGAAATAATATACGCATAATTAGTATTCCAGAGGAGGAAGAGAGAGGGAAAGGTGCTGAAGGGGTACTTGAAGAAATAATAGCTGAGAACTTCCCTGAACTGGGGAAGGAAAAAGGCACTGAAATCCAAGAGGCACAGAGAACCCCCTTCAGACGTAACTTGAATCGATCTTCTGCACGACATATCATAGTGAAACTGGCAAAATACAAGGATAAAGAGAAAATTCTGAAAGCAGCTAGAGATAAACGTGCTGTAACATATAAAGGGAGACCTGTAAGACTTGTGACTGATCTCTCTCCTGAAACTTGGCAGGCCAGAAAGGAATGGCAAGAAATCTTCAATGTGATGAAGAGAAAAAACATGCAGCCGAGAATCCTTTATCCAGCAAGTCTGTCATTTAGAATAGAAGGAGAGATAAAGGTCTTCCCAAACAAAAACTGAAGGAATTCGTCACCACTAAACCAGACCTACAAGAGATCCTAAGGGGGATCCTGTGAGACAAAGTAACAGAGACATCGCTACAAGTATGGAAACCTACGGACATCACCATGACTCTAAACCCATATCTTTCTATAATAACACTGAATGTAAATGGACTAAATGCGCCAACCAAAAGACATAGGGTATCAGAATGGATAAAAAAAATAAGACCCATCTATTTGTTGTCCACAAGAGACTCATTTTAGATCTGAGGACACCTTTAGATTGAGAGTGAGGGGATGGAGAACTATTTATCATGCGACTGGAAGTCAAAAGAAAGCTGGAGTAGCCATACTTCTATCAGACAAACTAGACTTTAAATTAAAGGCTGTAACAAGAGATGAAGAAGGGCATTATATAATAATCACAGGGTCTATCCATCAGGAAGAGCTAACAATTCTAAATGTCTATGCGCCAAATACCGGAGCCCCCAAATATATAAAACGATTACTCACAAACATAAGCAACCTTATTGATAAGAATATGGTAATTTCAGGGGACTTTAACACTCCACTTACAGAAATGGATAGATCATCTAGACACACGGTCAATAAAGAAACAAGGGCCATGAATGAAACATTGGATCAGATGGACTTGACAGATATATTTAGAACTCTGCATCCCAAAGCAACCGAATATACTTTCTTCTCGAGTGCACATGGAACATTCTCCAAGATAGATCACATACTGGGTCACAAAACAGCCCTTCATAAGTTTACAAGAATTGAAATTATACCATGCATACTTTCAGACCACAATGCTATGAAGCTTGAAATCAACCACAGGAAAAAGTCTGGAAAACCTCCAAAAGCATGGAGGTTAAAGAACACCCTACTAAAGAATGAATGAGTCAACCAGGCAATTAGAGAAGAAATTTAAAAATATATGGAAACGAAAATGAAAATACAAAAATCCAAACGCTTTGGGATGCAGCGAAGGCAGTCCTGAGAGGAAAATACATTGTAATCCAGGCCTGTCTCAAGAAACAAGAAAAATCCCAAATACAAAATCTAACAGCACACCTAAAGGAAATAGAAGCAGAGCAGCAAAGACACCCCAAACCCAGCAGAAGAAGAGAAATAATAAAGATCAAAGCAGAAATAAACAATATAGAATCTAAAAAAACTGTAGAGCAGATCAACGAAACCAAGAGTTGGTTTTTTGAAAAAATAAACAAAATTGACAAACCTCTAGCCAGGATTCTCAAAAAGAAAAGGGAGATGACCCAAATAGATAAAATCATGAATGAAAATGGAATTATTACAACCAATCCCTCAGAGATACAAGCAATTATCAGGGAATACTATGAAAAATTATATGCCAACAAACTGGACAACCTGGAAGAAATGGACAAATTCCTAACACCCACACTCTTCCAAAACTCAATCAGGACGAAATAGAAAGCTTGAACAGACCCATAACCAGCGAAGAAATTGAATCAGGCAACAAAAATCTCCCAACAAATAAGAGTCCAGGACCAGATGGCTTCCCAGGGGAGTTCTACCAGACGTTTAAAGCAGAGATAATACCTATCCTTCTCAAGCTATTTCAAAAAATAGAAAGGGAAGCAAAACTTACAGATTCATTCTATGAAGCCAGTATTACTTTGATTTCTAAACCAGACAGAGACCCAGTAAAAAAAGAGAACTACAGGCCAATATCCCTGATGAATATGGATGCAAAAATTCTCAATAAGATACTAGCAAATCGAATTCAACAGCATATAAAAATAAGTATTCACCATGATCAAGTGGGATTCATTCCTGGGATGCAGGGCTGGTTCAACATTCGCAAATCAATCAATGTCATACATCACAGTAATAAAAGAAAAGAACCATATGATCCTGTCAATCTATGCAGAAAAGGCCTTTGATAAAATTCAGCACCTTTCTTAATAAAAGCCCTCGAGAAAGTCGGGATAGAAGGAACATACTTAAACATCATAAAAGCCATTTATGAAAAGCCCACAGCTAACATCATCCTCAATGGGGAAAAACTGAGAGCTTTTTCCCTGAGATCAGGAACACGACAGAGATGTCCACTCTCACCGCTGTTGTTTAACATAGTGTTGGAAGTGCTAGCATCAGCAATCAGACAACAAAAGGAAATCAAAGGCATCAAAATTGACAAAGATGAAGTCAAGCTTTCACTTTTTGCAGATGACATGATATTATACATGGAAAATCCGATAGACTCTACCAAAAGTTGGCTAGAACTGATACATGAATTCAGCAAAGTTGCAGGATACAAAATCAATATACAGAAATCAGTTGCATTCTTATACACTAATAATGAAGCAACAGAAAGACAAATAAAGAAACTGATCCCATTCACAATTGCACCAAGAAGCATAAAATACCTAGGAACAAAGGTATTTTTGTTTAGATGGTATATGTAAATGTCCATGTATATATGGACATTTGTATATCTAAATCCATATGTATATCTAAATGTCCATCAACTGATGAATGGATAAAGAAATTGTGGTTTACATACACAATGGAGTACTACGTGGCAATGAGAAAGAATGAAATATGGCCCTTTGTAGCAACATGGATGGAACTGGAGAGTGTGATGCTAAGTGAAATAAAAGGTATATTTGGTTAGATGGTTACATCTAACCAAAGATGTAAAAGATCTGTACGCTGAAAACTATAGAAAGCTTATGAAGGAAATTGAGGAAGATATAAAGAAATGGAAAAACATTCCGTGCTCATGGATTGGAAGAATAACTATTGTTAACATGTCAATACTACCCAAAGGTATCTACACATTCAATGCAATCCCAAAATTACACCAGCTTTGTTCCCGAAGCTAGAACAAGCAATGCTAAAATTTGTATGGAAACACAAAAGGCCCCCAAATAGCCAAAGCAATTTTGAAGAAGACCAAAGCAGGAAGCATCACAATCCCAGACTTTAGCCTCTACTACAAACCTGTAATCATCAAGACAGCATGGTTTTGGCACAAAAACAGACACATAGACCAATGGAATAGAATAGAAACCCCAGAACTAGACCCACAAACGTATGGCCAACTCATCTTTGACAAAGCAGGAAAGAACACCCAATGGAAAAAAGACAGTCTCTTTAACAAACGGCGCTGGGAGAACTGGACAGCAACATGCAGAAGATTGAAACTAGACCACTTTCTCACACCATTCACAAAAATAAACTCAAAATGGATAAAGGACCTGAATGTGAGACAGGAACCCATCAAAAGCCTAGAGGAGAAAGCAGGAAAAGACCTCTCTGACCTCAGCCGTAGCAATTTCTTAGTTGACACATCTCCAAAGGCAAGGGAATTAAAAGCAAAAATGAACTGTTGGGACCTCATGAAGATTAAAAAGCGTCTGCACAGCAAAGGAAACAACCAACAAAACTAAAAGGCAACCAACGGAATGGGAAAAATATTTGCAAATGACATATCAGATAAAGGGCTAGTATCCAAAATCTATAAAGAGCTCACCAAACTCCACACCCGAAAAACAAATAACCCAGTGAAGAAATGGGCAGAAAACATGAATAGACACTTCTCTAAAGAAGCATCCAGATGGCCAACAGGCACATGAAAAGATACTCAAAGTCGCTCCTCATCAGGGAAATACAAATCAAAACCACACTCAGATATCACCTCACGCCAGTCAGAGTGGCCAAAATGAACAAATCAGGAGACTACAGATGCTGGAGAGGATGTGGAGAAACGGGAACCCTCTTGCACTGTTGGTGGGAATGCAAATTGGTGCAGCCACTCTGGAAAACAGTGTGGAGGTTCCTCACAAAATTAAAAATAGACCTACCCTATGACCCAGCAATAGCACTGCTAGGAATTTACCCAAGGGATACAGGAGTACTGATGCATAGGGGCACTTGTACCCCAATGTTTTTAGCAGCACTCTCAACAATAGCCAAATTATGGAAAGAGCCTAAATGTCCATCAACTGATGCATGGATAAAGAAATTGTGGTTTATATACACAATGGAGTACTACGTGGCAATGAGAAAGAATGAAATATGGCCCTTTGTAGCAACATGGATGGAACTGGAGAGTGTGATGCTAAGTGAAATAAGCCATACAGAGAAAGACAGATACCATACGTTTTCACTCTTATGTGGATCCTGAGAAACTTAACAGAAGTCCATGGGGGAGGGGAAGGAAAAATAAAAAAGAGGTTAGAGTGGAAGAGAGCCAAAGCATAAGAGATTCTTAAAAACTGAGGACAAACTGAGGGTTGATGGGGGGTGGGAGGGAGGGGGGGGGTGATGGGTATCAAGGAGGGCATCTTTTGGGATGAGCACTGGGTTTTGTATGGAAACCAATTTGACAATAAACTTCATATACTGAAAAAAAAAAAAAAGATACTCACTGGACTTGACAAAAGAGTGAAGGATATCAATGAGACGCTTATCACAGAGATAAAAAAAGAACCAAAGATTAAGAAGACAATAAATAAAATTAAAAATACACTTGATGGAATAAATAGCAGGCCCGATGAACAAAGTAATGACCTGGAAGAGAGAGTAATGGAAAATAACCAAGCTAAGCAAAGGAGAGGAAAGAAAATTATGCAAATTCAGAATAGTCTTAGTGAAGAATGGGTTCAAACTTAAGGGACCATCAACTTAATGTGGACTGTTCTATGCCAAAGATGTTATATGCAAACTTAATGGTAACCACAAATCAAAAACCAGTAATATGCAAAGATTAAAGAAAGAGTAATCCAAGTATATCACTAAAGAAAGCCAACAAAACATGAAAGAGAATGAGAAGGATCAAAGAAAATCGACAGAAGCAACCTCAAAATAAGTAACAAAATGGCAATAAATACATATCTATCAATAATTAATTTAAATGTAAATGGACTGAGGGCACCTGGGAGGCTCTGATGGTTAGGTGATTCTTGATTTTGGCTCAGGTCATGATCTCAGAGTTGTGAATTCGAGCCCCACATTGGGCTCTGAACCAACAGTGTAGAGCCTGTTTGGGATTCTCTCCCTCTCCCTCTCTCTCTTCTCCTTCCCCCAACCCCTGCTGTCATGCTCTCTCTCTCTCAAAAAAAAAAAAAAAAAAAAAAAACACTTTAAATGTAAATGGACTAAATGCTCCATTCAGAATGCATAAGATGGCATAGTGGATTAAAAATACAAAACCAATCTATGTGCTGCCTACAAGAGACTCATTTCAGACCGAAAGACACCAATAGTTGAAAGTGAGAAGATAAACATGTATCAAATGGATCTCAAAAGTAAGCCAAGGTAGCAATGCTTATATTAGACAAAATAGACTTTAAAACAAAGACTGTAATAAGAGACAAAGAAGGACACTACATCATAACAAAGGGGACAAGCCAACAGGAGGATATAAAAGTTACGAATATTTATTACGCAGCACAAGAACACTCAAACATAAAACTGTTAATAACAAACTAAAGGAAATAATCAATAGTAATACAGTAATAGTGGGGGACATTAACACTGTACTTATATCAACAGGTTATCCAAACAGGAAATCAACAGAGTGGCTTTGAATGACAGACTAGATCTGCTGGATTTAACACATTCAGAATATTCCATGCTACAACAGCAGAATATACATTCTTTTCAAGTGCACGTGGAACCTTCTCCCCTTCTCTGTAACACATCACATATTAGGCTACAAACCAAATCTCAACAAATTTTTTAAAAAAAGTCACACTATGCATCTTTTCTGACCATAACACAACTCTATGAAACTAGAAATCAACCACAAGAAAAATCAAAAGAGCACAAATACATGGAGGTTAAATGACATGCTACTAAAAAAATGGGTGAACTGAGAAATCAAAGATGAAATAGACAACGACATGGAAACAAGTGAAAATGCACAATGGTCCAATATCTTGGGATGCCGCAAAAGTTGTTCTAAGAGGGAAGTTGATAGCAATACAGGCCTACCTCAAGAAGACAAGGTCAGACAATCTAACTTTACACCTAAAGGAACTAGAAAAAGAACAAACAAAACCCAAACAGACAAAAAGAAGGAAAACATAAACAGAGCAGGAATAAATGATATAGAAACTATAAAACAAGGGTTCCTGGGTGGTTCAGTCAGGTAAGCATCTAACTTTCCCTCAGGTTGTGATCTCATGGTTTGTGGTTTTGAGCCCCACATCAAGTCTTGGGATTCTCTCTCTTTCCCTCTCTCACTCTTCCCCTTCCCCACTTGCACACACACAGTCTCTCAATATAAATAGATAAATAAAAAGAAAGTACAAAGCAAAAAACAAACAAACAAACAAACAAACAAAAAAACACCAATACCAAAAACAGACCAAAAAAAAGCAAACAAACATTAGAACACATCAATGAAACTGGGAGCTAGTTCTTTGAAACAACCAAATTGATAAATTTCTTGCCAGACTCAAGAAAAATATTTAAAAAATAAAAAAGATCAAGTAAAATCACTAAAGAGGATAAATAACACCACAGAAATATAAATAATTGTAACAAAATATTATGAAAACCTATATGTCAACATAATGGACAACTAGAAGTAAAGGGCAAATTCTTAGAAATGTATAACCTATCAAAAGTAAAGCAGCAAGAAATATAAAACCTGAAAAGACAAATTGCCAGCAATGAAGTTGAATCAGTAATCAAAAAATTCCCAAAAAACAGAGAAGTCTAGAACCAGACAGATTCACAGGTAATTCCTATCAAACATTTAAAAAAGAGTTAATGCCTATTCTTCTAAAACTATTCCTAAAAATAGAGGAGTAAGAGAAACCTCCAAATTCACTCTATGAGGCCAGTATCACTCTGATACCAAAATCAGATCAAGACACCACAAAAAACATAAGGGAAATATCTCAAATGAATATAAATGTAAAAATCTTTAACAAAATACTAGCAAACCAAATCCAATAATACATTAAAAATAATTAACTTCAATCAAGTGGGATGTATTCTTGGGACATAAGGGTGTTTCAATATTTTTAAACACAAGGGTGTTTCAATATTATCAACCAACATAATATGTCACATCAATAAAAGAAAGGATAAAATCATATTATCATTTCAATGGATGCAAGAAAAGCATTTGACAAAGTACAACATCCATTCATGATAAAAACCTTCTGCAAAGTAGGTCTATAGTGAACATACCTCAACATAATAAAGTCCTTATACTTAAAAAAAAATACCAAACATGATACTCAATGGTGAATAAAATAAGAGCTTTTCCCCCGAAGGTCAGGAATAAGACAAGGATGTCCACTCTTACCACTTTTATTCAACATGGTAATGGAAGTCCTAGCCATTGCAATTGAACAACATAAAGAAACAGAAAGAATCCAAATTAGTAAGAAATAAGTAAAACTTTCACTATTTTCAGATGACGTGATACTATATGTGGAAAACCCTAAAGACTTCATCAAAGAACTACTAGAACTGAAATTTAATTTGGGAAAGTCACAGGATACAAAATCAATGTATAGAAATCTATTGCATTACCATGCACTAATAATGAAGCAGCGGAAAGAGAAATTAATAAAACAATCCCATTTACAATTTCACCAAATACAATAGGATATCTAGCAATAAACTGAACCAAAGACATGAAAGACCTGTACTTTGTAAACTGTAATAAATTGATGAAAGAAAGTAAAGATAACAAAAAGAAATAGACAACCCATGCTCATGGATTAGGAAAATGATTATTGTCAAAATGCCTATAGCAGCCAAAGCAATCTACAGAATTATTTTCTTAAATTTTTAATTAATTAATTAATTAATTTAGAGAGTGAGAGAGAGAGAGACAGAGAGCCAGCAGGGTGGCATCAAGAGAGAGGGAGACATAGAATCCTAAGCGGGCTCCAGGCTCTGAGGTGTCAGCACAGAGCCCAAGGCGGGGCTTTAACTCACAAACCAGGAGATCATGACCTGAGCTGAAGTTGGATGCTTAACCAACTGAGCCTCCCAGGTGCCCTAACAATCTACAGATTTAATGCAATCCCTATCAAAATACTAATAGTATTTTTCAGAGAACTAGAACAAATAATCCTCAAACTTGTATGAAGCCAAAAAAAGACCTCAAATAGCCAAAACAATCTTGAAAAAGAAATATAAAACTGACAGTAGCACAATTCCAGAATCCAAGTTACATTACAAAACAGTAGCGATTAAAACAGTAGAGTACTGGCTTAAAAATAGACACATAGATGAATGGAATAATAGAGAACCCAGAAATAAAACCACAACTATATGGTAAATTAATCTTCAACAAAGCAGGAATGAATATCCAATTGGAAAATGACAGTCTCTTCAACAAATACTCTTGAAAACTGGACAGCTACAGTCAAAAGAACGAAACTGGACCATTTTCTTTCACCACACACAAAAGTTAACTCAAAATGGATTAAAGACCTAAATGTTAGACTTGAAGCCATTAAAGATTCAACAAGAAAACATAAGTAGTAATTTCTCTGCCATCAGCCAGAGCAACATTTTTCTAGATATGTCTCCTGAGGCAAATAAAAGCAAAATAAACTGTTGGGGCTACACCAATATAAAAAGTTTCTGCATGGTTTAAGAAACAATGAACAAAACTAAAAGGCAACCTAATGAGTGGGAGAAGATATTTGCTAATGATATATCTGATAAACAGTATCCAAAATAAACATAAATAACTGATATACCTCAACACCTAAAAAACAGTAATCATTGAAAACTGGCAGAAGACATGAACAGACATTTCTCAAAAGAATAGATAGCCAACAGACACATGAAAAGATGCTCAGTTTCAGTCATCATCAGGGACATGCAAATCAAAACCACAATAAGATATCACTTCACATCTGTCAGAATGGCTAAAATCAAAAACACAAGAAACAATAAGTGTTGGTGAGGAGGTAGAGAAAAATTACCCCTCATGCACTATAGGTGGGAATGAAAACTGGTGCAGCCGCTGTGGAAAATACTATGGAGGTTTCTCAAAAAATTAAAAATAGAACTACTCTGGGGGCTCCTGGGTGGCTCAGTCAGTTAAACATCTGACTTCGGCTCACGTCATGATCTTATAGTTTGTGGGTTCAAGCCCTCCATCAGGTTCTGTGCTGACAGCTCAGAGCCTAGAGCCCACTTAGAATTCTGTCTCCTTCTCTCTCTGCCCTTCCCCTACTCATGCTGTTTCTCTCTCTCTCTCTCTCTCTCTCTCTCTCAAAAATAAACATTAAAAAAAACAGGATTACTCTGAAATCTAGTAATCACACTACTGGTTATTTGCCTAAAGAATATAAAAACATTAATTCAAAGGGAAATATGCAGCCCTATGTTTACTGCAGCATTATTTACAATAGTCAAACTATGGAAGTGGCCCAAGAGTCCATGGATTGATGAATGGTATATGTGTGTATGTATACATATGTGTATGTATACGTGTGTGTGTGTATATATATATATATATATATATATATATATATGTATACACATATATACATATATATGTGCGTATGTATATAGATATGTATACACACACAATGGAATATTACTCAGCCTTAAAAATAATGAAATCTTACCGTTTACAACAACATGGATAGAGGTGGAGAGTATTATGCTAAGTGAAATAAGTCAGTCAAAGAAAGACAAATACCATATGATCTCAGTTATATGTGGAATTTAAGAAACAAAACAAATGAGCAAAGGAAAAATACGACAGAGGAGACAAACCAAGAAACAGATTTTTAATTATAGAGAAAAAAAAACTGTGGTTACCAGAGAGAAGGTAGATGGGGGATGGGTAAAATAGGTGATGAGGATTGAAGTGTACACTTACCATAATGGAAAAAGAAAAAAAATACACAAAACATGAAGGATTCTTAAGTCAAAAAAAATTCAACAAAGCAATATATGGACAAAGATAGTCAATGTAGTTATATAGGAACAATTTATAGCTCTATACATTGTATTTTTCATAATAATAGATTCTTGGAAAAGATGGTAAATTTATTCTTATTGAGCCAGTACAAGTGAAGCACAATAATTAAATTCCAAGGCCTGTTGCTACATATATTTTCCCTGAGAATTACTCAATATGTATTTTTAAATTTATTTTTGCTAATAATTATTTTATAATATTAGCTCATATTCATAGTACTAAAACTTGTCCAAATTATTAGCAAGAATATTTTATTATAAATTTTATGTCTTCATGGCCATCTTTAGTTAACATGACAATGCTGATAGTACCAAAACATATCCATATAATTGAAAACAAATTTTTGAAATTAAATCTAACGATCCTGGCTGATTTTTATTTTCTATTACAGCCCGATGTCTATTGCTTTTCAGCCCTTGCTCTAAATATATAAGTAGTAATTTCCCTCTTCTCTATGTTCTTTTGTCTCCCAAAGCACCTAAATTCTTGTGCCTTACACAATGTTCCTATTGTGGAAAACTTACCTTTTCCTCCAACTGTTCATTGTCTAGGCTTTGAAACCTAGTCTTCCACTTCTAGGAATTAATAGTAAAGATCTTTTTTTAAGGGATTTTAAAAGAGAAGGACTTTTCTTTTGAATTCATACTTTTCTTTCTGAGTTTTAAATGAAAATCATGTGATAGTTTTATGAATAAAATTTAATACAGAAAATAAACATTTAAGATATCTATAATGTTAGATACTTCAGCATAGAATGTATAATATTATGTTTTCCTAGTTAATTCAAGCTTTAAATCCAAGGTAATAAATTAGAGAAAATCTACAACACAGAGGTAGTCAACTGGCATTATTTCAGAAAGGTCAAACTTTAGAGGTAATGCTATAATCTACTCAGCTAGCCGTATCTCTGTCAATTTGTGAAACTTTGCCCTATAGGTATGATAAATATCAGATGGGACTTTTTACCAGTGAAATCATAGCTTGTAATCAGCACTGCATCTTGCTACTGGTGTGAGGGGATCCTTTTCCTTATGCCAACTAGAAGGCTGTCGAAATCAACCTACAGGATGTTGCCACATTTGCCCTGATAGAACTTTTCATACAAGAGGTAAGAATGCATAAAAGGAGACAGGGAGTTTAGTGCATGCATTCTTGAACAACTAGTGACTGTTTTCTAATCACTTTTTCTGATACATATTTGTATTTATGGCATAATTTGGACTGGGCTTTGCTTTAATTACAATATTTGAGTCAGGTGAATGGATAGCTACTCATAAATTCAAATTTATTCTAGGTCAAAGGGTTACTTTTGAAGGGTTTTAAGCAAGAAGAGGCATGATACATTTAGTATTTTAGAGCAGGAGATACAATGAGGAGCTTAAACTGTGATGAGTTGGAAAAACAGACAGGAAGGCAAACATCAAAGTAAGTAAACAGATTTTGTCTGTATTACTTTCCCTTTTTTCTTCTATCAAAATTCCCCTAGCAGTCATCACAAAATAATATCTCAAAGTTATTATATTTATTGCTTGTGGGGATATTAACAGAAAAGATCTTAAGCCCTTCATTGCTGACTTTGGGTTATACAGCAATCAAGCTCTAGAGAAAGACATGACTGTGCACAAAGTTCAACAAAATGTCATTTAGACAATAAACATTATCAAACAATAAATGGCATGATATAGGATATAGTGAATGCTCAAACGGAGGGTTGGATTCCATTCTGTTGAGTTGTGAAGGAAGATAGAATAAGCTGAAGCTTGGCAGCAGGGAATATTTGAATAATGAGCAATTCAGCTAGTTGGATGTTAGAGCCAATAATTAATTTACTAAAATGATTAAGATTCATTAAACATCACCTTTTCCTTAAACCCTTTAACTAAATATTCCATATAATTAAGTAGTAAATATTAATGTTTTAGTTTGTTTGGCTTCATGATGGATATGGCTCAAACCATAAGCTGTCAAACCAACTGTGTTAATTTTGATGGAACAACCCTATCAATAAGGTTCAACAAACGTTTGTGTTATCATAACCAGCCATGTGTACGTAGATGACACTGGTTTGGTTTTGTTGTTGTCATTTGTTTTTTGATTATTTTTACATGGAACACACAAGAAGAATAACCTTATTGCAGTGCAAACTTTTCAGAAATACAGGCCTGGCTCTGGGCAATATACCCTAGGGTGTGAACACAAACTGGCATCAATTCTCCCATGGATAGGATATTCGGGATGGTCTATTAAAATCAACAAATCTCCCCTACCTGGGAAGGCAAGACATAACACTAGTGATATGTCTGAATAGGAGCCACAAACACACAGGTTTTGAACTTCCAAGAGTCACTGTTCCCTGCCTATGCCCTGAACTCTAGAGCATATTTTAAAATTTATTTTAAACTATTTCAAAATTTCTGGTGTTCTATTACTTCCAAAGTGTTGGCAGCATTTATACTATATTGTGACTTCATTTTTAGTAAATATTTAGGGCATTTTTACTTAATTTCCTCTCAAAGCAGTCAGAGCCCAAAAAGGGATAACTCTGTGAAATGCAGCATTTTTTCCTCAAATAGTAGCTTAGAAATAGTCTACATTCATGGAAATCTTCAGTATAAATCATAGAATTGTGGACAATTATCTGAATTATGAAGTACATTTAATTTAAAACCATTTTTCTCCAAATGAATATTATGTCCAAATAGCAAGTACCTTAAGAGAGAATTCTAAAATGGAAATACTGACATAAAGTTAACAAAAACAACTCCGGAAGTCAAGATTCTGATAGAAATAAATTGGATTTATGCTTGTGTTGTATACTGTCTATTCCTTGCAAAGGAACAGCTAGGGGAAAATCAGCAATACTTAAAATTCTGTTAAGCTTAATGGATTTGCAGGTTTGAATTTCCGGTTGTGAGTTACATGAAAATCTGCAAAGAAAGCAATATATACAGCTAATTAATTACCAGTATTAGTAATCAACCCCTATATGTTTAAAATTTCTTGAACCCAGAAAAGATGCAAGTTAGTGTGTAATTTTGTAGAAAGTCCATGTAGTGAATAAAAATACTGTGTGCATAGGAACTTCTAATTGTATGTTTTATCTCAGACTTAAACCATTTTTATAAAGCAGAAGTCAGTGGGTAGCCACAGCTGGTTAACAGGAGAAAGCACTTGCTACTGCAGAGAACTCATTCATGAATGGCTTGAGCTGATTTAAAATGGAGAGGATCCTATCACAAGCAAAGCAGCCACTGGGAAGATCTAAATATGTTTTTGTTTTAAGATTACACTGATTTTGACATAAACATCCCACCTTTTTCTTTTTTTTTCTTCCTTCCTTCCTTCCCTTGGATGTCATTTCTGTGAAATTTGAAGCTCTTAAAATCAAGAACTGAAGTCTGGAGAGTATCAAGGGAAGTACAAATGTGTAAAAATATTGACTGCCAGGTTTATCACTAATAATATATTCTCTTAACACCTTGCAAAGTACACTTCCACTGTTATTTGCATTTTGAAGGTTAAAAAACAAATCTATAAACCCATTGACTTCTATAAACTTCTACATAAGGTATCTCAACCAAAATAAAGTTCCATGAGAATTTTGTTTGAGTTTTAACAACTCATTCTTCCATGCCCTCATTCCTCATACTCCCCATCCAATACTCGTCAAAAGACAACTAAGAAATATGGTTAAAATGACACGAAGAAAAAACAATTAATTCTTAGGAACTCTTAGGGTAAAAGTTTAGTGAGTTAAGTTACTCTTAAATTCATTTACTTATATCATTTTCAGGTAATATATGTCCACATATTTTTTAAAATAAAATAAAAACCTAAAATGTTGGCCATTGCCATACCAATCCCACTGTAATTCTTGCTCCTTCAAGTCAACTCATTTTAAGTACTATCATCTGCTTTTTGTTTACTTTCCTTTTGGTATTTAAATTCATGTTTTAAATAACCTAGCATGTTGCTTTGTAGTTTTTTTATAGCTTTGGACTTTTATATATGGACTTATGTCTAATGGATGATTACAATTTAGCTTACATTATACCCCTGAAATAAATGTACCTCTACCAAACCAAAATATCTCAGATCTCATTCATCAACTCATTCCAGTTGATATAAAGGCATGGAAAAGTAAATCTTAGAATATTAGCAAAAGAAGATTTTGTAAAATAGTAACAAGTAAATAGGTAGTGGTTATAGATAGGGATGGATTTAAATGGAATCTACACTAATTACATAAACCACAGAAATCCTATAGTCCTGTCCAAGATTTCTGCAAATTTCTCAGTGCCACTTAATACTATAATTCTGTAGCCTTTTGTCTATATTTACCTTCTACCAAATTGATTGCACTGAGAAACTAGGCCATAGTTTCATTTTCAAAATTAAAAAGAAAAAAAACACTGTCACTGAATATTGATAAGTGAAAAGCCCCTTTCTGCCTAATTTTTGAGATGCTTGTATTTTCATGATCAGAGCATTCTCCTTATGGTCATAGTCTCTCTCCCCCTATTATAGTACACATAAAACATCCTTCTCAACTTATGAGGGAGTATCTCCTAAAAAGCCATCATTGACTGAAAACACTGTAATTCCAAAATACACTTTCCACCTATCCTACCAAACATCACAGCTTACCATAGCCTAGCTTGAACATGCTCAGAAACCTTATATTAGCCTATACTTGGGAAAAATAATTTAACACAGAAACTACTTTTAATGAACCATTGAGTATCTCATGTAATTTATAGAATGCTGTGCTGAAAGTGAAAAACAGATGGCTATATGGGTATAGAATGGTTGTAAGTGTATTGGTTGTTTACCCTCGTGTTTGTATGGCTAAGTGTGAGCTGTGGCTCACTGCCACTGCCCAGAATCAGGAAAGACTATCTTGCTGCTTATCCCTAGCCCAAGGAATATCGACATTTAAAATCTGAAATACAGTTTCCAATTGACTGTATATCACCTTCTGCTACTGTAAAGTAGAAGAATTGTGTCAGACCATCATAATTCAGGGACCATCTGTAGATCCTTCCCTTGCAATAATGCATTTGAATAAAGTCTCTACTTATCTAAGTCCCAATTTGTTTTTTTATCTGATTTTGAGTTTGAGAAACATTATGGATGTTTTATGGTGTTACAGAGACCATATCCTCCAACCTATGATTTTGAATCATGTCAATATTTTTTTCTTTCTTCTTCCTAGCCGCACATCAATTTGCTCCTTAGAATTTGCTAAGAAGTTTTAGCATATGAACCAAATGATTTCCAAGTATCTAGGGAATTTTATTTTTCCAAGTAAGTGCATATTTATATTTCATGAAAATATGAAAATATTCCATACAAGTATTTCATTTGTCAGTTGAGAAGATACTCATTCTACAACTAGACATGGGATTCTGGGTTAATCTTATATATCTGAACATTCCTAGCTGGATAAATCTCAGTTCTTAACATTTTTTTAACTCAGTTGTTACCAAAAACACAAGTTTATAAAAATTTTTTGGGGGCTCCTTGGTGGTTCAGTTAGTTAAGTGTGCAACTTTTGGTTTCAGCTCAGATCACGATCTCATGGTTTTGTGAGTTTGAGCCCCACATTGGGCTCCGCACTGTTAGTGCTTGGGATTCTGTCTCCCTGTCTCTGCCGCTCCCTGACTTGTGCTATCTCTGCCACTTTCAAAATAAATTTTTTTAAAAAAGAAAAACAAATGTGAGAGAGAGAACAAATTGGGGTGGGGCAGAAGGAGAGGGATGAGAGATTATTAAGTGGGCTCGATGCCCAGCCTGGAGCAGTATGTGGGGCTCAACCTCGTGACTGTGAGATCATGGCTTGAGCCTAAATCAAGAGTCAGACGCTAAACAAACTGAGCCATCCAGGCACCCCAGTTTAGAAAATTTAATATAGATTTCCTCAGAATAATACAGATGAGGAAAATTTGATTTAATTCTCCTTGGTAATTTTTTACATAAAAATGTTACGTTAAATATTATCTTCAGGGGAAGATGACATAGTAGGAGGATCCTAGGCTAACTGTGTCCCACAGATACAACTAGGTAACACCCACATCAATGTAAATAACTGAGAAAACAACCTGAAGACTGGTAAAAACAGACTCTCCACAGCTAAATGTACAGAATAGGCCACATCAAAGAGGGCAGGAAGGGCAGAGACACAGTCAGGAACCAAAATGACCCACAGAACTTTTCCAGGGAGGGAGGGATGCTGCTGTTGTGGAGGGAGAGGAGATAACCTCATAGCAAGCATCCAAAGCGTGAAGGGACCTGTATCGAGAAGATGAATCCTCTTTTTTAATTTTTTTTAATGTTTATTTATTTTTGAGACAGAGCATGAACGGGGGAGGGTCAGAGAGAGGGAGACACAGAATTTGAAGCAGGCTCCAGGCTCTGAGCTGTCAGCACAGAACCCGACGCAGGGCTCGAACTCATGGACCGTGAGATCATGACCTGAGCCGAAGTCGGACGCTTAACCGACTGAGCCACCCAGGCGCACTGAGAAGATGAATCCTCTTAACACTAGGCTTTGAAAACCAGAGAGCCTTAACTTCACAATTTCTTATAATCAATGGGTCTTAACACTTGGAACCCTAAAAATCAGCAGGCTTGGCTCTGAGAGTGCCAGAGGACAATAAGAAACTGAGACCCCACTCTAAAAGAGACAGCATAACAAACAGCCCTGTTGAGATACAGAATAGATGAAGCAGTTTGAAAAACACTTGGGGTATAAGGAGATGAGATATGTTTACTAAACTCAGAGCATGTTCTGGAAGGGCAGGGATCTTTGGGAGACTTCTCCAAGAGCAGAAGAGCTGGAAGGTACCACTTCTCTCTTCTGCACCACCCCCGCTTCCCTTCCTAGACACAGGAATACCTTCAGGAACCAGCACAGACCTTTCCACCTAGCTTGCTAAAGGCATGCCCACCCACATATTCTCCTATAGACCTGCCCCACTAAACACATCCTCAGAAGTTTTCTGAAGTGTATGCAAGCCTCATTCCAGACAAGACCAGTGTAACCCCTTGCTAACACTGCATGCCCCACCCCTGAATTCTCCTGTGGAACCACCCCCTCCAACACACTTGCAGCAGCAGTCCATCCAGAGCAGTTACACAAGAATTGCAGTTTGCAAGCAGCCCTGACAGAGGTCAGCAGGACCTCAAAGTGACTCCTGCCCAGGGGAGAGGGGAAGAAAACCACATGTACCAGTTTGTGGTCCTAGAAATGGACTGGGGCAGACACCTATTCTGATTACTGGCCCCACCCACCAATGAAAACTTCTTTGAGTATAATACAAGGAGAGTGCCTGAAGTTCCATAAGACCACAGCTTGCAAATGCCTGGTGTGATCCAACTCAAGATCAAGGTGGACCCAGACTAGTCCATGAACAACCCAAGGACCAAACCTGCCCATAACAGGCAAAGAGGGCCATTGCAGATGACAGGAATGAAGGAAACCAGACTGAAGGAAGCTCCGCCACAATAGTAGGGCACACCCAACACACATAGATGTCTCTGAAGTGCCAGGTTCTAGTGAACAGGGGCTGTTACGCTGCAGTGCACCACAGTACCTCTTATAAGGCTATTAGTTCCAAGAGCAGGAGACACAGCTAACTTTCCCAACATGTAGACAGTCACAGAGAGACAAAATGAGGAGACAGAGAAATATGTCCCAATGAAAGAACAAGACAAAATCACAGCATGAAAGCTAATGAAACATAGCTACTCATTAGACTTGAGAAAAGAATGCAGGGTCTCAGACCCTAAAATGATAAAGAGAAACATAAAAAAAAAATAACAAATCCTAGACGAGGAACTCAGTAAATGAAATTTAAAATACAGTAGAAGAAATAAATAATAGACTAGAGGAAGCAGAAGAATGGATTAGCAACCTGGAATACAGTGTAATGGAAAGCAATCAAGCTGAACCAGACAAAGAAAAAAGACTAATAAAATGAATAGATTTAGGGAACTCAGTGATAGCATCAAACCTAATAACATTCACATTACAGGAACCATGAAAGAAGACAGGGGGAAAGAAAACTTATCTGAAAAGGAATACTTGAAAACTTCCCAAATCTGCAGAAGGAAACAGACATCCAGGTCCAGGAGACCAGAGAGCCCCCAACAAATCAACCCAAGGAGGTCCATGCCAAGACACAATAAGTATAATGGTAAGAAATAGTGATAAAAAAGGAATTTTAAAAGCAGCAAGAGAGGGCTCCCTGGGTGGCTTAGTTGGTTAAGCATCCAAATCTTAATTTCAGGCCATGGTCTCATGGTCATCAGATCAAGCCCTGCATTGGGCTCCGTGCTGAGCATGGAGCCTGCTTGGGATTTTCTCTCTCCCTGCCCCACCCCACTCTCTCTCTCTGCCCTATTCTGCTCTTCTTCTGCTCACACTCTTTTTCTCAATATATATAAATACACACACGCACACATATTTTAAAGCAGCAAGATAAAATAGTTACATACAAGGGAAACCCCATTAGCTATCACATTTTTCAGGCCAGAAGGGAGTGGTATGATATATTCAAAGTACTGGGGGGACCCAAAAACAAAAACAAAAAACCCTGCAGCCAAGAACACTGTATACAGAAATTCTATCATTCAGAATAGGACAGATAAAAAGTTTCCATACAAACAAAAATTAAAGGAGTTCATGATCACTATACCAGCTTTAAAAGGTCTGTTAACGGAAACTCTTTGAGTGGAAAGGAAAAACCTTAAGCAGGATTAAGAAATGTAAGAAGTAAAAGAGAGATAAAATTAGTATATCTGTAAAAGTCAGTCAAGGGGTTCACAAAATAAAAGGATATAAATTAGGACATGATATACCTAAAATATATGTGGGGTAGTGAGGACTAAAACTTTAGTGCTTTTAGAATGAGTTCAAGCTTAAGCAACAATTAACTTAATGCAGACTGATATATGCATAATATGCTGTCAATAAACATAATGGTAACCACAAATAAAAAACTGGTGATATATATCCAAAAATTAAGGGAAAGAAATCCAACTCTATCACTGAACAAACCAGCAAACCATGAGAGAAGGAGCAAGAGAGGAACAGAGAAGATCTACAAACACAACCATAAAACAAATAACAAAATGGCAATAAGTACATACCTATCAATACTTGGAATGTAAATAGAATAAATGCTCCAATCAAAAGACACAGAGTAACAGAATGAATTTAAAAAAAAAGGAAAGACCCATTGATAGGCTGCCTATAAGATGCTCATTTCAGACCTAAAGACACCTGAAGATTAAATGTGAAGAGGTAGAGGGGAGTTCAGTCGGTTAAGCATCTGACTTTGGCTCAGGTCATGGTCTCACAGTCCATGAGTTCAAGCCCCGCATCAGTCTCTGTGTGGACAGCCCAGAACCTGGAGCCTGCTGCAGATTCTGTGTCTCCCTCTCTCTCTGCCCCTCTCTCACTCACACTCTGTCTCTGTCTCTGTCTCTCTCTCTCAAAAATAAATAAACGTTAAAAAAAATTAAATTGAAGAGGTAGAGAAGAACTTATCTTGCAAATAGAAGTGAAATAAAGGCCAGGGTAGCAAAACTTATATTGGACAAAATAGACTTTAAAACAAAGATTGTACAAGAGACAACAAAGGACACTACATCATCATAAAGGTAACAATCCAAAAGGGAGATACATACCTATCCTTCTCAAGCTATTCCAAAAAATAGAAAGGGAAGGAAAACTTCCAGACTCATTCTATGAAGCCAGCATTACTTTGATTCCTAAACCAGATGGAGACCCAGTAAAAAAAGAACTACAGGCCAATATCCCTGATGAATATGGATGCAAAAATTCTCAGTAAGATATTAGCAAATCGAATTCAACAGCATATAAAAAGAATTATTCACCATGATCAAGTGGGATTCATTCCTGGGATGCAGGGCTGGTTCAACATTCGCAAATCAATCAATGTCATAGATCACATTAATAAAAGAAAAGATAAGAACCATATGATCCTGTCAATCGATGCAGAAAAGGCCTTTGATAAAATTCAGCACCGTTTCTTAATAAAAACCCTTCAGAAAGTCGGGATAGAAGGAACATACTTAAACGTCATAAAGGCCATTTATGAAAAGCCCACAGCTAACATCATCCTCAATGGGGAAAAACTGAGAGCTTTTTCCCTGAGATCAGGAACACGACAGGGATGTCCATTCTCACCGCTGTTGTTTAACATAGTGTTGGAAGTTCTAGCATCAGCAATAAGACAACAAAAGGAAATCGAAGACATTAAAATTGGCAAAGATGAAGTTAAGCTTTCACTTTTTGCAGATGACATGATATTATACATGGAAAATCCGATAGACTCCACCAAAAGTCTGCTAGAACTGATACATGAATTCAGCAAAGTCGCAGGATACAAAATCAATGTATAGAAATCAGTTGCATTCTTATCCACTAATAATGAAGCAACAGAAAGATGAAGAAACTGATCCCATTCACAACTGTACCAAGAAGCATAAAATACCTAGGAATAAACCTAACCAAAGATCTAAAAGACCTGTATGATGAAAACTATAGAAAGCTTATGAAGGAAATTGAAGGAATGGAAAAACATTTCGTGCTCATGGATTGGAAGAATAAATATTGTTAACATGTCAATACTACCTAAAGCTATCTACACATTCAATGCAATCCCAAAATTACACCAGCATTCTTCCCGAAGCTCGAATAAGCAATCGTAAAATTTGTATGGAAACACAAAAGGCCCCAAATAGCCAAAGTAATTTTGAAGAAGAAGACCAAAGCAGGAGGCATCACAATCCCAGACTTTAGCCTCTACTACAAACCTGTAATCATCAAGACAGCATGGTTTTGGCACAAAAACAGACACATAGACCAATGGAATAGAATAGAAACCCCAGAACTAGACCCACAAACGTATGGCCAACTCATCTTTGACAAAGCAGGAAAGAACACCCAATGGAAAAAAGACAGTCTCTTTAACAAAAGGCGCTGGGAGAACTGGACAGCAACGTGCAGAAGATTGAAACTAGACCACTTTCTCACACCATTCACAAAAATAAACTCAAAATGGATAAAGGATCTGAATGTGAGACAGGAAATCATCAAAACCCTAGAGGAGAAAGCAGGAAAAAACCTCTCTGACCTCAGCCACAGCAATTTCTTATTTGACACATCTCCAAAGGCAAGGGAATTAAAAGCAAAAATGAACTATTGGGACCTCATGAAGATTAAAAAGCTTCTGCACAGCAAAGGAAACAATCAACAAAACTAAAAGGCAACCAACGGAATGGGAAAAGATATTTGCAAATGACATATCAGACAAAGGTCCAGTATCCAAAATCTACAAAGAGCTCACCAAACTTCACACCAGAAAAACAAAAATCCAGTGAAGAAATGGGCAGAAAACATGAATAGACACTTCTCTAAAGAAGACATCCAGATGGCCAACAGGGACCTGAAAAGATGTTCAACATTGCTCCCCGTCAGGGAAATACAAATCAAAACCACACTCAGATATCACCTCACGCCAGTCAGAGTGGCCAAAATGAACAAATCAGGAGACTATAGATGCTGGAGAGGATGTGGAGAAACGGGAACCCTCTTGCACTTTTGCTGGGAATGCACACTGGTGCAGCCGCTCTGGAAAACAGTGTGGAGGTTCCTCAAAAAATTGAAAAGAGATCTACCCTATGACCCAGCAATAGCACTGCTAGGAATTTACCCAAGGGATACAGGAGTGCTGATGCATAGGGGCACTTGTACCCCAATGTTTATAGCAGCACTCTCAAGAATAGTCAAATTATGGAAAGAGCCTAAATTGGCTCTTTCTGACAAATGGCTCAACTGACAAATGGATAAAGAAATTGTGGTTTATATACACAATGGACTACTACTTAGCAATGAGAAAGAATGAAATATGGCTTTCGTAGCAACATAGATGGACCTGGAGAGTGTTATGCTAAGTGAAATAAGTCACAGAGAGAAAGACAGATACCATATGTTTTCACTCTTATGTGGATCCTGAGAAACTTAACAGAAATCCATGGGGGAGGGGAAGAAAGAAAAAGAGTTTAGAGAGGGAGAGAGCCAAAGCATAAGAGACTCTTAAAAACTGAGAACAAACTGAGGGTTGATGGGGGTGAGAGGGAGGGAAGGGTGGGTGATGGGTATTGAGGAGGGCACCTTTTGGGATGAGCACTGGGTGTTGTATGGAAACCAATTTGACAGTAAATTTCATATTAAAAAAATAAATGAAATTAAAAAAAACAAAAGGAAGATAAAAAATTGTAAATATTTATGGTCCCAACATAGTAGCACTCAAATGCATAGTAGTTATTAACAAACATAAAATAACTGACAGTAATACAATTACACCAATGGATAGATCATCTAAACAAAATCAATAAGGAAACACTGGGTTTGAATGATGCACTAGACCAGATGGTATTAACAGACATATTCAGAACATTCCATCCTAAAATAGCAGAATACACATTATTTTCAAGTGCACATGGAACATTCTCTAAAATAGATCTCATATTGGGCTAGAACACAAGCCTCAACAAATTGAGAAATATCAAAGTCATACCATACATCCTTTCTGACCACAACACTATAAAACTAGAAGTCAACCACAAGAAAAATCTGGAAAGAATTTCACAAATGCACGGAGGTTAAGATATCAAAGGGGAAATTCAAAAATACATGGAGACAAATGAAAATAAAAACACAATGATCCAAAATCTTCAGGAAGGGGCAAAGGCTGTTTTAAGACGGAGGTGTATAGCAACAAAGGCCTACCTCAAGAAGAAAAATTTCAAATAACAACCTAACCTTAAACCTAAGGGAACTAGAAAAAGAAGTATATAAAATGTCCCAAACCCATGAAAAGAAGTAAATAATACAATTTGGAGCTCAAATAAACAAAATACATACTCAAACAAATAATAGAGGAGATCAATGAAATCAGGAGCTGATTCCTAAAAAGATCAACAAAACTGATAAACTTTTATCCCGAGACAGAGACAGACCGGGGTGGGTGGGGGGGGGCGGGGAGATTCAAAGAAACAAA
Organism: Panthera pardus; assembly: GCF_024362965.1. Classification (NCBI taxonomy): domain Eukaryota; kingdom Metazoa; phylum Chordata; class Mammalia; order Carnivora; family Felidae; genus Panthera; species Panthera pardus. The sequence goes on from NW_026526810.1 coordinate 83,893,158, forward strand.
GTAAAAAAATTATAGAGGAGAATAAAACAACAACACAGAAATAAAAAGTATTATAAGAGAGTATTATGAAAAATAATAAGACAACAAATTGGACAAACTAAAAGAAATGGATAGGGGCGCCTGGGTGGCGCAGTTGGTTAAGCGTCCGACTTCAGCCAGGTCACGATCTCGTGGTCCCTGAGTTCGAGCCCCGCGATGATCTCGCGGTCCGTGAGTTCGAGCCCCGCGTCAGGCTCTGGGCTGATGGCTCGGAGCCTGGAGCCTGTTTCTGATTCTGTGTCTCCCTCTCTCTCTGACCCTCCCCCGTTCATGCTCTGTCTCTCTCTGTCCCAAAAATAAATAAAAAACGTTGAAAAAAAATTTAAAAAAAAAAAAAAAAAAAAAAGAAATGGATAGATTCCTAGAAACATATGTCCCAAAATGGAATCATAAAGAAATAGAAAATTTGAACAGACCAATTACCAGCAATGGAATTGAATCAGTAATGAAAAAAAACTCCCCCCAAAACAAAAGTCTAGGACCAGATCGCTTCACAGTTAAATTCTTCCTAACATAGAAGATTTAATAACTGTTCTTATTAAACTTTTCCCCAAAAATAGAAGAGAAAGGAAAGCTTCCAGATTCATTCTATGAGGTCAGCATTACCCTGATACCAAAAAAGACAAAAATACTACCAAAAAGAACAAACAAAAGTACGCCCAAAAAACCTATAGTCCAATATCTCCAATGAACATATATGCAAAAATCTTCAAGAAAATAGTAGTAAGCCAAACCCAACAATATATTTAAAAAAATTATTCACCATGGTCAAGTTGAATTTATTCTGGGGATGTAAGTATGGTTCAATATTCACAAATCCATCAAGGTGATATATCACATCAACAAGAGAAAGAATAAAAATTATATTATCATTTCAATAGATGCATACAAAGCATTTAACAAAGGACAACATTCACTGATGGTAAAAATCCTTAACCAAGTATGTTTAGAGGGAACATGCCTCAACATATAAAAAGGCTATACATGAAAAACCCTCAGGTGACATCATACTCAATGTGGAAAAACTGACAGCTTCTCCACTTGTCAGGAACAAGACAAGGATATCCATTCTCACCATTTTTATTCAACATAGTACTTGAAGACCTAGCCACAGCCATCAGACAACTAAAAGTATCAAAAGGCATCCAAATTGGTAAGGAAGGAAGAAGTAAAACTGTTACTATTTGCAGATATCATGATATTGTATACACAAAACCCCAAACCCTCCACCACAAAACACAGGATTACTAAATGGATTCAGTAAAGTCACAAGATACAAAATCAATATACAGAAAAATTCTGGGTTTCTATACACTAAAAATGAAGTAGCAGAAAGAAAAATTAACAAATCAATCCCATTTACAATTGTACCAAAAATAATAAAAAACCTAGGTAAACTTAGCCAAGGAGGGGAAAAGTTATACTCTGAAAAGTATAAAACACTCATGAAATTCAAGATGACACAAATGGAAAGATAAGTCATCCTCATGGATTGGGAGTATAAATATTGTTAAAATGTCCATAGCACCCAAAGCAATCTACAGATTTAATGACATCCCTATCAAAATACAAATAGCATTTTTCACAGAACTAGAAGAAACAAGTCTAAAATTTGTATGAAACCACAAAAAAATGAATATCCAAAGAAATTTTGAAAAAAAAGAATAAATATGAAGTATCACAATTCCAGATTGTACTGTAGTACTATACCATAAAGCTGTAGTTCTGTTCTATTCTATTCTATTCTATTCTATTCTATTCTATTCTATTCAGCTGTAGTAATCAAAACAGTATGGTATTGGTATAAAAACAAACACAGATCAATGGAATGGAATAGAGAGCTCAGACATAAACCCATGCTTATATGGTCAATGAATCTGTAACAAAGGAGGCAAGAATATACAATTGGAAAAAAGACAGCCTTTCTTTTTAAGATTTATTTATTTTTGAGAGAAAGAGAGAGAGAATGAGAATGAGTGGGGAAGGGGCACAGAGGGAGAGAGAGAATCCACTCAGGGCTAGATCTCACATGACCTGAGCAGAAAATCAAGAGTTGGACACTAAAATAACTGAGCCACCCAGGCACCCCAAAAGGCAGACTTTTTAACAAATAATGTTGCAAAAACTAGACAGCTACACATGAAAGAAACTGCACCACTTTCTTATACCGTGCGTAAAAATAAACTCAAAATGGAATAAATACTTAAGTGTGAGACCTGAAACCATAAAAATCCCAAAAGAAAGAACAGGTGTAATTTCTCTGTTACTGCTCATGCCAACATTTTTCTGGATCTGTCTCCTGAGGCAAAGGAAACAAAAGCAAAAGTAAAATATTGGGACTACATCAGAATAAAAAGCGTCTACATAACTAAAGAAACAATCAACAGAATAAAATGACACCCTGTTGAATGGGAGAAGATATTTGGAAATGACATATCTAGTAAAGGGTTAGCATCCTCAATATATAAAAGTCTTATACAACTCAAACTGACAAAGAGTCTAATTAAAAAATAAGCAGAAGACATAGACAATTCTCCAAAGAAGACATACATACAGATGGCAAACGGACGCATGAAAAGATGCTCAATATCACTCATTATCAGGGAAATGCAAATCAAAATCACAGTGAGATACTACCTGACACCTGTTAGAATAGAATGGCTAAAATAAAAAATATGGTGCACCTAGGTGGCTCAGTCAGCTGGGTATCTGACTTCAGCTCAGGTCTTGATCTCACAGTTCATGAGTTTGAGCCCGGCATAGAGCTCTCTGCTATCAGTGGAGAGCCTGCTTTGTGGTGCTTCTGTCTCCCTGTCTGTCTCTCCCTCCCTCTCTCTCTCTCTTTCAAATATAAACAAACATTAAAAAAGAATACAAGAAGCAACATTTGTTGACAAGGATGTGGAGTAAAAGTAAACTTCATGCACTGTTGGTGGGAATGCAAACTGGGGCAGCCACTGTGTAAAACATTATAAAGGTTCCTCAAAAATTAAAAAATGGGATTACAGATGGCCTGGTAATTCCACTGCTGGGTATTTACCCAAAAAATACAAAGACACTAATTCAAAAAGGTATATGCCGTCCTGTGTTTATTGCAGCATTATTTACAATAGCCATATCATAGAAGCAACCTAAGTGTTCATCCACAGATGAGTAAAGAAGAGGTGATATATATGCAGTGGAATATTGGCAAGCCATAAAAAAGAATTAAGTCTTGCCATTTGCAACAATATGGATGGACTTGAGGGTAAAATGCTGAGTGAAATGAAAGAAAAAAATACATACCATATGATTTCACTTATATGTGGAATTTTAGAAACAAAACGAACAAAGACATAAAGAGATAAAAAAAAAAAACCTGACTTTTAACTACAGAGTACTAATGGTTATCCGATGGGAGGTGGATGGGGGGATGGGTAAAATAGATGAAGGGGTCTAAGAGTGCAATTATCATGATGAGCAATGAGTAATTTATAGAACTGTTGAATCACTATTGTACACCTGAAACTAACATAACATTGTATATTCATTATACTGGAATTTTTTAAAAAAGCTAGAGATTTTATGTATATAATGCTATACATCAACAACAATAAAAGAAACATAAATAAATATTGTTTCTTACGACTTGCAAAAATTACTCCAAAATTGTATTGCTGCCCCTATTTCAATACTAATACATTTCTTAATTTTTTTAATTTTTTTTTTTAATTTTTTTTTTTTTTAACGTTTATTTATTTTTCAGACAGAGAGACACAGCATGAACGGGGGAGGGGCAGAGAGAGAGGGAAACACAGAATCGGAAGCGGGCTCCAGGCTCTGAGCCATCAGCCCAGAGCCCGACCGGGGCTCAAACCCGCGGACCGCGAGATCGTGACCTGAGCCGAAGTCGGACACTTAACCGATTGAGCCACCCAGGCGCCCCAACATTTCTTAATTTTTAATAGTTATTGATCACTTATATTCTTTGACCTATTTACAAAGGATTTTACATTAACTCATCATGTTTTCTATTTCAAATAAACATGCTTTACACATTATAAGACTATTAGTAGAAAAAAATTCTTGGAATACTAATAATGAAAAGGTATCTATGGACAGTTTCAATCTGTGCTGCATTCAACAAAACGTTGTGTTAAATTTATTGGTTCACAACCCAGATTTAGCTTCCAGAAAAATAGAAAGATCTTACATAGGTAATTGTCACTAACAGTAAGTGAAATTATAAAGAAAGTAATACTATTTTCTGTCACCTTTAATTATATTGGATGTACAGAATTAAAAAAAAAAATTGTTACTTCAAGTCATTGTTTGCTTCATTACCAAAGCTGTATTATATAGACATGTATTAAGCTTGGAGCAGTGCATACACACACACACACACACACACACACACACACACACACACACACACCTCACTTCTGTCTTAGGTTCCCATTCTCACAGTTCCAAGTCAGTCCCAAGACCTGTATAACCTAAAAGTTCTTATTCTGGAAAGTACTCCCTGCTGACGCTATCAATTCTAGACTGCAACTGGTAGCTATTCTGTATGAGAGGTTTCAGAGGCTCAGGGAAGACCTCCATATTATACACCTAACTAGTCAGCACAAATGAGGACTAATCTACACTTGGCAGCAAGGTGGGAAACCTCAAGACTTTCAAGGAATGCCAAATGCTATAGACAGTCTGGGCCTCATCAAACTCTACTGGCTCCAACTGGCTCTTTGTGCCAGGATGACTTGGCTATGGATTTTGGTGGGGCTTGGCTGCCCAGCAAGGTCTGAGTGACAGCTGCCAATCTGAAGGTGTCCTAAAGTTGTGCATAACCTATGGATAATTTACGCTACTGTTGCTGCCACTGTTCCTCGGGCTGTTACACCTTACAATATAGCCCTCACCTTGCCATACAGACTCTGCAGGCACTCCAGTCTACAGTCTTTGTGCAGGGGCAGGAGACCCTGACTGCCTCTATCCTGACTGCAGCACCTCCCCAACCCAGGAGCAAAAAAAAAAAAAGGGGGGGGGAGGGGGGAGAACGTTTGTTCCCACTCATCCAAATCATGCCTTCAAACTTGGCTGTAAACATTATAGGAATGGTGCTGGAGATAGACATCTCCAAGTTGCAGCACATACTGGTGTCTCCTGAATCTTTCAACTCCAAGATGGACAAAACTGTCAGTTCTATAGGTTCATCATGACAACAAAGAGGCTGTTCAGAAGATGGACAAAGAAAAACTATCTCTCAGACAAGAAAAAAAACAATTTATTAATTAAAAAATTATTTTTAACATTAATTGATTTTTGAGAGAGAGATGCAGAACATGAGTGGGGGGGGAGGGGGAGGGAGAGAGAGAGAGAGATACAGAATTTGAAGCAGGCTCCAGGCTCTGAGCTGTTTGTTAGCACAGAGCCCAATGCAGGGCTTGAACTCAAGAACTGCAAGACCATGACCTGAGCTAAAGTCAGACACTCAACCGACTGAGCCACCCAGGCACCCCAAGGAAAAAACAATTTAAAAGCCAAATACCTCTTATAAAATTCGGCTCAAGGTCTGAAGACTTCCCAGATTATCCTGTGAAACTCAATACCAGGAATTACTGATTGCAAATTTAATAGGACATTTTTTAAATCTAAAGGTCAATTATGAAGTGCCTAAAATTTTTCTTCTTTTTTTTCTTTTCTTTCCTTTCCCTTTTCTTTCTTGCCTTCTTGCTTTAGAATTTTTCAATTAAAAATAATATATTCTCTGGTTTCTGCTATGGTCCAGGGTTATTTTTTGTTTCCTCTTGTGGGTTTTGATATTTCTCCCATAGATTTGTTGTATTTGATATACCCAAGTTTTAAGTTTCCCAATAAAGAAAATAAGTCTCCATTAAAAAAAAAAAGTTCTCATTCTAGTTCTAAGTATACACTTAAAGACCATCACTGGGAGAATTACCTTAGACTTCCTCATACTATCCTCCCTTTATAATACTTTCTACAATATATTTACTTCTCTGTGTCTAATCTAGTTTTTCTTTGTCTTCAAAATTAGCACCTCTTTTTACAGATGGTCTACTTTGCTTTATCCATATAATGAGGTAGGAAGGCTACAGAGCCTGGCTGGCTAAGATTTAAGAAAAGAATGTTTGCAGCCTGGGAAATGGCTGGTTGAGAGGCAGCAAATCTGACCAAGAAAACCAGGTCTCCTTTGAAATATCAAGGCTGAAAACAGACAGACCTTGCCTATGAATCAACATGGTTTCCCATTCTGTAAATGCTTAATGTAAAGTAGAAAAACCATCTCCTTCTTATGACATATACACTGCCCCCTCATGTTTGGTCTGCCTGCCTGCACATCACTACTCTGATTGTACTGTTCCCCCCATAATTTATGAGTATGCTTTCTTCCTGCTTTTGAAACTACACACTTTACCCTGCACCCTTTGAAATATACTGATAAGATTCTCAATAAAAACAAACTGGAGAAGAGCTTTGCTTGGTGACATCACCACTTGAGCGCTTTGCCCCCTTGCTCTCTCCTTTCTGATTCAGCAGTCCAGAATAATCTGTCATTCGCCATCCCAGGGTTTGCTGGCCAAACCCAGCAATGAGGTTATAATAAGTTTTTAATTCCAGAATTACAATTATTATTATTTTTCTTCTTTCAAATAAGCCTATACATTTTTCATACCATCCTGGTCTTGTCTCATACTTTACTTTCCTCTATGATTTTACTGATTCTTGCTATGAAATATCCTTTTTTATTGCTACTATGCTATTTTTTTATTGAACTACATATTGTCTTATTTTGTCTATTCCTCAAGATGATTTATTTTTACATGCGATTTATAATGATTCTTACGCTGAACATATTTTCAGTGAGTGTTATCCATGAGATACTATGCACCCTGGAATCTGAATATGTTTTTATAATATTTCTCTTTCTGAGCTTTATGGTTTTACTCATGCCAAGTAAGTTTTAATGTTGACTTTTTAGTTGTTTCCAACCACCTCATTCATTGTAGGGCAACTTCACACTTGTTTCCCATGCAATCCTGTAAGTATGATTTATTATAGGTTATTATTATCTTACAGTCCAGGATAGGTAGCCAATCTTGTTGTCTCCTAGTATAAGAAATAAAGTTATCTAATTTCTTGATCTCAAACAATAGACAATTTCGTGGCTCCTGGCATCATTTATCTAGCTTAATCTAGCTCCCTACAAGCAAAATAGTATTTTCCTTCTATCCTTCCTGTGACAGTGCCTAAACTGTAACTTCCAGACTTTAGGAATTATACCAAGTTCCGTTTCATTGATGATCTAAAGTTTGACCCTGTTCATCACTATGATGATGATATTCTCCTTTACTTGTGTCACCTAGAGTTCATTTTTTCTTAGTGACATTTTCCTATTTTTTTTAAATCCATTCCAATGGAAAGAAGAGTGATTAAATGAGAAAGAAAGAACAATGGGCAGAAGGGCCATTAAGATAGGCTTTGATATCTTAAAGTTCTCAAGTATTTAGCCTCAAACTAAACTCTCAACCCTATTTCTTCCAAACAAGCTGACCATTACCTCTGCCCTAATTATCTCCTGTTTCTTTTATCCTAGTATACTTTTAACACAAATATCCTTGTGAATCATTATTCCCTCCAAACTCCAACCAGCTCAAATATCCATTAATTTGGTAGTTCTTCCTTGAAAACTTACCTAAAATTGAACCTTCTTGTCTATGTGTTGCACTTCCCCTCATCATTCTCCCCAAAGTTATTCAGTTATATTCATTAATATTACATATGTATCTCCTTTTTTTATTTTTAGTCTTCCCTCATTAAAATGCCAGCTTCATGATGGCAGGGACTTTGAATTATATGTCACTGCTATGGCCCCAGAACACAGTGGAATCATGACTCTTTGTTAATATTTTATGATGATCATAAATGCATAGTTAGTAAAGTGTCATTAATTAAACATATACATCCTTTCTTAGAAGAGTACATAATTCTTTTTAAATTTGGACTGTGGAGATCATCTCAGTTTTTATTGAAAATAATCTCCAGATCATTTATTTTTTTATTGGTTATTAATCTTCTTTTCTAGTATAAGAAAAATGATCAAAAAGTATCTTGCTTAAGTTAGAATTTCAAAGCCTATAATGAGTTCCTTTTACATTTTTATGGCATCCAGCCAGTAGACAATCAGTGGAATCATAAAATATTTATTTTTAAGAACTCAAAAGGAATAAAAGAAAAAAAATCAATGGTCTTTGTTTCCAGCTCTCCAGAGGAAATCATTGTTCATATTTGCAATACCACATCCATTTTTAAAGCCAAATAGAGGAAAATACTAGATAAAAAGGTATCTGATTCCCAGGATGTCCACAAATAAGTCGCCAAACAAGAACCAAAAATCCTCAATACCAAAGGACAACTTCAAAATTTTAAGAAGAAATATATTGATAATAGGGCAAATTGTTATCAAAATACACCATATTTTAAAAACATCTTTCAAAATTCAAAATTGCCTTATTTTCACTATTTGTGTTGAATCCCATAGTTCCATTTCTATTCAAAAACAAAGCTGTTATGCCATGATGCAAGGAATGAGGATTTGGTCTCATTTTCTTGAGCTCTTCCATGTCCTGCAGAGTCTGTTGATTGATATATATCTATTTATGTGTGCTCCAAACTATAAAAAGGCCACAATTCAAACAACATATCATATAAGTAAATGATGCTTATATTTTTTTATCAAAATTTTATTTGTTATAAAAGAAAATCAATATCCCTTATTCAAAAATAAGGATTAAGAATAACCTAAATATACTTTTTTGGAATTCCCCCAAATTTCTTTCATTTGTATAGACATAATAATGTCAGTATTTTTCTGTTGGTGAACTAACTTACAGAGCTATATTCCATGACTTCAATGACACTAGAGGAACACATGAATCAGGGAAAGTTCTTTATCTAAATATAACAGGATTTATCATTAAAGCAGCCCTATTGGTCTATCCTAATTATTCCTCCAGAAATGTTACCAAAGAAGAAAGCCCATCATTGTCAATCAAAATTATTTTCAAAATATATTTAGATGCCGTGTTATTTCTTGATTTATACTTTGTCTCCAAACACAAAGAGGAAAACAGTATAGCAAAGATTACCATATACTCACATTAACCAGATTTTTCCCCAAATTATAAAGACATCCAGATGTTTTAAAAATTGTAATGTTTAAATTTTAAGGTCAGCAGAATTTGGACAACTCAAAGAAAATAATGAATCTACTTAGAAATATTAGATTTCTAATCTATTAGAAATCTATCAGAAAATAGTAAATCTATCCATGTTGGAGATTGTTTCTCCTGCTATTCTTTTACCTGTGGTAACTCATTCTTCTCTTTCAGTGCTTATTACACATGAACATTTCCATTGATTAGAAATGGCTCACAACTCTTTGTCAGCATGTGAGCACTGTTATGCTTGATTCAAGGATCAAATACAAAGATATTCTAAAGGAAATAAGGTGGACTCTGATTAAGTAAATTCCTTAAAGGCAAACATAGGGCTAAAATCACAGCTGTCTTCTATTTTATTTTCTTCTATAAACATTGATTCTCAGAATGCAGTTGTGTGTGTGCGTGTTATAGCTCATAACTAAAGTTATTTTGTGTTTCAATGAAAAGTAAAATCACAGAAAATGATTTCTCTTTATTTCTGTATGCCAAGTTACCTTTACAAGTGAACTTTGCCCCCCCCCAAATCCACAGAATTCTGAAGAATGAATAAACAGATGTGTATTTATTTTCATGTTGGATGAAATCCTTGATAAGGGACAGTATTATGAAAGAAAAAAATTAAAGAGCAAATATAAAATGGTTTTTACAAAGATAATCTTATAATGGCTATAAATAACTATTACTATTCAAAGCAATAAAGTCTTAGTAGATATAACAAGACTTGGTATAGGTTAGAAATACTGGATGTTTGGATAAAAAATATTGAATATCTAAAAGACCTTGCATAACTGTCATTTACTCCACAGAACCTATTATTTTGTGATTAAAAGTTACATTTTCAAAAAATACTTTTAATTATAATTACATTCATATAGATGCTATAATTTGGAGCCCTAATACTGCCATCTTTTCTTTAGCTGCTACTATATGTTACATCAGAATCATTCTTTTATATTTAAGACATAAGAGCTTTTATAACAACTCCATTACACATAGTACTGTGGATAATTATTCATAGACTAGTATTTAGGAACAGTTACATGGTTATCATTAGAATCATCTGCTCATTCACATACAATGTCCTTGAAATGAACAGACCCAAAAAATAATAAGACTTTTAAAATGCACTTATACAGAGATTAACTGTCTAATGTGAATATAAATGTTATGGAGCCAATTCAAAAGCTTGAGATACTAATTGTGTGGATATTTCATTTGAAAGCTGTGGTGCTTGAAGTACTTGGACATACTTTATTTCTTTAAATGAATCTATTGGAAGCCAAAATTCTACCTATATTATATGAAACAGTTAAGCATTCATAAATTTAACTAACATATTTTAGATAGCTACATGCATATAGATTTGATAAATGAATGTTGCAAAAGTAAAAAAGATGGCAAAATAATTGCTTTTTAACAATAACAATCAGAAAATGCTATCAAATCAATGTAAAAAGTCAGTTTCAGTTCAAGATGGCGATGTAGGAAGATTTTGAATTTGAACTTAACTCCTCCATGGAACACACAAATTACACATATTAATAGAACAATTCTTTTTGAATAACTGAGGGATGACCGAATAGCTACTGAAGAACCAAAGACAGAATAGTAAGAAGACAGCAAGAGAGATGGTTTAAAGGAGTAACTAGCATATACAGCCACAGCTCCAACCAGCCAACTAAAGTCACCAAGCATACAAGGTCTGCACAGGGGACACCATACAGACCACTCCTTCAACTTTAGGAAAAGAAACTCTTTAACTTAAGCCATAGAAACAAACACAGAAAGTCAAGAAAAATGGGGAGGCAGAGGAATACATTTAAAAAGAAGGAAAAGGAAAAAAAAATCAAAAAAAGAACTAAATGAAACAGAGATGATAAACAATATGCCTGATAAAAAACTTAAAGTGATGATGATAAAGATAGTCAGTGGGTTGGGGAAAAGAGTAAAAGAACTCAATTAGACCTTCATTAAGGGCTAGAAAATAATAAAAAGAATAAATAAGAACTAAATAATACAATAATTAAAATTAAACACATACACACACCATAGGGAATTAACAGTAGATTAGAGGATGCAGAAGAATGTACAGTGATTGGTGAGATGGGATAGTGGAAAGAACACAAACTGAATGGAAATAAGATAAAACAAATTTTAAAAACATAAGGATATATTAAGAGATTGCATGGACAACCTCAGGTGAAAAACTCACATTATAGGGGTTGCAGAAAAAGGAGAGATGTAGAAAATTCATTTGAAGAAATAAGAAGTGAAAATGTCACAAACCTATGGAGTGAAATAGACATCCAAGTCCAAGAAGACCAGAGACTTCCTAACAAGATGAACACAAGAAGGCCCATGCCACAGCACATAATAATGAAAAAATTAAAGGTTAAAGATAAAAAGAGAATCTTAAAATTAGCAAGAGAAAAACAAACAGTTACCTACATGGGGAAAACCTATAAGGATATTAGCTGATTATTCAGCAGCAAATTTGCAAGCTGAGGAAGTGGTATGATATATTCATAGTACTGAAAGGGGGGAAAAACCGACAACTAAGACTACTCTAACCAACAAGTCTTTCATCCAGATTTGAAGGAGAAATAATGAGTCTCCCAGACAAACAAAAGATAAAGGCATTTGTCACCACTATAATAGCCTTACCTGAAATATTAAAAGAACTTCTTTAAGTGGAAAAGGGATAGCCAACATTAGACATAAGAAAAATGTGAATAAAAGGATGTAAAATGTGACAACATATACATAAAGTGTGGACAAGGGAGTAAAATGTGAAGAGAAGGGGAAAAAAGAAAAATAGAGACTTTTGTCTTTTTCTCTTAAGAATGTGTTTGAACTTAAATGACCATCAAATTAATATGGACTGATATTTACTTGGGATATTATATAGGAACCTCATGGTAACCATAAACTCAAAACCTATAATACATAAAAAAGAAAAAGAAAATCAAGCAAAATACTATAGATACTCATTAATCACAAAGAAGGAGAGTAAAAGAATAAAGGAACAAAGAAGGACCAGAAAACAAATTTTAAAAATGGAAATAAGCGATATTTATCAGTAATTACTTTAAATGTAAAAGGCTTAAATGCTCCAATCAAAAGACATAGAGTGGCAGAATGAAACAACAACAACAAAGTTTATTTATATGCTATCTATAATAGACTCATCTCAGACCTAAAGCTGCATACAGACTAAAAATGAAGGGGTGGAAAAGCCAGGGTAGCAATACTTAAACAAAATAGACTTTAAAACAAGGACTACAAAAAGGGGCATTACATAATGATAAAAATATCAATCCAACAAGAGGATACAACAGTTGTAAATATCTATGCACCCAACACTGGAGCCACCCACACACATAAAGCAAATATGAATGAACATAAATACAGAAATTGATAGTAATATAACAAGAGTGGGGACTTTAACACTCCACTTACATTAATGGGTAGATCATGCAGACAGAAAATCAGTAAGGAAAAAATATCTTTAAATGACACATTAGGCCAGAAGGACATAACAGGTAAATGCACAACATTCAATCCCAAACAATAGAATACACATTCTTGTCAGGTGAACATAGAATAGAATAGATCACATACTAGGTTTAACACAAGCCTCAGTAAATTGAAAATGAGTGAAAACATACCATGCATCTTTTCTGACCACAGTGCAAAACTAGAAACAAGTCACACACACACACAGGAAATTACACAAACACATGGAGGCTAAAGAATATATTATCTAGCCAATGAATCAATGAAGCAATCAAAGAAGAAAAAAAAAATACATGGAGACAAATAAAAATGAAAACACAGCTGTCCAAGATACTTGGGACACAGTGAAGTATCAGTGTGAAAGCAGTTCTAAGAGGGAAGTATACACAAATACAGGCCTGTCTGAATAAACAAACAAATAAAAACTTCAAATAAACAATCAAACCTTATGCCTAACTGAACTAGAAAAGAAGATAAAAAAGCAAGGTGAATAGAAGAAAGGAAATAATAATGATCACAGAAGAAATAAATTCTTAAAAAAATAAAAAGAAAACATCAATGAAACCAAAACCTGTTTCTTTGAAAAAATAAACAAAATTGACAAGCTCTTACCCATACTCATCAAGAAAAAATGACAAGGGACCCAAATAAATAAAATCACAAATGAGAGAGAAGTAACAAATGACACCACAGATACACATATAGAGAATACTAATGAAAAATTTTATGCCAACAAACTGAAGCAGGAAGAAACAGAGCACCAGGTGTTCACCAATTACAAGTAACAAAATTGAAACAGGAACAAACCACTACCAAAATATAAAATTCCAGGAGTAGATGGATTCACAAGTAAATTCTACCAGAAATTTAACGAGTGAATATCTACTTTCCTCAAACTATTCCAAAAAATAGAAGAAGAAAACCTTCCAATATATTCTATGAATTCAGCATTACCCTAATACCAAATAGATAAAGACACTACAAAAAGAAAACTTCATACCAATATCCCTGATGAACACTGATGCAAAAATCCTCAACAGAATAATAGCAAACTGAATTCACCAATAAATTAACAAGATAATTCAACACGTTCAGGAAAGATTTACTCATGGGATGCAAGTATGGTTCAATATCTGCATACCAATTAATGTCATACACCAAATCAATAAAGGATAAAAAATCATATGATCATCTCAATAAATGCAGAGCAACCATTTGATAAGATTCAACATCCATTCATGATAAAACTCTCAACGAATGGGGTTAGAGGGAACATATCTAAACATAATAAATGCATTAAATGAAAAAACACACAGCTAAGATCATCCTCAATGGTCAAAACCTGAGAGCTTTCCCTCTAAGGTCAGGAATAAGACAAAGATGTCCACTCTTGCCACTTTCATTCAACACAGTACCAAAAGTCCTAGCCATAGCCATCAAACAAGAAAAATCAATAAGGTGTGAGATCCAAAACTACCAAAATCCTAAAGAGAACATAGGTAGTAATTTCTCTGACAATGGCCGTTAGTACATTTTTCTCAGTATGTCTTCTGAGGCAAGGGAAACCACAAGCAAAAATAAACTCTTGGGCTACATCAAAATAAAAACTTCTGCACAACAAAGGAAACCATCAACAAAACTAAAGAACAACCTACTTAATGGGAAAAGATACTGCAAATAACATATCCGATAAAAGATTTATATCCAAAATATATAAATTCTTATACAACTCAACACCTGAGAAAAGAATCCAATTCAAACATGGGCAGAAGATATAAACAGACATTTCTCCAAAGAAAATCTACAGATGGCCAGAAGGCTCATAAAAAGATTCTCAACGTCACCCATCATCAGAGAAACTATGAGATATCACCTCATAGTTATCAGAATGGCTAAAATCAGGGGCACTCGTCTGACTCAGTCAATTAAGTGTCCTACTCTTGATTTTGGCTCAGGTCATGATCTCACGGTTCGTGAGCTGCAGGCCTGAATCAGGCACTGCACTGACAGCATGTAGCCTGCTTGGGATTCTCTCCATCTCTCTCTGCACCTCTCCCTCTAGCTCTGTCTCTCTCTCTCTCTCTCAAAATACTTTAAAAAAAAAAGAGTGGCTAAAATCAAAAACATAAAAAACAACAGTTGTTGGTGGAGATGTGAGAAAAAGGAACCCTCTTATAGTGTCAGTGGGAATGCAAACTGGTGTAGCCACTGTGGAAAACACTGTGTAAGTTCCTCAAAAAACTAAAAACAAAATTACAATATGGTCCATTAATTCCACCACTGGGTATTTACCACCCCCCCAAAAAAAACCCCACTAATTTGAAAGGGTATATGCCCCCCCTATGTTTACTGCAGGATTATGTACAATAGCCAAATTATGAAAGCACCCCAAGTGTCCATCAAGAGATGAATATACAAGGAATAAGTGGTACATACAAACACACACACACACACACACACACACACACACACTGAAATGTTAGCCATAAAAAAGAATGAAATCTTGTCATTTGCAACAACATGGATACATCTAGAGAGTATAATGTTAAGTGAAGTAACTCAGATAAAGACAAGTACCAGATTATTTCACTCATCTATGAAATGTAAGAAACAAAAGAGAGACAAACCATAAAGCAGACCCTTAAGTAAAGTGAACAAACTGAGGTTTACCCGAGGGGATTTGTGGGAAATGGGTAAAACAGGTGGAGAGGGTTAAGAGTACACTTATCCTGATGAGCACTAAGTAATGTATAGAATTGTTGAATGACTACAGTGTATACCTGAAACTAAAATAACACTATATTGTGGGGGATAAGCTTAGGAATCCCCTGGGTTTACACCAATGGCTTAACAAAGCATAAAGAAATACAAGGTCATAAAATGCTCACACCTGAGATTAGGTAAACCAGATTGGCGCTCCAGGAATATGGGGGTACAAATATACCCCAAGAATAGGGAGGCACAAAGGTGCTAGTAATAGGGAGTGCAAAGGCACTCCAAAATAGAGAGGGGGTGCAGAGCCCCCAGAATAGGGAGGGAGAGGCAAAGGCCAAAAATACGTACGACACTAAGATGCCCAATACATAGGTGTATGAAATAAACAAGATTAGATATCCATGGTGGAAGCACCCCAATTTAGTACCATAGCAGAAAAGCTGCTTTCACAGGAGGATAGGGCCAGGTTAGTAAATTGGTGAAGTGGACTATGGACCACTGCGCTGCAGGCAAAGCAGCCTGGAGTGAAGATGGTTAACAACAACAACAAAAAAAGGTGCCTTATTAACCTTGAGGTTACTCCCCCTATCTGTCTCATCCCCAGGCTAGCAAAGATAAACAGGCAAGGCGCCTCCTGTCTGCTATTAACAGTCATCTACCCATCTGCCTGGCGCCTGGACTTTGTTTTATATTGACCCAAACCCCAAACACTATATATATCTTCAAAACCCCCCTTTTCCCTCACATCCACAAGTTAATGTTCACTGTTACTTTGTCTCTTTGTACATGCCCATCATGTTTGTAATCCTTCTGATCTGAATACTTATGGGACAAGGACCCTTATTCAAGGCTCTTGTTTTTTCCCAGACATTAGCCATCTCTCACTTTGATCCTGCATCCGCTCTTTTGCTGGTCAAAAGAGAACTTTAGACTTAGGGTCTATGACACTATATATTAACTATACTGGAATTAAAATTTTTAAAAATATACTAAATTAAAAAAAGAAAAAGAAATAAGAGGCATCCATATTGGTAAAGAAGAATTTAAAATGATACTATTTGTAGATGATATACTACATATAGAAAATCCTAAAGATTCCACCAAAAAATTATAAATTCAATATAGTGGCAGGATACCAAATTAATAATCAGAAATTTGTAGCATTTCTATGCACTAACAATGAGGTCTCAGAAAGAGGAATAAAAAAACCACAATTTATAACTGCAACAAGAAGAATAAAATACATAGGAATAAAATACACAGGAATAAACTTAAAGAGGTAAAAGACCTTTACTCTGAAACTATAAAACACTGATGAAAGAAATTGAAGATGACACAATGAAATGGAAATAAATTCCAGGATCATGGATTGGAAGAATTAATATCATCAAAATGTCCATATTACTCAAAACAATCTACAGATTCAACACAATCCCTACAAGATACCAACACCATTTTCACAAAATGAGAACAAGTAATATTAAAATTTTTATAGAACCATAGAAGACACTGAATATCCAAAGAAATCCCAGGAAAGAACAAAGCTGCAGATATCACAATTTGAGATCTCAAGATATACTCTAAAGCTACAGTAATCAAACAGTATGATACTGACACAAAAAATAAACACATAGATCAATGGAACAGAGGAGAGAGCCAAGAAATAAGCTCACATTAATATGGTCAATTAATCTATGACAAAGGAGGTGCACATATACAATGGGGAAAAGACTATTCTTTCAATAAATGGTGCTGGGAAAACTGTACAGCTACATGTGAAAGAATGAAATTGGACTACTTGCTACCACCATACACCAAAATAAACTCAAAATGGTTTAAGACCTAAATGTGAAACCTGAAACCATAAACATCCTAGAAGAGACATTTTTCTATATATGTCTCCTGAAGCAAGGGAAACAATAGCAAAAATAAACTATTGGGAATACATAAAAATAAAAAGCTCTTGCACAGCAAAGGAAACCATCAAGAAAACAGGGGCACCTGGGTGGCTCAGTCGGTTAAGCATCCAACTTGAGCTTAGGTCATGATCTTATGGTTTGTGAGTTTGAGCTCCATGTCCGGCTCTGGGCTGACAGCTCAGAGCCAGGAGCCTGCTTCAGATTCTGTGTCTTCCTCCCTCTCTCTCCCTGCTACTCTCCTGCTCACGTTCTGTCTCTGTCTGTCAGAAATAAACATTAAAAAAAAAACACAAAAAGAAAAACTACTCAATGGGAGAAGATATATGGAGAAAAAAGGAACTCTTGTGCACTTTTGTGGGAATGCAAACTGGTACATCTACTAGAGAAAACAGTATGGAAGGGGGCACCTGGGTGGCTCAGTCAGTTGAGTGTCAGACTTCAGCTCAGTTCATGATCTCATGGTTAATGAATTCAAGCCCCATACCGGGCTCACTGCTGTTAGCACAGAGCCCACTTCAGATCCTCTGTCTCCTTCTCTCTCTCTGCTCCTCCTCCACTTGTGCTCTCTCAAATATTAATTAAAAATACTAAAAAAAATAAAAGAAACCAGTATGGAGGGTCCTCAAAAAATTAAGAGAAATCACATATCAAATAATTCCACTATTTGGTATTTACCCCAGGAAAATGAAAACACTAATTCAAAAAGATATATGCACCTCTATGTTTATTGCAGCATTATTTACAATAGCCAAGACATGGAAACAACCTAAGTGTCTATAAGTAGACAAATGAATAAAACAATATGTGGTGTACACACACACACACACACACACACACACACACACACACTCACACACCCAAGGGAATGCATACACTCACACATACACAATAAACTATTACACAGCCATAAAGAGATTAGATTGTGCACCTGAGACAATATAGTTAGTTCTAGGGGGTACTTTGCTACTGAAATAATTCAGACCAAGAAATATAAAATACCATATGGTTCTCCTCATAAACAGAATCTAAAAAATGATTAAACAAACAAAAAGCAGAATCAGAACTATAAATACAGAGGGCAAACTGATGGTTGTCAGAGGTGAGGGATTAGGAGTTTGGGCAACATGGGTGAAGGGAAGAAGGAGATACAGGCTTCCAGTTATAGAATAAGTAAGTTACAGGAATAAAAAGCAGATCATAAGGAATTCAGTCAATGATATTCTAATAGTGATGTTACGGGACCAATGATAGCTATACTTGTGGTGAACATAGCATAAAGTATACAATTGTCAAATCACTAAGTTGTACACCTACAACTAATGTGCCACTGTGTGTCAACAACACTCAAATTAAAAATAAAAGTCAGTATAAAAAGTCATTAACAATGATCCCATTAGCATTTATTGCATCTGGAAAAATCAATATTAATTTGTATAATAATACATTTGAAATATCTTAAGTTTTACTATTGGTTTGAAACAAGCGGTATGCGTTTGCAAAAACAGTGTCTATCTATAAAGGAATGTTTGCATTTCTCTCTAAAGGAAGGTATCAAATAACTCTAATTTTACTGTGAAATAAATGTTTGTCATAGGCATCAATACATCAAAAATTAAAACTCAGCCAACTCTTTTTTCATTCCTTTTTCCTATAATAATCCACAGATTCATTTATTGCTTTTGTAATCCAATCTAAAATACTATAGTAACTACACTAGTAAATTAATGAATATAATCATCTGAGATTCTTATATAAAAAAGTAGTGATAAAAGCACTTTGATCAGTAATTTCATGGAGCTAGAACACAAATATGTTTAATAACATTTAAACTGTACAGTTTTTCAAGAACATAATGTATTTTTTTCCTCTGTTCACTATTGCTGTCTAATAGACTTAAAGAAAAGTTACTGGGCTTAAATTTTCAGTTTGTATCCAGTTTGGTTAATATTACTGATATCATTGTCACTGTCTCCCCAGATGTTGACAATGAAATGCTGGCAATAAAGTTGCATTTCTCTCTTTTAAAAAATATTTATTAACTTTTCATTTTGGTTTAATTTTTAAAGTTTTTATTTAAATTCCAGTTAGCTACCATGCATTGTAATATTGGTTTCAAGTGTACAATATAGTGATTCAAAACTTTCATACAATTCCTGGTGCTCATCACAGTAAGTACACCTCTTAATCCCCATTTCCCTTCAGTCGGCCGATTCTTCCACTATAACTGAATAAACTAGCCAGAATAAACTCCTGACCCAAAGAAGTTGATGTAGAAGATTTCTGATTCAAATCACTTTCTAAATGATACAGGATTATTTCATTCCTTAAATAGATACTCACATGTAACAACAGTTTTGGAATTTTGGAGTTTATATGAAAGTAATTAGAAATTTGTATTGTAAGCTCTTTTCAATTATATGATCATTAACTACACAAATCAAGATGAATAAAACCGAAATCACCTTGGGGTCATTTGCCTAAACTTTTTACTTTACTGGATACATCTAACTTTTTTGCACATATATTTTTAATTTCCTAAGTTTGACTTGAGAAATAAAACTCTGGGTAAATCTGAATAAAATTATTCCAAAATTTTAAGTTTTTATCTTGTAAAAAACAGATAGAGTCTATCAACGATGTACTCATATTGTTATCTTTGCCCATTATAAGAGCGAAAAATAACACTGTGAGTACAGTGTTCATTTACAAAGATTATTTCCTTTAGAACTTTTCCTCTGGAATCATTGAACCTTACCTTTCTAAATTATTCTCAAAACTTTTGCATTCAAATGCATTAGATTAGATTTGTTTGTCTATTACAATTTTATCAACCATTTAGAATTAATCTATTCTCTAAGGTAATTTTTTACTTCTACCATCACCAGGAGAATTATGATAGTCTGAATATTGTTTCTTTCAATTTATGTTGCTGAGGATTCCAATGTCAGGTATGGAGAATTCAAATACAACTCCTTTATTCACGAGCCCAAAGATGGCCTTAAATTCAAAGCATCTAGTACTGAAAACATACATCTGTTGCCTTTGTATTTTGAAATTGAGCAACAGGATGTACTGTATATGTCTATACTCAGTTAAGGAAAATTCACAGCAAAATAATTTTTTTAGTCCATTATCATATTCCATAAGAAATTAGCAGTCTTCACATAAAAGAATTGAGCATATGAAACAGCTAATAACTGGTTTGGAAAAGTAAGTTTTGAGCCACTTCTCAAGTAAGCAGTAAAATTGTGTGTGTGTTCCATCAGAGTGAATGAAACAGAAAATTCAGATGTCACCAATGAATCTTCAATATAAAGCACACACAAATTTCAT
This sequence comes from Panthera pardus, assembly GCF_024362965.1. Taxonomy (NCBI): domain Eukaryota; kingdom Metazoa; phylum Chordata; class Mammalia; order Carnivora; family Felidae; genus Panthera; species Panthera pardus. The sequence goes on from NW_026526810.1 coordinate 83,913,901, forward strand.
GCCTTCCACTAGGTTTCCTTCCAAAAGGAGAAATGGACGTGTAGTTTACTTTCAGTAGGACAAAGGAACCTGAAGCTGTGTTTGCTTTAGTAATGCAACTCTCTTTCCTGCCTCTCTGCCCCACTTCCTCTCTTCTTCTCTCCTTCCCTCCTTTCCTTCCTTCCTTCTTCCTTCTTTCGTTCCCTCCTTCTTTCCTTCCTTCCTTCCTTCTTGGACCAAGTGTTTACCAAGTTTCTACCATTTACTAAATACTACGCTGTACAAAAAATAAAAAAGTCTGTCCTTAAAATACTTCCTATTCTATACTATGAGCTTTATAACTGAAATGGCAATAAGACAACTATTATTTTCTAAATTAGTTCATGGGTTTTAAAATAATACTGTTAAATTTTAGCCTTGACTTTGTTAAAGTAAAACAAACATTAAATAACAGGGGCAGAATTTAAATACTTCTACCTGGACTTAATTATGTGAAATACTCTAAAGGTCTGTGTTTAAAAAAAGAGCTAACTAAATTATAATTGTTAAATTTCCAGATATCTTCAGATTTCTATCATTATGATAAACAGTAATAAAATTGTATGTAGCATTCATGAAAATTCAGTCGGTTTTCCAAAAATATTTGCCTAGGTAATATCTGTATTATGAGACTATTTAATGACTATTTACATAATTTATATAAATAAATTTATATAAAGACTAATGTATTTCAAAATCAAACACAAATATATGGAAATAATGTTAGATTAGAAAAACAGTAGTTGCAGATCATGCTGTATAAATTTTATTCCATTATAAAAAAAAAAACAAAGAATATAAAAGACTACTTCTAGGAGCAATTCAGGGTAGTAGCATAAGAGAGACTACAAACTAAATCAGGTTCTGTTGTCCCATGAATAACCTGAGCAGGATTATGGAACAAAAATAAATATATAAATGCTATGATAAGTATAAAAAGTTTCTTTGTGTAAATACATCTCATTGATCTTAAAATCAGTGGTGAAATAAATCATGGATGTATTCTATAGCCACAACTTTGCTGGAGTACTAAAGCTTTTTTTGGTTTAGTTTAGTTTTGTTTTGGGGTTTGTATGTCTGGTTTACTGATTAGGAATATCAACTTGTAGCAAATAGTGGAGTGACTGCTATAAATGGTTTTATCCTTCTCTCATTTTCCTCTTCCTGTTAACATCACTATGCTCTTTTTTAGATACTTTCTTAATCTTTAATTATTGCTCTATAATTGTCCCTGGGGGAAAACATCTGCTATTGCCTACTCATTTTTTTTTTTCCCTGTTGCCTCAGATTCCCTGTGGACTATATTATATCTTGTTGACATTGCATTTTCTAGTTGCCTTTGATGGCTTTCCACCCCAAGGGTCCTACACAGATCATAATATTTAGCTGCCTCATTTCCTATGGCACAGATCATAATATTTAGCTGCCTCATTTCCTATGGCAATTATGACATTTTTCTATGTTACCATATTATTGGATTCATAAAATTATTTTAATGAATGAGAAGTATCAAATCATTCTACTTTGGTATTTTTGTTCTTTTAATAATTTAAAATAATGAAATGCCTCATATGGCTTCTAGTAATATTTAGTGGCATCCTGATTTTTCAATGTCTTTTATAATTTCAATTATTTAAATTAATTTATATCATTAAATGTAAGGTAAATCATAAGTTTCTTTTCTTGAATTCCTTTTGAAAATATAAATTCTTCTTTCTAAAATAAAAATTTGTATGTCTACTAAAATATTAATTTACTAAAATTCAAATCGAATATTTATGATAACTCTACTCCTTGTGCATATGTCATAGTAACATAAAATTGTAATTAAAGTTATTTACGTTTGTATGATAAAACTTTATTTTATAATAAAATGTGATTTGTTTAAACAATTATGTTAATTATAAATATATTATGAAATATAATGTTATAAAATAATCATCTACATCAGATTGTAATGTTAATTATCACTATAATTTTCTCAAAAATTATTTTGAGTTAACGAGGGATTTAAAAGTATGACTGAATTATTTTAATACTATCCATTATTTATTTATTTATTCCTTTATGTTTCTATAGAGACAATTTCTTCTTTTTAATATATGTTATTTATTTATTTTTAAGTTTATTTATTATTGAGAGACACAGAGTGTGAGTGGGGGAGGGGCAGAGAGAGAGGGAGACAGAATCTGAAGAAGACTCTGGTCTGTCAGCATAGAGCCCCACACAGGGCTCCAACTCACCTACTGTGAGACCATGGCCCCAGCCGAAATCACACACCTAACCGACTGAGCCACCCAGTAACCCCTATATATTTATTGTTTAGAGAGAATGTGTATGCACATGTGAGGGGGGGTGGGGATAGAGAGGGAGTACGTAGAGAATCCAAAGTGGGCTCTGTGCTGACAGCAGAGAGCCTGGTGTGGATCTTAAACTCACAAACCATGAGATCATAACCCGAGCAGAAGTCGGATACTTAACCAACTGAGTCACCCTGGTGCCCCTTATAGAGAATATTTCTATATGTATATTTTATATCTAGGTCAGAAGTATAATTATTGAAGTTTAAAAGGTAAGAACTGAGTGATATAAATTATTTATATTACTAATTAATCTATGTAATTTTTGTCCTCATCTTCTATCAAGCAATTTTACCTGTCTGATCTTTTCTAATAAAAATCTCTTTTAATTCACAGTATTTTGCCAATCTTAGCCCACTTTATACACATTTTCCCTTTAAATCTCTGTCTAATCAACATTTGTACAGAAATACTTCCTTGTTAAGACACTGTCAGTCCCTCATGTTATAGGTTATTATAACCCACCATTATAACAACACTTTTTACAGATGTAATTTCACATCTATTGTGTGATTTTTTTTAATGTTTATTTTTGACTGAGAGAGAGAGAGAGAGACAGAGTGCAAGCAGGGGAGGGGGAGAGGGGGAGAGAGAGAGACACAGACAGAGACAGAATCCGAAGCAGGTTCCAGGCTATGAGCTGTCAGCACAGAGCCCAATGCGGGGCTCAAACTCATGAACCGTGACATCATGACCTGAAGTTAGACACTTAACCAACTGAGCCACCCAGGCGCCCCTGTGTGATTTTTCAATAACATAAATTATCCCCCAGACACAAAACTATAAGCTACTTATGTAAAATAATCTACTATTCATTCGTTCATCAATTTCTCTTTATTATGATGTATTTCCTGTGCCTAAAACATAGCAGCTGTTCAATAAGTACTTGATAAAAGTACATGAGATAAGATAAGAATGGCATTATCATTGTTTCACAAGTTAAAAATTTTAGTGATTGTTTTGTGTTTGTGCTTGGTCCTTTGCATTCTCATATATTTTTTGAATCAGCCTGTCAATTCTTTCAAAAAAGTCTGTTGGGATTTCTATCTGGATTCTTTTAGTTCTCTGGGTCAATTTGCAGAGAACTGACATCCTAACAATATCAAAACATATAGTCAACAAATTGGTAAATTTGCGTTTATTTAAGTCTTTATTTTTTTTCCAGCAGTATTCACAGTTTTTAGAATACAGCAGGAACATGTTTTAAATTTAATCCTAAATATTGTTATACTATTTTAAATGGCATTGTAATGTTATATTCCAGTTATTATTATTGCATAAAAGTATAATAGATTTTTTTAAGATTTTATTTTTAAGTAATCTCTACATCTAATGTGGGGTTTAAACTCATAATCCTGAGATCAAAAGTCTCATGCCCTACTGACTGAACTAGCCAGGCACCTCTAAAATTATAAATGATTTTCCCATATGGAACTTTGCTAAACTTATTAATCCTAACAGTGCCTTACTGTAGATTTTTTAGAGTTTTCCACATAAAAGTTCACATCTGATCTAGAAATCCCACTTCCGGGCATATATTAAAAATAACTGAAACCTGGGTCTTGAAGAGATATTTGCACACCCATGTTCAGTGTGACATTATTCACAATGAAGAGGTGAAAATAACCTAAGTGCCAATCAATGAATGAATGGATAAACAAATGTTGTATATACATAAAATGAATATTATTCTGTCTTAAAAAAGAAGGGAATCCTATCATTTGTGACAACGTGGATGAACCTAGAAGACATTATACTAAGTGAAATAAGTCAAAAGTAGAAAGACAACTACTACAGGATATCACTATCTGAGGAATCTAAAATAGTCAAACTCGTAGAAGAAGAGAGTAGAATGATGTTTTCCAGGGGCTAGGGGAAGGTATTAGTCAAAGGGTATAAAGTTTCAGTTACACAAAATGAGTACATCCTAGAGATCTGCTATATAGCATAGAAACTAGAGTTAACAACACTGTATTGTATATTTAAGTTCACTTAAGTTTATTTAAATGTGCTAAGAGGGTAGATCTTAAGTGTTCCTAGCATACATATCATCATCATCATGATAGTAATAGTAATAATAAAGAGGGTGAGAAACTTTTGGTGGTGACAGATATGTTTATGGTATAGATTATAGTGGTGGTATCATAGATGCATATATGCTTTTTTTCCAAAATCTTCTAATTGTGTTCATTCTTCTAATTGTGTTCATTAAATATGCACAACTTTTTGTATTTCAATCATTCCTCAATAAATTGGTTTTAAAACCATACAAAGTAGTAGCTATCATTTTTAAAGACTCTTAATTTAACCTGAAGAAAAATAAAAATAAGGGTCATGTTATTTGTGAGTTGTATTTCATACTTTCTCACATCTATATAATTTCTTCATTTTGACTTATTGAAATAGATAAAACCTTCAGTACAGTATTGAATAAAAGAGGTGAGAGTGAATACTTTCTTGGTTGTAATCTTAGAGGGAAGTCTTTATTTTTTTTTCAATATATTAAATTTATTGTCAAATTGGTTTCCATATAACACTAGAGGGAAGTCTTTAATCCTCCATCATTAAATATGACATTAGTTGAAGATTTTCCAAAGTGTTCTTAATCAGGTTATTTGTTTGTTTGTTTGTTTGTTTGTTTATTAGCAATCCAGGGAACAGTAAATGCCAATGCCCTGGGGAAGCAAAATGTTTGCACTGTAAAACAGAAAGAAATCCAGATGGGACTGGAATATAGCAGATGTGACAGGAGATGAGTTTGTAGAAGTTGTCAGGACCTGATAATATTGGGCATTGCGGGTCATGCTAAGGTTTTTTTTCTCTTTTCTTTTTTTAATTCAGGTATAATTGACATATAACTTTATATTAGTTTCAGGTGTACAACAAAATACTAGTATATATTGCAAAGTGATCACGACAGTAAGTCTAGTTAACATCTGTCACCATACATAAACTTTTAAATCTGTATTTACTATATGTTTTCTTGTGATGAGAACTTTTAAGATTTAATCTCTCAGTAACTTTTCAATTATGCTATGCAGTTTCACCCATTTTGTCCATTGTTCACCTTCTCTCTTGCAACCGTGAATCTGTTCTCTGTAACTCTGAACTTGGTGTTTTTTCCTTCTTTTTTATATTCCACATATAAGTGAAATCATGTGATATTTGTCCTTTCTGACTTATTTCACTTAGCAAAATGCCTTTGAGGACCATCCATTTTGTTGCAAATGATAAGATTTTATTTCTTTTTTATGACCAAATAATATTCCATTACCCCCCTACATATATATATATATACACACACACACACACACACACACATATATACATATATATATATATATTCTTTATTATCTACAGATAGACAGATTATTTTCATATCTTGCCTATTGTAAATGATGCTACAATGAATATGGGGATGCACATCTTTTTGAATTACTGTTTTCATTTTCTTCAGTTATGTACCCAGAAGTGGAACTACTAGATCATATGGTGACTCTATTTTTAATTTTTTCAGGAACTTCCATAGTGTTTCCTATGGTGGTTGTATCAATTTATATTCCCACCAATAAAATGCCTTTTCCTTTATCAGAAACTAGTGATAAACTCTGGAAATTGCTTTTCTTATATTTTGTGAGATAGTTAAAAGATTTTGCTCCTTGATATTTTTTAATGTTATAAATCATATTGACTAATAGAAAATGTTAAAACATGCTTTCATTGCTAACCAAAAAAAATCAACTTGATCATGATATATTACTTTTTATATTTCTGAGGTTGATTAATTAATATTTTGTTAAACCTTGTCGTGTCTATGTCCTTGTGGATACTGGTCTGTAGGTTTTGGTAATGTCTGTCAGATTTTAGTATCAGGGTTACAGTACCTCATGAGTTAGAACATTTTCCTTCTCTTTAATATTCTGAAAAAATTGCTTAAAATTGATATTTTTTCATAAATAATATAATTTACCAGTTATTTTCAGTGTAGTTTTCTTTATACAAATGTTTGTAATTATTAATTCAATTTTTCAGGATACATGGGGAATTTCAGATTTTGTCTTTCTTCAAATATATCTTTGAATGGCTTTATGTATTTTAAGGAATTTGTCTATTGTACTTTCCCAGATTCTCTGACATAAAGTACTATATAATATTTACTTATCATACTTTTAGGTCTATTGGTTCTATAGTGATACACCAATTTTCATTCCTCTGCTTTTTTCAGTCTTCACTATCTCTCTTGATCAAGTGTCATAAGCTTTATTGAATAAAATAATGCAATTTTCATTTAATTGTTTTTCCTACTGCTTCTTCATTTAAAAAATTTTATTTGGATTTCCATTCATCTTTATGATTTCGTTCTATTATTTACTTTTCATTTAAGTTGATCTTATCTTTCACACTATTAGAGGTTCAGGAACCTTAGATCTTTGATGCTAAATGTTTCTTATTTTTTTGTTAGGTATTTAAAGCTGCAATTTAAAGAGTCAAATTATTTTATGATTTTTAAAATTATTTAACTTCTAAACTGAGTTCACTTGCATCTTTCTCTTTTCAATGTTCCTTGGAAAAACTCAGTGGTTTATTATGACAAATGGTTTTTAAAATATGCTCATCAAGTTAACAAAAAGTAGAAATCTTATTAGGTTTATTTTCCACAGTAGTATTTCTGCATTTTTAATATACATTAATTATTTTATTCCAAGGATTTCCTTTTTTAATTGCTAATTATGCATATTCATTTATCACTCATCAAGATTATACTTCCTTCTTGGTTATAACCACTTATTCTCAATTGGATTTCATAAATATTACCTGTTATCTTTAAATCATGTTCACAATTAATAGTATGTTTTTCTTCTCTAATCAATTGGGTAAAACTTTTAGAACACTTTGGGAATCATTTTGCTTTATTTCCAACTTTAATGCAGTAATTTCTCCATTTCCTACCTAAATTTTAGACAGTTAGGCTTTATCACAGTAAGGTAATGGTGATTGTTAAGAATGCTGTTACTCATTCCCATCTGAATAATGCAGCTAATGTGCTAATACTACATTTTCTTTTTGTTTTATCTTCCCAAATTCTAATAGTATGAATGATTAGGATTTGTGTTGCCAACAAACAGGGTACTAACCTCCACTTTACTATTAGTTTGTTCTTGGTGAAATATTCTCTTTCTTGAACAACTTTCTTGAGTGTTATTGTGCACCGTTCCTAACAAAATGTAAAGAACTTAGAATAAAATCATTTAGTGTGTCCCTGCTGAACAAAGGTAAAGTTTCATTGATTTTTCTGTGAGATAAATATGCCTTATTGAATATGAATCAATTTTCACCTCTTATACTCCAGATTTCATCTGTAAAAACATTTCTTCAGGAAGCCTTTCACAACTCTCAAGTTTAACTTCTATTTCACAGTGATTTGTTCTTATTGGACTTTAAACATGAGAGCGCACTGCAAACTAGCAAATTTAAAAGCACTTATGCAAATGATATTTATAGTATAAAGCTCAGGAGTGCAAAATCCAGGTTCTAATCTGTTCACCATTTATTACCAGTAACTAGGAGATATTTTAAAAGTACTTTTTAACTGAAAGACAAATGAAGTAATTCAGTGTCATGCATTGCTCCTGAGAATCTCCCTATCTCTTCAAGCTTTACATGACTTGGATAATAAATGCTCAGTGGTTTAATATATCAATTCCTAAGCACATGGGCTTTGCTTTTAGAGACTGTATTTTACTACTACACTGAAGAAGAAAAGATTGGTGCTAATGACCTTGACAATCTCAAAGATTAATTCTTGGGCAGGTGTGATTATACACTTGGATTTCCAGTCTATACAAACCATTAGACCCTAACATTAGAAGAGAGTAGTGTGAGAAAAAGAGCTTCTGAGTTACTGATCTTATAGTGGTTCAAGTGCACAATGTGTAGAAAATATTACTGTGTTTTTAAGTCCAGTTCAAATTAGGGTTGCACTTAGTGGCTTTTACAGGGAATCCCTATGGGTCACTGTGAATGTTTATTCTATACGTATATATTTTAAAATCCAAGACACAATGAAACAAAACCCTGGCAGAGTCTAAGAATGGAAAGATTGCACCAGATTCTCATGGATGATGATATTATAATCCACTCCAGCACAGTTGTAAATTTTTTCCACAATTTTATCAGTTAAATATTATCTTCTATTGCATGTTAGACAAAAAGAAAATTAGATATAAGATTAAAACTAACATGAAAGACAGTTTTCCTGAAATGAAAACAAACTATTTTTATTTATTTTTAGTGAAGTTTTAGGTGTATATGTGTAAGTGGCTGTGTGTTTATGAATGGGGGCATGTTCATACGCTAAGAATCTGGATAACTGGCATGATAAATATTATCTGGATGATGATGATAACATATTTTTATTACTGAATTTAAATAAAATGTAACCAAATATGAGTACTACAAATTAAAAATAATATCCATACTTATATTTTTATATGCTCATCTTCTTTTTTAGGTAAAGCCTACCCCTATATAATTTCTGATTGCTATTAACTCTTATTTGTTATTTATTCAGTAAATTTGATGTGTAACACTGTGTAGTTTTAAGGTATACAATGCATTACTTTGATATATCTATATATCGTAATATGATTGCTGATATAATGACATTTATCATACTACATAATTATAATACAATATTATTGACTATACTCATAATGCTGTGCTTCAGATCTCTGGTTTATTTACCACTTATTACAAGTTTGTACTTTTAATCATTATCTCTCTGATTCCCCCCCATCCCCTGGCAACCACCATTTTTTGTTTTTTCTAGGTTTAACTTCTTAAAATGGCACATGTAAGTGATATAACACAGTACTTGTATTTTTCTGACTCATCTCACTTAGCATAATATGCTCATGTTTCATTTATGTTGTCTCAAATGGGAAGATAACTTCCTTTCTTATGGCTGAATAATATTCCATTGTGTGTACGTATCATATCATTTTTACCCATTAATCTATTAATGGGCATTTGGGTAATTTCCATTCGTGGCCATTAGAACAATGCTGCAATAAATACAACAGTGCATATATCATGCTGAAATACTGTTTTCATTTCCTTTGGGTATATAGCCAGAAGTGGCATTGCTTGATTCCATGGTACATCTGTTTTTAATGTTTTGAGAAACCTCCATATTGTTTTCCATTGTTTTCCATTGGGCTGGACCCATATACATTCTTACTAGCATTGTATAAAGATTCCCTTTTCAGTACATCCTCTTCAGCCTCAATTCTGTTTTCTCAATGATACCCATTCTAACAAGTATGAGGTAATATTGTGATTTTGATTCGTATTTCTATGATTAGTGATGCTGAGCATCTTCTCATGGGTCTGTTAGCTATTTTGATGTCCTGTTTGGAAAAATATTTAGCTCTTTCTGACCATTTTTTAATCACATCATTTTGTTGTTGTTGTTATCAAGCTGACTGAGTTCTTTATATATGGGGGATCTTAACTCTTTATCTGACATATGGTTTGAAAAAACTTCTTTTCTCATTCTGTAGGTGGTATTTCCATTTTGTTAATTGCTCCTTTTGCTGTGCAGAAGCTTATGAGTTTGAATGAGCCCCATTTGTTAATTTTTAATTTTGTTGTTTTGTGCTTTTGGCACCATGCTGAAAAACTTATTGCCAAGACCAGTATTAGTTCAGTTTCTTCCCTCCTTTTTCCTATAGGGGTTTTTAGGTCATATTTTGTGTTTAGGTGTTTTATTCATTTCAAATTAGTTTTTGTGAGTAGTGTGAGATAGGTTGGGGTCCAATTTTATTATTCTACATGTGTTGTCCAGGACCCCAGCACCATTTATTGAAGAGACTATCCTTTCCCCCTTGACTATTTTCAGCTCCTTGTTGAATACTAGTTGACTGTATATGCTGGAGTTTAATTGTGAACTCTCTATTCTGTTACACTGGTCAGTGTGTCTATTTTTGTGCCAGTACTATACTGTTTTATTACTCTGCCTTTGTAGTATAGTTTGAAATCTAGAAGCATTATATTGCTGGCTTTGTTCTTTTTTCTCAGGATTCCTTTGGCAATGCAGGGTCTTTTGTAATTCCATACAAATTTAGGATTGTTTCTTTTATTTACTCTTTCAACTGTAAATTCTATGAAATTTACAGTGATAAATTACACTAATAAAAATTTAGTATCTTAACTTAATTCAGTGTATTCTTTTTTTCTCTGGATGAGAGAGAGAGAGAGAGAGAGAGAGAGAGAGAGAGAATGAGTTGGGGAGAGGGACAGAGGAAGAGAGAGAATGTTAAGCAGGCTTCACACTGAGTACAGAGCCCAACATGGTGCTTGATCCTATGAACTTGGAAAGATCATGACCTGAGCTGAAATCAAGAGTTGGATATTCAACTGACTGAGCCTCCCAGACACCCCTAAATGTATTCTAAATATAAAACACAAGTATATTTCAAACACTGAGCAAAAAATAAATGATATAAAATATAGCAATAATTTCATATTCATTGAATGTTGAAATTAAAATATTTTGTATATGTTTTAAATAAAATAGATTTTTAAAATTAATCCCACCTATTTCTTTCTCCTTTAATAAATATGGCGACTGAAAAAGTTAAAATTGCATGTGTATTTCACTTATATTTCTATTACTTGGCTTAACTGACCCAGTTGTGTGTGTAGGCAAGTTTTCTAGGTGTTTAATTCTCAATGGTTTATCTGTTTGATAAACCATTCATGATTGCTGATGCCTTCCACAAGATAATACCCATTATATAAAAATCCTGAGCAAAAATGTTTAATTTATTGCAGAATATGGTTATTGCCAATAAATAAATTTAACCAAAGGTAAATTTTAAAAGGGTAATATTGAAAACCCATTTCACAAATATAATTAATAGCTAAGAATTATATAATTTATTGACTTATTGACAACATTTGAGAAAATTTCAACTTAATATAAATGTTCACAGTTTTATTTTCAAACTAAATATAAGCACTATAAGACAGAATAAAAATTATTAATTTTTTTATAAATCTCTGAGAATATTCACTATCAAGCTACACATGAATAGCTTCCTAATTTATAGTCTTCCATACTTGGCAGAGATATCCATAGATATACCTTAGGGATATCGTCATCTTTTTCAATGATACAATTTACATAAAACATCTCTGAATCAATTTTGATATACTTTGTATAATTATGGGATGTGTAATATTATGCAATATATACAGAATTTTTGTACATTTTCAACATAATTCTGCTTTTATAGACCATACATCATATATAAATGGCAAAAATGTGAGAAAAATAAAAGCAAAGATGTGAAAAGTTATTTTATAGTGTGCATATATTTTTGTGTCTCTGAGTGAAATTCCAGACTTGTATTAAAGACGTAAATGTTTGAAATGCTGAAGAAGAAGGATTCATTGTTGTGAAAGACAAGTTATATATCTATTAATGTATAGTAATTATATAAGAGTGGAATGCTCAACTTGAAAAATGTTAACCTTCACAACTGAGGTACATGGTCTTATGTTAATTTTCCAGTCACCTGTTGCCATTACTGAGTTTTATCCATGACCTACACACCTTTCCCAGTTTTTCTTATTAAAAATGGATTTTAAATGTATGATAAGACATGAATACAAAGTAATTCTCTGATTGACTTTAAGCACATTAATATAACTAAGCTAAAATTTGCAAATATTTATTAGTATTAAAATTTATAAAGTACCTTTTTATAGTTCCTTTCACTAGGGTACATACAACATCTATATCAAATTTGTATTGCTAATTCAAGACTAATTTAATCTCCAAACCTACAATGAATCTTGGCAAGCCACATAAATAGATTAATTGACTGAACGTTAGAAATATTTTTTTCTTTTGTGACATTATTTAGAAAGCAAGAAAAGACAGTGACAGTCAATTACCATAATTAAATTTGTATTATTAATATATTACCCTTCATTAATTATCTACTGATGTGAATATATTTTGAATTAGAAACAGAATCTAACATTTAAAAGAAACTTGCTTTCTTCAACAGAAAGAAGTTTCCAAATATAATAAAGACACCATGAGTAAATCTCTTCTGAAATACCTTGTTTTAATAACAGATTCACTGAAAATCTCTTTTCCCCTGCAAAGCTCTCTTAAGTGTTCAGGCTTTGAATTAGGTATGGTAAAATGAGAAACCAAGTGAAAACAAGTTCCTGTCCCAAATCTTTTATCTCTCAAGGTTATATCATTCTTTCAAGGCAGGCGCAGGAAGGCAATGTTTGCCAATAAGACACTATGGGCCACTAGGGATATAATATTGGCCAAAACACAAAAAAGAATTTTTCCTTCATGAAGCATAAAGATCAACCATTGAGACCACGATTACATTTAACATATGACACATATAGTGTATAAATTGTGATAAGTAAAATGCATGAGAGCATATGACATGGAAACTCCTATGTAAAAGAAACACCTAAAATAGTGCAATACCACACTAGTGCTTGTTTTGTGTTATGCAATATTGTAAAATATATTCTTTTATCAATTACTAAAGAGTATCAGCATGCATTTCTATTTGTGAATATATCTTTTTATAGTCTTAAAAAACAACTGTTGTTAATGTAGATTTTTAATTATAGTTCTTCCTATCATCTTTTTCTTTAAAAATCTTTTTTAAAGACATTTTACACTATGTATATTATAATATATAAATGCAATGTCTTTTCATTTATTTCAGTTTTGAATACCAAAAGCAAAGAAAATCCTCACTGGCTTTTTATCTCCTTAAGATAATAAAGAGAAACAAATACAAAACACTTTCTGTCAAACTATCAGCCTTGTTTTCAACTGTCAATGTGCAACTACAACTAAATGTGCAACTACAACTAAGAGGAATCCAGAAGCAGAGTTAGTTGCAGAACTCTGCATTGGATTTGCATAACAACTAAAACTCTTTTGTGGAGCTTATAACACGATAGGAAAATATCAGCCATGGTCAATAGAGAGAAGCAATGAAAACTGGTTGCTTTCACAAGTTTTAGCATAGACCCAACATTGTAGTATGAAGGGGAAAGGAATTAATACAAATATATTTTACATTGACAGATATTTTATTTATTTTTAAAAATAATTTACTTATTTTAATATTTATTTACTTTTTGAGAGAGAGAGAGAGAGAGAGAGAGAGAGAGACAGAGCATGAGCAAGGGAGGGGCAGAGAGAGAGGGAGACACAGAATCTGGAGCAGGCTCCAGGCTCTGAGCTGTCAGCACAGAGCCCAACGCAGGGCTGGAACTCAGGAACCCTGAGATCATGACCTGAACTGAAGTTGGACGATCAACTGACTGATCCATCCAGGTGTCCCTATTTATTTAATTTTCACCATAAAATATGCTTAATCTTCCCTCCATGTTCTCGATTATAACTGTAGAATATTCAGGAATACTGAAAATCATATTATCTTGTCATATTCATTACAAGATGGAGTGATTTTTATATCTTTTTATTTTCACTGCTGTACTCCTAGCAACTAGAAGAGCACCCAGCTTAAAACAGGAATTAATAAACATCTGTTTTTTTTTAACTATTTATTTATCTTGAGAGAATGCATGTGCACACCAGTGGGGTAGGGGTAGAGACAGTGCATGTGGGCACCAGTGGGGGAGGGGCAGAAAGAGAGGGGGAGAGACAGAGAGTGTATGTGTGCACCAGCAGGGGAAGAACAGAGAGAGAATCCAAACAGGCTCCCCGTTGTTAGAGCAGATTCCCATCAGGGCTCCATCTCATGAACCTTGATCATGACCTGAGCTGAAATCAAGAGCCAGACGCTTAACAGACTGAGCCACCCAGGTGCCCCAATAAACATCTGTTGAATGATTATAGTACAAATATAAAAGAATGGTAATTATCTCACATAAAACCCTGATTCCTTTAATCTCTACTAATCATATTCCCTACTAATCATAAACCCTGAGCCAATCATATTTAAATTGCAGTATATAGGTTTCCAACTTTTCCTTTACATATACACATAGAAATTACATAGATGGTTTGTTTTTCCATAATCATAAAAGCGATCTAATTTTTCTCTAAGTTGATTTTCCCTGATTACTAATGCACCTGAGCAAATTATCATGTTATCACCATTTTTTTTACGATTCCATAGATTTCCTATTCATATGTTTTTCCTATCTCCTGTTGGATATTTTATATTTTTATTTCTTATAAATTTGTAAAAGCTACTTGGTATATGCATTACAAACATATTTTTTCCAACTCTATTACTGCTGCTTTGATTTTTATAAATGGCATACACTAATTTCCAAACATACAAAAAAGCATCGTATAATTAAGTGTATCTATCTCTTAACTAAGAAATCTCCACAATCGGTCTCATCATATTTTAACATCTGACATGTATACTTGGATCTATTTCTGGATTAGCTAACTAATCTACTATTATGCCAAAACTATTTTTGCTACATCAGAGAGGCTGTCTCTTCACTTGTTCATCTTGATTATAATTTCCTTGACTTTTTCAAAACTTTTGTTATCCTGATAAACTTCAAAGTTATTCTGCACAACTAAAAAATAAAATATTGGGATATGGGTTGTAATTAGTGATATTTAAATATTGATATACAGAGAAACAATAATATATGAAATTAAATCTTCCTAAACAAAGAATATGGTATTTTTCCTTTTATTTTCACATCTTGTTTTCTATTCCCCAATACAGTATAATAGGTGTTTGCATCTTATATCTGGGCATTTTATATGTTTAAAGAGCATTTTCCCCATTTTATTTCAATGTATTTGTTGCTATGGAGAAACAGTAGCTATTGATTTTTGCACATTTAACTCAATACAGAATATATCTCTATAGAGATATTGTCAATATTCTCAATAGAGAATACAAATTATACAAATTTACCTCAAATGTTGATCTATACTTTAAAATTTATCTTTACAATATTTTAGCTTTCTAGCATACACAAAACTTACTATGGAAACTGAAATGATACTTCTCTCCATGTACATTACTTCATTACATGAAATTATAACTTTGTCAATCATAAATAATAATTTTAACAGTAAGAATTACTCTCTATTACCTAAGTTTATTAAAGTAACTTTAGTGTGTTTTTCCTTTGAAAGGACATTTTCTTTTTATTTTTAAAGTGGCTTTTATAAAATATTCCTTATATTCCTATCTTACCTTTTGAAGGAGGACACTTACTAAAGACTGGCAAATGACTTTTTAACATTCATAGGTATGGCCATTTGTCTTATTTTAACTTCTTATAGGAAAAACTGTGTCAATAAATTTTATACTACCAGATTATTATTAAAATCAAGAGATAAATACTAAGTTGTCAGAATTTGGTATTCTTAGTTATGTTACTCAATTTTTACATTTTATTTAGAATAGCCTGCATACTTTTTTGTGGAGCTTGTCATATATTTCCACTACTTTTAAAAATAACTTGGGGTTACTGAATCTTTTTTTTCCTTCAAGATTTTATTTAAATTCAAGTTGGTTAACATACAGTGTAATATTGGTTTCAGGTGTAGTATTTGGTGACTCATCACTTACATACAACACTCAGCATTCATTGCCACAAGTGCCTTCCTTAATACCCATCACCTATTTAACCCATCCCACTTTCCACCTCCCTTCCAACAACCCTCAGTTTGTTCTCTACATTTGGTTGCTCTCAGTTTGTTAAGAGTCTGTTTCCTGCTTTGCTTCTCTCTCTTTTTTTCATATGTTCATCTGTTTTGTTTGTTAAATTCCACATGAATGAAATCATATGGTGTTTGTCTTTTTCTAATTTTGCTTAGCATGAGACTTGCTAGCTCCACACATGTCCTTGCAAATGGCAAGATTTCATTCTCTTTTTATGATTAATATTTTATATATATATGTATATATATAATATATATTTATTGTATTACACACCGCCTCTTCCTTATCCATTTGGGCTTTTTTCATAATTTTTCACAATTTGGCTATTGATAATGCTGCTATAATCGTTGGGGTGCATGGATCCCTTTAAATCAGTATTTTAGTATCCTTTGGGTAAATAGCTAGTAGTGCAATTGATGGATCATAGGGTGGTTCTATTTTTAATTTTTGAGGAACCTCCATACAGTTTTCCAGAGTAGCTGCACCAGTTTGCATTCACACCAACAGTGTAAATGTTGCCCTGTCTCTGCATCTTTGCCAACACCTGTTGTTTCCTGTGTTGTTAATTTTAGCCTTTCTGATTTCACCTATTCCTTTTTATTTTAAATTGTTTTTAAAAACATGGAATTGCATGATTTTTAAGAAGTTTTGTGGGAACTCAACTACTGATAATGCCATTATAATGTCAGATATTTAATCATATTTCTAATGTCACCTGTGACAATTGCTCACTCAATGGAATTAATTTGGATAAATTATATTACACTTTGACATTTCAAGTTCTTCTAAATTTTAGTGAGATATAGACTATATATAAACCTGAAAGAAAAAAATCTCTAATAATCTTTAAGAATTATAAAATTCTTTGTATCACATAAAACAAAAACAAAAGAGTGCCTGGTTGGCTCAGTCAGTTAAGCATCCCACTCTTGATTTCAGCTCAGATCATGATCTCATGGATCGTGAGATCAAGCCCTGCATCAGGCTCTGCACTCACAGGACTGAGCCTGCTTGGGATTCTCTCCCTCCTTCTCTCTGCCCCTCCACTGCTCACAAGGGTGCTCTTTCTCTCAAAAGAAATAAACATTTAATAAAAATTAAAAAAAAAATAATGACAATAGAAACTGGTCCCATTTTAAATAGAAATTTAAAGAAGTAAGGTTCTAACAACTGTCTGTGCATTAATATTCCCCATAAATATTTGGACTTTTCAGAAGCTCTACCTTACCTCATCTTTAACCTAGTCGATCAGAATCTGCAAAGTAGACCCAAGGTGATGCTTTCCACACACTTTCTGAAATTCTTCTCCTATAAATAAAATAACACTGGAAATGAGTCAGAAGAAAATGAGTTTTTGTGATACAAAATAAGATTAGATTTTTCATACTAATGTGCAAACATTTACAATGCAAATCCTCAATAAATATTTAAGCATAAATATGAAAAAATTTATCTATTGCAACCACAATTCAGCTACAATAAATAATAACTTATATGTTTGTAAATGTAGTAGTCTTCAGAATTTATTGGTTATACTCAAGAATAAGTTTCAATTTTACCATTGCTCAGAGAAAAGAATAACTCATTTTAGTGGGTCTTTTTTTTTTAACTTTTACATTTTGAATTGTAACACCAAAGGTCAAAGTATAGTTTCTAGGAATTGAAAACTCTCTGTATAAATGTAATCGTTTGTAACATATGTAAAATATATTAACATTAATCCCTGGGAATGCCCTTTCCCAAGGTTAGTGTGAGTTTTTCGTTACTATACTTCCTCGTGAGAGTCTTAGAGCAAAGGCAATGGCATGCATCTTAAAAGCGGTGCCAGTGTGGCATGACCAATGATTGAATATATTACCAAGCTTATTTGGTAACCAGGGCCACCATTCCCTTCAAATCAGTGAGCCAATATTCCCTAAGCTCTCCAGACAACCTAGGAATCTGTTCTCTATGCCACACTTAGCGTGGAATTCAAAGAGAGATATTTTTATGCAGTAGTGACAAAATCATATTTTTTTTCTAAAGTGGAATTGTTAACCAGTGGAATTGTTATTTTTTTGTAAAAATCAATGTCTTGCCATTTTTTTATAAAACATTTCATTTAACAAGCACTAGTTTAGCAACCAATTTAATTTAAGCTAGGAAGTAATGAATGCAAAAAAGTTTTTTTTAAGTTTACTCATTTATTTTGAGAGAGAGAGAGAGAGAGAGAGAGAGAGAGAGAGAGAGAGAGAGAGAGAGAGAATGAGTGGGGGAGGGGGAGAGAGAGAGAGAGATGGGGGGAAAGGGGGAGAATCCCAAGCAGGCTCCATGCTGTCAGCATGGGACCCAATGCGGGGCTTGATCCCATGAACTGTGAGATTCTGACCTGAGCAGAAATCAAGAGTTGGGTGCTTAACTGAGCCACCTAGTTGCCCTATGCAAAAATATTTCTAAAACAATTTGTAAATCGGAATTTTAGACACATTTCCAAACAGAAATATTACAATAAACTTAATATTAAGTTTATTTCAAAATCTTGTTATTTGATTCTAGAAAATAAATGAAAATACTCTAAGATTTTACCAGCAATTCCAAATTTCTAGATTAATATTGAAGCACTCACTATTTGTAGGAGGGGAAATACTTTTTTTTATGTTTATTCACTTTTGAAACACACAGAAAGAGAGAGAGCACATGTATGGGTGGGGTGGAAAGAGAGGGAGACACAGAATCTGAAGCAGGCTCCAGGCTTTGAGCCATCAGCACAGAGCCTGATGCGGGGCTCAAACTCAGGAACCGCAAGATCATGACCTGAGCCCAAGTCGGATGCTCAACCGACTGAGCCACCCACGTGCCCCTTGGAGGGGAAATACTTTTAATTGTATCTTGGACTTTTCTTTTATTCTAATTGGGAATGTGCTACAATATTTTCCCACACTTTTTCTATTACAGGGATTTGAAATAACAGGAAGGTATGTTTTCTTAGTTGACAGTATATTCATTATATTACTAAGTAGCACACCTTTGTGTAGGAGACACAGTGAAGAACCTATGCGGCCAAAGTACATACACAAGGTCAGTGGACATTTAGAAGAGTAAATATGTAAATATTAAGATACATAAATCTATCCCTTCTACAATTTTCTGTGGTCCATACTGTGCTTACTACATAGTGAATGAGTTGGAAAAAGAATACTATATTAACTTTCTTTTTTCTTCATACTACTACTATTCACATAGTAGTCCCAGGACAGAATTACATTGACCATTATCAAGTCATTATTATATATAGTACTTTGACCATCTAAATATTTATTTCAAGAGAAATCATTTGTTACAATGCAAACTTCAATAGCTCTCAACACTTGACATCACCATCCAGTTAGAATCGATTGCCTAGAGGTAAGCCCCAATCCAAGGTGAACTACACCTTATCTTCTTAAATATTGTGTTACTTTATCTGGATGAAAATTCACAAAAAGTATCCCGCCAGTGGCCAAATCTGTAGTTTCTTCAGCCCTGTAAGTTATCATACTTTTTACTCAAGAGAATAAAAGGATAATTGAATTAAAGAAAGAAGAAAACAAGAAAAAAAAAGGGAGGGGAATGAAAGAGGAGTAGAAAGAGATAAGAAAGAATGAAAATTAGAGCAGACAGAAACAGAAAGAGAACAGCAGGCCATTATATGTCTAATGTCTCACCATATTCCCTGGAACAGGAAAGAGCCACAAAAAAAATGTGTTGAATCAATGAACAAAAAATGAAAGAATGAAATCACTGACAGTGTTTGAGCTTTTGCCCCAGTCATTTGGAGTCCATTCCTCTAATCTCCTTAAATTGTGCAAGCACCTAAGCAAGCCAGTTAGTTGCTCTTGTTCTAGTACGAAAGTGCAATACGCACATAAATTTTGTATAAAGCCTTTGGGTAAAAGTGCATGAGCATTTCCTTTACTGTTCAGAAAATGTTATTTTCAGGAAATGTTAATAGTTAACTTTCATAATTAACTATTATAATGTTAATAGTTTGTAGATATGATCAGGGTATGATCATGAATTGACTTATGTAAAATGCTGCTTACCAAATCCCCAAAGTGGCGATTTGAAGTATACCTTTAATATGGTAAAAGAGAAAATTATTTAATTTTTATTTAGCCATCAAACAAAACAATTAATATATACGTTTATTTTTGCCCCACTGAAATTCATAGTTAATAACATTATACCCTACTATGGCATTTTGAAACATAAAGAAAAGATGTTTAAGTATTTGACTGAAATTCTCTCATTTTATTTGTTTTATGAAGACTTCACTTTCATTGAGATGGTTAAAGAAGTTTCAACAAAAGTTTATTGACCATAATATGTTTTGTACTACAGTTGATCACGATTTTGAATACTGACTTTAAACTGTATTGGCATTAAGATTATTTTAGAATGTGGAAATTATCTCAGAATTTCAAAACTCTAAAAGGGCCTTATGTAAAGATTTTGCTTTTATAATAGTTTAACTCTATAAATATTAATGAAATATTCTGCTTCTAGTACTTCTTTAAACATAAACAGGCATCCCACATATCTGTTTAGAAGCTACAGTTTCAATTAAATTTAATGATTTTTCTCTATAGTGAAGGATTGAGGGCAGTTCTAAATGAACAAGATTTCTATCAAATTTAATTACTTCCTTCAGTACATATTGCATTATAGGTGATACAAATGTAACTATCCAACAAGGAAGGCTACTAATTTTATTGCCTAATAAAGGTTGAGGTATAGACTTTTAAATAAAGCTACCTGTATTTTAACTTTACACACCTACTCAGAGAGGTTTCCTATTTTTTTGTTATTGTGACCATATTGTCCTGTTTATGTTAGACTGCATTGTTTTCTATGCATATAGGTACACACATATATATGTGTATATACATATTAATTTAAATTATACATTAACATAACTATAATTAATATAAAATAACTATATATGTATATAAACATTTTTTAAGTTACAGTACAGTTTGTCATATTTTTAGTGGCAGCAGGATGGGATAAAATCTTAAAGAAGCCACTATGAAGAAGAATTAGGTTTCTTTGTGGCTTTAGTATATACAAAATATGGTGTACATATGTATATATGATAATACCTGGTCATTTGCTCTCTTTAGTTAAGTGACCCCCAGAAACAGACACTGAGAAAAGAAATTGAATTCAAACGTTTTGGGGTCCACAAGTGAGGGAAGAAAAGGAAGCCAACAAAGTCACATGGTTGGGGAAGCCCAATCTTACTAGGAAACTTTGAGAGGGAGCATGAACATTTAGCTATCTTACCAGAGGGAAGTGGAATACTTATCAACCAACTACTGTCAGTCACTGTTTGAGACCCACTCCTGGAGGATATTAATTGAAAGTACAATGGAAGGATCAGATAAATCACCAGACAGTGGGTTTCAAGTATTTGAAATTGGAAGTTTTTTGGTTGCTGTGCATGGATACAGTTAGGACCAAGGATATATGAGAAGGTCACTGAGAATGTCTCTTCCAGTTAGTGACTAGAACTCTCTTCTTTGCATGGCACAGAATTAAGTCAGGCTTTTTTACAAGATGGTCCTAAAATGGGAGGCTAAGTGCAATCAAATCTTATCAAAACATTTTATTGGAGATCTATACCAATATCACTATAATTTATCTAATCTATATTTTTAATTGAGAAAGACTATGTAGAAATCTAAAAGAGAGTAGTCTGAAGAGGAAAGATAAATCTTATAGTACTATATTTTGAAAAAATGCATATGAAAATGGAAAACTTTTATATCCTCTAAATTTTGGCACATGCTAAACGGCTTGCTGTTACTGTCTCAATTATTGCTCTAATTTCTCCTATCAGATTTTCAGTTAAATATTATTTAAAAACATTCAACTGATGACTGTCTTTAAACTCACATTGACCTATCTATCTATATTTCCTAGGCTGTAATTCTCTCTGCTGTAACCACTTTTGTAGCCCCAGGTTCCAGAAATAATGAATGGTTAACAACTCACTTATTACTTGGGAGTTGCTTTCTACTATATCAAGCTGAGTTGATATTTATAGAGTTATGAAAGATCTGAGTATGGCGATTTATAATGACACTGGGAACTAGGACAATTTAAACTGAGGTAATCTAATTAGATTTAAACATTTAGGTTTGGAGAGAAGGAAACAATGCCTCCTATATTGTTAATGGCAGTAGAAACTGTGATTATTTTCAAAGGGCAATTTAACAATAGTACTCAAAATCATTGGCTTATCTAATCACTGGTAACAATTTAGCTTAATGATGTATATGCCTATGTCCATAAATAGTACTTAGAAAGATATTTTTTGCAATATAGTTTGTATAACTAAAATAAATCTGAAACAATTTAAATCAGTAATAGAACAGTAAAACATATACAGAAACAAAACAAGACAGAAACAAAAAATATATATAAAATAAAACATACAAGTTTAAAAAGAATAAGTTAATATTTCAAAGTTGAAACAATGTCCAAAATACATATACTGGTATGTATAATATATGCATTATTAAGTGTAAAAAGTAAAATACATTATGACAATTTAGGTCATTTCTATTTGCATAATTACAAAAAAGATAAAACAAAACAAAACAAAAACATGCCCTTATTTGAGTTGATTGAGAGTCAGGGGTAGGAGATCAGAGATTTCTACTATTTATTCTACAACTTTTCATAGTGATTTCTTGAATCAAACGCATTACTCTTATACTTTAAATGAAATACACTAAAATCTCAAAGGACTGTTCAGTTTTAACGAATTTCCATCCAGGTCACCATAGAAGAAACACACCAAATCAAGTCATGAACCTTAGGGTGTTCAAGGCTTAATTTGTTTTGAAAGGATAGTTAAGACTCTGATAGTTTGTGGGGAACCTGGGTGGCTCAGCCAGTTAAGTGTTTGACTCTTGATTTCAGCTAAGGTCATGCATGATCTCATGGTTCCTAAGAAAGAGCCCCCCCCCCCCCCCCCCCCCAGTCAGACTCTGTGCTAGAAGCACAGAGCCTGCTTAGAACTCTCTCTCTCCCTCTTCCTGCACCTGCCCCTCCAGCTCACACTTGCTCACTCTCTCTCTTTCTCAAAATAAATAAATAAGCATTAAAAAATATCTTATAAGACTCTGATAGTTTGATTTTACCACCAAATTAAAACATTTGAATTATGGGAATGGATAATAAATAGGTAAAAATTAAAAAGTTACTTTTGGAAATTTTCACTTGAGCTAATTTACAATGCTAAAATTTGAATTTAAAGCAAAATATTTACTATAAAATTATAGATTCTAACAGCGTTGTAAGGTTACTGTAACTAATTTAAATAGGACATGCAGAATCATGATTACATTGATCATAATTAACTCTGGAGACAGAAATTTTTCAGCCATTTTCTACTTTTAAGCTTTCATAATTTACACAAACCTTTAATTTTGAAGTAATAAATGGGGTTTTTCTTTTTCCTTAGATGCATTTGTAACATTTTCCTTCTGGATTATTAAAATGTCATGGAAAGTTTGTTTATTTAGATTATCCGGCCTTATTACCAAAACGCAATGTTAACTGAACAAATTCAATCAATTTGCCTGCTTCCTGCTTGTGTGCGTCCCATTTTTGGGATGCACCCTCATTGGCTGAGTCAAAATAATACAACAGTGATACTAAATGTATGGCCATTTGTTACCTCATTGTTGAGATCACAATGACTGCTAATAAAACTTTCAGCACAATTTATTTAAAAATGATGGCAGTAATGTGAAACATGTTATTTCATATGATTTTTCCTTCCATTAGAGACCCTTAGGATTATGGAATCCTTACTGAAAGATTGCAAACTAAGTCTTAGACCTTACTACAGCAACCTAGATGACTGTGAAATCATGCATGGTCCCTTGGGATTCATCGTGAATTTTATATGGCACTTGCTATTTCATAGTACAGAAATTGTCCTACCTTATAAAAAGAGTTTTGCCTGTTCGTTTATCTAAACTGATAAATTTAAGAAGAGCACACGAATAGATATTTTATACCCAGGAAGATAGCTACAAAAAAATAGATCAGGGGTACAAGTAACAAAACATATGTAGGATTTTTATACTGATACACACTTTCTAGGTAGATTGCCCATTTCATTATTTCCATTACAAAAATTATCATAATCCTTGAAAATATTTGCTAATTGGATAACAAATGACTGATTTTAATTATTGGGGAGAATCCTTAATCTCACAATAACAAATTAAAAATATATTCAGATACCATTGCTCATCTATCACATTGACAACACATTGTGTGTCAAGGCTAGAGAAATAGGCAATTTTGTACATTTCTGGTGGGAATGCAAAATTCTTTAAAACTAATGGAAGGAATACCTAACACATTTGCATATGAGTTGGCAGATCTAACAAATTTACCCTTGACCCACCAACCCCACTTTTTTTTTTTTTTTTTTAATTTTTTTTTTTCAACGTTTTTTATTTATTTTTGGGACAGAGAGAGACAGAGCATGAACGGGGGAGGGGCAGAGAGAGAGGGAGACACAGAATCGGAAACAGGCTCCAGGCTCCGAGCCATCAGCCCAGAGCCTGACGCGGGGCTCGAACTCACAGACCGCGAGATCGTGACCTGGCTGAAGTCGGACGCTTAACCGACTGCGCCACCCAGGCGCCCCCCAACCCCACTTTTATGAATCCATCTGGAAGATTCGCTTTCACTAATACAAAACAACATATGAAACAGTTATTCATTGCAACGTTATTTGTAACAGTAAAAGATTGGAAACAAATATCCACCATTAAGGGACCTATTGAACAAATCATGTCCCCATAATGAAATACTGTGAATCAAAAAAAAAAAAAAAAAAAAAAAAAAGAACGTGAAAAATCTCTATGATACGAAAGGATTTTTTCCAAGATACTTTGTTAAGTGAAGAAGCAAAATGTGGAAGATTATATAGAGTGTGCTACACTTTATATAACAAATGATGGAATATATGGATGTATATACACATTTGCTTATTTTTTGCAAAAGAAATTCCAGAAGAATAAGCCTAAAGCTTATGAAAATAGATACCTACAAGGGTTGGAGGGGGATGATGCAGAAAGGATAGAGCTGGGATTTTTCTGGTTATCCCTCTTTATATAGCTCTCAATTTTGAAAAAAGCAAATGTTTTACATATTTAACAAATAACCTAAATAGGGAAAGCAAACTATAATTCAAACAAAACAGCAACAACTAAATGTAATTGCATTTCAAATTAATAGCATAACTGCACAGACAAAAGAATGATTTCAACTTTGGAACACACAACCTTGGCAGTTATAGTCTGAGGCGCGCATATATATATATATATATTTATATATATATATATTTATATATATATTTATATATATATTTATATATTTATATATATTTATATATTTATATATTTATATATATTTATATATTTATATATATTTATATATTTATATATATTTATATATTTATATATATATTTATATATTTATATATATATTTATATATTTATATATATATATTTATATATTTATATATATATTTATATATTTATATATATATATATAAACTTCACTGGTGTGTTTATTGTCTGTGCCAATTTTGAAGCTAATTTAAGTATTGCAGAGAATGAAGAAAACAAGTAAATATATAAATGTCATTAAAAACCAAGATATCTCAATAAGAGAAAGAAAAAATATAAAATAAAATAAACATACCGAATCAGAACTTTGAAAAAAGTAAATAAAATATGTATCTTTCATAAAATGTCAAACAACTGAAACAGAATACTCTATCCATCAAGGCTATCATTCAGAAAAGAAGGAGAGATCAAGAGTTTCCCCAGACAAATACAAGTTAAAGGAATTCATCACCACTACATCACACTTACAAGAAATGTTAAAGGGATTCTTGGAGTGGAAAGGAAATACCAAAAGCAAGAGTAAGACAAGTAGGAAACACAAAAGCAGTAAACTTACGTATATCTATAAAAATCTGTCAGAGGATTCACAAAATAAAAAGATGTAAAGTAAGACACTATATACCTAAAACATGGGAGAGAGGGAAGTAAAAATTTAGTATTTTTAGAATGGTTTCAAACTTAAATGATCATCAACTTAATATAGATTGTTATCTGCATAAGATGTTATATATAAACCTAATGGTAACCATCAATCAAAAACCAGTAATAGATATGGAAAAAGTAAAACAAAAAACAAAACAAAACAAAAAAACCCAATCCAAGTATTTACTAAAGAAAGCCCCAAACCATGAGAGGAAAGAGTAACAAGAAGAAAGGAACAGAGAAGGTACCTATCAATAATTACTTTGAATGTAAATGGACTAAACAATCAAAACACACAAGAAATAGAATGGATGAAAAAGCAAAACCCATCTATATGCTGCCTATACTCACATCAGACCTAAAGAAGCATGCAGATCAAAGGTGAAGGGATGGAAAAACATTTATCATACAAATGGCAGTGAAAAGAAAGCCAGAGTAACAATAATTCTATTGGACAAAGACTGTCTTAAGAGACAAAGTAAGACACGACATAATTATAAAAGGAACAATCCAACAAGAATATATAACAGTTGTAAATATTTGTGCACCTAACATGAGAGTACCCTGCTACATATAGCAGCTATTAACAAACATAAAGGAAGTAATTGATAGTAATACAATAATAGTAGGTGACTTTAACACCCTACTTACATTAATGGATAGATCATCCAAGGCAGAAAATCAACAAGTAAACACAATGGACCAGATAGAAAGAACAGATATTCAGAACATTCCTTCCAAAAACAGCGAATACACCTTCAAGTGGACATGAAACTTCCCCAGAATTGATATGTTAGGCTACAAAACAAATCTCAACAAAGTAAAAAGACTGAAGTCATACCATGCATCTTTATTAACCACAATGCTATGAAACTGAAAATCAACCATAAGAAAAAAATCTGGAAAGAACACAAATAATCGGAGGTTAAATAAGAATGAATGAATGGGTCAGCCAAGAAATCAGAGGAAAAAAATACATGGCAAATGAAAATGAAAAAAAAAACAAACACCGGTCCAAAATCTTTGGGATGTAGCAAAACCTATTCTAAGGGGAAATATGTAGCAATACAGGCCTACATCAAGAAGCAAAAAGTCTCAAACAACTTAACCTTACACCTACAGAAGCTAGGAAAAGAAGAGCTATGGCAAACAAAACAAAACGAATAGAAAGAAGGAAATAATAAAGATTATAGCAGAAATAAACAAAATAGAAACAGAAAACAATAGAACACATCAATGAAACTAGGAGCTGGTTCTTCGACAAATTCAACAAATTGTAAATCTTTGCCAGACTAATCAAAGGAAAAAGAGAGAGGAAGAGAGAGAATACTCAATAAAACACAATCAAAAATAAAAATGGAGAAATAATAAACATTACCACAGAAATACAAAGAATTATGAGAATATTATGAAAAAAATGTCAACAATTGTGACAACGTAGAAAAACAAGAGGATAAATTCTTAGAATCATATAACCACCCAAATGATTAAGGAAACAGACAATTTGAAAAAAAAAATACTAGCAATAAAATTGAGTCAGCAATCAAAAATTCCCAACAAACAAAGTCCAGGACTAGAAAGCTTCACAAGTGAATTCCAGCAAACATTTAAAGAATGGTTAGCACCCATTCTTTTCAAACTATTCCAAAAAGTAAAAGAGGAAGGGCAGGTTCCAAATTTATTCTATGAGGCCAGACAGAATTATGCTTATACCATACTCAGATAAAGACACTACCAAAAACAAAACAAACAAGAAACAAAAATAAAAACATAGGCCAATACCTCTGATGACCATAACTGCAGAAGTCCTCAACAAAATATTAACATACCGAATCCAAACATAAATTAAAAATTAATTCAACATGATAAATAGGTTTTATTCCTGGGATGCAAGCGTGGTTCAATAACCACAAATGAATCTACATGATACATCACATCAGTAAGGGAAAGGATAAAAACTATCTGATCATTTGAATAGATACAGAAAAACATTTGACCAAGTACAACATCCATTCATGATAAGACCCCTCAACAAAGTAGGTTCAGAGGAAATATACCTCAACATAATAAAGGCCATATATGAAAAACCCATAGCAGACATCATAATCAATGGTAAAAAAAAAAAACAACAAAAAAAAACAAAAAAAAAACAAAAAAAAAAACTGAGAGCTTTTCCCCTAAGATCAGGAAAAAGACAAGGTTGTCCACTCTCACCTCTTTAATCAACATAGTACTGGAAGCCCTAGTCATAGCAATCAGACAAGAAAAAAAATGTGTTTACATCGTTAAGGAAGAAATAAAACTTTCACTGTTTGCAGATGTTATGATACTATACATAGAAAACCCTAAAGATTCCACCAAAAAACTTCTATAACTTATAAATGAATTCAATAAGTTTGCAGGATACAAAATCAGTATACAGAAAATTGCTGCATTTCTATACACCAAAAATGAAGTGGCATAAAGCAAAACTAACAAAACAGTCCCTTTTAAAATTGCATTAAAAATAATAAAACACCTTAGGAATAAACTTAACCAAAATTTGAGAGAACTATACTCTGCAAACTGTAAAACTGATAAAAGAAATTGAAGATGACAGAAACAAATGGAAAGATACTCTATGCTCATGAATTGGGAGAAAAAAATATTATTAAAATATCCATAGTACCCAAACCACCTACAGATTTAATGCAATCCCTATCAAAATGAAAAGCATTTTTCACAGAATTAGAACAAATAATTCTTGAGTTTGTATAGAACAAAAGACCTCAAATATCCAAAGCAATCTTGAAAAAGAACAACAAAACTGGAAATAACACAATCCCAGAGTTCAAGACATATTATATAACTGTAGTAATCAAAATAGTGTGGCACTGGCACAAAAATAGACACATAGAGAGTCCCCAATAAACTTATGATTTTATGGTTAATTAATCTTTCACAAGGGGGCAAGAATATGCACTGGAAAGACAGTCCCTTCAACAAATAGTTTTGGGAAAATTGGACCATTTTTTCACACCATACACAAAAATAAACTCAACATGGATTAGAGACCTAAATTTGAAACTTGAAACCATAAAAATCCTAGGTGAAAACATAGGCAGTAATTTCTCTGACACTGGCAGGTACAACACTTTTTAAGATGTCTCCTAGGGGCGCCTGGGTGGCTCAGTCGGTTAAGCGGCCACTTCGGCTCAGGTCATGATCTCGCGGTCTGTGAGTTCGAGCCCCGCGTCGGGCTCTGTGCTGACAGCTCAGAGCCTGGAGCCTGCTTCCGATTCTGTGTCTCCCTCTCTCTGACCCTCCCCCGTTCATACTCTGTCCTCTCTCTGTCTCAAAAATAAATAAACGTTAAAAAAATTAAAAAAAAAAAAAAAAGATGTCTCCTAAGGCAATAGAAACAAAAGCAAAAATAAACTATTGGGACTACATCAAAATAAACTGCTTTGGCAACAGCAAAGAAAAACATCAACAAAACTAATAACCTACTGAATGGTAAAAGATATTTGCAAATTATAAATCCAACAAGGGATTAGAATTCAATATTTTATATTTTGTATACACACACACACACACACATGTATATAAATTGGATTATATATTTTTGGTGTTTAATTGTGTGTGTGTATGTGTGTGTGTGTATATATACACATGTATGTATGTATATAAACACACATATATACATACATGTATATATATGCATATATATACATACATGTACATACATACATACATAGTGTGTGTATATATATACATATATATATATATATATATGTCTTGAATATATATAATTTCTACCACTCAACACCAAAAAATATATAAGCCAATTTAAAAAAATGGGCAGAGGTCATGAACAGGTATTTGTGCAAAGAAAACAGAGATGGCCAACAAACACATGAAAAGATTTTCAATATCAGTATCACTCATCATCAGGAAAATGCAAATAAAAAACCATGAGATATCACCTCACACCTGTCAGAATGGCTAAAATGAAAAACATAAGCAACAGCAAGTGTTGGAACAGGATGTGAGAAAAAGGAATCTTTGTACACCATAGGTGGGAATGCAAACTGCTGCAGTCACTGTGGAAAAGAGTATGGAGATTCATCAAAAAATTAAAAATAGAACTACCCTGCAATCCAGTAATCACACTACTGGGAATTTACCCAAAGAATAATAAAAAACTAATTTGAAAAGATAGATGCATACCTATTTTATTGCAGCATAATTTACAATAGCAAAATATGAAAGTAACCAAATGTCCATCAATGAAGCATGCATAAAGAAGATGTGGTATATATACATATATACCTGCATGAGTGTTCATATGTGCATAAATGGAATATTACTCAGCCATGCAAAAGAATGAATTCTTCACATTTGCAAGGATGAGAATGGAGCTAGAGTGTATCATTTAAGTAAAATGAGTCAGTCATTTCATAAGACAAATATCTTATGATTTCACTCATGTGGTATTTAAGAAACAAAGAAAAAAAAGAGAAACAAAAATACAAACTCTTAAATATAGAGAACTGATGGTTACCAATTTACTAAGAGGTGGATAGGGTGGTTGTTGAAGTAGGTGAAAGGGATAAAGTGTACATTTATGGTGAGCACTAATAACATATAGAATTGTTAACTCACTATATTGTACACCCAAAAACTAATATAACCTGTGTGTCAATTACATTGGAATAAAAAAAGAGAAAGATTTGCTGTTGAAGGTAAACAAAAAGTGTCAAGTAAATCAATTCACATAAGAAGTAAATTATGATTGTCTCACTGAAATGTTCTAACTGCGGGTAACAACACCGTTTATATTTTGAATGTCTTTTCCATGAAATTATGGGTAGGAATGTTTATTATATATATATATACATATATATATATATATATGTATATATGTATATATGTATATATACACACACACACATATATATGTATATATGTATATATACACACACACACATATATATGTATATATATACACATATACATGTGTGTGTGTATATATACATACACATATATATGTATATATATATATACACACAAAAAATATATATTCACATATAGAATATTGTAATGCTCGTTCTGCAACTGTTTTACAATTAATATGGATTAGTTTGGGATTTATTTTTTTTTAATAAAGGGTTCTATATCACTTTCTTTTCTCTTGAGATGTTTGATTAAAAAACAAAAGTAAATTATTGGACTCTTAATCCTAGAAGATCATGGTCAGTGGAAGTGAGATGTGAGGTTCTGCATTTTTAACCATGTCACTAGTTGATTATTTTTTTATTTAAATTTTAGCTATTTAACTAAACATTGGTGCAATATTGGTTTCAGGAGTAGACTTCAGTGATTCATTACTTACCACTTACATACAACACCCTTGCTAGTTGATTCTTAAATTTATTTAGGTGTAAAACTCACTACTTTCTACTTAAATATGTATTAGTGATTTAGGAAGGCTTTATTTTTTTTTTGGGGGGGGGGAAACGTGTGTTTATTAATATTCAAACTCCCTTCATACAAGACCATATAAAAATTCTTAGCACTTTGATTATACCTAAGTTTATATATTCTACATAATCTCAATGATGTATAATATAATTTAGCTTCTCATAATACATTTAAATACACCATTAGTTCTAATAACATAAGCAATTATTTTCAAATGCAATACTTGAACAGTTTCCTCTGTACATAGTTTTGCAGGGTTAATTAGCATAAGATGCTCTTTGTTAAGATGTATATGATTGGAGTTTTAACAGTTGCCAAAGTTTGGTATTTTTATACAGCAATTTTTTTTTTTTTTTGCTTTGATCATAACACAAAACCCTTAAGAGTACTGAAATTTAGTAAGTAAAGTCCAGAGACATGTTACTTTAGCTGATGAATCAAATTTATACCTAACACTATAGTACAAAAAAACTTTTAAAAAAACTTAAGAAATCGGGGCACCTGGATGGCTCAGTCGGTTAAGTGTCCGACTTCAGCTCAGATCATAATCTCACAGCTCCTGAGTTGGAGCCGGCATCAGGCTCTGTGCTGACAGCTCAGAGCCTGGAGCTTGCTTTGGATTCTGTGTGTGTGTCTCTCTCTCTGCCCCTCCCCCATTCTCATTCTCATTCTCTCTCTCTCTCCCCCTCTCTCTCTCTCTCTCTCAAAACTAAATAAAAACATTAAAAAAAGTAAAAACTTATGAAATTTGCACTAGTACAGACAATCCCTATCAGGGCAAGACTACTTGGGAATACAAAGGAAAAGGACAAGTTTGAGTTTCTTTGAGGTGCTGAGAGAAGGAAAAATGCTAAATTGTTGCCTCTCATACATGATGACAATTTGGGGGAATACCAAAACAAATATTCCAGCTCAACAATTCTAGGTGGCTTGATGCAAATGGGAGTTGCTTAGCTTATGTTAGGTGACCACAGCATTGACCTTGTAAGACTATATACTCACAAAGTTTACCAGAAAAATAGGCTCTATATATGTGTATATTATAGTCTATGTACATGTGTTTTGAAGATACCTATTCTTTCTAGATTTATATATAAAGGTGAAAATTAAGAAAGTCTAACATTATTTCTTTCAAATGTGCAGCCTACCTCATTATAATAAATTTTATCTTTATCAAAACTAAACTCAAAATTCTACATATTTTTTTGTTTAAATTGCCTATTGTTTATTCTTACACCATGTCATTTTCTGTTATTAATATATTATTTTGTTAGGTCAATTTCTCTTACATTATAGCCTTTCTCAGTTTGGAGGAGGTATTTTTGTACCTTTGTTGCTTTCAATATGTACTTGAAAAGATTATTTTAATACCTAAGAAATTTTATTATTATTTTGACTGAGAGTATACTGAATTCATAAATTAAAGTTATTTGACATAATTACTAGGAAATACCTATATATGGGTATGGATATTAAAAACTTCATTTAGATCTTAGTTATTAATAATGAAATTAAAATTCATTAATTTTAGTTACCATTATATGGTAATTACATATATTTTTTTAATGTTTATTTTTTGAGGGAGACAGACATATAGCACGAGGTGGGGAGGAGCACAGAGAGAGGGAGACAAAGAATCCAAAACAGGCTCCAGGCTCCAAGCTGTCAGCACAGAGCCCGATTCAGAGCTCTAACACACAAACTGCGAGATCACGACCTGAGGCGAAGCCAGAAGCTTAACCGACTGAGCCACCCAGGTGCCCCAGTAACTATATTTTATTTTGTAAAGATTTTCACTCATAGCCTGAGATATAAATACAAACATTATAATTTTTAAATATTGGTAAATAATCATATAAATTAGTGTATTCACCACATAAGGTTTTTTTGGAATATTTTCTATAAGAAATAAATTTTATTATTTAAAAATACTCTCACTGGTCACATGCACACCAGCACATGTAATCTATTTGGGTTTTTTGTTTTTCTGAGCTACTAAACGATGTTTTTTAATTTTTTATTGAGATACAATTGATAAAATCGTAAGACATTTATATATGCATTGTGGTGTTTTGATAAACATACTTTGTAAAGGATTTCTCCCATCTAGGTAATTAACACATCTATCACATCACACAGTCACATATGTATTTGCATGTATATTCAAATATTAGCAAGTATTTATATATTTGCTAAGAGAGAAATTAAATGGTCTCATATGGTGAGAACTGTCTTAGCAAAATTTCAATTATATGATACATTGTTATCAACTATAACCTGTTATATGTTAGATCCTCAAACCTTTTTGATCTTATTCCTGAAAGTTTGTACCCTTCTACTTACCTTTTCCTATGTTCCCCATCCAATAGCCACTCACTGGTAGCTATTTTTCTACTTTATGTTTTTAACCTTTATAAAAGATTCCATGTATAAGCAATATCATACAATATTTATCTTTCTCTCCCTGATTTATTTTACTTAGCACAATGCCCTCAAGTTTCATCCATGTTATAGAAAATTTAAGGATTTCCTTCTTTCACGACTGAATAATATTCCATTTTTTGTGGCTACATATATGTATACATACATACCACATCTTCACCCAATGTTGGACACCTAGGTTGTTTCCACATCTTGTCTGTTGTGAATAACATTGTGATGAACATAGGAAGGCATTATATCTTTTTGTTACCGTTTTCATTTCCCTTGGTTATATATCCAGGAGTGGATTGCTGGGTAGGATACTTCTATTTTTAATTTTTTGAGAAGCCTCTATTTTCCATAGTGACTGCACCAATTTACACTCTTACAAAGAGTGAATAAGGTTTCATTTTCTACACATTCTCCCAAACTCTAGTTATCTCTCGTATTTGATTACACTCATTCTAACAAGCATGAGGTGATATCTCATTGTGATTTTGATATTCATTTCCCTAATGATTAGTGATGTTGAGCATCTTTTCAAGTATATGTTGGCCATTTGTATGTTTTCTTTGGGAAAATGTCCATTCAGTTCCTTTGCCCATGTTTTAAGTGGATTTTTTAGCTACTGAGTTGCATTAGTTGTTTATATATTTTGGATATTAACCCCTTATCAGATATGTGATTAGCAAATATTTTCTCCCATTCTTTAGGTGGCATTTTCATTTTATTGATGGTTTCCTTTGCTGTGAAGAGGGGTTTTGCTTATTTATCTTTATTGCCTTGCCTTTTGATGTCAAACCCCCCCCAAAAAAAAATTATTGTCAACACCCATGTCAAGGAGCTTACCCCGTTTTCTTCTAGAATTTGTATGGTTTAGATCTTAAATTTAGTCTTTAATCCATTTTATCTTTTTGTGCAAGGTATAAGTTAGGGATTCAGTGTCGCTCTTCTGCATGTAGCTATCCAATTTTCACAACACCATTTATTGAAGAAACTATTCTCAGTCTATTATATATTCTCGTCTTCTTTGTTGTAAATCAATTGACCATATATGTATAGGTTTACTTGGGGGCTTTCCATTCTGTTCCATTGATCTATAGGTCTGTTTTTTTGTAAGTACCATACTATTCAATGTCACTGGAATTTTCATAGGAATTGCACTGAATCTGTAGCTCACTGTGGATAGGATAGATCCTTTAACAATATTCATTCTTCCAATCACTCAGTACAGAATATATTTCCATTTATTTATGTCTTCTTTGGTTTCTTTCATCAATGTCTTACAATTTTCAGTATAGACACATTTTACCTCCTTATTGACATTTATTCCTAAGTATTTCATTATTTTTTATGCAACTGTAAATAGGATTGTTTTAATTTCTTTTTGATAGTAGTTATTTTATGGGATTACAGCACCCATTTTGACATGGATGATGTCAGTTTTTTCTTGTTAGCTCAGTCAATGTGTTGGAATCATTCGGCTAGTTTCTGGATTTCTTTCAGGGATACTTGCTCTTTATGTCACTGTAGATTTGTTTCTGTGGTAGAAGGTGAGTTCAGGAAGGGCCTGTGTCTCCATCTTGGACCAGAAATCCTCCAAAAGGATCCATTTAAGAAGCATATTTAAAACATTATGTATAAATTTACTATATGCAAATGTCAAATAATATATGGGATTCCTGATATTGTAGAGAAAAAAGTGTTAAATTAAAATTTGGGTACCAGAAATTATATATTATAAAAGGCAATCCTTGTGAATTTGATAAAAAAATCTCTTAATATCCA
This sequence comes from Panthera pardus, assembly GCF_024362965.1. Taxonomy (NCBI): domain Eukaryota; kingdom Metazoa; phylum Chordata; class Mammalia; order Carnivora; family Felidae; genus Panthera; species Panthera pardus. The sequence continues at coordinate 83,949,778 of NW_026526810.1, forward strand.
CACTGGAAATTAGAAGAAAAATTTATAGTGGCTTATACACATAAAGTGACATCATATTTTTTACAGGTTCTAAATATAAAAAGCATTTTTATATTAAAAAAGTATTATAGGATTATATGTGTTTTTGTATGTATATGTGTGTGTGTATATATATATATGTGTGTGTGTGTGATTACTAGAAATGTTACATATTATTTATTTCCATAATGGATTATTCCAATAAATTATAAATTCCAATAAATTATATCTGTGTATTATTCTTTCAGAAAATATTTGTGCTGGTGGGCATATCCATGGATTTTAGAAATCCTCATTTAGTAGTTCAACAGATGATATTTATATGAATAACATTACTATAATTAGTAAAATCTTAAGTTTCACATTGAGCTATTGGATCTTTACAGTTAGAAATTATTTGCTTTGGGGTGCCTCAATATATTATTTAAAATTGTTTTATATAGGGGCACCTGGGTGGCTCAGTTGGTTAAGCATCCAACTTTGGCTCAGGTCATGATCCCACAGTTTGTGGGTTCGAGCCCCATGTTGGGCTCTGTGCTGACAGCTCAGAGCCTGGAGCTTGCTTTGGATTCTGTGTCTCCCTCTCTCTCTGCTCCTCCCCTGCTCATGCTGTCTCTGTGTCAAAAATAAATAATAAGAAACATTAAAAATTTTTTTTAAATGTTTTATATAAGAAACATCTGACTTTTCTATTCCCTATTTTGTATAACAAATATTGAAGGAGAATATGTTTGGTGAAGTGCCTTCCAATAAGGGGGGGGGGGGCGGGGAAGAGAAGTTATTCTATATGAAATCTTTTGTATTAAAAGTTTTAATTTGTTTTAGACACGGTTTTCTTCTGTGATGAGGTTTTATTTCTTCTGTATGTGTTAAAATAACTGGAATTTGAACTTTAAAAAAACTGTGACATAGTATCTCTTTGGTCCATATTTGAAAAAAAAAAAAAAAAAACAAACAACTTAGAACTCTATTAATATCTGTGTACCATGGGGCATAATGGAGAGTCAGAAGTACAATTGATCCTTAAACAACACCAATTTGAATTGTACAGATCCACTTATATGCAGATTTTTTACAGTGCATACTATAAATGTATTTTCTCATATTTAATGATTTTCTTAATAACATTTGTTTTCTCTAGTTTAGTGTAAGAATACAGCATGCAATACCTATAACACACAAATATGTGTTAATCGATGGTTTATGTTATATATAAGGTTTCTGGTCAACAGTAGGCCATTAGTGAAGTTTTGGGGAGGTCAACGTTAAAGGCAGATTTTCAACTGCATGGGGAGAGGGTCAGTGCCCCTAACCCTCAGATTGTTCAAGAGTCAGCTATAATTTAAAAAAAGAGTCAGCTATATTAAAAAATATATTAAAAAATTCAAATTTGACAAAAGAGACAAAATACAGCACTCTATCAATTGTTGTGCAAACATTTATAATTTGTTTATAGTGAACAATCCTTTTAGTCCCTGATTCCGTTATCCGTTTGCAGGTTAAATGTCATAATCAAAGTTGTCAAATCCAGTTAGTGATCCATAAATTAAAGTTGACCTTCCAATTTAAATCATTTCAAGTTAATGTAGATTAAAATTAGTGTGTGGAAAAAGTCTTATTGAAATATGAAATAAGTACCAAAATATTTACTCTCAAATTCAGATGGTTTTAAGCTATCAGAGTGCTAAAGCATAAATTCTTTAAGATTTCATTTTAATACAATTAAGATAAAAAGATGATTTTTTTGAGATTTTCTCTCTCTGTTCAGGAGAATTTCTGATAATTTTAAAGCACCTAAAATGCTCCCAACTTCCACAGGGAAGATCTAAACAGAGAATGAGCTATGTGGGGAAAAAAGAGAGAAAGGAAAAGGAAACAATAACAACAAAGCCTTTGCTAGGTGAGATGTCTGTGAAATTTATCAATTGGGTAGTGAAGAGTCTTTACTTTTTGGGGGTGGCCCTAATATATGTTCCAATGCAGTGAGACAGAGCAATGTCCTGACAAGTCAGAGTGGTTCACGGTGGCAGTGTGGCAGTGGTGGTAGATCTAGGTCAGTAGGATGGGTCAGGGATGGCAAAAGGCAGGCATTAAGCGGAGAGGTATGGTACATGTTGAAAAAGTCCAGATCTCCATCCCCTACGTGATTTTACAAGTCCCAAAGCATTGATAATTATTGCCCTAAATAGTTTCCTCCAACAGTGAATAACCACCTTTCTTAAAGATTTGTTGATCCTTACTAACGAAAAAGTAATTCACCTTCTTGGTGAAATCCATTATAACATTTAAAAACTTTGCTTCTTTCTTTTCCCTTAAGTTAACATGAGGTAAAACAAAGTATGTTTATTGACTGCCTACTACATGTCAGTCTTTGAAGTTTTCAAATGCTAACATTTCCTTGTCCACAAAGCAAATACTCACCTTTTAATTCTTCTGGTGAGGAAATTTATCGGAGATTAAGTCTTTTGACAAACAGTATACATTTCCCAAATTCAATTACACCTAGCTCTTAACCCTTATTAATGACACATTAGTGATATTTAAATGTATTTTAATTAATTTCTTCCGATTTGTCAGGCTTTCTTATATTCATATTTAATATGTATTCTGATATATTTGTCAATTAATTTACTCTATAAATTCATCAAAAATATGCATTGATAACATATATGCTATATATAGAGATATATGTTGGGAATGTAACATATTTCATGCATATGTCAGATTCAGAACAAGAGACTCATAATGTATGCGCTATCCTGTCAGTTTGAAAAGATAATTTCACATAGTAAATTACATTATTTTGCTAGCGAAATTTAATTAGGTAAAATCAATATAATGTTATTTTCAGTTCCTATTTTTACAGTGGTCATGCTGCATTAATTCAACATATTAAAACGAATAACATTAATTATGATGAAGTCTTTAATTTTCAACATGCTTTGAGGGCAGGGTTATTATTTTCATTTTACAAATGAGGTAAGACAAGCTCAGAGGTTAAGTGGTTAAATTACATAAGCTTCAGAGAAAATTTTAAACCCAAGAGGCCAAACTACTAGCTAATTATCTTGCTGCAGTACTCCACAATTTAAAAGCCATTTTTGAAAAAAATATATATATCACATAACACTTAATGCAGGTATCTTTATTTTTAGCTGACTCTGAAGTATTTTGCTCAGAACGATCACTTTAGGGAAAAGGTTTTCAGCACATGACAACACAAAAGATGATGGTGACATAAATAATTATGATAGATTGTCTACATATTTGATCTGAATTTAGGTTTCAAACAAACTAATCTTGCTATTATATTTAGGGAATTGTTTAAATTGCTTGCAATATGAGCTAGCTATTTGTAACGTGCTGTCCTCTTAGGTGTTGATAAAGATAAATCACTACACCATTTTACGTGCTTTTCATTCTACCCCCATCCCACTCCTCTGCTGCACACCAAACACATCACTGTCCTGTCGTTATTAGTGGTAATAACATTTAGGAAACTTTAATGTACCATTCCATTATGTTATCTTTTATTAAAACTTTCTTTTATTTTTCTGGTATATTCAGCCCCTCGTTTATCTTTCTATCCCCTAAATTTTGCTTCTCAAATTTACATCTCCTTTTTTCAGATATGGATCCACTGTCAATAAAGGAATATCTACTTGTCATATTCCCCTGTTATACAGTAGTATTTATGATGCTACAATAAGAACTTTAATTCTTTTGTCTACTTTGTTTCTAAGTCATTGATAGACTAGATTTCCACTTTATTTTTCATTATTCTTCTCATCCACCTACAGTGATCTCTCCCTGACTGAATGGGTTATAGCAGCTTCGTAGATATTTAACCTGATATTTTCTTTCTTTTCTCTCATCAGTTACAAATACCCTGGTTGATTATTGTTTCTCCAAACCTGCTTTTTTCTAACACATTCAAAATTATGTCTCTTGTAAACTTTTCAATAAAATAAATGGAAAATGATTTGGTTAGATATCAATGCACACCACAATCTGGCTCTAGTTTACTCATCTGCCTTATTTTGAACTGGTTCCTAGTGCTGGCAATATAGACTGGGTGTTTCTCAATAAACCATGTATCCTTGCTTCCAGGAATTTTATTATGTAATAGTATGTCATTACATTTGGTAATTACTGTATTAATTGATACATTACTGAGAGTGTGCAGCACTAATTAAAAATGACAGAGAAGAAACAGGACTGAAAAGCCCTAAATTCTTCACAACCTATAATTTTATTTGGATGATAGCTATTGTTAAGGGTTTATTCATTTTAATAATGTCCTACTTTGCATGACCATTGGATCAGAGTAAATTGTAATATTTTATGTACAGTGGTGTCAGATGAGAAATTACATATTGCTATTAGCTCCTTAAAACAATGCTATCATAAAAATAGACTCATAAAAATAATTTAAGTATAATACACATTTACATGGTTCCTAAGAGAATTGCCTTTGCATCTTTTAACAGAGAATTTTAATTTCCTTATAAAAATCTAGTATTTTTAGGGGCATCTGAGTGGCTCAGTCGGTTAAATGTCTGACTTCACCTCAGGTCATGATCTCGTGGTCCGTAAGTTCAAACCCCGCGTCGGGCTCTGTGCTGACAGCTCAGAGCCTGGAGCCTGTTTCAGATTCTGTGTCTCCCTCTTTCTGACCCTCCCCCATTCATACTCTGTCTCTCTGTCTCAAAAATAAACGTTAAAAATTTAGTATTTTTATTTTTGGTAAGTTTTTAGTTTTTTTTTTGTTTTTTGTTTTTTTTTTTGTTAATAGAACATAAAATGGTTCCTACCTTTTTATTAGTAACTTTGATATTAAAAATGACTACATTCTTATTTATGCAAAAAAGTATTTTTTTTTCAAATTTTACCAACTTAAAAACATTTTCTCCCCTCATACCAACCTTATATACAATAGAACTAGAATCAATACAGTTCGTACATAATAACAATGAATTACACATTGCTTTTAGTCTAAGAACACATAAATCCATTTTTTCTAAAAATTAAATACTGAGTCTTCAAATTAAATGTTTTTTCCTTTTAGTTTTGTTTTTAATGTTGGTGATATAACTGTGATTTTCAAGAAGAGAATACTTTATTATTGTTGTTGGTTTAGTTATTCCAATTAACCCTTTTTATACTATAAAAAATTTCAAATATATACAAAAGTAGAAATAACACTATGGATCTCCATCCTCACTGCATACTTTGACAATCGCCAACTCATAGACAATTGTCTACACTCTTCCCTACAATTCTCCATTTTTTAAAATGTTTATTAATTTTTGAGAGAGAGGGAGACAGAGAACACAAGTGGGAGAGGGGCAAAGAGAGAGGGAGACACAGAACCTGAAGCAGGCTCCAGGCTCTGAGTTGTCACCTCAGATCTTTAGTCCCCCTTTCTCCTTTCCTCTTGCCATCTATTTGTTAAAGACACTGGATCTTCTGTCTTCTAATATTTCTTTCATTCTACCTCCAAGGTGTCGTTTAACATGCTCCTCTACCACCTATACATCCTGTATACCAGGCAGACCTAAACATTTTATTAGATTTCAGGTTTATCTTTTTTGTTTTTTCTTCTGGAAAAAAATATTTATACAAAATATTATGTGTTTCCTATTGCATCATTTTGAGAAGTGCATTACCTTGTTATTTCTCTTTCTATGATGTGAAGGTCTACATCTGGGCTCAGATGATGTCAGTCAGATCTAATCCATCGTAACGTACTCTGCCCCCCCCCCCCCCCCGACAGCACACAAGGAAACAGGAATTTCAGGGTCCACTGAGTTTGCGCTAATTTATTTTACGGCAGGAGTAAGAATTGAATATATACTACCTACCATTAGTTTCCAGCTTTTCATGGAATAAACCTGAAATATTATGTTTGGGTCAGGGCTTTGAATTGAAGTATGTGTAGGGTTGGAAATTACTCTTTTGCTGTTTACTCAGTGTTCTAGCTGAAATGTGTAGACTCCATAAAATATAGCATATATAGCCATACCTCGAAAATATTGCAGGTTCAATTCCAGACCACCACAATAAAGCTAGTATCATAATAAAGCAAGTCAAATAATTTTTGGTTGCCCAATACATATAAAAGCTATGTTTATATTATACTGTAGTCTGTTAAGTGTGCAACAGCATTATGTCTAAAAACAGTATACATACCTTAATTAAAAAATACTTTATTGTTAAAAAAAATGCTATCATCTAAGTTTCAGTGAGTCATAATCTTTTTTGATAGTAGAGGGTCTTGCCTAGATGTTGATGGCTGTTGACTGATCAGGGTGGTGGTTGCTGAAATTTGGCATAGCTTTGGCAACTTATTAAAATAAGACAACAATGAAGTTCGACACGTGCATTGACTTTTCCTTTCATGAACAATTTCTATGTAGCATGTGATGCTGTTTGATAGCATTGTACCCACAGTAAACTTCTTTCAGGATTAAAGTCAATCCTCTCAAAGCTTTATCAACTAAGCTTATGTCAAAGCTTTATCAACTAAGCTTATGTCATATTCAAAATCCTTTATTTTCATTTCTACAATCTTCACAGTATCTCAATCACTAGTAGATTCCATATCAAGAAACCACTTTCTTTGATCATTCATTAAGAAACAACTCCTCACCCATTAAATTTGACCATGAGAGTGCATCAATTCAGTTACATCTTCAGGTTCCATTTCTAATTCCGGTTTTCTCACTGTTTGTACATCTGCAGTTACTTCCACCCTGAAGTCTTGAACCCCTCAAAATCATCCATGAGAGTCAGAATAAACTTCTTCCAAACTCCTGCTTATGTTGATATTTTGCCCTTTTTCCATGAATTACTTGTGTGATTAATGGCATCTAAACAACATTAATCTCATCGTACATCTCCATCAAAGCTCTTGGGTGACCAGGTGCATTGTCAACGAGCAGTAACATTCTGAAAGGAATCTTACTCTTTCTAGCAGTAGGTCTCTGCAATGGGCTTAAAACATTCAGTGAATCACGTTGGAAACAGATGTGCTGTCATCCAGGCCTTGTTCCATTTACAGAACACAGGCAGAATAGATTTAGAATAATTTTTAAAAACTCTTTAATTTGTATTTATTTTTGCAAGCTTGTATGTTTTAGATTCAACAGATGTAAAATTACACAAAGTTACTATAAAATATTCTAAACATTTACTCCCTATTTCCGTGTTTTTCCATAGCAGATCAATAACAATTCTAAGACCAGCAGTAGTCCATGAGGACACTTTGAACAGCATTGCTCTCAACTACTATGACAAATAAGCATAGGCTTTAACTTTAAGTCTCCAGAGGCATTAGACCCTAACAAAAGAGTCAGCATGTCTTTTGAAGCTTTGAGGCAGGCATTAACTTCTCTCTAGTTAAGAAAGTCCTAGATAGCATTTTCTTCCTATATAAGGCTGTTTTGTCTATATTGAAAATGTGTTATGAAGTGTAGCCACTTCACTAATTATCACAGCTAGATCTCTGGGCTACTTAACTGTAGTTTCTATATCAGCACTCGCTGCTTCGCCTTGCACTTTGATGTTTTGGGAACCGCTTCTTTCCTTAAACTTCATGAACCAACCTGGGAGCCTGGGTGGCTCAGTCAGTTAAGCATCTGACTTCAGCTCAGGTCATGAACTCCTGGTTTGTGAGCTCGAGCCCCACATTGGATTCTGTGCTGACAGGTCAGAGCCTTCTTTGGATCCTCTCTCTCTTTCTCTCTCTGCCCCTCTGCCACTCATTCTCCTTCTCTCAAAAATAAATGAAAACAAAAAAACAAAACAAAAACTTCATGAACTCTCTGCTAGTTTGAAACTTTTTTTTTTCTGCAGCTTCTTCACCTCACAGCTTTCACAGAATTGAAAAGAGGGCCTTTCCCTAGATTAGGCTTTGAATTAAGCGGATGCTTGTGGCTGGTCTCACCTTCTATCCAGAGCACTAACATATCTTCCCTATCAGTAAAAAGGCTGTGGTGTTTTCTTACTATTTGTGTGTTTACCTGGATAGCACTTTTCATTTCTTTCAAGAACTTTTCCTTTGCATTTAAAACTTGGCTGCTTGGTGTCAGATGTCCAGCTGTCGGCTTATCTTGGCTTTTGATATGCCCTCTTTCGCTAAGCTTAATCATTTCTAGCTTTTGATTTAAAGTGAGAGATGTGAGGGGCGCCTGGGTGACAGTTGTTTAAGCATCCGACTTCAGCTGGTCATAATCTCGCAGTTGGTGAGTTGGAGACCTGCATCAGGCTCTGTGCTGAGAGCTCAGAGCCTGGAGCCTGCTTCTGCTTCTGTGTCTCCCTCTCTCTCTGCCTCTCCCCCACTCATGCTATCTCTCTCTCTCTCTCAAAAATAAACTAGGAAGGAAGGAAGGAAGGAAGGAAGGAAGGAAGGAAGGAGGAAGAGAGGGAAAGATGTGAGACTCTTTCACTTGGACATTTAGATACCATTATAAGACTATTGATTGGCCTAATTTCAATATTGTTATGTCTCAGAGAAGAGAGAGGCCTGAGGAGGTTAGAGAAATGGAAATGACCTGTTGGTGGAGTAGTCAGAGTACACAACATTGACCAATGAAGTTCACCATCTTACGTGGGCATAATTCCTGGTGCCCCCAAACAATTACAATAGTAACATTAAAGGTCATTGATCACAGACCACTATAATAAATACAATAATGATGAGAAGTTTACACTATTACAAGACGCACCAAAATGTGACACAGAACACAAAGTGAACAAAAGCTGTTTGAAAAATGATCCCAATAGACTTGCTTGACACAGGTTTGCCACAACATTCAATTTTCTTAAAAATGCAGTATCTGTGAAATAAAATAAAGTGAAGCACAGGAAAATGAGGTATGCCTGTATCCAAAACATACTGAACCCATGCTGACAGCATCCCATTATCAACATCTGTGAGACACCTTTGCAGGCTGTTTTCTCTAATAACATAACATTGAAATTCACCCATTTGACATTATAGTGAATTTAACAATTGTTCCATTAGGCCCACCGCATGAAGAAATATGCTTATAGAATGGACGTATATAGGGAAAAGTAATAGCAACTAAATAATAGTATGGCTTCTGAAATCAGGAGAATGATTTGACATTTTTGTGATCTCAAGCTGTTATGTAGTTTTAGATTTTATATTTGTAATGTGATAAAATATAAAATATCTTTGGCAAACTCTCATAGTTAAAATAAAAATATCAAATATGTTAGATACTCCTATATTATATTCCAAATCAAAACTTTGCAAAATTTCCAATAAAAAGGCAATCAATCATTATTATTTAAAGATATTAGATAATTATTCACCTAAAAAATAAATTGGGAAATAGTCATTTAAGTATTGGAAAAACAGGTTATCTCTAATGTTTTTATGAATGTTATAGCTTATATAACAAATTTTTATAGCAAACTTATGGCTAAAAACTAAAAGTTTATTCTATAATATTGCCTTCCCTGCTTTTTTCTGACCAATAAAAATTTCTCTTTTAATCAGGGAGTACTAAAAACCCACATTTTGAAACTAGCCCCTACTGGATTTGCTCATTTGCAATGTTAAAGAAAACAGACTGATTAATCACATTTTGCTTGGAAATGTACCATATACAGCAAAACCTTGGTTTGCAAGCATAGTTTGTTCCAGAAACATGATTATAATCCAAAGCAGTTGTATATCAAAGCAAATTTCCCCGTAAGAAATAATGGAAGCTCAGAGGATTCGTTCCACAACCTAAAAATATTCATATAAAAATGATCACAGTATTGTAATATAATACAAAATAATAAAGAAAATATAAAATGTAAAAAAAAACAAATTAACCTGCATTTACTTTAAAAACCTTTGTTGGGGCGCCTGGGTGGCGCAGTCGGTTAAGCGTCCGACTTCAGCCAGGTCACGATCTTGCGGTCCGTGAGTTCGAGCCCCGCGTCAGGCTCTGGGCTGATGGCTCGGAGCCTGGAGCCTGTTTCCGATTCTGTGTCTCCCTCTCTCTCTGCCCCTCCCCCGTTCATGCTCTGTCTCTCTCTGTCCCAAAAATAAATAAAAAACATTGAAAAAAAAAGAAAAAAAAAAAAAAAACCTTTGTGGTTGGTGTGAGGCAGACATGAGAGAGGAAGATTAATGTCTAGGACGACTTGCACTATCATTAAGGAATCACTGCTATTCAGTGGCTTATGGGAATCTTTTTCTGCATGGGTGCCATTGTATACCCAGAATGGATTTTGACTACATTAGTGATAAACTCTTGTCATAGAATGTATTTAACGTAACTGGCAACAAGGCAGCAGAGTAAAGGGTCTATATCTGCAGGTAGCTTGACTTAGAATGGAGGAAAGCATCCCTAAAGTTACTCTGGTATGGAAAAGCAAAGGACTGTCCATAGTTGCTTTGAAGTGACAAAAAATACAATGACTAAAAATCACTGCTTTCTGCCAAACATCGTGGCCTAAGACCGAGCATCCGATTATGGGAGACTATCACCCACAATCCCACAGTGAGAGAGAGAAAAGAACCATTGACTCAGTTGTGATCCCGTGACATTCAGCATCACATACCACTCATATTCCAAGGCACCACTCATCTATCAAGTTAAAATTTATTAGAAATGTCTGTTCGTCTTGTGAAACACTCACAGAGCAAGTTATTCCACAATCCAAGGTTTTACAGTACCCTGTAAATGGTGATTTATTCCCATCTGATAATTATTTCATATCAATAATTAAGTTCATGTAATTGTTTTCTAAATTTAAAATATTTGACACTGTAGTTTATATATACATGTTCTATATATATGTATATATATATATAGAACATGTATATATATGAATATATACAACATATTATATATATATATATATATATATATATATATATATATATGATTTGCATAGATGTGTATGTTATCAAATCACCTCTCCTGTGGTTGCTTTTCTTTGAAATATATTTATTTTTATCCAAATACAAGTCATATGATTTGATGGAGGAAAGTGGATCTGAAATTACTATAGCAACTAGGAAAGCAATTTAGATGAAGTGATAGGAGGTCACTTAAAGAACTAGTGAGAAGTTTTAAAGCAGAATCCAGAGCGCAGTGGGCTGAAGAGTCAACAGATGATAAGAAATTTGAAACCGCATGTAACATTATTTTTCTGGAAACTTGATTATGCATGGAAAGAAAATGGTAAGTTAGATATTATAAGGAGAAGAGAGAAACTTTTATTCTGTTTATAAAACTCTTAATATTTCAGAAAACTTGAATAAAACATATACAAAAGTTGAAATCTTAATATTCCACCTACAACCCTAACACTTTTCTTTCCTGAACTATTTAAAAAATATTTTGCAAAAAGTTCTTTTGTATTTAGCAGAAAACCTGAAAAAATTATGATAAAATTGTGTATGTTTTTAACCTAAGACTCTTAGTTGTTAGTCATGTTTTTTTCTGTTTATTTATAGATATAATGCATAATAGTATATAACTTGGCACATATATCCCATATATCATATATTAACATAATAATATAAAATACATGAATTATAAGATGATATATACTGTATATAATTTTATATTTACATACATAGCATACTTACTTTATGTTTGTGTGTGTGTGTTCATGGATATAGTCTTTATCAAGCCATTTGAGACAAAGTTGCACATATCATGATCATTAAATTATTTCAGCAATCTCTCTTAGTAGCAGGAACATTCACTTACATAGCCACAGTAAATTTTGAGTCACTGAAGTTAACATCAGTACAGTATTACCTAATACACAGTTCATAATCAAATTCATCATTTATACTAAAATGCCCTTCATAAATTTTTTTTCTGATTAAGGATCCAAAATATAATTAAACTTTGCCTTTAGTTATAATAACTATTCTCAAGGAATAGGTATTGTTTAACCTTTGTGAAGAATACAGAAGTTACTTAGAGAAATTTTGGAACTGTGTTCATAATCTGTTCCCCACTGAATTAACAACAAATAACTTTAGCCTCTGTTAATTAATCCTGCTTAAAACAAATATAATGATTGCAAAGCAGTGCAAAAATTTCATTGTAAATAATACTTTTCCCTTCTTACCACTGTCTATATTATCTATATCTATATCCAGCTATCATTTTGTGTGTGTGCAAGATTTTGTGTTTTTCTGTTTTCCTACATATTTATATTTTTGCATAATTATGGACATATAGTTCTTTTTAAAAAATCCAATATGCTATATAATTCATTACTAATACTAATCAATTATTTACTCAAATTATTTTACCTACTGAAACTTCCTCAAGCCGAATTTTTTGTCCTTTGAAATATCTCCAATAGGTTCTGAGCACTTCAGAGATATTACAGGTTCATCATGTATTTTCCCTGCCCCACCCCTGGAATCACCTATTTATCTAAGGACCATGAGATTTATTCATTGGAAAAGACAGACACATTCTTTGAATCTATTGAAATGCTTTGTCTTTTGATTAAGTTTATCTTTTATTTTTTTTAAGAAAAAGGCAATAATCTTAGACATTATATTTCAGATAATTGTTATGCTAATACATTTCCTTTTCAAAGTGAGTGATAATGTTTGTGTGAAAAATTAACTTGTAAGACTTGGATTATTTGCAAATTTTTATTATTTTCTGGGAAATGACAGAGCAAATACTTAATATCAAATTACATTCTAGCCAGCGGTTTGTAACAGTACTCATTTCACTCCACTCTCATTTGCTATGTTCAATATTAAATACTGTTCAACAGTTTATTAAGAAATTGTTTTTGCTTATATTTTGCATTCACTGGTACTATGAATGTTTGTCAAGTGCTCTTTGTAAATTTGACTATTTGAATTTCTTCCAGGAAACCTATATTCACAAAAACTATCTACTTCTATATTAGAATACAATATGAAATAATATGTAATTCATCAATTACAATAACTATTTGTAATATTAGTTGCATTTGTCCAGTTTTTTCTAAAATATATCTTGTGTGCATATATGGAATATTTATATATATTTGTGAGCATACACTATACAAATACATACATACATATATACACACATACATAAAATTTCTTATATTTATGAATTTACCAGAAAAATACCACACAAATTTGTCTAAATACATGTATATGTGTAAATAAATGAATATGTATGTAATGGTCTGTATATATGCACATACATGTATAATCTAGGTATATATGTAATGGAAGGTATTCCATAGAGTTCCATTAGAATTGGAAGAATTGTAAATTCTTCCTTTGCTTTTAAGTTGGTAAGACTGTTCAGTTACAAGTTAATAAATATAATCATTTTTACCTTTTTCTTTAATTTCATATTCTATTTTATACTTAATTTTAGTACATTTGAACACTTACTTACATTTGCATGTTTGATTTTTAATGTGATATGAAAATTCTTCTATCGATCTCTTTCTACTTATTTATCTAATAAATACTATACATACAATTGATTTTCAGACATCTATAGCTTATGCCCATTTTAATAGTACTCTCTTTGTCCAATGATATTATATATGACATAGATTTTATAAATGTATACCAGTATATATTTATAAATAGTTTCTTTTGTTTATGAGGGGTCTTTTCTGGTATACATGGGCATGCTTATTTTGCTATTTGAGCTATAAAACTTATTTTGGTATGTTGTGGGAATAGCCCCTCAGTGTAACCTAATCATTGTTTCTTTATTCTTCTGAAGTAATTTAGAACAGGAGAACCAAAACAAAACAAACAAGAACAATAATGTGGCAGAGCTAACCACTTCATTTAAACCATCATATATATTTGCTTTTCCAGAATTAAATAAAAAATCAATTCTAGATTTTCACAGTTGTGTATAGCCTGTTTGTTCTTTCGGAAACATGATGTTTCTCTATTTTCTATTATTTATGATGTGAGAAAAAGGCCATAGTTTTCTTCTGAAACTCCAACATATTCATCTGATATTTTATTTCCTGTTTTTAATACCCTAGGAAATCTATTTTTAACTGTTTTTTAAAAAGTATATTTAGGGGCGCCTGGGTGGCTCAGTTGGTTGGGCGTCCGACTTCCGCTCAGGTCACTGTCTCGCGGTCGGTGAGTTCGAGCCCCGCGTCGGGGTTTGGGCTGATGGCTCAGAGCCTGGAGCCTGCTTCAGATTCTGTGTCTCCCTCTCTCTCTGCCCCTCCCCCGTTCATGCTCTGTCTCTCTCTGTCTCAAAAATAAATAAAAGTTAAAAAAAATTTTAAAAAATATGCCTTTAAAAAAAAAAAAAGGTATATTTATTTGGGGTATGTGGTGGCTCACCCGGTGAAAGCATCCCACTTCAGCTCAGGTCATAATCTTATGGTTCCTCTGTTTCTCTCTCTCTATCCCTCCCTCACTTGCTCTTGGTATCTCTCAAAATAAATAAACTTAAAAAAAATAAAGTATATTTATTTTGAGAGAGAGAGCAAGAGTGCACAAGGAGGAGAGGGGCAGAGAGAGAGAGAGAGAGAGAGAGAGAGAGAGAGAGAGAATGAATCCCCAGCAGGCTCTAAGCTTTCAGCTCAGACCTAGACATTGGTCTCAATGTGACTAACCACAAGATCAGGATCTGACACTAAATCAAGAGTCAGACGCTTAACTAACAGCCACCTATGCACCCTAGGAAATCTGTTTTTAAATTTTACTTTCAAATTGGTTATTTCTCTGTTTGGAAATGCATTAACTTTAAGCCAACTTACTGTATGTTTATACAAGTTCACTTTCCTGTTCATTCACTTGGAATATGCAATCATCTAATTTTAAATAGGGGTAACAGCCTTAAATTTTCCAGTGTTGTTTGACTTGTTGCATCAACTAGGGCCTCCAGTGCCTCAGTGGATTGGGACTTGTGCCACCTTAAGACTGTAGACTAGTATTTTTCTGTTAATAACTTAGCCTGTGGAATTACACATCTATTTGCTACTTAAGAGTTTTAACTCCGTGTTGATTTAATCAACTGCCTTTTAAGATGATGATGTGTGCTGTTCCCCTAAACTGTCCTTTAATGCTGGATGCAAAAGAGAGAATATCCTTGGGTAAATTGTAATCAATCATAGTGGTATTCTATTTAGTACATTTTACTAGCATATTATATGGGGTATTTTCATATCTATTCCTGTAAGTAATGTTTGTATATTGGTGCTCTTAAGTAATATTTTACCAAGTTCCATCTAATGATTCTATTACTTCATGAGGTAAATGTAATTAGTTTATGTGATTACTGTCCTTTGGTCCTCTGCATATAAAGGTAAGTCATCTATCTTCTGTAAGTATTCTTGGTTTCTTTGTCCTTCAATCTACTCTTTTAAATTTATCTTTAGCTACCACAATCTGTTATTGAGGATGTTATGCTGCTTCTTCCACAGAATCATTTAAAGAAACACTTCTTATCTCCATCATAATTCATTTTCCTATAATAGTTGACAATAATCTCATATTCTTTTACTTATCAGTTCACTTGATCTTATTTGTAGGTTTCTGTCCTTGCAAAGTAGATCATATAAAAACTTTAACAGTGCACATTATCATGTTAAACAAAGTCACTGCTGGTTATTAACAATTCATCAGAATATGCATCAAACTGAGTCCTTGTATTTACAGAATGTTCCCTTGTTCTTTCAATATGTTTCTTTGTGAAGTTACTGTTTACATGGTGTTAGATTTCCTTCTATTTATGATAGCATTTCATTTGACTTCAATTCCTGAACAGAGAAACTATGAAATAACTCATTTGTTGAGTGGTTTAATGAATGACTTCAATATGAATACTTTTTATATATCATCTAAAACATAAGTATCATTGGTGTTCTTCAGATGGAATATTTGAAGATATGTAGTGTTTTAGTTCTAAAAATAGGTACATCATTTGCTAAGATACTACACATATATGTATGTAAGCATGGATTAATGATACATGTGAGTTAATATATATAATGTTACATTATACATTGTATTAGCTTGGGATATCATAATAAAATACCACATATGACATGGCTTAAATAGCAGAAATTTACTAACAGTTCTGGAGGCTGGAAGTCCTAGATCAAGGTACAGGAGGATGGGTTTCTTATGAAAACTGTCTTCCTAGCTTGTTGACAGTTGCTGTTTATCTGTATTGTCTTATGGCTTTTCCTTTTCTCTGTGTGAGGAGAGAAAGAGATGGCGAGGGAGGGAGGAGCGAGGAGAAGGGGAGAGAGGGAGCCAGCTCTCTGATGTCTCTACATATAATAACACTAACTCTATCAGATCAGAGCCCCACCCCTTGAACTCAACTTTAATTAATTCATTATCAAAATACAGTCTCACTGTGCGGTTAAGACTTCCACATATGCATTTTGGGGAAGATATACTCTATCCATAACATTTGCCCAGTTTTATATTGCTAAATAGGATTGTGTAATTGTCTTAACTATTCCCAATCATTTTATTGGTGGGAATTCTAATTCAGACTGTCTCAATTTATATCGTCTTTAGATTTTCAAATGTACAAAATCAAACCAGGCATGATCTAAAGTTACAGTACTCATATGTAATTCTTCAAACAATTTTTAGAACCATGAATTTATTTATAATTCCTTTAATTAAATATATAAAAATTAGGGTGAAAAAGGCAGAACTTATTTCTTGTTATTATGTCAGTAGAATGGTAGAATTAAAAAGATTCTTTTGAAAGTAACTGTTTCATGCACCATAACTTAACATTGTTGGGACCAAATATATTCTTTCATTTTTAGTTTTGAAATAAGATGTGTTATTGTGGGTGATTCAGATAGAATCTGCCTTAACCATTCTTTATTCATACTCAGCAATAATTGGGGCTCATTTCAGAATGAAAGGAAAGTTTTTGTGTCTTCATATAACCATGATTTAATAGAGAAGGAAGAAGTAAAATGAAGAGGAAATACACTGAAAAACTACATGCTTTCTCCTGACCAACATACCACCCTGTATATAAGATTTAGAGATCTGCCAAGTTATCCCTATTAATTACAAAGTAATATTAACCTTTCAGAACTTTTCTTTCTTCTAAGAGGCATACTGACTGATTCCATTATGCATTCAGTCTTTCTCAAAATTGCAAAGCTTTTATATCAACAAGCTAAAATATATCTATATCCCCACAATATTCTTTACATCTGATAATCACCCCAACCATTCTTTGCTTGTGCACACAAAACTCTTCCACCAATCCTACAGAAATTTAAGATGTGGGGCATCTGGGTGGCTCAGTCGGTTGAGTGTCCGACTTAAGCTCAGCTCATGATCTTGTGGCTTGTGAGTTCGAGCCCCACATTGGGCTCTCCATTCTCAGTGAGGTGCCTGCTTCGGATCCTCTGTCTCCCTCTCTCTTCTCTGCCCCCTACCCTGTTCTCTCTCTCTCTCTCTCTCTCTCTCTCTCAAAAATAAACATTAAAAATTTTAAAAAAGAAAAAAAAATCAAGATGTTATCAGCACAATGTTGATATTTTCAGCTTCTTCTCTGAAGATTCCATTCATCTTCATGCTTTAATGCAAATTCATTATTTACCTGAGAAAACTGTTGTCCTGTGCTGCCCTCTCAAGAAGAGATTTTGTGTTGTTCAATATACCATATGCGAGGGGCCTAAAGATGAATTTATTGTTCCATGCTCTCCTTCTAAATCATTTTTATTATGGTTCTCTAAAATAACTACAGATCATTTGAAACTGCTCTCAATTAGCTGTACTTATTCTTGTTAATTTCCAACATCCTGATGATTGCCCACCTGGCTTACTGTCCTCTCCTCCACCACTGTTCATGTCATTATTCTAGAGGTCATTCACTTCCACACACATAATTCATCTAGTACCTCAACCTCCTAACATCTAACCATCTTTTCTTCTCTTCCTCCTAAAAAGAACTTACATTTTTTTCACTATAGACCTCGTCACCAATAATATCTGTAACACCTCCAAAACCTCAATTTCAAATACCCATCTCCATCACTGTCTAAATTTCAGGCACATGTAAGGAAGTAGTACCAACTCTACAGAATTTTCTTCAACATTATTAAATATTCCAATCAAGTGGTGACTATCCATTTTTTCACTATCACCCCCCTTCTGTCTCACTACAAGCACTCAGTTCCCATTATATTACCTGGGTCAGCACCATAACTAATCATTTACCAATATACTTAACCACTCCATTCTTTCATTGTTTTCTCCTGGCAAAGACATGAACAAATGTATTTGTTTCATGAAATCATCTATGATGCTGTATATCATAGGAAAGTGTTCATGTTTTATCATAAGAATTAGGAAAATAAAATAAAATGAATCAAGGACTGACATGTATTGATTTGTAATTTAAAAACAGAATCCAAACTGTTGTGTGGAGAATGATTTAAAACATACAAGTTTAAGACTAGAAAAAACAGGTGAGAGTTTTATAATGGTAGACATGAAGACATAGTGTTATGTAGATATTTTCAGGTAAAATCTTGAGACTGAGATTTTTCTGCCTTGGTCACAAGCAAACTTCCGTTTCTGTGGAGTGTGGTAAGCAGAATATAAAACTGAACCACATGGAGAAATCATACATTCTATTGTATACAGCAATTTTTGCTGATAACAAAATTTAAATCATTCAAGAATATACATTGGCAAGAAAGTACTATCTTGAATTACATTAGAAATTCAGAGTTCACACAGTTCATACATATCTAAAGACTGTCCTGTATAGCAAAACAATTAAGGATTCAGTGAATTACAGAATATTCCTGACTACAAATCAATAATTTGCTGATATGAGAATATCTTGATATTACATAAAAAAGAATGTTTTCCTTGAAGAAATTTAAAATTCATCTGTTATTTAAGGGAGAAATAATTAGAATATTATTAAGACTTAAGCAATTAATTAGAATATTATTAAGACTCAAGCAATAGTGTAATGTACTAGGATTTATTGAGAATATACCTTACATTTTCAAGCCCTCATTTGAATATTTGTGGAAGACCTTTTTTTCCTTACTAGGCATTTTATATCACAATTTCAGAGATAGAGATAAAAATTGATGACTATTTAAAATGCTGCATTCCATTCTATTGCTAATTATATTGAAAATATAGCCCAGATTAACATGGGAGATGTAAGTCATAGAAATCTCATTAAAACCCATTTTGTTTTGTGTTCTGTCTTTAAGATTTGATTCACAATCAGGTTTTACTCATCCTGAAATATAATATGCAATAAGTTGGTATCTGACTCTATTATGGAGTTCATTTTCTATTTATATTACATGTTCCAATAAAAATAGAAATTTACCTATTTATACTTTCATAAGAAGTATATCATTTCTCCTTAAATTTATATTGTATGAATCTAAACAAAAGCTGGTACGATAAAGTAATATTTTTAAGACATTACTCATATAAATAAAATATGAACCAATAAAACCTCTAATGGCTTTCAAAATGTATGATTCATACTTCAATGCATTATTAAGCAATATATGCATTTGAACTAGAAATTAGTCCAGAAATATTAATATCTACCCAAAGAAAATACTCTGGATTATTTTGTCTTGAAAATTTCACACTATCAATTAGAAGCTGATGTTCTGTTTAAAGAAAACTCTGTAAATGTATGTTTGCAGGAGGGATTATAAAAATGTATAATAATATATAACAAAAACATTGACCATTTAAAGAATCTCAATAAAAGTACACTTGTGCTTACACAGAAATTTGCTGTACACAAACATACCATATCCTTACTTATGGTAAACTCTATATATACAAGCAAAAAGCACAAGAATATTAAAACTAATGTAGAAATAGAAAACTAAATCACCTTTGGAAGTAAACTCACATTCAATTGGGGACTGAAAAATCTAAGGAAGTTAGTTTTTAAGTAAAAGGCTAAATTCATCAGAGGTAGCAAATATCAAGGGAAAACTAATGTTACTTACTAATTTATAATTAATATATAAAAGGTAAGTATACAGAAGCATCTCAAAGTGCTTGAGAAGTAATAATTGAAATATTTGCTTTAAATCATTTCATATTTGCTATTTCTTTTCTACATATAATCACATATTCAGTTACAATATAAATACTTTATTAAAATTTAAAAGATGAATAATAAATTTTTCTGTTTTCTTAAAGGTATATTTCTGACATTTTTATTACCTACCTACCTAATAGGCCCAAAGAACAATCTAGTAAAGATGATGGAACTAAATACAAAATATCATTACATTTAAATATATTTTAAATGTAATAAAGCTATAGAGCAAAGTGTTTTAAATAGTTATCCATTCAAAGGATATTTACTCTTTAATAAAACCATATTTTACACTAAATGCTGGGTATACAATCATGAGAAAGACCCAAGTTTCCTTTTCTGAAATACTCCTAGACATTAACTTCTATAAATATATTTTCACTTTATTTCTAAGAAAATAAAAACCATCTTCCCCAAATTTCTTTTTGCCATACATTTTTAAATGATTAATGTGAAATTCAGATGATAATTGGTAGCACTAATAAAAAGTGCTATGTAGCTCATTTACAAAATGTCTTATAAATCACAAGGGTAATTTGGGGATCTTTGTATAATTACAACTTATTCTTTTTTACCCCTCTATACAGCAAATATCCTGTTTCCCAAAGCTCACATTAACAAATTTGTTAAATAATTTTCGTAGTCTGCTTCAACAGCTTTTTAGGCACTAGACTGTGGAAAGGAGAAGGAACATATAGTCAAATCAATTTAAAATAAATAAAGATTACTATGGGGGTACTGATTCTTATGTAAAAGAGTGAAGTAGGATTCTGGTAATCAATCCTGAAAGCATATATACAACTAAAATATTTAGTGATATATTCACCCTTAGATCCTTGGATTAACAATTTTCTTCAAATGTAATTTTAATGGGCCCAATATTTTATAGATCCAAAAGACTAAATAATTAAATCAGGCATTATTAGATTATTATGTTATTGAATGTAGGACAAAATATGCTTTAAAATCCAGACCCAACTCTAACAGTAGAGCTTTTATTGCTAAAGTTTAGTAGCATATATTGGTTGTTCAATCAGTATATACGGTACTAACCACTTAAACAGTTCACAGTTCTGTGGGTTAGCAATATCAGACAGGGTTAAGGGTTAATGGATTTTGAGGAGAGAGATACGGTGGCAAAGTGTCATTATCATATTATAGTGAGGATACATACTATCTACATGATTTATCACTCTTGATGTTAACCTTAATCTAAAAATTGCTAATGGGAAAAGAAAATGTACAGTCACTTGACCACTGTGCTGAAGTGCTGTTGGATTTTTCCATTATAAACTTATTCTTTTTTACCCCTTTTGCACAGTCGTTTCTTTGGAAAGAATATACACAACGTATACATAAAGGAGTGGAAAGGTATGTTCTCCTTTTTTGAATGGAGAGTATCTACATATTTTATTTGGATAACTTACATATTTTAAGGTATATAACCTTAATTCCATCTGTAAATCTCTTGTTACATTATGTATAAAATCATGGTTTCGGGTATGCTTTTATTAGGCAGGAGTGGGCATTATTCTGCCTAACAAAATGGACATCCAATTGTTTCAGCATCATTTGTTGAAAAGGCTATCATTCACTATTGAACTGCCTTAATATCATTGAATATAATTGTGTTGGCATATTTCTGAACACTCTATTCCATTAGTCGATGTATCTATTCTTCTATTCTGTCACCAGTACTATGCTCCCTTGATATAATAAGTCTTAAAATTGGGTAGGGCAAATACTATAATTTTGTTCTTCAATGTTGTCTAAGCTAGGTTGTCTTTACCTAGCCCACCAGTGAACCATGTGAATCTGATTCCTTCCTTTTTAGAATTTTTTTAGTCTATTTACTCTAGTTCTTTAATACGTATAAAGCTATTGGGGCACCTGGGTGGCTCAGTCAGTTAAGTGTCCAACTCTTGATTTCAGCTCAGGTCATTATCTCAAGGTTCAGGAGTTCAAGCCCAACATCAGGGTCTGTTCTGGCAGTGCAAAGCCCACCTGGGATCCTCTCTCTCCCTCTCTCTATCCCTCCCCTGCTCCCTTGTGTGCTCGCGCTCTCTCTCTCTCTCTCTCTCTCTCTCTCTCTCTCTGTTTTCAAGATAAATAAGTAAACATGGGTGCTTGGGTGGCTCAGTTGGTTAAGCGTCCGACTTCAGCTCAGGTCATGATCTTGCAGTCTGTGAGTTCGAGCCCCACATTGGGCTCTGTGCTGACAGCTCAGAGCCTGGACCTACTTCAGATTCTGTGTCTCCCTCCCTCTCTGCCTGTCCCCTGCTCATGCTTCCTCTCTCTCTCCTTCAAAAATAAATAAACTTAAAAAAAATTCAAAATAAATAAAACATAAATATAAAGCTATTTATCTTACTTTTTTTCTTGTGTGAGTTTTCAGTAATTTATGTTTTTTTAAGAAATAGTCAAATTTGGGGTCATAGATCTATTCAAACTATTGTCTCTTAGAATCCTTTGGTGTTCATGTGATCAGATGACCCCTTTTTCATTTTAAATATTCTTTGGTTGATTGCTTCTTTTTATTTTTGCATTCATCCTGCTTCACGTTCTCTGAGTTTTCAGTATATGATGTTTAGTGTTTGTCACTTATTTTGAAACTTTGTGGCCATTATCATCTCAAATATTTCTTCTTCTCCATTCTCTTTCTCAGTCCCTGTCTTTTCTGTATATCTATTACTTGCATGTTATACTTAATATTTTCCCATTGTTCTCAGATACTCTTTTTTTCTTTTCCCCATACTCTTTTTTTCTTTTCTATTTGCATTTCATAATCATAAGTTTCTAGGAACTTACTCTCATACTTACTTACTGAGTTCTCACTGTATTGTGTATAGTGATGACCCCAACAAAAGCAATCTTTATTTATATTACTGTGTTTTTCATTTCTACCATTTCTTTTTTTATCTTTCCTAGGTTGTCTATCTCTCTGCTTACATTACCACCTGTCCTTTGATGTTGATTTTTCTTATAGGAACTTCATCAGATTAATCATAGCCATTTTATTCCCTACTGATCATTCCAACATCTATGTCACATCTCCGAGCCTGTTCGTCATTATTGCTTTGTATCTTCAGACTGTTTTGGTTGATTTGTTGTTGTTGTTTTGCAAGTTTTATATGTTTGTTTATAAAGAGTTACATTGGGCAATAGGAACTAAGATAAATAGGCCTATAGTATGAAGATTTATGTTCACCTAGCTATAACTTCATCTGTGCTTAATGTCCATTGTACCTGTAGGTATCAGAGGTTTCAAGTTCTTCCAGTGTCCTTGTTTTTGTCTTCTCTCTTGATGTTGACCTTCTTATATACATAATACAGTTCAGAGATAGTCTGTGTCTTAGCTCTTAATTTTTTTTTTTAATTTTATTTTAGAGAGAAAGAACAAGAAGGCCAGCAGGGGAGAGAGGTAGGTGGAGTGACAGAGAGAAACCCAAGCAGGCTCCATGTTCAGTGCGCAGTCTGATGTAGGGCTCCATCCCACAACCATGGTATGGCAAAATGAGGCAAAATCAGGGGTCAGATGCTCAACCAACTGAGCCAGCCAGGAGTCCTGAGAGAGTATGTGTCTTATAGTCCTTTCAGCTACAATCTTCTCTCATTATACTTGTGTCTTATATGGTGGTAAGGTGTGGGAGATCGGGGTGAATACTACACCCTTCTGACCAAATCTCAGTATTTTACTGAACCTGCATCTCAAGGCTGCAATTACCAGAAGTGTTATGCAGGGTTTATTTCTATTTATTTCCCTGTATACATTTTTGCAATCTATTTCCTTGAAAACTCCTGTCCCCTTTTACTATGACTTTTAATTCTGTTTTTCCCAAAGGTAAGACAGAGAGGCTAGAGAAAGATGAAACAGGGACAAACTCCCTTTTTCCAGGACAGATAAGTTTCAGAATTGTATTTTGATAAATTCCTTGCTCCCCAGAGAATAGGCCTTTGCCATAAAATGACACTGTGCTTGTTTCACAGTGGTTACCTTCCTATTCCTGCTGCCAGATCTTCACTAGGAACTCCCCCATGAGCACTTGATAATGTTTCTGTAAGTAAAACCAAGGAAAGTAAGGGGGACTGCCTAAATACCTTGGACCACAGGAGTTTCTCAAGCTCGTACTCCACAGCCAGCCTTCAAAAATTTGTCAAATTACACTTTAAGTGTTTATGGCTCTAGCAGTTTGTGCTTCCAACAGATGTTGTGACTGAACAGACCTGTTCCTCCACACTGCTAGGAGCCATTTGTGCTAAGACTATAATTATCTAATGGGTCTAAGAAAAGTTGTTAATCTTCAGGTTTTCTTCCTTCTTTCTAGTTGTAAGAATGGGTAAACTTTCCATATTCCAAGCACTTACATGTCAGTGCTAAAACTGAAAGTCCTTTGGTAACTTTTTAACATATCAAATTTGTTTTGTCCCAAATTGACCATGTTTTCCAATAACATTTGTCTTTCTTTTTTTTTTTCCCTGCATTTTCTAGCTTACACACTCAAGTTTCTACTGGGTGATTTGGTTATTTCTATTTTTCACTTAGTCTTTCAGAAATCTTATTATCATATATTTTCTGAACAATGTATATTTCATCAAGATTTTTAAATTAATAAATATTAACTTAAGATTCCTCATATTTTAAGGTTCCTACTTAAAGGTTCTATAGAAAATGACTCATTTTATTTTTTCTTGACACCTTCTTCCATATGGAGTACATTCCTAAATGAATATTTTTAATTAATTCTATACTTTCCCTATTTTAATCATTAACTTACTTATAAATAAGTATATATGCATATATATGTGTGTATGTGTGTGAGATTGTGTAAATTCAGTGTTCAATCATTATTCCCTATATATTAACTTATATAAACATTTTTATTAAGTATCACATTCTTCTCTCCAAACAATAACCAATACATTTACCATCATGCTTTCTATTTTAAACATTTAATTTTATTTTTTCTCTCTTTAGTCTCTCATGTTAATGACCATGTGGATGCAATCCTACTGCTACCCTTATCAGTCTTAAGCTATTATAGATATCACTCTTTATAGGAATCCTTTATAGTCAAAACACAGAGACTACGGTGAAAATATACAGTTCAAATTTGATTATGCCCATGTTTCAATAATAATTTTTCTGACTAATGTCTACCGTAGCTGTTCTATGATTTCTCATTTTTTTATATTTACTCCTATCTATATAAATCTTTTTTATCATATACATGTTACCCTGATTGTTACCCTGTGTTCAAATTTTATAATATTTTATACAAACCATAAAGGCCAATTTTTAAAATTGATTGTAACATTTTTGATGTAACAAAATCATACGAAAACTATAAGTATCTCCTGTGTAAATTTTATAAATAGACAGTCATTTCCACTAAAAATTTTAAGTGGAGTTGTATTTAGGGCTTTCAGCATTATTTTCTTATCTTTAAAATAAATAGATAACTTATGTGAGAACTGTCAGGACTTAACTGCTTTAATAAATATTAACATATTTTCATTTCCAACACATTTAATGTTTGTAGGACTATCTGCCAAATGAATAAACAAATAGCACAGAAAATCTTTTAGGGTTTTAGTTTAAGGACCTGTGAACACTGGTATATTTTAGTGTCATTTATGTTCTTCCCAGAATCATTATCACATAAATAAATTCTCTTTGGTGAAATTCTCATAAAAAGAGACTAAATTTTTCCCTAAGGGAAAATATTTTTAAAGTTAATATAACTTTGATAAATGTACATTAATTTAAAAAATAATTTATTTGATTTAAAGGACATCAAAAAATTATGTCTTTACATACTAATAATGTTAATTATGGAGGAAAGATCCTCAAATTATGATTGAGGGATAAATGTTATATGCTTTAATGACTACCATTCACTTTCCAAAATAGTAACAGTAATTTGCACATTCCAAGGACAAATAAGGGTTCTTTTATTCCACGCCTACCAGAGTATTTTAAGTTTCTACCAGATTATGTGTTAGTTTATTTTAAAACTTTTAATGTGTATTTTCATAGGTTTTAGTAATATTAAACATCAACTACTTCATTTTTTGGCCAGCTGCATTCTGATTTTTGTGAATGCCTGAATGTCATTTACTTGATTTTCTTTGCTTTATTCTTATTAATATAAGATCTTTGCAAAAATATCAAAACTAATGACAGGTAAGAACTTTTGAGACAGTGGCTAAGTAGGAGGATCCTAAGCTCACCTTGTCCCAGGGATACACCAAGGTAACACGTACATCAGTGTAAATAACCCAGAAAATAACCCGAAGCCTTGCAGAACAGACTTTCCATAGCTAATCTTGGAGAAGAGGCCAAATCAAAAATGGTAAAAAGGGCAGAAAAGCAGTTGGAACCAAAATGACCCCCCAGGACTGTCCATGGAAAAGAGGGACACCATAAGCACACAGAAAGGAGAGGAACAGAGCCCATGGTGGGCACTTCAAGCATAGGAGACCTGCACTGCACAAATTCCCACATCTGGCTTTGAAAACCAGAGGAGCTTAATTTCACACGTTTTTATAATCAGTGGCAATTGAAACCTAGAACTTTAAAAATAAGCACGCTTGGCTCTGGGAGAGCCAGATGGGCTAGGGAACTGAGATGGACCCCTTAGTGTAACAACCCCACTGAGATACGACAAAGAAGAAACAGTTTGAAAACTACATGGGTTTTCAGTCAGGAAATTTATTTACTAATCTCAGAATGTGTGGAGGTACAGGGAGCTTTAGGAGATATCTCCAAGAACAAAAGAAATGGTGGGCACCAACCCCCACCCCGACCCAGTGTCCAGCCTTGATACACTGATAACTGCAGGAATCAGCACTAACAGGGTCCACCAAGCTTGCTAACCACGTCCCAAACCTCTATTCCTGCAAATCCACCCTTTTCAACCCTCTCTCCACCATTGTTCTCCAAAGCAGTTCTAGGTCACTTCTCACAGCACATCAGCATAAACCTTGCTAATACCTCACAGCCCTGACAGGGGCCAGCAACACTACAAAGTAACTCCTGCCCTAGGGACAAGGGAAGATAACCACACACACCAGCTCCACTGAATCCCCCCACAAGGTCTGACTGCCAGCCTGCCCACCAACAAAACCCTCTCAGGGAGAGATCTTTCCAGTTATGTGTGACTGAAGCTGTGGCAAATGCCTTGTCAGACCCAACTCACCCAAGGTGGCCCCAACTAGCCCATTAACAACATAGGAATCAAACACTACCTACAATGGCAAAGAGAGCCATCGCAGGTGACTAGAATGAAGGCAAATTTGGCTCAACCACAACAGTAGAATATATACAGCATACACAGAAGACACCCATGAAGTGCAGGGTTCTGATGAAAAGGGGACTAGTATAGGACCTCTTCTTTATAAGGCACCCACTTGCAAGAACATAGCTGACTTTTCTAATACATAGAAACAGACACAAAGAGTTGACAAAATGAGACAAAAGAATATGTCACAAATCAAAGAACACAAAAGAAAAACTACAGCCAAAGAGCTAAATGAAATTGATAATTGTTGGAGGACAAGAAGCCAGAGGCCCCGTAAGAATGTCCTGAAGGAAAGGGATGGAGGAGCAAGAAGCTGAAAGCAGTTTCATTCCCAGGACTGCTTGTTCTCTCCAGAAGGACATCATACCGGCACCAGGCCTCGGGATAAGAATGTTTTATCTGGCACCAGATGTACGCATGACCCAGTATGGAATACCCTGCAGGTGCACGACCTGTCAAGATGCTACATACTATGTTGTATGTGCTTGCTGTCATCAAATTGCAAAAATAAAAGAGGCTTGAGCCAGGGGACCGATGCTTCAGCTCCTGGAGAGTCGTAGCCCCCTGCTTTGCAATTCTCTCCTCACAGCACATTTAGGACCTCTCTCTCTACAGAGGCACCCGAACAGGGACCTGAAGGTGGACTTGTGCAGTAACGCTGAAGAAGTGCCGAGGGAACCGAAGGGAGCTTTGGAGCCAGGAAGCTCATCCTTCAGGATTTCTGCAGGGTAAATATGGGGAATGCCACCTCATCTAGTTATGACTCAGATATTCAGCTCCTGCAGACTTTATTAAAGAGCTCAGGGGTAAAAGTGAAATGTCCTACGTTTGAGGATTTGTTTTACTTAGTAAAAACAAAAACATTGTTATTGGTTTATACCCTCCGCAAAAATGCTTTGAATCAGAAATAATGGTATTTGGTTTTAAGTGTTTTGCACCCGGCTCATCAACAAGGAGAAGCAAGCCATCCCTCTCTCTCTGTATGGTCTGTATGTAATTTAATTTCCCTGGCTTTGTAACCCTTGCAGTCAGAATGGGGGAAGAAGGGGGCATTGGGCCTCGAAACCCCTCACTGGCTTGTGGATAATGAGGACTGGGAGCCGAGTCCCTAGCCCCACCACCTGAGGGACAGAACCTACGGGATCTGGGTTAATGGCCAGAGATGGTCTCAGCTCAAGCTTCAGCACCCCTGCCTCCTGCACTGCCCCAGGGCCCTGAGCGGGTCAATCTTTTTAGGAAAAAACTAAATGTTCCACTTATTGAAGAAGCCCATTTCTTGGTGCCTCCTCTCAGAGCATCACAGTTCCTGTTTCTCCCATGATGCAGATGCTTCAACAAGCTAAGGTCATGGGGACACTGAATTAATGGCTAGTATACCTGCAGTTTATCCTGTCAACATTCCCCAAATTCCTCCTAATCAGCAATATCCTCAGGAGGGCAATGATTTGATCATGTTCCTTTGAGTTTTAAGGTAACTAAGGATTTGAAATTGGCTTGCACAAAATAAGGTGTTAATTCCACCTATACTCTAGGATTGTTGTCTGGTTTAGTCAATTCAGAATGACTCATTCCATGGGACTGGGAGGTCCTAGGTCGCACTGTGCTAAGCGCTTCTAAATTTTTGCAGTTTAGAACTTGGTGGGATGATACAGATACAGATACAGATACAGATACAGATACAGATACAGATACAGGCCTGGAGTGATGCTGCTGCAAATGCTCCTGTGCCCATTACCGGAGAACAACCTACCGGGCCGGACAAGGGTTTGGCATACACGTTCAGCTGAAGTATGATGATCAGGCAGTGACACAAGTTAGATTGTGCTGCCTTAATGTCTGGGAGAAAACAGCTACCCCGGGACAGGCTACACCCTCTTTTGTTCAAGTTAGAGTCCCAATGAACCCTACATCCCTGGACTAAAGGATGTTATTATAAAAACCATTTCTCAGGTGGGCTTACCTGATCTCTTTTTACAGCTGCTGGCTTTTGATAATGCTAATAAGGAATGCCAACAAGCTTTAAGCCCAGTTAAGGCTCTAGGAGTGATTTAACTGATTATTTAAAGGCCTCGTGTCAAGATATAGGCTCAGAGATCTATAAAATGGGGCTACTGGCACGGTTGTTCAAGGCACTGGGCCTTACAAACAGTCCAAGTGTTTTCACTGTGGCAAATTGGGACATCATAAAAGGAATTGTTGACAGCCACAGCCAAGTCTTAACAATTCCCTGTGATCCTCGGCTGCCCAAAGGAAATACTAAACCTCCTGGGTTATGCCCCCAATGCAATAAAGGCTATCATTTTGCAAATCAATGTAGATCTAAATTCTGTAAGAATGGAGCACCCCTGCAGCTTAGGTCGGAAACTGGATTATGCCCCCATCCTCAGGGGCCCGAATGTAAACAATACGGGGAATCACATTCCATGTTGTTATCCTGTGAGTGATAGGACTTATGCAAATCTGTCCATGACCACCTCCATGCCACAGGAGGGAGCTCTACATTAGATATCCCTGCCCCAGATTTTCTGGTCCTCGAAACCTCCATGGGAATTTATAAGATTAAAACTGGGATTTATGGCCCTCTTCCCTCAGGGTCCATTGGCCTTTTTATTGGACAAAGTAGTCTTACATCCAAGGGAGTTCATGTCCACTTAGGAATCATGGATGCCGATTTTAAGGATGAAATTTTAGTAATGATTAGTGCTTCTGTTCCTTATTGCATCATGACAGGAGATCGCATTGCTCAACCATTGTTGTTGCCTTACATTGCTTTAAATTCCACGCTGATAGAATGGCAGGGAGGGTTTGTATCTACCCACAGTTATTTTGGCAAACATTTCTAAAGGACAGAAGACCTGAGATGACCTTACAAATTAACGGAAAATCATTTACTGGCCTGGTAGACTCAGGAGCTGATGTAACCATCATTTCTTCTAAGTTTTGGCCTAAGAGTTGGCCACTTTGACCTGTATCTTCAGTCTTTACCAGTGCAGGAAAAGCTACTGACATCCAACAAAGCATTGAAATTTTTCTATGTAAAGGGCCTGAAGGCCAGGCTGCTACTATCCAGCCTTATGTTACTGATACAGCCATTAATCTGTGGGAAAGAGACCTATTAAGTCAATGGGGAGCATATACGAATTTTCCTTATGTTTCTCCTGCTGCAACCAATACCATGTCCAAAATGAATTATAACCCATTAAAAGGGCTTGGACAAGAAAATGGGCATATGGAGCCAATTACTGCTGAAATGAAGCCTCCTTATAAGGGACTGGGATATCCTGTACAGAATTGAAATTTAGCGTAAGGGCCACTGTTCCTGAACAATGTTATGCCTTACCATTAAAATGGTTAACAACCACCCCGGTGTGGGTGGA
This sequence comes from Panthera pardus, assembly GCF_024362965.1. Lineage (NCBI taxonomy): Eukaryota > Metazoa > Chordata > Mammalia > Carnivora > Felidae > Panthera > Panthera pardus. Next base: position 83,980,558 of record NW_026526810.1, read on the forward strand.
ACAGTGGCCCCTTCCGAAAGAGAAATTAGAGGCTTTAGAACAATTAGTGCAAGAACAATCGGATGCAGGTCATATAGACATGTCCACTAGTCCATGGAATTCTCCTGTGTTTGTGATAAAGAAAAAATCTGGGAAATGGAGAATGTTAACTGACTTAATAAAGGTAAAAGAGGTTGTACAACCTATGGGACCTTTGCAACCTGGGCTCCCATCCCCTACTATGATTCCTCAGAACTGGTCATTAATTATAGTAGATTTGAAAGATTGTTTTTTTCACAATTCTACTACAGCCAGATGATAGAGAAAAATTTGCCTTTTCTGCACCTTCATACAGTCATATGGCTCCTGTGCAACACTATCAACAGAAAGTGCTTCTGCAAGGTATGCTTAATAGCCCTACTGTGTCTCAGCATTTTCTTAATCAGCTTTCACAATTACATATTCAGTTCCCTCAAGTGTTTACTATTACATGGACGATATTCTTTTTGCCACAGAAATGCCTACACAGGTAGATCTTTATCAATCGACTAGATTATTGTTACCCAAATACAGCCTAATAATAGCAGAGGAAAAGATGCAAACCCAATCCCTTCCTTTATCTTGGTGCAAAAATTCAAAAGGCAACCATCATTCCCCAAAGAGTACAGATTCGCAAAGATAATTTGAAAACTAAGTAATTTCCAAAAGTTACCAGGAGATATAAATTGGTTGCGACCGGCTTTGGGAATCCTGACTTACACCTTTCTCTCATCTTCTCTAAACATTAGCTGGTGACCCCAACCTTAACAGCCCTTGGATCCTCACAAAAGAAGCAGAAGCTCAATTATAATGGATTAAAAATCATATTCAAAATTGTCAGCTCACTCGTATATGACTTAATGTTCCTATCCAATTATTGATTTTTCCTACTCCACATTCTCCAAAAGAGGTCTTATGGCAGGATGGGAGGTGGGAATCATCGAATGGCTGTTTTTACCAAATAAGCACACTAAAATTTTTACCATGTATCTGGATAAAATTAGGAATATAATTTGGAGAGGCTGATCCTGATTACGTGTGCTTAATGGTGATGATCCCTCCTCTATAATTATTTCCTTATCATATCAACAAATTGATATGGCTTAACAAACTAATATACAACGGCAAATAGCTTTATCCCATTACATAGGGACAAAATTTTGTCAGTTTTCAAGGTTACATCATGGATTGGGCCAAAGATAATTTGAGACTGGCCTTTAGCAGATGCTGACACATACTTTACAGATGGAAATGGTCATGGTAGAGCTTCTATACATGGTCTTATTTCTAAGTCCTGGCAGACACCCTATACATGTACTCAAAAAATTGAATTAGCAGTCATTATAGATTGCTGCATCTTGTACCTGCCTCCCTCAATGTTGTGACAGACTCACTATATGTATGGTTCACAGTCCTAAATATTGAAACTGCACATATTGTTCCACAAAATGAATTACATCATCTGTTTTTGCATTTACAAGACTTAATATGGCATAGGACACACCCTTTATATATCATTCATTCGCAGTCATTCTAACGTTACTGGCCCATTAGCCTAAGGAAATTCCATTGCTGATGACTCATTACAAGGCACCTTACAAATGACACAACAGGAATATATACTTCACCCTACTATGTTCGAGGGCTTGCCCACAGACTCGCTGTAACACATGCTCAGTCAAAAGACATTGTTAGTGCCTGTCCTTTCTGCAAACTCCTCACTGTGGCTCCATACACCTCCGGAGTGAATCCTCGTGGGCTATGGGCAAATTAACTTTGGCAATCTGATGTTACCCATATTACTGCTTTTGGTAAGCTCTCTTCTGTGTATGTTACTGTGGATACCTTCTCCGGATATATCTGGGCCACAGCATGTACGGGAGAAAAGGCTATTCACGTTACTGCTCATTTTCTTGAAACCTTTGCAATTCTAGGTATCCCACAACACGTTAAAACTTATAATGGCCCTGCATATGTATCTCATAAGGTAACCCACTTCTGTACAGCCTGACAAATTACTCATCTTACTGGCATTCCCTATAACCCTCAAGGTCAAGGGATCATAGAACACACTCATCAGGTACTTAAAAACATGTTAATTAAACAAAAAGGGGGAGAAGAAGGACTTAGACCTATGCCATGGGAACAATTACATTGGGCCTTATATAGTTTAAATTTCTTGGACATATGAGGACCCCATACATGCCCTGCTGCTGAGGTACACTGGCACAAGCAAAAGTCAGCCCTGTTCATCAACCAATAGATTGGAAAGATGAGAAGGGACACTGGGAAAAGGGAGAGGTTATTGTGTGGGGCAAAGGGTACGCTTATGTTTCTACAGATCAAGGCTACCAGTAGTTACCCAGTCACTGGTTGAAACCCAGACACAAGCCCATCCAAGCATCCTTGGTTCGACATGATCCCAGCAGTCAAAGAGTTTTATAGAATGTCCATGGGGAAACCAATAATTGTGCCCAATGCCCCACGCTGTCTCCTGAGGCACACTAGGACCACTCAACCTCCTACTTGGGGACAAGTTAAGAGGTTGATGTATGATGCTGAAAAAATATTGATGCAGACTTGCAGCCTGCAAACTCCTCTCACCTTTTCCTTGCAATGCTAGTGGTTATCACTGCTATGGTAAATGCTGATAACTATACTTACTGGGTCTATATCCCTCATCCACCTCTCAATCAGGTAAATTGGTATGACTCCCCTGTGCTGGTATATACAAACAACACTGAATGGACATTTGGGCCTTTTGACAGCAGAGGACCACACAGGCCAAATGAAGAAGGTACTGTTATGGATAGTTATATATCGAGATCGAAGGTCCTTCTCCATGTTTTGGTTATGGGAAACACTGCCTTAAGAGTAAGCCTCAAGAATGGCTAACTATTATTTAAAAAGGAACCCAGCATGAACATACCTCTTACTATCAACCCATTCTCTGATTGGCTTCAATCTTATAATTAATGACATTCCTCCAATGTTTCCATCTTGTGCTACTCGTATGTTGTCAACATGGGATGGATGGGTGACTTGGGAAACATGTAGAGGAGAGATAGGGTGAGTTATTTTAAGTATCTCCTATGGAAGTGTCACTGATTGGAGCCCTATGGGCTTAATATTCATTACAAAAAATTATTCATTACAAAATCTATGGTGGTGTGTTCATAATCAAACTATCAGCACCATTATCAATGGCTCAATTGTTTGGCACGGTGGGGGATTTTCTGTGCCCAGTCCTCATTTACAACAAGGACCGTTACAGAAGCATATATGGAAATTAACTGCTGCCCTCCACTCTTTACATACCAGGAAGGGCACATATTATAAAAACAGCTCCACCAATATTTCTACTTTATCCTTCACGGTTAGTAGTACCTGCTACATATGGGCTTGTGTCCGTTTGCCATATGTACTACTGAAAGGACAGATAGTTTGGAATGATTCTGAGGCCACTATAACTTGTGTTAACTGCTCATTATACACCTGTCTTAACCTTCTATACCCTTCAATATGTGATCCGAAAGCTTATATTCACTTAAAGCACACAATGGCCTGTGGCTGCTGGTTCGCATGTCTCAACCATGGCAACATTCTCCAGAAATATATCTGATGGACCAGGCTCCATGGTGAGTTCATCTATCCTGACAGTTTGTTGGAATGCTTGTTGGAGCTATAGCTGTGACTGCCGCCACTACTGCAGCTGTCTCGCTGCACCCATCTGTGCAGACAGTACAATTTGTGCAACAATAGCATGAAAAATCGCACCAGCATTGGAAAACACAGCGGGATACTGACAGTAGACTGTCCAATGGGATTGCAGACCTACAACAGGCTGTGATATTTCTGGGGGATCAATTAGTGAGCCTACAAATATCATTAAAATGTGATCGGAACACTACATCAATATGTTTAACCCTGTTACCATTTAATAACACTAAATTTCCGTGGAACGATGTTAAGAGACACTTGCTCAGGCAATCTAATGTGTCCATGGACATTCAGCATCTGCAAGCAGAGACATATGAGACTTTCAAAACAAATCTGGATGGGGCATCCAGGGGCTCAGTCGGTTGAGCGTCCAACTTCAGCTCAGGTCATGATCTCACAGCTCGTGAGTTTGAGCCCTGCGTCAGGCTCTGTACTGACGACTCAGAGCCTGGAGCCTGCTTCAGATTCTGTGTCTCCCTCTCTCTCTGTCCCTAACCCACTCGCATTCTGTTTCTGCTCTCTCAAAAATAAAAATAAACATTAAAAAATTTTAAACAAAACAAAACAAATCTGGACATGTTATCTGGTTCTAAGATCTTAGAAAGTATATCAGAGGGATTGGGAAAATTAAGCCCTATAGAACATATTAAGATTTTTAGTTTCTCTACTGCTATTCTATTTGTATTAATATGTGGTGTATTTATCCCTGCATGTGCAGTCTGGCTCCAGGGACGATGAGCCTATAAACGTGCTGACCAACAGCTTGGGTTATACAAGCTACAGTCCATTGTATACAAACAAAAAGGGGGAGCTGTTGGAGAACAAGAAGCTGGACGTACCATAAGAATGTCCTGAAGGAAACAGAGCAGCAAGGAACTGAAAGCAGTTCTGTTTCCAGGTGGAAAGCCACAGGGACTGCATGTTCTCTCCAGAAGGACATCACATGGGCACCAGGCCAGGGATAAGAATGTTTTATCTGGCGCCAGATGTACTCATGACCCAGCATGGAATGCACTGCAGGTGCATTACCTGTCAAGATGCCAAATACTATGTTTTATGTGCTTGCTATCATCAAATTGCAAAAATAAAAGAGGCTTGACCAGGACACTGCTGCTTTGGCTCCTGGAGAGTCTTAGCCCCCTGCTATGTAATTCTCTTGTCACCACACTTTTAGGTCCTGTCTCTCTTCAAACAACGTTTTTCATAAATAATTTAAAGTAATGGTCATAAAGATACTCACTGAAACTGAGAAAAGAGTGGAGAATCTCAGTGAAATCCTCAAAAAAGAGAGAAAATATTAAAAAGATCCAATCAGAGATGAAGAACTCAATAATTGAATTAAAAACACACTAGAGGGAATAAATAGTAGACTATAGGTAGCAGAAGAATTCTTCAGTGACCTGAAGGACAGAGTAATGGAAATAAATCAAGTTAAACAGGAGGAGGAGGAGGAGGAGGAAGAGGAGAAGGAGGAAGAAGAAGAAGAGGAGGAGGAGGAGGAGGAAGAAAGAAGAAGAAAAATGAGGCTAGATTAAGGGAATTCAGTGACACCACTTAGGTAACATTCATATTCTAGGGATTCCAGAAGGAAAAGAGAGAGAAAATGGGGCATGAAATTTATTTGAAGAATTGATAGCTAAAAACTTCCCTAATTTTGGGAAAGGAACAGAAAACCAGATCCAGGAAGCACAGAGAACTCCCAACAAAACCAACCCCAGGAGGTCCACACTGAGACACCCAATGATTAAAATGGCAAGAAGTCATGACAAAAGAGAGAATTGTAAAAGCATCAACAGAAAAGAAAACAGTTATATCTAAGGGAAACCTCATAAGGCTGATCTCTGACTTTTAGCAGAAACTTTGCAGGCCATAAGACAGCACATGATACATTCAAAGTGCTGAAACGAAAACCTGCAACCAAGAATACTCTATCCAGTAAAACTGTCATTCACAACAGAAGGAAAGATAAGGAGTTTCTGAGACAAACAAATGTTAAAGAAATTCATAATCACTAAGCTAGCCTTACAGAAAATGTTAAAGAGGGATCTTTGAGGTAGAAATAAGAAAAGTAGGAAGCACAAAGGCAGTAAAATTAAGCATATTTGTAAAAATAAGTCAAAGGATTCACATAAAGAAGGGTGTGGACACCGTATACTTAAAATGTGGGTGAGAAGGAAGTAAAACTTTAGGGCTTTTAAAATGGGATCAAATTTAAGTGACCATCAATTTAATATAGACTGCTATATACATGTTATATATAAACAGAATGGTAACCATAAATCAAAATCACTAACATATATGCAAAAAATAAAGATATAAAATCCAAGTATATCACTAAGGAAAGCCCTAAACCATCAGAGAAAAGAGCAAGAGAGGAAAGGAACAGAGAACTAAAACAAACAAAAACCAATCATAAAACAAGTAACAAAGTGGCAATAAGTACATACCTATCAATAATTATTTTGAAGGTAAATGGCCTAAATACTCCAATTAAAAATATAGAGTAGCAAAATGAATAAAAAAGAAAGACCCATTTATATGCCACCTAACAATATACTCACATAAAATCTAAGAACACATGACTGAAAGTGAAGGGATGGAAAAGCATTTAGCATGCAAATGGAAGTGAAGGAAAGCCAGAGTAGCAACTTATATCAGACAAAAGAGACTTTACAAAAGACTATAAAAAGAGACAATGAAGGACCCTATATAATCATAAAGGGAGAAATCCAACAAGCTGTAACTATTGTAAATATTTATGCACCCAACATAGAAACACCCAAATACATAAAGCATCCATTCCAAACATAAAGGATATAATCAATAGTACTACATTAATAATAGGAGATTTTAACATTCACTTATATCAATGGATAGATCATCCAAACACAAAATAAAGAAGGAAACAGTGGATATGAATGACACATTGGACCAGATGGCTCTAACATATATATTCACAGCACTCCATCCTGAAACAGTAGAAAATGCATTCTTTTTAAGTGTACATGAAACACTCTCCAGAACAGATCACATGTTAGGTGACAAAACAAGTCTCAATAAATTGAAAGACTGAAGTCCTATCATGTGCCTTTTCCAACGTTAACATTTATGACACTGGAAATCAACCATTAGAAATAATCTGGAAAGAACACAATACATGAGGAGGTCAAAAACCATGCTGCTAAACAATGAATGGGTCAATGAAGAATCAAAGGAAATTTAAAAATACATGGAAACAAATGAAAATAAAAACACAGTGGTCCAAAATCTTTGGACTGCAGCAAAAGATGTTTTAAGAGGGAAGTTTATAACAATATAGGTCTCCCTCAAGAAGCAAGGAAAATCTCAAACAACATAAATCTATACCTAAGGAAGCTAGAAAAAGAATAAACAAAACTCAAACCAGTAGAAGAAAGAAAATACAGATTATAGCAGAAATAAACAACATAGAAACTAATAAAGCAATAGAACAGATTAATGAAACTGGTTCTTTGAAAAGAGCTGGTTCTTTGAAAAGACCATCTCTCTCTCTCTCTCTCTATATATATATATGTATGTATATATGTATACATACATATATATACATATATATAACATTTATATATATTTATATATTTATATTTATATATATTTGTATATATATTTATATATATAATATTTATATATATATTTGTATATATATATTTATATATACAATATTTATATATATATAACATTTATTCCTTTTTGAGAGACAGAGACAGTGTGAGCAGGGAAAGCACACGGACAGAAAAAGAGACACAGAATCTAAACGAGGCTCCAGGCTCTGAGCTGTCAGCACAGAGCCTGACAGGGGGCTGGAACCCATGAATCCTGAGATTATGACCTGAGCTAAAGTCGGACACTTAACAGACTGAGCCACACAGGTGCCCTGAAAAGATGAACAATATTGAGAAACCTTTAGCTAGACTCCTTTAAAAATATAAAAATACAAGAGAGAGAAAGAGAGAGAGAGGACTCAGACTCAAAAATGAAACAGGAGAAAAAGTAACTATATAGAAACACAAAGGATTATAATAGAATATTATGAAAATATATTCTGACAGATTGGACAACCTATAAGAAATAGTAAATTCCTAGAAATAGAATCAGAAAAGTAACATAAAGGGGCACCTGGGTGTCTCAGTCCATTAAGCATCTGGCTTCAGCTCAGGTCATGATCTCACATTTAGTGAGTTCAAGCCCTGCATAGGGCTCTCAGCTAACAGCTCCAAGCCTGGAGCCTGCTTCGGATTCTGTGTCTGCCTCTCTCTCTGCCCCTCCCCTGCTTATGCTCTTTCTCTCCCGCAAAAATAAACAAACATTAAAGAAAATGGGGGCACCTGGGTGGCTCAGGCAGTTAAGTGTCTGACTTCGGCTCAGGTCATTATCTCATAGTTTGTAGGTTTGAGCCCCATGTTGGGCTCTGTGCTGACAGCTCAGAGCCTGGGGCCTGCTTCTGATTCTGTGTCTTCCTCTCTCTCTGCCCCTCCCCACTTATGCTCGGTGTCTGTCTCTCAAAAATAAATAAACGTTAATTTTGTTTTAATTTTTAAAAAAGGAAAAAAATGGAATATTTGAAAAGAACAATTGCTAGCAATGAAATTGAATCACTAATCACTAAACTCCCAACAGAAGTCCAAGACCTTATGGTTTCACAGGTGAATTCTACCAAACATTTAAAGAAGAGTTAATAACTATTCTTCTCTAAGTATTCCAAAACATTGAAGAGGAAGGAAAGCTTCCAAATTCATTCTAGACCAGAATTACCCTGATAACAAAACCAGATAAAAACACTATAAAAAAGGGAACTACAGACTAATCCTTTGATGAACATAGATCCAAAAATTCTCAACAAAATATTAGCAAACTGAATCTAACAATATATTTAAAAAATCATTCAAGACAAACAAGTGGGATTTATTCCTGGGATGCAAGCGTGGTTTGATATTTGCATATCAATCAGTGGTATATATCCCAACAGTAAGAGAAAGGATAAAACCATATGATCATTTCAATAGATGCAGGAAAAGCATTTGACAAAGAATAACATCCATTCCTAATAAAAGTCCTCAACAAAGTAGAACAAAGTAGGTTTAGAGGAAACATACCTCAACATAAAAAAGGCCATATGTGAAAAACACACAGCTATCATACTCAATGGGGAAAACCTGAGAGCTTTTCCCTGTAAAGTCAGAAACCAGACAAGGATATCTAATTTCACCATTTTTATTCAACATTGTACTGGAAGTCCTAGCCATGGTAATCAGAGAACAAAAATAAGTAAAAGACATTCAAATAGAGAAGGAATAAACAAAACTTTCACTATTTATATATATCACGATATTATACATAGAAAACCCTGAAGACTTCCCCCCGAAAACTATTAGAACTGATAAATGAATTCATTTATTAGTTCTTAATTAATTACTAGAATTCAGTAAGGTCATAAGATACAAAATCAATATATAGAAATCTGTTGCATTTCTATGCTCTAATAATGAGGTACCATAAGAGAAATTATGGAAACAATTCCATTTACAATTGCACTAAAAATAATAAAATACCTACAAAATAACTTAAGAGAGGTGAAAAACTAGTAATCTGAAAACTATGATGCACCAATGAAAGACACTGAATATCACAACAAATGTAATGCTATTCCATACTCATTGATTGGGAGAATATTGTTAAAAAGTCCACAGTACCTAAAGCAATATACAGATTTAATGCAACCCCTCTCAAAATACCAATATCATTTTGCAAAGAACTAGAACAAATGATCCTTTAATTTGTATGGAACCACAAAAGACCCAGATATGCATTCTTGAGAAAAGAACAAATCTTGCAGTGTCACAATCCCAGAATTCAAGAATACTAGGAAGTTGTGGTAATGAAAACAGTATTGTACTGGCACAAAAAGAGACATATAGATCAGTGAACAGAATAGAGAACCAGAAATAAACCCACAATTATGTGATCAATTAATCTTTGACAAAGGAGGCAAAAATATTCAACGGGAAAAACAAAGTTTCTTCAGCAAATGTTGGGAGTTGAAAAAAATTGGACAGTTATATGCAAAAGAATGAAATAGGACCACTTTATCACACCATACACAAAAGTAAACTCAAAATATATTAACAACATAAATGTGAAACCTACAACCATAAAAATCCTAGAATAGAGCACAGGCAGTAATTTCTCTGACATCAGCAGTAGCAACATTTTTCTAGATAGGTCTCCTGAGGCCAGGGAAACAAAAGCAAAAACAAACTATGGAACTACATTAAAATAAAAAGTTACTGCACAGCAAAGGAAACTATCAATCAAACTAAGACAACCTACTGACTGGGAGAAGATATTTTCAAATGACATATCTGATAAAGAGTTAGTATTCAAAATACACAAGAAACTTCTACAACTCAACATAAAAAAGAGAGAATGCAATTTAAAAAAATGGACAAAGGACATGAACAGACATTTCTCTAAAGAAGACATATATATATGGCCAATAGACACATACAAAGATGCTTAACATCACTGATTATCAAGGAAATGCACATTAAAACCACAATGAAATATCACCTCTCACCTGTCAGAATGGCTAAAATCAGAAACAAGAAACAAGCGTTGGTGAGGATGTAGAGAAAAAGAAACCCTCATACACTGTTGGTGGGAATGCAAATTGGCACAGCCACTGTGGAAAACAGAATGGAGGTTCCTCAAAAAATTAAAAATTGAATTACCACATGATCCAGTAACTCCACCACTGGATATTTACCCAAAGGATATGGGTAATCCACTAATTCAAAAAGATATATACAGCCCTATGTTTATTGCAGCATTATTTACAATGGCCAAAATATGGAAGCATCCCAAGTGTCCATCCATAGATGGATAAAGAAAATGTGATATATATAACTGGATATTATTCAGCCATAAAAAAGAATGAAATATTGTCATTTGCAACAACATGGATGGACATTATTTCCCATAATGCTAACTGAAATTAGAGAAAGATACATACCATATGATTTCATTCATATGGGGATTTAAGAAAAAAGAGATAAACCAAAACAAACAGATTTTAACTATAAAGAATATACTGATGGTTACTAGAAGGAAGGGGGCAGGAGGATGGTGGAATAGGTGAAGGTGATTAAGAATGTATTTATGACAATGAGCTCTCTCTATATATACATACACACAATGGAATATTATTCAGCCATAAAAAGAATGAAATTTGGTCATTTGCAACAATATGGATATATGGATACATCTAGAGATTATAATGTTAAGTGAAACAATTCAGAAAAAGACAAGAACCATGAATTCACTCATATGTGGAATTTAAGAAACAAAACAGGCAAACAAAAAATCTGACTCAAATACAGAAAACAAACTTCTGATTGTCAGAGAGAAGGTGGCGGAGGATAGATGAAACAAGTGAATGGGATTTGAGTTCATTTATCACGATGTACATAAGTAATGTACAGAATTGTTGAATCACTATATTATACAACTGCAACAAATACAAAACTAAATGTTAATTATACAGGAATTTTAAAAAATAATAATGTGAGATTAAGAGTAGACATACAATTCAGGAGAGTGACTATGAAGGAAAGGCAAGAAACGTGAAGAATCTAGGTGGAGAAACAGGTCAAGAGAGGGTTATTTGCATATTTATTATCATCTTTTGTTTTTTATTACAAAGACAATCTATGCTTTATGACGGAAATCTGGAAATAAATACAGACATTTTTAAAAAGTATGATACTGCCATAGGGACAAACATGTAAACAAATGGAATAAAATAGAAAGCCCAGAAATAAACCCTAGCATATATACAGTCAACTGATTTTTAACAAAGATGACAATAATTCAGTAGGACAGGTTTTGGTTTTTTTTTTCCAACAAATATTGCCTGAAAACTGGATATCTGAATGCAAAACAAAGGAGTTGGACCCTTACCTAACACCATGTACAAAAATTAACCCCAAATAGATCAAACACCTAAGCTTAAAAGCTAAAATTTTAAAACTCTTAGAAAAAAATGGGGGAAATCTTTGTGATATCGAACTTTGCAACAATTTAATGGATTTGGCAACAAAAGCACAGACAATAAATTTAAAAAATTAGACAAATTAAACATCAAAATTAAGATCTTTGAGCATCAAAGGGCATTATCAAAAAAAGTGAAAAGCCACTTACAATGTAGGAGAAAATATTTACCATTCATATATCTGACCAGAGATTAATATTCAGATTATATAATTTCTATAATGAAAACCAACCCAGATCAAAAACCGGCAAAGGATTTGAATAGACATTTCTCCAAAAAAGACATACTACTGGCAAAGAAGCACATGACATGATCCACAACATCATTAATCATTAAGGAAATGTAAATCGAAACCACAGTAAGATACCAGTTCACACCTATTAGAATGGTTGTAATAACAGTAAAACAAAGCATGCACATACACACAAAAACAACTACAAACCGTGATGGCACGGATATGGAGAATTTGTAATATCTGTGTGTTGCACAAAACATGATGCAGCCCCTGTGGAAAAAAGTCTAGAAGTTCCTCAAAAAGTTAAACATAGAATTAATAGATGAGCCAGCCACGAATCACTCAGGAGCACAGATAAAAAAAAAAAAAAGTTGAAATCAGTGACTTTAACATACATTTGTATACCACATTCATATATTCATATATCTGTATTCACATTGTGAATGACCCAAAGATGGGATTGTCCATCAACAGATGAACAAATGAATACAATGGAATTGCTCAACCATAAAAAAGAATAAAAGTTTGATATATGCTACCATATGGAAAGGCCTTGAAAAAATTATGCTAAACAAAATAAACCAGACACAAGAACACAAATACTATATGATTTCACTTATATGTAGTTCCTATAATAGGCAATTTCACAGAGTCAGAAAATAAGACTAGAAGTTACCAGGGGCTGGAGGGAGGAAGGTATGGGCAGTTATTGTTTTTAATGGGTACAGAGTTTATATTAGGGATGAGAAAAGACTTTGGATCCAGATAATGGTACTGGTTACACAACTATGTGAATCTTTTTTTTTAATGCCACTGAAATGCACATCTAAATATGATTAAACACTATGTTATTTACATTTTACCATGAAAAGTAACAAAAACCAGTATATTCAGCTTTAATAAAACAGAAATTGTAGGCTGCAATTTCTAGGGTAACCACTAAAAGACTTGTATAAGAACATATAATGGTTAATTATATATATTTCCATTAATAAATAGAAAATAGAATAATTCTTAAGAATATTAATTCAAAAGAAGGCAAGGCAACAGAGAAAAAGAAAAGGTTTTGCTTACTACCAGAATTGTTTTTAAATAACCTCCACAGTTCTGTGCCTCAAACTCTTGTGGCTTCTCCTCAGTTTTCATGCTTATAATTATGATTTCACTCAAATTTTCTGTGATACTAAAGTGCCAACAGACCTCTTCTATGCAGAATCCCATCATCTCCACTGTCATCACTGAATTCAGCTCTGCAGTATATCTCTAAAGACAATTCCTACCATCAGCCCTGGCCTACAGATGAGTTATTAGCTTGTTAGTAATGCTGACACCCCCCGTCAAGTATATTCTTTATTGCTTTGGTAAACTGAATGTTCTTTATAGTTTCCCATAGAGCACAGTTACTTGTGGGGTTTCCAGTCTTACAGAGTATATCCATGACCCACTCTGTGAGCTATTTCTTCTGTTGCCATTCATAGATAGCAAATCTGATGTTTCTTTGTTTATAGGTTTTCCTCATTTCTCTAACTTTCTAGGAGCCACTGGTTCTTAGGGATCTTGCCTATTTTTTTAAAATTCCAAATCTGAGGAGAGATCCACCTTATAAATAAACTCTTAATTGCCCTAATTTATATTAGACCTCCATAAAAAGTATGGTTTTTCTAGCAGGAGACATGGCCCCATATCATCTTAAAGCAAGGGGCGGGGATGGGTTTGTGGTCTTTTACTCAAGGGGAAAGTTCACTTCTGCTAGCACAGAGCATTTAGAGAATTATGAAAACTCAAGGTTTTCAAGTGATCACCCTATATTTTCTCAACCCATGTATTATGTGATCATTATTTCCTAAACTGGGTCCTGTATTTTGCATAGGTGGCCTAATTTGAAAATATAGACTTCTTTGGAGGTTTGATGTTCTTATGGTTAAATCCTGATATGGGTGCTAAACTTTCTCTTTTTCTGTCTCAGGAAATAAGATACTCCTTATAAGCAGCCAAGGGGATCCTTCGGGCTTTCACATTGTTACTTAGTGATTAATCAACCCCAGTCCTTTAAACTTTTTCTGCAGAACATCAGTTGACCTCAGTACATCAGATGAACATGAGCTGACCTCAGAACATCCATAGTATTCCAATGGGCTTATAATTACTGTTTCCCTCATATTTCCAAATCACAGATAGAGTAGATTTTCCATTAATACAATTCATCTCACTGCCATTGAGAGTTTTATCAATTCAACTATTATTTTATGCCAGGAGGTATCAGTAATTCACCTTCTCCCAGTGATTTGGTCCTTATCACCATGAAGCAGGGAAGTGGTACAGATCTCAAATCCCATTTTAAAATCTACTTTCTCAGGTCACTTGAGAATTCACATCTGGACTTCAGCTTCCTCAGAAAGAAGATTCTGTGATTGACATTAGCAGAATGATGCTTGCCTAAGCATGTTGAGATCAACATGTGTGTTAAAAGAAGGCAAAACTGGGCAAGAAGAGACCTCAATCTGCAGTGTAATCAAGTCGTCAGCCAAGAGCTAAGGGTGTTCTCAATCAGGGTGGCACTACACCTCATCCCGAGTTGGGGCAACAGGATCAAACACTGAACAGGCATTAGATCTGGGCTGCTCTTGGAGAGAGGATGAGGTGGAGTGTGACACTCACTTCAGCTGAAGGTAATATGAGAGGGCTGACAGCTTAGTGTTGAGAGAAGCATGAGCAGTTATAGAGAAGTCATTCTGTCCTGAAGGGGAAACTCGCTCGCACAGCACATCTGCTACAGTGAGTAACCAGAAGTACTAAAGAAATGGAGTCCACTATAAATACTTTTCTAAAAAGAAAATCTAGATACAGATCACTTAACTTAAAATTATTCCAAATACCTAAGGGATAAATAAACCTCTGCATTTTACACATACTTCCAGGGGGAAAGTTCAAGAAAGAAAATATACCTAGCTATTTGATGAGGCCTGCGGATAACACTAGTATAAAAACTGTAGAGGGACTTCAGAACAAAGAAATTTTCAAATCTCTCTCATGAGAGATGTAGATGAAACAATCTTAAACACAACATTATTAACACAAATCTAATAAAGATCATTAACATAGTTTATTCTGGGAATATAAGATTAAAAAGTACATTCTGAGAAATAAAAGGTTTAGAACCACTTATTTCTTCATAACACTTAGGAAAGTTTTGGCCAAATCTCCCAAGAAGCATGGGGATGAAATTTAAAAGTAAATGAAAAGTAAAGATTTTCCAGAAATCTGTATAGTTTGCAAATATTAAACAAAGCTTAATCAGATGGATTTCTGCTTTTAGCCATAAGAATATAACTAGCACTAGTTATGTTATCTTCCATGCATAAACAAAAAAGAAATTTGTGCAAAATATACCAGGCAACAGTTTTTTTGGTGTTTTTGTTTTGTTTTGTGAATTGAACAGACTGCACAGGACTGGGATTCCTGATATAGAATAACAGTAAAAAAAATGATGCCAAACCTATGATTAATCAGTGTGTGTGTGTGTGTGTGTGTGTGTGTGTGTGTGTGTTTGTGTGTTTCCCCATAAGTCATGTTTTAATAATGTAGTACAGGGTAGAGTGCCCAAGAAAAATTTAGTGGCCTTGGTAATTTGAATAGACAAGCACTGGAGTTCCAGATGTCTGTAGAGTCTAAAGGACAAAGTGTAGAAGAGAAGGGAGCTAGAGAAAAACACTCTGGAAATCTGCATAGTTATTTCTGAGTCTGCTGCTAAATTAAAAGTTCTGTATACTTGGGATGAAATTTCACAAGATCAGTCAAGAATCAACTGGGAATCTATCTGCTTAAAAATGTCCAGATCTCAGACAGGGCTAGGAGACATTTAAGGTTTAACCAACCCGAATAGGGAGTCCTGACTGAGGGCATCTATAACACTAAACCTTAAAGCAATTTACAACTGCATTTATACTGTCTAAAACCCCAGCTTGAAAGGATGGATTTGATCTCCAAATAACTTATCAGCCAAACACATTCTGACATTTTTAAAGCAATAAAACTAAAATAAAACAATAAAACAATAAAATCAGCTAAAATTTATAATCTCCAGCATCCAATTTAGGAAAATGTGACAATACAGGAAAACAGGTTTTACATTCCCAAGAGAAAAATCAGTCAACAGAGACAGGCATACATATGACATAATGGAACAGAATATAATGCAATGCTTTATATATACTATTAATTAGCACATGAGAAGACCTTAAACAGATAATGCAAATATGCTCAAGTATTTATTCTAAGATGTGGAACTAACAAAAGATGAAAATATGGAACTTCTAGAAATGAATAGCATAATAAGTAACACGTCTTTATTCTTTAGCTGTTTTAAGATTTTACCCTTATCACAGGATTTCAAAACTTTGGTATTTTAATAAAAGTTTTAATTTTAAAATTTATATATGTATAGCAAACTTGAGAGGATAATAACAGAGTTTCCATACATGCAACACCGAATTTCCCCTACTATTAATATCTTACAATAGTATGGTATATTGGTTATAACAAATGAACCAATATCAACATTCTATTATTAACTAATGTTCAAACATTATTCATTTTTTAAAAATTACCTAATGTCCTTTTCATGTTCCAGAATCCCATCCAGGATACCATAATTAACCATCACATCTCCTGAGACTTTTTAACTATAACAATTTCTTAGACATTCCTTGTTTTAATGGATTTCACAGTTCTGAGAAGTGCTAGTCAAGTATTTTGTAGAATTTACCTCAATTGGATTTTGTATGATATTTTTCTTATGATTAGACTGAGGTGTGTTACTGATTTGGGAGAGGAAGACCACAGAGGCAAAATGCCATTCTGATCAAATCATATCAAAAGTGCCCATTATCAACATCACTTACTAATATTGATTTTAAGCTTAATCACAAGGCTAAAGTAGTATTAGATTTCTCTATAGTAAAGGTATTTTACCCTGTTCTATACTGTACTCTTTGGAAGACATTCCACACTTTCTTTTATACTTAAGTGGGGAATTATGCTCCACCTCTTTGAAGAAGTAACTTCAAAAAGTATTTGGGGAGGGTGACTGGGTGGCTACATCAGTTAAGCATCCATCTGTCTCTTGATTTCAGCTCAGGTCATGATCTCATGGTTATTGACAGAGTCCCACCTTGGGCTCTGTGGTGACAGTATGGAGACTGCTTGGGATTCTCTCTCTCTACCCCTCCCCTGCTCATACTCACACATTCTCCCTCTCAAAAATAAATAAATAAACATTTTAAAAAAGTATTTGGAATTTGTACACAGATTTGTCTCTTCTCTTTCATTTATTTATTTATTCATTATTTATATCAGTATGGACTCATGCATCATACAAAATCTGATTCCATTTAATGTTTGACTGCTATATCTTTAAAGCCAGACCTCTGACTATTCCTCTTATGCTTCACATCTGGGAGAGCTGATAAGAAAGTCCAGAACTCCTTTGGCTCAAGTGGGAAATTCAAAATTTGTAAGCCTCAGTCCACAGGCCAAATCCTCACCTGACCCTATCCCCTAAATGAAATAAAAGCCAAGAACCCGTCCCCTTTCTTGTCTCTCTCAATTCATTTTGTACCCTATACAGTCTCTATTATAGAAGTCATAAACTTTTCATATTCTCTCAGCCTGTATATAGCATCATCTGTTGCAACATACAAAACAAATTTAGATGTTTGGATGTTTCTTCAGCATCAGCAAAAAAAATATGCATATTTATTTTATACTTTGAAGTTTATAATCCAATACTAGATATTTATTTTCTTGCTCAAATTGTTCTAGCTTTGGCCATTGGAAGCACCTATATCTCTCTGACATACCTCTATTTATTTATTTATTCACTTATTTATTTATCATTAATTGTTTAGCAAGTCCTTACTTTCTGGCACTAAAAGATGCTCCAGGTGCATCTTGTATAATTCCTGTCCAAATCCTAGAATAGCCAGTTCTTTAAGAATTTAAAGAAAGAGACAACGTTATACTGTCACAGATGTGGTACAGGTAATGTATAAAAGAATATTCCTGAATCCTCTCTTCCATCTTTATGACATTACTATCATTAATTTCATTTATTCTTATGGTATACTAGACTAATAAGTTGTTAGCATCATTGTGTTAAATAGTTACTTGTACATGTATGAAGAATAAGAAAAGAGATTTATTTTACCTCAATTTTTTGTCAATGTGACAAAATTTATGTAAATCTAGGTATCTGACTTCTGTCTGAAAAATGTCTTAATATTTTTACAGGCAAGTCTGCTGAAGAAGAGATTTCCTCAGTTTTTGTTTCTTTAGAGTATATTTATTTCTGCTTCACTTTTGAAGTATAATTTCACTAGGTATATATAATTCTAGATTTGTGTGTGTGTGTATGTGTGTGTGTGTTTCTCTCAACTAAATATTTCACCCAGCTCTGTTTTCTTCATGGTTACTAACAAGAAGTCCACTGTAATTCTTCCTTGCTCCCTCCCTCCCTTCCCATCTATCTACCCATCCATCCATCCATTTTTCACTGTAATTCTGCTGCTTTAGAATAAGTATTCAAAAAGAATGCATATCCTTACTTCTCTTAGGAAAGGTTTTACCTTCCTCTGGCATTTTCAATTTTTTTCCTCTGTCTTGTTTTCTTTCAGTTTGGATAGGATATTCCAGAATAGTTTCTGTTTTTATTTTGTTTTGTTTTGTTTTTATTCTGCTTGGTAGTATCTGCACTTCCTGAATCTATGGTTTGGTAAATATCATTAATTTTTTCAGAGTTTGGGCATTATCTCAGATATTTACTCTGCTTCATTCCCTCTTTGTTCTTTTTGTTGGATATTAACTATGCATATTTATACCTTTTCAAATTGTCCCACTGTATCTCGATGTCTTGGTTTTGTTTTGCATTTTCTTTTCTCTACATTTCAGGGGGAGAAGTGTCTACTGACATATCATCAAGCTCACACGTTTCTCTTTGGTCATTTTTCAGCACACTGATGTGCCCATTAAAGGTGTTCTTCGTTTGTATTAGTTTTTTTTTTTTTTTTCTAGCACTTTCTTTTTCTTTACCTTAGAGTTTCCCCATCTGTTCTTGCATGTAGCCCGTATTTTACTTTAGGGTCCTTAATAATCATAGTTATGTCAAATTTCCTATGTAGTAATTCCAACATCTTTGGCATAGCAGAGTCTCATTTTCATGCCTACCCTGTTTCTTCAGAATATGTTTATTCTTCCCTTTAACACGTTCATAATATTCTGGTGAAAACCAAATGTGATGTATAGGAACTGAGGTAAAGGCCTTTGGTAAGAAGTTTTAGGTTAGTTCGGCTAGGCGTTTGTGTCTAATGTTTGCTATAACTGTAGATGCCAGAAGTTTCCTATTTATTTAGGGTCATTGTTTGTATCTCCCTTGTTAACTTTGGCCTTCCCTTAAGTGCTCCTCCACAAAGAGGGTCTATATCTTTTGGATCATTCAGCTACAATTCATTGTTATCATACTAGAACCTTGGTAAAGTGTAAAAATTGAGGATGGGTATGTGTTCTAAAATTTTAGTATTAAATTTGCCTTTTAGTGTGCCTATGTACCTTGGTGTGATCTTCACAAGGGTTTCTTAGTTTGTTTTTTGGTTTTTGTTTTTTTCCCCCCATCCTTAGGTGTGAAAGGAAGACTAAAGGAAGTAGAAACTGGAGAAATGATCTTTCCCCAGATGGAAACAAATTTTGGTAAATAATTTCCCCCCCTTGGAGAGTAGATCTTTGTTATGTAGAATGATCTGGGATATTTTACAATAATTATCTGTCCTCTCCTGCATAACCATGTAAGATCTTTTCCAGCTCCTTACTGTGATACCTGATGTGGTTCATGGAGGTAAAATCCACAAAAAACGTATGGGCCACATAAGACTGTGGCTTCCAGGAGTCTGTCATTCTCCTTGTAATCTATACTCAGCCTCCAGCAATTAACCAAAATTACTACTTAACTATGCTACCAATGGTTTCAGCTGCTTCTATTCTAGGTAAGTGAACCTTGGCTGTGACTCGCTGGATTCACCTTAGAGTCACCTGACTCCAAATTTCAGAGTGGTTTTTGCCCTGAACCTCAGTTCTCTGATGGGTCAAAGAAAAGTCATTGATTTTTCAGTTGCTCAGTGTTTCCTTTTTGTAAGGACGGAAGTGAACAACTTCCAATATCTTTGCAGGTAGGATCTGTAACTAGAAGTCCAGCCAATTTGAATTTGATGTGGTTTAATTAGGCTTTCTTTCATTTATCCTGATATATTTTTGAACATCCTCTATCTGTGGGCTTCATTTTTCATAAAATTAAAAAAAATTCATTGCTACTAATCTAAATTTCTTCTTCTCCTCCCACTACTCGGGACTCTAATTGTACATATTTTTGATGGCTTAATAGTGTCTTATAGGCGATTAATTTGTTATAATTTTGTAAATTCATAGTTATTTCAGGTCTCTCACTTTAACCAATGAATTTCAGCTGGCTCTTAATCTGAGACTGCTATCTTCTGCTATGAATCATGTTTCCTGTGCACAGAGTGACTTGAAGCAGAATGCCAAAGGGTAACATGGTTACATCATTCAACTCTCTTCCCTTACAGATTACATGCATTCACTTCTGTTCTGAAGTGGAGGAGGGTCAGTAAAGTATCCTCCAGACTCAGAAGGCACTTTGAAACCAAAAATGAAGTTATTCACTCCATATACTTTACACAGAGTTGTATTCAGAATAACCCCTTGATGGGGGGATTCAGGGAACAAAAGATGTGTCAGTACACAGTTATTCTCTGCCCTCGTCCAGACCTTAATCCACAAGTTTTATGGAGCAAGGGGCATTGTGGTGAAGTCAAAGGGTAGTTATCTAAAGTGGAGCCTTCTGTGCACCACTTTAGCAAAGATCAGAACAATCCTTCCCGCATTCTGGTCAGTGCTTACATTGAATTAACTTCCCCAGGGCCTGGAACACACAGCCCCAAGGCAGGCCATTTAACAAGACTGAGTGCCAAAAGAAGGAGTCAGCTTTGTGAGCATTCCTACAACTTCCTATCTCCCAACGTTTAAAACCAGACGTGTATTTCATGTCGTTGCCTAGTATTGACAACAAAAGGGTAGCTTTTAGTTCAGTTATTCTCTCATGGTTAGAGAGAGAAATGCCATATGTACTTTTCCCACAACTTGTAAGTAACATTTGTTTTTCAAACTGCAACAACATAGAAAGTGTTGTATCATATTTCCTCCATTTGTCATTCTAGATCCTTTTGTCACATTTTCTGCAGTACTTTGGGTTTTGGATCCCACCCCTCATGCACTCAATCAGCCTGAATTTCACGTCTATTTGCAGTAGCTCAGATGACAAGATGAGGAAAGGAGGTCAAACTATGATTTGTTTGTCCTTACTCCTCTTTGACTAGCCTTATTGCCCTGTCTGCATTTCTCAAATGAAGGTCAACAGTTGATGTCAGGTAGTCCCTCTCCCCTTGCTAAAGGTCTTGCTGACTTCTGGAAACCGTTTCTTTCCCTTAACAGTTCCCTCTGAGCAATTCCCTTTTGTTGGTTCCTGAATTAATTCCAACACATTTGTAAATTATCACTTTATAAATGTCTCCAATTATCCTTTCTATTGTGCCAAGTGGGCCCCTGATCACAGGATTATTGCTGAAATAATTTTGAGATAAGTATTATTCTTACCTAGAAACACACAGTGAGTTCTTTCTAGTAAATTAGATAAGCTCCATGATACTTATTTTTTTGTACAGAAAAACACACAGAATTTTTTAAGCCAGCTTTTTCAATATATTAGGAAATAAAAACTGGTATATCCAATGAAGGAAAGCACAGAGTATATTCCCAGCACCCTTCTTGAATTATGGCCACATTTGGTAGCAAGCTGCTTCATTTATATTTTTCTGCACAGTTCTGGATTCAATTTTGTCAGGCCACATTACATTGAGTGAGAATAGAGATTTGCTCTGAAAATCTCAGGGGACAAAAACATGTATTTTTTTTGTGCTTTTAACTTTGAAGAGACAGAAGTCAAAAATAAGGATTAACTGAGGAATAATAAACACACACAAATTATACTAACATATTAAAATGTAAAACAATAATAAATTGTATTGTCATTTAAAATCAATTCCCCTTGGAAGACACATTTTCAGCTGAAATGTAAGTGATGCTCATCAACTTGTTATTCAGAAGTTTTAGAAATAAGACTATTTACCTGTAGTATGTGTTGAGGAACTTGATCAAAAAAGACGTGACTGCTGATAAACCCGTGAGCTGGACCTGGAGGCTCCTCACTCACTCCCTGTTCTTGGAATGTGGGTCCTGCCTGCCTTTCTTGCTCCTAGAGGCTGCTCCAAAGACACAGCCTTGAGATGGTGCCGTGGTATTAAAAACACCTGCCTGGTACATGTGACTGAGCCCAGTTAAGGCCCCTTTATAAGCTTGTAAGATTTGGTGGGCACCTGTGGGGATCTAGTTGTCTTGTTGAGCCCCTCCTGGTATGTAACTTTCTTCTGCTAGTTTTAAAATTGTACCTGCCAACCTGGATTGGCTGCCCTCAGTCTTCAGTCGCTCCCTGCCCTCTGCCCAGGAAAGCCCCCAAGAGGACTGTGAACCTATATAGCATGTTTCCTTGATACACGGTGATAAAAGTAAGATTTCATCCCTAGCCAATCACTACATAATTAAAAGAACTGTCATTACTATTACTTAAATACTGCAGTCATCTAAAGAATTTTTAAACCTGCTTCTTTTTAAAATTTGAATATGACCTTCATCTGAGGAATCTTTATCAAAATAAGTAGAATAAACACCTAATCTGAGTGCTATGTCATCTATAAAAATATATTTGACTAACAGTATTTCATTCCCTCTGTGTATGTTACCTCAAACATTTATAAAGTTGACTATTAAAACAGCAAATGGAAAATATTCCTCAGTTTCTCAAATAACATGTTGTAAAAAGACAAAGTGAAAACACCTGTAATACAATTAAATATTAAAAGGTTTTTTTGTTTTGTTTTGTTTTGTATTTAGAGTGCTTTCCCACATACTACTTATTTAACCTATGCTATAGGAAGGTATAATTGTTATAAAACAATAAGCATTATATTAAACAAAGAAAATAACTGTGCATATAGGAAGAATGTGAAAAACCTAACTTTAAAAATAATTAAAAGAGTATGTGTGTGGGTGCCTGGGTGGCTCAGTTGGTTGAGTATCTGACTCTTGATCTCAGGGTTGTGAGTTCAAATTCGGTATTGGGTCCCAGAAGGGTCATGAAGCCTACTTAAAAAAAAAAAAAAGAAAAAAAAAGAGAGAGAGGGGCTGGGTGGCTCAGTCGGTTGGGATTCTCTCTCTCCCTCTATCTCTGCCCTTCCTCCACTTTCTCTCACAATGTTTCTTTCTCTCCAAATAAATAAATAAATAAACTTAAAAAAAAAAAAAAGAATGTGTGTATTATGTGTTTCACCAGTGTGGTTCCCATTCTTAAACTGGTGCCAGATAAGTATTAATGTTATCCATTTATATGCCTTGCATTTATATTTATTATGGCCCATGTAGTAGATATCAGTATAATAGTTACTAGAGAACTGAGAAATATTTGTGGATTAAAGATTGTGTTTCTCAGTTTACTAACAGGAAACAAATCCAAAGTAATGAAGTATGTGATATTGGAGTGTGAAGTTGGCTTGTAGGCTAAAGAATGGCTGGGGTGGAAAATTCAGTGCTTCTGCAGCTGAGTATCCCAAGGAGCCAGAGTGGCAGCCCAAGGCCCAGATACCAGAGACAGAAAAACTGAAGGAGAGAGATACATGCATACTAAGTTTCCTCTGCTTCTCATTTCTCCAGGAACTGTTTTTTGCTTTTGTTTGTTTTATTTTGTTTTTGTTTTTTTACCTCGGCAATTCCTATTTTAAACAGTTTTAGGGGCACCTGGGTGGCTCAGTCGGTTGAGTGTCTGACTTCAGCTCTGGTCATGATCTCATGGTGTCTGAGTTCGAACCCCGCAGTGGGCTCTGTGCTGACAGCCTGGAGCCTACTTCGGATTCTATGTCTCCCTCTCTCTCTCAGCCCCTCCCCTCCTTGTGTTCTGTTTCTGTCTCTCAAAAAAATAAATAAATGCTCTTTAAAAAAAAAAAAATAGAGAGAGAGTCTTAATACTTAATGGTATAGCCCCCTGTATCTAAGAAACTAGAGAAAACAAAATTATAGAACCATACTGGGTATAAATGATAAGGCACTTTAAAACACACTTGAAGCCACCAAAGCGGTGTCTGCTACATTGTATTACTAAACGTAATAGTTCACATGATGAATTTTTCATAGTTGCAATATGAACTGTGGCCTCAATGATTAAATGCTCTGATAACTTGCTTAAGTGCTCTGATAACTTGCTTAATTAGTTTTCCCATTAGTTGACATACAATTTAATAGTAAATTATTAGTTGACATACAATTTAATAGTAAATTATTTATTTTTAACTTTTATGCTATAAAATACCTATTATGAAAATAAAAACATTGAAATGTGTGAGGTATATACAATCATATGTAATCAATTTGCATGTATAATGCATATTACGGAAATTGTTTTAAAAACTTTGCCTGTAGGTGTGCCTGGGTGGCTCTGTCGGTCTTAAGAGTGTCAGACTCTTGGTTTCAGCTCAGCTCAGCTCACAGTTTGTAAGTTCAAGCCCCACATCGGGCTTTGCACTGGTGATGCAGAGCCTGCTTGGGATTTTCTCTCTCTCTCTCTCTCTCTCTCGCTCTCTCTCTGTTCCTCCCCTGCTTGTTCTCGCTCTCTCTCTCTCTCTCTCAAAGAAATTATTAATTAAAAAAAAACAAAACTTTGCCTATAAACTTTTTAAAAATGGAAAAAAAGACAAAATTTACTTATGACAAAACCTGATAATGATTTTTTATTTTTTGCTTTATTCGTCCCACTGTTTGAATTCAGATGATGAACAGCATTATGCTTTTCAATTCAGGCATTTTCAATAACTTCAAAAAGCCTGATGGGACCTTTGCTAAAGGCAGCAAAAATTTTGAACATTACTGACTTGCCAACATTTCCAAAGGTTTACTACAATTTTTTTGTGTATAGAAACATTTTTCTAAAACCTGATCTATTTATATCTCTGCAAGTGATTATATTGTGGAAGGGCTCTGTTGGGATATAAAACTAAATATGTTAAGGTTAGATATTATGCATGTTAATAATTTGGAAATTTTATGTATCTCACATATTTTGCATTTTAAATAATTTATTAAATAAATTCATTTAATCTATAAACAAAAATATTAAAATACTGAATTAAAACTAGACTTTTAAAAATGCACATACCTACAGTATCTTGAAAATAAGTGTCTATGTTCTAGAGACACTATAGCCACTAATTAACTATTTATTACTGCATTACTTCACTGTATTCCATTGACAAATGTGTGTTGAATCCTTACTGTGTGCATTGTGGTTATGCAAATATGGGTGTATATTATATATTATATATATACCTATAATTTATAATTATATATTTTAGGTGCTCTTGCAAGTTCAGTAACTTCAGTTGGTAAATGTGATCATGATGAGAACATGAAAATATAGCTCTGAGAATTATAACTGAAATGCAGAAACTAACACAAGGATAAAACTGTATAGGTTAATAATCTCTGGTAATACTATATCTATAGCACCAAAACACATGTTACTTTTAATACATGATATACATATTGTCCAAAAGGAAAATTTAAGTACTTGTATATATTATATAATATGTATATGTGCATGTATAAAATATACTTAAGAATACAATAGATTATTCAAAACTATTTTAGTGCTTTTGATATTCTCAATATTGTTTGCTCTACACATTTAATTGCATGCTTACCTTATCTAAGGGTAAGGTTTTGATTTCGTTTTGAGGAACTTATTTGGCAACCAAAATCAAGAGGAAAAATTAATGGACTGATAATGCTAAGAGATTGTGACCCATCTAGTAATATATACCAAATAACAGTTTTCTCTAAATCAGTGTGCAAATTTCCAAATCAGTACACCAAATTTAGGTAGACCTATTAATCCACATAAGGCATAGTAATCAGGTCACTGGGCAAAATTCACAGAATAAAATGCAGATGGGCTCTTAGTAAGGGAATACCATTAAACCTAATATCTTAATGAACATCCACAGTTGGTTGCTGGCCCTAAAATATATGCTGTGCCAGAAAGCAGTAAGGCCTCACTGTTCCCAAAGAATTAGTATGACAATCCTACTCCTGAGATTTAGCAAACTGAATATGCTGAAGTATTACTTCGACTCCTCACAAAGCTGCCTTGGTGCATTGCAGGGAGTCATTATAGCTAACATCCTTCCCCCACCCTGGGGTCAGACTCTATGGAATCATATACTGATGAAAGCAAAATTATTGTTCCACCATCCATTCAAGTCTCTCACAAGTACATCTGCTTCATGAAAATTTCATTCCTACCTGCAAGTAAACCTGGGGAAAGTAGTATTTAGGCTGCTTGCCTCTACAATATAGAAAGACAAGCCAGGAAAGTGAAGTTTGGTGTTTTATAGTCTACAATTCTCACCATTGATTTCTTGATTTCCCAAATTACTTCTCCTGCAATCTCTTATCCTCTGAGAACCAAGACTGTTTATTTCAAATGCAAATGTGATGATAGCACTTCCATGCTTAAAACACTACGTCACTTTCCCATTGTTCTTGAAAACAATGATCAACATCTTTAACGTGACCTACAAAACACTCTGCATCTTCTGTTCTTACCTTCCTCAAGGTTCTTTTCTCAGTTTTTCCCAGTCTCTTCCTGTGCTCCAGCTGCACTGGTCTCCATTCCCTCAATTATCTTCATTTCCTCTGTGAGGTCCTATGTGTATAATGACTCCTTTGTTCAGAAAACCAGACCTAAATCCACCTTTCCAGTCCACTTAATAAATTCTATCTTTCTTTCAACACTCTGGTTAAACATCACTTCCTTGACAGATGGTGGAGTTGTAACATCTAGAAATACAGCCCTAGAGCAGACTCCGCAGTTAGAATTCCAGCTGCACCACATAACCCAGTGGGCCTTAGGCAAATTATTCAAATACTTTATGCCTCAGGTCCTTTATCTGTAAAATGGGGACTTCATGCTATTTTCCTTACAAAATGATTGTGACTATTAAATGAATTAGTACGTGGTAAGAGCTTGAAAAGTAAAGTACCAGATGAAAGAAAGCAGTCAATGTGGCTCTTCTAATTATTATGCTTTGGGGAAATCTATGTATATCTTAATGACTAGTTGTTTATTTTGTTCCATTTTAATCCTGATTATTTTACATTTTACAGAGATCCCACATCTGTGTCTTATCTGGGTCTAATTCTGGTATTTGCTCTGTCTCTTCAGATATTTCTCTCTTTTAGTGTGTTTTGTTAATTTTTTGCTTTAACCCAGACATGGAATATTGGGTAGTAGGGGCTAAGGTTAATTGGGTTATAGTGTGAGGTTTTATGTTTGCTGGGTAAGAGTTCGGATCTGTTAAGTGTTTTCCGTAGCCAGAGGCCTTGAATTCCTCTAGTGTCCTTTCTCTGGTATCTCCTGTTACCTTAGTTTGCTTAAAAATTTGTCTTTAAGTAGATCTGCCTTGCAGTTCTTTCAGTTGTAACCACTGTTTTTATACCGGAGTCTTGTGGGAGTGGTGGTAAGATGTGGAGAAGGAAAGCATTCAGTGATCTCATAATTCAGTTTCAGTCTTTAATAGACCTATGTCTCTGGACTGTGACTCTTAGCTCCCTCTTCTTTGGTGAGACAGCAAACCTGTTGAAGAGGTCTGGAGAATGCCTTCTACCAGGCTCTGGTAAGGTCTTTAACCCCTATAGGACAGTCGTTCTTTAATGAAGAATGCTCTTGGTGTACTGCATTTCTTAATGATTTCTTTCCCTTACCCCTTGCCAGAACTAACTGAGGATGTTTCTTGGCTGTTCACTGTGAGAATGTGGTAGGGTTCCTGGAGGTAAAATTTCACAAAAAAGCCTTGGATTCTAGTTCTTAGAAATGTTTTAGTCTTGTGTTAGTCCACACTTAGCCTCCAACAAATCATAAACATTAGGATTTAAATGTACCCAACAGTTCACTGTTCCAGTTCCTTCTGATCCAGGTTTGCTGATTTGGGCTGTGACTCAGAAATCATCTGTTTCTCCAAATTTTTAGATGGCAGTTTGTCCTGAAACATCAGCTCTTAGACTCAAGAAAAGTCATCGATTCTCATCTTTTTATTTGTTCAGGTTTTTCTAGTCACAAAATTGAGTGACACTTTACCTGTCAAAGATGAAAACGGAAGCTTAGTGCCTTTGTAATTTTAAATAATATACTTGAACATCAGTTTCTTATTCCATGTTCCCTCAGTTATAGGAAATATATTGATTTTCTACCTTGCAAAATGAA
Organism: Panthera pardus; assembly: GCF_024362965.1. Classification (NCBI taxonomy): domain Eukaryota; kingdom Metazoa; phylum Chordata; class Mammalia; order Carnivora; family Felidae; genus Panthera; species Panthera pardus. Next base: position 84,009,100 of record NW_026526810.1, read on the forward strand.
GCTATTACTGTCTTTCTTCTATTATTTTCATTTTCCCACATAGTAAAGCACTTACATATTAAATATGTCTACTGTATATAGTATATATGACATGCACTATAATGTCTGCTCCTGAGAGCAGAATTTGTTCTGTTTTGTTTTATGATTCATAGCTACGTCTCTAACACCCAGTGGTGTATCTTTAGTCTAGTGAGGCTTCTATTAATATTTACTAATAAGTGAATGAATGAATCTAGTGTAAGATAACTAGTTATACCTTCAAATAGTTGGCAATGTATTATAAGAGATGAATAAAACATAAATATATTCAAAAACAGACATTGAAGTAAATGTGTTAGCCCACAATGATTTCAGAGTAGCTTCTTAGAAAAGGCCAAATGATTTTCTTTCAAAATATCTCACAGGGCATTTGTCTCGGGTTTATAGACCTAGAAGTAAACATCACAACATAGCTTATGATGTCATCAGGGACAAGATAATATGACTCAGACTCATAAGAATAAATCTATAAAAATATATTAGTTTAATTATAAAGCATAATTGGCAAAGGACCAGAAATTAATAGTATCTTCTAAATATTTTCTCTATGAAATCAACACATGTGGAAAACTAACTTATAAATATAAGACTTATAAGTTATAAAACTAACTTATAAATATAAATATAAGCATGACATCAAAACAAAAAGTTTGCTCTATTATTTACATGTTTTCCAATATTTAGCTAAATCAACTAGATAAATGTATGTCCACAAACAAAATTTTCAATCAGGTGAGCCTGTGGGCCACAGCATCCTCTTCCCTTAGAAGTACTTCTATTAATGTAGTTTCTGCCTTATTACTTAGATAATTTTTCATTGTATTTCCATTTCTGATCAACATTCCTACTCTGAATAATGTAATTTTTAAATGTAGACTTTTAGTATACAGTCTGTTTACCACAGACCCTCAAAACTGCTGAATCGTATTTGTCTTTAATGTTATTTTGCATGTTTTGATTTTGACTCATTATCAATTATTTCTAAATTTTAAACCCAAAATAGATCCCATTCCAAAATTTTCATGTTTATAAAGATTCTGTATAACCTACTATATTGTCAACTACATGCCTAGAAACAATTACATCATAAAACAATGCAATATGTGATAAAATAGAATTACGAAGGAGTGATTATATATGAGAAGGGGAAATAGTAGAGAAACTGGAGGAGTGTTCATAAACACGGTAGACTTTATTACTTTCTATTTTTACTCAACCCCCCCGGTACTATGATGTCCTATATTTAAGCAGGGCATTTAGAAAAGAGAGAGAGAGAGAATGAAAAAGAATGATAGCACAGTGATTAAAAAGATAAATGGCTTGAGTTACTTCAAGTCTGTCATCCTTCTAAAGCACTGCATCAAATAATGTCACTGTTCATCTTAATTATGTTTCTGATTAATTTAAAAAAAATAAAAAAAAAAAAACTTTGGCTATTTAACTAATATAATAGAAATTGTTGCTGGATTTCCTGATGATATATTTTAGTTTTAGTGAAGTATAATTTACATGTAGTAAAATTCACCCTTTTTGTGCATACTTTTATGAATTTTGACAAAAATTATATAGTAGTGTATCAACCACAATGCAGACATAAAATATTTCCATCACCCCAAATAGTTCCCTTTTGTAGTCAGTTTCCTTTCACACCCAGCACCTTGCAATCACTATTCTAATTTCTATCATAGTATATTACTTAAAAAGCTTTTGAAAAAGACAGTGAATGCTATTAATAATGGCGGGAGGCACCTGGGTGGCTCTGTTGGTTGAGCATCTGACTTCAGCTCAGGTCAGATCTCATGGTTTGTGAGTTTGAGCCCTGCATTGGGCTCACTGCTGTCAGCGTGGAGCCAGCTTTGGATCTTCCGTTCTCCTGTCTCTCTACTCCTCCTCTGCTCGCACTCTCTCTCTCTCTCCCTCTCTCTCTCAAAAATAAATAAACATTTTAAAGAATAATAATAATAATTAATAATAATAATAGAAAAACATGTGCAACCTGGGACTATATAGGGCAAACAGTTTCCATGTTAACAGTATATATTTATCAGCAAGAAATAGAGACTCCTGAAAGTTAATACCACAGAAATGGCATAAATAATTATAACTTAATATAATTAAATAGGTAGTAAGGAAGAGAAGAGACAGGCAGGGAGGATCAAAGATTAAGAGACCAGCTAAGTAGCTATTGCCGTATTTTTGTTAATGAGAGCCTGAGGAAATGGTTCAGCAATATATTTCAAATGTGGAATCAATAGAAGAGTCAATTACTTGAATTTTAGAGGCACAAGCACGTGAGTTGTTAGAAATGTCTCAGAAGTTTGTGAGTTGAATTAATAAAACAAATCAACCTAAGTTAATAGTGACATTGATTGAAATGGAGATGTGAAATGATAAATCAATTGGAAAACCTAAATTATGGATTAGCCTGTTGGTGTGTTTTTATTTGTTTCATTTTATTTGGGTTTTGGTTTTTTGTTTTTAGATGCAATGGGTTACTAAGTATACTTAAACATGTGGAGGCTTACTCAAATGAAAATAAGGTGATGTATAATAAGTTCTAGGCTAGAAGATAAACTCAAATCTATGATAGCTTGTTATTTCCTACTTTCCCTGTTTTCCTAATGGGTGCGGGCACTTTCTTTATGACTGCATTTTTTTTAAACTTCTTTCTCTTATTAATCTATTTTCTTTCCCAGTTTTTATTTAAGTTGCAGCTAGTTAACATAGAGTGCAATGTCATTTTCAGGTGCAGAATTTAGTCACTCATCACTTACATATAACAACCAGTTTTCATCACAAGTGCCCTCCTTAGTTCCTATCACTGATTTAACCCATCCTCTCATCCAGGTCCCCTCCAGTAACCATCATTTTGTTCTCTATAGGTAAGAGCCTTTTTCTAACAATTTATTTATAGATAAATTCTATGACTAGCCTAATTCACTTATAAAGTGCCCAAATGATCAATTTGGGGAAAAAAATGATAGAACAATTCTACCTATGTAAACACTGTGATTCTAATAATCTATGATTTCCATTATCAATGTTTTTATAACTAGCAGATTGGAATGGCATGTTAAATCATGATGACTGCAGTTTTTATATGTGTGAAAAATCCTGGTTAACAATTTGAATTAAGAAGAGAAATAGTGTAGGGCGCCTGGGTGGCTCAGTAGGTTGAGCGTCCAACTTTGGCTCAGGTCATGATCTCATGGTTCAGGGGTTGGAGCTCTGTGTTGGGCTCTGTGCTGACAGCTCAGAGCCTGGAGACTGCTTCGGGTTCTGTGTCTCCCTCTCTCTCTGCCCCTCCCTCTCTCTCTCTTTCTCTCTCTCTCTCTCTCTCTCTCTCTCACAAATAAACATAAAAAATTCTTAAAAAATTAAAAAAAAAAAAGAGAAACAGGGTTAGGGGTGCCTGGGTGGCTCAGTTTTTTAAGCATCTGACTCTTGATTATGACCCATGATCTGGGAGATTGAGCCCCATGTCAGGTGTCCACACCATGAGGCGTCCATGCTAATGGTGTGGAGACTGCTTGGGATTCTCTTTCACCCTCTCTCTCTGCACTCCACTAAAATAAACAAACATTAAAAAAAGATAAAAAATACAACGTGTTTAATTTTCTTTTTTTAATTTACTCTCATTAAAGTAAGGAACAGTATATTTCTTGGTATTGAGCAGTGTATAAAAGTCCTTGTTTTGGCCTTAAAAATTCAACTGACAATAATGACTTTATATTGTAATGGACACTTCTGACTGCCTAATACATATGACAACTATTAGAGACAGTAAGGAGAATTAGTAACCTGTTGATAATAAGCACAGAATTTAGGGTACAGAGAAGGGCAGGAGGCAGATACACAAACAAACGAAGCAGTCGGCCAGAGGAGAAGACTAAAAGTCAATGATACCAGTGTTCATAAACATAAAGTTTAATTGGATGAATAACAGATGTATTTATTTTAGTCTTCCTATCCAGACTAATATTTAAAATGTGCTATTCAAATGCAACGCATACTCTAGCCATTTGAGAAATAGGAAAATTTTTTGCTACCACGAAGTCATTGCATAACCATCTGCTTTTCACAGGATTCCCTCCTCAGGATACCAGCTGTTCATGTGCCTCAGCAATTGGCACTTCTACTTCAAGTCTCAAATCAAATTCCATCTCATTTGTAAAGTCTTGCATAAACTCCCAAAATAAGTTTAAGGGTACTTTTTTTTCACACTCCTACTGTGTTTTAAAATATATTTTCACTATAACAAATATACTTTTTAGTAATCATGTGGGATTTGAGTAGATTTATGTTTGCCTGTTAGATTAAAAGTCTCTGTAATGGATAAGAATGTGTTGTATACTTTTTACTCCCAGGCCTGGTATACATAGTAAAGGCTCAACACATATTGATTTAGATGAGTAATTTAATTTGATTCAAACACTGTGTTTGAATAATAGGTTCATAGAGTGACTACAGGTCATGAGAATGGAAAATAAAGTGGTGGTCCACCACTGAAAATTCTGAGTAATGCACCAAGGATTTTTTTGAAACTTATAAAAGTAGGTTTTAATCATGCTATTTCAGAAGGGAGAGTAGAGGCCTAGACTATCATAAAAGCACTGCCTTTTTTTTCTTTACTGTTTGGATACCATTTGGATACCATATGGCTTTACTTATGGAACTAACAGACATTTTTTTCAGGTAAGAATGAACATTTATAGTGTACTAGTGAAATAGAATTACATAAAAATATCTGTGTTGAAAATAAGCTATGCATGACATTTCTAAATTTAATTACTTGCAGTGGCATTAAATATCAATGTACTATTAAAACAGGTCATATTGGGGCACCTGGGTGGCTCAGTTGGTTAAGCGTCCAACTTGGGCCTAGGTCATGATATCCCAACTCGAGTCCTACTTCGGGCTCTGTGATGACAGCTGGGAGTCTGGAGCCTGCCTCAGATTCTGTGTCTCCCTCTCTCTCTGCCCCTCCCCTGCTCATGCTCTGTCTCTCAAAAATAAATATTTTTTTAATTTTTAAAATAAATAATTTTTTAATTTTTTAAAAATTAAAAAAAACAGGCCATACCTTTTTCTAATATCTCATTTCTACATATTAATTCAGTAACATATAAATTTTCTTCATTCAAATTATGACATAGTGGCCTTCTTAGTGAAATTAATTGTTAATCAGGAATGGTTCTTTATATAACTTTAGGTATATGGAACAAATAGAGGAAATGACTTTTAAAATGGTAGCATTTCTATTCACTTTCCCCATTTTTTTTATTTTGATAAGGTAAAGATCTGCATGAATCATGTAATTATCTTGGATTAATAAACTGTAATAAGAAAATACTATTCTTCTGCTACTTCACAATTACCTTCACCTACTTCTGAGGCTAACTTGTTCAATGGGACTAAAGCAAGTTCTTCCATAAATAACTATTTTTACCTATATGCAAACACTATGATAAAGAGAGCAAAGCAACACTTAAGAGAGTGCCATTGGGTATGCCTGGGAGCAATGCAATCTGTTAATGTGCTTTCTAATTTGGAAAACTTTTCTGTGAACTTCCTTTTCGTTATCTTGAATGAAATGCCCATAAGTGTATTTTTTCTTGTAATAATATAAACCTACATTCAATTTTGTAGGCATTTTATTATATCAGAAATATGTCTCTTTTAAAGATGAAATTCAAAGGTCTGCATACTTTTAAGAATAATTAAGCTCCTTAAAATGAATCCAAGATTGTTTTTCTTTTTCTTTTAAAACATTACATAGGGGTGCCTGGGTGGCTCAGTCGGTTAAGTGGCCGACTTCGGCTCAGGGCATGATCTTGCAGTCCATGAGTTCAAACCCCGCATCGGGCTCTATGCTGACAGCTCGGAGCCTGGAGCCTGTTTCAGATTCTGTGTCCCCTTCTCTCTGACCCTCCCCCATTCATGCTCTGTCTCTCTCGGTCTCAAAAATAAATAAACGTTAAAAAAATTTTTAAAAAAAGATAAAACATTACAAAGCTTAAGAGGACTTATAAGACAGCCAAAGAAGACTTCTGAAATCAAGAGTTGTAAAAGTAAAGCTACTTGAAATAGCTACTTAGACTCACTTGTGTTATAGGCTCACTTGTGTTTTGTTTGTTCTTTTAGCTCTATTCTATATTTCATGACACATCCCATACTATGAATGTCCTAAGAACACAGGGTCTGAAATGATGGTTAAAGACAAGTGAAATATTTACATTCCCTAATCTATACCTTTTAATGTAGCAAGTACTCTTTCAAACATAAAGACTCATTGCTCCCATTCAGAGAGGCTTATATTATATAAGATATATTTTCTTAAAAGTATGCTCCTGAGAATTAGTTAATTGTAGTCTAAAATTTTCAATGTTTAACTTATTTTGGGGATAAAATATATTAGATGTTATGATAAAACTCCCTCCATTATGCAATAAATACAACTCATTACTTTATCCTAATCCTGAGGTCCTGGCTATAGTCTTTATTTTACGTATTTAATTTGTACAAAAAATTATCTTGGACACAGTTGTCTATTGTACTGTTATTAAAAATAATTCAGAACTTTTATTTTATCTTTCAACATTAAAAATAGAGTCTTATCCATTGCTTTTTTTTTTTTTTCCACTGTTGCAACTCTTAAATATATAGAATGCCAGGAACATTCTTTAGCTGTTTTTTTTTTTTGTTTTTTGGTTTTTTTTCAGTATAGAAGTCAGGAACGTGGAAAGTTAACAAAGGGAGTGACATTTAATTGAATATGAGAATTACAACTGGTAAAGCAAAGAGAGAAGGACATCGTTGGTAAAATAACAGCAAGACTTGAAATTTTATTAGTGCATAGTAATTTCACAGGAAATAAAGCAGTCCTTTTGTGGTTATAATAAAAATTATGGTGATCAGGCTTGGAGGAAGAGGAGTTAATATCATAAGAATAGAAATGTAGGTTGGAGTCATATTGAGAAAGTCATGAATACTTAGGGATTTGAGTTATATGCTATAGTCAATAAGGAACCATAAATTCTTTGAGTATAAAACAAACACTTTAACATTAGTGTCTAGAAAGTTCATCTTGACAATGGATGTATAGGAGGGACTGAATGCTGAGGGTGCCACTGGAAAGCAAATAATAATTTCAATAATATGAGCAGTATCTGTAGTGGAAAAAAGAAAAGAAATATAAAAGACACTGTTGAGGTAATTTTTTTGACAGCATTTAACCTCCCATTAAGTAGGTGTTAAAAAATTTAAAATGACTTTGCTGTTGTAGGATAGTTGGCAAAGACGATATTAATCTCATAACATTACAGACTGTGCATTTTGTGTTGATAATGGTTCAGCCATTACAATATAAAGCCTCTGTTTTTAGCAAAATGGGAAAAAGAACTAGAAATCCAACTGGGATTTTTCAAAGTTTAAGACTGAAAATTTGGGGTGCCTGGGTGGCTCAGTCGGTTAAGCGTCCGACTTCAGCTCAGGTCACAATCTCACGGTCCGTGAGTTCGAGCCCCGCGTCGGGCTCTGGGCTGATGATGGCCCAGAGCCTGGAGCCTGCTTCTGATTCTGTGTCTCCCTCTCTCTCTGACCCTCCCCTGTTCATGCTCTGCCTCTCTCTGTCTCAAAAATAAATAAATGTTAAAAAAATATTAAAAAAAAAGACTGAAAATTTATTATTACATATTGTATGTATGCAATATTATATGTGTGTATATATACCCATTAATGATATATACAATGAATCATATATTACATATTATGTATTTTATGTATATTATATGTATATATGTATGTTATATGGATATTAATATTATTACATACCATATGTATACAATAGTATACATATCATTGTGTGTGTATATATACACACATTAATGACATATAAAATGAATTGCATGATATAGAGATATGGAATAAAAACATCTCCAGAAAAACAGGAAAGGATTTATAAAAAAAAAATTAGTGAGGAGTGATATTAGCAGTATTTTGATCCCTCAATCTCAGAGTCTGATGTTAGTAGTGTGTGTCTCCTTTAGTTACTCTTGGGAAATCTGCATTTTCCTTTGAGGGCATGTTTTGAATTTGCACATGCACCCTTCTTCTGGATAGATTTTGCATATTGCGGAATTTTCACAGTGCCTCTGGTAGGTAGTTTAACCATATTCTATAACAATATCAGTTGCAGAAATTCAAGATTTAAAGAAAAATACAGAGATAAATCTATCCATCATCATCATCATCATCATCATCATCATCATCATCTACCTATTTTTCTATCCCTATCCATATGTCTACCTTTCATTTTTTTATGAATGAGGGAGCTGAAAGTGAGTCAGGGGGACACTCTTACTTAGCTATCTCAACTAGAAGTCTATTTGCTTTTTTTTTGTATCTGAATGTGTTTAAAACATTTTCATAAATTATTAAAGGTAAAGTAAAATATTTTAAAAATTACATCGGGGTGCCTGGGTGGATCAGTCAGTTAAGCATCCGACTTCAGCTCAGGTCATGATCTTGCAGTTCATGAGTTTGAGCCCCGTGTTGGGCTGTGTGCTGACAGCTCAAAGCCTGGAGCTGGATTCAGATTCTGTGTCTCCCTCTCTCTCTGCTCTTCCCCCACTCACACTCTGTCTGTCTCTCTCAAAAATCAATAAAAATTAGAAAAGGAATTTTAATTACATCAATCAATTGGGGCTGAATTACTTATTACCTTGTTTTGAACATTTTGATTTTATATAATTATTTCAATTAACATTATAATTAAAAACATATATATCCTTTTTTTTTCCACATGTTTAGTGAATGTCTACATTAGGTTGCTACAAACTGAAATAGTTAATCAAAGATATATATTATCAAGGTGTTTTTAAAAAAATAATAATTCTAGAGCTATGAAGTTACTAATCTCTAGTCATCCCTGCTAGAATTGTCTATTTTCATTTTCCTTAGGTCTCAATTTACCAACCTCAGTATTTTAATTTGTATTTCTTTTATTAGTAACAATATAAATTTTTTTCATTTTTTTTTTTTTTTACTAACTTTATTTCTCTGAGAATTGACTGTTCACATGTTGGTCAACTTTAATGTTTTGCTGTTAGAGTTATTAGAACTGCTTTATATCATACTTGTTTTGTCATAATTTTTAGCTGTTTCCCAAGCATTGCCTTATTTTCATATTATTAAGGATATATGTGGATGTTCAGAAGATAAGTTTTACTACATGCACACACTCATGCACACACACACATACTTGTTTTGCTGTATAATTTTGGAACCGTTTTCTCAATTTATATCCACTTCAGATTCTAAGATTTTGTTTTCTAAAAGATGTCACCATTATGTTCTTAAACTTATTCATCCTTTCTTTTATTATTAGTTATGGACTTGGAAAAATTACTTATAGTATCTATGCTTTAACTTATCATAAACCAGAGATCCTAAGTTGCCTGCCATATGAGGTGTGTTAAATGAAGTGATACATGGGATACCTAGCACAGATCGTGGAAGAAAGTACAAGCTATGTGTATTTGCTACCATCATCATCACTTATATTTTCTCCATTATTTTTATTCTTAGAAATTTTTCTTGGTTGAGATAACTACTAAGTAATGACAAGATAATTTTACATTCATGTGTCACTCTAAAACTTTGACAACCTCTGAGACTTTCTAGACTTATTATCCTTTGAAGATAAAGCAATAAAATAGGATTGCTGTCATAATTTCAACTATGATAATAGCAATAGCAGCTCTTCATTGTAAATTTTCTATATCAACCTGTCTAATGTTTGTAAAACAGATAAAGTCACACTAATTAACATAATTTATTTTCTGGCAGAACTGTGACCTATTTACAAACAACACATAATAAAACACTTCCATTTATTATTTAAAAGAAGAATTTGAATTCAACTGGTTTTGCAGAGCAATCTTATTTTGAGAGTATCACTTTCAAAATAATGCATTTACACAGAAATATAGACTGGATTTATATAAATATTTGCCTATTTTAAAGACTACTGAAAGTAAAATGCAAAAATAAGGTGAAATACAGGTGTAGGGTAAAATTTAATAATTTCAAAATACAGAGAATAGAAGGATTGTAAGTATCTACACACATATCCACTTTATAGAATCAGAGGAAATCATGGGGACATATGTGGGAGTGGATATAAGGAAGAAATCTTTTTGGTTATTAGAATAAATTATACAAAATTATGCACCTAGAAAATTCTGTTAATGAATATTTTCAAAATTAATTCTATTATGATTATTTAGAAGTTAAAACTGTCTTGCCTGTTAAAAGTTAAAACTTTTATTTAGAAGTTATTTAGAAGTTAAAACTGTCTCCTGTGTTTTTAAGACCTACATTTTCAACTGACTTATGGTAATGATGACAAAGATTGCCAGATTGCCTTTGTATCTATCTCTACGTGATGTTAAAATATAATTGATAACATGACTGCCAAACACTTTTGCAGCTAAACTTGATCATGTGACTAGGAAGTGAACAAGAGTATGAAAGAAAAATGGCATGTATCAGTTTCCACAGACTTTCTCAAGAACTATTTGGCATTCACAGTTTTCTCTCTGTTGCTTTCTTCCTTCCTCTCTTCTGGGGCCTGAAACTTAGATGTTGCCATTTTGGATCTTGGTGACTTTGCCCACATTCTAAGCATAGTTGTGAAATAAGCTGGAAGAAGTCTGGATCCAGTAAAATTTGAGAAACAGTAATAATACCAGCCTTGGATAGCCTTTATAAGAAATATACATGGGAGACAAATCTCTTTTCTTTAAAGCAATAATATTGTGACTTACTGTCACTCACAACTAATTCCAGATTAGTTAATGCCTAAACTTAATTATAATTTGATTAAACTCTATGACAGTGACAGTCCAGGTCAAATATTTTATGTACTCTCCTATATACTTCAATCTTCTGGTAGACAGTTTGGGGCAGGGGATTAGTTGTAACCAGTGGTTACACATTCATGCCACATTCTCACATGGATGTCACACTACATGGAATACTCTATTCAGGTTTTTGAGGCAATGCAAATGAAGTTGTTGTGTGGACAGTATTCAAGGAGTTGGGCTTTTAAATCCTTTAGTGTACATATTCAAGAGGAATTTATTGCTTTATATCTAACATTTTCTCAAGCCATTCACCAATATATGCACATTTATTTCAAGTAAAAAAATGTATTACTGCAAATATGCCCCAACTGCTTAGCTTTCTCTAAGATTAGGCTTTAACTGGTACTGGAGAGACAAGTAGTATCAATCAGTGCACTAGGTTCAAAACTGGGAAGGAATAACTGCCTCTTCATAAAATTTAAAATCTCTCCATTATCTATGAAGATGGCTTACTCAGAGATGATACTCAAAACTTAACACCGCAGCGCATATCTAGATGAGTAAACCTGAGCAAAGTTGTGACAGAGTTGATATTTATCCTCACTCCTGAAACTGGAGTGGGCAGCAAGGACAAGAAATGGAGAGAGAGAAAATCATCTTTGAAAATGTCGTGATTAATGAAAGAGTACAATCTGCTAGACCAATGGTCTCTGAGGTCAGGTGTTCAAGATGATTCAATGGAGAACAAGAATAAAATGTTAGAGACTTTACATTTATATTTTGTCCAAAAATAACAAAGGCAAAAACTGTATAAGTAACACATTAATTGATAGGAAAATATGGTTCCATGGTATCTCTGATATTTGAAATCACATGAAAGTAGCGTGAAAAGTCTACAATCCAGACAATGCAGTGGAACTTTAACATGTTTGTTTGCTTTCCATGACACTGCTTAAATCGACTGTAGGTTCTATTATCCTGGATACTTACATTTGTTCTCATATAGAAGGCAGAAACTGAGGCCTGGATGTAATGATGATGCTGGCAGAAAGATGAACAAACAAACAACACAGAGATTGCTAGTCCTTTGTGTGTTTTTCTCAGCCATATTCCGGGATTAAAAATCATAGCAATCTAAAATGAACTTTCAAACGTGTGATTTGTAACATTCAACATTATCAGCAGGATTACATGATTATGGATTTTGGGTACTTTACTAGTGTTAATGATTTATACTCTAAGTATGTATTGCATCTTGATATTTTAGCTTACGATGTTATGAAGTCAATAGTGTTAGCATGATATTTAAAATATCCCATTTAATGATTTTACTAATGTATGTGTTATAAAATGTAATAATAAAATAAACATCTGGAAAATACCAATGGCTCCAAGAACTAGAATACCACCCATATCATTTATCTGTATATTTTTCCTCATTACTTTACACTTCAATTCCTCAAAACTCATAAGGTAACTATTAATCTGAATGTTGTAGTTAACCCATGTTTAACTGTTATATTTTCCATTTTATCATGTGTGCATGTACCCTTAAACAATATCTTGATTATATTTTCTTGTATTTTGAGCTCTGCATAATGTCTGAAGTCACTGAAAATGTTCTATTCCTTTGGAAAATATTTCTATTATTTATACACCTACAGTTCATTCATTTTTTTCTCATTGCTACACAAAATTTCATTTTGTTAAAATACCATCATTGATTTATTCAAGTTTTGCTATGGACACTTTAGTTCCTTAAAATTCTTTTTTTTTTCCTTAGAGATTTGTAGGAGTTCTTTGTGAATTCAGAGTCCTAATCTATTTATATGTCTTGAAAATATCTTTTTCTAATTTGTAATTTTCCTTTTATCACTCTTTAGGTGATCTCTGATAAGCAGAAATAATTTATTTCAATGTAGATAAATTCTTAAAAAATTATGTTATAGATAATGCATTTCACTTCTTATTTATATACTTGTCCCGCCTATAATTAGTATGTTATTCTTCCCCAAAGTCTATTAAAAGCTTTAAATTTTTGACAGATTTTTGATTAACATTTTAATTTTAATTCTTTAGTCTATCTAAACTGACTTCTTTGCTTAGTTTTCAGGCAATATCTTCTGTATGGTAAACTATACCATTTAGTATAATGACTAACTTAGTATAATTGACTGACTATTCAACTCTACCAAATGAATTGTAATGCACTTGTCGTAAGTGAATTTTGGTAAAATTTAATTCCTGCTTGGTTTGTTTTCTATTCTGTTAAATTGATTCATCTCTTCTCTGTGTGAATCCACAACATCTGCAATTTTACCATATTTTAGTGAGTCTTGATAGGTAGTAGGACAATTCCTCCAAACTACTGGTCTCCCTCAGATGGATTTTAGTCATATTTAAAATTTAGATTCCAGTGCCTAGAACAGATTTTAGGTATACTGATAAGAACTGCACTAAAACTATTGATCAATTTGTGGGGAACTGACAACTTTATAATTTTGAAAGTTTTTATCAATAAAAATTGCCTAAGTCTTTATGTTTCTATCACTTAAACATAGGTTTTGCACATCTTATAATTTCATTTTCTTTTGTTTTACAATAAATGTCTTCTTTAAATTTATAACATAATAGTATAATCAATCAATTCAAAATAATGTATATTGTAAGCATATGTTTAATTTTATAAGAAACCGATAAATTGTGTTCCGAAGACATTATCATTCCTCATTTCAAACGGCAATATGTGATTGTTCCAAGTTGCTCACCTCCTCATAAGCATTTAATATTCTCAGTCTTTTCAATCTTGGAAAGTTGAGTGTGTGCAGTGATATTTTATTGTTTTACTTTGTATTTTTCTAATGACTAATGATCTTGATTACCTTTACGTGTGCTTATTTTATATATGTATTTTTAAAATATATATTCATAATAAATATATATTTCTTTGTTAAGGACTATTTTCAAATTATTTGTTTACAAAATTGGGTTGCTCACTCACATTGATTTTTGAGGGCTCCTTATATATTCCGTTACCAGTTTTTTTTCAATCAATTTATTGTTAGGTTAAACATAATCAATTATTTTACTCCTAGGTATTTATTAAAGAAAAATGAAAACTTATGTTCACACAAAAGCATCTATACTACTAATGAGTCTTTGTATATAATTTACAAAACTGGAAATAATTCAAATGTTCTTTACCTGGTGACTGGATAAACAAGGATACAGTCATACAATGGAATTTTAATTGGCAATAAAAATGTAGTAAGCTCCCAATACATGCTACAGCTTAAATGAGTCCCAAAGCATTATACTAAGAGAAAGAATCCAGATTCATAAAGTTACATGCTATGTATTTCTAATTATAAGAACTTTTGAAACAGACAAAATTATACAGATTAAAATATAGTTGGGTGGCTTTCAGATCTGGGAATTGAATAAAGGACTGACTACAAGGGGCATGACTTCATTTTTGTGGCTGATGGAGCTTTTACATATCTTAATTTTGCTGCTGGCTATCAGACTGTATACACTTGTGAAAACTCAAAAATGTACATTAAAAAAGGTGAGTTTGGTTATAGGTAAATTATAATTAAATAAACCAGGGGCTCCTGGGTGGTGCAGTTGTTTAAGCATCTGACTTTGTCTCAGGTTATGATCTCATGCCATGTTGGGCTCTGCGCTGACAGCACAGAGCATAGAGCCTGCTTTGGAATTTCTGTCTTCTTTCTCTCCCTGCCCCTCCCCTGTTTGTTCTCTCTCTCAAAAATAAATAAACATTTAAAATAAATAAATAAACCACACCAAGAACAAAATAAAACATAATAAAGCGTGGGTCATAATACACCTATTACTCTTAATACACTCTCTAATCTATTACCTTGATTTATTTGTTTGTTGTTGTGCCAATGCCAAACTACATACATTACTGTAGCTTTATAATACTGGGTATGTAGTAGTTTAAATCTACATAATTGTACTTCTTTTGCTGAAGACAATGATATTTTATATTTTCTGCATTTCTTTTATTTTTAAGGGACTCCAACTATGTACACAACAAATTTACTATGCTTGTTTCCTCTCATGTATTTTTATTAAAATCTCTCCTTAAATTTGACTTACTTTCATCATTTTTCTCTATCTCTTCTTGTGCTTTCTCTGGTGTCTATTCTTTCTGTTTGCCTTCTAATCTACTCTTCATTTCTAAAATGTTTTTGTCAAAAAAGATGTTAGAGTGGAAGAGAGCCAAAGCATAAGAGACTGTTAAAAACTGAGAACAAACTGAGGGTTGATGGGGGTGGGAGGGAGGGGAGTGTGGGTGATGGGTATTGAGGAGGGCACCTTTTGGGATGAGCACTGGGTGTTGTATGGAAACCAATTTCACAATAAACTTCATATATTGAAAAAAAAAATAAAAGTTACTTTCATAATCTTGAAAAAAAATAAAATGGTTTTGTCTAAAAACAAACAAGCAAACAAAAATAAAATGGCTTTGTGTGTGTGTGTGTGTGTGTGTGTGTGTGTGTGTGTTTATTTCCCTCAACCCAAGGTCTGCTATTTCCTATGTGTGGCATTGTTGCCTATTGTGTGGCTATCTCTTGAGTTCCTGTGTGTGTTAAAGACTTTCTTCATAGTTGTGGATGTTTCATAAATTTTTTGTTTTAGTTTCATGGTGATATTTCTGGTTACAATTTTAATCAGCTTGTGGCATTTGCTTGAATATATATATGTATATATACATGTGTGTGTGTGTGTATACATATATGTATACACACACACACACACACACACACACACACACACACACACATATATATATCTATCTTGAGAGGGACAGAGAGAGAGAGAATCTTAAGCACGCTCCATGCTCAGTATGGAGCCATATGCAGGGCTCTATCCCATGCCCCTGGGATCATGACCTGAGCTGAAATCAACAGATAATCAACTAAGCCATCCAGGTACCCAAACTACCACCATTCTTAAACAGCAGCTATTTATGGTTTGCAGTGGGTTATTATTTATCTACTTCATATTTTTATTTTTTAAAGTATATTAAAAATGGATTAGTTGCTCCCCATTCTTACACTTTATCTGATTGGATTCTAGGAGAGGTGGGGGAGATTCCAAACCAAGCTAAGCAGATATCTTACTCCCACTGGAATTCGAAACTGGAAAGGGGCATTACTCTCCCTTTGTAATTATTCATGTTTACATATAAGATCATGAATATATTAACATAGCATATATACCCATATATGATAAAAGTTACTAAAACAAGTTTTTAATACATCTATACTTTTAAAAGTCAATAGAATTATGAACAATTGTGCAACAAATATATAATTTTTATTTTAAAAAAGAACCCTACACATATTTATAATGAGAATTACTCATACATGCAAAATAACATAAAGGGATTATATGCAGTTACAACTTCTTTGCTAATGTACGCAGAGTATTGAAACAGGCAGTTTGTACATAACCAAAGAACTTGTTTATTCAAATAAAAACAGATCAGTGTTTGCTACTTCATATACTATTCATCTTTTTCTACTATCTCTTTTTCCTCCAACATGTATAATAGCTTGAGTGCTTCCTTCTTTATCCTAATGTATTTCTGTAGAACGCTCTTCCTTTTTTTCCCCTCTATTTTCTGTGCAGTATATGTATCTTTGTCTTTCTCCCTGTCAGTCATATTGTTGAAAGCTATTTATTTTCCCTCAGAAAAGTATGTTATTATGATGAGAAAGGTCTGGCTTCTGGAGAATGGTGCCATGACCTCAATGCTTCTAGAAAATCATATGGAATAAACTGTACTAAAAAAAAAAAAAAAGTTTGTATTCTTTTTTTTAATGTAACCATTCATCTAAGCAAAGTCTCAAAGCATCTTTATATTAAAACCATGTAGATGGGTGTGGTATTTTGAAATGGAAAACAAAAAAGAGTGACAAAATAGATGGAAGGGTTGTCAACATTATCATAGGTAGTGGAGAAATATGAGTTGAAGGGGTGAGTAACGAGATGGGAATAAATAGCGCAAAGTATCCATATCCCAGTGATTTTTATCTCCTTAACCCATTAAATTTTGTCATTTTTTTATTAAGTTCCAGGAAACAGGTCAAGTTCCTGCTGATCCGCAAATATCAAAAATTCTAAGGAAACCACATTTGCATTACACAAATTAGAATTAAATTCAAGAAATGATGGGGCACCTGGGTGGCTCAGTCAGTTGAGCATCCGACTCTTCATTTTGACTCAGGTCATGATCTCATGGTTTGTGAGTTCGAGTCCCGTGTCAGGCTCTGAGCTGGCAGTGAGGGGCCAGCTTGGGATTCTTTCTCTTCCTCTCTCACTGCTCCTTCCCTGTTTGCTCAATCTCTCTCAGTAAATAAAGAAACATTTTAAAAAATCAAGAAATGAGTATATATATTATACTTAAAAATATATGATGTATAAGAGGAAAGAAATTTGGGAGTTCAGGTTTGAGATTAGGAGTTATTTTATTTTGGAGTTGTCTGCTTGGCTCAGTCATTTGGGCCAAACATTCTTTTTTTTTTTTTTTTTTTTTCAATATATGAAATTTATTGTCAAATTGGTTTCCATACAACACCCAGTGCTCATCCCAAAAGGTGCCCTCCTCAATACCCATCACCCACCCTCCTCTCTCTCCCACCCCCCATCAACCCTCAGTTTGTTCTCAGTTTTTAACAGTCTCTTATGCTTTGGCTCTCTCCCACTCTAACCTCTTTTTTTTTTTTTCCTTCCCTTCCCCCATGGGTTTCTGTTAAGTTTCTCAAGATCCACATAAGAGTGAAACCATATGGTATCTGTCTTTCTCTGTATGGCTTATTTCACTTAGCATCACACTCTCCAGTTACATCCACATTGCTACAAAAGGCCATATTTCATTCTTTCTCATTGCCACGTAGTATTCCATTGTGTATATAAACCACAATTTCTTTATCCATTCATCAGTTGATGGACATTTAGGCTCTTTCCACAATTTGGCTATTGTTGAGAGTGCTGCTATAAACATTGGGGTACAAGTGCCCCTATGGATCAGTACTCCTGTATCCCTTGGGTAAATTCCTAGCAGTGCTATTGCTGGGTCATAGGGTAGGTATATTTTTAATTTTCTGAGGAACCTCCACACTGCTTTCCAGAGCAGCTGCACCAATTTTCATTCCCACCAACAGTGCAAGAGGGTTCCCGTCTCTCCACATCCTCTCCAGCATCTATAGTCTCCTGATTTGTTCATTTTGGCCACTCTGACTGGCATGAGGTGATATCTGAGTGTGGTTTTGATTTGTATTTCCCTGATAAGGAGCGACATTGAACATCTTTTCATGTGCCTGTTGGCCATCTGGATGTCTTCTTTAGAGAAGTGTCTATTCGTGTTTTCTGCCCATTTCTTCACTGGGTTATTTGTTTTTCGGGTGTGGAGTTTGGTGAGCTCTTTATAGATTTTGGATACTAGCCCTTTGTCCGATATGTCATTGGCAAATATCTTTTCCCATTCCGTTGGTTGCCTTTTAGTTTTGTTGGTTGTTTCCTTTGCTGTGCAGAAGCTTTTTATCTTCATAAGGTCCCAGTAATTCACTTTTGCTTTTAATTCCCTTGCCTTTGGGGATGTGTCGAGTAAGAGATTGCTACAGCTGAGGTCAGAGAGGTCTTTTCCTGCTTTCTCCTCTAGGGTTTGGATGGTTTCCTGTCTCACATTCAGGTCCTTTATCCATTTTGCATTTATTTTTGTGAATGGTGTGAGAAAGTGGTCTAGTTTCAACCTTCTGCATGTTGCTCTCCAGTTCTCCCAGCACCATTTGTTAAAGAGACTGTCTTTTTTCCATTGGATGTTCTTTCCTGCTTTGTCAAAGATGAGTTGGCCATACGTTTGTGGGTCTAGTTCTGGGGTTTCTATTCTATTCCATTGGTCTATGTGTCTGTTTTTGTGCCAATACCATGCTGTCTTGATGATGACAGCTTTGTAGTAGAGGCTAAAGTCTGGGATTGTGATGCCTCCTGCTTTGGTCTTCTTCTTCAAAATTACTTTGGCTATTCGGGGCCTTTTGTGGTTCCATATGAATTTTAGGATTGCTTGTTCTAGTTTCGAGAAGAATGCTGGTGCAATTTGATTGGGATTGCATTGAATGTGTAGATAGCTTTGGGTAGTATTGACATTTTGACAATATTTATTCTTCCAATCCATGAGCAGAGAATGTCTTTCCATTTCTTTATATCTTCTTCAACTACCTTCATAATCTTTCTATAGTTTTCAGCATACAGATCTTTTACATCTTTGGTTAGATTTATTCCCAGGTATTTTAAGCTTTTGGTGCAATTGTGAATGGGATCAGTTTCTTTATTTGTCTTTCTGTTGCTTCATTGTTAGTGTATAAGAATGCAACTGATTTCTGTACATTGATTTTGTATCCTGCAACTTTGCCGAATTCTTGTATCAGTTCTAGCAGACTTTTGGTGGAGTCTATCGGATTTTCCAAGTATAATATCATGCCATCTGCAAAAAGCGAAAGCTTTACTTCATCTTTGCCAATTTTGATGCCTTTGATTTCCTTTTGTTGTCTGATTGCTGATGCTAGAACTTCCAGCACTATGTTAAACAACAGTGGTGAGAGTGGGCATCTCTGTCGTGTTCCTGATCTCAGGGAAAAAGCTCTCAGTTTTTCCCCATTGAGGATGATGTTAGCTGTGGGCTTTTCATAAATGGCTTTTATGATGTGTAAGTATGTTGCTTCTATCCCGACTTTCTCAAGGGTTTTTATTAAGAAAGGGTGCTGGATTTTGTCAAAGGCCTTTTCTGCATCGATTGACAGGATCATATGGTTCTTCTCTTTTTTTTTATTAATGTGATGTATCACTTTGATTGATTTGTGAATGTTGAACCAGCCCTGCATCCCAGGAATGAATCCCACTTGATCATGGTGAATAATTCTTTTTATATGCTGTTGAATTCGATTTGCCAGTATCTTATTGAGAATTTTTGCATCCATATTCATCAGGGATATTGGCCTGTAGTTCTCTTTTTTTACTGGGTCTCTGTCTGGTTTGGGAATCAAAGTAATACTGGCTTCATAGAATGAGTCTGGCAGTTTTCCTTCCCTTTCTATTGCTTGGAATAGCTTGAGAAGGATAGGTATTATCTCTGCTTTAAATGTCTGGTAGAACTCCCCTGGGAAGCCATCTGGTCCTGGACTCTTATTTGTTGGGAGATTTTTGATCACCAATTCAATTTCTTCGCTGCTTATGTGTCTGTTCAAGCTTTCTATTTCCTCCTGATTGAGTTTTGGAAGCTGTGGGTGTTCTGGAATTTGTCCATTTCTTCCAGGTTGTCCTGTTTGTTGGCATATAAGTTTTCATAGTATTCCCTGATAATTGTTTGTATCTCTGAGGGATTGGTTGTAATAATTCCATTTTCATTCATGATTTTATCTATTTGGGTCATCTCCCTTTTCTTTTTGAGAAGCCTGGCTAGAGGTTTGTCAATTTTGTTTATTTTTTCAAAGAACCAACTCTTGGTTTCGTTGATCTGCTCTACAGTTTTTTTTGATTCTATATTGTTTATTTCTGCTCTGATCTTTATTATTTCTCTTCTTCCGCTGGGTTTAGGCTGCCTTTGCTATTCTGCTTCTAGTTCCTTTAGGTGTGCTGTTAGATTTTGTATTTGGGATTTTTCTTGTTTCTTGAGATAGGCCTGGATTGCGATGTATGTTGCTCTCAGGACTGCCTTCGCTGCATCCCAAAGGGTCTGGATTTTTGTATTTTCATTTTCGTTTGTTTCCATGTATTTTTTAATTTCTTCTCTAATTGCCTGGTTGACCCACTCATTCTTTAGTAGGGTGTTCTTTAACCTCCATGCTTTTGGAGGTTTTCCAGACTTTCTCCTGTGGTCAGTTTCAAGCTTCATAGCATTGTGGTCTGAAAGTATGCATGGTATAATTTCAATTCTTGTAAACTTATGAAGGGCTGTTTTGTGACCCAGTATATGATCTATCTTGGAGAATGTTCCATGTGCACTCGAGAAGAAACTATATTCTGTTGCTTTGGGATGCAGAGTTCTAAATATATCTGTCAAGTCCATCTGATCCAATGTATCTTTCAGGGCCCTTGTTTCTTTATTGACCATGTGTCTAGATGATCTATCCATTTCTGTAAGTGGAGTGTTAAAGTCCCCTGCAATTACCACATTCTTATCAATAAGGTTGTTTATGTTTATGAGTAATTGTTTTATATATTTGGGGGCTCCCATATTCGGCGCATAGACATTTATAATTGTTAGCTCTTCCTGATGGATAGACCCTGTAACTATTATATAATGTCCTTCTTCATCTCTTGTTACAGCCTTTAATTTAAAGTCTAGTTTGTCTGATATAAGTATGGCTACTCCAGCTTTCTTTTGGCTTCCAGGAGCATGATAAATAGTTCTCCATCCCCTCACTCTCAATCTAAAGGTGTCCTCAGATCTAAAATGAGTCTCTTGTAGACAGCAAATAGATGGGTCTTGTTTTTTTATCCATTCTGATACCCTATGTCTTTTGGTTGGCGCATTTAATCCATTTACATTCAGTGTTATTATAGAAAGATACGGGTTTAGAGTCATTGTGATGTCTGTATGTTTTATGCTTGTAGTGATGTCTCTGGTACTTTGTCTCACAGGATCCCCCTTAGGATCTCTTGTAGGGCTGGTTTAGTGGTGACAAATTCCTTCAGTTTTTGTTTGTTTGGGAAGACCTTTATCTCTCCTTCTATTCTAAATGACAGACTTGCTGGATAAAGGATTCTTGGCTGCATATTTTTTCTGTCTAGCACACTGAAAATCTCGTGCCAATCCTTTCTGGCCTGCCAAGTTTCAAAAGAGAGATCAGTCACGATTCTTATAGGTCTCCCTTTATATGTGAGGGCACGTTTATCCCTTGCTGCTTTCAGAATTTTCTCTTTATCCTTGTATTTTGCCAGTTTCACTATGATATGTCGTGCAGAAGATCGATTCAAGTTACGTCTGAAGGGAGTTCTCTGTGCCTCTTGGATTTCAATGCCTTTTTCCTTCCCCAGGTCAGGGAAGTTCTCAGCTATAATTTCTTCAAGTACTCCTTCAGCACCTTTCCCTCTCTCTTCCTCCTCTGGGATACCATTTATGCGTATATTATTTCTTTTTAGTGTATCAATTAGTTCTCTAATTTTCCCCTCATACTCCTGGATTTTTTTATCTTTTTCTCAGCTTCCTCTTTTTCCATAACTTTATCTTCTAGTTCACCTATTCTCTCCTCTGCCTCTTCAATCTGAGCCGTGGTGGTTTCCATTTTGTTTTGCATTTCGTTTAAAGCGTTTTTCAGCTCCTACTGACTGTTCCTTAGTCCCTTGATCTCTGTAGCAAGAGATTCTCTGCTGTCTTCTATACTGTTTTCAAGCCCAGCGATTAATTTTATGACTATTATTCTGAATTCACTTTCTGTTATATTATTTAAATCCTTTTTGATCAGCTCATTAGCTGTTGTTATTTCCTGGAGATTCTTCTGAGGGGAATTCTTCCATTTGGTCATTTTGGATAGTCCCTGGAGTGGTGAGGACCTGCAGGGCACTTCCCCAGTGCTGTGGTGTATAACTGGAGTTGGTGGGCGGGGCCGCAGTCAGACCTGAGGTCTGCCTCCAGCCCACCACTGGGGCCACAATTAGACTGGTGTGTGCCTTCTCTTCCCCTCTCCTAGGGGCGGGATTCACTGTGGGGTGGCGTGGCCAGTCTGGGCTACTTGCACACTACCAGGCTTGTGGTGCTGGGGATCTGGCGTATTAGCTGGGGTGGGTAGGCAAGGTGCACGGGGACAGGAGGGGCAGGCTTAGCTCGCTTCTCCTTAGGTGATCCACTTGAGGAGGGCCCTGTGGCAGCAGGAGGGAGTCAGATCTGCTGCTGGAGGTTTGGCTCCGCAGAAGCACAGAGTTGGGTGTTTGCGCGGAGGGAGCATGTTCCCTGGCAGGAACTGGTTCCCTTTGGGATTTTGGCTGGGGGATGGGTGAGGGAGATGGCGCTGGCGAGTGGGCCAACCACTCTTGATTCTGGCCTACGTCAAGCTCTCAGGGTCTTAAGATCTAGCTCCACATCAGGCTCCATGCTGGGCACCAGAACCTGCTTAAGATTCTCTCTCCCTTTCCCTCTGCCCCCTCCCGTGCTAATGCTCTCAAAAAATAAGAGAAAGAAAGAAAGAAAGAAAGAAAGAAAGAAAGAAAGAAAGAAAGACAATTATCATTAAAAAAAGGGGTTATTTTATTTACTTTTGATGATATACAAGGCAATGAGAAAATCGTACAATTGTACATGGCAATTTGAAATGTGACTTTGATTAGTGTATTATAAGCTAGTTTTATAAACAGATGGCAATAAGACACAATTTAACCGAAATACAACTAATTTTCCTTTGTATTCTTCAGTTTCTTATACTTGTTCCATGTAGCACTTTATCCCATTCATTAAAGATTTTACACTTCTTACATTTTAGTTCCCACATTTTAATAATATCCAAAGAAATATTTTTTCTATATATAAACTAATACTTGAGAGTAATATGTTTACTTCCCCAGACGCTATGAACAACAAAAGCTGATGCAACATTTATTCAATTCTTACTAGAAAAATAAGTCAGTCTTATTGGAGAATGAAAATTAATTCTCAATTAATTTAAGGCTTTATTCAACTCCAGTAAAACTTTAGAAAGTACTTAAAGAAAATGCTTTATTATATTGTTTGGTGACTGATATTTATCAAAGAAATTAAATATTTGACAATTCACATGTTTTGTCAAGGAAAGCAAGCTTTTTCTAATTATGTGTATATAAATTAACAAAAATTCATGTAAAAAGCTAGAAACTTTCAAGGCCATTCATTAATTAATATAGTAATTAATTTACTTATTTAACAAATACATATACATATCTACCAAATACCAGGTATTATATTAATTACTGGGAAAGAGGCAAGATTTTTGAAGATTTCCCATTAGCTCCAGCCATCCCACTCACAGATATTTACCAAGAAAGAATAAAAATATTTGGTTGCACAAAGACCTATATAAAGAATACTTACAGCAGTTTCATTTATAAAAAATGAATACTGGATTAACCCAAATATCCATCAGCTGGTGAATAAATATATTGTTATGCATCTATATAACGATATTTTATTCAGCAATAAAATCAAGTGAATAACAGATGTGCAAAAGCATCCATGAATCTCAAAGAAAAAACATGCTAAATGAAATAAGATTAACAGAGTCAAAGGGGAAGCTGTGAAATAATTATAATATTCTATATGTTGACAATGGTAGTAGTGATTATATGATTGTGTCCTTTATCAAAAATTAGTGAACAGTATAGATACAGACTATTCAGAATATACCTCCATGAACCTGACTGTAAATATATATACCACACAACACTTAAACAAATGATATGCCAGACAGTTGTAAGTGTTCTGCAGAAAAAATGAGGTAGACAGATTCTTTGGGTGTTTCTGTGTTGCCATTTCTCATAGAAGGTATGTTTGCAAGTTAAGAATCTATGAGTCAGAAATTCACTGGAGAATATAATTTGTAAACATTGTAGGTATGTCAGATATTGGATACTATTCCTATTAGAGAAATAGGTAGAAGTCTCTACTGAGGCAGAAGGACCAGCAAAGATGCCATATCATGGTACAGAGTGAGAAAGGTAGGAAAATGACAATATATAGTGTGGATGGATAGATAGGCAGATAGATAGATGATAGATAGATAGATAGATAGATAGATAGACAGACAGACACATATGGTGTATATATACATATAGGGAGCTAGGCTGCAGAGGATTCCAAGGTTGTTGTAAGATTTTGGCTTTTCTCTGAATGAAGCAGAGAAGGTACTGATAGATGGAAAGGGTAGCTCATAAAAAGATTACTGTTTTAAAAAGAATATTCTGGGGGCACCTGGGTAGCTCAGTCGAGTGTCTGACTCTTGATTTCAGCTCAGGTCATGATCTCACGGTTCATGAAATCTAGCTCCACATCAGGTTCTATGCTGACAGTGCATAGCCTGGTTGGAATTCTTTCTCTCTGCTCCTCCTCTGTTCATGTGTGCTTTCTCGCTCGCTCGCTCTGTCTGTCTCAAAATAAATACACTTTAAAAACAAAAAGGAAAGAAAGAACATTCTGGCTATAGTTTAAGGAATAGGCAGGGTATAGGAAAGGGCAGGAGAAGGAAAATCCTTTAAAAAACATTGCTTTAATTAAAGCAAGTGAAACTTAATTATAAAGGCATGGACCAGGATAATATTATGTGAAAATAGTAGGATTCTTAACTTTTATTTTATTTTATTTTATTTTATTTTATTTTATTTTATTTTATTTTATTTTGAAGTAACACTGAGAATTTGCTGTGTGGTTGATTGTGAGGCATGTGAAAACAAAGACTGGTGGTAATTTCAATTTTCTGGATCTAAGGAATATTAAAAGGGGTAGGGAAAATTACTGAACAAGTACATTGGGATTGTATCAAAGGATAGAAGGTGGGGTGCCTGGGTGGCTCAGTTGGTTAAGCGTCTGAATCTTGATTTTGACTCAGGTCATGATCTCAAGATTTGTGAGTTTGAGCCCCACATCAGGCTCTGAGATGACAGTGTGGAGCCTGCTTGGGATTCTCTCTCTCCCTCTCTTTCTGCCCCTCCAACACTTTCCTCTCTCTCTCAAAATACATAAATAAACATTTGAAACAACAACAACAACAAAAAAAAAAAAGGATATAAGATGATTTTGGCAGTTTAAATTTGAAACACCATATCAAGTTTCCATAAAGAGATTTTTAAGTAGTGTTTGGATATTTTGATCTGGGTTCAATAAAGAGCTGGAGATGAGAGAAAGAAATTTGGGAGTGTCCAATGTCAATCATTAGTAAACAAATTTGGTCATTTAAGAGATGAATAATAGAAAAATTCAAGGACTGAATCCTGGGATTTGCAAATAATTCTGCTCTTAATATGAAAATATGTCTGTGAAGATTCAACAAAATAATACAACAAATAAATGCAGCATAAAACAAACTACACAAAAACAAACAGAAATACCGATTGTTACTTATAGAAGGGGAATATGAGGTGATGGTTAAAATTCACAGCAGTATCAATTTAAACACTTACATGAAAAAAAAACATTATCTAAAATTAAAGAACTGATGTAATTCTCCATTTGTAAAAATATTAAAGTCAGAGAGCAAAATATTCAAAAATTAAAGTGCAATATGTCAAACGTAGAAATTCTTACCAAAGGAAAAAAATGTCATACTATTGATGTTTGATTTTTCCCTTGTGGTAAAACATAAGCCAATTTTCACAATATAAATCTTGGAAAGAATGAAATAATATCAAAGCAATGACCTTATAAACTGGAACTTTTTAAATTTCAAAGATGATATGAAGTAAATCCCTTTGGAAAGAAATCTTAAACCAAAGTTATGAAAAAAGATTATTTGAGATAGAAATAGATCTAAGACTCAATTTAGGCTGCAAGAAAACACCGAAGGTACAGTTACTTTTTCCATAATATAACCTTGAGGAAATGAATTTTCGTAGTTTTAAACGTATCCCTTTAAGTTTTAATACTATTTGTACTTCATTTATACGTAGGTGGAAATATTTAATTTTCTTCTTAATAATGAGAAAACATCAAAGATACAAATATTTTCAATGAATTTTACTTACTAAATAAGGATGACCAGACATTTTTTTATTTTAAAATATTAAATTGGATTTCTACTCTGGTTTTGACATAGTAACACCCTACTGAATGATTATTTTGGATAAAATGATTATAAACACTGAATGCAACAAATAAAAACAACTTCCTGGAGGCACTGGAGAGTGAACAGAGTATAAAACAGATACTTTGTGGCTGGAAGTACATTGTGGAAGAAGGGAGGGCAGGAACATAGAATGTAAATTCTTATTTTCATGTCTTTTAGCCTCAAAATAAGGACAATCTGGTATAGTGTGTGCACGAGGCAACTGGGACAGCAATAAAAAAAAGACACAGTCTTTCAGGTCTAGGGGAAAAAAAGAAAAGGAATCTGAGGAAGCAGAAGCTGCTGAAGAGAGGGGGAGAATCCTGGTATTCAGAACAAGAATATCTCTAACTGACCCATAAACCTTGCATTCCTGGAATATATTCACATTTGTAATTTTCAAAATGAATTACCTAGTACAAAGAATAAAGAAAATGGAACACATTTTCTAGATTAAAGACAACCATCTAGGACTGATGTGAAATAAACTAAATATTAGAAGTAGCACACAAAGATTTTAAAGTTATCATTTTAATAATCCTAATTAAATAAACCAAAAAAGCTGCACAATGAATAAAAGAAATGGAAATTTCATTATGGAGTAGAAAAGTTTAAAAGGAACCAAATGGAAATTCTAGAGCTGAAAAATACAATATCTGAAAATAAAAAAGAAAGAAAATCTTCTTCATTAACAGCCAAATGAAGAAGACAGATTGAAGAGTAAGTGAACTTAAAGACAGATCATTAGAAATTGTCCACAGTGAAGAACAGAACAAGAAAGACTGAGAAAGATGAGCAAAGCCTCAGAGAACTGTCAGATAATATATGGCCAAAATATGTGTAAGTGGAATCTCAGAAATATAGAAAAAATAATGAAATAGATTTAAAAAGAAAGGCCCACATTTCCCAGATTTATCATGAAAAAATTAATAATATAAAATATTAAACAAACACCAATCAAAATAAATCCAGAGGCTCCGCTGAAACAAATAATTACTTAAAAAATTAACTATATTATAAAAATGAGAGATTTAAAATGAGCTTCTAAAATTATCCAAATAACCTAGTAAGACATAAAAAGAATAATAAAAGGAAATAAAACCAGAGAAGCAAAAAAACAAAACAAAACAAAAACAAAAAAAACTTAGAAATGTCAGGCCCAAATATATCCATGTAAAATTACATTATACCTTCATGTCTTCAGCCCTCAATTTAAAAGGCAAATTTGTCAAAACAGATTGAAATTAAGACAAAACAAACTATATGCTGTCTATGAAAGCAACACTTTAAATAAAGGCATATACTGAAACCAAAAGGATGAAATGATACCCCTTGCAAACAATAAGCATAGATGCCAAGAAGGATTTGATAATATTAGATAATATAGTTTTCAAGATAAAAAGTGTAACCAGAGATATTATTACTTAAAAGTGATGAAATAGTCAATTTATCTTAAAGAAGTTATAATCGTTAAGTGTGTATTTGCCTAACAACACAACTTCAAAGTAAATAAAGCAAAACTTGGCAGAATGATAGGTAGAAATCATGGTGACCTAGGTGCAGAGGTGAACACCACTCCTTAATTGACACAACTGGAAAAAAACTCAATGATGTTTCAGAAGATCTAAATTATACTCCTAGCACTTTGCATTAAGCTATATTGACAGTTTATACCAAACAACTGCAGAATACACATTATTTTCAAATGTATAATGTACAATTTCTCATACTATAAAATAAATCTAAAGTTTAATTGACACATCAATCATGTTAAGCAGTTAGACATGAGTGAGGAGCGATAAAGCAGATAGATACTGGCCACACCTTCAGAGTCACCTCTAAAGCCTAATAGAACAGGAAAAGTCTAGCCATAGGGCTGACTCAAAGGCCACAAGGGGACTTCCAAGAGCTGAGCATGTGCACAAAGGGTGCAACTTGTCCTTACTTACCTTTAAGTTCAAAACAAAACTCATTAGGCACTCATAAATATACAATACATAAATAATACAATTATCACAGAATGCATCATGGGTACGCACATGCACACCGGCCAAAATGTTACATAACCACAAGCCATCAATCAAAAATTTCAATCAAAGTCAAAATAACGTACTATAATGCATTAAACCATTTTTTATAAAAATGGCAGCATTTTTAATAAAACACTGGAAACCATGTAACACCTATCAAACAATGTTTATTTTTAATGTTTATTTTTGAGAGAGAGAGAGAAAGACAGAGTATGAGCGGGGTGAAGGCAGAGAAAGAGAGACACAGAGAAAGAGAGAGACGGAAGCTGAAGGAGGCTCCAGGCTCCAAGCACAGAGCCCAATGCGGCACTCTAACTCACCACTGTGAGATCATGACCTGAGCTGAAGTAGGACGCTTAACAGACTGAGCCACCCAGGCGCTCCTCAAACAATGGTTTAATGCATTATGGTACATTAAATGAACAAAAATGTAATAAATGAATTCACTATTTTATCTCTTAAGTCTAGTGACTATGATCTACTCTGACCATATTGAAGAGATTATCCAAGATGGTAATGAGAAATCAATCATTTATTATACGAAAGCAGTATCAGCCACACAATAGACCTTCTGTAAACAAGAAAGAAAAGAATCCCTTGCTATTATCATTGATGTTCAGAAGATTCATGTCTATAATCATAGTCAGAGTTAAAGAAAATGTACACCTCTTCTAAGGGTGTCTATGACCATAATTACATTATAGCATATACCACATGGATATCTTTTGTTCAGTATTTACAACAACACTCTTCTCGACAACTTTGGAAGAGCATTATCATATCCTAATACCAAGGGCCATCTGCTACTGCAGATGCTAGGTTATGGTCTATTGGCAGTTTTGATGGTAACAGAACTGAGTTATTTCTTGTTAGAGGCAAAGAAAAATGCATACATTTGGTTCCTCCAAATATAATTCAAGTGACATGTCTTGTGTTATAAGGGTTTATAATACAGATGGGCCAGGGTGGCAAGGCCACATTCATCAGATGTGGAGCTATGTAAGAATAGAAAACTCCTACCTGCAGGGCTACAGCTAAGAGTCATCTGAAGAGAACAGGGTGCAAGAGAACAAATGTGTTCCATGCCCCCTGGTCCAATCTTTAGTCAGTCTCATAAACCCTGACCTCAGACTATCTTTCTGATTCCCACTCTCATCCCATCTTTTAGTTTTATGTAATAACATCTCTTATTAATTTGGTTGTTGAATTTGGCCTTCACCCATGGTAGGTTGGAGCCCTACTAATTGTTTCTCCATTGAGTAATTAAAAGAAAAAAAAGCCCTCTTTTTAAATTGGCCTTTAAACTCTCCTATCAGCCTTGATGTCTTGAAGGAATCCTGACACATAGTGTGTGCCAGCGTGGTGCATATTGCAGGCTGTTGGCAGGGGGGGCGCCTGGGTGGCTCAGTTGGTTAAGCGCCAACATAGGCTCAGGTCACGATCTCACAGTTCATGGGTTCGAGTTCCATGTCAGGCTCTGTGCTGACAGCTCAGAGCCTGGAGTCTGTTTTGGATTCTGTGTCTCCCTCTCTCTCTCTGTCCCTCCTCTGGTCATGCTCTGTCTCTCTCTATCTCTCAAAGATAAATAAACATTTGAAAACATTAAAAAAAAGTTGCAGGCTGTGGAGCCATCCTATCTGTGTTGAGACCAACTCCATCACAAGCAAGATAATCTTAAGAAAGTTAATTCATTTTCCTCAGTTTCTTAATCTGAAAAGTATGGATATGACAGTGCCTTCATACATGGTTGTTATAAAGTTGAAATTAAGTAATTAATTTTAAAATGTTTAATATGAAGCATTTATCACATGAATATTAAGTATACATTATTAATCACAAGTCCTTCCAAGGTAATTCAAATATGGTGTTATCATATGCTCTACAGTTAGCATAGACATTTTTTCACTCAATCTTCATTATTCATGGATTCCGTATTTGTGAGTTTGTCATTTATTTGTAACTCCTAAATTAATACCTCTGACATTTCATCGTTACTTGCAGACATGCACAGAACCTCAAAAACTGAGTTGCTCAATGTCCAAGTTCCCAGCTGAAGTCTAACAAGACAATGTTTTGTTTCAGCTCTCAGGCTGTTAACCGGTGTCCTTTTTTGAGATAGTCAGTGCCGCATTTTTTGCTTTTTGTTGGTAATTTGGCTGTTTATAATGGTTCCTAAGCATAGTGCTGAAGTGTTAGCTAATGTTCCTAAACAGAAGTGTGCCTTATGGATAAATACATGTGTTAGACAAGCTCCGTTCGGGCATGAGTTATAGTGCTTTTGGCAGGGAGTTTGATGTTAATGAACCAATAATATATACATTCAGAAAAAGAAAGAGGAAATTCTCCAATATGTATGTTAAGTCCACTCTATAAAGCGCTAAAGTAATGTCTGTCTGTAGTACAGGATAAAGCTATGGAAAAGATAGACAACCTGCTACATTTATGAATTCAAGAGATTACAACCATGAGAAAAGTGCAGCAGCCAGCATTGTTGTAAGGTTGAAAGCCAAAAGTAGGGGCGCCTGGGTGGCTCAGTCGGTTAACCGTCCGACTTCGGCTCAGGTCACGATCTCACGGTCCGTGAGTTCGAGCCCCGCGTCCGGCTCTGGGCTGATGGTTCAGAGCCTGGAGCCTGCTTCTGATTCTGTGTCTCCCTCTCTCTCTGCCCCTCCCCCGTTCATGCTCTGTCTCTCTCTGTCTCAAAAATAAATAAACGTTAAAAAAAAATTAAAAAAAAAAAAAGAAAGCCAAAAGTATATACAGTGACATTACCCAAGATCAGGAAACTGCTAAACCCTTTTTATTCAATGCTGGCTGGCTCATATATGTCAAAAGACAACATGTTGCATGAAATAAACCCACAGGCCAAGCAGGTTCTATAGATTAGGAGACTACAAAATAATTTTTAAACGCTTGCCAAATGTTATACAAGAGAAGAAGCTATACGGAAGAACACATTTTCCCCCCAATACTATGAGACTAGTTTGTTTTATAAGGATGTTGGTAAATGAACCTGTATAGTGCGTGTGGACTTTGGCTGGAGAAAATGTGACCAGATACTTATGGAAATCTTACTCTGCATCTTCTCTAGGAGCAGTAGTTAAGTATTTGCTAATTTAGTGTTTATAGCAACCTTGTAGAACATAGCTACCATAAATAATAAAAATCAACCAGACTACTAAAAAAAGGAAACACAAATTCTTCCATCACTGTGATACACTGCAGGATGGTGGACTTTTTGTACTCTCTCACAAACTGGTATAACAAAATTTTTATTTATTATTTTTTTATACAAGGTACCTTGATACTTCCTTAAAGAAAGTTATTGCTAAATTTAAAAGTACATTTTTATGTCGGGGGTTCTGATTTAGTGTAAGTATATTATTAAGCTCATGTATTTGTGTCATTAGTTACACAAGGCAGTGTTAGCCAAAAAGGGCTGAGTGCCATAAAAAATTTCCTATCTTCTTTACCAGTCTTGAAATACTAACTAATGCAATATGAAGGCCTGATGTCAAAGGTAAATACAAAGGGATTCAACCACTTCACTAAGTTTAATTAAACTCACACAGAACACATTCTGCTGGGAAGAAACTGGGTATACCTTTTGCTGTGGATAGTTTTATAAAGAACAGTGATATTTGCTACCTTTGCATTTCTCAATGTGTCAGCTTATCTTTAATAAAATAGTAATCATATAAACTGATTTCAGAGAAGAAACTGTAAGTGGCTAATTTATCTTAATAAGAAGCTTGTATTTGTTGGTATTATTCTTTTAAGGAGTAACTGTGTTTATGCCAAGTCAAGTGCCTAAAGCTTGCTATAGTCTTACCAGTTGATAGTGATTATGTCTATGCGAGGGGAGTAGTTCAACCAAATCTGCATTAAAATTAATCAATTTTGGATTTGTGATTTTATTTTATTTTATTTAGATTTATGACTTTAAATGGCATTATGAGGACTGGTTCCCACTGTGGTTTTTTTTTCATGATTGATTTTATCTGGATTATGTTTCATTTCTTTTTAACAGGTCATCTGTAGAATCTCTTCTTTTATAATGAATATGTTTTGTTTAACAAATACATCAGTCAACAAGCCATTATAATAGTACCCTTTTCCTACTTTCGTTTTTCTTGCTGTTTGATTTACTTTTTTATTTTTAATATCATAAAACTTAGTACCTGGGAAATTTTTATCACATATGTGTTCTGTAGATTATGGTGTACAATGTTACAGTTATTTTTAAAGCAAGCATCAGAATGTTTGCGTGACAGTGAAGGCCAACAATACAATTCTATAAACACTAGTAGCAAACACTTACATAGACTTAACGGCACTTACCAAGTCCCAGGAACTGTACTAAGCACTTTACATGTATTGACTAATTTAATCAACAAACTCACCCTATGAATACCCAACCGGGAAGCAGTAAAGTCAAGATTTAAACTCAAGGAAGTATGATTGTAAAATCTGTTCCCTAAACCATTAAACTATTTTCCCCAGTGTAAAACTGGAGAGAGCACTTTTATGTCCATTATCTCAATGACTTCACAATAATCCTAAAAAAATAAGCTACTTCAAAATTCTCTGGAGTCCCTCATTTTGCTTCACCTGAATTTGCTCTTCCTGAACCTTGGCCTCAGGTATGCCCATGCTCCTACCATTTAATGTTCCTGTCTTGAAACTGGAGACTGAAATTCCTGGTTGGTTCATTTTCTAGAACTGTATAATACATGACCATCCCAGGAGCAATAACCTGTACTGACATCCATGAGGGTAACAGCCTGGGGTTTTAATCAGGGCTCTTTGGGTTATAAGTTTAATAGAAAACAAAATAAAACTACCTAAATGACTTGAACAGGAAATTGGAAAGGTGGAATTTATTAACAGGAGACATGGAAACTCCATGCAACCCAAAGAAAGGAAATACAATCAAAAGAGATTAAAATCTGGGAACAGAAACCTGTAAAAAATATCAAGCCCCATACTTCCTCTGTCTCTCCTTCCCTCCATGACATCATGCTCCAACCCATGTTTTGTTTACAGGTCTCCTTTATTCTTTCTACAAACTGGTTTTCTCATTTTTTCTGGGTGTATGGCAGAATATGGCTATCCTATACTTCCAAAGTTCACATGCCTTTCATATGTGACCAGTATAATCCAACACCTTTGAATCCTAATTCTAAATCCTGAATTGTGAGAAAATTATTGACCCATTTAGGGACATGTGCCCACTTTTGATTCTATAAGCTATATGGAAATGCAGTGTCTACTTTTATATTTCTATGTAATTAATACATTTCTCCTCACATGGCTCCTTTAACATTTTGGGTGCCACTAAAATCTATAATCAAATTCTGAACCTGAATCTAATGTAAAATAAAAATATTGCATTGTGTGTCTTTCTTTTATGCTATAGTGAGACAGCCTGCTGTGGGGGCTGTTGTTCTGGGTCTTTAGCATTAAGCATGATTATCCAAGTCTACAAGAAATGCAATATTCAACTATTTTCTTTTTGTGTGTGATATGAGAAGAAACTGCTATATTCAGAATGTTAAAATAAAATTTGGCAATTATGGAATCAAGACATAAGCAGGCTTGACTTTTTAAAAATAAGTCTTCAGAGCCTGGGGGAGGATTTTAAAGTAAAGAAAAGAAATATGACCTATAAGCAATTCTGAAATTTAATAGTGAGCAAGAAAATTAGGAAGATCCTAAACAAATACAATGATTCATGAAAATTATGACTAGAGAAAAATATGGAGAGGCAGTGTATTTTTATGTGCAAATATTGAAAGTGAAGTCAAAATTAAGATGCCATCAATTTATTCCTGGATTCATGTGATAAGGGCACATCTTGTCTCTTTATCCCCCTTGTCTCTTTTAACTTCCATTTATCTTGCTCTGCAAATTGTTACAATATGAATCTTCCTGAAATATCAATTTTATTAGTTTTACTTGATATTCCTGTCGCTCTAAGCTGCCCTGATGTGTCCTTATTATGATTAAATTGTGCATACAGGAGAACAAAATTTAATGCAATGATTCAGAATTTATAGATACTGAGAGTTATACTTACAGTTATAGCAAACTCTAAGTCAAATACCACAGTTGTTTCATTAAACATGTATCTGTATAAATCTTATAAAAGTATTGCCTTATATTGGCTACACTCTATCTAAATATTTTCTCTAATAGAATTTCAAAAAAAATCTATGAATTTTAAATCATTTTATTTTACTAAAAAGATGAAAAGTAGTTTCAGAATGATAAAAAATATTCTAAGTGTTAGCTTTTAGTTTATTTATAACAGTTAATTGAAAGATCTGAGCATGAACACAGCTCAGATAATGCTTTAAGATAACATTCTGAATATGATATTAATAATGCAATATAAATCTGAATAGAGGCCTTCTAGAATATAGGCTTATCATAGTTTTAATTATTTTAATCTGTTTCTTTAAAGAATAACATATACTCAACAGATCAGAATGCAAAAATCTTAATTGTTGTTATTGTTTCACTTGTACATGAGCCTCTGTAAATCAACTGCAATTGATTTTTTTTTGTTTTTTTGTTTGTTTTACTTAAGATTGGGAGCAGAATCCCAAATATAAATCAATTCAGTTCCATATCCTCTCCATAGCCTTCCTCTGACATTGCCATGTATTGTCACAAGAGACTTATGAAAAAGGTTGACCCAGAAGAAACCATACCAGTCCAAGAGAAGAGAGCTAAACAAGCAGTTAAGCTGTCTTAACTAGTTATGTAGTTAGGCTACCGTGTCCAGGAGAAATCAGTGGAGAGTAGGTGTTATGGACTACAACTCCAGAATTCAAGAGAATGTAAGTTGGCAAAAATAGTGCTTAAGTAGAACCTGGGTTTGAGACAAGGATAGAGAAATGAGGATTATCATTGGGGTACACTGTCTGAGATAACCATCAGCACATGTAACCTTATATTGAGGTCCATTTGCCCCAGTGTTTCTGGGATGCAATTTTAAGGGGTAAATGCACCTGATAGTTAATCTTGACATATGATGTTTCTTATGTAGCATGCAAAATAATAGAGATTAAAAACTAGCTCATAGTGGTGGTCCTAAATATCATAGTTTAAGGATACTTTAAAAATAACATAATGGGAACAAATGAAATAATGTTCCTAAATAAACTGGAACACACCTGAATATATCTTAAGATTATTACAAATTGATGGCCTGGTGATAAGGGAAAATCACTATAAACTATTAGAACTCTGGCTTTCAATGTTTGTATTTGAAAAAGACTTTAGCTCTTGCTTAGAAATATAGCTATCTCTTTCTTCAAATTGCAAAAATCGTTGTTATCAAGTATAGTACTAAAATTAAATATATATTTTTACAACAAATAAAAGAAAATATGCATTTATAAATTTGTTCTGTATTTTGTTAATGTTTAAATTATGATGAAATTAAGTGTTGAGCATGTTAAACTTGCTAATTGTGGTAAAACTGAAATAATGTCCTCCTCTCTACATTTTAAGGTTTAGGATTAGGCACAGTTTCATGTGCAGTCTAAACAGATTATTCTAAATCCTAATTGATCACACACCATTAGATGAGACTACTAATAAGGGCCAGGTGAAACTTCACTCTGAATTACAACTTACTGTCTACTTAGAATTTCATCTTCAAATAGTCTCTTTTCTTAATCAGAAGAAATTGAAAACAGCTTTTATTGGAAGTGACTTCTTCCATGAATATGACACTTAAAGTTTCATGATATTTTAGAGAATTTAAATAGGATATTTAAAACCGCTTTTATGTTGTTAGTGTTGCTAAGACTATTCTGTTTTCAACTGCATTTCAATTGTCGATATCGTGGGAGAAATATTGACTCTAGACTTTTGCGAGGTCCTTCTGCAGGGATATTTTGCTCACTAGAGTCCTCTCGATATTGGGAAAAGCAGCTCCATTAGTATTCAGTTCTTGCCCTTCTCCTGACAGTGGCAAAGTTTGAACTTTGTCAAGCTGTAGAAAATAACCTCATCAATGGAAAAAAGAAAGAACTTGGCTCCTTAAGTCACTTCTTACAGTTATTCAAAGACTGGTAAATAGTTCAATGGGAAGAAAATTTTTAAAAAATCTGAAATCAAATTAAATATTTTTTGGAGTGCTCTAAACTTCTGAAAGTTTTCCTTCCTATTAATAAAATTGGGTTTTTTATCATCTAGGCTTTTATATCATAGATTTTCATACTGCAAGACTTTTCTGAAGAAATATGAAAGCCACTTTTACTCTCTCTGCCATATTCTACCTTTTTCCTTTTCCCAAAGTCAAAAATATATTACAGTTCATATTATTTTCTTCTATCATGAAATGCGAGCCAAAAGAAATCTAATAGAATTTGAAGCTTTATAACAAAGGTAATATTTTTGAACTCTCTTTCATCAGAGTGGAAGTCTTAGCTTTCTAATACTATTATCCCATTGATTTCCTAGCCCAGTGGCCAAATATGATACTATTCATGGATAGCTATTTCTTCTCTGATAGTGTATAGTGTAATCATGACTGTATTTGCTTTAATTTATGTTTTTTACTTTTGTCCCATTTATTATTTTATAATTCCCTGCTCATTCAAAGTATCTAATAAAGAGGGAAATGCAAGCAAAATGGCATTCACCTACACATCTTATTATCATTATTAATAGAAGTTGATGTTTATGTATACATATACATATTGATACATATTGATGTATACTGCAGTAATATATGTTGTGATTGTTTTATGTAAAATTTTATGTATAAGACTGAAAACTGCCTGTGAATAATTGCAGGCAATGATCTTCAAGAGTGATGGTCTGGGAATACTTTTGTCAACATATGTCTCCTACTCAAACCAGATTAATTACTTCAACAAAAAGTGCAGAAAGATAATTTTGTTCTTTTTATTCCATTTGGCTCACAGTGTGACAAATATTCAACTATTTCTGACTTCCTTTCAAAAAATATTTGAATCAAAAGAAATGGATGCATTTATTGTGACTTCTCAATTTTGAGCCTATTATCTTACATAACATGTGAGTAACCTATTGAAAAATTCTCAGAATTTTCACATACCAAAGACAATGCAAAGGGAGAATGAAACATTTACTCCCCTGCTTTCTCCAAAACTATCATAATCAGTAAAATTTATGTTCATCCAATTACACATATATATGCAAGCCTAAATCTTTAACTGGTAAATGGGTGAAAACTGTTTTTCCCACACAATGGAATATTATGGGTTAAATAGGTGGTGGGGATTAAGGAGTGCACTTGTGATGAGCACCAGGTGATGTGCGGAAGTGTTGGATCACAAGTTGTACACCTGAAACTAATATACACTGTATGTTAACTAACTGGGATTTAAATGAAAACTTAAAAAAATCAAAACTATAGTGACAGGGTTTTAGGAGTTGCAATTGGATGGGGAAGTATTGATTATGATTACAAAGGAACACAAGGAATTTCTGGAAATGATGCCACTCTTCTATATTTTAATTGTGGTAATAATTATGCAAATATGAGAATTTGTCAACACTCAGCATTATACAATAAAAGTGTGATTTGGAAGTATATAACTCTATCTCAATAAATACAATAATTTGTGTGAAAATTATCAAAATCATAGTGTAGCTTCCTATGTACTTTCTCTCTGAGATAAATGTTAATGCACACAGTGTATGAGGTTTTGCTCTAACAGTAAAATAAGTATAAAAAACAGATCATGGGTAGTGAAGTCTGTGCTCTATGCCAAACACTGTCCTCAATGCTTTATATGCATTATATCATTTAAAACTTGTAAGTATAACCATTTTCCCGATAAGGCACATCTTATTAAATAGTTTAAATTAACTTCACACAATCGACAAGTAGAATGTGGGAAGGCAGGGACTGATGCCAGTCTTGCTTTTCTCTCCTTTACTTAGTACACTTTTAGAACTATCTTGCATTTAGCTAATAAGTGAATGAGAGAATGAAATGATCTTTTACTTTGAGGAGATTCTCCTGAAATCATGTTCAGAAATAAATTGTTAGGACTAGTTTTTAAATAAATTTTTAAAATTTTCTTAATGATATGAAAAACTGTAGAGGGAAAAAATAGGAACCTGTACTAAGATGCACTTAAATTTTGTAGAAGAAGCTACAATCTTAACAATTCAATCAACATTTGTTTTTTTAATGCGAATCACCCAATACTTGTACGTGTTCATTAAATGCAAAGCACTGAGCAAAGATTTTGCACTTATCAGTTAGATGAGGGTAATAATTATATGCCAAGTTGATAAGCTCTTGAATAATGTGGTTGAAGAAGAGGATACTAGATCAAATCCAATTGCAAGAATAACAGAATGACATACATTCAAAGAGACTCAAGCAGGGACTACGATAAGTAAATCAAGATTTCAATTTTCCAAATTTCATTTTTGACATATCAAAAGCTTTCTCAATTTTTCTGAAAGACTATTTTTTTTGTTTTCAATCATTTATAAACACATGCTTAAAGCAAAATTAAAAGCATGAAAATCTGATCATGAAAATACAAGATTATCATTACAATTCATTATTAAAAATACACAGCTTATGATATAGAAATAAAAAATTTATGTATCTTTATTGTCATCAATAATCAATGTTTGTGTTTATTTTGTATTAAACAAATACTAAAATTATACACATTTTATACATATATCTGAAGATAAATAGAATATATCTACTTTCATGATAAACATTTGATGAAATTTATATCTTCTTTTAATAAACTTTAGTCAGGTTCTTCTACCTCAACCTTTGGTCTTAAACAATTTCATTTATTTATTTGTTTAGTTAATAATTGTAACCAAAAAAGCTTGAAGACCTTCAGAGAATTAGCTTCTTCCCTCCAAAACCTTTTACTATGTATAATAAAAGTCTCATAGTATTCTTCCAATTATCATACATTTCATCAGCTGAACATTTATTAATAGATAATCACTAACATGTTTCCTACAACCTCTTTACTAATCTCAAGCAAGTCCCAGCTCCTTGTCCTTTCAGGTGTTTACCAAACAACCTATATGAAAGTCCTTTCAAAGCAGACATGCCAAAATTCCAAAGGCACTGATCCACTCACTACTCTCCTAACAAAAACTAGGAATTTGGGGTTCCCAGGTTTAAGGCTAGAACAGGGCTATTTAGCAATTTACCCTAAAGCATCAGCTATAAACAGCTGTTATACTGTCTGTTCAGCCAAAGGCAGGGATTACCTCTAAAATAATTTACCCAATCTATATTTGTCATTGATCTTATCAATTAGAGCTCATTTCTAATATTCAGTATTGTCATTAATGGTTAGCCATGTACACCATTAGAGCCTATTTCTCAATTACCATGCTGATTAAGAAAGTGCTTATCACAGTAGAGAAAATAAAATCACCTTTAACCACACCTTGCAAAACATGATCTGTGATGAAAAAATGTATTTTTTTGAATGCTGAATGCACTTGGGGTATAGCTTAACCTAAGAAACACAGATATCACAATCCATGATGGTGTGTTTTCAAGAATCACAGATGTTATAATATGATGGGGAAAAATGAATATTAACTGCTTTAATCGTATTTTGTTCTGTTCCGGTTATGGTTTTAGCAACTTTGTGTCAGCTTTCTTTGTAGGAAATTGCCATTCTTACTCTGTATGAACTTAGACTATCCTTATTGTCCTCAAAAACAAAAACTACTCATCAACAAACCATTTTTACCAAAATGGTCAAAAATGGCAATATTTCTAGGCAATATATTGCTTTACTTAGAGGTTGTTTGTTGTTTCAAACTATCATTTTTTCCAAATTTAAAAATCATGAAAGTAAATTAATTTTCCATGAATTTATACTAAAGATTTTCAAACATGTGCATGATATATGTTTCAAACTATGTTGCTATTAAATATTAATTTAAGGCATATACCTAAGATAACCACTGGCATTTTAAGCTTTGCAAGTTAAGGAAAATATTTGAATGGAAGAAGCTATTTTCAGTCTTTTATAACAAACTGAGAAAAGTACCAAAGAAATGAATAGTTTCTTATAATAGAAATTTTATACCAGTGTGGCTCCACTGAAGGAATCACACTGCAGGAGGAAAGTAGAAAGAAATGTACACCTAATAAATAACATTTTCCTTTATAGGTTAGTATAATTAGATAATCTACCACAAGGGAAAAAATAACATTGTAAAAGTATCCAATTCTTGATAATAGAAGGACAGTCAGAGATGTATCAAACTGCCCTAGATATAGGTACTCCAGTATTATTCTCAGTAATTTCTAATTAGTTCTAAATCATTCTTTTATTCCCTTAAATGGAAAGCCTTAAGTAAAAAGCACATATTGGAAGTACAAGATGTGACATAATATATCATCATTGGTATCTTCATTACAAAAGCCATAATATCTCTAGAGTTTCATCATTTGTTAAAATTATGGACTACTGGGGGCACCTGGGTGGCTCAGTCGGTTAAGCATCAGACTCATGATCTCGTCTCAGGTCTTGACCTCAAGGTCATGCTTTCGAGCCCATGTTGGGCTCTGTGCTGGAGGTGAAGGCTACTTAAAAAAATGGACTATTGGTAAAGGAAATTCAATAGGTTCTCACTTTTCATGCACCTTCTCTTCCAAACACATTGAAATGGTTCACAAAGTATACAAGAATAAAAATGAAATGACAGGCTCCAAAACAAGACAAACACTTCCAGACAAATATGTTGAATCAGAACATACCACAGTGCTTCTCTGCTTTCATTCCAGAAGTAGGTAAAGGCATGCAGAGATTTAGTGAAGGGGAGAAATAAGATGTAGTCTCACTTCTTGAAAGCAAGGGATAGAGGGTGGGATAAAAGAGGTAAGAGAAGTTTCTTCCCATTGTGAAAGAAATCTAAAAAGCAAACAGACATTGCAAAGCACTGCCTCCCCTTAGGCTTGTGGGTGGGATAACAGGATAGGACAATGCCTAGCCATATCAGAGTCTGAGGCAAAAGGAAAAATAAAAATGCGCACCCTTTTATACACTTAGCAAAATGTCTTCCTATATTGTGAACCAAGAGAAAAAAGTGACTTAATGCTGACCCATCAGAAAATCTTACTTATTTATAAAGCCCCATGTTTCCCAATCTGTTCTCTAATCATTTTTAATCCTCATAAGTCTGGAGCTATGGGATTATCATGAAGATTATTCCCAATGTGATTAAGAGCACATTTATCACAATGAACACTGCGTGATGTATAGAGTTGCTGAATCACTATATTGTACGCATGAAACTAATACAATTCTATGTTACTATATGGGAATTAAACATTTGTAAAAAGATTATTCCCGATGCACAATAATTTAAGGTAACAAAACAAACTCTTTGTCCTTATTCAATATTTTTATTGGTTTCATTTTATAGTTTTTCATTATGAATTACTTGTATTAATGTTTATTTTTAAAATTTTGTATTATTTCTATTTATTTTTATTACTGAATTTTTTGGCACCATCTTAAATCTTGCATTCCAAGGGAAAAACCTCAATAGTTCTAATCCTGGCCCTCTAGTAGGATATATAAACATAATCCTATAACCATTAAACAAATAAAGTTCTCTCCTATTTGACTCTGTATTACCTCTACTACCACTACTAGGTAGCTCAAAAATGACTTTACATGACCTTGTAAATCTCCATACTGCAACCTCAGGGAGATCAAATTTAACATAGCAGTTGTGCATAGTTGTTAACACTTATTGTAGAGCCCCTGGGTGTCAGATAAGGAGCCAAGGTTCAAAAGACCACAAGGGAAAGTGAACTAGAGAAGTTTATTACTCACAGGTCCTAGACAGGTACACATACATCAAGAGTGTACAAGGGGAGGTCAAGTCAGGATACTGTCAGAGAGTGCAGGGTAGGACCCGAGGTGCATGGCTTTAACAGAGTCTGAGAGTGGAATGTTTAGAAGTTCCCAGACCAAGGCCAGGTTGACCAATTCAAACCAAAAAGAGTGAAGTTTTGGTTAGCTTGATTAGGATCTTATCTAAGGGGTGCATAAGAAGAAAGCCATGCAATGGCCTTTGGGGAAGTCATATTAGTCATATTAGGAACTTATATTTACTTGTGACTCTGCAGGCTGTTATCTAGGGCTTGTGCTGCTGGGAGGGGCTGTTAGTTCGAGGCCCTTGCTGGTCACTTGGCCACACAAAATGGATATTTAGGCAGCAATCGTATGGAATAATTTAGCTAAACCCTCAACACAAGGGAACTAGGGTACCTCTAGTGTTTTCAATCTCTCGAACTCGGATATGATTTTCATTCTCATCAAAA
The DNA here is from genome assembly GCF_024362965.1 of Panthera pardus. Taxonomy (NCBI): domain Eukaryota; kingdom Metazoa; phylum Chordata; class Mammalia; order Carnivora; family Felidae; genus Panthera; species Panthera pardus. The sequence goes on from NW_026526810.1 coordinate 84,052,202, forward strand.
TACTTTTCTATACATCACATCATTTTCAAGTAGGACTCAGAAAAAGAGAAAGGACTCCATTTCCCCCTTTCCCTTCCCTTTAAGGACACATTCTTCTTGTTCCATTAGCTAGAGCATACTTGTAAGATCACAACTTGTAAGGCTAGGTAACTACAATGCACAGTCTATATTCCATTTGACTGTTTCATTTTGTTGTCGCTGTTAGATTTGCTTTACTTCCCAGCTCTCTAAATGGAACCCTCCAACTTCTGAAAGCAGCTTCCTCTTTGCTGTGATTTCACTGGATAATCAACAGGAACTACTGCATTGGCAAGCAGAGGCTCTGTTATGTTCTCCAGATCTTCCGCATCAGAGACAGGGTGAGGGTAACTCCTGACCTACTGACCTCACAGGGAAATGGGGAGAAGTCATAATTTTGCACAGAGGGAGAATTTTACATCGATTAATTCATTTAATCTTCACAACAATCCTATGAGTGTAGGTTTTCTGTTAACCTCTTTTACAAATAAGGAAATGGAGACACAGAGAGGCTAAGAAATTTGTGCAATGTCTCTAATAACAGATAAGAGTCAAGATACAAAATCAAGCAACTTGGCTCCAGCATTACGTTCTTCAGCACTGTGGTCTGCTCAAAGACAGCATCTAAACAGGGCCCATCCTAGAGCCTCTGGAACCTTAGAACACAGAAGTCTCTGACAATCTGATGAGATCTATGGCTCCCATGCCCACAGGAAGCACTTAAACTTCTTCAAATGCTCTTAGGGTTCTTCAAACCTCATATTGCACCTAGGGATCCCCATTCAAGACCTGCGTAAGAATCTAAGAAGAGGTAGGAAGGACATAAGAAGTCCAGAGAGACATTAACACATTCTCCTGTCATTAACCTCCAAGGAGCAGGTTTGGGACTAGAGCAGCAGAGATAGAAGCCATCAGTGAGAAGGTCTCAGGTCCTACAGTCTAGAGTGAAGTATGTGAGATTGGTGTGGGAACACTGTGTGTTTCCAGAATAACAGTTTCCAGAATAAGAGCCCTGGGCGTGTGGTTCAGGGCTCTTCAGATCTGCAAACCTTCTAAAGCAAAAGAGTGAAGAGAGAAGGCAAATTTTGGAGCCTCAGAGCCCAGGTCTGAATTGCAATCAGCCTCTTACTGATTGAACTCCTCTGAGTCTCAGCTTCCTCCTCTGTACAATGGGGATGACTTCCCAACTGGCAGGGTTGTTGTTTATAGACACACCCTAGCCATAGCAGATGCACAATAGTCAGCACCTCCTTTACGGTGATGCAGACCACTTCCTAGCCCTGCCACATGGAGCTGGGTCTGACCAAAGGCTCACAGGCCAGCACCTTGCAGAATAACAGATTAGAACAGTTTCTGACATCAATGAGAACAGTAGTTTGTGACACAGTAGCCCAGTGTGGAAGCAGAAAAGCACCTTATTCAAGGTGTGCTCTTCCAAAGTTAAAGTTACTAACTGTCACCTGCAGATAACAAGGCAGAAGTGCCATCCCATGGGCAAGAAATAAGAAATGCCTTTCCAGCTGCTTCCATCAAAAGGTGGATAGGTGAAGCAGGTAGGTGAGGAGAGAAGAAAAGGAAGAAAAAAAAACAAAAACAAAAAAAACAGTTGTACCTTAAAGATATACCCGGTGACCACAGCTGGAGTATTTCTAGAACTCTGCACTTAAGACACTTAAAATGATACCCTCTCACTCCCATTCACTGAATTCACCTGCATCCTAGAGCTGGGGTAGGTGAGAGACAATTCCCAGCCCACCCTCTCTTCTCTTGTGGTTTCCTTCCTCCTTCCTCCCTCAGTCCTTTCCCTTCCCTCCTTTTTCTTCTCCTCTTGCCCCACTGTTTAAAAAGTGCTCACTGGGTGAGCAACACAGTCATGCTACATTCCTGGGGAAATTTATCCAAGCAGACACTGTTGGTCCCAGCTGTAGACAGCACTTGGAGATGTAGCTTTGAGTGGTAGGCAGGGACTGGGGGGAGGGGGAAGGAGGCCAGCATCAGAGGATAGCCCTAGAATCCAGTGACAGAGACAAATAAGGGACATGGGTTAATACTGACAGTTTAGAATCAGGTAAATTGGAAGAGTCTGAAGATATAGCCTTTCAGAACCTGGTGATTAGCACTGATTACATTAGGCTCGATTCTAAATGTTTTATATGCCTTATCGATATACCATTTCATGTGCACAACAACCAAATATGAGGCTAGTACCACAATCACCTCTATGGTCAGATGAGAACACTTGTCAGATTGAACTTGTCCTTGGCCATGCCCATAGGAAGCAGTGAGGAAAAACCTAAGCAGTCTGGCTCTCCAACACAGACTTTCAGAAACATTTTGGGACAGAACCAGTGTCTAAAGGGCATCTGTACCTGGCCACCTGTTCACGATGGGGGCAAAATGAGCATTGGGGTTTCCATTTTTCCATCTGAGGCTTAGAAAACAAGTATAATGGCTAGCCCAGAGGTCAAAGAGAGGGGCAGATCTTGATCTGGGATGTCAGATTTCATCTTTCTGCTCCATGCATCCTGCCCCCACCTGTTGGTGGGGCGACAATTCCTTCTGGAATCCTGCCAGGGTTAGAACTGGCCTGGGAACTGGGCCAAAGTCAGCCAGTGAATTGAGGGCAGCAGTGACTCGAGTGCTGGGAAAAAGTGGCACTGACAATGCTGCCACCAAGAAAGTGATCATGGTGAAATAGATACTAGATGCTTTCACTCAGAAAGCTCACAAAGTCAAGATAAGCCTGGGTTTTAAATTTATCCTCTACTGGCATAAAATCTCTCAGCTGATTTTTGGCCCTCTCTTTTCTATTTAGATTTCCCTATAAAATCACCACGTGGGTCTCAGAAACTCTGGTCATAGAGTGATCTCCTCACACATAATGTCCAAGCTGATTAGGAGACCCCAGATCTTCTCTAGGAAGCACTGGGCTAAAGACAGTAGAATGAAGACTCTTTCCCAATAACATTCACCTCTGGTTCAAGTTCCCTTACGTTAGGAACAAGAATTTTCTTAGAAGTACCTGTCACCTACTAGTTGAAAAGTCAACTAATTTGGCTGCCTCTGGGTTTGTTGAATAAAAGGAGGAAAATGAAAATGTATATGATCTGGAAATACACAAGGGCATGCACTAAAACTGCCACTTGGGATTAAATCAGAGAACTATTAGACAAAGGCAACTTCTTGGGGACCTCTCACACACACACACACACACACACACACACACACAACTTGTGTACTGAAAAAAATGTTTCTGTTTAGCAAGTTTTGTTCACTCCTCAAAACTTGTGAGCTACTTCCACAAGCCAGTTGGGGTCACATGAGACTTGAGAACAGGATCAGCCAAATCCCATGGGGTAGTACCATGACTGGGGAACAAAAATGTCTGAATGCCACCGTCTGCTCCTCTGCCTGGAGATGCATTTGTATTTTCCTTCCCCTCTCCCTAATTAGGAATGATCTTTAGTGAGATGCCCACTAAGGTGAGCGACAAAAACAGTGAGGAAAAGCCTAAACAACCTTCTCTTCCCCTTGTCCACAGAAGCCAAGCAGCTGGCCCCTTCCAACTAAGAACAGTCAGTCTCTCCTCCCTTAGGACGCTGGTACTGACCAGACCAGTTTGTCATCTCCTTAGTCTCCCACCCCAATGCCCCTGCATCCTCATGGCTGGCCACACTTTTCTCCCTTTACTTCATGCTAATTTCAAATCATTTCAATAACAGGTACACCTCTTCTACTTCTTCTGAAAGCTATTCCCCTTCAACTAAGAACATAAAGCCTCCACTCTCCTTTCTCTGTTTGCTCCAGACTGCTGTTTTATTTTAAAACAAGTATGCTGCCCATTTGTAAAACACCAGAGGCTGAGATGAGTCACCAGCCAGACTGATGGCCCTAATCAAAGCTCACCAGCCTGAAAGTAGGTGAAAAAACCAAAGGAGAGATTTCAGTCTCCTGCAAGGGGATGGGGGAGGGGAGAATTTAAAGTTATTTGTTTGTTTGTTTGTTTGTTTGTTTATAGGTATCAAGTTTCAGCAAACCTTTCAAAGTGTCCTCTCCAATTCTCTGGTCAAAAAGGAGTGTGTACTAGCCTGAGACGGTGGGGAAAATTAGCTGCTGTCACTGGGTGGATTATTGGCTGCCTCCTATTTAATCTCCAGCTGACAGTTGAGGTGTGCTATTATTAAAGAGAAGAGAAACAGGATTTCTGAGACAAAAAGCAATCTCTGCTACATATTTTGAACAAGAAAATGATAAGTGGGTATTTAGTTAAAATACATTGAATGTAATAATATTAACTATAAAATATATTGTAAAGAACATTAAAAATAAAACTGCACGAAAATAAGAGGATAGGAGAGGGGATAATCAATGGAATTTAAAGTAATTGTAAGTTAAGTAACCTAAATATTTAATACAAAATAGAGAATTTAAAGCAGCAAAATAAATAGTTTGATTTTATGAATATATGGAAAATGATGTACCCTTTATGTAGAGAATGTATGTTACTTTAAAGGTGTCAAGGAATTACCTACTATAAATATTAACCACTTCTCTTTCTGTTTTGAGTTAATTTATTTTGAGAGACAGAGAGAGAATGAGCTCAGGGAGGGACAGAGAGAGGGAGAGAGAGAGAGAATATGAAGCAGGCACTTCAGTGTCAGCACAGAGCCAGATGCGGGGCTTGAACTCAAGAACCGCTAGATCATGACCTGAGCTGAAATCAAGAATCGGATGCTTAATTGGCTGAGCCAACCAGGCACCCCAATATTAACCCCTTTCTAATTTAAAATCGATATATTAATGATTTTAGTTGAATATTTAACCAAAAATAGAAATAATTAAAAGTAAACACTATATGCTTATAGACCAGAAAGTACATGTCTAAAGACATGCATGATATGTAAATTCCAATTAAAACAAGATACTTGTAGGAAGAATAACACTACCTTTCCTCCCCACATGCCTAAGTCCTAGAGCTCAGAAATTGTGACTACTTCAGGTAGTCAAGGCAAAGGGAAATTAAGGTTGCAGACGGAATTAATTTTGCTAAGCAGTTGACGTTAAAATACAAAGATTATCCTAGATTACTGAGGCAGCTCCATTGTAATCAAAGCATCCTTAAAAATGGAAGAGAATGGCAGAAAAGTATTCAGAGTCAGTGAAAGAGATTTATCAATGAAAACAAGGTCAGAGAGATGCTCTTTTGCTGGCTCTGAAATGGAAGAAAGGAGCCAAAGCTAAGGAATATATGTAGCTTCTAGAAGCTGGAAAAAGAAAAACAAAACAAAACACAAATTCTCCCCTGCAGCCTCCCAAAAGGACCAAAGTTTTGTAGATACCTTGACCTTAGCCTAATGAGGAAGGTGTGGGATTTCTGTTGGTCAGAACTGTAGGATAATAAATGTGTGTTGTTGAAAGCCACCAAGTTTGTAGTAACTTAGTATTGTTGTGAATAGAGTAATATGCTATTTAGAACTGATTTAGAATCAGCCTGTATATATCAATATTATAAGATGTTATTAAAGCAGTACTTAGATAAAAACAATTAAATATGGGTGTTTAGAAAAAGAAGAAAGGTATATAGATTAAGTGAAATATATATTTGAACTCAAGAAGCTAGACAGCCTACAATTTGAAGATAGCAGCATTTCCTTCTCTTTTCCTAGGAAACTATCTAAAAGTAATAAGAAAGTTGAGAAATAAAAATGTAATTTTCATTTTTAGAAAACTTAGGACACAGATAAACACTCATGAAAGCACGTTAAAAAGCAGGTAGAACCGCAGCCAAATGCAATGAGCCTCAAACAGCAGTGATTGTTTTATGAAAAAGAAAAGATTATGGCAATCAATCTCAGAAGTCACCAGAAAAATAGGCTTCTTGAAGGTGATGGCAGTGAATCCATTTTGTTTATCAAGGAAAGATTTATCATATTACTATGTGATAGAACTTCTCTGGAACTAGTTTGCTTCTTAGAAGCAAGAGGCAAAGGAATCACACAGGTGGGTGATGTATTCAGGATAAAGCCCATTTCCCTGTCAGAGGGACTGGTAAAAAGCAAGGATAAACAAATTTTCCCTCAAAATCCTGGGGCAAAGGGAAAATTATAAGTAACCTGGCACACAGTACTAATCATTTCCCTTCTTGAAATTCCTACAAATATATAACCTAAGAAATGTACACCTTCTTCAACAATGAGTGTTCAGACAGGTGGTTCAAAGATATTACAAGAAAAGACAATAAAAAAAGTAGTTACTAGAAAGATTTTGTTATGCTCTAATGTAAATGGAAAATTAAAATACTATTCTTAATACAGTAATACTCTCTTTGAATCAGTAGCAAGCAGCAGACACATTAGAACTTGGGGCATCTGGGTAGCTCAGTTGGTTAAGCATCTGACTTTGGCTCAGGTCATGATTTCAGGGTTCCTGAGTTTGAGCCCCACATTGGGCTCTGTGCTGACACTGAAGAGCCTGCTTGGATCCTCTGTCTCCCTCTCTCAGCCTCTCCCCCTGGCCCCAGCGCACACTCTCATTCTCTCTCCCTCAAAACTAAATAAAAATTTTTAAAAAATTAAAAAGAAACATAAGAACTCAAGGAAAAAATAGTAAAATGATAGAACTTTTTGAAGTGTTACTGAATAATCTTAGGAAAAAGTGAATTTCTTTCACTCAATAAATATTTTATTTATCATACAATTCCTGAGAACCTAACATTTTGGCACTACTCAAGAAACTTAAGTATATCAGGAAACAAAACTGAGAGATACCCTTATTGTGATGGGAGTTTATACAATGGAGAGAAAGTGGTACTGATAATAAGTACACATAATAAATATATAAATGATGTACAATGTAAGAAAGCAAGACATGAGATGGAAAACAGAGTCCATGCATCAGGATAAGTTTGGGATTGAAATACTGATAAGGTGAGGTATGAGCACAGACATCAAGAAAATGAGTAAATTTGCCAAGTAATTAACTCCAAGAGTAGGAGTCTGACAGTGAAACTGAGTAAAACAAAAAACCCTAATGTCGGTGTATCCCTGAACTCTTTGAAAAGCCACAAAAGGTCTGATGTGCCTTTAACACAGGGAACAAGGCACAGATTGGTGGGAAATGTCAGAGAACTATCCATGTTGATTTCCTCACTGTTACTCTTTAGTTCAAAGGTATTACTTAAAGCCATCAATCAAGAACATGCACATGTATACCATAGATACATATGAATACACCTATGTATATATGACTAAAATGTGATATATATGTATATATATGGGTCTATATGTATGTACATACATAATACACATATGTATGTAGCCTATATACACACATATGTATGGTTTCTTGAAAGCCATGACTTAATTAATTTATTTAAAAGTGAACTTGATAAACAGTCCATAATTTGAAACATTGGAGCTGGAGTCACACACTCTGATATCAGAAGGCACACTGAAAATGAGTGTTTGGCTTTAAACATCTCTAACAGAATTCTTGATGTTCTATATACTTAAAGATCAGGGCTTTATTTTTATACATATTTCAATTAAAAACCACACTACAGTAATTATTAGGCATTTCTGCTTTCCAAGCAGTTGTTACCATATTGAAAACAATACAGAGAATTTCTGTGTGGAATCTGGATCTGATCCAAGCTGGGTGTTATCCTGATTATTGCCTATACAAGTTGGTAGAATGACTTTGCATGTACCTTGTTATCATGCTGACATCCTAAAAGAAAAACAAGACTATTTTATATGAAGCGCAGCTATTCTTTACAATATTTAGCAAATGTGGTTCAGAAATGTTTGAGGTTAGAAGTTAGCATATTAGTAAATTATACTAATGAGAAGGACCTTTATCCCAAATTAAAGAAGGAAATGTTGCTGTTTCGAATTTTTTCTTCCTATTCTTACTACTGATGGAAGCATGCTTAAAGGCTCTCTGTTGAATGAAGTGTAGTCATGAGGTACTAGAAGTTCTTGACCTCCAGACAAACTTTCTAAGTTATGGAGCATTGTGCAGTGACCAGTTCACGGTCATTCAGTCTATTTTAATTCTTTCTGCTTAATATTTTTCCCATTAGTGTTTACGCATATGTTTATACATAAACATATATGCAAGCAAAAGAAAGCAAGCTCTCTGGTGTATCTTCTTACAAGGGCATTAATCCCATGAGACCAGGGCCTCATCATTAATACCTCATCTAACTCTAATTACCTCCCCAAACCCCTTACCCAAACACCATTACACTGGGAATGGCGTCTACAAGATATGAATGTGGAAGTGGACACAAACATTCAGTCCCTACCAGTTAATCTCCCTCCAGATAACTCGAGATGGTCTTAGGAAGAGTGAGCCATTGGACATGGAACAGTAGATGGTGTGGGGACTTTGGGGATCCTCTCCACATTTAAGATAGTCTACCTGCGCTGTTCGCTGGATATTTGCCACTAACCATAGACTTGAATTTGGATAAGGAGGGTCTCAATTTTAACCATGTCAACAAGGGCAGTGCTCTAAGACTGTGGTTTTCAAACTTCAACGTACATTGGAATAGCCAGAAGAGAGCATTACAATACAGATTGTGGGCTATACCCTCAGAGTTTCTGGCTCAGAAAAACACTCTGGCTTTATGATGCTTAGGACTATAATTTATTTTAAAATATGTTTAATTAATATTTGTGCAGTTTAATAACATAAATATCATAAAGCCAAAAGTACAGGAGGCAGAGAAGTTGATAGCAACATGTTAGTAGAAGACTTCAATTTCCTCTGTCTATGGTAAAGTAAAAACATTAAGGATAAAGAAAGGATACAAGAGGCTAAATTACAAAATAATTATGTAGAAATCAGGAACACATGAAAAAGAGGATAAAACTTTTTAGTAGCAATGGAACATTAATAAAAATTGATCATAATTAGGCTACAAAGTAAATTAAAATGAATAAAGAAAGTTGTGTCAATGACATTGCCCCTTAATGTGGGATAAAATTAAGAAAAGCTAGAAACCAGAAAAGGCTCTTTAACCAGGCACAAAAACAACATTCATCTTATTATGCATCTTCACCAGAGTTCTTGGGTGACCAAGTGCATTGTCAAGAGCAACAATATTTTTAAAAGAATCCTTTTTTTCTTAGCAGGAGGTCTCAACAGTTGGTATAAAATATTCAGTTGTATATAAAATATAACAGTTGGTTAAAATATTCAGTAAACCATGTTGTAAACAGATGTACTGTTATCTAGGCTTTGTTTTTCCATTTATAGGGCACAGACAGAGTAGATTTGGCAGAATTTTTAAGGACCCTAAATATTCAGAATACTAAATGAGCACTGGCTTCCACTTAAAGTCACCAGTCCCTAACAAGGATGTCAGCCTATCTTTTGAAGCTTTGAAACCAGGCATTAACTCCTTCTCTCTAATTATAAAAGTCCTACATGGCATCTTCTTCAATATAAAGCTGTTTCAGTTACACTAAGTGCTGCTGAGTGTAGTCACCTTCATTATCTTAGCTACATCTTCTGGATAACTTGCCACAGCTTCTATATTAGCAATTGCTACTTCACCTTGCACTTTTATGTTATGGAGACGGCTTCTTTCCTTAAACCTTCTGGAAACCAACCTCTGCTAGCTTGAAACTTTGCTTCTGAGGCTTCTTCACCTCTCTCAGACTAGAATTGAAGAGAGTTAGAGCTTTGCTCTGGATTAGGTTTTGGCTTAAGGGACTGTTGTGGCTGGTTTTATCTTCTATCCAGACCACTAAAGTTTTGTCCATATCAGTAATGAGCCCACTTTATTTTCTTATCATTCCTGTGTACACTGGAGTAACACTTTTCATTCCCTTTCAGCATTTTTCCTTTGCATTTGCTACTTGGCTATTTGATGCAAGAGGATTAGTGTGTGGTCTATCCTTGCTTTGGAGATGCCTCCTTCACTATGCTTAATCATTTACAGCTTTTGATTTAAAGTGAGAGATGTGACAGGCACCTGGGTAGCTCAGTCAGTTAAGCATCTGACTCTTGATTTCAGCTCAGGTCATGATCTCATGGTTCATTCATGAGATCAAGCACCATGTCAGGCTCTGTGCTGACAGAGCAGAGACTGCTTGGGATTCTCTCTCCCCCCTCTCTCTCTGACCCCCCCCCCCCAAATAAATAAACATTATATGAGAGATGTGACACTCTTCCTTTCACTTGAACATTTAGAGGCCAACATATGCTTATTAATTTGCCTAATTTCAATGTTGTTGTGTCTCAGGGAATACGGAGGCCTGGACAGAGGGAGAGGGATGGGGGACCAAAAGACCTGTCAGTGTGGCAGTCAGAACATACAATAAATTTTGCCATTTCATATGTACCCAGTTCCTAATTGAAGAATGTCAATGATCACTGATCACAGATCACTATAACAAATATAATAACAATAATGAAAAGTTTGGAATATTACACAGACACACAAAATGAACAAATACTCTGATTTTTTTGAGATATAGTACCAATACACTCCTCACACAGGGTTGCCATAAACCTACAATTTGTAAAAAACACAGTATCTGTGAAACACATAAAGGGAAGTGCATTAAAACAAGATAGGCCTGTAATGAAATTATATTGCATATTAAATGTAAGATATTAAAAAGCACAATAGAATAGGTGTAAGGGAAATGAAAGATATTTATTAAAATAATAATAGATATATTAGTGGATTGTATAATACACAGCTTATAATTGGTAGCTCAAGTAACATCATCACCTTATAATCTATGATTTTGTAGTCACCTAATCCAAGAGCAAACACAGATATTTTTCAAAATAAGGAAAGTTACCTACCAAAGAAGGCATTGCTCCAATATCCTAGAGGTCTCCTCTGTAATTCTCTTATTAGAATTTGGCACATTCTCATTAGGTGACTTGGTTTTCTATGCACTTATCAACATCTGAACAGCTGGAACAAAAGGACCAAGTGGCAGTTACAGACATACTACAGTTTCTATTTAGGGGAGAGCCTTCTGTCCTCAGAGACAAAGTCAAACCTGGCAGACTTGAAGATTGCTTAATAAATTGTTCTGAATAATATGCTCAGATGTGATATATGTTGAATCAAGTTTCTGAAGTGTCATCAACAACCAGTCTTCACAATTTTAGGTTCAACTGAATATATCACACTCATAAGACTAAAATAGGCCACATCTAGCATTACTATTCTCAGATTTATGGAAAGATACAAAACACGAAACCCAGCATGCCAGCACCAAGAACACTTCCATGGAAGCCCATGCAGATGCCCACTAGCTGGTCATTAGCCTCCACAAATGACAGCTCAGTGTTAGGAAATGAGAACATGGAGTGGTGCGAGAGTTCACAGTGACTTAGAAGTCCCAAGCTCCATATAGGAATTAGTATCTCTTCTCACAGTTTTATGAATTCAGCTTCCAATTTACCAAAAGATAAGACATTCTCAATTAGAAGAATAACAAAGCTCAGGAAAACACAAAGCTATGGATTTCATGAAAGTTTTTATGCTGTATGTATTTATTTATTTATTTATTTATTTACTTACTTACTTATTTATTTTTAAATTTTTTAACCTTTATTGATTTTTGAGACAGAGAACATGAACGGGGGAGGTTCAGAGAGAGATGGAGACACAGAATCTGAAACAGGCTCCAGGCTCTGAGCTGTCAGCACAGAGCCCGACGTGGGGCTCAAACTCACGGACTGTGAGATCATGACCTGAGCCGAAGTCGTAAGCTCAACCGACTGAGCCACCCAGGCGCCCCTGTATTTATTTTTTTAATAGCCCCCAATCCAGACGCAATTTAGTAACATACCTTCCTTCCTTCCTTCCTTTTCTTTCTTTCATTTTCTCTCTTTCTTTTTCTTTCTTTCCTCTTTTTTCTTTCTTTCCTTTCTTTCTTTCCTTCTCTTCCTACCTTTCTCCTTTTCTTTCTTTCTTTCTTTCTTTCTTTCTTTCTTTCTTTCTTTCTTTCTTTCTTTTCTTTCTTTCTCTTCCTTCCTCTCTTCCTCCCTCCATTTCCCTCCCTTTCTCTCTTTCTCTCTTTTTCTTTTGCCATAAACAATGTTGCCTGGTATCACAACTGAAATTCTACCTTTACCAGGTTTCTAGAAACTAAAGAAAGCAAATTCGAGGACCATTTGCATTGAGAAAGAAGAGAAGAGGAGAAAGGTTTGTTGTTATCTTCACTCATGCCTACCATGCATAGCGATTCTGTAACTATCATCCAAATATCCTTTTGTGAGGTTATCTAATATGTCTCAGGCCACAGAAATTCCAGATTTTGATTGAGGTAATAAGCCCAAATACAGTTATTTTCTTGGGAACTAACTTCTACCCCATAGTATACATGTCTCTCAACAAAATATCAACTTGATTTTCCCCAGGATCTATCAACAAAATGTCTTCAGATCATCATTTACCAGACTGCCAATATGTTTTATAGAATATCTAGGTTAGAAAGACTCTTCAGACTAAATTGTGCAAGACAGAAAGACAGCTATTATGGGGTCCTAAAGCAAACTAGTGATGATGTACTCAGAGACAGATTTCTCATGAAGCTAACAAAGTTTACATTTGTAAATCCTCTTACCTCACCCTGAGAAATTCTATATTAACTTTATATTAATATTTAAATTTTTTTCTAAGAAAAAAAATGTCCCCTAATGTATAGAAGTTTTAGGTCCTAAAATATGAATCCATCAATGGTATTTTAATCTATTATATTGTATTGCATTTTTTAATATAATTTATTGTCAAATTGGCTAACATACAGTATGTACAGCGTGCTCCTGGTTTTGGGGGTAGATTCCCATAGATCATCGCTTACATACAACACCCAGTGCTCATCCCAACAAGAGCCCTCCAATGGAGTACTACCTGGCAATGAGAAAGAATGAAATGTCATTTGAATTTATTCTAGATGAGAAAACCAAGGCAACTTCCAAGTAAATAAATAAAATAACATTGGCTGTGTTAACTTACTACAATAAAGAACACATCCAGAATAGAAGTTTCAACTGGGATCACCACCTGATTAAACGCTTTATGATCCACGGTCATTTACCAAGTCCAATGCATACTTTGTATAGTACAAAAGTAAACTAAATGGGGATCTTCTAGGGTTCAATTAACCTATGAAGCATATACTCCTCTCTAGCATAAATGCCCTTCCTCTATATATCAGTAAGCTAATTTGGACAATATACCAATTACCAAGTAAATCTATTAAATTTCTATATTCAGCCACTGGAAAGGTAATCAAAGAATGGGTTTGAGGCCCTACGGACAAGCTATGTAGCAATCATGGGTGAAAACTCTTATCACTAGACCATGCTAACCCTTTATCTTAAATTGTGTAATACAGTGTTGTTCTAGGTCCCAAGGAATCTGCATTCACTTAGACCATTTAATAGCCCCAGAAATCCCTAACAATTATCATGGTGCATACTTGATAGTTTCTTTGGGAAAGGCAAAAATGAAGATTTATAGTATATACTTATGTTATTGTATGACCATTTCTCTTTCTTACTTGGATTCAACTTCATTAAAGGGTTTCTGGGATTGTGAACTGACTCATTTATGAAAACTGGGCAAGATGTTTTAAGTTTTTGGTATATGAATTCAAGATAAACCTCTGTTTGTTGCCTAGATTTGTCTGTTTTGTTAGCTTTCTGTAATTCTTTACACTTTTATAATCCAACTGGACTTTAATGATTTGTCTACTGCTCTCAGTCTGAAGAAGTCCCTAATCAGCTAATAGTTTTTGCATTTAAATAAAATTGTTTGGCCTCTAATATCCTATGGATACATCATTGCAAATAAGATCAGGGAATCCATTTATATAGTAGAATATACTAGCAACACCTGACTTTCAAAGAAATGCCACCATAATACACTTCAATATTAATATATTCTATAAAAAATGTAGTTTTCAATGTTTTCATGATATCAATACCTCATAAGTCATCTCTGGGGACATTAGATAGTAACTAGGTAGGGGTAGATTGCATATCTTCCATCTATTTGGGCAGTCATAAATAACAATTTTCCTATTTTCTCACATTATCTTAGGCCAAGGAATTTCTGACATATCCTTATTTAGTGAGAGATAACCATGAGTACAAAGCTCAGTCAACCAACAAACTAGAACCATTTGTATTTTAATAGTTGGAATATGAAATCTTCAATCAATGTACTCTTTAAAAAGTCAGCTTTATGAACTAAAGCTTTTTCTTTCTCTTTGGTCAAATGCTCTTAGAATCCATACTTACAAATCTTATTCATAGATTTTTTCCCAATATAAATTAACAAAGCTCTGCAATGCTTTTACTTTTTTTCTCCAAGGTTAACTTTATAATTGGCCCCCTGGGGAATGCTCGATTCTCAGACTCATTATAGATATGGATAAAATGATAAAATTAGAGTTAGTGGAGGTGTGCATGAAAAGATTTGACTGCTCCAGGGGTTTTTATAAAGTCTTCAAGCAAAACAAGAACAGCCTCATGAGAGGTTGGAGAAAAAAGGTTGTTTCTGTTGACAAGGGAAGTGTGGTTAGTGGGTTTTTGGAGTGCTCCAACAATTTAATTACTCGCCAATGCAGACATTTCTGTTTTTATGTTCATATTTCTTCATATACTTAATTATCTAAATTTAACATGAGATAATAAGTTATATAATGAATTATGGCCAAACTTCATCGAGTAAGTACTGTTTCAGACACTATTTTGAGCATGTCATATGTATTAGCTCCTTTACCCTTCATAACACTTTATAAAGAAGTATTATTCCAACAAGAAAGCTGAAGCATAGAAGTGTTAAGTTGCTCAAAATTACAACGATAGCAAATAGCACAGCCAGAATTTAAACCAAAGTAGTATACACCTTATATTTAAATACTATAGGGCTGAGTTCAGCAGGCACTGTAATTCATAAACCCACAGGTTCAAGTTTTAATTTAAGCTTTCAGGTGTATCCCAGAAAGTGTAGCTGATAAGAAATTCTTTAAAAGTAGTCCAGAAATTCTATGACTTATTGTCTTTTACTTGAGCAGAGAATCTGGGGGTTTTTGCTCTCCATTTTCTTTAAGATGTCCAATGTGGAATTTAGGAAATAAAACAAATGAACAAAGGAAAGAAAAGAGAGAGAAAAAAATAAAAAAACAGACTCAACTGTAGAGGACAAACAGATGGTTACCAGAAGGAAAGTGGATGGGAGACTGGGTCAAATAGTGAAAAAGATTAAGAGTACACTTATCTTGATAAGGACTACATAATACATGGAATTCTTGAATCACTATATTGTACACCTGAAAGTAATAACACTGTATGTTACCTACACCGGAATTAAATTAAAAGATGAAAAATTAAAAAAAAAAAAAAGATGTCCAGTGTAGATGAAGAAACCATTTCATCATACATAATCCTTGATTTCTTCACATCTTTTATATTTTTTTCTATGGAAAAGCTTCACTTGGACTTTATTCTAGAGGAAGGTGGTAATTTAGCTAATCTGCCAATAATATGTGTCATAGGCTGCCATGAATCACATATCTTAATTATTCTTTTAAGTGACAGAATTCCAAGCAAGGCCAAATGGCCAATTCTAGACTTCCAAATGAACCTTAACGGCTAGTTGCTTCTATTCATATCAATTTATGCAGATTCAGAGTAATTAATTTTAATAGACATATATTGTTTGTGGCTAATTAAACAGAAAAGTACAGTTAGTGCCTTGCTAAGTCATTGGAAAGTTGAAGAAGGCTTAAAGTTATTATTTATGATACTCAAAACAACCTAGGTACTTTTGAGGACAAAATGAATTCTACAGAGATTCTGAATATACAAGTTGCTGACTTCTGAAAAGTCTCTGCGAATAGATGTATTGGTCCTAAACTTAAACCTTGACCTGAACCTATAATGGGTCCTCTTTAAATAACTAAGTCTTCTGGATTCTAATATGGTGGGTGATGACTATTGTAAAGCTAGGAATCCGCCCAAACAAGGGCATTAACAGATACTGAGTAGTTAGAAAATGGGACATGACAAACACTCCAGGAAGAAAAAAGGATCATATGCTGATCTATTTCTAAACATTCTAAAGAGACATTTTATAATAATGATCTTCAGTTAATAGATTCAAAAGAAAAACCTAAACAAAATAGTAACATAAACATATACTTTTTAATGGAATGCATATGTAGTATAACAAGCAATAAAAGCTAGCACCATGTTTAAATAGGAATACTAGAAGAAGTTCCATTCAATTCAGAATCTAGATGGGTTTTTCAGCCATCATTATTATTCAAATGCCATGTAAGTCCCAGCCAATATAATCAGACAAGACAATACGCTGAAAGACATAAAACGTAGAAAGGAAGGAAGAGTTTTACTGATTATTGCTTGCCAACCATTTTTGACAACTGGAAAATCCAGAAGAATAAATTCAAACCATATAGAAATAAATAAATATATAGAGAGACAGACTACTAGAGGAAATTGAATGGTTAAAAAATAATACTTTCCAAAGAGAGGATGATGACAGCCAAGTGGGAGGATCCTAGTCTCCCTCTGCCCCATGAATACAAGTAGATAACTATCAAATCATCCTAAATACCCCAGAAATTGACCTGAATGTTGGCTGAAGAAAGTCAACTAAAAAGAAAGAAGAAACCACACTGAAGAAGGTAGGCAGTGCAGAGACACAGTTTGGGAGAAAAACAAATGGTGGCCACTGAAGTGGAGAGGGAGCTGCAGTCTCAGAGAAGGGGTAGAGACAGACTAGCACACAGGAGAACACATGAAGAAAATAATCCCCCACAGCAAGTGCTTGGAAAGCAAGAAGGGCTGAATTTCATGTGTTCTGGCATCCAGTGGGGCTTAGTCTGGAGTTCTAAAGATCAATGTGCTTGGCTTCAGGACAGCCTGGAGACATTAGGGCTGCTTTCAGAGAGAAGTCAGGGTAAACGATCTGCAGACATACAGCATGGCAACAGTAGTCTGATGACTGCCTGGTGAACACAATGGAAAACTTATTTGGTCATCTTGGAGCATGTCCCAGAGAGGCAGTGTTCATGGAGAGACTGCTCAGGAACAAAGGAATTGGCAGACACCATTTTCCTCCCCTGCTCCTCAGCATAAACACAGAGCCACCTGAGGGAACCAGCATAGTACCTACACTTGCTACTTAACTTGCTTAGACCAAGCCTTGCAGGCCCACACTCCAATAGAACCATCCTTCCCAGTCATGCTTGTCTGAATCCCAACATGGCAGACGCTCTTCCTCAGAAGACCAGTCCAAACCCCTGCCTGCACTGAGTCTCCCCACGCTGGAGTTTTGCAAAGCCTCAGTTCTGGTGACAGAGAAGACAGGTCTCACTTCACAAGCAGACCAGAACATACCTAGCTAAAGAAGTGATCAATGAAACTAGGACCTGGTTCTTTGAAAAAAAATGAATAAAATTCATACACATCAAGAAAAAAAAAAGATTCATATAAATAAAATTACCGATGAAAGAGGAAAAATAATAATCAACACCACAGGAATACAATTATAAGAAAATATTATGAAAAAATATATGCCAACAAATTGGACAAACTAGAAGAAATGGATAAATTACTAGAAACATACACTACCAAAACTAAAACATGAATAGAAAATTTGAACAAATAACCAGCAAAGAAATGGACTCAGATCAGAAAACTTCCAACAAACAAAAATCTAAGACTAGATGGTTTCACAGGCAAATTCTAGCAAACATTTAAAGAAGAGTTAATATCTATTCTTCTCAAACTATTCAAAAAAAAATAGAAAAAGAAGGAAAATTTCCAAATCCATTCTATGAGGCCAGGATTACCCTGATACGAAAACCAGACAAAGACACCACACACACACACACACACACACACACACACACACACGAACTACAGGCCAGTATCTCTGATGAGCATAGATGCAAAGATCATCATATAATATTAGCAAGCCAAATCCAACAATACATTAAAAGATCATTCACCACAATCAAGTGGAATTTATTCTTTGGTTGCAAGGGTGGTTCAATATTTGCAAATCAGTCAACATAATATATCACATCAATAAGAGAAAGGATAAGAATCATGTGATCATTTCAATGCATGCAGAAAAAGCATTTGACAAAGTACAACATCTATTCATGATAAAAACCCTCAACAAAGTAGGTTGAGAGGGAACATACCTCAACATAATAGGGGTCATATATTAAAAATCCACAGCTCAAATCATCTTTAATAGAAAAACCTGAGACCTTTTCCCCTAAAGTCAGGAACAAGACAAGAATGTCCACTATCACCACTTTTATTCAACATAGTACTGGAAGCCCTAGACACAGTAATCATACAACGTTAACCAATTTGGTGAGACAGAAGTAATAATTTGACTATTTGCAGATGACATAATACTATATACAGAAAACTTGAAAGACGCCACCAGAAAAATGCTGGAACTGATGAACAAATTCAGTAAAGTCTCAGGATACAAAATCAATGTACAGAAATCTGTTACATTTCTACACACCAAGAATGAAGAAGCAGAAATAGAAATTAAGAAAGCACTCCCATTATAGATGCACCAAAGAATAATACTTAGGGATGAGCCTAACTGACTAAAGAGGTGAAAGACCTGTACTCTGACAACTATAAAACATTTACGAAAGAAACTGAAAACAAAGAAATGAAAAGACATTTCATGTCATGGATTGTAAGAACAAATATTTCTAAAAATGTCTACACCACCTAAAGCAATCTCCCTATTCAGTGCAATCCCTATCAAAACACCAAAATCACTTTTTATAGAAAAAAATCTTAAAATTTATAGGGAACCACAAAATATCCTGAATAGCCAAAGCAAACTTGAAAAAGAAAAGCAAAGCTAGAGGTATCACAATACTAAACTTCAAATTATATTACAAAGCTGTAGTAATCAAACAGTATTGTACTGGCACAAAATCAGGCACATAGATCAATAGAACTGAACAGAGAACCTAGAAATAAACTCATAATTATATGGTCAATTAATTTTCAACAAATCAGGAAAGACTATCCAATGAGAAAAAGACAGTCTCTTCAACAAATGGTGTTGGGTAAACTGGACAGCTACATGCAAAAGAAGAAAACTGGACCATTATCTTTCACCATACACAAAGATAGAAACTCAAAATAGATGAAAGATCTAAATGTGAGACCTGAAACCATAAATTTCCTAGAAGAAAACACAGGCAGTAACTTCTTTTACATCAGCCACAGCAACTTTTTTCTAGATAGGTTCCCTGAAGGAAGTGAATTAAAAGCAAAAATAAACTTGGGACTACATCAAAATAAAAGGTTTCTTCACAACAAAGGAAACAATTAACAAAACTAAAAAGCAACCTATGGAATGGGAGAAGATATTCTCAAATGACCTATCTGATAAAGAGTTATTATCCAAAATATATAAAGAACTTATATAACTCAAAACCAAAAAAAACAAATAATCCAATTTTTAAAAACGGGCAGAAGACATGCACAAACAATTCTCCGAAGATGACATACAGAGAGTCAACATTTTAAAAGATTCTCATCATTACTCATCATCAGAGAAATGCAAATCAAAACTACAATGTGATATCACTTAATGCTTGTCAGAATGGCTAAAGTCATAAACATAAGAAACAATAGATATTGGCAAGGATGTGGATAAAAAGGGGCCCTCATGCACTGTCGGTGGGAATGCAAACTGGTGCAGTCACTTCGAGACATAGTATGGAGATTCCTTAAAAGATTAAAAATAGAACTTCCTATGATCCAGCAATCACACTACTGGGCATTTACCCAAAGAATAGAGAAACAGTAATTCAAAAGGATACATGCATCCCTATGTTTATAGCAGCATCATTTACAATAGCTAAGATATGAAAGCAGCCCAAGTGTCCAACAATTGATGAATGGATAATATATACAATGAAATAAGATTAGGCCATAAAAAAGAATGAAATCTTGCTATTTGTAATGACATTGATGGAACTAGAGAGTATAATACTAACCAAAATAAGTCAGTAGAGAAAGGCAAATACCATACGATTTCACCCATATGTAGAATTTAAAAAAACAAGCAAATGAACAAAGAAAGAGAGAGAGAGACAGAGAGAGACAGAGACACAGAGAGACAGAGAGAGAGAGAGAGAAACCAAGAAACAGACTTTTAACTATAGATGACAAACTTGTTTATCACAGGGGAGAAGAGTGGGTAGATGGGTGAAATAGGTGAAGTGAACTAGGGAGGATATTTGTCATGATGAGCACTGCATGATGTTTGGAATTGTTGAATCACTATGTCATATTCCTAAAACTAGTATTACACTCTATGATACTGGAATTAAGATAGAAACTTAAAAAAATAATACTATCCAAGAATCAGTAACCTTATATAGAAACAACCATCAATCAGAAGATAAAAAAGCCTTTCATTTATAATAATAAAACAAAACATGTTAAGATACATAAGAGAAATGTAACCAGAATTATAGAATGTCTACATAAAATAATTTTATAAAATCTTTAAAAACTCCTTAGACTATAACAAAGACATAAAGAAGTCAAGTTTATATATAGGAAGATTCAAATAACAAAATGTCAAATCTCTCTTTGTTAATCAATACATCTAATGTACTCTCAGTCAAAGTGACAGAGGAGTTTTTGACCAGAAAACTGTTTCTAAATTTTATAGGAAAAATAGAATCAGTATACAGTTACTGTTTCATGGTAGAGCATCCATGAAAGTAATAAGGCAAAATTTATAAAAAAGATCAAGCACATATATCATTTGATCCAAAATTATTCCTTGGTATTAAATGGATATATACATATCCATTAACACACACACACATGCTGGATATATACATTATAGGTGTGTATCTGTATCTATAATTGGAGATCTACCTATATCTATCTATGTATCTAGTATCTAGCTAGCTAGCAGCACTAACTAGCTAGATAGCTACACACAGTCATAAGTTAGTCACTCACATCAAGAACTTCCAAAAATATTTTGAGGACTTGAGGAAATGAAAAAACTGAGTAAATAGGTAATTGATAGGAAGACTTAAAAATAAAGATGACTAAGAAGAGATACTAATATTTAATCTTTTAATTAAAGTGATTTAAGGGAGGCTGGAGTGACTTGGTTGGTTAAGCATCCAACTCTTGGTTTCAGCTCAGGTCATGATCTCACAGTTTCGAGAGTTCGAGCCCCATTTGCACTCTGCACTGACAGCTGGGGAGCCATCTTGGGATTCTCTGTCTCCCTCCCTCTCTGCCATCCCCCTGCCCACTCTCTATGTCTCTCTCAAAATAAATAAACATTTAAAAATATTTAAAAATAAAGTGATTTAAGTGATATTTAATATAACTTGTCAGAAAACAATAAAAAATTATGGACGATTTCATAAGAACGATTCTTAAACCTACCATCCAGTTTTAATAAATCCGTGTTATTTCACATAGGAAGTCTGTTCTTTTCAGTACTTGTGGCCTTCTATTTAATACATCATACATAGCTATCATTTTACCAGTTTTACTATTAAAATATTATGTTTGTATATACCTGGGAGTGAAATAGCTTTAAGAAAGACTGACTTAACAAAACTTTAGTAGATACTGGCACCAACATTACCTAAATATGTGATTTCACACATATTTTTCTCTGTGCCTCTGTTTCATCTCCTGTCTGAGGGTAACAGTACTTACCTTATGAAGCACGTATGAGGATTTAATTAGACAATATACGTAAAGTATTAAAAACAATGTTTGGAATACTATAAATGCATATTAGTCATTGAATACCATTACTGCCTTCTATAAGATTGTTCAATCATTCTTTATATAAGGTACTATGGATTTGCAAATAATGAGCTACAGAATAAAAAATTGCCATGTTATCTCCTATTATAATCAAGTCATTTTCAAATAGGCAGGCCTTTATAACATCTTGGTTTCTAATTTCTCTGTCTAGCAATGCAACACTATTTTTCAAATAACAATAGTCCATGGATGTATCTTGACTGGCTCTAGAAGTCACGTATTGTACTAGGTCCTCTTTGATCATTTTCTCAGGCAGTGCTGATTTATTTCAGAGATCTATTTGTCGCCACTTGGTACTTCAGCCAATTATGCTTAAGAACACAGCTTTACTCTTCACCAAATCAAGTACAGTAAAACTGGGATGGCAAGTAACTTGTTCTGCGAGTGTTCCTCAAGACGAGCAAGCATTTCTAATAAACTATAATTTGATCAACGAGCAATGTCTTGCAGTACAAGTAGTACATGATGCCAAACATCACATGATCACAACTGAGCCAATGGTTCTTGAAATTAACTTTGATATCCAAGTGCTTTGGATTACAAGCATGTTTCCAGAACAAATTATGCTCACAAACTAAGGTTTTATTTGTATTTCCATTCTGTTATGACCCCTTCAGGCTGCACTAGTTTCCTTTATCTTATCATTAGGTTTAATTATATTATATGAATTTTATGGACTCATGAAATAACATTTTCGAATGTGGCTACATATTAAAAATAGAAAAAATAGGTCATGATATAGTGAGAGTACTAATTATTTAAATTTTATTTTATTTTTAAGGCACCTACTAGTGTAATTGTGTTTTGCCATCTCCTATTAAAGATTCTGGGATAAATAAGTACATTTCCTTTTTCAGAGAGTCTCACAGTTCCCTCAAAATCACATGAGCACTCAAGCAAGGGACTAATTTCTGAGTCGTCTGGTATTTTTGAAATAATGTATTCCTCCTCTAACATCTTAAAAAATCTGGTCTATTAAAATGAATAATGCACAACCATATGAACAGAAAATATATTTTCCAATCTATTAACCTCTTTCAGAATATTGTTAAAGTGGACAATTATTAATTTCTAGTTTTCTTAATTACATTCAGACTAGTAATCATACGATTAAGAGAAAGTGAGGCAGTGAGCCTGCATGGATTGTAAAAGAAAGGTAGATGAAAGATATGGGTGTTCCAGACAAGACACATGGCAACAATGAGTGATGGGACTTGTGAAAGACAAACTGATGTCCATATTCAAATAAAAATAGGCAAAAACCTACCAGAGAAAACTCTACAGGACACATTTAACATTCCATGAAACCTCATGCTAAGTTTTGATCCAGGTCCATTTGATGTTGAAGTCTATCTTTCTTAAATTGTATTAAGGTCTTTAATTATAGTCCCCTGCTAAATGTGAACTTTAGTGGTCCTGAATGTTTCCAAAATCTTCACCAGCCACACATTCTATAGCCTTTTCTTGGAATGGGCTTCTCAGATGCTAATGACATCCATAATGACATCTTTAATTCTTGTTCACTTCATTAATAAATGCTGATTTTTAATTCTATATTATTCAGGTTCCTTCCTGTAAGTGCTATATTAAGATTGTAGTAACATATTTTTTAAAAGGTCTGTTGTGCAGTTTCCATATCGCCTGAGTACATGACAAGCAAAGGTTGGACCTAAGTATTTCTATGCTTCATGCTCCTTTTAGTACTTTCTTAGCCACAATGCTATATCACTTATGTTTCATGCACTGAAGAAATAAGAAAAGTTGGAAATGTATAGGTTATATTCTAGGAGAGTCTATTTTAACAGAAAAAGAAGTGGAACCTTGATCACTTTCCAAGGTTACTTTAAATATTACACAATAAGTGAATATATGAATGAATAAATGAATCCAAACTCAGTTCCTGCTTCACTATGTAAGACTTGTATATCACTGTGTCATTTTATCAGACTATATAACTTCTCCTTCTAGTATAGAAGATTAAAATAAAGTTGCCTAAAACTATTAAAATGAATTTTAAAATAAATAAGTTATTTTGTGAAGAAAATATGTGATTATTGTTCTGTGTGTGTGTGAAAATCTGATTTGGAAGATAAACTATGATACTCTTTTTTTTCTTTTTATCTCCTTTATCTATGTCAGTATCAATAAAATGTAATCCAATACAGCCAATCTTACTAGGAGATTGGAGTTATGAGGTATCATATGTTATTATCTGGGTAAATAAAGTCTGTCTCTTTAGAGTGTAAAATTTCAGAGTGCTTTGGAGATCTGCAGGTTTTAATGTAACTTCCAGTAAGTCTCTTTGTTTAAGAGAAAAAAAAAATTGATTTTCCAATATATGTCAACTATCCTGTTCAGAGTTACACCACCAGTTGAAAAGGACAGTAGCTGTGAAAAGCCAAAAAGAATGCGGTTGTGAGAGAACAGAATTTATTTTACCTTGGAAACTCATTTATGTAGAATAAATGGTATAAAAAAAAACAGACCTTTGTCAGAAAGTTCTAAATAGGGATAAAAGGGATGAAAGTATAAAAAGCCAAACTTTGCTTGTCAAAGACTAGGAACTAGTTATCAAATATATTTTGTCCAAGTTGGTTAAATGGAAACGAAACACAACATAACCTTGTTCTTTAGTGAATTAAAATTTTGTATTTCTTTCTCATTAGCAGAAGAATAAAAGTACTTATAAGACTTCCACTTAACAATTATGTTAACTTTTCTACTTAATTCTTCAACTGCTTTTCTGAGTAAATTGACTGTTCCCTTGTCTAGGCAGTGAAGTGGGTATGAGCACTGACTTTAGGATCGGTAGAACTTCGTTTGAATCCTTGCTCTGTTATTTCTAGATGTATGACAAGTTAAGTTATCTGAGCTCTCTATGCCTCAATAATATAGTCACAATAATAGTCCCTATCTCAAACAACTGCTTTTAAAATACAAAGAGATATTAATGAAAAACACTTATTTAGCAGAGTACCTGGCAAATAGTAAGTGTAGTAGCATTCAGTATTTGTCATCAAGGATAAATATGATGGTGATGGTTACAGTGTACACACATACACACACATATATGGATGTCATAAAAGTCACAAAACATTAGAGTGTAAGAATGTGTCTCCATATTGTGTGTGTGTGTGTGTGTGTGTGTGTGTGTGTGTGTGTGTTTATGTTTGTCTGTGTGAGTGATACCAAATATTTGGTGCCTGGCATCAACATAGTCATTTTCAATTACATGGTGCTTTAAAGTGCCTTTTGTCAAGGAGGAGCAGCACAGCTGAAATGTACCAAATATTAGAAAACAATAACTTTAATTACTGAGCACTTACTTTGTGTTAAGTAATCTTTAAGATGCTTAAAATCTTAAATTATTTCATTCTCTCAATAAATGAATAAAATAAGTTATTTTTGTTATATCTGTTCACAAGTACAAAAACTGAGACACTGGACAGTTTTAAAATGTGCACAAAGTCACACAATCAATAGGTAGAGTGCAGAGATTACAATTTATGCTTAATGGCTTCAAGCCTCTATGTTTTTTCCCCCAAATTTTTATTTAAATTCTAGTTAGTTAACACACAGTATAATATTCATTTTAGTAGAATTTAGTGATTCATCACTTACATATAACACCCAGAGCTCAATACAAGTGCCCTCCTTAATACCCATCACCCATTTAGCTCATCCCCCCACCCGACCTCTCCTCCAACAGTCCTTGGTTTGTTCTCTACCATTGAGTCTCTTATCGTTTGCTTCCCTCTCCCTTTTATTCCCCTTCCTTTAAGTCCACCTATTTTGTTTCTTAAATCCACATATGAGTGAAATCCAACGGTATCTGTCTTTCTCTGACTGACATTTCACTTAGCACCCATCCTCTCTAGCTGCATCCATATCATTGCAAATGGCAAGATTTCATTCTTCTTCCAGCCTCTATGTTCTTAAACATTATTCTTTATTGCTTTGGATGGAGCAATTTTAAATTTTAACCCTTGAGAATTACAATATCAGTAAGAATAATAAACACTCTATCTCTCTAATTTTCAGCAAATGAGATTTTATCTGCACTCTTTTTACAAAGGGGCATATAAAAATTGAAGATTGTGTATCTCCAAGTTGGTGCATTTGAAAAGGATTAGTAAATATTGTTAAAGAAACGTTGTGGCTGCTCTTGATTTCCCTTTCAAAAAGCATTCAGGAATCTAAATTGAATAATAATTTCAGGACATAAAAAGGGACAATCAAGTTTTCTGGCTTTCATCTCATGTGGCTGCCCAAGAGACCTGGTTCGACCACATAGGCTCAACCACAAGCAATGGAAACTAAATTCATATTAAGGATAAAATAATAGTTTCTAAATAACTTTTGATCATCTGTACGGCTTATAGAAATGATAAGAGAATTCCTAGAGGGATTTCCAAGGCTCGAATTCTGATGATAAAGCTGAGCTGAGGATCATGATCTGGACACTTCAGGGCTGTCGGTGTTTCTGTGAAAAATTAAATTATTCATCTAAATTTTTCATGACTCATCTCCCGTAACTACTGACATTTCAAGAAAACAGTATTAAGTCAATGTGATTTTCACTGTTGTACACATTACACAAGAATTTAAGAGTTTTAAAGCATTTTTATTTAAAAAATGGCTTCCTACATTTAGTAATGTTTTAGTTAACAAAGCTACAAATAGTTCATCTAATTTTCAGTGAGTATTGTTCACTTAGGGTAATAGAAAAAAACTTAAGACATCTGTTACATGGCAAACTATCCATTGACCGCTGATTATTGTTCTGAACTTGTGAAATGTTTAGGGTACTTGTAAAGAGCTCTTTGGTTTTCTGAACACTTTATACAAACAAAGACTGACCTGAATTATTTAGGTCAGAGTGGTCCAATAGGAACAGGTGCAGTCTAAACATCAAGACAATAACGTACTAGTTTTATCACCGAAACTCCACAATATCAGGCAGGCTACTGTTGGACTATAGTTGGTTTTTTTGCTTGCTTTTCATCTGCATATATAAAAGATTATGTTATATAATTTTTAGGTTGAAAAATGAAATAATAAAGGCAGCCCCCAACTTCCAAGAGGGATTTTTAGCTAGCGTAGGATCAGCACTCCCACAAAAAGCACTAGAAAAATGTAGTTAAAACACAGAAATCAACTAGCTTAAGGCAATAGAGAGCTGCAAAGGCAACGGGACCCCAAAGAGGTAAGACTCCAGAGAAGGGAGAACCTCAGTGGGGTGCTCTTTGATAGACTTTAACTTGCATGCATGTGGCAATTCTGGGACTGTATTAGTAAATACTGTTAAAGAAATGTTGTGGCAAGCTGCTCTTCATTTTCCCTTTCAAAAAAGTATTCAGAAATCTACAACTGAGCAATAATTTCAGAACTGTAAAGACGGACAATTGTGTCTTCTGGCTTTTTCTCAAATGGCTGCCTAAATGACCCATTTCTACCACAAAGATCCAAACCCAAGCAAGGCAGAATAAAAGCCCCAAAACCTGTAAAAGGACACTGACATAGATGCATTTAGGGTTGGTAATCAGCCAACCTTGTGAGAGAGAGAGAGAGAATCCTGGATTACCCCAGGTGGGCCCAATTTTATTGCTTGAGTCTTTCAAAGCAGAAACATTTCTGGATAGGGTCAAAAGGGAAGTTAATATAGAAGTGTTACAGAGATGCTATGATGCTGATTCTGAAGATGGAGGAAGGCGGCAACAATTTAAGTGATTCAAGTAGCCTCCAGAAGATGGAAAAGTCTAGGAAACTAACTCTCTCCTCTGACTCCCAGAAGAGATGATAGCCCTGCCAGCACTTTGATGTTAGCCCAGTGAGACTTGTGTCAGATTTCTATGCTCTGGAATTGTAAGATAATAAATTGGTGTTGTTTTAGGCCGCAACACTTGTGGTAATTTGTTTATAGCCACAATAGAAAACTGAGTAACAAATAAACCTGCAGAAATTTTGGCAGAGACTGGGGCTGTCTCAAGCTTATGTTTGCTTTTGGGTCACAAGCTGGAGGACGTTGGATACCAAATATTTAATTAAAAAAAAAATCTGTATAGCAGAGTTTATCAGCACTCTGGTGAGGTACAGATAATAGATAAGTGCTTTAGTTGATCCCAACAGACAGAGCGAAGCCATGCTAGGTTCAAGCACTGATAGCCAGGCTTGGAACTATGCAGTCCCTATTTGCACTGGGAGGAACTGATGGCCCGCAACCTCTCCTCTCTTTTGGACTTCAATTACATGAATGGTAGATATTTTGACCTTATCCCAGAGGTGTCTACTGTTTTTTTCTGTATTTTAAGTTACCATTGTTTCTGGTACTTCGTGTAGGATTAGCCATTACTTTGTCTTCCACCCCTACAATCCTGCCTTTGGTTTTTTCACTTCTGCTGTGTCTACCTAAAGAGATACTAATTTCAGATATTGTACTTTACATTCTAAAGTTTAATATGATTATTTTGTGTATTTCAATTATCTGGTGAGATGCTCCATATTCTCATCCATTTTGTTCATTTTATCTTCTATTTTAACAACATAATATTAATAATTATTTTAAATGACTTGTTAGTTACCTCCTTTATCTGGCTTACAATGTTTGTATTAACTGTGTTTTTTAATCTCTAGATTCCTGGACATGTGGTTTTTGCCTTCTGGCCTGTTTATTAAAGAAATGAGACTGTAGATGATGTCTTCTTCCTTCAGGAAGGTAAGGAGGCTTTATTCTTTCTTGTGCCAGAAAAAGAGAGAAAGACATATAGGGAGGAATACAAAGCACCAAAAGGAAAAATATAATGAATTCTGGGCAAATATTCAATGTATTAAAACAATAAGAGTAATGGATAATAGTAAAAAATATAATTTTAAAGATATCTAAAGTGCATAAAATAATAATGTAAAAGATAAGAAGAAAATAAATGGAGTTAAAATATTATTAAGTTTCCCGTGTTATCAGGGAAGTAATAACAGTAATGTTTTGTAATAAACTGAAATATGTCAAGGTTATATGTAGCAATCTCTAGAATACCTACTAAAAGAACAAAAAAACTTTAACAAATTTATAGGAAGAAATCAATACTGGGGCAGACAAGAACAGAGGAAAAAAGAAACACAAGGTGATTCGTACAGAAAATAAGTAGTGAGGTAGAAGATGCAAAACAAGTTATTTAAAAAATTTCATTAAATATAAGTAACTGAATATTCTAACAGAAAGACTAAATTTTTCAGACTTGATGAAATATGGAAATGGAAGTATGTGGGCGTGTCTATACTCCAAACTGGTGGGTATGTCAATTTCTTTAATTATCTATAGGTATATGTGACCTTATATCAAATGTCATTATTATAGTTTGCAGAGGAAATTCATAAATATACACATGCATATACCCACATTTAAATTATGTGTTTTTTGTGATTACTATTTAATTAGCTGTTTACACTGTTATATCTTAAAAATGGAAGCCTGTATAATAAAAAAATGAGACATGCTTGACCAACTAAAACTAGACATACTTTATAAAATAATTAATACTTGTAGAGGTATAGTAATTACATATTCATAGAGAATAGTGGTGTGCTACGGCTTAACAATTCTATTTTATTTCAATTTATCATGAATTTATTGATATTCACTTAATATCAGTGTTCTACTGGCAATCATGGAAATGGAATGGAATTTGTTCTATCACATACAATAGCTACTAGCCACATATGGCTATTGAGAACTTGAAATTGGAGAATGTAATGTAACTAAGGAATTTAATTTTGATTCATTGAAATTGAAATTGAATTAGCCATGTGTGGCTAGTAGCTACTATATAGTATGACTCTAACATGTGTCATGAAATCTTACAAAGCCAGGCAGATAAAGAAATTAAAAAAATAAATCCTTTATCTTCAAGACGATTTCATCCTTGTAGGAAAAAAAAGTCATTAAAATATTCACAAAATAGTATTATAGAAACATTAATAGACATATAAAACATGTAAGTCAGGTAATACTAGCAAGATAATCTTCAATTTAAATGGAGGGGTGGATATTGTCCAGTTTAATAACTGAGAGTTTATCAGAAGTACAATTAGAAAGCATCACATAAAAAGACATCTTAATAAGTAGAACTTTCATCCATAGATTTGTTCAAGCCATGAAATTAGGCATTTTATTTTTAATTTTTTAACTGAAGTGTAGTTGACTCATAATGTTACATTAGTTTCAGGCATACAACATAGTGATCCAACAAGTCTATACACGTTATGCTACGTTTACCACAGGTACAGCTACCATCTGTCACCATACAATGCTACTACAGTCTCACTGAGTATACTCCCCCTGCTGTGACTTTTATCCCCATGACTTATTAATTCCATTCTGGAAGCATCTATCTCCCCAAATTAGGCATTTTTAAATCCTCTGTACCGCCCCCCACCTCTGTATCTAATTCGTCAATACACCCTATCAACTCTACCTCTAAAATAAACCTGGAAAATGTACATTTGTCATATCCACTACTTTTACCTTAGACCACACAAGCATCACTTAATGCTTGGCATCCTTCTATAACCTCCTATCTAGTTTCTTCACTTCCCTTCTCTCCACCTGGAAATAATTTTTCAACACAAGTACTAAGGTTAAGCATCTAAACATAGGAATTAGATCATGGTCCCTCCCTACTTCAAATAATTCAGTGGATTCCCAATTACACTTAGAATTATTAAAATCAAACAGATAGGGGCGCCTTGGTGGCTCCATCGGTTAAGCGTCGGACTTCGGCTCAGGTCATGATCTCATGGTTCGTGAAATAAGTAAAACATTAAAAAATAAAAAAAGATAAAAATACAAATTAAACGAAAAAGTCTTTTTCCCTTTCTTACAAAATGACATAAAACAAATTTACCTAAGGCACTGTGTTTGTATATAATTATTTTTTTGTCTTTAGCCTTTAATATCCTGTAAGAACATTGCTTTCCAAAGTTACTTTGGTCAGCTTCTTTCTTTCTATGATTCTTCAAGGCATTTATCTGATTTATTTGAAATACATTTATATTCATTTGTCAGTCTTCACCCAACCTTGGGCACTCTCACATTCTGGTTGATTTAAAGAAATATATGTATCAATTACACTCTAATCTTTATACTGGTGTAAATATACATGCCATTGGACAAATGTATAGAGTCATGCATCCATGAACACTGGCATCCACCACTATAGTTATAGAACTTTATAGAACATGTGGTTCACAACAAAACTTCTCACACTGACTCTTCATAGTCAATCTCTGCCCCTACTTCTCAACCCTGATCACCAATCTTTTTATTCATCCCTTTAGTTTTACTTTTTCCAAAATGTCATATAAATAAAATCATACAACACATAACGTTTGAGGTCCGGGTTCTTTCAAGCAAGCTGTATTTAATGTTCTTCCAGGTTGTTGTGTGAATCAACAGTTTTTTTTCTTGGTACTATAGATTAGTATTCTACTCTAAAGTTGTACAATTGTTTATCCATTAACTGGTTGAAGGACATCCGTGTTCTTCCCAGTTTCTAATGATTAAGAATAAAGATGATACAAACAATTGTGTCATTGTCTTTGGATAAACATCCATTTCCATTTCCCATGTAAAAGATCCCTAGTAGACATGAAATTTCTGTGTCAAATTGCAGTTGTATGTTTAGCTTTCTAAAAAATTGCCAAACTGATTTCAAATATTTTCCTATATATTTGTACAAGCTGTTCCATTATGCTTTCCTACCAGATATACGAGTATTGGGTTATACAAGAATAAACTGGTCATTATAATTAATTTGAATTTTATTTTAACTGAAATAGAAAGGCACCAAAGCTGTGAAGTACAAGAGTAATATCACAGGACTTACATTTTAAAAAAAATCACTCTGGTTTCTATATTGTCAGGAAAAATGAGAGTAGTTCGTAAACTTTCACAATAGTACAGTTGAGAGGTAAAGTCATACACATAAACCCAGGGAAACACAGCCCCTGTTTCACTTAAATTCCCATGCACATACTCCATCTTGTTTCAAAAATGATTTATGGGGCCACAAATAATTTAAAAATAATACATATAACTCAATATTATTCATATTTTTACAAATACACTTAATCATTTACTATCTATTTGGTATTATACTGCATTTAGGGATTATTATGGTAATAATGGAGACTATAGAGAATAGAGTTATGTTTTTTTTTTAATTTTTTTTAACGTTTATTTATTTTTGAGACAGAAAGAGACAGAGCATGAATGGGGGAGGGTCAGAGAGAGAGGGAGACAAAGAATCTGAAACAGGCTCCAGGCTCTGAGCAGTCAGCACAGAGCCCGACGCGGGGCTTGAACTCACATACCACGAGATCGTGACCTGAGCCGAAGTCGGACGCTTAACCTACTGAGCCACCCAGGCGTCCCTAGAGTTATGTTTTTAAACTATAATATTAATGCTATATAAATGTATGAAATTAAATATATATTTTTTCAGTCATATTCCTTCAATTAAATCATAATAATATTTTCCTATATATTTGTACAAGATACTTATCTAAACTATATTGTAATAATTATTATTGTTTTATATACTTGGAGAAACTTTCAATATTGATGAAACATTTGGTCCTAGAAGCTATCTACCACAGAGTTAAAACTAAGCAGAATTTTAAAACATTTTCTTTCCAAAGAATATTGGCAAGCTTATTAAATAACAGTCATCAGCATGCTTTCCATTTGATATTCTATTTATAGTTTTCTATTTTATGTATTCCATAAAATAAATGGTGACTATTAGATGCATGCATAATATATTTGAAGAGGAAGAACAATTAATTTAATTAATTAATTTCAGTACCTGATTCATCTGTAGAAATTTAACTTCACTTTTTTTTTCCAGAAAGATAGGTCACTCATTGTTTTGAGTTTATGGCTGTTTACCAACATCATGGCCTTGTGATTTTGAGTCTTTCAACTGTGTATGTTTATTCTGAAAGAACATCATACATAAGTTATGTTTAAGCAGGTAAATCAGAGAAGCTTCAAAACCAAAAATAATAGACTGACAAACATTTATTCACCTAGTTCTCTATTCTAATTGGTTTCAACAATCCCCTTCTTATTTTATATCTTTGTGTTAGTATTTCTTCTTGTTTAAAGTAATTTTTATTGTTATATTATCCAACTGTGTGTGTTATAAAATTTATTATAATTACACTGTGATGTTTGGATAGAGTGGAGTGAAAAAATGAAGAAAAATTAGTGTAAGTATTTCTGTAGAAACAGAATTTTTATTTGGATGAGTTAGGACAATAGCCCAACTTCCTTTACTCATTCTGTCTTCAATTAGTATTCCTTAAATCGGCCTATGGGATTTGAGGTATCTGGAAAAAGAAAAATAATAAATTAAATATATTTAAATATGATTTAGATAAAAATTCCAGTCATATAAAGATGATTTGAATATTTCTAATTAAAATTGATATTATATTTATATTACAAAAATACAAAAATAGAAAAAATCAGCAAATAACATTTAATAATGATATTACCAAACAATCTTTATAATCATTGAGCTTCTGTGTACTAAGACACAAATACAATCTTGAGAATGACTGACTGGCAAGTTATGTTTCCTGTGTCCTCCAACCATGAATCTGTCATGTTTATTCTTGTTCAAAAGGGGTGACAGCAGATGAGAAGAAATTGAATGGCCTTTTAAAAAAATAAAATACACATGACAGATGCCATATGGCTTCCACCCCCCCCCCATAACTCTGTTGAATACATTTAGAAAAGAATTTCAAAAAAAGGACTAAAGTGAAAAATTATTTTAGAAATGACCTTGCATTTCAAAACAAATATACAACAAATGTCATTTAGCATTTAGCAATGTGATATAATCCTAAGCAATAATTATAAACTAGCTATTAGGTAATGATATGAGAAGTAGAATAACACAACTTTTTATTAAGAAGTTAAATGTGTCAAAAAGTAAAGAGACAGGCATAATGAACTATAGTATGCCCATTACCCAAATTAAACATTTTTCAACTATGAACAATCATAAGCTTGCACATCTTCCTCTAAATCTGAATTATTTTGAGGCAAGTCCAAGAAATTATACTTTTACACTACCATCATAAAATATTAATATTATTTTAAAAGTGTAACAGTGTATAAATTATCATAAAATAATAAAACATATTTAATATTATTTAATATGCTATCAAATAGAAGAAAAGTGAAGAGTTTCAATTCATTTTATAAAGTTGATATTATTCTGAAACTAGAGCCATAATAAAAGAGTAAATAAAAATGATAGTGTAATATTCCTCATAAACATTGGAACAATAATCCTTAACAAAATGTACAAAAATACATAATTACAATAAATAAACCTATATATATATATATATATGATAATAGGAATTTTTTTTTCCTTTTGAATATATAGCCTTTTATTTCCTTTGCTTGTTTCATTTTGCTGGCGAGAACTACCACCAATTTATTGAAAAAAAATGATGAGAGCAGAATAAATTGGTGGTAGTTTTCACCAACAAAATGAAGCAAGGGAAGGAAATAAAAGACATATATACTAAAAGGAAAAAAATAATAAAACTGTTCCTATTATCATATGACATGTTTGTATATGTAGGAAATCATAAAGAATCTACCAAAAAATAAAATAAAATTCTGTAACTAATAGTTAATTTAGGAAGGTCACAGGACACAAGATAAAGACACACAAATCAGTTACATTCTATTTGTTAGAAATGAGCCTATAATCACTAAAACATAAAATAATACAAATAGGTCCCCCCAATTTAAGTACCTGTACAAACCTAAAATATTATATATAAACGCCATTATGTAGAATATTACAAAACTCTAAAGAAAGAAATCAAAAATTTAAATAAAAGAGATATCTCATGTTCATGAATTCAAAAATGCAAAATTAAGATGTCAATTTTGCCACATGCTCTGTAAAATCTGTGAAACCCTATTCAAAATCCCCCAAAAAACATTATTAATAGATACTGACAACGTGATTCTAAAATTACCATGGAAAAGTAAAAGTAAAAAAACCTAGAATAGCCAACACAACAGTGAAGAAGAACAAAGTTGGAGGACTAACATTTCAAAAGGTATGATTACAGCTACAGAAATCAAGAAAGCTTGATAGTGAAAAAGAGCCATCCAGATCAGTGTAACATAACAGAGAGCCTTCAAAGATCCACACAAATATTGATCTTGGTCTATGTCAATGGTCTAAAATCTACTATTCCTTCTTTATCTACTAGCCAGGTACTGCTTTAATAGTCACTTTCCATTATTAATAGGTTGATGAAATTCCTACATGAATTTAAATAGATACTTGATTCTTTTTCTTTGTAGCCAATTTTGAAGATATTGATTTGGTTGCTTAGCATTATCTACAGGTGAAAATGAGCTGTTTTTTTGGGATTTTTCTTTGTTTGTTTTTTTTTTTAATACACGATGCTCTCATGGATGTTACATACCAAATCAATTTGATAACTAATAGCACCCTTGCTTTTGGTAATTACAGAATATTCCAGGCTTATCTTGGATTATTTCCAGCTCCAGCCTTAAAATCATCTAATTCTAATTCACAAATATGACCTTGTTATTCTATGGGAAATGATATAAGTAAGTATTCAACATAGATATGCCACTCAAGACAAGATTGGTTTCATGGAAAAAAAAAGACCTTATTTTTAAAGGTCAATTTTCATGAATTTACAATGACACTTTCAATTCAAATTTAATCCTGTAGGATTTTTCTTCTTTAATTTACATACCTTTCTATTTTCTCCCATGCCAAAATCTAAGATTCCGACTACAATAACGTATTTATTCATTTGTTTTATTTCACAATACATTAGATCTACATACATCTATTTACATCATAATTACATTATTATATTACAAATGATGATACAATAAATAGACTTGTAAATTTGTATTTTTGTAACTTGGATATAAATTTCCATGAGTGACATTTCTGGATAAAAATCAAAATCAAAAGTTAATGATATCTTCTATATTGGCCAATTCACAACGTGTGTGTGTGTGTGTGTGTGTGTGTGTGTGTGTTTGCATGTGTGTGTGTATGCATGGTCGTACACCTTAAATACACACAATTTTTGTCAATCATGACTCAATAAAGCTGGAAGACAAAAGAATTATGTAGGTGGAAAAGAACAGAATATGTTAGTAGCCTTTTCATATAATGTGAATATATTTAGATAATGCACAAAATTTGACAAGTGGCCATTTATTAAAGGTTTTTGAAGTACATTATATGGAACCATATTGATTAATTTTATAGTCTATTAAATTATAACCTATCAGTCTATCTTGCACTTTGAATGGATCTTTAACCTATTATTATTATCCAGCATCATGCATTGTTCATTTGGAAAATAACAGTTCACTGAGTTGTGTAAGCTTTGATACACTGACATATTTGTTATTCAAAATAAATAATCACATCTGTTAAAATCACTGATGATCTCATTTTAAGGCAATTTAAGAATTGGTAAGCTTACAAGCACACAGTTCCATTTATGTTTTCCAAAATTTTAATTTTCACTTTAATGCTCAAATTTTATTACTGGCAACAAAGAGTGCCAATTATTTTCCTGAAAGTGATGCACTTCAGTCATTTTCTAGAAAATACATGCCAAAATCCAAATCTGAATATGCATACATTATCATTCACTTTAATAAAAATGGCATTCTATGTAAAATTGAACAAAAAGCTAATTCAGCTCACAGCTCAATTACACAAGAGTTTCCCCACAAACAAAAAGAAGTGATTTATGTGTTATTACCATTTTCTTTCAGAAATTATTAATAATTATTCTGATTTGTTATTCAGGAAGATTACATTTTTATTCTAATAGAAAAAAGAAAAGTAGAAAACTCTGAATTTAGACCCTCTTTAGCATGAATCTCCTATTTCTCTGAAAACAAATTTTGGCTCATTACTAACATTTCATTTTATTATGTATATATTTTATAAAAGTATATACTTAATCTTTCATCATGAGGTTCCTTATATTTGCTCTAATTTCACTTATATGATACAATGCTCAGAAAAACTAATTAAGTTAGGACAGGTGGATTTTTAAAAACTTCAGGAAATTTGTCTTGTACTTTTGATCACAACTAATGGGTTACCATTACCTACTAGTCATCTATTTTGACTGAAGACTGCTTTTTTGTTGTTGTTAATTATCTGTATGAACAGTATGGCAACATTCTATAACAGAAAAGTAAAAAGAAAAGACAGCTCAGGACACACACTTTTTAAAGTTAAAATGGGATTAATTAATCAAAAATCAGAATTTTCTAAGTTAAATCAGCACGTATTCTTGCATGTGATTACCATCTGTTTGCTTAACTAAGTCAGTAACAGTGAATTCACCATAGATTTCTACAACCCAGCAATTAAAGAGTATGTGACCAGACCTCTTGGCTCATATTCTGTTTCAGAAGGAAAATATGAACGTAACTGAGAACAGACGACTTGCCCAAGGTCACAGAATATTTTTTTTTCTATTTATCTTTGTCAGCACAGTAGGTCTGAATATTGTGCATAATTTCTTGCTGAACATTCTACTACAAATTTGTTCTAAGTTGTTTAAATTATTTGTAAATTTTTAGCTAATGAAGCAATTTAAAAAATTCCCATGAGACAGAATGGGAAGAAACTTTTCCTGGCATTTCAGCCCAATGTTGTTTTCATTATTTTATTATTTAACTAAAAGTTTTATTCACTTCTATTGTTATCATTGAGTTTTAATAAGACAAATTGTGAAAGATGGTAAGTTTTCATTTTTAGGAAATATCTTTTGTAATATAAATATTCAAAATAAGTTTTCTCTTGGGTAAATATTAAAAAAAAAAAAAACTAATCTGGTCCTATAATGAAATCAGTTCAGGTATAATTTTGGGGTTATAAATGGCAATTAAAAAATAATATATATTGACACTATAGTAAAATTAGAGATTGTAGTTAACCTCTTCCAATATGAAAATTTTGAGGATAAATTTCAGTTAATTTTATTTGCTTCCAAATTACTCTCTCAATATTAATATAATTTGTTTTCTCACATAGTACAAAATACATAGAATGTGACACAAAATTAATGTATCACATTACATATATCCAGTCATTATCTGAATAATTTTATTCTCTTTTAATTATGTGTATTAACTGATATTTTTGCTCATATTTCTCTTTCTCACATTACAT
Source organism: Panthera pardus (assembly GCF_024362965.1). Taxonomy (NCBI): domain Eukaryota; kingdom Metazoa; phylum Chordata; class Mammalia; order Carnivora; family Felidae; genus Panthera; species Panthera pardus. Next base: position 84,090,391 of record NW_026526810.1, read on the forward strand.
GGATTTTCATACCCACTATTATAATCAAGCTAAATTACTGGTAAGTGTGAAGTGTGATGATGAAGAAAATAATTCTAAAATATATATTCTAACCATTAAATACATTGATGATACAGGATTTTACATGTGTCCTGATTTGTGTCTTTTCATAATTTTGAAATAATTTTATCAAAAATTTCTAAATTATGATATGAAGATCAACTTAGCCAATTTCATTCAAAATTGCTGAAGTAGGCATATACATGTTTCTGGAATCCATTTGTATATTTATCTCTCCCATAGTGACCTAGTCTCATAAATACCTCTATTTGCCATAAGATTCTAATTAAAGATGGCATAAATTAAAAGACAAAGCTTTGGGAGCTTTTGGAAGCTTTGGGGAGCATTTTTGTGAGTGATAGCTTCAAACTGGACCCTTTCCATACTAGTCTCCTTACAATGTCATGCTACAGTGAGGAAATATTTCCAGTTCAAGAATATTGACTTTTTCTCTAACTACTAACACTTTTATATTGATATGTTTATTTTATTAGGTGCTTAATAAATTAGGTCATTTGGATGGCCAGAGCTGTGTATGTGCCTGTGTTTACATATCTATAAATGTATTTATATGCACCTTACATATTACATACTATATAAATTTATATTATTACATATTGCATGACATTAAATATATAACAATAAATAATATGTCTTCTATATATACTTATACACACAAATATTGGCCACATTTATGGGATAACTATGAAATATTTCAACTCATTTTATATTTGAAATATCATTGAAATATCATTGAAATATTTCAACTCATTTTCAGTGTCTGAAAAGTATTTGTGTGAAAAGATTGTTACTTTTTTGTAAAATTTTTCCTGCAATGAGATTTAACTGTCATATTAGCAAGCATTCAACAAATATTGGCTGTTTTTTTATTTATATAATTTCTAAGTCCATATAAAATCATTTTGGTAACATTTTGACTAGGAATTTAAAAAAATTCAAGTAGATATTATTACTTTCATAAAAATTTATCTTTTCTTTGACTTAGGTTAATCTATGTGGTGGTGTTTTGTTTTGTTTTTTTAAGTAGAAACTAAACATATAAACAACAAAATATTTGAATGTAATATATGAATTTGGATTTGATTAACCTGCAGCAATACAGGAATATATATTTTGCAGAGTTCAAAGAGATGTCTACTGGGAAAATTATATTATCGTTATAAATATCTCAATATATATGAAATTTTAGAAATTTTCAACATAATTAATACTCTTTAAATTGGTTTAAAAATTTACCTGGACACTAACAATGGCTAAAATTTGATGACAATAAAAAATTTACAAATATCCAAGGGAGCATAAGAATTATAGCATAGAAGTTTTTAGTTAAAAACAATAATTCTTCTGATTTCACTATAGAATCCTAACCTCTCAGGAACTTGGGCTTATAGTGATATATGGAGTCAAGTAACATTGTATTGTATAAATCTTCATTTGCACTACATGATCCCTAGATGGGGTAGTGTGCAATTCTCGTGTGGATTTTCATTATGATATATGCAAATGATTCAATTAGATGTCTTGAAAAAGTGTTTCATCCTTTACACTATTATACCAGATAGTTCAATTTCCTGTCCAACTTCTAGAAGCACTCCAGAATATAATTTAAAGTGAAAATGCTTGTTCAATAAATGTTATATAGCTATAAATAATATTGTTTACATGTATTATAAATGTATATAAAATATATTACTTGCTTAATAAAGTTTAGATATATATAGTTTTTATAAACTCTTTGCTCTGGATTTTAGCCTTTAATAGAAATACATAGTTCTTGAAGAATAATGATTTGGACACAACAAAAAACATGCAATTTGGGTTTATTTATAGAATATATTTAGAAGACATAAAAATTTTATTGATAAAGTTTTAAAAATACTTAATTTTAAATAATTACCATGTGATCTAGCTATATATGATATATATCATAAGTGGCTAGATATAAGGTATAATATATGTAGCTACATAATTGTATACACACACATATACAGATTTCATTTATAATATATATAGCTATATATAGTCTATAGTATTTTACATATATTACTCTAATAATACTTCAACATAACAAAAAGTAATTATTCAAATAGTAAATAAAGCAAGCATTGGTAATGTCATCAATATAGTCACTAAATGGAAGTTCACCAATTAAAAGATACAGACACTAGACCTATTTCAGGAATAATGTAACAAACAATAACTACTATGAATTGAGCACTCAAAAAGTGCTTTTGGTAGGTTCACCAATCCCTTAGAAATAATTTGACTACAGAAGGATTTGAAATAGTATCAAAAGCTCCATATCCACTAGGAATATAGCTTTTCTCATGTGTCTACAGCACTGTCTGGCTAACAACAACAAAGCCTTAATGACAAAAATAACTCCAATGGAAAAATGTTCAACAACATTTTTTAAAAAAATTAAGTTAATTATTATTAAAAAGCAACAAAATCCTTCAAAATATTTCAGCATTCTGAGGGTCTATAAATATAATAGGCTGAATACTATATTATATGTGGTGGAAATAACTTTGTTTCCTTTCTTAAATCTTAAGTGTTTAAGGTCTCCTTTTGATCTGGTCCCTTAGGCACTTGCTATATGGAATAGATTTAATGGGTATTTTATATGCTCATTATGAGGAAAGTTGATTTTACACATTATTGAATTGGAAATCACTCATCTAAAGAGAGATCATCTGTGCATTAGCCAGCATAACTTTATTTTATTATACTTGATATACATTAGGGAGTGATCATGGCCAGTATCATTAAACAGATGGCAGTGAATTTTTCTTCTACCTTCAGTAACTCAGAAGGAGTGCCCTTTCTTATTCTACTTCAAAATTAAGTTTAACCTAAAGGAAAATTAAAATAAGATATCATGGTTTTCCATTTTTAATTAAAATGTAACATCACTAATGACCACCATTTCATTTACTAATAAAAACAAGTCAAATGCATGATAAAAATCTCAGTATCTCAAAATAATCATGATGATAAGGACTCAAAAACAAACAAAAAACCCAAAACAATAACTAAAAATGAATTAAGTTTTGAACAATACCATACCTTGCCATTATATAAGCAGACTATGGCTGTTTTCAAGCCTGGAAAATGAGCAGTACACAACATAAATAATGCTAAGGAGAAATCAACCAACTTTTATCCACTGGGAGAGGGCTGGATGGATGACCCAAGGAGTGATAGTTACAAAGTGAGCTAGCAGTCACCTTTCAGAACACATTGGCCCTTTCAGAATACCGAATATGAGCTGTGTAGGCTGGAAAATTCAGGAGAAACAGCCAAGAGAGATTCCCCCATAAGGTGGACTTTACTGAATATAAGCTGTGGCTATTTAAAGGATTGAGTTTTGGCAAGATAACTGAGCAAGACTGTCTCTGAGGTACATGGAGCTTCATCTAATCTGAATGATGAAGACAAGAGAGGAGAAATGAGAGACAGCTCTCCAAGGTACACTGGGATTTCATAAAGTACACTGTGTAGGACAAATAAATGCAAATGGAGATGGGAAAGAAGGTGGCAAGACAAAGAGAAGTCACCCAAGAATGAGCAAATTCAAGGTGTGTCTGTATGTAATGAGAATTCTCTAAGAACTAGAAAAGTCTAGTTTTCATGCTATAAACTAGAGATATATTCTAGACTTCAGAACAACTTGAATATAATATACAGAAACTTGGATGTGAAGTACAAAGAGTTGTGTGAAATCTCACCACTACAAAGACTTAGTTCCCTGCTTAAAGGAAAATAATGACCCTTTTCTGATAATTTACAATGTAAGTGTTGAACTGAATATAAAGCTGCAATAAAACCTAGATTCACTACAGATATAATTAGCTCACCATGCTCCTTCCCCATATAAACATCTTGGCATGTACAGGTGTGTACCCCTTTCTGAGGGCAAATAAATTTAATGATTTCTCCATTGTTCCTTAACATGTGATATCTGGCATACAATCCAATGTAATAAGAAATGTGAAAAAGCAGGAGAATGTTAACTACACCCAAAAAAAAAAAAAAAAAAGAATTAACAGATCACACACAGGTGGCCAAATTATTGGAACTATTAGGCAAAAAGTTTAACATCAGGATAAAATTATTAAAGAAACTAAAAGAAAAGATTAAAAGTATGTGTGAATATATGGGTGATTTCCACAAATAAATGAAAACTATAAACAAACACTAATGATAGAAACCGGATCCAAAAAATAGTCACTACATGAAACTTTATATAAGGTACAAAACTAATTCATGGTGTCAGAAGTCAGAAAATGTTTACCTAAATTGGGTGCAGGGATTAACTGAAAAAGGACAGGGTAGAATTTTCTGGAGTAAATATATATAGATATATATATATATATAGATAGATAGATATATCTATATATCTATCTATCTATATATCTATCTATCTATATATATAGAGAGAGAGAGAGACAGAGAGAGAGAGAGGGATTTATTTTATGTGTCTGTTACTTGCGCTATATAAATGCTGAAACTTATGTAACTGAACACTAGGATTCCTAAATTTAATTATCTGTAAATTAGACTTTTACAGATATATCAATAAATAAATAAGGCATGAAAGTGAACCCACTAAGACTTCAGCACCTTAAAATTGCCACTGTCCATACTGATTATTTTGCATCTATACATAAATTTATGTGGATTATGCTAGTCTTTTTATGTTGTCTTCTTAAGATAAAAAATTTTACTATTTTCCTCATATTTGTTGCACTTTTATGAGCATAACTGACACACAACATTACATTAGTTTCAAGTATACAACACAGTGATTCAACAACATGTTGTCATGTTATTCTCACACAAGCACAGCTACCACCTGGCTTCTACAGGGACGTTTTTAATTTTAATGAAGTCCAGTCTACCAATTTTTTTTTCATGGATTGTGCCTTTGGTTTTGTACCTAAAAAGTCATTACCACACCGACATCATCTACATCTGCTATATTCTAGTTATAGATTTGCATTTTTCACTTAGATCTAGGCTTTATTTTCAGTTAATTTCAGTGAATTGTGGAAGACCTATGTCTAGATGAAATTTTGCCCATGGATATCCCGTTGCCTCAGCACCTTTTGTTGAAAAGACTTTCTTCCATTGTATTCCTTTTGCTGTCTTGTCAAAAATAAGTTTAGATAGATAGTGTAAGTATACTTCTCAGCTCACTATTCTTTTCCATTGATTTGTCTATTCTTTCACTGATCCTACAGTGTTGTGATTTTTGTAGCTTAACCGTAAGTCTTAAAATTGGAGAACATCAGTCCTCCAACTTTGTTCTCCTCCTTCAATATTGTGTTGGCTATTCTGAATCATTTGCTTTTCCATATAAAGTTTATAATCAGTTTGTTATAGCTACAAAATAATTTTCTTGGTTGTGTCTCTGTTTTCTCAACACATCAATTTGAGAAGAACTGGTATCTTGACAACATTGAGTCTGAACACACTGAATATGGACTATCTCTCCATTTCTTTGTTTTTCCTTTATTTTGTTCCTTGGTTTTATAATTTTCCTCATGGGGATCCTATATATACTTTCTAGATTTGTATCTAAGTATTTTAATTTATTATTGAATGTGTTCTAACACACAGTTATTCAAATTTTAGTATTATTTACATATTGACATTTATTTCTAGAGTTAATCTGAATCTTGATATTCCATCAGAGTAAGACATGAAATTCATACTACCTTCAATTTCCTCTTCTTCCCCATACATGGGGGTGAGAAAAATAGAAATTATTATTGAAATTTGGGTTAGTATTATTTATTTGCCCTATTTAGACAAACAACTGAGTTCTAGCATTTCTCTTCATCATCACTCAATTGGCCATATCTTTCTGTATCTTGGAAGATATTTTCCTTCTGCTGAAATATATTCAGTGATCATATTTTAAGTGAGTATCTATGATTTTAACTTTGCCTACTCTTTTAAGTGTACTGTGGCAAAATATAGAATTCAAATTTAAAAATAATCTCCACTCCAGGCACCTGGGTGGTTCAGTCAATTATGTCTGATTCTTGATTTTGGCTCAGGTCATGATCCCAGGGCTGTGAGATGAAGCTCTGAGCTGTCAGCATGGAGCATACTTGGGATTCTCTCTCTCCCTCTCTTTCTGCCCCTCCTACACACATCTGAGCATGTGCTTGTAGTTCTCTCTCAAAATAAATAAACATTAAAAATAAAAAAAATATAAAATTAAATTAAATTAAAATCATTTCCTCTCAAAACATTGCAAATAGAGCATCCTTATTTTCTGATACAAACATAGCCTTCTCCCTCCATTGGACAATTATTGCTTTAAAAAATGGGGACTTTAAAAATGCAAACAACAAATTGCAAAATGATTATTCCTGAAAGCTACTGAATATGTAGTATGAAAAGAGGGAATCTATGATGTTCCTGCCTAGTAATATTCTTATGCCCCAACACAGCTTGGTCAGTATGCAGTCAGTATACTAAGGCAAATCTGACCATAAAAACAGAAAGAAAGCTGCTGGAGGGAGCAGACGTGATTTGGACAAGAAAGCACAAAACACTTGGAACAGCAGCAAACAACGAAGGCCTGCAGCTCACTTAACCTGAGACTGTGATCTCAGTAGGGCAGTGGCAAAAAAGAGAACTATCCAGAAATATAAGAGGATCCTGAAAATGGATAAGGGGTACCAAGGTGGCTCAGTTGGTTAAGTATTTGACTCTTGATTTTGGCTTAGGTCATGAGACCACAGGTCATGAGTTTGAGCCCCATGTCGGGCCCTGTGCTGACAGCAGGGGAACAGCTGGGATTCTCTGTCTCTCTCTCTGCCCTTCCCCTGCTTGTGTTTTCTCTCTCTCTCTCTCTCTCTCTCTCTCTCTCTCTCTCTCAAAATAGATAAACTTTTTAAAAAAGTAAATGAAACAGCCATTGAGAGAGGTTGATAACTATTACCTATCTTTGATTAAAAGGCTATGGGGCGCCTGGGTGGCTCAGTCGGTTAAGCGTCCGACTTCGGCTCAGGTCATGATCTCACGGTCCTTGAGTTTGAGCCCCGCGTCGGGCTCTGTGCTGACCGCTCAGAGCCTGGAGCCTGTTTCAGATTCTGTGTCTCCCTCTCTTTCTGCCCCTCCCCTGTTCATGCTCTGTCTCTCTCTGTCTCAAAAATAAATAAACGTTAAAAAAAAAAAAAAAAAAAAAGAGGCTAGGTACACATACAGAGGAAGACACAAAATGGCCAACATTCTTCACATACTTCTTGCTGATTTGGAAACCATACGAATGCACAGGGAAGGCTTGAAAGGATTCAGTGAAATACAAAATTCATGGCAGAATCGAACTGCCTGAAGTTGGAATGCAAAACCTGATCTATACACTGAACCGTTGGTATAGGTGGAAATATTACTGACTGAAAGTGTTTAATCACAGCCTTTGACCAATCAGTGACTGACACCTAAGCTTTGAAGACACAGCATGATGTGCAGAAACTCAAAATAAAAAAGTAAAATAAAATAAAATATTCATTCCATACTAGAAGCCTGTATTTCCTCCCTCTCCTCTTCACCCATTCTCATTCTCCCTGCCCGCCCCTTCCCTGGCAACTAGGACAGGTGGTGGTTACACTTGTAGTGAGCATAGTGTTTTTGAATCATTATGTTGTACACCTGAAATTAATGTAGTATTGTGTGTCAATTATACTGGAATAAAAGGAAAGAAATAAACAAAGAAAATTTTAAATAAAATAATAAAAGTCAACTGAGCAGATACACCATTGCCCACACAGCATAGGAAAGACAAATTTCACAGAGTAAAGACAGAAAAAAGCATCTATTTCCCAGAGCTCAAGCCCAGGGAAGGACACTGATGGCCAGAGTTATAAGAGAAATCTGGGTGCTGATAAAAATGTTCTATACCTATATAATTATTGTGGGAGTAGTTACATGACCATATACATTTGTCAATATCATCAAATTGTATAACTAAAATTCATCAATGCAATTGTTTGTAAGTTCTTAAAACTATAATTTATTGTCTATTGTGATGAAATTCATTTCATCAAGTAATGATGAAATTCATTTCATTTCAATAAGTAGTAATGTTGATGGGGTGTAGTTTAAATTATGAATGTTAAATTTAGAAAGTGTAGTTTCCTTGTATGAAAAAATGGTAATTGTTCCATAAATTATTACTAGCAAGACTTGATGTGATTTCATCATTTTTAACAAATACTCATGATAGGGAGCTACTAGTGATTCAATAGATTTTCTTGATGCTACACTTCTGGGATGACAGGAAGAAGCACGGAATTCCCACTCCGTCTCAATGTCATCAATATCTTTTCTAAGAGATATGCACTTAGATTAAATTTGAGAGACCTAATTTGAGGACAGTCTCAGACTTCTATCCTTATCATAATAAAGTACTTCATTCTTCCAATAATATTTGGTTATAATTATATTTTATTTTACAAAAAAAAAAAGCATTTCTCTTTTGATCCTTCCTCTCCCCCGCACCCCCACCCACTTCCTCTCAATTGTAGGACCAATATCTCAATTATCCTGAAAAAAAAATCCCTGATTATTAGCAATACATGGTCACTCAACTGTGATATAGAATTATAGTATCCTTTTAGACTTTTAAAAACTGATCAGATTGATTAAAAATATTAGCTATTGGTCCTTTGGTGATGAAATTAATCGCAGTAAGTAATGATGCCACTGTCAGGAAAAGTTACACTTGGAAAATAAAACGCAGTTTACTCATAAGGAAAATTTTAAAATTCTCAACTTTAATAAAGAAATCTTTGGGGCTCCTGGGTGGCTCAGTCTGTTGAGCATCCGACTTCAGCTCACGTCATGATCTCACAGTTCGTGAGTTCAAGCCCCACATTGGGCTCTGCGCACAGCCAGCGTGGATCCTCTGACTCCCTCTCTCCCTCTCACCCTGCTCGTACTCTCTCTCTCTCAAAAGTAAATAAACATTAAAATATTTTAAGAAATCCTTTAATCTATTAATTAACCTGTTTTCCAAATCTGAATATATTCTCTCAGTTAGAAACACACAATACTAATCATCCAGATACAGCCCAGAGAAGATTTACTTAAAATTTATCTTCCTGAAACTGTAATCATTCACTATCAATTTTATCAATAGTGGTACACATTCTGAGTGAAAACTCTGATTAAATAAGGTTTTTCTTATGTGTTACATTTTTTTCATTTTCTTTTTTTATGGCTGTATTTAGCTGTACTGAAAAAAAGGTGTAATCACCATAATGTATCTTAAGTATGATAGAATAAGAAATAATGTTATATTTGGAAAAGAGACACACTAAAACTTATATAGGTGAATCACTTCCTCCAAACTGATATTTGAATGGCTAATTAAGAAGATATACCTTGCTTGAACTTTATTGTAAAAAAGGTAGATACCCATCCATCTAGCAGTTTATTTTAAATTGAACATGTCTTATGATACTATATTGTATTCTAGAGTCTTCTTCTAGGATATTTAATATGACAGATGCTTATATTTTATTAAATATGATGATAAACATATCTAAATATATTTGCTACTAATAATCCATCATAACTGGAATTCTGAATATATTTGTTTTCTTAAAGAAAGTTCTTTATCCATTTGCATTTCCTTTTGATGCCCATTTTCATTTTTTATTATTTTTTATCTTTCAGTAATTTTGTTCTGACAGAACCATTGATTTTCCATGTACATACTGTGAAATCTCTGCTCTTTCATTTGCCTGTTTCAGAAGCTTCAGCCCACATTGTTTGCAACATCATACTAGTCATATTTACTAAGATATTGCCCTTCTATTGATTTAGATATCTTCTTTAACATAATGGAAAGAGATTTGTTTTCTACAGTTAACTTCTAATGTGGCAATTTGTTTTAATACTGAATTTATACATCTTTCCATATTAATGTGTAATATGGTTATGAAATAGTGCAGAAGCCACTGTTAAGTGAATTCTGAATTCAATGAATTTTAGGTTGTATTAAGCAACAATTCTCAAATAACTTACATGCAGAAGAAAAATCTGCCTGAGCCTGACCAAGATTATTTGGAAATATAGCAATTCTTCTAAAACTTACAAAAATAGGGGAAAAAATGTGAAAGTATCAATTTAAAAAATATATTTGACCTACTTAATAACTGCATATAAAATATATATTAGATAGAAAATAATACATTACCCTAAGAAATGACATTGTAAAACAAATCATTAACTTTTGAAATGTCTTCAGTTATTACGTGAATTGACATATATGTAAATGCTTCAATTATGCCACAGAATTTCTTTTCTTTCTTTTTTTTAATGTTTTTATTTATCTTTGAGACAGAGAGAGGCATAGCATAAACAGGGGAGGGGCAGAGAGAGAGGGAGACACAGAATCCGAGGCAGGCTCCAGGCTCTGAGCTGTCAGCACAGAGCCCGATGCAGGGCTCGAACTCATGGACTGTGAGATCATGACCTGAGCCGAAGCCAGACGCTTAACCGACTGAGCCACCTAGGCGCCCCAAGAATTTCTAAACATAAATCCTATTTTACACACACAAAATGTTCTTGTACATATATTCTTTTTTCATATGGTCCAAAAAACTATTATATTTAAATGGTATAATTACTAAAAAATGGTATAATCACTATGGAACTGAATTATATACATGTATATTGGTTTTTGAAATATTGGTAAATGTCTATCAGACAGTTGTATATAAGTATCTGCATTTTATAACAGAGTTTAGTATTTATAAGGATATAAAGATGTAAAAGTCAAAAACAAATAGATAGTATTAAAGTTAATGGTAGAGAAAAACATCTAAGGAGGGAATGTGTAGTATGAGAATAATATAAAAGATCTAAGCTTGCATAATATGAGTATTTTAAGAAAGGCACTAAGTAAGACTAGAATAATAAAAAATAATAGAAACTGAAACAAATAGTGAGAAATAGGAGGACCATTAACACATTAATAAATTCTAAGAATAAGAGTCTTTTAAGAAGATAAGGGACTGGGGCGCCTGGGTGGCGCAGTCGGTTAAGCGTCCGACTTCAGCCAGGTCACGATCTCGCGGTCCGTGAGTTCGAGCCCCGCGTCAGGCTCTGGGCTGATGGCTCGGAGCCTGGAGCCTGTTTCCGATTCTGTGTCTCCCTCTCTCTCTGCCCCTCCCCCATTCATGCTCTGTCTCTCTCTGTCCCAAAAATAAATAAAAAACGTTGAAAAAAAAAATTAAAACAAAACAAAACAAAAAAAAAAAAAAAAAAAAAAAAAAAAGAAGATAAGGGACTAGTTTTTATTTTTTTAAATTTTTTAATGTTTATTTTTGAGAGAGACAGAGAGACAGAGCAAGAGCAGGAGAGGGGGAGCTGGAGAGAGAGAGGAAGACGCAGAATCTGAAGCAGGCTCCAGGCTCTGAGCTGTCAGCACAGAGCCTGATGTGGGGTTTGAACTCACAAACATGTGAGATCATGACCTGAACCAAAGTTGGATGCTTAATCGACTGAGCCACCCAGGTGCCCCTTGGGACTTGTTTTTAAAATAGAAAGCTGGGGCACCTGGGTGGTCAGTTATGTGTCTGACTGGTTCAAATCATGATTTCATCATTCATAAGTTCAAAGTCCCGCATTAAGTTCCCTGTTGTCAGTGCAGCCCACTTCAGATCCTCTGTCTCTTTCTCCCTCTGCCCCTTCACTTGCTCGCACTTGCTCTCTCTCAAAAGTAAATAAATATTTTAAAAATAAATAAAAATAAAATATTATAAAATAGAAAGCTGGTGGTCAGAAAATTCCCCATCTGCCAACTTTCTACTGAAATAACACACAGACATATGTGTTAAATTAAACAACAAAAAACTAGGGATTGAGAACATGGGGGAATTTAAATTAATAAAAAGACAAATGGACTGCGAAGCAAAAGAATACAGGACCAGCCAAGAAGATATTACAGGATTTCTAACAATCCTCTCTATAGAATATAGTTGGGAGATAACTGTTTTTAAAGTATAACTTCTAAAGCAGCAACTTCTGTTATTAATATTGAATTTATCTTTCCATACTATATTACGGTTATCAAATCATATTGCATATTGTAAACCTCTAATCAGTAGTATAAGGAATGGCCAGAGGAGGGAGATAACAAGCAAATGAGTCTTGTATTTCTTGTATTATGAAACATGAAAAAATTATAAAAAGGTTGAAAGTTAAAAAAAAATCCTGATGAGGGGTGCTGGGGCGGCTCAGTCAGTTAGGCATCCGACTTCGACTCAGGTCATGATCTCATGGTCCGTGAGTTCGAGACCCACGTCAGGCTCTGTGCTGACAGCTTGGAGCATGGAGCCTGCTTCAGATTCTGTGTCTCCCTCTCTCTGCCCCTCCCCTGTTCATGCTCTGTCTCTTCTGTCTCAAAAATAAATAAACATTAAAATTTTTTTTTTAGAAATCCTGATGAAATTTATACAGGTCTTTAGTGATAATTTCAAAACAGAATAGAGTAAAATGATCTTTCCACTTTTCAAAATTTGAATATCCTCTTATGTAAAAAGACAAGGATGTGGAAGTATTGGGACACATTTTGAATCAGATGAACATCAATTATATGTAACCAAGGAAAACTTTTTTTAATGCAACACAGATATAAAACTGTCATTCAAAATAAACATAGCAGAATTTAATAAAATAATTGAAAAATAAAAGTTTTCTAAAACTTTTGTTCTGAAAGCAATACTTGCATAAATATACCAATAAGCAAATTAATGACTATATATGAGTTATATATTCATGTTATTCAGACCACTCATGCAGAGATTCAGTTTGAGAACAGTGGTCATCAATATATACTCCAGTCATACTGACAGATCCATTCCTACAGAGAATTCAAGTTATTCTAAAACATTACAAAGTCCTGAAACAAACCTTTGATATAAAAGCAGATTTCAGGGTGTCTGAGTGACTCAGTCAGTTAAGCATCTGACTCTTATTTCAGCTCAGGTCATGATCTCACAATTTGTAAGATAGAGCCCCATCTTCGGCTCTGCACGGACAGCACAGAGCCTGCTTGGGATTCTCTCTCTCCCTCTGTCTCTCTGCCCCTCTCACAATCAGGCAGGCATTCTCTCTCTAAAAATTAATAAATAAACATTGAAAAGAAAAAAAAAAAAAGTAGTCTTCCTATGTGGTACCCTGCATGCTGCACAGTGGTTACACAAGTTGATGTCACCAATTCTTGCAAAATGTCCCACACATAATTTGATCCTCTTGAGCTCACCTACTTGAAACTTTCTTGAGCAATGACTCCATGATTTTAATGTCTTTAAATACCAAAGATGCTGCTGAGACTCATTCTGAATCTTCCCTCTCATGAACATCTTTTCCATGGTTTCGTAAAAAAAAGGCAACCTCTACCTGAGATGGACACAAGTATTTATTAAGACTTCTTCTTAATCAAGACTTCTTCTTAGGACCAGGCCCGAAAAAACTTGACTTGTGATTCTGGAATGTCTTCCATCCCCTTCATGTAATAGCCCTACCTATACTTGTGTGTATCACAAATGCTCTAGATCAGTTTACCTGATTCATAAATGTCTATGCTAAGCCACTATCCTGGCAAATTATTCAACAAATGGTTCAAGAAAAAGAAAAACAAAAACAGACATCTGGTTACTGGGCCAGCATGTAAGAAGCCCAGAAGTCACCATTCTGTCCTAACAAGAAAAATGCTAAATAAACTGAAAAATCAACAACTCTTGATCAACAAGAGCAGTGAAGTCACAAGGCAAACCGCTGTTCCTAATTGAAGAGGCTGACAAGTGAATACAGAGAATCACAACTTACTGGAGCAGAAATCCATGAGTTGAAATATCCACAGAAACCAGTGCCAGAAATGCAAATTAAAACAACGAGACACAACTACACACATATTAGAATGGCCAAAATCCAAATGCTGAAAACTCCAAATGCAGACAAGAATGCAGAACAACAGAAACACTTATTCCCTATTAATGTCAAGATAAACATATCCAAACATTAGTTATGGCAGTGAAAATAGATTTTACTCCGTAGTTATTGATGGCCTAAGATAGGTCTGTGCAGACATGATTGGGCTTTTTATTTTTTTTTTAATTTATTTTTTATTTATTTTTTATTTTTTAATATATGAAATTTACTGTCAAATTGGTTTCCATACAACACCCAGTGCTCATCCCAAAAGGTGCCCTCCTCAATACCCATCACCCACCCTGCCCTCCCTCCCACCCCCCATCAACCCTCAGTTTGTTCTCAGTTTTTAACAGTCTCTTATGCTTTGGCTCTCTCCCACTCTAACCTCTTTTTTTTTTTTTTTTTTTTTTTTCCTTCCCCTCCCCCATGGGTTTCTGTTACGTTTCTCAGGATCCACATAAGAGTGAAACCATATGGTATCTGTCTTTCTCTGTATGGCTAATCTCACTTAGCATCACACTCTCCAGTTCCATCCATGTTGCTACAAAAGGCCATATTTCATTTTTTCTCATTGCCACGTAGTATTCCATTGTGTATATAAACCACAATTTCTTTATCCATTCATCAGTTGATGGACATTTAGGCTCTTTCCATAATTTGGCTATTGTTGAGAGTGCTGCTATAAACATTGGGGTACAAGTGCCCCTATGCATCAGTACTCCTGTATCCCTTGGATAAATTCCTAGCAGTGCTATTGCTGGGTCATAGGGTAGGTCTATTTTTAATTTTCTGAGGAACCTCCACACTGTTTTCCAGAGCGGCTGCACCAATTTGCATTCCCACCAACAGTGCAAGAGGGTTCCCGTTTCTCCACATCCTCTCCAGCATCTATAGTCTCATGATTTCTTCATTTTGGCCACTCTGACTGGCGTGAGGTGATATCTGAGTGTGGTTTTGATTTGTATTTCCCTGATAAGGAGCGACGTTGAACATCTTTTCATGTGCCTGTTGGCCATCCGGATGTCTTCTTAAGAGAAGTGTCTATTCATGTTTTCTGCCCATTTCTTCACTGGGTTATTTGTTTTTCGGGTATGGAGTTTGATGAGCTCTTTATAGATTTTGGATACTAGCCCTTTGTCCGATGTGTCATTTGCAAATATCTTTTCCCATTCCGTTGGTTGCCTTTTAGTTTTGTTGGTTGTTTCCTTTGCTGTGCAGAAGCTTTTTATCTTCATAAGGTCCCAGTAATTCACTTTTGCTTTTAATTCCCTTGCCTTTGGGGATGTGCCGAGTAAGAGATTGCTACGGCTGAGGTCAGAGAGGTCTTTTCCTGCTTTCTCCTCTAAGGTTTTGATGGTTTCCTGTCTCACATTCAGGTCCTTTATCCATTTTGAGTTTGTTTTTGTGAATGGTGTGAGAAAGTGGTCTAGTTTCAACCTTCTGCATGTTGCTGTCCAGTTCTCCCAGCACCATTTGTTAAAGAGACTGTCTTTTTTCCATTGGATGTTCTTTCCTGCTTTGTCAAAGATGAGTTGGCCATACGTTTGTGGGTCTAGTTCTGGGGTTTCTATTCTATTCCATTGGTCTATGTGTCTGTTTTTATGTCAATACCATGCTGTCTTGATGATGACAGCTTTGTAGTAGAGGCTAAAGTCTGGGATTGTGATGCCTCCTGCTTTGGTCTTCTTCTTCAAAATTACTTTGGCTATTCGGGGCCTTTTGTGGTTCCATATGAATTTCAGGATTGCTTGTTCTAGTTTCGAGAAGAATGCTGGTGCAATTTTGATTGGGATTGCATTGAATGTGTAGATAGTTTTGGGTAGTATTGACATTTTGACAATATTTATTCTTCCAATCCATGAGCAGGGAATGTCTTTCCATTTCTTTATATCTTCTTCAATTACCTGCATAAGCTTTCTATAGTTTTCAGCATACAGATCTTTTACATCTTTGGTTAGATTTATTCCTAGGTATTTTATGCTTCTTGGTGCAATTGTGAATGGGATCAGTTTCTTCATTTGTCTTTCTGTTGCTTCATTGTTAGTGTATAAGAATGCAACTGATTTCTGCACATTGATTTTGTATCCTGCAACTTTGCTGAATTCATGTATCAGTTCTAGCAGACTTTTGGTGGAGTCTATCGGATTTTCCATGTATAATATCATGTCATCTGCAAAAAGCGAAAGCTTGACCTCATCTTTGCCAATTTTGATGCCTTTGATTTCCTTTTGTTGTCTGATTGCTGATGCTAGAACTTCCAGCACTATATTAAACAGCAGCGGTGACAGTGGGCATCCCTGTCGTGTTCCTGATCTCAGGGAAAAAGCTCTCAGTTTTTCCCCGTTGAGGATGATGTTAGCTGTGGGCTTTTCATAAATGGCTTTTATGATGTTTAAGTATGTTCCTTCTATCCCGACTTTCTCAAGGGGTTTTATTAAGAAAGGGTGCTGGATTTTGTCAAAGGCCTTTTCTGCATCGATTGACAAGATCATATGGTTCTTCTCTTTTTTTTTGTTAATGTGATGTATCACGTTGATCGATTTGCGAATGTTGAACCAGCCCTGCATCCCAGGAATGAATCCCACTTGATCATGGTGAATAATTCTTTTTAGATGCTGTTGAATTCGATTTGCTAGTATCTTATTGAGAATTTTTGCATCCATATTCATCAGAGATATTGGCCTGTAGTTCTCTTTTTTTACTGGGTCTCTGTCTGGTTTAGGAATCAAAGTAATACTGGCTTCATAGAATGAGTCTGGAAGTTTTCCTTCCCTTTCTATTTCTTGGAATAGCTTGATGAGGATAGGTATTATCTCTGCTTTAAACGTCTGGTAGAACTCCCCTGGGAAGCCATCTGGTCCTGGACTCTTATTTGTTGGGAGATTTTTGATAACCGATTCAATTTCTTCGCTGGTTATGGGTCTGTTCAAGCTTTCTATTTCCTCCTGATTGAGTTTTGGAAGAGTGTGGGTGTTTAGGAATTTGTCCATTTCTTCCAGGTTGTCCAATTTGTTGGCATATAATTTTTCATAGTATTCCCTGATAATTGTTTGTATCTCTGAGGGATTGGTTGTAATCATTCCATTTTCATTCATGATTTTATCTATTTGGGTCATCTCCCTTTTCTTTTTGAGAAGCCTGGCTAGAGGTTTGTCAATTTTGTTTATTTTTTCAAAAAACCAACTCTTGGTTTCGTTGATCTGCTCTACAGTTTTTTTAGATTCTATATTGTTTATTTCTGCTCTGATCTTTATTATTTCTCTTCTTCTGCTGGGTTTAGGCTGCCTTTGCTGTTCTGCTTCTATTTCCTTTAGGTGTGCTGTTAGATTTTGTATTTGGGATTTTTCTTGTTTCTTGAGATAGGCCTGGATTGCAATGTGTTTTCCTCTCAGGACTGCCTTCGCTGCGTCCCAAAGCGTTTGGATTGTTGTATTTTCATTTTCGTTTGTTTCCATATATTTTTTAATTTCTTCTCTAATTGCCTGGTTGACCCACTCATTCGTTAGTAGGGTGTTCTTTAACCTCCATGCTTTTGGAGGTTTTCCAGACTTTCTCCTGTGGTCAGTTTCAAGCTTCATAGCATTGTGGTCTGAAAGTATGCATGGTATAATTTCAATTCTTGTAAACTTATGAAGGGCTGTTTTGTGACCCAGTATATGATCTATCTTGGAGAATGTTCCATGTGCACTCGAGAAGAAAGTATATTCGGTTGCTTTGGGATGCAGAGTTCTAAATATATCTGTCAAGTCCATCTGATCCAATGTATCATTCAGGGCCCTTGTTTCTTTATTGACTGTGTGTCTAGATGATCTATCCATTTCTGTAAGTGGGGTGTTAAAGTCCCCTGCAATGACCACATTCTTATCCATAAGGTTGCTTATGTTTATGAGTAATTGTTTTATATATCTGGGGGCTCCGGTATTTGGCGCATAGACATTTATAATAGTTAGCTCTTCCTGATGGATAGACCCTGTGATTATTATATAATGCCCTTCTTCATCTCTTGTTACAGCCTTTAATTTAAAGTCTAGTTTGTCTGATATAAGTATGGCTACTCCAGCTTTCTTTTGGCTTCCAGGAGCATGATAAATTGTTCTCCATCCCCTCACTCTCAATCTAAAGGTGTCCTCAGATCTAAAATGAGTCTCTTGTAGACAGCAAATAGATGGGTCTTGTTTTTTTATCCATTCTGATACCCTATGTTTTTTGGTTGGCGCATTTAGTCCATTTACATTCAGTGTTATTATAGAAAGATACGGGTTTAGAGTCATTGTGATGTCTGTATGTTTTATGCTTGTAGTGATGTCTCTGGTACTTTGTCTCACAGGATCCCCCTTAGGATCTCTTGTAGGGCTGGTTTCGTGGTGACAAATTCCTTCAGTTTTTGTTTGTTTGGGAAGACCTTTATCTCTCCTTCTATTCTAAATGACAGACTTGCTAGATAAAGGATTCTCGGCTGCATATTTTTTCTGTTTAGCACACTGTAGATATCGTGCCAAGCCTTTCTGGCCTGCCAAGTTTCAAAGGAGAGATCAGTCACGAGTCTTATAGGTCTCCCTTTATATGTGAGGGCACGTTTATCCCTTGCTGCTTTCAGAATTTTCTCTTTATCCTTGTATTTTGCCAGTTTCACTATGATATGTCGTGCAGAAGATCGATTCAAGTTACGTCTGAAGGGAGTTCTCTGTGCCTCTTGGATTTCAATGCCTTTTTCCTTCCCCAGTTCAGGGAAGTTCTCAGCTATAATTTCTTCAAGTACCCCTTCAGCACCTTTCCCTCTCTCTTCCTCCTCTGGGATACCAATTATGCGTATATTATTTCTTTTTAGTGTATCACTTAGTTCTCTAATTTTCCCCTCATACTCCTGAATTTTTTTATCTCTCTTTCTTTCAGCTTCCTCTTTCTCCATAACTTTATCTTCTAGTTCACCTATTCTCTCCTCTGCCTCTTCAAGCCGAGCCGTTGTGGTTTCCATTTTGTTTTGCATTTCGTTTAAAGCATTTTTCAACTCCTGGTGACTGTTCCTTAGTCCCTTGATCTCTGTGGCAAGAGATTCTCTGCTGTCCTGTATACTGTTTTCAAGCCCAGCGATTAATTTTATGACTATTATTCTAAATTCACTTTCTGTTATATTATTTAAATCCTTTTTGATCAGTTCATTAGCTGTTGTTATTTCCTGGAGATTCTTCTGAGGGGAATTCTTCCGTTTGGTCATTTTGGATAGTTCCTGGAGTGGTGAGGACCTGCAGGGCACTTCCCCTGTGCTGTGGTGTATAACTGGAGTTGGTGGGCGGGGCCGCAGTCCGACCTGATGTCTGCCCCCAGCCCACCGCTGGGGACACAGTCAGACTGGTGTGTGCCTTCTCTTCCACTCTCCTAGGGGCGGGATTCACTGTGGGGTGGCGTGGCCCGTCTGGGCTACTTGCACACTGCCAGGCTTGTGGTGCTGGGGATCTGGCGTATTAGCTGGGGTGGGTAGGCAAGGTGCACGGGGGCTGGAGGGGCAGGCTTAGCTCGCTTCTCCTTAGGTGATCCACTTCAGGAGGGGCCCTGTGGCAGCGGGAGGGAGTCAGATCCGCTGCCGGAGGTTTGGCTCCGCAGAAGCACAGAGTTGGGTGTTTGCGCTGCGCGAGCAAGTTCCCTGGCAGGAACTGGTTCCCTTTGGGATTTTGGCTGGGGGATGGGCAGGGGAGATGGCGCTGGCGAGCGCCTTTGTTCCCCACCAAACTGAGCTCTGTCATCAGGGGGCTCAGCAGCTCTCCCCCTCCCTTTGTCCTCCAGCCTTCCCGCTTTCCGAGCAGAGCTGTTAACTTATGACCTCCCAGACGCTAAGTCGCGCTTGCTGTCGGAACACAGTCCGTCAGGCCCCTCCGCTTTTGCCAGCCAGACTCGGGGGCTCCGCTTGGCCGGCGAGCCGCCCCTCCGCCCCGGCTCCCTCCTGCCAGTCCGTGGAGCGCGCACCGCCTCGCCGCCCTTCCTACCCTCTTCCGTGGGCCTCTCGTCTGCGCTTGGCTCCGGAGACTCCGTTCTGCTAATCCTCTGGCGGTTTTCTGGGTTCTTTAGGCAGGTGTAGGTGGAATCTAAGTGATCAGCAGGACGCGCGGTGAGCCCAGCGTCCTCCTACGCCGCCATCTTCCTGGTCCTCCGATTGGGCTTTTTAAAAGGAGAATGAGGGAGGGGGAAGAGAGAGGACTCAGTAGAATGAGAGAAGTGAAAAATTACAAGTTTAGTCAGTCCAAATGTGGTTAGGCCAGCTGCGTTTGCTAATCATTTACTGAAGTAAGGATTCTATCCTCTCAGAGACACAGTAAGACAGAGGTATTCTTCTTGATGATTATATTTCAAAGGAATGGCTCTAAGGTCCTTTAGAAAGACCCTTCTGCGGTACCTGGGTGGTTCCGTCCATTAAGCTCAGGTCATGATCTTGCGGTCCATGAGTTCATGCCCTGTGCTGACAGCTCAGAACCTGGAACCTACTTCAGAGTCTGTATCTCCTTCTTTCTGCCCTTCCCCCACTTCTTCTCTCTCTCTCTCTCTCTCTCTCTCTCCCTCCCTCCCTCCCTCTCACTCTTTTTCTCTCTCACACAAAATAAACATTAAAAAAATAAAATAAAAAGAAACATTCCTGATTTGGAGGAAGTATATATTCACAATTGTAAACCCTTTTAGTAAATTCTCTAAGAAAGGGTGGTCAGGGGCCTAGCACAGGGAATTGACTAAAACAAACAGTACCTTCTCCTGGCAGTGTTGAGCTTTCTCAGGCATTTTAGTAGGGATTTGGGCTTATCCTAGAAGCATATCCTTATGCTGCTAGAAGCCATTCTAGAATTTAGTCAAGTCTTTTAGTGCAGGGTTAGGGCAGTGTCGTTATATGCCAACAGTCCTGCAGTTTTCACTGGAGGAAATGCAGAATGGTACAACCATGTTGAAAGGTAGTTTGACAGTTTCTCACGAAGCTAAACGTTCTCTTAACCATTACTATCTAGTAATCATGCTCTTTGTCATTTATTCAGA
This sequence comes from Panthera pardus, assembly GCF_024362965.1. Lineage (NCBI taxonomy): Eukaryota > Metazoa > Chordata > Mammalia > Carnivora > Felidae > Panthera > Panthera pardus. Next base: position 84,111,430 of record NW_026526810.1, read on the forward strand.
GTTAAAAACTTAAGTCCACACAAAAGCTTGCAAAGGGATGTTTAGATCAACTTCATTTATAATTCATTTATCTGGAATTCATAATTTCAAAACTTGGAAGCAAACAAGATGTTCTTCAGTAGATTAATGGATTAATAAATGTGATATACCAGACAATGGAATATTACTCATTTCTAAAAAAAAAATAAGCGATCAATATATGAAAAGCCTGAAGGAAACTTAAATGCATATTACCATGTGAAAGAAGCTAGTCTGAAAAGGCTAAAAAGTATATGAGTCCAACCATACAGAAAGCCACTATGGAAAAGGCAAAACTATAGAGATACAAAAAGATCATAGGCTAGGGAAGAGGAGGGATGATTATTCCAAGCACAAAGATTTTTAGGGTAGTGAAACTATTCCATGTCATAGTATATAATGGTGGATACATGTCATTATACATTTGTCCAAACCCATAGAATGTTCAACATCAAGAGTGAACCCTAATGTAAAATCAGGATTTGGGATGATAATGATGTGTCAATGTAGGTTCATCAGTTATAACAAATGTTCTAACTGGGTGGAGGATATTGATAATGGGGGATGGTATGCCTGTGTGGAGGCAGGTGTAATATGGGAAATCTCTGTACCTTCCTCTCATTTTGCTGTGAACATAAAATTGCCTAAAAAAAAAAACAAACAAACAAATTCTCTTTTAAAAATGGCATGAAATCCTGCTGAGTGATGCACAGGTTGAACATCAAAAGCCTTCAGAAACCTCACCTACAAAAAGAATCAACAATGGTGAAGATCTGGATAATACTTGATTGTTTTTCTGTAGCACCAAAAGGAGTGACTGAGAATAAAAATGTCCCACTGAATTAGGAAAAGAGTATTGTACTGGAGCCATCGTAATGGGCACTCACGAGAACAGTTTAAAACTGTTCAGTTAATCAATGGCAACTTGGCTCAGTGAATATGCTTTCATGAAACAAATTAGTTTCTCCCTCTATCTTCTGAAAGTCAACCAATTAAGAATGAACTTACTTTAATAAATATATCTTCACGTGGTAATCAATATTAATCTCATCAGAAAAAAATTACAATTTTATATATTATGGAAATCTCTGATACCCCTGAAAATCCACCAAACCCAGAACTTGATGCTGCTGAAAAAGCCAGTATCCTATTATCATGTTACTCTGTTCAAAGAGACCATGTCTAACCAACATATCCCCCTTTACTATAATAAACAATTGCAGCTTTGTCTTTTTAATTTAGTTAGTCAATGGTGATATATCATCCACTGACATTTTATTACATTTAAAGTTTCAGTATCTTTTAATACTTAGTTCACATATGCCAAAAGATAAGACCACCTCAAAGTATCTGATAAAAAGATAAACTGAATCTACTACTTACGATAGTAATATAAATATAAATAGAAAATTGAAATAAAGTTGGTATTCCACTGGCCTTATAATAAGATTATTCTGGAATATCTTTGTAAGCCCAATGCAATCACAAGGGTCCTTTAAATGTGAAAGCTGGAGACAAAAATGTTACATTAGAATGATGCTGCATGAGAAACACTTCGCTGGCCATTGCTGACTTTGAGAATGGAAGTGGATAATGAGCCAAGGAATTTTGGCAGCCTTTAGAAGCTGGAAAAGATGAGAAGGAGAAGACTGATACCTTCCTAGAGCCTCCAGAAAGAAATTCATATCTGTCAACACCTTATTTTTGCCCCATTTGAATATTTCAGATGTCTGACCTCCAGAACTGTAAATTTGTTTTATTTATTTCAGCCACATAAATTGCGGAGATTTATTACCACAGCAACAGGAAACACAGTGGACAAAGTTCAAGAGGTTTGTAAATGCTTTGTTAACTTGAAATAATATTTATGAAGTTTGAGTTGTATAACTGGAAATATCTAAGAGACCATTGGAGATATTACAAAAAAAAAATAAAAACTTTTACTAATGAGAGAATTAATAATTAGAGACAATTAATTTATAAAATCAATGGTCTTCCTGTTCAGAAAAGATATATAAAGATTGCACTTAAAAATGAACTTAATAAAGGCATAAAAATGAATTTTAAAATGTCAACACTTACAGGGGCACCTGGGTGGCTCAGTTAAGCATCCAACTTTGGCTCAGGTCATGATCTCATGGTTTGTGGGTTCAAGCCCTGACTTGGGCTCCAAAACAGGCAATTCAGTTTCTGTGTCTGCCTCTCTCTCTGCCATTCCCTGCTTGCACTCTGTCTCCCTGTCTCTCAAAAATAAATTTAAAAAACATTAAAAATAAAAAAAATAAAAAGTCAACACTTTAAAGAAACACTTTAAAGACTGAAACATTCTTAAAAATCCTTGAATAAATCAAAATACAGTTATTCAAAAATTCAATTCATGGATTTAAGTGTTTACTATATTAATTTATATATGATCTGGACTCCAATGAAAAACAAAAGCTACTTTTGTAAACAATCAAGCTGGGTGGGCAATATACATGCAATATTTAACAAGTAATTCTCAAAAAAGAAGAATAATATGCCATTAGCTTTTTCAGATGTTAGAAATCCACCATAATTACACAATGTAGAGCTATTGACACAATAAGGGAAAGAAATCAATGTTACAGAATGGACGACTCAAAAACAGAATCATATATGGGAAGAAATAGACAGTAAGTGTTCACAATTGAACATAACTTGACATAATTGTCAAGAATATAAAGAATCTTCTTTTCATAATCTTACTAAGAATCAATCTTGTTAAAGCCCCAACTAAATATGAGTACTGAAAGTAATAGCCTGATTTTAGAAATTTTTGACAATCTGCTTTATAAAATACAGCAAATTTGACATAATTTCAGCAGTTTTAATGCTGACAATTAAACATTAACTGGAAAATATTTTTCTAAGTATGCATTAAAGCAGAAACTTGTCCAGAAATATGGGACTTTTGGTAATTGTCATTTTCCAGATTAGAGTTCAGTGATAGCTAGGTAACATTTCCAAATCCTGTCAACAGTAATTTACATACTAATTGGATAGTGATAAGTTTTGGAGAAAGAAAGTTCCACTTCAAAAAAGCTAATGTGGGGTGCGTGGGTGGTTCAGTTCGTTAGGCATCTGAATCCTGATTTCAGCTGAGGTCATGATCTCACAGTGCGTGAGTTCAAGCCCCACATCGGGCTCTGGGGTGACAGAGTGGAGACTGCTTGAGATTTTTCTCTCTCCCTCTCTCTCTCTCTCTCTGTCCCTCCCCTGCTCCTGCTCTCTCTCTCTCTCTCTCTCTCTCTCAATATATATAAACATTTTTTTAAAAAGCTAATATGACCAGTATTTTTTTCAAGCTTTTCTATATTATTAATTTTATCACTTGCATAATTTGAAAACAATTACAAAGATTACCCTAAGTACTTTCATCAGCTGTAAAACCACTATTCTGTGGTTCCTTACAATACCTTCAAGATACAAAAAATAAAACAAAATAAAGTAATTCATATCCTCCAATAAATATTCATCTGAATCACTCCAAATGTTTCTCACTTAATTTTTATTCACTTGCTCATATGTAATATATCTCTTTCACTGACTGCAATAATGTCATTTTGTATACAACTAAGACTATGCACTCAAATAAGAATAATTAAGCTGCAGAGAGAATATATTCAATTGGAGAATTGAAGCATAATAGTTATTAATAAACTATTCAGTAAAACTTGTTCTTCCCATAAGAACCACATTTAAGCTCTGCAGTATAATTTCCATCAGAAAAACATGATGATCTTAATGAGTCAAATCTGAGGGACGTCTATTTCCTCAGGTGGGCAGGTTAATTTTCTATGCAATTAGTTAATTATATTTTTAAAAAAACTTCTGTTATTACTATCTACTTAAAAAATGGAGTATCCATGATTCCTTTATTTTTTTAGATATGTTTATACTGAAAATTCTATTATATGACAGAAAATTGGGGGTTTCCTGCTACTGAATAATTTTTTTTTAAATATTGGTTAATTTTTCCATTCATAAAGAAAAATCATAAATGTCTCAGGATATAGGAATTTCAACTGTTTACCATTTTTGTAGTTTCATATATTAGATCTTATATATTTTCTTAGGTAATAGTTGAATATGAAACCATATATCCTACAAAATGATATATAATAATTTAATTTCCAATATTATTTTCTCTATATTATAAAATTGAAGGAAGATTAAAATGGAAAAGAAAGGAAAGAAAAATTACATCTTCAACAGATCAGGAGGCACACCAGGTTACCTACTCAGCCTGTAGCTATAGAGGACTGATTGGGAAAAATCAGAATGTTAGTGTGTTTTGTTTACTCTTGGCTCTCTTCAGCAAAGTATCAGTCTGAATGTCACTTTGCATTAATTTGAGTCTTTGAGCATTACTTTGCCACCCAAACAATGTTTCAGATGGCTTTCATTTCGGCCAACATTAAGTTATGACAGTCATGAATCACAGAAGAAAAAAAAAAACTATTATGAGAACTGTATCTAGAACAGAACTTACTGATAGCAAGTAAGTAAAAAAAGTGCTTGCTCAAATTTCATGCTGCACTGCAAATGAAACAATACACACATATTTTATGTAGTTGTTATATCATTTATACACATGTGTACAGATATACATATGTATACCATGTATATACATAGTATAGTGTTAAGGTTCTTTTTCCCAATTGTTCATTTATTTCCATATAAAATTAATGTTATAATAAGAGGTAAAGAATAAAGGCCAAATAAATTTGATATAAACATCCCCTATGGGAGTGCCTGGGTGGCTCAGTCAGTTAAACGTCCAACTTCGGCTCAGGTCATGATCTCACAGTTCGTGAGTTCGAGCCCCACGTCGGGCTCTGTGCTGCTGCTTCAGAGCCTGGAGCCTGCTTCGGATTCTGTGTCTCCTTCTCTCTCCGCCCTTCCCCTGCTCACGCTCTGTCTCTGTCTCTCAAAAAATGAATAAACATTAAATTTTTTTTTAAAAAATCCCCTATGTACTTAATTTTACTTATTTTTACTTTTTGTTTCAAGGTTTCATTTAAATCACAATATAATATTAAGATTTAAGATAACCCTGCCTCAATACTAGAATATGTATGAATATGCCTGTGAATATCAAGAAGTCCTCAAAATGGCAACTCACCTCATTTCAAGTGAGGTTAATGGTGAAAAGAGAAACCTCTGAAAAGACTGAAAGAGTCAAAACAAACAAACAAAAAACAATAAAAACAGTGCACATAGAAAGTGCTTGCAGAGAGCAAGATCAGGAACTAATTAATTTCTTCATCTCAAGATAGGTAAGCTCATACTCTCTGTCTAGTGGGATGTCAAAACCTGTAATTACTGTGTTGCCCATTCTTCTCTTTTCTACCTGAGAATGGTTCTTGCAGTTGTGTATTCATGTTCCACCATTACATATGGAGTGTGTATAGGTATGACACCTTGTCTTTTCAGTGCACATGTCTGAATTAAATGTACCTGATGGACAGACAACTGCACCTTCCACTATCTAGAGCTTCTGAACTGTGACTATAGGCTTTGAACTGTCTGTGAGTATCTTGAATGTGTAAGAAAGAAAGTGAACCAAATAGTTTGTTGCCAGAAAAAAAAAAAAAAAAAAAAGGGACTCGGTAGATATTGATGGTGTTTGTCAACATTCTGTTTTCCTTGACCTCTGGATAGGGTAGCCAAATTAAACAAACTGTTAAACGGTATCCAAGTAGACTTGTTGGAACAAGATGGAAGCATCTTATATTGCTAACTCACTGGTCTCTAACTAAATGAGTGAGAAACCAACCTTTGCCATTTGTACCACTGATACCAAATAATAACTATCACACCCAGATTTTATCTTCTTGCTTTTCTCTACTGCTTTTTCCTTTACCACAACCTCCTACCACTTAATAATATCTTACCAAATCTCTGTAAGACTCACTTGCTCTTCAACCACGTGTGTTTTTGTATCATAGCAAAATCACACAGAGACTGGAAGGGCAAAGAAATAGTCTCAAGAACGTTTTTCAAAAAACAGCCATAATAGCTTGGTATAATAGCTAGGTATAGCTATATACCATACAGCCATAATAGCTAGGTATAGAATTATAATGAGATTTTGGTTTTAGTAAAATTTTCATGTACAAATCCCCTCCTTCAGCTCACATAATGTTTTACTGTTTTGTTGTTGTTGTTGTTTTGTTTTGTTTTCTCCTGTGGGAAAAGTAGCACATCTGGAAATGATATATTCCTTTCTAAAAGCATTAGCAAGTGAAAAGATGGATTTAAGAGATCACCTCAGTAGTGCAATTTCTACTTTTCTAAAGATAAAAAAAATCTCTCTATTCAGTTTATGTGAATAGGCTGAAAATATTGGCTGTGTGACACCAGACACTTGTCCACATGTCAAATTGGAATTAACGCAGCACAGCCATCCAGCACTAGATTTGGGAGATAAGATTCTAAATAGGTATTGAGACTGGGAAATTTCTGAAAATGAAGAGAATAAATCATAAGAAAGAAAATAAATTATGAGGAGTAAACCAGTAAATTTAATATCACGTTAGGAAGAAAAATCATAGAAAACCTAAATAGAAGTTCGTTGAACTTCTTGTTTTGTTTTATTTGAAACTGGGTTGCATTATTGTGGGCCCAGACCTCATATTTTTTAATATTGGAAAATTCCAGAGAGAAGCAACTCCATGTCAGCAATTCCATGCAGCAAGAGGAAATTACCTCAGGAATTGAGAGAACACAAGAGAAAGGAGCTGCATTAGCTTTTCTCATACATCAGAACCGGAGACATGATCAAAATCATTCCTTGGAATGAAAACTGAGATATGCATCTAACTTTGGTCTTTCTTGTTTCACTAACATAATGAAGAACAACTATTTGCACAGTGCAAGTCAATTTTGTTTTGATGTGACACTTATATCTGATATTTCAAAAAATCAAATTAATTAAATGTGTTGAACCACCCATTGTAATATGTGCTGTCAACAAAATTGACACAACTCATAAAAAAAGACTTGTTTCCCATATTAATATAATTGGCATTCATTTGATCAACATATGTAAATATCCACATAAGTCACTAGAGTTCTGCCTCTGTTTGAAGTCAGAATTAGAGTCAATTTTTTCACTCATTCCTTAACACTAAAAATACTAAATAACCTATCAATATGGTATTCTGAAGAAGCAATTCTCTTTTAATATTATCTGTCAAGTACACATTTACAACATCTTAAGGCAAGACCTTTTATGAGCAGAGAATACGTGTGTGCTCACAACTGACAGTTTTCTTCAAAAACAAGAGTCAAACTCCTTTATTCAAATGTGTGTGTGTGTGTGTGTGTGTGTGTGTGTGTGTGTGTGTGTGCACGCACACGCGAACATATATTATCTCTATGGCATCTTACTCTGGTTTACTCTAGTTCAAAATGACTATCAAAAATACTTGGGGACTACAGAAATATTTAATTCCACCCACATATTTCTTTTTTAAATAAAATTCATATATACCTAAGGGGTACAACATGATTTGTATATATATACACACAAACATAGTAAATGATTGATACAGTCAAGCTAATTAATATACCTCATGTAGTTGCTTTTTTTTTTCCTTTTTTGGATGAGAGTATTTGAAATCTACTCTCTTAGCAAATTTCTAGTATTCAGCAAAGTATTATCTATAATTATCATGCTGTACATGATCACTACACTTATTCAACTTACATGACTGCCATTTTGTACCTTTTGACTAACATCTCCCAACTCCCCTCTGGCCCCAGCCACCTGGTAACCAGCTTTCTACTCTCTGCCTCTACCTGTTTGATTTTTTCAGATTTCATATGTAAGAGTGATAATGCAGTTTTTTCATTCTGTGTTTGGCTTATTTAACTTAACATTAAAGTCTTCCACGTTCATCCATGTACTTACAAATGCCCAAATATCCTTCTTTTTAAAGAATGAATAATATTCCATTGTACATATATCTACCACCATTTCTTCATCCCTTCATCCATTGATAGACACCTTGGTTGTTTCGCATCTTTACTATTGCAAATAGTGCTGCAGTGAACACAGGAGAGCAAATATCTCTTTGAGGTACTGATTTCATTTCCTTCAGAGTACATAACCTAAAAAGAGATTGCTGGATCATACAGAAGTTCTATTTTTAAGTTTTTGAGAAACCTACATATTCCTTTCCATAATTACTATACCAGTTTGTATTCCCCCCCAATAGTGTACAAGGATTCCTTTTTGTTTCCCACAACCTTGCCAATACTTGTTTGATTTTTATGAAAACAGCCATCCTATCAAGTGGGAGGCATCTCATTTAGGTTTTGATTTTCATTTTCCTAATAATTAATAATGTTGGGTACCTTTTCATATACCTTTTAGCTATTTGTTACCTGCTTTGGAAAAATTTCTATTCAGATCAAAAGTATTTTTGGATATGATACCAAAAGCTCAGGCAACAAAAGCAAAAATAAACAAATGTAATGAAATCAAACTAAAGGAAACAATCAACAAAATGAAAATGCAATATATAGACTGGGAGAACATATATGCAAACCAATTATCTGACAAGGGGGTAAATATTCAAAATATGTAGGAAACTCAGACAACTAGACAGTAAAAAAAATCTGATTAAAAAATGTGAATAGACATATTTCTACCAAAGTATCTTAAATTTACTATTTTCACTTATTTTTAAATAGAAAAAGGAGTTTTAACTATATTATTGGATTCTCAGATGAAATTTTCAGATGTTAACTATGGAAAATATTGTGTACTATATAGAAAATAAGAAAAAAGGGGAAAAGTATATAAAGTATTTTTAAATACTAAAGTTCTAGATAATTATTTTAAGAAAGCATTCTACAATTCTGGCATGTAAAATTATAATCTTATGCAACCAGAACTTTCACAATATGAAAGGCCTTTTATATAGCTATTCCAAATCTATCATATCAGTATTTTTAATATATGACATTTTAATGAAAATTAGATTATATATTTTTATATTTATTCTTAATATATTAATTGAAGTAGGTAATACATTTATTTATGTTTGTTTGCTTACACTATATAAACTGAAAGGCAAATATTTTTAATGTTATACTTTTGTACAAATAACACATCTCTATCTCTAGTAAATTCAGTTGTATCTGCTGCTAGTACTAAATATTATGCATCACTATCATAAAACTGGAAATGATTAGACCTCATACATGTAAATTTTTTATTTATGCATTCTCTAAAATAGTACTAAATTCTTATCATATACTAAACTCTATGGCAAAAAAGACATCTTGGGAAATGTTAAGGCATAAAATTCTATGTTAGAACAACAACGTACAGATATAATTGATTTTATGGTAAGTTCTTAAGCACATCAGTAGATTGGATGATACCATAATGTCTCATTGAAATTCTTTAAAAAAAAATACTTATTTTGATGGGAAGAGAGAGAGAGAGAGAGTGCATGTTGTGAGTGGGGGAGGGACAGACAGAGAGGGAGAGAGGGAATCCCAAGCTGGCTTCAGGCTCAGCATGGAGCCCACCTCAGGACCCTGAATTCATGACCTAAGCTGAAGTCAAGAGTTGGACACGCAACTGACTGAGCCACCCAGACGCCCCTGTTGAAATTCTTTATTTGGTTACTCAAAACAATACACAAAAATACTAAAAAAAAGTCAAAAAAAGAGAAACAATGAAATACATATCATTTATCAAAATCTGATTGGATTTCCAATTTTTGAATTAGTGACAGCAGAAAACTGGTATTTGAAATTGGTATCAACATTGAAAAAAGGAAGAAATGTTGATTAACTCTGGACTCTAGGTCAGTTTTTAAAGTTAAGAATTTAAAGGTAAAGGGCACCTGGGTGGCTCAGTCAGCTAAGCATCCAACTCTTGATTTCAGCTCAGGCCATGATTTCATGGTTCCTGAGTTAGAGCCCTACATCTGGCGCTGAGCTAACTGTGAGGAATCTGCTGGGATTATCTCTCTGCCCCTCCTCTGCTTGTGCGCGCTCGCTCTCTCTCTCTCTCCCTCTCAAAATAAATAAATAAACTTAAATAAATATTTCAAGGGTAAAGATTAAAAGAATAGGAAGTATATAAAAATGCAGATAATCAGAGGGAGTCTAATATACCAGTTTCTACTGTTACAACAAACAGCTCTAAAATAATGCCTGTTGAACTTTGTTGTCATCATTTTAAAAACACAGATGCATGCCAAATATAGTTATTATGTTTATTTCATTTTTTCCAGTCAACATCTGTAACGATAATTACCAAGAATATAGAAATGCTTAGTAAGGTATCTGGCTTAAGCCTTATTTTCTTCTTTTTTAATTTTTTTTTAAAGTTTATTTATTTATTTTGATAGGGACATAGCACGAATAGGGGAGGGGGAGAGAGAGAGAGAGACAGAGAGAGAGAATCCCAAGCAGGCTCCGCACCATCAGCGCACAGCCCAATGTGGAGCCTGAACTCACGAAACCACGAGATCAACACCTGAACTGAAATTGAGAGTTGGATGCTTAACCAACTCAGCCACCCAGGCGCCCCAATGTGCCATATTTTCTAACAGAGGAACATAGTAAACATGCAGGCAAAATAATAGATAATATTAGATAGTGATAAGTTAAATGAAGGAGGTAAAACATTATAATTTCAGAGAGGAATTTTTCCTGATGATAAGGAATTGCACTGAATGATTAAGTCTGCTCTTATGAAACTAAAATAGGGGGGAATAACACTTGAGTTTTGTGGAAGAGTTACTGCAGAAGTCATGAAGCTTGAATAGATTCTGTGGACAGATTCTAGAGTAGATTCTGTGAGTAGATTCTAGAGGACAGAAAAAAGAAACTGTGTTCAAGCAGGAGAGTGAAGGAAAGCACACAGAAGTAATTGGTGTTTAGTAATCAGCTTTGAAGACATGGCTCACAATGTATGTAGTAATAATTCACAAGTATACAATTTATCCTTTTCATTTTGCAATTTCCTATTTCATCTTATAAAAGTTGTAACACAAATCTGCTGCACCTACATAAAAAACTGAAATAGGACTAAAAGCATTGTTTGATAACTAATGTTTAATATCTAATATATTCAATTTCTATCAACTGACTGGAAACTTCAAATTAATTATGTACACAATTAGCAACTCTCGGAACAAACTGTCCATGTACATATATTGTTTCCCACCATGTAGGAAATATTAATCACACTTACCTGAAGGAAGTCTGTAGACTACCTGCAGAGACTAAAAGACTATTAGACTACAGACAGTTTTCATTTTATTTCCATGTTTTACAAATGTAAAGTAATACACAAACCCACTGTTTCCTGAACTGGGAAAACTAATGATCTTTGGAAAGATTTTTAGTACCAAATATTTCAGGGCTTAACAAACAATATCAGAGATGAGTTTTTTTTATAGTCTAACTACATTTTCATGTATACCTCTATCTTTTTATCACATTTTGGATCAGTGGTCTGGAAAATCCTGTTCTATGAATTTCAGATACTATGATCAAGATTTCAAGCGAATATGCTTGCAAGGATGTTGAAGGAGAAAACAGAAACAGCAACATAGGCAGAGGTAACACTTCACCAAAACTACTAGGGTACGTACCTATCTGCTTAAGTTTTGTTGCTGTTGTTGTTGCTGTTTTAATATCCTTCATCCTCTTCAGTAAACATTATTAAAACATAATTATTAATACGAGTCTTATTAAAAATGGCTCTTCTACAAATTTTAGATATTTCTAGATAACATGTACATTGGTTCTGAATGTAATTGTTCTAAAAATCAGAGGTATTTGCTATTTGATTTTTTTTCTAATTTTCTATCTTTTCATTTATTAAAACATTATTTGTTTCTTCCAAACCTTTACCTCCTCAAAAATAACGATCCTGCAGTAAGACAAAGTAAAATAAAAATATTTTAAAGAAGTATACAGGTTTTTGGGTTTTGTTTTTATATATCTCACAATGTATAGTACAAAGCTTTGGAAGGTACTATATTCAGATACAGCCACTGGTAAAGTTCATTTCTTTACATGCCATTTACCTAAAAGAAGGTACCAGAGACATGATAATAATTATCAATATAAATTGATATTATAACAGGCAAGAAAAATGCTATGAACTTGGGATTTTTTTGTTCTAATTGTTACTTTCTGGTTTAGGATTTTTTGCATCCACTAATCAGCTCCAGCCTCTAGACAAATACATAAGACAGGACAAGCCTCATAAAGAAATACATTCTTTAAACTATTTTATTCTTTCTGTAATTGAACTTTAAAAATTTTAATAAAACATTTTAAGAAGGAAACATCACACAGCTGCTATTTTTTCCTTCATTAAATAGTGCTCATCATCACTAATACTCAGAGATATCCACCCAATACCTGTTAAAATGGCTATCATCATAAAAATAAAATAAAACAAGAATGGGCAATATTTATTCAGCCATAAAAATAAAAGAAAGAAACACTGCCATTTACAACTTGAAGGCATTTTGCTAAGTGAAATAGAGAAAAACTATCATACAGTATAGTTTTTGTATAGCACTTGTATGTGGAATATTAAAAAAAAAATAGAAAAGAAAAAGAAAGAAAAAAAAACTAAATTCACAGATACATAGACAAATTGGTGGTTTCCAGAGCCAAGGGTGGAAAAGATGGTCACAAGGTACAAACTCACAGTTACAAGATAAATAAGTCTGGGAATGTAACAAACTGCATTGTGACTAAATTTATCAATGCTGTAACATATATTTAAAATTTGTTGAGAGATCTTAAAAGGTCTCATCACAAGAAAAAGTTGTATTTCTATGAGGTTATGGAAGTTAACTAAATTTCTTGTGATAATCATTCCACAATATATTCATAAATAAAATCATTATGTTGTATACCTAAAACTAATACAATGTTTTATGTCGGTATATCCCCCCAAAATTGGACAAAGTAAATAAAAAGGATGATTGTTTTGCCACTTTAGCCAGGGGGTGGAAGTCCAGGGGGTGGAAATACAAAATATATTCTTATATTCTGGCAAGAAAAATCTTAATGAGTGTTTATTTTATCAGACTCTACATCTACTAAGAAAATTATATTGTTTTTCCCTTTTACCCTGTTAAAATGGTATGTTAATTATATTTCCAGAATTTTTTAATGTTGAATCATCCTGACATTTTTTATATATATCCAATTGATCACGATGTTTAATTTTTATAATCATAATTCAATTGACTAATCTTCTTTCAGAGTTTTTGCATCTAGGTTAAATAATTTTATTTATTGCATTATTGTAACACAATAAAAGCATGTGTTTAAAATGTGTAAGTTTTGATATATGTATATGGTCTTGAAACCATCACTACAACCAAGACAACAAAGGTATCCATCATTGCCCATAAAAAAAAAAAAATAACAAAATTGCCAACGTAATTAATCTCAGACGTTTCCAAGTAGTCCAAATAAACCTAGAACCCTTCAATGTTGCACAGGTCAACAATCCCTTACATACATTTGACAATCCAAAAAGGTCTGAAACCTGCAAGCTTTTGCAGAATTCATGTGGAAGGAAGACCAGGGTAACCTGAACTCCTTTGGTGGTGAACCTGAACAGAAAGCCCTGAAACAATGTATGATTTTTATATATCCCACCTAATGTTAATGTTATCTGTGTCACTACAGACATATTAATGTGTTTTATCAAATAACATTTTTAAAATGATTAAAAATTAATTATTAAATTACCATAGGAATATTAAAGTTTAGGAATAACAGCTCAACATATTTGTATTGAGGATCTGCTTTTCACTGAAAAACAGACGTTGCAAAGTACATAAAACATATATTAGAATTAAACACAAGTATTGTATTTGTTACACATTTCCTTTTATCATAAAATATATCATTTATGTAAAACCACACAAGAAATATAAATGCAGGGGCGCCTGGGTGGCTCACTAGGTTGAGAGTCAGACTTTGGCTCAGGTTCTCAGGGCTTGTGAGTTCAGGCCCTGCATCAGACTGTGCTGACAGCTCAGAGCCTGGAGTCTGCTTTGCATTCTGTGTCTCCCCCTCTCTCTGCCCCTACCCGAGTCATGCTTGCTCGCTCTCTCAAAAATAAGTAATTTTTTTTTAAATGTAAATTCAGTGGATGCTTATCAGGTGAACTTGCTTATAACCACCATTCAGATAAAGAAAAAGAACTCTTCCAGACACTTAAGGATATTCCTCCATGTGTCATGTTCTGATCTTACATCCTCTCTTCATATATATTTAACCACTCTCTTGCCTTTTATAATCACTTCCTTTTGTAATCACTTCCTTGCATTTCTTAATAGTAGTACTCAAGTTTGCATTATTACCCTCGACAGTTTAATCCTGTATGTTTTTGATCATTTTTTAAACCTTTTTTAATCCACAGATTTTGTTTTCCTTGCTTACAGTTAATTATTTTCCTTTCTTAAAAGTGTATTTATTGCTAAAACATGAGTCATCAGGCCTAAAGGATTTTTTATAGCTTGGGTTTTGCTGATTGCCTATTCATGTACTAGGTTTACACGTTCCTCCATTTTGAGTACTGGCAGCTAAATACACAGCTCTGGTTAGATGTACTTTCAATACAATGTGCAGGACGATAGGTAGTATTAATTTCTATTTGTGCTGTATCAGATTACCACAATTAAGTACCTTAAAACCTCAAATTTGTCTTAGAGTTTTAGTTTTGGAGGGCAGAATTCTTATGTGGTATTCTTATTTAGCCTCTCATGAGGCTAAAATCAAATTGTCAGCAGAGTTATGTTTCATCCTGGGGTTAGTCAGGTTTCATTTCCATGTCTTTTTCAGGTTCTAGAGTCTGCATTGCTTCCTCAGTTCATGGCCCCATTACACCACCTTCAAAACCAGCAGTGTTGCCCCTCCTAACTGTTTTTCTTTAATCCTCTCCCTATGACCACAGGAAAGGTTCTCTGCTTTTAAGGATTCATGTGAGTAGATAGACTCCACGTGAATAATGTAGGTAACCTTCCAATCTCAAAGTCTTTAACACTAATCATACATGCAAATAACTCTTTGTCATGTAAGGTGACCTACTCAACGGTTTCTGTGATCTACAGAGGACATATTGGCAGTCATTATTCTGCTGGCTACATAAGAGCTATCTCATTCTTTCAAAAAGAAGCAAATAATTTCTGCTTCCCTTTGTTATGTGAGCAGCTTTTGATTCTCAATGTACACATACATTAATTCAATGATGGCTGCAACATGAAGATTTCTAATTCATTCATTTATTCTTCATTTATCAACTGGAATGCAAAAATATTTCATATACTTTCATATAGAACAGAAAAACATGGAGATATTTTATCTTCTCAGATTCCGAGTTGAAATGAGAAAGGTAGTTTAATGTTTCTTTCCCTTTATCAGTTTTTAAGGTAATTCCTTTCTTCTCTATCATGATCATGTGATCTCTGTGTGGGTGTAAGAGAGAGAGAAAGAGAAACAGAGAAAGAGAGGGAGAACAGTTATCAAATATGGATTTAAATATACTTGGTGGGTTTCAACCCATTATGATTACTACACAATTGTAGTTCTACCTATCCCACCTTCTGCTAGGAGAAGGCCCTTCAAAGTGACTTCTTAATGTTTTGACATGTCCCTAGAAGTGTTTGATATATTTTTTTGCTATCTAATATAATATGGTATGAAGATAAATATTCCATACTGATACTTTTAAAATTCATAATTATAAAGCTTTTACTCTTTAATAATAGGTTTCTTTCATTTCAAACAAACTCAGAACCTCAAAACTGCAGTGTCAACTTTTTTAAGGATTTCAAATCCTTTTTTAATGTAAAAGTCTTTTCTAAAATGATGGTTCTTAATATTTGTTCAATTTTCTGCTTTTGGTTTTTGGCCTCAAAACTTATTAAATATACATTTTATTTTCCTTAGCTATCTTCAATATTTGTCACTTTGATTTTTATCTTTCTTCATATTTATTTTTAACAAATATTTATTTTATATATCATTTATTGTCAAGTTTGCTAACATACAGTGTACATAGCATGCTCTTGCCTTCAGTAGACTCTCATGATTCATCACTTACATACAACACCACCCAGTGCTCATCCCCACAAGGGCCCTCCTCAATGCCCATCACCCATTTTCCCCGCCCCCCCACCCCCATGAACCCTCAATTTGTTCTCAGCATTTAAGAGTCTCTTTGGGAAGCTTTGTTTCCCTCTCTGCTTGTAATTTTTTTTTTCTTTCTTCCCCCATGGTCTCCTGTTAAGTTTCTTAACTTCCACATATGAAACATGATATCTTTCTCTTATTTCAATTATTTTATTAAAGATTTGAATAAAAATTTTAATAAATTTTTTCACCTTCCTTTTCCATTAAGTCTTCATTTTAGTTTTAATTTCTAATATGAATTTTTGTCTTGTATTTATAATTCTTGCCTGAATTCCATTACCTGACTTCTGAGTTTTTCTAAATTTGATAGATCCTTATGGATTTTTCCTACATTGTATCATTTTCTTAATGACTTTTAACCAATTTTAAATATAATTTTGATCTATTTTGAGGGCATGTCTTTATGATGATTTCATTGTCTGTACTAAGGAAACGAAAAGCAGTGTATGAGCTGTCTTAGTACTATCATCAAGCCTTTGGTGTTTTAAGAACCTAGGCTGACAACCACATCATATACCTCTGTTTTAATCTCATAAAGCTTCAACATCAAACAAAGCCACCTGTGACTATGACAAATCAAGAAAAAATAGCAAATAAAATCAAATTTCCATTATTATGTCTGAAAGCACTAACACACAGATACACACACTGTCTAAATAATACAAATGACCAAACATCCCCCCATCTTGACTATTGCTAAGTGGCTGCTACTTCTTTATCAATTAAAGCTTTAGGTTTGCTTCAGTCTTCCTTCTTCTTGGTAAGATTTATTAAGATACTCAATCACAAAATTATCCCTGTTTCCTGATATCACCCAATCCAGAATAAAACTTCACTTCAGTAAATCTTCCTCTAAAGCCACCTAACATGAACCCAACTTCTATGATAAGTCCTTTTTTTGGAATGGTCTCAATGAAACAGTCCACAGTCCACCATAGTGTGTGGTCTCCCTTACTATAATGAATAAACCCAACTTGTTCAACTACACGTGTATTCTTTCCTGGTGATGTTTGGTTTGAAGGTGTTATCACCAAGCATACTAATAATGTTCCTTAATCCTCATTTTTAACAGGTATGAGATCTAACCTCAATGCTTTTCAGATGTTTAAAGGTAAAATTAGTTCCATGGAACTTCTAGGAAGAAGCATAGTTTAGAATACCTTTAAACTCTAAGTAGCTTCCTTGTCTATTGTTTTCTTGGAGTGTGAAAAAAATATGATGGCTTATTTTCTAAGGGTTCTTGTCTTGTTCCCAAGACTCATCCTTAACTAGACTTTCTTCTTTCTCTCTTGGTAGCATTTCAGTCATTCTCAATTTTGTGTCCACTCCCAGTAATTTGAATTTGTGTGGGTGTTATCTTAGAAGGAGTCAAATTGTTTATGAAAATTCATAGTTTATAACCCTTTCAGTATAACTTTGAATAGAAAGCAGATACTGGGCCTCCTAGTCTCATTCTTTCCCAGATCAAAAATTTTCAATATTCACCTTTCAATATGAAATTTGCTGAAGGTGACTTCTATTCATATTTTGTTAAAACTTCGTTTTATCATTAATACATTTTCGGTTACACTGAGTGATTTGCCTTCATCTGTCAAGATAATTACATGAGTTTTTTCCCTTTTATCTTTCAATTTTATGAACAATAATGATAGATTTTCAAGTTGTCAATCTGTATTTGCATTCATAAATCTCCCTTGTTAGTGATATTTTATTATCTCATATATCACCAGATTTAGTGATTTTTTTTTCGTAAAACTTTTGCATCCATGTTTGAGAGAGATTTTTTTTTTTTTAATTTCTCTGCCTCTAATGTCTTTGTCAAGATTTGTTACCCGATATATGCTGGATATATTAACTATTTTCAAATACAGAATTGTTCTTTTTACAAGTTTCTGAAAGACTGCAGTATTCCTTTATGATTTGCAAAAATTAAATTCACTGTTTAAGTTACCTAAGCTTACACTATCCTTTACAAAAACTCTATACTCAATAGATGTTTCAAATATTATATTTATTTCTGCATACCTATTTATAAATTATGGTTTTCAAAAAAAATTGATCAATTCATCTAAATTATCAGAATTATCATAAATTTTTTCATAATGTCTCATTATATCCTAATGTCTTAAAAACTATACTGAGTAAAATTTATATGAAGTATAATGTACCCTATCAGTATACAGTATGATGACTTTTGACAAATGTCTATACTCCTTTAACCACCATTAGATTCAAAGTATAAAACTTCTCTATCACCCAATTTTATCTCTAAAAATCAACAGATTTTATTCCTGACCTTAAGCAATCCTTGATCTGTCTGCTGTTATAATGAATTAGAATTAACTTTCCTAGAACTTAAAATCTTGAATCAGTAATTAGTTTTGTGTCTGATTTCATTCAGCAGGATTCTGAGATTTATCTGAGATGACACATTTTAACAAAAGTTTATAATATTCCATTAAATGGGTATGTTACAATGTGTGTATCCATTCACCTGATCATGGTTATTTGGATTTTTCCAGTTTTGGCCCCTAAATAAAGCTGCAGAAATCACTCATGTATAATACTTTACATAGATACTTATTTTCTTTCTCTTGCAGAAATAAATAGGAATACAGGTCCAAAAAAGGACATACAGTGATTTTATGCTTAACTTTATTAAAGCTGCCAAGTGATCGTCTAAAGAGATTATGCAAATTTACATTTCCACTAGAAAATTATGAGAGCTCAGATTGCAGAACTTCTTAACACTTAATTATCTTCCTTAATTTTAGCAATTCTAGACTCTGTATGATAATATTTTTTTGTGTGGGTTTATCAGAGGACTAAGAAGGTTGGCATCTGTTCATGTAATTATTGACCATCAATGTATCTTTTTTTTTCCCCTGAGCTGCATATTAATTTATTTTGAAAATACATATTGTGCTGTCTTATTTTTAAATTGGGGTTGTTTATATAGTTTGGATATGTATCCTGTGTTACATATATGTACCACTAGTAATTTCTCCCAGTATGTCACTTATACTTTCATTTTCTTAACACAGACTTTGGAAAAAAGGACTTTCTTATTTAGATGAAGTCCAATTTATTGTTTTTTTCCTCCTATTTCTCTTATGGCTTTTTGTACCCCACTTAGAAATTTGTGCCTGGCAATAACTGCAAACTTACCTTTTTTGCTGTTTTTTTAGAAGTTGTATACTTTCAGTCTTTAACTTTAGCTCTACAATTTGATATAAGGAAGAAATGCTACCAATTATACAATCTCTTCCAAAGGATAAGATAAAAGGAAACACTGCTTAACACATCTAAAGAGATCAGAATCAATATAATTTTAAATCAAATATATGTCAATAAAATGCCATTTTTTCTTATTAAGTAACATTGGCAGCTTAAGTAAAAATTATAAACCATATATGGGTGGGTCTGTTTTTGGACAATCTTGTTTTCTCATTTACTCCTGTTCAGTCTTACAAGCGGTCATAAAGTTTGGGTTTTCAATGAATCCACTTTCAACTTTGCTGATTTTCCATGTCAATCAACTGCTTTCTATTACATTCATTTCTGTTCTTTATTATCTCCTATCTTTTCTTTCCTTTAGTTTGATGTTACTCAATTATCATGATATTGTCAATGTATCATTAGTGATAATTTTTCTTGTTCTCTAATATATGCATTGGGAGCTATGAAATGTCTTTTAAACTTTGCTCTGCCTGCACATTAAAAGTTTAATAAAATGTAACATTTTTCCATACATTTAAAGATATATTTATATTATTTTTATTGTGACTTATTTTTATGAGCCACTAATTAATTAGAAGTGTAATATCCTTTTACAAGTGGTTGGGAAATTTTCTACTTTACTTTATGTTACTATTTTAATAACATTATAAACAGAAAATATTGATTTCTATGTATCCTTTGAAATTTATTAACATTTGATTTGTAATATCTTTGTTCACTTTTGATAAATTTTCCATGTGCACTTGTATATCAAAAATGTGCCTCTGTTGCATGTAAGTTAGTTTAATATACTTACATCAATTTTGGTGAGTGAACTCTCAGATCTACTAGAGCATTACTGATTATTTTTCTCTTTATTTGATTAGCTATTAACAGTAGCATATGAGTATCTGCCATTTAAATTTTGTATGTGCAGAGCGCCTGGGTGGCTCAGTCGTTAAGCATCTGACTTCAGCTCAGGTCATGATCTCAAAGTTTGAGTTCAAGCCTTGTGTCAGGTTCTATACTGACAGCCCAGAGCCTAGAGCTTGCTTCAGATCCTGTGTCTCCCTCTTTCTCTGCCCCTCCCCTACTTGTGCTCTGTCTTCTCTCTCTAAAAAATAAACATTAAAAAAAATGTATGCATGCACATGATATGTATATGATAAATATATGTATACATGATGTATTTGTATCTGGGGCTTACATATTTAATATCTATATTAACTTTGCATAGTACTTCTGAACTGTGATATGTTCCTGTTCAATTTCTTTCAATTGCAAAATATTCCTCTGTCTTCTAGTAGTGCTTTGGCTACTATTACTATAGCTACAATATCTTTGTTTAGTGTTTACACCATATATCATAATTATTTAAACTTTTCTGTGTCCTTGTCTTTAACATATTGCGATTGAAAAAAGCATCTAGCTGTGTTTTGTATTTTATCCTTGCATAAAGTCCAAGCATGTTTCTTAAAGTGTTTTCTGTTCAGTCCATCAATTTTTTTTAAATATTCTTTTTTCACTCCTCAATTTTTTGGTTAATACTTAAATAAATTATTATTCCCTTACCAATGGTAATTTGTGAGTTATGAAATTTTTACAATTTAGTTTTTTTAAAGATTACAAGACAATACCTTATTACAGTTTAATGCAGATTATTACTTTTTCCACTTTTCCAAGCATACTTAAATTCTAGCAAATCATCTAGCTTTTTATTTATTTTATTTTATTTTTTTGAAATCATCTAGCCTTTTAAGTAAGTTTTAAGGACTTTATATTGTGAACATTACCAGACATTTCTATTACTGTTTTGGACCAGGCAGTAAAGATTTCATCTTCATTTATTTGCCACATATTTATTCTTACATCATTTTTTGTTTCCATCTAAGATCAGTTTTTAGGTTCCTATTTGGAATTATTTTCTTTCTATTAAAAAAAATGCCTTTAATAAAAGATCTGCTTTGGAGATTTTTGTACACAAAATATTTTAGTATTTGCTGAAAATCTATTCATTTTAATATTGATGTATAAGATACTATCTTTTGAAATAAAATTGTAGATGTTTATTTTCAGCACTTTAAAGGTGTCATTTTATTTGCTGTTGATTTTTCAAAAGTAATGTTTTTATTTGTTCTGTCTTGTCCTATTTGGCTGTTTGTAAGATTTTCTGGTTGTCTTTAGTTTTCAGTAGCTGAACTATAATCTTACATTTTGTGAATTTATCTTGATCATTGCCTTCAGAGTCTCTTAACTCTATGATTTGATTTCTTTAACCAGTTTCTGGCTATTTGGAGACACCTACCTCTTAGGTATTGTTCTTTCCTCATTTCTCTACTTTCTCTCTAGAACTCCATTTACACCTATTTAAGTCTTTGTTTTTCACCTTATTGTTACATATACTGAATTTCCTTGTTCTTTTTTTTTTCTCTAGTTAGTCTCTAATTTATATGTCAACCCGTTTTCTTACTTAATAGTTTTGCCTTTTGTGGTGTGAATCTTCATTTAAATCCACTTAGAGGATTATAAATTCAGGTACTATACATTTTTTTTCATTTTAGAATTTCTATGTAACTGTTAAATTTCATATCCTGATGAAGTGTTTTTCATCATCTATTTTATTTACCTATTCCTTCCCCTAATTTTGTTAACATTTAATCTACATTATTTTAAAGATCTGGTCATCTAGTCTCATTAATTTTATCTCATCTGCCTGTATTCCTATTTCCTGTTTTCTCTTGCTTTTCAATGTTGTGTTCTGCCTTTGACATGTTAGCCTTTTTTTTTGATAGAATATTTCTGATTGTGAATTAAAATAAAAATATTCATCTGATGTTTTCTTCCTTTATGATATCTCTCCTTCCTGAGACAATAAAATAGTGGCTGATCATATTAATTAAGTAGAGATTTAATTCTGGGTTGGAGCTCAGCTGAGATTCAGGGTGCCTTTGGTTCATCTCTGGACTATTATTTTCAATTGAGATTTCATATTTTCTGGGACTTCTCCTCACAGGTTCTAATGTCTAACACTTGGTTCTCAAAATTGCTGAAACTTGTGCTTTAACATAATGTTCTGCTAGGTTATGTTAAACTAATTAACAGGAGGCCATTAACCTGAGACAGCTCTACTGCCTGGATGAGTAAGTAAACCAAAACCTAAGCCTTTAACTGTTTCAAGGATATAAAATCAAAAGTTTTTTTTTTTTTTTTTTTATTATTGTTATCTTGTGTTTAATGTTTAGTGTGTGTGTGTGTGTATGATAGAAAGAAAGAGAGAAAGAAAGAGAGAGAGAGAGAGAGAGAGAGAGACTGTGCCACCCAGGCACAGTCAAAATAAAAAAATAAATAAATAAAAAGATTAAGGATAACCAATCACAAACAACCGACTAGGCTTTAAGCTATAAACCAATGAAATCATTTCCTATCTTTGCTTCTGCACTTTCTCTGTTTAAGTCTCTCTCCTGGCTCCTGCAACCAGAACCCTCCTAACCACTTTCAGTTTGTAGCTGCCACATCCAAACAGATTTCTGCTCAAAGTCTAAAATTTTTTAATATGTTTCAGTTAATCTTTTAACAGTTCTTAGCTTCTTATCCTGCACAGTCACAAACATCCTCAGGATAAAAGTGCCAGTATTTGAGGTTCTCCCAAGTTTCCAAAAGCTTTGATGCCAAAAATTCCACAATATTATGCTCCAAAAGCTTTCTTTTTCTGAGGATTCTTTCCCAGATGTGACGCCCGTTTCTTTAGCTTTTTACCTTTCCAGAAATTGAAAACTGTCACCAGTATAAAAACAGCTGCAAATGTAAATCCACTTTTCTCAGACTGCCTTTTCTCTGGAGTCTTGGCACCTCCAGTTCTCATTTCTTCAAGTCTCCCCTGCCTTCACACATATGAGTTAGGTATTTTATCTCGATTTTTCTAGTTGTTCGCAGAAAAACCTAGTTTCTCTACTCTCCCTTCTCCAGTTTCAAAGTTTGAAATACATTTTCCACAAATAGTGAGATTAGAGTCTTAACACTAATTGAAGCATGATATCTATTTTATGAAGCCTATGGAAGGTTGGAGTCATTTACTACTTTCCTGAAAATGTAGAACCAAGATATTATATGTGTTCTCTTCCTTTTTATATATTATTTTAGAGTAAGCATAGTATAATACAAAACTAACCCCTGCCTCCTCTTTACAGAGTATTAACATTTAGAATAGAAAAATATGTTTCACCTCTCACATTTTAACATATAGAAAGGAGAATTAATTCCTATTAATGAATATGTGTCTGGTTTATAAAGTACACCCGTTTTCAGAATTAAAGAATGTATTATTGTTTTTTCATTCTAAGAATGTCCCTTGGGATACTAGATTCATACATGCTTATGGAAAATATACCCTCTGGTCAATTTTTTAAGGCATAAAAAATTTATAGGTATTTATTCATTTATCAACTAATAAGTATTAATGGTACACTACTAGCTATTGGACATACAGTGGTGAACCAAATAATCATAGTCTAGTTTATTTGAAGTTTGATAATTAAATAAAGATGGGGACAGGGGCGTCCAGGTAACTCAGTCAGTTGAATGACTCTTGATTTCTGCTCAGGTCATGATCCCACAAATCGAGCCCCTGCTTATGATTCTCTCTCTGTCTGTCTCTCTCCCTCTGCACCTCTCCCCTGCTAACACTTTCTATTTCTAAAATAATTTTTAAAAAAGACAGGGACTTACTCTGAACAAAACAAGCTTGCAAATATAAACTAAAGATAATGCTAAGAACAATACAATAAAAGTACAGAAACCATGCTATGTGGGAAGGGGACTTAAGTGTATTTTAGTGATAGAGAAGACCTTGCTAAGAATATGACACATAACATGATGAAAAGAAGATGAGTAGGAAGTAATCATTTGCAAAATTTTTAGAAAAACATTATGGGCAGGACACATAGCACAAGAAAACTTCCAAATAACAAACAAAATTTGGCATTTTAAAGGAACTCAAATATGGCCTGAATGGCTATAACTTAGAATGGAAGAACTGGCATAAGAAGAAATCAAATAGTCTCTAAAATATCTTACTAGAAGCCCATAAATTTGGAGACAGAGAATTCGTATGTAGAAAATTATTTGACGTAGGTCTATTTTTTTAAATAAAAGCTTAAAAATATTCAGAGAATGTAGTGCTCTTCCAAACATACTCCACAAAATGGTCTCATAATTGCACCTTGAAGTATTTATAAAAAATAGAAAGATAAATATTTTTTTAAGTCCTTGTACATTAAACTAGCAGGTGCCACGTGTTTACAAGGTCTACCTTATAGTACAAATTGCTTGTTTTGGGTTGTATTTGATGAAATGCCACATAAAACGGTAACTTTTATAAGAATATAGTTGTTATGATTATGAAGATAATAGATAAAAATGTTTCCAGAAATTATGCTAAATTGTCATAAAATACTTATGGGTACAATTTAATTGGTGAAAGTGCACCTTTCTAAATCGGCATGACTCAAGGGAAATATCCTATAAACTTTGTGAAATAAAAACTGCAGGGCCATTATCTCAAAATTCTCCAGTAGCATTTTCTACATAAAAAGCATTTATTTTTCCTTTCAGGAAAGTATTTCACATTTTGTATTTTTGATAAAAAGCTTTAAAATTTCATCTATGAACGAGTTAATAATGTATTCATAAAACATTTTCCAAATGATATTTCCATTCACCTTGGTATATTCACTGTATCAAAGATTATAAAAAGGAGTAGCAATTTCTTTTCATATAGTAATTTACTTGTGCTCTGATCTTAAGAAAAAGTGAAGATTTCTTTTGAAATGAATCAAAAGTAGTACTGCAGAGATGAGACATGGCGATAATGAAGTACATTTTAGCATGACTTATTTTTTAGATCTTCACATTATACAGTAGTAGAATATTATTTCTCATAGTACATATTCTTAATATCAAACTTCAGTAAATAAATATTTTAAAACTTTCATTCATATTTTTCATTTTTGCCAAATATGAGCAAAATCAGGAAAAGTAAATTATTACAAGGAAGCAAATGACATAAAACAAAAATGGGGATATGAATATCCCAAACTGAAGCAATATTTAATTATGAAATGTCTGTGTTTTACTATTTATTCATGGATTAGTAGAACTATTTACTCCTGGTTTAAACATACTTACAGACACACGTGCACATGATACATATATAATTTCTCTGCCTTAAATTACCTGGGATCTTTGTTTTGCTTTAGTTTATTGATAATATTTTTCTTGTGACGTACTAGATTATGAATATCGCAAAAAAATGTAACCTTTAAAATTAAACATATGTGGTTTTAAAATTCTAACTCTGTCACTTGATAGTTTTCACTTCCAAATACTTCAAATATTTCATCTATATATTAAGAAAATGAAGGTTTATCTCATAGACTTATGAGCAGAAGCAAGATAGAAAAACAATAATAATATTAGTTTGCATTTAAGTAATGAATGGCTATATAATCATAATTATTCTAATTGCTTATTTAATTAGTAAGGTAAACGTATTATTACTGTTTTATGGCTAAACAAACTAAGAATTTGCCAAAGATGTCTTAGTTAATAAGGGACAAAGAAAGGCTTGCAAGTCCAATTTCTTAATAACACAAATTTACCTTTACTAAACCTAGAAATACTGATGCATAGGCAAATCCTATAGGCTCTACAAGTAAGGAATGATGATTACAGATCAAAGATATTTGCGTACATGCAAGTATTTGTTTTGATGTCACACAGTTAGCTGAACATTTTCTTCCGGTCTTTAAATTGGTTGACCCAGTTAGATACCCATTATGTCAGAGTTGATTATCTTTGGTAACTTTGGGTTCTTGGCTAATTATAAGCCTAAAATAAGCATAATTCTGGCTTTGTTTCTAGCAAGTTGCAAACTTCCTTTTTATAGTTTTTCTCTTATCTATTCAATTTTTATTTAAATATGACCAATATTCATTGATATATAAAATACAGTCGATTAAATAACATACAAAAAATCCTTTTGACTCATACCTCTTTCCATTTGTAATATTCTCCTTCTTTTTCATTTATACAGTGAAAAAAGTTGTCTACATCCTAACTCTGTCTCCACCTGTAGATAGTATAGTATCTACTATAATACGCTTACTGGCTTCATTGTTTTCTGAAAAGATACTTATGTAAATAATGAACAAAATCCTATAGAGACAATTAACTTTGAGTTTTGCTTTTTTCCTTCACAGCATTTAAAACTATTCAGCTACATATGAGTAGACTTGACTGGGGGGGGGGGGGGGGGGGGGAAGAAACAGGAATATGGAAAGGAACATGGCCAACATCAGGAAATTACAAAAACTCTAGAGCACAGTGCATGATTAGTATAAAGTAATCATGGGTAAGCTGATCCAATTCATCACACCTTTAATTCCCATTCACATGGGCCTAATGAATATTTCACAGAAGAGCTATATAGGCACTTTTCTAAACTAGTGGTTTCCAAGTCTGACAAATCACATCTAGATACTTAGCTGTAATAGCTTTTTAGCCTCTGCTGACCAGGAATGGATTTAGAATAAGTGTTGAACAAGACAATTAGCATCATCAGCCAAAGGAAAAAAAATCAAGAAAGACACTTAATTATGTGGCAGAAGCATCTGAATGGATAAATAGAAGCACCATTAATTCTGATAAGGAAGACAAGAAATGTAATAGATTGAAGCACAAAGAAATGGTATTCATTTTGAATGTTTAGTTAAAGACAGGATTCCTGTAAGATTCTAAGTGGAAATTTTGACACATGGCATATAACATGACTTAGACAATTGGACATATAAACTTAGTTGTGAGAAACAGATACTGGCAAGAGAAACAAACTTCAGATATGTGAATAAAGGCTTTGCAGGGTACAATTCCGTTGAGAAAGAGTTTATATGGAGATGGGAGTATATAATGGATATGAATGTTGATCCTGTATATACCTTAAGGAATTGCAGTTATAAAGGAGGAAAACCAGCACTATAAAATATGGTAAAAATTTAGCAAAAAAACTTGTTTTTTAATTGACAAGCTAATTGAAAAATTTATGTGTAAATGCAAAATACCAAGAATAACAAAAAAATTAAGTGTAAAGAACAAAGTTGGTTTACTCACACTACCTGATCTCAGGTCTCACTAAGAGACAACCAGTAGCACAGTGACACATTAATATAAAAAATTACATAGAGATTAGTGGGGGGAAAAAAGAGAGTCAATACACAGACCTCCAAACATTTGGTTTTAAAGAAAGATGCAAAGGGAATAATACAAAGACAAAAGAAAATATTGCACACTAGTGGTGCTAGAAAATTGAATATCCATCCATAAGAAAAATGAAGTTCCACCCTTGCCTAACATCACATATAAAATGGAATCAGGATAACTCAGCCCTATTTGTGAATATTAAGTTTATACAACTTTTAGAACAAAACCTCAGAGAAATCTTGGTAAACTTGAGTTTGACAAAGATTTCTTAAATAATACACATGAACCATATAGTATAAATAAAAAGATATGTATATATTCATAGAAATTTTAAAAATTAGCTCTTTAAAACATACTCATTGAAAAATAAAAGTGCATGACCTAAAATATTAGAAAATATTTGCTAACCAAATATCTGATAAAGATTTTATCAGAATGGACTTTAAAATGTTACAATAACAAGACAAACTACCTAATAAAATCAGAGAAAGTGTTAATTCCATACTTCACAAAAGAAGATGTACAAATGAAAAGAATATCAATTCTAGTTGGTCACCAGAGTAATGAAAATAAAACCTCAAGGAAAGACTACTGCATAGCCACTCAATAGCTAATATTTATAAAGCTACCAACACAAGGCAATGGTGCAGAACATGCATTGCCTTGGGGCAGTTCTCATTCATTGTGGAGATGCAAAGTGATAAAAAAAGGTTTGGAATGTAGTTTTGTAAGTTTCTTACAGAGTTAAGCATGAAGGTGCTATTGACCCAACAATTTCACTCTTAGATATTTACCCAAGAGAAATGAAAACATATGTTCACAGTAAAGAGTTGTTCTAGATTGTTCTCAGAAGCATTAGTTACAATTTCCAAAGAAGTGAAAACAGCAGAAAGTATATGGAAAATCTCTGTTCATCTTTCTCAAATTTGTTTTGAATCTAAAATTCCTCTAAAAATAGTCTTAAAAAAAGAATAGAATACTGAAGAAAAGATAATTTTTTTTTATTATTAGGCTGGCCTCCAGTCATATTATTGAAAATGTAACTTAAAATATAACAACCTGAAAACACTAATCTAAAACTTATTCTTATGATTTACTAGTAATAACAATGTATTCAAATTTCTCCATGAGATTTTCAATGTAATTCTCACCAGATATATGCTTTACTCACTCTACAATACAAATGAGGTGATGGGGATAGAGTCCTCTCCCCTTTTTTTAAGAATCCTAATTAGAATTATATAGTTCTGAGTAGGAAAACAACAGATAAAACCCAAGAATATTTAAGAGTTAGGCAACATCAACATCATGATTTGGCAAATGGATGAACTTATTCATTTTCATTGTATTTTAAAGGTGAAAGGTCTTTATTTGTATAATTTCAAATTATCTTGACAACAGTTATTATAAAATATTATAAAAACGATTATAAATATATAAATATTATAAAATATCCAACATATTGAATTTTCCAGGTTATTAAAATTCAAATCTTAAAAAAGTAAAAAAAAGTAAGGGTGCCTAGGTGGCTCAGTTGATTAAGCGTCTGACTTTGTCTCAGGTCATGCTCTCACAGTTCGTGAGTTTGAGCCCAGCGTTGGGCTCTGTGCGGACAGCTGGGAGCCTGGAGCCTCTTTTGGGATTCTGTGTCTCCCTCTCTCTCTGCCCCCCGCCCCCCCCCCCCCCACCCGCTCATGCTCTGTCTCTGTCTCTCAAAAATAATAAATAAACATCAAGAAAAAAGGTAAGAAGAAGTTGTTTTGGAACTTGTAGTCACCTGTGAAAATGTGAAATGACATTTGGGTCAACAGGCATCTTGCTGCTCTTCTGAGATACTTGAGAGAAATCCTTTCTTGTTTCCATACATTTTAAAATGCTCTGATTTAATGGTGTGAGGGGTGAGAAATCATGACATGTAGAAACAAAATAAAACTAACAATGTGTTTGGAAAAGAAGTGGAAACAATACAAATGTCCACTGAGTGGTGAAATAAACTAACATATTAACAAATAATGGAATACTAAACAATTATAAAAAGGAATTACTGATATAAGCAGTAGCATTACTGAATCACAATACCATAATGCTTTTTTAAAAAATCCAAATACAAAATATGGCATACTATAAGAGTCTATTTATAAGAATATCACTAGTCATCAGGTAATGAAGATTAGAACTACAGTGAGATATCACTTCACACTTATTAGATAGCTATTATTAAAAAATAAAAGATAACAAGTATTGGCAAGGATCTGAAGAAATCCTAACTCTTTATACTATTGATGGGAATGTTAAACGGTATAGCTACTATGGACAACTGTACAGAGGTTCCTCAAAAAAATGAAAAATAGGAATACCATATGACCCAGCAATTTCATTTTCGGTATATATCCAAAAGGATGTGAAGTTGGGCTCTTCAAGAGGTATCTGCACTCTGATTTTTATTGCAGCATTATTCACAATAGCCAAGATATGGAAACAATCCAAGTGCTGATCAATAGATTGATAGATAATGTGCTATTTACATATAATGGAATATTATTCAGCATTAAACAAGAAGGCAATATTGCCATTTGTTATAACATGGATGAACATGGAGGGCTTATGCCATGTGAAATAAGTCAGACACAGAAAGACAAATACTCTTTGACCTCACTTACATGCAGAATCTAAAATAGCCAAATTCATAGAAGCAGAGAATAAAAGGATGGTTTCTAGAGCTTAGGGAGAGCAAAATGGAGAGAAGTGATGGTTAAAGGGTACAAAGTTTCAATTATGTATGATAAATAACTTCTGGAAATTCACCACACAGAATAGTGCTCATGGCTAACAATATGTATTTTACACTTAAACTTTATGAAGAGAGTAGATCTTTAAGTGTTCTTAATATTACTACTACTACTAATAATAATAATAAAAATAATAGTAACAGAAGTGGGAGGAAGCTTTGGGGGAATGATTGCTATGTTTATAGCTTTGATGGTTTCACATATATATACTTACCACCAAACTCACTGAGTTGTAAACATTAAATATTAAATATGAATAGGTTTTAATATGTCAATTATACCTCAATGAAGTGGTTAAAAAAAGAAATGACATAAAATGCAAAGTATAGTAACAAAAAGCAAATCAGTATTTGCCATGGGTCATGTAGCAAGAGGAAGGGCCGACTGCAAAGAGGCAAAAGAGAAATTTGGGAGTTCGTGGAAATTAGCTATGTAATGATTATGTTGTGGTTATATGACAATACTTCTGTCAAAACTCCTCAAATTGTATACATAATATCTGACAAGAAATAAATGTCAAGATTGGGGAAAACATTAATGGCAAGATATACTGAAAAATATATAGCATCAATTGGGAAAATAAAAAAACTATTTTAACAAAGAGATATGTGAACTTAACCCTAATGAATTAGCGCTTTGTTTAGGGTAGTAAAATGATTTTGGGTTAGGTTACAGAAATAACATCCATATAAAATATGTTCTCTGGATCATTCATAGGTAATTTTTGCATGAAAGAAGACAATAATCCAGAAAGGACAACAAGATAACATTGAGGAGGTTAATTTTATAAAATTCATGACCAATTCCATAAAGCAGATTTTTACATTTCATGATAACAAGTTTTATCTCCAATAACTATTGAATGTCATTTGTGAAACTAATAATCACTGTGTATGTGAAGCCTTGAATAGAGAATTTTTAACTTTTAAAAACCTTCCAAAAAGGATTTTGAACATTTCTGTTAACCTCTATTGTAAACAGTATTTAAAAAGTTACACCATCTGTTTAGAAGTTAATCTAAAACCTTGAGATCAAAAGAATCTGGAATTCTGAATTTTTTGATCTGAGAAAGTTAGTATATGAATATTATATCTATTATGGAACTCTCCCCACAAGATCTAGGAGAGCTACCCATAATTAAACTTTCTGGTTTTTCTGTAGCAAGTTTAAGAATATGCACCTTAAGTGAATAAATAAAGATCACAAGTGGTCTCTTCTCAGAAGAGATTATGTTTAGTCACCAAATAAACTATGAAAAAAATGTATAATTTTTCAGAGCTTTTTGTATTTCTGAAGTTTGGACAAGGCAACATGGAACAGCAGATGACAAATTTATCTATATTCCAAGCACAGATTTTATTTTACTTTACATTATGTTGAATTATCATGACCTGTATGTAAAGGGATTTCATGATCAAGTGATGTGATTATAATTTTATATGTAAATCAGAAAACATATTCCAAGTGGAAAATCAATCTGAGAGTATGTGGCCTAAAAGATATATAGTATGTGATCACTTCTTCATTGTGTGTGTCTTATAGTGCTTTCTTTTTTCACTATTTAATATTGGAAAATATTTGCCTTGAAAATTTTCCTCTGCCCATTTACAGCCTATTTCATGAAGAAATACCTCTAATATCAAAAGCTTTATGAGGTGATTTTTAACCATAATACATCAGTCACCTTTGCAATATTCTGTGTCTTAATTGAGTAGTCATTCAGTTCACTCCCTGAATGCTAGTGTAAAACTGGGGAACCAGTTAATCAGAATATACTGTTTTAAAGGTCACCAAGCAGTTTTTAATAAATTACTGTATACAATTTAAAAAATACAAAAAAAAAAGAAAATTCTAATACCTGTCTTGCTTCGATATAAGAACAAGAAGGGGGCCTGAGTGGCTCAGTCAACAGAGTCTGACTCTTGGTTTCAGCTCAGGCCAAGATCTCAAGGTTCAGGTTCATGGGTTCAAGCCCTGCCTCCAGCTCTGTACCAGCAGATTCTGCTTGGGATTGTCTCTCTCTGTCTCTGTCTCTGTCTCTGTCTCTGTCTCTCTCTCTCTCCCTCTCTCTGCCCCATCCCCACAGCACATGTGCATGCTAGCCCTCTCTCAAAAATAAATAAACATTTAAAAATAACAAGGAAACATATATAACAGTTCAGTTGTATGTTTGTATTTCTGTGTATATGGCTTAAATGCCCAAAACTGAATATAAATATATATGCAAAGCTATAGCAATGATCAATCCAATACAATGTAAAATATTTTCAACATTTAAAGTAATTATTTTAAACACATGAAATAGATTAAAAAATTGAGTAATGTCAATTCATACTATGTCATATATTTCTCCTCATTTGCTGAAAAACTGTCTATTTATGAGAAAAAGAATCCTACACTACTGATGATTTTCCACTTAAAAATACATGTGAGAATGAAAAAGCCAAACTAGTAAAATTATAAGACTATAGCTCTCACTAATATGAAATATGGAATAGAGCTAATGATAAATACCTACAATATAGTATCACACATTGTACCTAGTATATGTTTGTATTTGCAATGCATTTTCAAGATTGCATTACACTGTTTGGGGGGAAACTGTGAGATTCGGTGATTTGGAAAGCTCTGAAAGTTTCCTGAAAAGTGTATGTGGGAAGGGGAAATGTACTTGAGGGAAAGAGGGGAATGAAACCATATATATATCTAATATAAGCATGGCAGAAAAAATCAACTTTCTGTAAACTAGCTAATTATTGACAGATTCTAGTACTAGAAAAAAGTAGCTTCCAAATATATGAAATATAAATTTCACAGGCTTTTATTTCATAATAATCTATACTTTCTATATTATTAATGTCCCATTAAGTACATGTTAATTTATTGGTTATTTGATATTTCAGGTTTTCCATACCTATGTTCATACTGAATCCAGGTTACAACCAAGAAACTAAAATATATCACAAAGGGAAAAATTTTAGCAGTAGTGCATTTTTAAGAAAAATATCATGTAATTGTAATGATCTCTTTGTTATCATTGTGCTATATAAGGAATGTGCATGCTTTGCATATTTAAATTACACCAACATTTCATTTGTTTACAAGAGGTTATTTGAATATTTATGCATTCATTATATACCTATTATTTTCCTTCAGGAGTTTAAAGTGTAATAAAACAGTCACAGAATTTTCAGTTTAAATGAATAAGTAAGTGGATTCTTGGGTTCTTTTTCATTTTATAAATAAGTTAAGAGCATTATAAATTTTAAAATTTCTCTTCACCACAAAACAAATTGAAATGATTGTAACCCTAATTTGATGAGATTCTCACGTGCTATATCAAACTCATTGAGATCTATCTCTGAACTATATGTCCATAATCTGTTTTACATAAAAGAAAAAAAATAAATAAGCAAATTAACCCCTACTTCTTTTCTTTCTGTTAAAATGACAATTGCATAATTAAGATGTGAGAAATTAAAGTGAATTAAATACTTTCACCTCTTCTTAACACGTTAAATATATCCAAACATAATCAACTGAGAAGCACTTTTGAAATGGGAGAGTAAAATCTTCTGAAACTCTGATGTTCCACAAAAGCAAGAACACAGGGAAAATTTGTAAAAAATAAGTTATTCAGAAATCTGCACATTTACCAACATTTGCAACAATCCAATAATGATTTAACTGCAACAAGCTGCTGATTCTCAAACCAAAGAGCTTATAACATGCTTTATCTCCTATGTACCCTGTCCCCCAAGCATACAGTAGTTTATAACCAGCAGCTTAGCAAACACTGGAGTAGAGATGATGGTTTGGAGCTCCCAAAAACTCCATCTCCAGAGTATCGTCACTTTCGACTTGTCTTGAAACTTTCTGGAAAAAACCCACTCACTGGGTTTGTCACTGTTTGATCTCAGAGTTACCTTTAATGGGAAAGACCTAGCCTCAGAGCATTTATCAAAAGCAGTAAGTGGCAGGTGTTTATCACTGCAGCTGCCAGAGAAAGTGAAACCAATTGGAGAAAACAAAAGTTGAGAAATGAGATATCAAAAAAGTCTGAAAAAGCTGTAACATACTCTTAAGACTCTAGAAGAGTTACTATTGATACTCTATCAATAGAAAGGTAATTTTTTATCATCCTTGCAAGTACAAAGAAACTCAAGATATTTTGACTTTAATGTTCTGACTGAGTAATGCTATAATTATACAAAGGCTTAGTAATAACTGAACTTAAATACTCAATAATCAAATGAAATTTACTTAGAAATACTACTAAATGAAATAAAAATCACCTAATCAGAGATAGAGGAAGTTATTCATTGGTATTGTTTCAACCTTCATTAGTCTCCCTGACTGGGTGGTATTTAAGATCATTCTTTAACATTAAACAATCCGGAAACTCCTAGAAGGAAACACAGGGAAAAAAAATTCCATGACATTGGCCTTGTCACTGATTTCTTGGATATGACACCAAAGGACAGGCAAGAAACGTAAAATAGACAAGTGGGACCACAGCAAAGGAAAAACTTCCGAAAGCAAAGAAACAGTAAATGAAATGAAATAGCAACCTATGGGATGGAAGAAAATACTTGTAAACCATATATTTGATAAGAGGTTACTATCTAAAATATGCAAATAATTCCAACTCCAAAATAATTTAAAAAATAATATACCAGTTAAAAAATGAGCAGAGTACTTGAATAGAGTCTCTCCAAAGATGCACAAATGGTCAAACAAGTACATGAAAAGATAGTCAACATCATTAATCATCAGGGAAATCAGAGAAATGTGTAGAAATGTGTTGGGATGACTATTTAAAAAAAAAGAGTTAAGTGTTGACAAGGATGTGGAGAAATTAGAACCCTTGTACACTTGTACACTGTTGCTGGGAATGGTAAAAGGCGCAGTTATTATGAAAAACAGTATGAAAGTTCCTGAAAAAAATGAAAAATAGAAACACCATATAATCCAGCCATCCCACTTCTGGGTATTTATCCATGGAAATTTGAATTAGGACCTTAAGAAGATATGTGTACTCCCATATTCATCACAGCATTATCCCACAATAGTCAAGATATGGAAACAACCCAAATGTCTATCAACAGATAAATGGACAAAGAAAATGTGATATATATATATGAAATATTATTTATATAATAAATGTATGATACTATAATTTACTGTGTATTATACTTTATATATTATACATTATGTATTAAGTTATATATAACATCTAAAATTATTATAATAATATGGGACATTATTTAGCCTGAAAAAAGAAGGAAGTAAAGTCATTTGTAACAATATGGTTGAATTTGAAGAGCATTATACTAAGTGAAATAAGTCAGACCCAGAATGACAAATATTTCATGATTTCAATTACACAGTATGCAAAATGCAAAGTAGTAAAAATTAATAGAATCAGAGAATAGAATGATGGTTTCCAGGGACTGGGAAAAGGAGGAAATGGGCTGATGTTGATCAAAGTGTACAAAGTTTCAGTTACACAGAAGCATAAATTCTTGAGATCTCATGTATGGCTTTGGCGCCTACATCTAACAACATTGTATTGTATACTTGACATAGGCTGAGAGGGTACATTTAAAATTAAGTCTTATTAGCACAAAATAAAGAAAGAAAAAGAAAATGGAAACTATGTGGATGAGGTGGATGTACTAATTAGCTTGATTATGTGGTCACTTCCCAGTACATATACATATCAAAGCATCAAGTGGTATAATATTTAATATTTTAGATTTTACCATTTGGTTGACAAGTTTACAGATCACTCTCTGGGTGAGACATTTTAAGTGCTTGAAGACTCATTAATATATTTTTTATTATGCTTCATTATCTTTAAATATATAATTAGAAATACTATAGAAAGTTAAATGCTATATTTAATAGAGTTTTCAAATATTTTAGAAGTTATCACAGCACTACAGATAACCTCCCTTTTCTAATATAAAATTCAGGAAGTCAAATCTCAAATATGAAATTTTAACTGGTTTAACTTTGAGAAGTTTTAAGTGTATCATTTAGCATCACCTAATAATGAATTAATAAATTATTGTGTGATAGATAATAGTTTTATTTTTTATAAAAGTAAATAAGTTTAAGTTACTTGTTTAATTAAGTTAAAACAGAAAAAATCGTACAAAGTTAATTTACTTAAGCAACAAATGAATGGAATTTACAATTGCTTTTATAGGATTTTAAGATTGTAAAAAAAGAAAAAAATTCATACCAAATTCATTCTCAGCATGTATAGAAAAAATAAAATACTATATTTTAGAGCTAAAAGTTTGATGATTTGGGATAGATAAGGAAATAAAATAATGACAATCACTAAATTCAAAGGTGTACATCACCAAAACCAAAGCAAAGACAACATGTTGATGAACACAGCAGTGTTTTTATGTCTATACCATAAAGAACCACTTTATGTTATCTTTTTTTAAGTAATCTCTCCACCCAACGTGGGGTTCAAACACAGGACCCCGAGATCAAGAGTCACAGGCTCCAATGACTGAGCCAGGCAGGCAGGCAAATCTGTTAGTTATCTTAATCAAACCTCTGCTTATAAAAGGCTTTCCTGTAAATTGAATCTGTTTGAAGAAAAGAAAAAACAGATTTCTTTCTAAATGTAACCCAAGTACTGAACTCAAAATTCCCAAACTGAATGTATACACAAGTTAATCATTTCATTTTTACTGTTTAATAAAAGTGGAAATAAGTTATGCACTATAACTCACATTAGTGTCTTAGTGTATTGTACATCGTCCCATTATAAATAATTTGCATTAAATTTTCTAGAGAAGTTGTTTAAATTATTAATCAGAAAAACCACTAAATTTGCTTTTTGCTTTCTATTATATTAGTAGACTCTATATACTATTTCTGCACAATATATTGCATTCATACAGCCATTTGATGAAATATGAATATTTCATAGTAGTTTCATATTATTTTCAAAAGCAATGATGCTGAAGAGCATTTTAGTGATTCAATTTCATCTTATTTTTAAAACCCTATAAAGATGCACATTAATAAAAATCCATTAAAAGATAAAACAAAAGACTATGTACCATATTTAATATTCCCTTTAGAACAAGAAAAGGGTCTCTATTATCAAATCAATTTAATAGGTTTTTAGACCATCTGTCCAATGTAATAACATATTAAACAACTCCTGGGGAACCTGGGTGGCTCGGTCGGTTAAACATCTGACTTTGGCTCAGGTCATGATCTCACCGCTTGTGAGTTCGAGCCCTGCCTCCAGCTCTGGTGACAGCTCAAAGCCTGGAAGCTGCTTTGGATACTGTGTCTTCTTCTCTCTCTGTCCCTCCCTCCCCCACTCACACTCTGTTGCTCTCTCAAAAATAAATAATCATTAAAATAAATTTTAAACAACTACTGAAGCGACATTTGTTTATGTGTATATAAACAGTTGACAAAATATTTGGGTAAAATGTATATATAGAGATGATATGTTTATATATACATTGAAATTTACTGGCCCTGGTTTATTGAAAAAAAGTACAGATATAAACACATATATGTATGTATATATCTATTTCTGCCTCTATATATATGAAAATTTATAATTAAATTTATTAAATTATTAAAAAGGGCAAACCTATCTATTGCTTTTACTCCATATGGCAAAAGCAAAGGTATCTCATTTAAAGGTATAGTTATTACTGTGATAAGTTAGAACTTAACTTAAAATCCAGATTCAAGCTGAAAGCCCAACCAACGTTAAACTTTTAATAAGGTGTCATCAATTTACCACTAGATTAGTATTTTGACAGCAGAAGAGCAAAAATGCTAAAAGCATGTCCGTCAGATTGCCTAATTATTGACACAGTAAGGAAAAACTGTCCTTCTCATAGGTATACAGAATACACTAGAAGCACACTCTTACCTGCTTCTGAGTTGGTAGCTTACTATGTAGGCAAAGGAAACACTGGTGTGAAACGGGAGCACGGAAAGAGGTCAGGAGCCACAGTAGATAAAACGTGCGCAATGACGCCCTGTCCCAGCACTGGGGGTGCTGACTGTAATAAGGTAGGATAAACTTTAGGGGTCCTGCCTGCCCCCTGGCGTCCGGGCCGCTGGTCCTCAAGGCCGCATCGGAGTTCAGTGAAGGTCACCGCAGCCTGCACGCCAGGGCCAGTGACTGGGCCTCCACGTGCCACAAGGGCTCTTGGAGGAATTGCAGCCCTGGGCAGCTGCGTGGCTGCGGCAGCGTGTGGTGACGTCGCAGCCACTGAGGACTGCGCGTGCTCACGTCCTTCCGGCGGGCTGAAGGCAGCAGAGCCTCAGGTGGAGGCCTGCACCGGGCCCCATCCCCCACAGCCGCTCCACAGAGCCGCAATGGGCGCTCCCATATCCATGTACCTGGACGGCCTGTTCCCCGGATGAGAAGAGGTCGTGTTCCGGAAACACCAGACCATCTCAGAGAGAAGGGGGAGGAACCAGTCCCGGGTTTCATCCGCTTCTTGAGGTAAATTTATTCGCTTCGGGGAACGAAGGCTTCGGTTGATCCAAGATTTGTGCACAGCAACTGCATTTTGGGAAACTATTTTAAGTAGATTATTTTTATTTTTTTTATTAAATTTTTTTTTAATGTTTTTATTTTATTTTTGGGACAGAGACAGAGCATGAGCGAGGGAGGGGCAGAGAGAGAGAGAGAGAGAGAGAGAGAGAGAGAGAGAGAGAGAGAGAGACAGAAGCCGGAGCAGACTCCAGGCTCTGAGCTGCCAGCCCCTCGTGGGGCTCCAACTCGCCAACGGGGAGGTCATTACTTGAGCTGAAATCAGATACACAACCGACTGATCCGCCCAGGCGCCCCTAAAGAAATTATTTTTAAATGGACAAGTATTTATGTAAAAAGGCATTAACACGGTACATTACATTGGAATGCTTCCATAAATACTGAATATTCAAATATAGTGCTGTTACTGCCATTGTGTATCTTACAATATCACACCTGTGAACTGTTATTAATACAATGGAACTATATGCAATTAAAAATATTTACATGGAGGGGCGCCTGAGTGGTTCAGTCACTCGAGCCTCCGACTTTGGCTCAGGTTATAACCTCACGGTTGATGAGTTAGAACCCCTCGTCTTGGGCTCTGTGCTTACAGCTCAGAGCCTGGAGCCTGCTTTGGATTGTGTCTCCCTCTCTCTCTGCCCCTCCCTGCTCATGCTCTGTTCTCTCTGTCTCAAAAATAAACATTAAAAAAAATTTACATGGAACTTTTAATGGCATCAGAATATTCTAATTAAATAGCGTTTGTTGGGAAAATTGGAATAAGAATTTGTAATTACAAGGAGACATCAAAAACATGGCACATATTTATAGAAATGAATATGTGATTAAATATATTACATATTCTCCATTTTATCTAAAGTTATCAAAAAAGTTAATAAATTCTTACTAGTTTAGGATACTCCAGTACACTGAGAACATTTTATTGCTCAAATGACTACAAAACGTGCATTGGAACTTGTGTAAGGAATGTTAACATTTAAATTGATCTCCACACAAATGAAATCAATACATTTTTAACAAATAATAAAGTAAAATATGTTAAAACAATTTAGAGTGACAGATGAAAAAATATTGTCTCTATCACATATTCCAATTGAATTTTCAATGGCTTCATTTTATAAATCCATTTTATATATTAAATATCTAAACTATATAATTTTTGTCTTACATTCATGTTGTCACTTCAACAATTCAATGTTGAGTAGTTAAAGATATGCACACATGCACACACATATTTAAGTTTTGAGATAAACACTAAACTATTTCTTCATTTGTTTATGACAATGCCTTCTTAGAAACAAATAAACCACCATTTCCATTTCTTTCTGTTCTGAACAGGTGAAAATGACAGCAAAATCAATAAAAAGAATTGTAAGGTCAGGATAAAGAACATTCTCAGTTCAGATCTTAATTTCAGGAACAATTTGCCATGACATCTGTGTAGTCTCTTCATGAAAGTTTAGCAGATCTGACAGCTAATTAATTATAAAGCAAGATTAGCAACTGGACAGAAGTACTGGCAGAAGAGAATTCATCTTTTGTGTCAACATGTTTCAGTATATTCATTTTCTTAGGCCTGAAACACATACCCCTAGTAAATCATTGTTTATCTTTAAGCTCAAAAAGGAAATCAAACATGACATGAACAATTACCAAGGTATTCTTAGAAAAATGCATTTTCAAAAAGAAAAAAAGTAAACAAATTATAATCATGTGACATCTGAGATTTCCCTGTGTTTTTTGTCTAAATTATATGCAACACGTAAAATTGCTTTATTTTAAAATTATAACAGATAGAAATGTAAAACCACCAATAGAAACAAAGTGCATATAAAAGATCAAAAATTAAGCATAGATACAAAAGTTATAGCTTATAATTTAACAATACAAAGTCCAAGGTAACAATATTATTATAATAAGTTCAAAAGAGAAAATTTGCTGGTAAGAAATTAATAATTTCCATTTTTAGTAATTTATAAATGTGTATTGAGCTAATCGAAATCCTGTTTTTATACATCAATGAATAAAATAAAATAAGCCAAATAAAAACTTGTTACCCCCCCCCCACCAATGAAGTGTTTCAACATTATATTCTGTTAAAAATAAATGTAGAGACTTCTGGTTTCCATTTCAGTATGTAAGAAGCTTGGAAGTTGCCACTCTGTCCTAACTACTAGTGAAAACCTATACACACTGAAAAATCAAGACTTCTTAGATCTGGAAGTGAAGTCAGGCCATAGAATAAACAGCTGCCTCCAAAACTGAAGAGACAAACAAAATCTCACAAGTTAACTGCAGCAGAAACCCTCTAGAAGAAATGTTAGTAGGAACCAGTGCTAAACTAGAAATATTTGATCTTTAATTAATTGTGAGAAACTCAAGGTGGACAATCCTAAGAGTCAAAAATTCCTAGAGGACCCAGTCATAGCAGGAATCCATGCTTTTGTGAGTTTAAACATCCAGAGCTCAACCAGATTATAAAGTATCAGAAAAATATTCTTAGGCATTCATGCTTCCATGGTGGGGGGGAGAAAAGGAACCATTTTGAATATGCCAGAACACTGTGTTCTTAATAAGGTCTATACTCAGAAGAAACCATTTATTCAGAGTCTAACCTAATGTGGTTTAATTAGAATCTAACTAACCTGGGTAAATGTAAAGACCCAACCTTCAATGGCTCTAGCCTTTCATGTAGAAAAAGAAAATACCCAACTCCAGTCCACTTTGGCCATCTGGTCCCACCCAAGTAGGTAGGATCTAAGAAGCCCTTGTGAAGTTCATAATATGAAGGCACAGTCTCATTAAAAGGTGGAGACCTAATCGTAGGACTATAGAACACTTCATATGCCCAAATATCTTACTACCACATTACCAACAACCTATTTACAGCAATTCTTTTTACCTAGTACATCACATCTAGCTATCCAGGAAAATAGCCAACACTTACTAAAAGTCAGAAAACAGTTGGAAGAGACAGAGCAAACATCAGAATGAGGCTAAGATGTGGCAGGGATGCTGGTGTTTTCAGACAGGAATTTAAAACACCAATTCTTAACATACTAAGAACTCTGATAAGGTAGACAGCATGAAAGAACATATGGGCCAAAATAGAGAGTGTAAATTCTAAGAGAAAATAAAAAAGAATTACTAGATATCAAAAGCACTGTAACAAAAAAGCTTCCTAACTTACTAGGAGGGCTAAATGGACAGGCTGAAGGAAAAATCTTTGTACTCAGGATTATCTAAATCCTGATAAACTGTGAAAAGTGGAAAGCAAAGAAAAAAGACACCAGCGGGGGGGTGGGGGAATCTAGAATGGTGTATCAAGAACAGAGAGACAGCTACAAAGGGTGTAACATATGTGTAATGGCAATACCAGAGAAGGAAGAGTGAAAAGAACAGAAGTATTTGAAGCAATAATGACTTAGAATTCCTCACATTAATGTCAGACACAAAGCCATAGATCCAGGAAGCTCAAGAACATGATCAAGATAAATGCCCCCTCGAAATGTGAATAAGCCTGTATCTTTTTAAAAAGTGTTATGCTAAGTGAAATAAGTCATACAGAGAAAGACAGATACCATATGTTTTCACTCTTATGTGGATCCTGAGAAACTTAACAGAAGGCCAAGGGGGAGGGGAAGGAAAGAAAAAAAAAAAAAAAAAGGTTAGAGAGGGAGGGACCAAAACATAAGAGACTCTTAAAAACTGAGAACAAACTGAGGGTTGATGGGGGGTGGGGGGGTGGGTGATGGGTATTGAGGAGGGCACTTGTTGGGATGAGCACTGGGTGTTGTTTGGAAACCAATTTGACAATAAATTTTATATTAAAAAAATGTTTCTTGATAACTTTCCAAAACAAAAAGCACCAGGCCAAGATGGGTTCACTGAGGATTCTACCAAATGAGCCAAAAAGAAATTGTACCGATTAGTTATAGTCTACTTAAGAAGTAGAACCAGAAGGAATGTTTCCTAACTCATTCTATGAGGCCAGCATTACCAAAATATTAAAACGAGACAAAGATATTACAAGAAAAGAAACTACACACCAGTATGGTTCATGAACACAGATGTAAAAATCTTCATCAAAATAAAAATAAAATCCAAAAATGTATAAAGAATTATTTCCCATGATCAAATGGTATTTATCACACATATGCAAGGCTTCTCAAAACTCTAATAGTAATGCATCACATCAATAGGATAAAGAAGAAAAATCATGTGATCATATCAATAAATGAAAAAAAAAGCATTTGTCAAAATCCAACACCCTTCCATGATAAACTCTCAGCAAACTAGGAACAGAGGGGAGGCCTTCACCTTGATAAAGAATATTTACAATAAACCTACAAGAACAAGGCAAAGATGTCCTTTCTCACCATTCTTTTACAACATCATATGAGAAGTCTTCTCTAATTCAGTAAGAAAAGAAAAAGAATACGAAATATACAGATGAGAAGGAAGAAATAATACTGCTGTTTTCAGAATAGCATAATTGTCTAAATAGAAAATCTGAAATAATCCACACACACACACACACAAACTCTCTTAGAACTAATGTCATTATAGTAAGGATGGAATATATAAGGTTGATATACAAAAGTCAATATACCAGCAAGGAACAAGTAGAATTTGAAATTAAAAAACACAAAACGATTTACATGAGCAACCCCCCAAAAATGAAATAATTGGGTAAAAACTTAAACCTAATAAAATATATGAAAGATCTATATGAAATAAACTGATCAAATAACTAAATGAAGAGATATTCCATGTTCATAGAAAGGAAGATTCACTATTGTGATGTGTCAGTCCTTTGCACTCTGATCTATAAATTCAGTGTCATACCAATAAAAATCTCAGCTAGTTATTTTGCATGTAGATACTAATACATAGTAATAGGTTATATGGAGAAAAAAAATCAAACAAGTAAAAATAAAAATGAAATTTGTATGGAGAAACAAAAGACTGATAAAACAGCCATTTTGATATTCTAATATTTGTTTTAAATTTACTGGTGGTCACCATCTTATCTCCATCAAACATAAAATTATATATTTTTATATGTTAAAATTTTATTTTCCTAGTTTTATTGAGATACAATTGACATACAATAGTGTATTTAAGGTGTACAACATGATATATACATTAGCTGTATATATACAGAAATAATTACCATAATAAATTTAGTTATCATCCATTACCTTACATAGTTACAATATCATTTCTATAAATAAAATTAAATTACTTGGGGTGCCTGGGTGGCTCTGTCAGTTAAGTCTCTGACTCTTTTTTAAATTTTTTTATTTATTTTTGAGAGAGATAGAGAGAGAGGGTGAGTGGGGAAAGGGCAGAGAAAGGAGACACAGAATCTGAAGCAGGCTCCAAGTTCTAAGCTGACAGCACAAAGCCTGATGCGGGCTTGAACCCACGAGCCATGAAATCATGACCTGAGCTGAAGTCTATGCTTAACCGACTGAGCCATCCAGGTGCCCCAAGTGTCTGACTCTTTGATTTTGGCTCAGTTCATGATTTCATGGTTTGTGAGATCAAGCCCCACATTGGGCTCTGTGCTGACCCCACAGAGCCTTCTTGGGATTCTCTCTCTCCCCTCTCTCTCTGCCCCTCCCCTGCTCATGCTCTCTTTCAAAATAAACATTAAAAAAATAAATTCAATTACAACTCACACACAATTAAGTATATTCTTACATATAATTTAATATGCATACACCATCATCAGAAGAAAAGTTAGAATACTTTTACTGAAAACTTTCCCTTTAAATCCTGTGTTTTCATGAGTTCGTTGACAGAATTAACATTATTATCATTGTTATTGTTATATCTCTTTTATTTTAGTAATACACAAAAATCTCAAATGAGCTTCTAGACACATCATAATCCA
The DNA here is from genome assembly GCF_024362965.1 of Panthera pardus. Classification (NCBI taxonomy): domain Eukaryota; kingdom Metazoa; phylum Chordata; class Mammalia; order Carnivora; family Felidae; genus Panthera; species Panthera pardus. Next base: position 84,156,407 of record NW_026526810.1, read on the forward strand.
TTTCCACCTTAATAAACATGCCATATTATTTTTTTTTTGTTTTCTATTTTTTTTAACCTTTTCTGTGCCTATCTTGAATCCCTTTCTCTGATTAAAGTGCCATTTGGTCAGGTAAATTGCAACAAGTTGCTTCAGTTTTTCCTTTTTCTCCTTCCGGTATTGTTCACAGATATCCTCTAGTGTCTTTTATAAAATTGTAAAATAAAAAGAAGTATTTATTTTGCCCTAAGAAAAAGACAACACAACTGTTACATGGTTGGGCAGAGGGTTCTTAAGGATAATTTTTTTCTCAACAGAGTGCATAAATATTGCTCTTTTGTGTGTTGACTTCCTGTTGCACGAGAGGCCTGAACATGATATAATTATCTTTGCCCTACAAGTAAACTGTACTTTCTCTGAGGAAGCTTGTAATACTTTCTTCTTACCCTTGAAATTGAGGTAGTTTCACACACGTGTGAAATATATATATGCGTGTGTGTGAAACTACCTCAATCTCAAGGGTAAGAAGAAAGTATTACAAGCTTCCTCAGAGAATATATATACACACACGCACACACATACATATATACGTATAAATTCAAGTTAGTTAACAGATAATATTGGTTTCAGGAGTAGAACCCAGTGATTCATTACTTACATATAATAACCAGTGTTCATCCCAATAAGTACTCTCCTTAATGCCCATTACCCATTTATCCCATTCCCGCTCCCACTCCCACCTCTCCTCTAGGAACCCTCAGTTTATTCTCCATATTTAAGACTCTCTCACAGTTTGCCTCTCTCCCTGTTTTTATTTTTTCTCTCCCTTCCCCTATGTTCATCTGTTTTGTTTCTTAAATTCCACGTATGAGTGAAATCATATGACATAAGAAAGTAGTCCAATTTCATACTTTTGCATGTCACTGTCCAGTTTTCCCATCACCATTTGCTGAAGAGACTGTTTGTTTTTTTTCTTTGTTTTGTTTTGTTTTGGTTTGTTTTGGTTTTTTGTTTTGTTTTGTTTTGTTTTGTTTCTCTATTGGATACTCTTTCTTGCTTTGTCAAAGAGAAGTTGGCCATACATTTGTGGGCCCATTTCTGGGTCCTCTATTCTGTTCCATTGATATGTGTTTGTTTTTGTGCCAGTACCATAGTATGTTGATGATTATAACATTGTAATACAGCTTGAAGTCTGGAATTGTGATGTCTCCAGCTTTGGTTTTCTTTTTCAACATTAATTTGGCTATCCGGGGTCTTTTCTGGTTCCATACAAATTTTAGGATTGTTTGTTATAGCTCTGTGGAGAATGCTGATGTTATATTGATAGGGATTGCATTGAATGTGTATATTGCTTTGGGTAGTATATATATTTTAACAATATTTGTTCTTCCAGTCCATGAGCATGGAATGTTTTTCCATTTCTTTTTGTCTTCTTCAACTTCTTTCATAAAGTCTCTATTGTTTTCAGCATACAGATATTTTTACCTCTTTGGTTGGGTTTATTCCTAGGTATCTTATGGTTTTTGGTGTCATTGTAAATGGGATTGTTTCCTTGATTTCTCTTTCTGTTGCTTCATTATTGGTGTATAGAAATGAAACCAATTTATATCCTGCAACTTTGCTGTATTCATGTATCAGTTCTAGCAGTTTTTTGGTGGAGTCTCTCAGGTTTTCCAGAGTATCATGTCCACAAAGAGTGAAAGTTTGACTTCATCTTTGCCAATTTGTATGCCTTTTATCTTTTTGTTGTCTGATTGCTATGGCTAGGACTTCACTATGTTAAACAACTCTCTATGTATAGAGAGTGGACATCCCTACTGTGTTTCTAACCTTAGAGGGAAGCTCTGTTTTTTTCCCATTAAGGATAATATTGGCTGCGAGCCTTTCGTATATGGCTATTAAGATGTCGAGCTATTTTCCTTCTATCCCTACTTTCTTGAGGGTTTTTATCAAGAATGGATGCTGCATTTTGTCAAATGTTTTTTCTGCTCTATTGAAAGGATCATATGGTTCTTATCCATTCTTTTATTAATGTGGTGTAATCACGTTGATAGATTTGTGAATATTGAACCAGCCCTGCAGCTCAGGAATAAATCCCACTTGATCATGGTGAGTAATTCTTTTAATGTACTGTTGAATTTGATTTGCTAGTGTCTTGTTGAGAATTTTTGCATCCAGGTTCGTCACGGATGTTGGCTTGTAATTCTTTTTAGTAGAATCTTTGTCTGGTTTTGGAAATGAGGTAATGCTGACTTCGTAGAATGAGTTTTGAAGCTTTCCTGCCATTTCTATTTTTCCGAACAGTTTGAGGAGAATAGGTATTAACTCTTCTTTAAATGCCTGGTAGAATTCCCCTGGGAAGCCATCTGTCCCAGGACTCATTTGTTGGGAGATTTTTGATTACTGGTTTAATTTCTTTGCTGGTTATGGGCCTGTTCAAATGTTTTATTTCATTCTTCAAAGTTTCAATTTTGGTAGTGTGTGAATTTCTAGGAATTTTTCCATATCTTCTGTATTGCCCAGTTAGCATATAATTTTTCCTAGTATTCTCTTATAATTCTTTGAGTTTGTGTGGTGTTGGTTGTGATCTCTCTTCTTTCATTGATGATTTTATCTATTTGGGTCCTCTCTTTTCTTTTTGATAAGTCTAGCTAGAGGTTTATCAATTTTGTTTATTCTTTCAAAAAACCAGCTTTTAGTTACAATGATCTGTTCAAGTGTTTTTGTTTGTTTCTATCATTTATTTCTACCCTAATCTTTGTTATTTCCTTTCTTATTCTGGCTTTAGGCTTTATTTGCTGCTTCTTTTCTAGCTCCTTTAGGTGTAAGGTTAGGTATATTTGGAACCTTTCTTGCTTATTGAAATAGGCCTGAATTGCAATGTACTTTCCTCTTAAGACTGCCTTTGCTGCATCCCAAAGGGTTTGGACTGTTGTATTTTCATTTCAATTTGTTTCCATGTATTTTGTTATTTCTTCTTTAATTTCCTGGTTAACTCATGTATAAATCAATTAATAACAAACATAAAGAAACTCACTGATAATAATACCCTAAGAGTAGGAAACTTTAATATCCTACTTACAACAATGGACAGATCATCAAAACAGAATATCAAGAAGGAAGCAATGGTTTTAAATGACACTCTGGGCCATATGGACTTAACATATATTCAGAACATCTCATCTAAAGCAGCAGAATACACATTCTTCTCGAGTGCACATGGAACATTCTCCAGAATAGACCGCATACTGGATCACAAATCCTCCCTTGACAGATATAAAAAGATCAAGATCATATGATGCATATTTTCAGATCACAATGCTATGAAACTTGAAATCAATCACAGGAAAAATTTTGGAAAGCCTTCAAATAGGTGGAGGTTAAAGAACATCCTACTAAAGAATGAATGGGTTAACCAGTAAATTACATTCTTGCTTTGTTGAGGTACAATCGATATATGAAAAATTATATACATTTAATGAATACATTTTTATGAATGTTCACATATGCATACACTCGTGATACTATCAACACAATCGAGGTACTAATCATCTACCAACTCCCCAATCTCCCTATGTTCTTTTGTGTGTATGTAGGTTTGTATGTTTGTTTGTTTTTTTGTTTGTTCCATTATGGTATGAACATAACACCAGGTTTATTTTCTTTATATATTTTAAAGTACAGAACAACATATTATTAACCATTGGTAGTATATTTTCCAGCAAAGCTCTAGAATTTATTCATCCTATCTAAATTGAACTTTATACCCATTGAGCAACAATTTTCTATTTCCCTCTTCCTCTGCCCCCGAGAGACATCTTTTAGTCTCTATTTCTATGAGTTTGGTTATTTCAGATACCTCATAAGAGGGGAATCTGCAGCATTTGTCTGATTGTGACTGGCTTATATCACTCAGTAATAATGTCCTCTAGGATAATCCATGACATAAAATTGTAGATTTCCTTTTTTTTTAAGGCTGAATAATATATTATCATATGTATACACCACATTTTTAATCCATAGGCACTTAGATTATTTCCATATCTTGGTTTTTATGACTAATATTGCAGTGAACATGGGAGTGCAGACATCTCTTTAAGATCTTGATTTCATTCGTTTGGATATACCACAAAAGTAGGATTTCTGGGTCACATGTAAGTTCTATTTTTAATTTGTTAAGGAACCTCCATAATGTATTCCATAGTAGCTACAGTGTTCTATATGCCCACCAACAGTGAATAAGGGTTCTAATTTCTCCATATGCTTGCTAGGCATTGTTACATGTTTTGTTGTTGTTGTTGTTAATAGCTACCTTAACGGACATGAGGAAATATCTAATTGTGTTATATTAGTTTCAGGTATACAATATAATGATTCAAGTATTCTATACATTACTCAGCACTTATCAAGATAAGTATGCTCTTAACATTCTTTATCTATTTTACCCATTGCCCCACCAACTTTCCCTTTGGCAATTACCAGTTTGTTCTCTGTATTTAAGAGTCTTTTTGCTTGTCTCTTTTTTTTCTTTGTTGGTTTGTTTCTTAAATTCCATATCTGAATGAAATTATATGGTATTTCTTTATCTATCTGACTGATTTCATTTAGCATTTTACTTTCTAGGTCTATCCATATTATTTCAATGACAAGATCTTGTTATTTTTTTATGGTTGGGTACTTTCATTGTGTGTGTGTGTGTTTATATATGATATGTGTGTGTGTGCACGTGCGTATATACATATATATATGTATATATGTATATATAGTGTGTGTGTATATATATACGCACATGCGCGCGCACACACACACATACATACTACTTCTTTATCCATTCATCTATTGATGGACACTTGGGATGCTTCCACATTTTGGCTATTGTAAATAATTCTGCAATAAACATAAATGTATGTATCTTTTGAATTGTTTTCATTTTGCAAGGGTAAACACCCAGGAGTGGAATAACTGGATCATATGATAATTCTATTTTTAATTTTTTATGGAAACTGTATACTGTTTTCTTCAGTGGCAGCACCAGTTTGCATTCCCATCAACAGTGCACAAGTGTTCCTTTTTCTCCACATCCTCATCACTACTTATTATTTCTTGTCTTTTTGATTCTAGCCATTCTGACAGCTGTAAGGTGATATCTTATTGTGGTTTTAATTTGCATTTCCCTGATGATTAGTGATGTTGAGCATCTTTTCATGTGTCTTGGCCATCTTTATTTCTTCTTTAGAAAAAAAGTCTGTTTTTTAATAGCTTTGCCCATTTTTAATCAGTTTACTTGTTCTATTACGGTGTTGATTTGTATTAGTTCTTTATATATTTTGGATATTAACCACTTGTCAGATATATAATTTGCAAATATTTTCTATCATTGAGTAGTTTGCCATTTGGTTTCATTGATGGTTTCCCTCACTGTGCAAAAGGTTTTTATTTTAGTATACTTCCAGTAGTTTATTCTTAATAAACTTTTATCTCCCTTGCTTGAGGAGATATGTATACAAAAATGTTTCTATAGCGAATGTCAAAGAAATCATTGCCTATATTTTCTTCTAGGAGTTGTATGTTTTTAGATCTCACATTTGGGTCTTTAATCTATTTACATAAATTAACTTTGTAAGTAACTGTAAAAGCAAATATAAACAACGTAAAAATTTTAAATACTTCTTATAAAGTAAAATATCACTTTAATCAAAATGGTTTACTGGAAAAACATTTAAAAACTTCAAACTTGTGATTCAATTAAAATATTTACTTTGAAGAAATAGCTTTTTCTTCATCTCTATGGTATTTAATTCTGTTATATTTCTTCTCTTATTTATGAATTTTGGTTTCTTTTCCATTTTTTTTCTTCACTCTGAATGTTTTCATTTTTTCATATTGTAGGCCACAAAGACTCTTTGATCCAAACTGTAGTCATGTTTCCCTGAGCCCTCCTCTGAGCTCGATCTAGACCTTAGCCCCTTTGCTGGGCTTACTTTGCCCAGATGTAGTAAGAATCCTGTTAATTCAGTTTAATGAGAATCTCCCCATCCTTGAAGTATGATCACCCTGGCCTGCCTACATCAGGAATCTCCTTCAACTGGTTTGGCAAAAATCTCCCACCCATTATGTTCTCTTAGTAACTTCCCATCACTTGCCCTCTTAATTCTGTTTTGTAAATCCCCACTTGTCCATGTTGTGTTCAGAGTTGAGTCTGATCTCTCTCCTCTACGTGATAACCTTAACACCTGTCTCAATAGTCCTTAATAAAGCCCTCTTCACTATTTTAACAAATGCAAGAATATTTTATTTAATATAAGATTCCTTTATTTGTCTTCCATATCTCTTACACTGTCATTCATACTTGCCATCAATTTTTATAACCTTAGTGTATGCAATATTCACTTGGTCTTCTAGAAATTAAGTATGGATCATATGCTTTTTTTTGTTGATCTGTTGTCAGTTTCAATTATGGATATTATGTTTTTTGATTATTGTATATTTATAATTCAGAAAGATTTTCCATTCCACTTATGATGTCTCTAGAAAAGTCACTTTTTTCAAATTTCCTTTTGGTTCTCCTAAGTTTTTAATTTAAATAAGAAAAGGTATTTTAGATTACTAAATCTACCTAAAAATAATTGGAACTTTTCTTTCATGTCCATAGTGGTCAGTTCCCTCAGTACTAGTGTATAGCACAGTATTGGTTTCTTTTGGGTAACAGGGAGACAAAAAACATTTGAGAGTTTTACATATCTATATAGTGAATCAGGGGCAAAATACTTGACCCACAATTACAATCTTCAGACTTGTTGAAATATCTGGAGCAGAAGTGGTTGCGATGATTCTCTATTCCCAGATCCCCCCTGTTACAGGAAGCAATTTTCTATAATGAGTAATGACTAGGAGAAATTCATTTTGCACTGCAAACACTTGGACATTTTCAATATCTTAAAAATGTGGAAACTGTATCAAGGCTCACTGACAAAATGGCTGCATCATTGGCCATATTAAATGAGAAAATATTTGTAAATTTATTAGAACTATGTCTGGCACTCAACAAATGTTAGCTACTATTTGTTATTAAAAGAATCTACAGACTCCTATCAGTCTGGGACTTAGATAATCATTTATTCTTCACACAGTTGATTAGAAGTTCATTTTATCCAGAAGATTTCAAGATTTGTACATTAAAGACATATACTGTGTTGCCTGGGTGGCTCAGTCAGTTGAGTGTCTGCCTTCAGCTCAGGTCATAGTCTCATGGTTCATGAGTTCGAGCCCCACATCGGGCTCTGTGCTGACAGCTCAGAGCCTGGAGCCTTCTTCAGATTCTGTGTCTCCCTCTCTCTGCCCTTCCCCCGTTTCCCCCACCTTTCTCTCTCAAAAGTAAAAACAAGAAAAACATTTAAAAATAAAAAAAAAAGACATCCACCAGGCAGAACCAGCATGTTATTTATTGGTGTAATATTCTAGACAAGGAGTAGTTAAGGGAAGGCATGTAAACATCTATGCCACCTTCTTCCTAGAATATTCTTTCTTTTATTTTCCTTTCTAAGAATTTTTAAGTTGAATATTGTATATATACAGAAATATGTGCACATAATAAGCTTATATATTGAAGAATTCTTACAAGGTCAAAACTCCGACACAATACAACTGAAAACAAGAAATAGAACATTACCATTACCACAGAAGTCTTCTTGAATCCTCCTAGTCAATACACCTCTCCACAGATTACCATTATTCTCATTTCTGTTTGCAAAGATGGTGTGTTTTTTTTGTTTTTAACTCGATATGAATGAAATCAGTGTGATTTTTGTCTGGATTTTTTGTTGTAGTTGTTAACATTATGTAAATGGTATTCTTTATCCACATTGTTTTGTTTATATCATCCATTTTTATTTCTGTGCAATATTACCTTTTTGATGAATATGTCACAATGTTTTTCCCATGTCAAATTACTTTCAGTGTAAATTAATACAGGTTATATTGCTATGATCTGTCCTCTTTGGTGCAAATATATATGTATATTTGTTGGTTACATTTTTTGTTTGATGTTAGGGTGTGCATATGTTTAACCTAGTAGATTTCATTAGTTTGCAAAGTACCAGTTTCACTTCCCTTACCCCACAGCAATATTCAAAGACTATCATTGCTTCACATCCTTGTCAGATAAGTTTCTTATTTGTCATGAGATTTACTCCAGTGGGTATATAGTTACCTCACATTGTTGTTGGAGGCGTTTAGAACAGCTATCCCAAAATATGCCACTCTGGCATATTAACTATCTTGATAAAGGCACATGAAAAACAACAGATGCAAGAAGTACACTCTGGCCTTGTTCCTTTTTCTTAAAAGTAGGAGACGAAATTTCCATGTGAAAGGTGTCCTCCCTATACCAGAAGGAAACATTCTTACCACCAACTGGGAAGTTGAGATGGAAAGAATTCTGTACAGACCTTGTTAAAATAATTATTTTCCTTTAGCCTCCTCACATAGTTTCGTTACTTTTCCACAATTGCCTTTTTATTCAACTTTGTATAAAGCATTTAAATTTTGCCACTTCTTTGGGTCTTCATTCCTTATGAAGTCTCCCATTTCACCTAAAACTAGCATTAAATAAATTTCTATGCTTTTTCTTCTGTTGATCTGTCTTATTTTAATTTAATAATCAGGCCTGAGAAAAAATCCAAACAGGGTAGAGCTAATACATGTCTCCCTGATCATTAAGGAAGGTGGGCCATGTTTCCATGTCTTACCAGGCAATTGTATATGCTTTTTTATCCATTTTCAGTTAACTTTTTTTTTTCATTTATTTTAGGGGTTATTTATTTTGTTAAAAGAGAAGGAAAAAAAGTTGCTCCAATAATATTCTAAAATTAAGTCTAACTTATCATGTCTGGCAAGTACAATGTCTTCATGTGTAAGTTCAGGGGGCTTCTCCAAGCAACAGCTTGAAAGAGCTATAGCAAAAGAGCCTGTATTTCAAACGAGGCAAGATTCTAAATCCAAGTTTCTGCTCACAAGGTGGACTATAAATTCTTTGTGATTGATTGGACATGTTCAGTTTTCATATCACTGATGCTGGGAAATCTGGTTTCAAAACAATCTGATATAAGTTGCTTAAAAGCCAGCAGGCCTAATTTCCTTAGGGAGGTGTGCATTGCTGAAGTGTAACAGAATTTTTGTTATCAATATAGTTTGGATACAAGAACTTTCTTGAATACAAGAACCATTTATATGTATCGCTGTTATATTATCATTTTTATTTGCTTTTATACACAGTCAAATGTTTTGTGTTTTTTTTTAATTATCAAAAATCTCTAACTTTAATGTAACCCAGATTCATTAACACCATTTTTCTGAATGTTTAGGAGTTTTTTGTGTTTTTGTTGTTCTCGTTTTGGTACTGATGTAAAAAATTCTTCCTTAACCCAAAGTTAAGAAAGTTCTTATGCTTTATTTTCTCATTTGCATTGGCAGTTTACCTCGAGTGGAATTTTATGTAAAGGGTGAGGTAGAATAACATTATGCTTTGTCCAGTTGGACATCTATCTACTGGACCCAGAACCTTTCGGTGAAAAATCCCTCAGTGTTCTGCGGTGCCTCATTTGTCACAAACCAAGTGTTTTTTCATTCATGAGCCTTTTTATGAAGTCTTTAAATCTGGGGTTTTTTTTTTCTTTATCATTGCTTCAAAATCAAACTCTTTTCCATACTTTAGCTTTATAATTGCTTGCAATACAATAACGAAAACCCTTGGGGCGCCTGGGTGGCTCAGTTGGTTAAGCGTCCGACTTTGGCTCAGGTCATGATCTCGCAGTCCGTGAGTTCAAGCCCCGCGTTGGGCCCTGTGCTGACCGCTCAGAGCCTGGAACCTGTTTCAGATTCTGTGGTCCCTCTCTCTCTGACCCTCCCCCGTTCATGCTCTGTCTCTCTCTGTCTCAAAAATAAACGTTAAAAAAACTTTTCTTAAATAAAAAAGAAAAAAAAAAAAGAAAACCGTAATGTATTAGCTAACTTTACATAGGACTGTAAATGTGTTAGAGAGCATTAAAATCCCTAAATTAGCATGCCACCCAAATTCCAAAGTATTTTAACAGACACCATTTTATTTTTATTTTATTTCTTACAATAGCATTCTGAGGCAGTCTCGCCTATATCCCTGTCCATTGTTCACAGTAATTATGAAGCTATGACCACTAATGGTCAACCAGCTGGATTTCCCTTGATCCTTGTCTGAGTTCATTAGTTGTAAATCAGAAGTTTGATCTATATGAAGGAAAAGTTCTTTGACACAAAAATATAGCCAAATTTTAAATATGCATAAAGAAATTTCAAAAAAAATTCTATTATAGTGTTACCTTAAATTCTCCCAGCAAGCCAGAGAATTTATAGATTTGCATATCATTTATATCATTTTGTTTTTTACTTTTTTCATTTTGTTTGTTTTGTTTTGCATAAGTTTCTTCTACCTTACATAATTACTGTCACCTCTCACATGACTCAGCTTCCCTAGTGGGGGATTATGGTGGGATGTTAAAGTAAATACGCACAAGGCTGTCTGTTATCAGAGATACTTATATTCAAATTTCAGCTCAACAATCAGTAGACATGTAGCATTGAGCAAACTGAAACTACATTTATAAAAGGAGAAAAAATACCATGGTTATCTCTGAATTCCCAGAAACAAAGATGCTTTTTTCGTATGGTGGAAACCCGACAAATGTCTGGTAAAGATTACATTATTACAGAATTGTCATTAAAAAACCATGAGATAGTTTGTGTTAAATTCCTCTAAGGGGCTTCTGAGGTGCTACCTTTTCGAGAGCAGTCTACAACAAATCTTGGAAAATATTTAAAAGGTACCCTTAAATCTCAGAGTTGCCCTTTCAAACACAATCTGAAATGAACTTTGATGTCATTCATTTATTCCCAGTTAACAAATAAAATTGAGGCATGGAAATCCTTAGGTACTCAGAATGATTTATTTGTGTTAACTTCATTAATTTATAGGCAGATTTTTGCTCTTTTCCTGTGGATTCTTAGCACAAACACTGGGAAAAGAAGTTTGGGCTCTGATCTTCTTTCCAGGGCAACAAATCTTATTCTGCTGTCTGGATAGTAGACTCTCAGCACATATACCTGGGAGTGAAGGGCTTATGGTACTGAAGTTAAATACATCCTGAACCATAGGTGCACATGTCCCCATCTCTCCAATCCTAGAAGAGCTGTAGAAACAAGGTTAGAGCTCAGAATATCATGTTAATAGAGCATATTTAATGCCAGTACAGCAATCCTATTCTGAGAGTGGGCACGCACATTTGCAGTAACTGTTCATAATTCTCAAACTCCATTATCTCTGTCTTTTTATGTATTACACATTTTTTTCACTAATGTCCATGGTTTCTCCTGAGAATATGGGTCAGAGAAATAGTTTCTCTCCTTGCCTTCTTTGCTTTCAAGAATACAGGGCAAGAGGGACAGATTTAAGTATGTTTAGCTCAAGTATTTTATATCACTTGGAAAGATCAGTTTAATAAATAAAAAACATTCTTCTATCTGGGTCATCTTGACTAGCATAAAATTATTTTTAATTCATGATACATATTGAGCCAAAATATACTTGCTGTAAGAATGCTAAACATTAATATGACCTTGACTCTTCTCTTACTAAGGAAACCATCTGTAGAGGAAAATTGCCATATGCAGACTGAAACTTCAACATCTTTTCTTTCCCCAAATACAAATTTAGATAATCACAAATAAGCCTTACAGAAAAATATTTTATACTCCCAAGGTTCCTTAAAAACATCATTCACTTGAGGCATCTTTAAGTTACTTCTATGTGCCAGCCTAAATATTCCCATGGAGCCTTCATTCATTTTGTCTTATTTCAAATTTTATACATCATACTTTATTGAATATAAAGAACCAAAAATATGCCCAAATAGCAAAATAGATGCAATCTATTTGTACACTAGCTCAATTAAGTTTGGTTAGAAATATCTTCCCAGTGTGGAAGACTATAATCCTTAAATGAACATGATATGTTACTTTGAGTTTAACATTACCATGAAAATATAGTTACCAAAGCCTCTGGCTTCTTTCCTCATAATCTCTTTGATTCTTACTATGAGGTTTTCCTTGTATAGATTTCCGACCAATGGCTCAGAGGCAGTCAAATGATGTCAAGCTTATGGTTCCCTGGTGACTTGCTGAAAATAGTATATTTTGCAATGTAAGATCAAATATAGGTATAATATATAGGTATAGTTGCAAAAATTTGGATGCATCTTTTCTTTTTTATACTTAAGCAAAGAGGGAAACACATCTCCTAGCTTTAAGTAACATTTTAAAAAGCCATTCATACTCTAACGTATAACTCCTGTTAAAATATTGAAAATGTAAGGGAATTTTGAAGTAAAATAATGAAATATATCTAAAATATGAGTGATATTTTTCTCAAGGCAAAGGATTAAAAGTGATTTAAAGAAATGTAAGATATCATTTGGTCTCATATTATAATTCAGCTAATTCTATGGATTCATGCTGCAATAGTTAGTATGATTATGTTTGAGACTAAATTTTCACAATGACTTTCAATCAAAGCTGTACCAGTCAGGATCAAGTGAGCTTTTTTGAAGATGCCCTCATCATATTGAGGAATTTTTCAGCTATTCTTATTTTAGTGAAACTTATTAGGAATGGCTGTTGGAATTTGGACAATTCTTTTTCTGCAACAATGGGGATAATCATATATTTCTACTTTTTTCATCTGTTAACATGGTGAGTTACATTTATTGATTTCAAAATGTGAAATCAACCTTGCATTCTTGCGATATACTTCACTTGGTTGTATTTTATGTACGTGTACATTACTGGATTCAAATTGGTAATAAAATTTGTTAAGAATTTTGCATCTTTACTCAAGGTCTATCAGTTTTTAGTTTCTTTTCATAAAATCACCTTTAGTTGAGTTGCTTAGTCCATTTGCTTCTACTCTCAGTGCATATATTAATATATTTTTTTAGATACGCCATCTCAATAATGGTTTTCCTGTTTTTTCTGTTCCCTTATTTTTATTTTCCTCTTCTGGATTGAGCACACTGTATTATTTTACTTTAAATCTTTGTTGGATTCTTATTTATAGCTGTTTGTTGTGTTATTTGTTAATTGTCATGTTTAGATATGTTCTTAATACTATGTATTTTCCAATGATGTTACAGTGCTTCACAAGTTTTTTAAGCCCTTTCTTGCTACCTTTCAGTTCACTGTTACATTCTAGTTTTCTTCATTTTTATTTCAGAACAATGGTAGGCTCATAAGATAAATTGGATTATATTCATGTCTCTTCATTTTTTTTAGAAAAAAATATATACAGCATTGGTAGAGTCTGCCCCATAAATTGACCTAGATCTGAAGATTTCTTTGTGGGAAGAGTTTTACCTACAAATTTAATTACTCTAATAAACATAAGAACATATTTTTTTCTTCTTTAATGGGTTTTGGTAGCTTGTGTCTTTCAAAAAATGTATCCATTTCATCCACGTTGTTGAATTTATGATGTTACATTATTTGTTATATTAACATATTGTAATTTTAGTATCTGTAGTCTTTCTCAATCTATTGAGACTTTTTATTATGGTATATATTTATATGTATTATATATTTTATTATGGTACATATTCAGTATATAATCTGTCTTGATAAAAGTTCACATGCACTTGAAAAGAATATACATACTGCCATCCTACCTAAAATATATTCCCTTTATAATGTATGTTCTAGAAATGTGAATGACATTAATTTGGTTGACAATGTTCAAATCTCCTGTATCCTTAAAGATTTTCTATCTGTCCAATCAATTATTGAGAAAGAAAAAAAATTTAATTATGTAACCCTAATTGTGCATTTGCCTATTTTCCTTATATTCCTATCAGCTTTCCTTTATTTATTTTGAAGCTCTGGTATTATGTGCATAAATGCTTACAATTGTTATGTCTTCGTGATAAATGATACCCTTATCACTATTAAATGACCCCTTTTGGGGGCATCTGGAGCATCTGGGTGACTCCTTCAGTTAAGCGTCTGACTTCGGCTCAGGTCATGATCTCATGGTTCATGGGTTCGAGCCCCACATCAGGCTCTGTGCTGACAGCTCAGAGCCTGGATTCTGCTTCAGATTCGGTGTGTCTCTCTCTCTCTGCCCCTCCTCTGTTCATGCTATGTCTCTCTCTCTCTCTTAAAAATGAATAAACATTAAATTTTTTTTTAATTGAAAAAAAAAATGACCACCCTCTCCCTGTTAATAGTCTTTATTCTGAAACCTACCATGGAGTTTTTCTTTTCTTTCTTTTTTTTTTTTTTAACATTTATTTATTTTTTGAGAGACAGAGAGGGACAAAGCTTGAGTGAGGGAGGGACAGAGAGAAAGGGAGACACAGAATCCGAAACAGGCTCCAGGCTCTGAGATGTGAGCACAGAGCCTGACATGGGGCTCAAACCCATGAGATCATGACCTGAGTTGAAGTCAGACGCTCAACCCACTGAGCCACCCAGGCACCCCTCTGAAATCTATATTGATATCTTGGATAGTCCTGATTTCTTTTGGTTAGTACTGACATATCTGTTTCGTTTTTTGAATTATAATGTATTTGTAATTATTTTTCAATTAAATTAAATATTAATTTTATATTAAAATTAGGTTTCTTATATACATCATACAATTGGAGTTTGCACTTTTATTTATTTTGACAACATCTGTACTCTAATTGGATTCTTTAACACATTTTAAATTAATGTGATTTCTTTATACATTTAGATTTGGTGGGCTGAGTTCCATCCTACAGCATGAAAATAAAGGCCATACTTTCAGTGTGGAGGAGAAAGCTAGAAGCAGGGTGGAACAAAGACACAGCCTAGCCGCCATATCTGCCCTGGACTCTATGTGAGTTTGAAATATCTTCTTTTTTATGATTTAATTTTACTTCTCTTATTCTATGCACCTGTTATAGCTAAATATATTTATATTCACATAAACATATATATTTACATATATGTGTATGTATTTACATTTACATATATATGTATTTACATATATATACATATATATTTACATAAATATATATATAAATAAATAAATACAGCATTACTCCTAGACTCTGGAGCTGAGGCAAATTTTTCTATTTTCTATTTTAGTATTTTAGTCAAATTAGGTTGGATTCAGACAGAGCTATGATAAATTATCAGAAATATACAAATGGAAGGTAGATATTTTAGATCTTTTTCTGTAAGTCAACTATTAAAAGCAATTTATTCAAACATATACAATGACACTATGTATGCTTCTTAAGGAATTGTATTTTATTTTTATATAAACATGCGATGGATAATGCCTATAAGAAGTATATTCACATCAATGAGCTCGTACTAAGATTTAATATTAGAAATAACATTTTCTCTAAAAAGTAATTTTCATGCATTTTTAGGGAACACATTTTTATATCTTGGTCTTGCATTTTATGTAACACTGGCATTAGAATGAATAATGTGACATTCAGTCTACTTATAGAACAACATATTACTCACTTTCTAGTTTTTAGCAATATCCATATAATATATTACTTAAGTGATGTCAGAGTAAGACATTTCTGATTTTAAATAAATAAATCATGTTAAGACTTACCTTTTTACCCTTTTCCTTTTTTGCTACATTATTTTCTAAAATCAGGATAACTCATAATACTACTTACATCTTCAAATATATCTTTGAAATACTTGAGGAAATATTCAATAGATACTAAAAATGCCAAATTATACAGCAAATAAGCTTTACTATCTTTCCAAGATAGAATACCCCCAAATGTGCATATAATTACTTATAAATTTCCTGTTTTAAAATAATATCTCTGGTATATTGGACAAATTATGTCCATCTTTGACTATAAATCTGTATTATGCAATTGTACTATTGGCAGAAGCACTGAACATTAAAAATATATTTGAACTCAATTTTGTTATAATATGTGTGTTACGATATGTGTGTTGATCTACTTGATGGTAAATTAATATACTATTAAGTTCAAAGTGTTATTTAGGTTATTTGCCATGTGTTTCATGAAGTCAGTGCTAGCTACATCTTAACTACATCTTAACTACAATATGAGTAGTTCTATCTTGGCCTTTTTGGAATCCAGTCCATGCTTATCACACTATTATGTGAATTTTATCTGGAAATGTCATGTTAATTCAGTTAATTTTGTTTCTGAACACATGCATGCCAAAGGAAATATTTTTTAGGCATTTAGCGAATTGGTAACGATGTGGGAAACGAAAAATTCAGTTAATTTCAATAGAACAGATTTTTTAATTCAATTAATTTCAATAATAACACTTTCTTATGTTGATTTGGGGATATAGTTTAGTTTCAGTTTATATAACTTAAATTAAAATGTAAACTTGAATAATGAACTTTGAAATATATAGCTGTTCCATCTGCATTTCCTGACATTATCATCTCACCTTAACATTCCAGCCACCTAGGATGTATTTTTATGACATTAAATACTGATAATAAAAAGAAGGAAAATAGGATTCTCTGAGTTCACATAGTCTTATGTTGAAATAGATTAAGCAGGGGCGCCTAGGTGGCTCAGTCGGTTGAGCGTCCGACTTCAGCTCAGGTCATGATCTTGCGGTCTGTGAGTTCGAGCCCCGCGTCAGGCTCTGGGCTGATGGCTCAAAGCCTGGAGCCTGCTTCTGATTCTGTGTCTCCCTCTCTCTCTGCCCCTCCCCCGTTCATGCTCTGTCTCTCTCTGTCTCAAAAATAAATAAATGTTAAAAAAAGATTAAAAAAAAAAAAAAATAGATTAAGCATTGTTCTTAGTTTTTTTGTTTGTTTGTTTTTTACCACAACACCTATCTTTGATATAAAATAAAATATTCCTGTTCTTGATGGAGATTATTTAAGTAGTTCTTTATTCTCTGTTGGAATGCTTTATTTTTACCATATATTTCTTTTTTACCTATGCACTTAGATTTCCAACATCTTTTCTTACAGATATAAACCAAATATGTTGATTATACCCCTTAGAAATCTAAAGGTATTTTCATTTCTATTTCTTCACAATGACCTCTGCTCATAGGTAGGTAAATAATTGCTGACTTCACTATTTTAGTTTTGACAGCTGAAGTATAAATCCTTCTGAGAATATTTGCTTTAAGAGGGATCAAAATCTTCTGTTCTTAGAGTATTCTCTGTTGGTAAGATTCATGTTGTTTCTCTCTTTGTGACCTTTTTATAGTTGATCACATCTTTCAAGTTACCTCTTTTTTGAAGCTTTGCTATTCTGAACTATTCTGTGTTTTTGGAGACATAATTCATTATTTGACACCTCAGGTGAAGTTTATATTATGTAACTAACTGTATTGGAAAACTTCTATTTTTCTGCCCTTGCATAATCATCTGCATGGTTACTTTTCCTGTGGCTTAACTTTGTATAAAATTTACATAGGAAAATACAAATTTGTGTCCTGTCATTCATTTTTTAAAAACATATGTTTGCTTTTCGTTCTTGGGTATCTCTGTTTTTCTGAAAATCTGAAAAAAGCATTGTTTTTTAACTCCTTACATCTTAACTACAATATGAGTAGTTCTACCTTGGCCTTTTTGGAATCCAGTCCATACTTATCACACTATTATGTGAATTTTATCTGGAAATGTCTTGTTAATTCAGTTAATTTTGTTTCATTACTGCCTTGGTTTACTCCATCATGTTTCCCTATAGTTTATATTAAGTACATTATCATTGGCACTGAGCTGTGTCTAACTTTGGTCTCTACTCTCACAATCCCTTTCCTTTTCAATGACTATTATTGTAAGAATAATTGTTATTGTTATGTCTTTATAGTGGGCATCATATTCTTAGTTAGATACTTAAATATAATTAAAACTTAGGGTGCCTGGGTGGCTCAGACAGTGGAGCATCCAACTCTTGGTCTCAGGTCTTTATCTCAAGGTCCTGACTTCAAGCCCTGCATTGGGAATGGAGCCTACTTAAATGTATTTAAAACTTAAATGCATTTATATAACTCTGTCATGTTTGAAACAGTGATCAGTGAGATGTCTTCACTTCCATATCCAGTGAATGTTTGTTAAAGATTGATATTTAATGAAGCTACCTGGGAAGTTACAGCGACTTGTTTATATTTTTTTCACACTTGTATTAAGATATTAATTAATTAAATTATTTTTATTTGAAATACATATATTGAGAACTGTGGGAATAGGAAAATGTGATCACTGCCTTAACATAACTGATACTCAGTTTTGCTTTCAAGACACCTCAATCTCTCTAAAGTCATCAACTTTAGAGTCCTAGCATAATACCTATATTTCTCCTGAAATATAGAAAAACTGACTTTCTTTTTAAATACCATCTTTTATATAGTTATTGCCAAGTCTAACATGATGCAATATTCATAAGTCTTGTTTTCATATTAATTTTACTTGGTAGTTGCATTTAGGCAATTATTCAATTACATTTTGCTTGTAAAAGCTCTGAGACAATTATGATAAAAGCAACCATATATTTTACACAATTTTCAGTGAGCAGGAACTTATATTTCTACAGTTGAAGAGAAATTTATCATATTGTCCTCTTTCATCATTTTTGTAAACCTTGGAATATTTTTTTGTTCTTCCCTTTAATCTTTATATGTATCTAAAATATCACACACTTTCAGAAAAAGAAAGAATAGAAAAATATTGAAGAATATTTCCAGCAATTCTCAAAAATAAATTTATGATGGATAAATATATACAAAGTAAGTTAGTCTACAAAGGAGAAAAGAGAACTTTAACAATTATTTATTGAAAACCTATCAGAATTTTATGTAATGTAATTTAATCCTATTTAGTTTGATCCTCACAATCCTATGAAGTAGGCTGATCTCTTACTTATTGGATGTTCTGATGTCTAGAATGCTCTTCTCTTCAGACCTCAGTTAATTTCTTCTCATCCTTCATGTCTCAGCTCAAGTTAAAACAAAAATATGAAAGTGATCTTCATTATCTCACAACTTAAATAAAATAACATTTATTCTGCCTCCTGTAACCTATTTTGTCCTTCTCACCAAATAGTAGATTTTCTAAATAGTCTTTAATTTCCCAGGAATAGTTAGAATACCTAGAATACATACCTTGATTTTCTCATTCCTGCCTTAATAGTAAATCAGAGCAATCACACACTGCTAGAATCTTTCCTTCAATAGGTACCTCCTTTCAGGTGAATTTAAAAACTCACTAAGTGACTACACGGTCACAATGTGACATAGATTAATAGGGTCTCATTTTCCTTTGGCAATCTGAATATCTCTACCTTCCAACCCAACAGTTCAGACAGTTTAACTCAGATTCCCAATACTGGTATTTTCTGAAACTGCTTCCAATACCAAATACTGAATCAGTTTTTATTTAATGTAGAAGATGGAAAATGCTCTGGGTATTTTAACAAAATAAAGTATATTCAATGTGGAAAATCAGTGCTTAGAGAAATGTTTAATGAGTTGGAAGAGTGGTTTCTAGGCCAGATCTCCAGAAATTTCTCCTCAAATTGATATTGGTGTTCCCACACCTGAAGCCTCTACTGGAACTAATAAAAATAAAAGCATACCTGTGACACCATTGCCACTGTGACTGACCTCTTTATACCCATGAATGGGTGGGTAGATTGAGTCATCCTGACATTTTTATAAAAGGTCTCAAAACACCCACAAAACTGAAGAACAGACATTGGAACATGGTGTATGACTCATTTGACCCCAACTGCCTCTTGAAGCCAAGAAACCTGGAGAATATGCAATAAAATGTTGCTGCAGAAAAGTCTCACATCTCCATAATTTTTCTAGCCAACAGAATGATAACTAAAAGGTAAGATATTTGCCTTGGCCCCTTGGCCTAATTTTTCCCTTCTAAACCATATATCACTTGATATAACTTACATTTTAACATTTATTTTAAATGTTTACTTGGTGTAACTTATATTTTACCCACTGGTAAAAGGAGAAACTAGATGGCAGACATTCTTTTACCATTACTTCTTACCACTAGAAAATATAATATTCAATACCAACAAACATTCTGAAGAATTTAGGAATAAATTTAAGAACCATATTGTAATCTTATTTTAGAAAAATACATAAAAGAACACAGATATAATTGGAATAACATACCATATTAGAATATTAAAACTTAATATCACAAATAAGTAATTTTCCATATATATATTTGTAAATAATCATCAAAACACACAGTTTTAATGTAATTTGGAAAAAAAAATAAGACTCATATACAAGTATAAAAATTAAGGAATAACTAAGGCAGTGCTTTATAAAGAAAAGTAAGGAAGGGGCACCTGGGTAGCCCAGTCCGTTGAGCAATCAACTTTGGCTCAGGTCATGATCTCACGGTTTGTGAGTTCGAGCCTCGCGTCAGGCTCTGTTCTGACAGCTCGGAACCTGGAGCCTGCTTCAGATTCTGGGTCTCCTTCTCTTTCTGCCCCTACCCCACTCAGGCTCTGTCTCTGTCTCAGAAATAAATAAACATTAAAAAAAAGAAGAAGACAAGTAAGGAAGAAGAATTGCCATAGCAACATTTATGGCAAATCATAGGAAACAAAACATTGTATATTTACTCAGGGATAAAAGTAAATTTATGATCAGAATAAAGAACCCAGAAACTGATGCATGATGATAAGGATATGTATTATATTATAGAGATGATATTAGAAATCAGAAAACAAAAACAAAACACTTTTTAAAAACTAAGAATAACTGGACTTCCATAATAAAAATAGCAAGATTAGATACTAATCCCACAGCGTACACAAAATGAAATCCCACCTGAATTAAAAACCTAATTGTAAAAATATTTTTGATGTGTTTTCATTTTATTTAGGAATATTGATTCATTAAACAAGATACCAAAAGCTCAAAATATAAAAAAAAAGATTGCATGTAACAATTTTAAAACAAAAGACACTGCATACATATTTAAAAGACAAAAGGCATATTGATGTAAGATACATACAATAAACATATAACTATTTGTTACAATAGAGACCTTTTCCAGTTTTAGCAACAGGTGTCAAATGTTCCCATATTCCAAACTGAGAATCTAGAGTATCTATGACAAGAAAAGGGCCAAGAACTGTTTATTTTTCCCCATGTTCATTGCTTAACCCAGTTTATATGAATATCTAGACTTCTCTGAAGATGTTGTCCTACTTCCAATAGGAGAGGAGCAGAGGTGGTTCCCCATGACCTCAAGTCTAGAGAGAGATCATTGGAGAGTGTAAAACTTCTCTCCTAGAATTTGAGAAACACAGTATACCAGGAATCTGACTTAAACCTGAGGGAAGAAAAAGAGGAGAGGGCTATTCAGTTGAATTACCCTACAGCCACAGAAAACCTGGAATTTTAGGAGATTGCATACAAATAGATGGTGGATAAGAAATATTTCCCAAAGACAAAATAATGGGACAAAGTTGATTAAGAGACAGAGTTAACCAAGAGTCTACTGGAAAGGTATTAGAATTTTACAGAGTATGGCAATACGGCTTGGAGAACCCTGAGCAAAGTGGAATTCATAAGTGGTCACCACAAGTCAGACAATTCTGGCTCAGATATCCTTAGCAATGAGAGGAAATCTATGAAAAACATGAAGTGCACCAAAAGAGAGAGTCATTTTTAGACACCTACAAAGGATGAAGTAACCAAATACACTCCATACTGGTTGTAGCAGAGAAAGACACTCTTAATTCTTTATATTTCTCTTTTCTTTACTTCAGCATTAAAGTTGCTGGAAGTAGACTAGTGAGTAGTAAAAGTGCTAGTCCAAGAAATAGGGGAAAAAAGTGTATGACCTGGACAAAGTTCAAGCTAGAAGAGAAGAAATCTAAATAATTTAGAGTTTGTAATATTTTATGAGCCTACACATATTAATAAATCACCTAAGACTATTTAGGGGTGCTAAGTGACCAGAGAATTTACTATTCATTTATTTATTTTATCATCAGAAAATGTACAAAGTAGTAATGGGACTCATTTTGGAATTGATTGAAGGAGAGTGGAAAGATAAGACCTTATGCAGATGATTTGAACGGTTAATGTGGGTAGAATATGATGGAGAATAATATAAATCTCACTTTTTCAGTTTATTGGTTCAGGTATATTATTTAGTTACCAAAGATTATTATTCAGATGATGTAAATAACATTCCAATTAATGATATGAAAGCAAACTATAATAGAATTAAACAAGTGAATAACAATATGCTAAGGAATTTCACTGAACTACAAAGGAAAGGGACTTTAACATATAAAAATATTGTTTTTTTTTTTTTAACAATAAAAATATTGTCAATAGAATAAGCATGGTGAGGGGACAAGTTACCTCTTTGGTTCACAGCTGTACCGTCATCAATCTACCATATTGTCATACTCATGATGTAATAAATATTAAAATATGTTGAACCATAAAAAATTTCCTGAAGAAAATCATGATGCATTTTCATGTTTTCACTTGAGAATGGATTTTCCTTTATCCAAAATTTTACAGATTTCAGAAATGTCATCAGGAAGATTTCAAAAACATTGACTTAATAGGATTTTATTCAGCATCTACTATGTTCAGGAACTGTATTAAGTACACGAATGAAATATAAATAAAAAGACACCTTTTCTATACTCATGGAAGAATAGCCTGTTAAGAAAGAGAACAATTTTTTGAAAAAAAAAAAAAATCACACAAGGAGACAGTGGTAAAAGACACGGTCTGTGTAGGATGACACTTAGAACAATGTAGCCAATAATGAGAGTTAACCTAAATAAGAAATTCAGGGATGAATTTCTTTATAAAATAATTCTTGAACTGATAGAAATGAGGAATGTAGGAGAATGGGGAAAAACAAAAGAGCTTGTACAATGGCAAGAACAAAGGAAGAAGTGAGTTAATGAGGTAATTGAGGCCAGTGTGCAGGGTTGAGGAAGAGGCCTGATGTGAAATTAAATGGAAAATTTAGGTAGCGGCTTCACATGTAAGCTTTTCCAGGCCATATTAATGAGTTTTAACTTTATGCTACATATGGCAGGAAGATGGTGAAGGGTTTTAAGTTTTATTTGGTTAACAAATTTATGTTTATATATGCAATTTTAAAAGATCACTCTGGTTATTGTATGAACAAGATATGATGTATTTGGGTGTGGTGATTTTATATCATCTCTGGTAGACTTTTAATGGACAGGCTATCTCCAATAGACTTTTGAAAGTGGCTAGGGAGAGTTTAGTAAATTTGCACAGCTTTGAGAATACTGCAAAGAAATGAGGAAATGAGGTAATAAACTTTTGGTGTAAAAAAAAAAAAAAAAGATAATGAGATTCTGCTCCTTTGTAGCAGTTGTGATTTATTGCCAAAGCAAACAAACAAAAACACAAGAAGTCAGAGGCCCTGGAGCTGTGGAAAGGCAGAACCTGTACTATTGACTAAGACTGACAATAGAATCTAGCTGTCGAATGAGAAACTGACTTAAACATAGCATGTGATTAAAACTGGCAGCCTCTCCACATTCAGAGGAATGGTCCAGAATGGCAGTTAACCCTCAGTCACTGTAGTTAAACTGTAGCCTTTAGACTCAAAGCCTTGATCACACAGAGAATCATTGTAGAGGAGAAGAAAGAAATATCTAATTGTGTAGGACATATTTCCAACTTAGATACTGTATAAGAAAGCCCTGATTCAATAGCAGTATAAACATTGTTTTTTGTTTGTTTGTTTGTTTGTTTGTTTGTTTTTGCATGTGAACTATGAAACACTTTTAGATTGTCTTTGCCTATTTTGGAGACAGGACTGATACATTTAGATTAGGTTGGTCTAATTTAAAATTATTGGTGCCTGGGTGGCTCAGTTGGTTAAGCGTCCAACGTCCAACTTCAGCTCAGGTCATGATCTCACAGCCTATGAGTTTGAGCCCCACGTCAGGCTCTGTGCTGACAGCTCGGAGCCTGGAGCCTGCTTCGGATTCTGTGTCTCCCTCTCTCTCTGCCCCTCCCCTGCTCATTCTCTGTCTCTCTCTGCCTCAAAAATAAATACAAACACATAAAAAAAAACTTTTTAAAAAGAAAATAAAACAAAATTATTGGGCCAGGATTCTTAACAATGGAGAAGAGGACACTCAAGTCAAAACTGCTGGGCTTTTTACTAATTTGATCATTTGATGATGTGAGTTATTAAATGAAAATATAAAAGAAGCCTTTCAGTGTTTAACTCCATGGTGGTAGAGCTGATATATTTTCATAATGATTAGGTCTGTGTAATTTAATTTTAGGTGCTTTAAATTTTCTTATTGTTACATACCTGTAGTCTTTCTTTCTTTCTTTCTTTCTTTCTTTCTTTCTTTCTTTCTTTCTTTCTTTCATTTTTTAGCTTCTAAAATTGTTACAATAAATGCGTATTGCTGACTTGCTAAATCAAATATATAATCATTGATTCTCCTTCAGACAACAATTGCTTATGTTGCTTGAAGCTAATCTCCTTCTGAGAACAACCAGAAAACCTGGGGGAACAAGTAGAAACATCTATATGAAGGCACTGGAAAGCTACCAAGGCAGAGAACTTTTCTAAAATGAGATAAAGAGGTGAACCAAGAGAGTTAAAGCCAATAGTTAGATCTGTTTTTCTCCTTGAGGCAATTGTGAATACTAAAGTAAAAGTGTCAGTGTAAAGGCTAAGAGGCAAGCAGATTTACGTGAACTGGAGGAAGAAAATATGGAGTTTAGAGGACACCAAGGAGTAGGTCCTGATAAACAACCAATACTCTACTAGGGGCACTACTGCTGTACCCTAGAAATAAGGAAGGACAGAAAAGATACAGACCTCAAAAGGCAGGAAGCCTCACTTGAATCAGTGCTCAAGCAATTTTTGCCTCCAGCAAAATTATGAGCCAAAAGTTAAATTATTTCTGGAGAAATGTTCAATCACTCAGAGCCTTCATTATTTTCAACAAAATATGATACTGTATTTGCCATCTTATAAAAATTAGACACGTATAAAAATAGCTAGGCATTAAAGAGGAAAAAAATTATCCAAAAAACTATAAAAGATATAATGTAAATAGACACAAAAATCCAGACTGAAAAATTGCCAATATGAAATTTAAAGTAATTTTGAATATATTCAAGAAATTAAATGACTTAATGGAAAAATGGCAGAGAAGTAGGGATTGTAGAATAAAACTGAAGTTTTAGAATTGTAAAACTTAGTAACTACACTTACAAACTAATATGTTTAATGGTTCATTGAAACGGCTGAAGAATTAATCAGTTAACTAAAATATATGTATAAAAGGTACAAAGTGAAACATAGAGAAAAAATATGATGGAAAGTACTGAAAAGAATTCAAGAAATATGCTAAAAATTTTTTGAATATATTGTTTAGTTGAAGTTGAAGAAGGAGGACAAAAACAAATAAAACCATATATAAATTTAAAATAGGAAAATGACTGAAATAATAAAACCTACAAAAGAGAATCTTAAAAATATCCAGAAAAGGCACAATCACCTTTGAAGGAACAGCAATGAGATTGGAAGTTGACTTTTCAGAACCATTTGGAATGACATCCCTGAAGAAAGAAAATAACTAATATATATTTATGTATGTAGCAAAGTATACTTTACAAATGTTTAAATTTTAGAAATTACCCACACGTGCACACACACACATACACACACCCTGAAAGGACTTATCTCTATCCAACTATCACTGTATCACTAAAGAAAATCATGTAGAAAACTGATTCCAGATGCACAAAGCTAGCTACATTAAAATATATATATATATAAATATATAAGTGTTATATATAACACTTTCAGGGAAAGAACTAAATATAGCATTGCATGTGGAGCATAGGTCTATTTCAAGTATTTGGCAAATAAAAGAAAAGAGGACATCTTAGTACAAGTGGATTATCAATATGTAACAAGCATCATAGACTAGTTCTTTTTCATTGTGTCGTGCACACAGCTAACTCAGTCTTTATACCAGTTTACTTACCCTAACAGGGATTTTATGTTTGTTTCCAACTTTGCTATAGAACAAATGGGAATATTATTTGCTCAGGTAGCAAGAATTCACACAAAATCACACAACACACAAAATCACACACACACACCCACTCACACGCGCACACACACACACACACACGCACACAAAATCCAAGGAGACTTTTTAAACTGGTTTCTGTAGTGGAAAGTCTTTTCCCCAAAATAAAGAGGTTATTCATTATTATCAAAATAAATTGATTGAGCCTCAAGTGGCTTTTTATAGATCATTTATTAATAAAAGTTCTACTCAATTCATTTGAACGTTGCTTTATTTTCTTACAAAAATATTATTTGCCTGCAATACATTTTTCAGAAAGTCTATGTTGGCTAAAAAAATTCTATAATGACCTTAATATCTTCTACTTTAACACATTTTTTACATTGTAATTTCACACTTGTTCATGGACATTTAGAATGGGCATATACTAAGATATAGTTGACATTCTGGCCCCCTTTTTAGTCCAATAGCTCATCACGTTTTCCAGTGTTAAATATAGTGCTCACTCATTTAGGAAAAGCATAAAAGAAAACCTCAATCAGCAACTACCCCTTGTCACTCATGTCCTAGTTGGAGATGGGGAGATAACATAAAGAAGTTATATATATATATAACTTATATATATATAATTGGGCATTTGAAGTTAGCCAATACAAAAATATTGCATTCTAAATTTATAAAAATGTACATACATGATAAAAAAAGTTCAAAGTCAATTCAAAGTAAAAACTAAAGTTAGAAAAAGGAAATATTTTCTTCACCAAAGCATCCACTAATAAAATAGCCTATTTAATTTAGGGCCAATGAAACCTGCAGTAGACAAAATAATGGCCTTCAAAATATGCCCATGCTCTAATTTCCAGAACCTGTGAACATCTTAGGTTACACGGAAAAAAGGGGTTGCTGATGCATTTAGAGTGCTAGTCAGCTCACTTTGAAAAGATAAATTTATTTTTGATATATTCCTGAAATGAGATTATTTGGGTGTTCTCAATATGATCACAAAAGTAATTACAAATGGAAGAGGGAGGCAGAGGAGACAGAACCAGAGAGATGGCCACACAAGAAGGACTTTATCACCTGTTGCTAGTTTTAAATATGAAGGAAGAAGGCTACACGCTAAAAAATACAGGTGATTTCTTTTTTTTTTTTTTTGGTTTTTTTTTCTTTAATATATGAAATTTACTGTCAAATTGGTTTCCATACAACACCCAGTGCTCATCCCAAAAGGTGCCCTCCTCAATACCCATCACCCACCCTCCCCTCCCTCCCACCCCCCATCAACCCTCAGTTTGTTCTCAGTTTTTAACAGTCTCTTATGCTTTGGCTCTCTCCCACTCTAACCTCTTTTTTTTTTTTTTCCTTCCCCTCCCCCATGGGTTTCTGTTAAGTTTCTCAGGATCCACATAAGAGTGAAACCATATGGTATCTGTCCTTCTCTGTATGGCTTATTTCACTTAGCATCACACTCTCCAGTTCCATCCACGTTGCTACAAAAGGCCATATTTCATTCTTTCTCATTGCCACGTAGTATTCCATTGCGTATATAAACCACAATTTCTTTATCCATTCATCAGTTGATGGACATTTAGGCTCTTTCCATAGTTTGGCTATTGTTGAGAGTGCTCCTATAAACATTGGGGTACAAGTGCCCCTATGCATCAGTACTCCTGTATCCCTTGGATAAATTCCTAGCAGTGCTATTGCTGGGTCATAGGGTACGTCTATTTTTAATTTTCTGAGGAACCTCCACACTGCTTTCCAGAGCGGCTGCACCAATTTGCATTCCCACCAACAGTGCAAGAGGGTTCCCGTTTCTCCACATCCTCTCCAGCATCTATAGTCTCATGATTTGTTCATTTTGGCCACTCTGACTGGCGTGCAGTGATATCTGAGTGTGGTTTTGATTTGTATTTCCCTGATAAGGAGAGACGTTGAACATCTTTTCATGTGCCTGTTGGCCATCCGGATGTCTTCTTTAGAGAAGTGTCTATTCATGTTTTCTGCCCATTTCTTCACTGGGTTATTTGTTTTTCGGGTGTGGAGTTTGGTGAGCTCTTTATAGATTTTGGATACTAGCCCTTTGTCCGATATGTCATTGGCAAATATCTTTTCCCATTCCGTTGGTTGCCTTTTAGTTTTGTTGGTTGTTTCCTTTGCTGTGCAGAAGCTTTTTATCTTCATAAGGTCCCAGTAATTCACTTTTGCTTTTAATTCCCTTGCCTTTGGGGATGTGTCGAGTAAGAGATTGCTACAGCTGAGGTCAGAGAGGTCTTTTCCTGCTTTCTTCTCTGAGGTTTGATGGTTTCCTGTCTCACATTCAGGTCCTTTATCCATTTTGAGTTTATTTTTGTGAATGGTGTGAGAAAGTGGTCTAGTTTCAACCTTCTGCATGTTGCTGTCAGTTCTCCCAGCACCATTTGTTAAAGAGACTGTCTTTTTTCCATTGGATGTTCTTTCCTGCTTTGTCAAAGATGAGTTGGCCATACGTTTGTGGGTCTAGTTCTGGGGTTTCTATTCTATTCCATTGGTCTATGTGTCTGTTTTTGTGCCAATACCATGCTGTCTTGATGATGACAGCTTTGTAGTAGAAGCTAAAGTCTGGGATTGTGATGCCTCCTGCTTTGGTCTTCTTCTTCAAAATTACTTTGGCTATTCGGGGCCTTTTGTGGTTCCATATGAATTTTAGGATTGTTTCTTCTAGTTTCGAGAAGAATGCTGGTGCAGTTTTGATTGGGATTGCATTGAATGTGTAGATAGCTTTGGGTAGTATTGACATTTTGACAACATTTATTCTTCCAATCCATGAGCAGGGAATGTCTTTCCATTTCTTTAAATCTTCTTCAATTACCTTCATAAACTTTCTATAGTTTTCAGCATACAGATCTTTTACATCTTTGGTTAGATTTATTCCTAGGTATTTTATTCTTCTTGGTGCAATTGTGAATGGGATCAGTTTCTTTATTTGTCTTTCTGTTGCTTCATTGTTAGTGTATAAGAATACAACTGATTTCTGTACATTGATTTTGTATCCTGCAACTTTGCTGAATTCATGTATCAGTTCTAGCAGACTTTTGGTGGAGTCTATCAGATTTTCCATGTATAATATCATGTCATCTGCAAAAAGCGAAAGCTTGACTTCATCTTTGCCAATTTTGATGCCTTTGATTTCCTTTTGTTGTCTGATTGCTGATGCTAGAACTTCCAGCACTATGTTAAACAACAGCGGTGAGAGTGGGCATCCCTGTCGTGTTCCTGATCTCAGGGAAAAAGCTCTCAGTTTTTCCCCGTTGAGGATGATGTTAGCTGTGGGCTTTTCATAAATGGCTTTGATGATCTTTAAGTATGTTCCTTCTATCCCGACTTTCTCAAGGGCTTTTATTAAGAAACGGTGCTGGATTTTGTCAAAGGCCTTTTCTGCATCGATTGACAGGATCATATGGTTCTTCTCTTTTTTGTGTGTTAATGTGATGTATCACGTTGATTGATTTGTGAATGTTGAATCAGCCCTGCATCCCAGGAATGAATCCCACTTGATCATGGTGAATAATTCTTTTTATATGCTGTTGAATTCGATTTTCTAGTATCTTATTGAGAATTTTTGCATCCATATTCATCAGGGATATTGGCCTGTAGTTCTCTTTTTTTTACTGGGTCTCTGTCTGGTTTAGGAATCAAAGTAATACTGGCTTCATAGAATGAGTCTGGAAGTTTTCCTTCCCTTTCTATTTCTTGGAATAGCTTGAGAAGGATAGGGATTATCTCTGCTTTAAACGTCTGGTAGAACTCCCCTGGGAAGCCATCTGGTCCTGGACTCTTATTTGTTGGGAGATTTTTGATAACCGATTCAATTTCTTCGCTGGTTATGGGTCTGTTCAAGCTTTCTATTTCCTCCTGATTGAGTTTTGGAAGAGTGTGGGTGTTTAGGAATTTGTCCATCTCTTCCAGGTTGTCCAATTTGTTGGCATATAATTTTTCATAGTATTCCCTGATAATTGTTTGTATCTCTGAGGGATTGTTTGTAATAATTCCATTTTCATTCATGATTTGATCTATTTGGGTCATCTCCCTTTTCTTTTTGAGAAGCCTGGCTAGAGGTTTGTCAATGTTGTTTATTTTTTCAAAAAACCAACTCTTGGTTTCGTTGATCTGCTCTACAGTTTTTTTAGAGTCTATATTGTTTATTTCTGCTCTGATCTTTATTATTTCTCTTCTTCTGCTGGGTTTAGGCTGCCTTTGCTGTTCTGCTTCTATTTCCTTTAGGTGTGCTGTTAGATTTTGTATTTGGGATTTTTCTTGTTTCTTGAGATAGGCCTGGATTGCAATGTGTTTTCCTCTCAGGACTGCCTTCACTGCGTCCCAAAGCGTTTGGATTGTTGGCTTTTCATTTTCGTTTGTTTCCATATATTTTTTGATTTCTTCTCTAATTGCCTAGTTGACCCATTCATTCTTGAGTAGGGTGTTCTTTAACCTCCATGCTTTTGGAGGTTTTCCAGACTTTTTCCTGTGGTTGATTTCAAGCTTCATAGCATTGTGGTCTGAAAGTATGCATGGTATAATTTCAATTCTTGTAAACTTATGAAGGGCTGTTTTGTGACCCAGTATATGATATATCTTGGAGAATGTTCCATGTGCACTCGAGAAGAAAGTATATTCTGTTGCTCTGGGATGCAGAGTTCTAAATATATATCTGTCAAGTCCATCGGATCCAATGTGTCATTCAGGCCCTTGTTTCTTTATTGACCATGTGTCTAGATGATCTATCCATTTCTGTAAGTGGAGTGTTAAAGTCCCCTGCAATGACCACATTCTTATAAATAAGGTTGCTTATGTTTATGAGTAATTGTTTTATATATTTGGGGGCTCCCGTATTCGGCGCATAGACATTTATAATTGTTAGCTCTTCCTGATGGATAGACCCTGTGATTATTATATAATGCCCTTCTTCATCTCTTGTTACAGCCTTTAATTTAAAGTCTAGTTTGTCTGATATAAGTATGGCTACTCCAGCTTTCTTTTGGCTTCCAGGAGCATGATAAATAGTTCTCCATCCCCTCACTCTCAATCTAAAGGTGTCCTCAGATCTAAAATGAGTCTCTTGTAGACAGCAAATAGATGGGTCTTGTTTTTTTATCCATTCTGATACCCTATGTCTTTTGGTTGGCGCATTTAATCCATTTACATTCAATGTTATTATAGAAAGATACGGGTTTAGAGTCATTGTGATGTCTGTATGTTTTATGCTTGTAGCGATGTCTCTGGTACTTTGTCTCACAGGATCCCCCTTAGGATCTCTTGTAGGGCTGGTTTAGTGGTGACAAATTCCTTCAGTTTTTGTTGGGAAGACCTTTATCTCCCCTTCTATTCTAAATGACAGACTTGCTGGATAAAGGATTCTCGGCTGCATATTTTTTCTGTTTAGCATACTGAAGATATCGTGCCAATCCTTTCTGGCCTGCCAAGTTTCAAAAGAGAGATCAGTCACGAGTCTTATAGGACTCCCTTTATATGTTAGGGCACGTTTATCTCTTGCTGCTTTCAGAATTTTCTCTTTATGCTTGTATTTTGCCAGTTTGACTATGATATGTTGTGCAGAAGATGGATTCAAGTTACGTCTGAAGGGAGTTCTCTGTGCCTCTTGGATTTCAATGCCTTTTTCCTTCCCCAGGTCAGGGAAGTTCTCAGCTATAATTTCTTCAAGTACCCCTTCAGCACCTTTCCCTCTCTCTTTCGCCTCTGGGATACCAATTATACGTATATTATTTCTTTTTAGTGTATCACTTAGTTCTCTAATTTTCCCCTCATACTCCTGGATTTTTTTATCTCTCTTTCTCTCAGCCTCCTCTTTTTCCATAACTTTATCTTCTAGTTCACCTATTCTCTCCTCTGCCTCTTCAATCCGAACTGTCGTCGTTTCCATTTTGTTTTGCATTTCGTTTAAAGCGCTTTTCAGCTCCTCGTGACTGTTCCTTAGTCCCTTGATCTCTGTAGCAAGAGATTCTCCTCTGTCCTCTATACTGTTTTCAAGCCCAGCGATTAATTTTATGACTATTATTCTAAATTCACTTTCTGTTATATTATTTAAATCCTTTTTGATCAGTTCATTAGCTGTTGTTATTTCCTGGAGATTCTTCTGAGGGGAATTCTTCTGTTTGGTCATTTTGGATAGTCCCTGGAGTGGTGAGGACCTGCAGGGCACTTCCCCCGTGCTGTGGTGTATAACTGGAGTTGGTGGGTGGGGCCGCAGTCAGACCTGATGTCTGCCCCCAGCCCACCGCTGGGGCCACAGTCAGACTGGTGTGTGACTTCTCTTCCCCTCTCCTAGGGGCGGGATTCACTTGGGGTGGTGTGGCCCATCTGGGCTACTTGCACACTGCCAGGCTTGTGTTGCTGGGGATCTGGCTTATTAGCTGGGGTGGGTAGGCAAGGTGCACGGGGGCAGGAGGGGCAGGCTTAGCTCGCTTCTCCTAGGTGATCCACTTCAGGAGGGGCCCCTCTTCCATGGGTCTCTCGTCTGCGCTTAGCTCCAGAGTCTCTGTTCTGCTAATCCTCTGGCGGTTTTCTGGGTTATTTAGGCAGGTGTAGTTGGAATCTAAGTGATCAGCAGGATGCGCGGTGAGCCCAGCATCCTCCTACGCCGCCATCTTCCCTCTCCTCTTAATACAGGTGATTTCTAAAAGCTGGGAAAGGCATGGAAAATGACTCTTTCATAGACTCCAGGAAGAATGCAGCACCACTAACACTTTTATTTTAGCCCACCAAGACTGATTTAGAATTCTTACCTGCACAACTATAATGTGGTAAACATGTGTTGTTAAGCCACCAATTTTTTGGTAATTTTTATTAATTTATTACACCAGCAATAGGACAGCAATCAAGTATGTTAATAAAAAGTATATTTTATTTACACAAATCAGAACTCCGTGGGGAGCATGGCGTTCCCTGAAGTTGTGTAGTATACAACTTGGGAAACTAATTGTGATAATGGTCATAGTATTTCACTATTTTAGCTTACATGATAGAGATACTTCTGAATCAGTATGTACAGAGCTTTCTTCCTCATTAATGATGCATGCTATTGTCTTTTATGATGGTACTGTAATTTAACTATACTTTAACCATAAATTAAAGGTATTGAATTAGAAAGCCTATCATCTGTATTCATAATTAATAGAACCATAATTTAATACATATTGAAGACATTTAAATTGTACCCAGTATCATTTGTTGCAAATAATACAATCACTCTCCTTTTATTAAGTAGATTGGTTATATTCCTAAGTTATAGGATGCAGTCTTCATGTCATAGATAGCCAAACACTGTGCCAGACATTGTAAAAATCACCCCACATGTATTTTTTTTAATTTAATCTCAAGAGTAGCCCATGAAATTTAGGTACCTTTGTTTTCTTTTATACCAAAAGAAACTAAAGCTAAAATATAGTGTTATTTTATGATGTCCTAAGAGTTTAAACAAAGTTAATAGCTCTTAAGCACAGTGCCTTCTAGTGATATAGCAGTTTGATATACTGATAACACAGTTTTCAATTTTGACAACCTAGTTAAATGTCAAAGCAAATTGAACAAATAGTTTGGCCGATAACTGGTAGTAACTTAGCTTGTTTGAAGTCTGGTTTTTTCCAAAAAAAAAGTATTTTCGGATAATTATGGGCAAATTTTAAATAATAGCAAAGGTCATTTAACACAGGGGTATAATAAATTTAATACTATTTTTCTTAATGCAAAGAAAAAACCAACAAAAATGGCTTTCAATAGAGATAGCTATAGCTAGATGCATACTATATATTAAATATTTATATGATACATATATTTTTTAAGTCAAGGGATATCAAAGAGAAGAACATACATTTCTTATGCACATGATAGCAGTTTTTTACAGACGAAAATGTCCATCAACTGGGTGCTGATAGCACTTCAAAGTTTTTAAAAGTTATTATTTCCTTCTTATTTTTGTCCGTGTCAGTACAATTAACATGACTTTTATGTCTCTGCATGGATTTATATGATTCCATGTCTTAATTCTCTTGTAAGAGAGTGTATTAGGAACAAGCAATTTAAACCAGTTTCCTCAAAAACACTTAGATTTGTTTGTAATGGGCATTTTATTTTTTAACATAAATAGAAATTCGTATATTAAAAATGTGGCTAATATTTCTGTTTAATAATGGATCAAATTTCAGTGGCACAATTCTAGTTTCTGGAAGCCACTTATTCAAGTCAAAACTAGTTTTTCAGATTTAACTTTAATCTTAGTTGAAAATTTGGCTCATAAACAATTTACATCTAAATGAATCATGAACCATAACCATTAATGTCTACCTTTTTTATATGTAAAGCATATCAGATATGTTGGAAACTCAAAATATATATAGGAAAAAGTCAAAACATACACTCAACAATAGTGGGAGATAAGGGAATGTCAGAGGCTATAATTCTACAGGATAAAGTAGGAACAAATCTCAGTGTAAAATGAGGTAGATAATTGGAAATGGGAACAAAAAGGAGGATGAACATCAGAAACAAGAGAGGAAGGAAAGAATTACAAGAGCCAAACCTCTGTTCTAGATTTAGAAAAATGATAGTATCATTTCAATTCTTATTTTAGATGTCTGGATCAAAAACACTTTATGTGCAATATATTGGCTTTAGGCAAACCTTCTAGCTACTTCTTAATTCCATCCAGCTTTATATGCGTACAATCTTTAAATGTGTTCAGAAAAAAAGAAAAGAATTTTTTCCTTCCACCTGGAACAGTCATATTTTCTTTTCTTTCCTCTTCTTTCTCTCCTTTCTTTCTGTCTTTCTGTCTTTCTTTCTTTCTTTCTTTCTTTCTTTCTTCTCTTTCTCTCTCTCTCTCTCTCTCTCTCTTTCTTTTTTATTTTTTGGCTATAAGTTATACTGAGAGACCTAGTTTTATTCTATTTTATTTATTTCCCATCTTCTTCCATTCTAATCAGCTCGGCCTTGGCCTCTGGCTTGTCTTCAGAATTCTCTGTATGTTTTATATATAACCTATCCCCAGGACATAAAAAGTGTGTAACTGCACAGAAAGAACATTTTAAATATCTATTATATTATAGTATCTCTAATATCTAAGAGGTTCAAACCTGATTATGTTTAAATTAGTTATTAAAATGCAATTACTAGTAAGAAATTTTAGTCTGAAAATCTCTCCCCTACTAGATTCACACTGGCACTGTATATGTTAAGATGAAACTGATTCTCTTTGTGAGTAAATAGCCCTTTCATTGTTTTCTCTTTTGTCAGGAATAAAACAACTTTTGGAATTATTCTTTATTGATGAGAATGAGCACAAGATGGGAAAATCACATATATTTACAGATAATGAGACTCTTGTAATCCTCAAGGAGATTAATCTGTCAATTTAAATAAAGGAACTCTGAGAAAGATTCTAGTGCAAAGCCAAACTAGGCACAGGATCATACTGAGCTCTAATACAGGGAGACAGTTGCCTTTCTCAGAATGACACTGCAACAGGGAATCTGGGGCTTCAGGAATCTATAATATTGGTATTCTGGCCATTTGTTGAACTTGCGGCTTCAAAACAGTACAAACAGCATAAAATTTTTAAAGCCTGGAAGTGA
Organism: Panthera pardus; assembly: GCF_024362965.1. Taxonomy (NCBI): domain Eukaryota; kingdom Metazoa; phylum Chordata; class Mammalia; order Carnivora; family Felidae; genus Panthera; species Panthera pardus. The sequence continues at coordinate 84,192,159 of NW_026526810.1, forward strand.
TGGATCTCCCAGATTAACTAATTTATTATGGGGAGAATTCTATAAATTGTTAATGTCCTGATAAGAAGTAGACCTACTACAGAAAATAGCTATGCACTGTATTATCACAATTTTCATTTTGTTACATGTTTATCATTGTGTTTTAGAAATATACGATGTAAACACCTAATCGCATAAAATCACATGGTAAATCTTACTTGAGTTTATGAATTGTTTGTTACTAAATGAAATAAATCATGTATTTTATAACACTGCAATCTGGAACCTCAGGGTCATCTAAAATATATGTACTAACAGATCAGTGATAGCTGGGAGGGTATAGGTATAAGTAAAAAGGTGCTTAGCCTCACTGAACTTGAATTAATACTTTTTCACAAAAGCAAAAGAACAGTTCTATATTTATAACCTCTCTCTTAAATTTATAAGAAGAGTGAAATATATTGAAAGTCAGCACATGAAAAATCTGAAATATAAAAAGTTTAAGTGTTCATTAAGCCATGTTTTGAGGAAATAAAGCATTGTTACAAGCCCTTTCTAAATTTTTGAGCACTGTACAGCTGTCAGTTTTAGTAATCTAAACTTTTGTATGACTTTTGTTTTAACATTTGAGGTCTTACATCTATGTTCTGTTCTATATCATTTACTAACTTTGAGTAGCTGAGAAGGTTTAAAAAATATTTTCACAATTGAAACTATTGCAGTTTAGTAAATACCAAGTTGGTTAACTATACTAGGTTAGCTTTGAAGCCTCTTAAATGATTTTTCTTTAAAACTTAAGTCCTCTTAATTGTCTGTTTGTCCACTCTTGTATTTACTCACTTGTCATTCTATATTTTGATATCTTTTCCTATTACTGATAACCTAACTTTGATAAACATGAGAGAGTGTTTCTTTCTTTTATCTTTGGTATAGGCTTCTCCTCTTTAGTCTATGCCAAAGGTATTTTTTTTTAATTTCAGTAAAGTGTTTTGAAGAAATTCCCTATTAAAAAAATAGCGTTTATTTATTATTGAGAGACAGAGAGAGACAGAGCATGAGCATGGGAAGGGCAGAGAGAGGAGGAGACACAGAATCCGAAGAAGGCTCCAGGCTCCAGGCTCCGAGCTGTCAGCACAGAGCCTGACACTGGGCTCAAACTCACAAACTGCAAGATCATGACCTGAGCTGAAGTTGGATGCTTAACCGACTGAGCCACACAGGCACCCCAAGAAATTCCCTATTTAAATAGATTTTAATTGTGGGGAGCCTGAGTGGCTCAGTCAGTGAAACACCCTACTTCAGCTCAGGTCATGGTCTTGTGGTTCCATGAATTTGAGCTTCACATCGGGCTCTCCGCTCTCAGCACAGAACCCATTTCGGATCCTCTGTCCCCCTCTCTTTCTGCCCATACCCGGCTGGCTCGCTTGTACTCACTCAATCTCTCACTCTCAAAATAAAAATAAAAATAAAAATAAATAGATTTTAACTTCCTTTCCAGTAATTTATTATGTTTTACAGTTAGTGGTAATTTTATGATAATTTATTTTTTTCATGTCTTAAAACAATTATAATGTTGACATTATTTGTGGTTTTTTTTCTCATTTAGAGATTAAACTCCAAGAGTAAGACCTGATCTTTTCTGTATTCATTCTTATAGTCCAAATACCTAGTATACTCCTTGGCATTCAATAATATGTATGGAAGAAATGTATTGATTAGAATCCTTTACTAATATTGTCACCATATGGGCAAAAAAATCACATGACTTTAATCTCCCCCATGATATTTCAGAAAACTAGCCCTCATATCCTCAAATTAGATAAGCAGCATTGTGTAACAGTTGAGAGCAAGGACTCTGGAGCTAGACAATCTAGTTCTGCACTCTAGCTATATTGCATGACCTTGGAAAAATTATTAAAACTTTGTGTGCTTTGCTTCACCCTATGTAAAATAGAGATGATAGTAGTACCTATGCTCTAAAGTTGTTCTGAGATTTTCATATGTTAATATTTGTGAAACACATAATAGTGCCTGACACTTAATAAGCACTATATAGGTGCTTACTTAATAAGTTAATTTCCTCCAACTTCTTTTGTTACTTAATATTATGGACTGAATTGTGTCTCTCTTAAAATTCCTATGTTGAGGACTGTTGAGCTGAAACACCATACACCAGTTATCTATGTCAGAAGAGCATACCAATACAGGAGGGCTACCAAAGATCATCACAATGCCAGCCACCAGGAATAGAAGTCCACACACTTCTGCCCACTGCTTCCTGATAACAGAGTTGCTAAGGGAAATACAAAACCATCAAGTACTAGATGGAACAATGTAGAGAAGAGACAGAGCAAAATCAACTCCTGTGGCAACTGTCCCAGGGCAATTGGCCTACGAGCATCTGTTTTGTGTTATAGTAGAAAGGCTGATCCCCTTCTTCCATGGAGTCAGAAATACTAAGTGCAAACTGAACAAAGGAGTATATACTGAATCTGAAATAGGGAAAAATATTCTCACACAAGGTGAAAAACCTAGACAGGCTTTGTGGGTGTTTTATTTCTTAGTAAGGGAAGTTATATAGACCCAAGGCAACTTCATAAGTGGCTGAGTTCATGATCTCCCTTTTACAACAAAGCCCTGACCTCCAATGTGATTGTATTTGGAGATAGAACCTTTAGGGAGGTAATTAAGGTTAAATGAGATTGTAGAGGTGGGCCTTACTCCAATAGGACTGATATCTCGGTAAGAAGAGACACGGGGGATAGGAATGTACAATGAAATTGACACAGCAAGAAAGTGGCCATCTGCAACCTAAGGAAGTGAAGTTTAAGGAGAGACCAAATTGGCCAACCCTTTGATCTTGGACTTCCAGTTCTAGAATTGAAGCAATAAAATTCTGTTGTTTAAGCTGAAGTCTGTGGTATTTTGCTATAGTATTCCTAGCCAATTAATACACTTAGGAAGTTAAGATTTGTGAAAAATAGTATCCCCTTCACCCCACCCCCACATATATATTGTGTTAATGGTATTTATGGGTTAATGCTGACTCACACATAGAGAACATTGTTTTTTTCTTTTTTTAATTAACTTATTTATTTTTGAAAGAGAGAGAAAGAGAGCAAGCTTGTGTGCAAGAGAGGGAGGAGGGGCAGAGAGAGGGAGAGAGAGAGAGAGTCCCAAACAGTCTCTGCACTGTCAGTGCTGAGCCCTATCTGGGGCTCAAACTCACAGACCGTGAGATCATGACCTGAGCTGAAATCAGATATTAACTGACTGAGCCACCCAGCACCCTTTCTTTCTTTTTTTAATTTTTTTTTTTTTTTTTTTTTTTTTTTGAGAAAGAGAGAGCTATGGAGGGACAGAGAGAGAAAGGGACAAGAGGATCTGAAGCAGGCTCTGCGCTGACAGCAGGGAGCCCGAAGTGGGGCTGGAAGTCACAAACCTGAACCATGAGATAATGACCTGAGTTGGATGCTCAACCGACTGAACCACCCAGGTGCCCCTATCATTTTTTTTTTTCTTTTAAAGAATATGTCATTTTCATTGCCTTTCCATTTCAAAATAAATTCCAACAAGAAATATATTAGATTATGTTTGCCACACTGTATTGAGGAAGATTGTCATGAAATTTGAGCCTGTATATCTTAACTCAGAGACTACAGTTTTCTCATTTTGACATCTCATAAATTAGCACAAATACCAACATACATTAACTACACAAATACATATTTGGTGAAACTCCACACAAAGCTAATTGGTAAGGAAAAGTGATAGCTTGTGTTTTGTAAAAAAAGAGATTCCATACCCATGGCATTTTGGATAGCCTCACTCCAAGTATGTCTCTGAACAAAGTAATGACTATAATTAATGTAAAAGAAAAACTATTGAATGATATTCATTGCAAGGTACCTAAATGATTCAAAACAAAAGCAAAATAATAAAATAGTAATTTCTGATTCAAAGTTATAACCACTGTTAAATAAATAAGTTGGTAAACCACTGATATATTTAACATCTAAACATGTCTAAGTTTCCTAAATTTAATGAAAATGGTCAAATTTTGTAAAAATAATAAATAAATTTTAAGAATTACTAAGATTTTGGATGCCTGGGTGGCTCGGTTGGTTAAGTGTCCAACTTCGGCTCAGCTCATGATGTCAGCATTTGTGGGTTTGAGCCCCGCGTTGGGCTTTGAGCTGACAGCTGGGAGCCTGGAGCCTGCTTTGGATTCTGTATCTCCCTCTCTCTGCCCCTCCCCCCTCATGCTCTGTCTCTTTCTGTCTCTCAAAAATAAATAAAGATTAAAAATATATATACAAAAAAAGAATTACTAAGATTTCGAAGATAAATTGTTACAGAGTTACAAAACAAAGTGAGCAGAATAACTGATTTATTTTGAAAATGTTGCTACTTACTACTTACGTTAGAGCACAAAGAAATTTCTTAAGCCCTGCATTTAAAGTAGGAATGTTTAATGCATTTTGATTATAATTATTTCTTTGGTATACATAGTGTCAGGTCCAAATAAATTTTTTTTTTTTTTAGTAGAAGTTTTGTTTCTGTTCTTTTTTTTAAATAAAATGTGTTCGATACACAGCTACATTATCAGTGTCACACTCTAAATCAATGTTGTACCAATGTTTGAGGCATGAGTGAGGTGGTAGACATTTTATAGTCTTAAAATTTTGAAAATTAATTAATTTAAGGTTATTTGATTATCTAATTCATGTAATAATCAGTTGAATATTTTGACTGTTTATGCTAAGTAAAAGGTCTGAGGATAAAGAAGAAAATTAAAATTTCTTGTTTTTGTTGCTCACTATCTAGAATTTCTTTAGTATTAATTTATGAAAATGTTGAAATGTCTGAAGCTTTGCTATTATTATTTTAGGAATGCTTGGAAGAAATTCTGTTCCTGACATTGACTTATTTAGAAGACAAAAAATATTTTTATCTTTTTTTTTTTGTCTATTGAATATTTGTAGCTGGCTGTTTCTTATGGTTCTGTTGAGACTGTAAATGTGATAGAAGAAATATGCTGTATCATCTCAGGGGAAAATTTAAAACTATGAAAATGAACATTTAAAGTTTAGTGTAATAACGAGATAACAGGAAAGGAAGATAATGGTTGAGTGAAACAAAAGAAGGGAACGAAGGGGAAAAAAATGGCAAATTTGTTGACCAGTAGGAGAAAATAAAGAGGAAAGTAGAAAAAAAGTGAAAATAATTTTTCATGGTTTAAACTTTTATAATTATATTTTAATGTTAAAAAAATTTAAGTGACATATGTTTTATAGACTTTCTGTCCTAAAAACAAAGACAGAATACTTGTGCGACCAGTGTTTTTGAAATAATGTGGTACTTAGACTCTCAGCATTTAAAGTAGACTCTAATTTTTGTCAAAAATACCAGAAGTACACCTAAAATCATCTGGATACTTATACAAAATATTCTTAATAGTGATTGCTTATCTCTTGATATGCCTTTATAGTAGAATTTTAAGTGATTTTAATTTCTTTGCTATTATTCATTTTTTTTTCTGTCAGATTCTTCAAAAGGAGCACATTTAACTTTCAGCCATGGATTTAAGCAGAATATCAAACTTTTGAAGCAAGAAACTTTTTATATTATTTTTTTACTCCCTAAATAAAATCTTCTCAAGGGTAGAGAACTTGTTTTTGATTGGAATTTCAGAAATGTTCCTTTAAACAACAGAAAAATTGACCAATCAAGACACGTACTACTTTTTAGGCAACTGTTGTCATTCTGTACCCTAACATCACAGCTAGGAGAAAAAGCATCAGAAAATGAGAATGAAGAAATTCTGCTTTCACTGAAAGAGGCCATAGAATTTCAGCAATAGGTTAGTGGTGCTGACTTATGTTCTATACCTGTCACAATCTAGTACAATCTGATTTCCAGTAACCCAGGAACTAAATATTCACAATCACTACCACCACCAACACCTACAAAATAGGAGGTGTGTTTGTGGGGATGTGGGTTTGTATCATACATACAAGAAACAGGAAACATAATATGAGTAGTGTCTTGTTCCTTGGGTTGCCATAACAAAATATCATAATTCAAGTGGCTTAAAAAACAGATTTTTTTTTTTCCCTCACAGTTCTGAGGCTGAAAGGGTGAAATCAGGGATGCCTGTATGGTCAGGTTCTGGTGAAAGCTCCCTTCCTGGTGTATAAGTGCTGCCATCTTGCTGTGGACCCACATGACAGAGGAAGAGAGCAAGCAAGCTCTGGTGTCAGTCTCTTTCTTTTAAGGCATTAACCCCATCAGGAGTGTGCCATCCTCATGACATCTTCTAAATCTAATTATCCCCCAAAAACTCAATCTCGAAATGCCATCAGGAGGATTAGGGTTTCAACACGAATTTTGCAGAGACACAATTCAGTGTATTGCATCTAGAAACTAGAACTCCTAAACTCTCTATTTTTAATTTATTGAGGGACCTCCGAACTGTTTTCCACACTGCTATGCTATTTATATATATACATACATATATGTATATATATATGTACATATATATATACATATATGTATATGTATATGTATATATTAATTATATAAATTATTTATTATTTACATATACTATTTATATATATAAATTATGTATATATATATATATATATATAATATCCATTAAAGTGTGAGGTGATATCTCTCATAGTAGTTTTGATTTGTCTTTTCATGATAATTAATGATGAGTATTTTTTTATATATCTGTTAGGATTCATCAATCCTACTTCTGTGTGTATATACATAATAATTGAAATCAGGTTCTTGAAGAGATATCTGCACTTTCATGTTCATTGGTGTTATTATTCACAATAGCCAAGATATGAAAACATTCACATCATCATCAAAAGACGAATAAAAGAAAAGTGTTATATACATACCATGGAATATTATTCAGCCTTAAAAAGGAAGAAATACTGCCATTTGAAGATAGCATGGAATAACTTGGAGGACATTAAGCTAACTGAGAAACCAATCATAGAAGAACAAATAAGTTACAACTCCACTTATATGAGGTAGCCAAACCAAAAGAAGAAAATGCGATAATGGTTGCCATAAGCTGAACTAGAGGTGGAAGGAAACTGGAGGGAGAAGGGGTAGTTGTTCAATGGGTATAAGGCTTCAGTTATACTGAGTAAATACGTTCTAGAAATCTGTTGTACAACATAGAGCTCATAGTTAGCAATACAGTATTGTGCATTTTTTCAAAATTGTAAAAAGGGCAGATCTCATGTTGTGTTATTACCACACGCACACACACACACACACACACACACACACACACACACAGGGATACCCAAGGAAACTTGGGTAGTGTTGGATATGTCTATTACCTTGATTGTGGTGATAGTATCACAGGTGTTTGCATACTTCTAAACTCATCAACTTGTACAAATTAAATATGTGCAACTCTTTTTATATCAATTATACCTCAACAAAGCTGTTAAAAAAAAAAACAAAAAACTTCTAAACTGTTTATGTCCAGTGTCTTACAGTAAGGAATAAAGTGGTATGAAAATTAGTAGGTATGAAAAAAATGCCATGCCTATCTCTATTCCCTTGATACCTGCACTCTGCATTTTTAGAAGGTCATTCAAAATTCCAAGAGCCCAGATGCTACTGGTATCTGGAAAACAGAATAGAAGCAATCAAATCCATGCTCATTAGCCCATTGCTTCTCCTCTTTCACTAAAAATTTAGTGATTTATGCTCATAAACAAGATTTTAATTTTATAGTGTTCCAGCACCAGCTGGTGCCAGATTATCATGAAGAATCATCTATAAAGCAGACTAAAATGTTGTCCTCCTCAGCTAACTGATCACAGCAAACTCCTCATAGACCATGGTGGTAGATTGAGGGTGACAGGCAGAGTAGCAGGAGTAGGTGTTCTGGGAGCTTGCTCTACAAGCTTGGGCAACTTACTTGGGCTTTCAGGACAGATTTGAGGCCATTGTCCTATATTACATTTTCAGTTGTTGGTACAAAGATGCTGTTCACACATTTATGACTTGGTGGATTACATAATGCCCATCACAAGTGCTCTCCTTAATACCCATCATTCATTTAGCCCATCCTCCACCCACCGCGCTCCATCAACCCTCAGTTTGTTCTCTATAGTTAAAAGTCTCCTATGGTTTGCCTCCCTCTCTCTCTTTTTTTTTTTCCTTCCCCTATGTTCATCTGTTTTGTTTCTTAAATTCCACATATGAGTGAAATCATATTGTATTTGTCTTTCTCTATTTTACTTAGCATATACACTCTAGTGTAATATGTTTTTTCTCAAGTAAAAAGAGGCCACGTGAGTCTTGTGCCTCTTTTTAGTCCTAGGAAGTGCACTGGGAATCAGTTTTCCTTTTCACTTTGAAGGGGAAATCCTGTTATGATCCTGGCCAGGAAACACCAAAACATTGTGAAGGGGAAAATAAAATTTAATAGGATTTATCTCCCTCTAGCAAGCATGCTTCTTGCCAAATGTTGGATGGTATCCACTATGCCTGTCCTGTCAACATGTTGTCATCAATGTGGTGGACCAACATAACGTCTTTTGAGATGTTGAGTTTATCTAGATTTCTCAAACCAAATTGTGAGCTAGAACTATATAAAGAGAAATACAATAGAGATTTACTGCTGTCATTACAAGTTGAAAGCCAACTGCTGCTGGTGTTTTCTACTTATTGGTAGAGAGCAAAATCTTTTGGCAGTTTGATAGCTGCATAATGGGTGCCATGGGTAATGCTAATTGCCTCTATAAAGAGACTACATCTGGAACAACAATTGGAGTCTTCATCAGATTTTATTGGTCATCTCCCATTACTGCCATGTTTCATCTTCACAGGCCAAACAGACATGTTAAATAGAGTTGTGATAAGAATCCCGGAATCTCTGTACTTTCCCCAGGAGTGCAGCATTGCTTTTATTTTTCTCTTTTGGTAGGGAGGGGAAGATTTCAGGGCTAATCATTGGCTCCTCCTAACTGCCCAACCCACTCTGAAAATGACTCAGACCAAACTGTCTTTATCACCTGATTATAAACCCTACCTTTGGTTGAAACCAGTGGTATTAAAGATCTGCAAAGATAAGCATGGTTTCAGAACAAGAGACCAGTTACGTTTGTAAATTATACCAATAAATGTCAGTGTTTCATATTCATTTAGGGTGGGCTACCTGTAAGAATTAGTTTTGATCAAACAACTAAAATGTTTGAACTACTGGCTGCTCGAGGTAGCAGTCACACACCATACCAATTAAGTTGCTCCAATATAATCTATGATTTCCTTCCCTTTCTGAAATGTTGAGACTACATCTCCACATAAATTCCTCAAGTTATTTTGCCAATATAAAAGGTAAAAATAATGCAGTATTTGTCACCAGGATCGTAAGTTCAAGCCCCACATGAGGTGTAGAGATTACTTAATAAATAAAACTTAAACAAAAAAAGAATTCACTTTATCTGCCTAGAGACTATAAATAGTAGGAATGGTGCAGTAAGGGGATTGGTACTCCATGCTAAAGCAGTTATCTCAGGAGAATGATTAAAAGGTTTCCATCAAAGTAGGAGTAACAGTCAGGAAGGGCTCAGGGGATAGGGATACACAGAACTTATATCCAGATAAATTCACCTACATGGCCTCATTCCAATTCTCAGGCTCCACTTTTTCCCAATCAGTGGCCCAGCCTTCACATAAGAGAAAAACAAATGTATTAATTCAAAGCAGAATAAAACTCTGCATCTGATTTTGGCCTTTATTAGCCCTGATACTACTAAATATGGAAAATCTATTCTGAGCTTGCAGGTGTCTTTCTTTAAACTTTCCAGTGTTGTCAGAAGCAGCCCAGTCCATTTCCCACTTCTTATATTCATTTTTACCATAACACTCTATTGTAGCCATCACTCTATTCACTGAAGCCTTGTCTTTCTTATGACTTTTCTCACCATTGTTTTTCATGGACTACAGAACTGTCATCCTCCACTTGTAACTGTCAGACTATTTCATATCCAAGAAGGTCATATAAAAAAAAAATCCCAGATTCCTATCCCTGGGCGTCTGATTTCTCAACCACTTACAGTCAGGTCAAGTATAAGAAATAGAAACCACTCCACCCAGGTGATTTTAAATAGGTACTCTCACAAATGATAAGCCCTGAAGGAGCAGGTTCTTGGTTACCAGTAAGGAATAATGCCCAGATACCACAGTAGTCTCTTACTACCAATGAGAATAAGATCCATGATTTCAAGCATACACCTGTGAAAATGAAACTCAAGGAATGAAAATCCAGAATCAAGAAATTGCCACTAATAATGCCACAGATGTTTTTCAACACATTGGAAGCTGTATGAAGAGCCCTGCCAGAATGATGGCTACAGAAAATCTTCACATAGTTGCAACCCTATTTGCCACCAAAAGAAACAAAAATATCTAGGAAATTGGGTTTTACTTCATTTTTATCTTTAAAAACGCATACACGTGCTCTTAACTTATGGTTTGTTTATTTAAGTATATGTATTTACTTATACCACCAGAACCAAGGCTACAAGGAAGTATGGAAAGTAAAGTTGTAGCTTTCCCACCTCTCTAAAAAAAGAGAAAGGAATGGAAATTGAGAAGGACAGAAGCACCTTTTTGATTAAACATCCAACTCTTGATTTCAGCTCCGGTCATGATCTCATGGTTAATGAGATCGAGCCCCAAGTGGGGCTCTGTACAGACAATGCAGAGCCTGCTTGGGATCCTCTGTCTCCCTCACTCTCTGCCCTTCCCTGCCCCCTCTGTCACTCTCACAATAAATAAATAAAAACATTTTAAAAATTTGAGAGCAATCCACAGTATCTACTTCACAGTTTAAGAATAAAAACTTCTATATTGAATACAAACAAACAAAAATTCAGACAGCTACATTTTCCAAGGAACCATTAAAAATTAAAATATTTTAATAATTGGCATTTTCAAGATAACTGCATAAATTTTCTACAATAGTGTTTTAGAGATTTAGTTTTGTGTCGGTTTTACTTGTGCCAGAGGAAACTGTAGTACAATTAATAAAGTTGTCTGGCTTTGAATTTAGAATTATATGTTATAAATTAGGCTATACATTTCCACTTCCTGTTCTCTGCATCATCTGTTTACATTCTTCATTTCTGTTCTTGAGTTCTGAGCATAAACTTATAAATAGCCTATAAACAGTGTAAGAAATCAAATCCTATTCTGGTGTTGTCAGATTAGGTGTTTTCCCACTAGACTGAGAATAATTACTTAATTACAGCCTTAAATTTTAAATTTACTGAGTTATTTTGGTGTGCTCTAAGTTGCATCTTCAGTATATATTTTCCTTCACCTGAGATATTTTATTCTTTTTTGCTCTGTTACTCATAATACAGACTGTTTGTTGAAAAGAGTATGGACTTTAAAGTGAGATGGAATTTTTATTTTTTTAATATATGAAATTTATTGTCAAATTGGTTTCCGTACAACACCCAGTGCTCATCCCAACAGGTGCCCTCCTCAATACCCATCACCCACCCTCCCCTCCCTTCCACCCCCCATCAACCCTCAGTTTGTTCTCAGTTTTTAAGAATCTCTTATTCTTTGGCTCTCTCCCACTCTAACCTCTTTTTTTTTTCTTCCCCTCCCCCATGGGTTCCTGTTAAGTGGAATTGAGTTTGAAACCCAGATCCACCCTTCTGAACATTATGACTTTAGTCAAGTGATTTCTTCTCTCTAAGCCACCTTCCACATTTGCTAAAAAGAATAGAACCATTGTGAGACATAAATGAGAGGGAGAATGTTTGTATTCATTCAGACATTGTCTTGGAGTAAATGCTTAATCTGTAAATGTTTTATATCAGCTATTGTTAATTGAAATAGTGCTTTTCAAATTTTGTGCAGTCTCATTTATATTAATTGGGTATTTGTAGTTATTCATGAACTGTAATATTTAGCAAAGGTGTATTCCTTGGATATGCCTGGAATTGTGTACCAAGAATTGTGTGAGATAATGCAAAAACATCATCAGACAAATTTTCTCTGATCATGATATCTAAGGTAGACCTCTTTTTCTTTCAAACCAGGTAACTATTCTGTTGCCTTCTAAGCAGTATCACTATCTGAAAATACCTTCCTTTTCTTCATTGTTTGTCTTTATCTTTTTGATAAAATGTAAATTATGTGAGATCAAGAACATTATGAGTGTATTTCATCATTTATTGTTGAAGCTGAGAAAAGTCCCTAGTACAGTATTAGTACCCAATAAATATTTGCTAAATGAATAACATGAACAAAAAAGCAGTTTATTTATGGAATTTAGGTACTTGTGAGCCATACTTAGAGGTGGAAGACATCTAAAATTCAATGGGATAAGTACCATTAAAGTTGAAGTATAATGGACTGAGAGCACATAGAATAAATACCAACTATGCAGAGAAAAATTGCCACCATATCTAAGAAGTAAATAATGATTGCAGCAACCCTTGAAAAAGAGAGAGAACATTATGAGTGAGAAATGGAAATGAGTTCAATGTGACCAGATTGCAAGATGTATGGTTTGGGATAGAGCAATGTTGCAAGGATAAACTGAGGAAGAAAAACTTTAAAAGTTAGGTCATATATATGTGTGTGTATATACACACACACACACACACACACACACACACACACACACACACACATATATATATATATTAGGAAGTGATAGCTTGGAATGAATAATGATGGCAGCAGTGGAGAAGAGTTGATAGATCTGATGGATGTTTAAGAGGTACAGTTCATAATCCTCAAGGATTGACTGGAGATTAGGATAAGAGAAAATTAATCAAGCATGATACTTCTCATTTGGATACTGGGGTCAGTAGTGATCTCAATAAAGGAGACCAAAACAGTTTGGACATGTTAGATGCCATGTTTGCATTTGCACATGTTAAACTTTTGAGGTGTTTGTGGGACACATAATGAAGATATCTAATGAATACTCATGCCTGGGGAAAGAGATATCTGATTTGGCACCATTCCTTCATTTCATAAGGTAGCCATTCTTCTAGGGCACCTACCTGGGTGACTCAGTCGGTTATGTATTTGATTTCGGTTCAGGTCATGATCTCATGGTTTGTGAGTTCAGGCCCTGCAGCGGGCTCTGTGCTGACAGTGCTCAGAGTATGCTTGGTATTCTCTATCTCCCTCTCTATCTGATACCCCCCTCAAAATAAATAAGCTTAAAAAAAAAGATAGCCATTGTTCTTGTTTTATGCTATGACACCTTATAAAATATGTCATACATGTATTTGAAATATAGGATACTTGGGGTGCCAGGGTGGCTCCATTGGTTAAGTGTCCAACTCTTGGTTTCAGCTCAGGTCATGATCTCACAGTTTGTGGGATCAAGCCCCATGTGGGTCTTTCAGCTGACAGCACAGAGCCTGCTTAGGATTCTCTCTCTACCTCTCTCTCTGCCCCTCCCACACCTATGCATGCATGTACTGTCTCTCAAAATAAAAATAAAATAAAAAACGAAAAAAAAAGTAAAATAGAATAAAATAAAATAAAATAATAAAATAAAACATAAGGTACTTAAGTAGTAATTTGTCACCTATTCAGGAAATTTGTACATACTGATGTAAATCTTACAGAAAGTGTTGGAAAAAAACTAATAACAATTATCTTCTTCCAAACCAGGAAGCCTCTCCAAAAAGATAGTAGAAAGAGCAGTTTTATTATTGAGTAAGCATTAAACCAGAAGATAATGAACATCACAGATATGTATAGTTGAATATATAATGTTGATATAATGTGTGTGTATATATGTATACACTACAGTGTGAAACCAACCTTGATTTCCTGTGATAAATCCCGATTGGTCATGATGTGTAATCATTTTTATTTGTTGTTATATTTGCCTTGGTAATATCTTGTTAAGCATTTTGTATCTTATATCCATAATGGGTATTAGTTTTTAGTTTTCTTAAAGACTATCTGGTATTGGTATCAAGGTAATACTGGCCTCATAATAGTTATGAGTGTTCCTTCTTTATTTTCTAAAAGAGTTGGTGAAAAACAGGTGATTTTATAATTCTCTTTAATTCAGTTTTGGTGTTTTGCTTCTTTCTGAGAACTTTGTGTGTCATCTAAAATGACTATTTTAGGGGCGCCTGGGTGGCTCAGTCGGTTGAGCGGCCAACTTCGGCTCAGGTCATGATTTCACGGTCTGTGAGTTCGAGCCCCGCGTCGGGCTCTGTGCTGAGAGCTCAGAGCCTGGAGCCTGTTTCAGATTCTGTGTCTCCCTCTCTCTGACCCTCCCCTGTTCATGCTCTGTCTCTCTCAAAAATAAATAAATGTTAAAAAAAAAATTAAAAAAAAAATAAAATGACTATTTTATTGGCATAAAGTTTTTGTATATTCCCTTATAGTTTTTTATATTTTTATAATTTTTTAGTGATTCTACTCCTCCTTTTATTCTTGACTTTGTCAATCTGTATTTTTTTTTTCATTTTCTTGATGATCCTCAGTAAAGTTTGTCAACTTTGTTGGTATTTTCAAAGAAACAACTTTTATTTCCATTGATTTCTCTATTGTATTTGTTATCTATTTCATTGATTTCTGCTTTAATCTTCATTATTTTCTTCTTTTGATTCGCTTAATTTAGTTTGCTCTTCTTTTTTTTAGTTTCTTAAGATAGAACTTAGGTTTAAATCAATAAACCTAAAAATCTCATTTTTTGATAAAGGCATTAAAAACTGTACATTTTCTATTTGCAGTCTTTGGATGAAATGTTTATAAAAATGGCCACGATAATACTTCTCTCCCCTAAGTGCACACTCCCTTGTAATGTGCCTTTACCACTTCATCTACAGTGAGGTGTAATATATTTTTCCTATCTTTTATATCTGTCTTTTCACTTTCATTTGCTTTGAACAATGGAATATAGAGTGTGTGGTGTTGCTCAAGTTGCAGAACCTTAGCCTTAAAAGACTTAAGTTCTTATTCTCATTCTGTATGAACATTTCTATGAGACCACCTTGTAAAAAAAGCTAGAGCTAGCTTGCTAGGGATGAATGCTCTGTAGAGAATAAAGGAGCTGCAGTTGACAGCCAGAATCAACTGACAGTTATATATGTGTAACCATCTGAGACCATCCAGCCACAGTAGAGTGGCCAGGTGTCTGAAGTTGCAAAAGTGATCCCAGGTGAAACCAACAAAAGAACTACCCAGTTAAGCCCAGACAAAAGTGCTGACCCACAGCATTATAGACAAACAGTTGTCTTTTTAAAGTTTTAAGTGGTCTCTTATGCAGCAATAGGTAACTGCAAACGGCATATTACTTTAAGTCTCTGGTACTCAGTTTTCTTATCTGTAATATTTGAGAAATAAATCGGTCGTGGGTCAATTTTTACACAATGCTTTGATCAGTGACTGATAGCAGATATTCTATACATAAATGAAACAGACAGCATGTGGGAAATTTAGGCAAAATAGAAAACTATTATCTCACATCAAAGACTGTGTGCATCTAGGGGCGCCTGAGTGCCTCAGTCGGTTTGGCGTCCGACTTCGCTCAGGTCATGATCTCTGGGTTTATGGGTTCAAGCCCCGTGTCGGGCTATGTGCTGACAGCTCAGAGCCTGGAGCCTCCTTCAGATTCTGTGTCTCCCTCTCTCTGCCCCTCCCCCACTCATGCTCTGTCTCTCTCAAAAAATAAACATTAAATTTTTTTTTAAAAAATGCATCTGGACCTAAGAGATAACTAGAACACAAAAAATTAAAGCCTCCAGGACTCCCTTTCATTCCTGTCTCTGCTTTTTGGCATCATATTGTCCCAAACAGTTGGTTTCATATAGCTACAAATATGGTTGCCAGCATGATTTGTATGGTACAGAAATCTCAGCTATGCAAAGAAAGCATTTCCTGAATATTCTTTTTCGAGGTACTACACAAATCATTTTAGAATTTGTGAATGATTAAAATATCAAATGCCAGCTTTCAAGAATAACTAACATTAAATGTGCAACACATTATCATCTTGCTTTGCATACAACATTGAATATTATATAATTAATATACTTAGATAAATTTTACTTATAAGTTTTGTGTTGAGTGTAATCAAAGATTGTTTAATTCAAATATAAAACCATGAAAGTATTATACTGGAATTAGAGAATTTATAAAGTTAAATTTAAGTATGCAAAATATCATTATACAAGTATTGTAGAAAAATATAAATAATTATGTCTGCTTGGAATATTAATTTAAGACAAATATGGTTAAATTATTGAATTCTGTAGACTATTTACCATCCAATTACACATTGGGAAAACACATAAAGAAAAAGAGGAGGAAATTTCAACGAGTGTGTGTGTGTGTGTGTGTGTTTATGTATATACATAGTGTGTGTGTATTGTGTGTGTATATATATATATACATACATCGTAACTACAATGGTTAGATAATCCAAGAACACAGTTAAAAAGGATAAAATAAAGATTTGAATATGGACTATACAGCACAGAAATAATTTATAATTTTCCTGGTTTTGGCCTTCTCCCTCTTCCTGCTATAACTAATTATATCAAGAAAAACCTGTGCAAGAAAGTCTTAATCAAACACTTCATAAAGGAAGGTGCTCACATGACCAATCAGCACATAAAAAATGTTAAACATCATTAGTTACCAAAAATGAAAAAAAAAAAAAAAACCCACAATGATGTAACACTACACATACACTAGAATGGTAATTCAAAAAGATTGACAACAATAGATGATGATAAGTTTGTAGAGCAGCTGAGACTCACAAATTGCCAACAGAAACATACAACTACTTAAAAAAAAAAAGTTTCACACTTTCTTAAAACTATGACCCATAAATTTCACTTTAGTTATTTATGAAAAAGCAAAAATAAAAACAAGACCACAAAAGCCTTAAATAAGACTTTTTGTAGTAGTTTTATTTAAAATAGGCAAAATCTAGAAATAACCAATAGGTATTCATCAACAGAAGAATGAAGAAAACAAACTGTGACATATTCATAAAAGAAGATACTTCTCAGCAATAAAAAGGGACAAACTATTGATATATGCAACACTATAGCTATTGTGGTGAGAAATAGAATGGAACAAAAGAAAGTACAGCTTGCCAGAACCCAATCCCAGTCGGGTTGGCAATACAAATCTATGATGACAGAAATAATATCTGGGAGTCAGAAGTGCAGAGGTTTTACTTGAATAGGTGTACGTACAGGAACAACAGGAAGTCCACATCTTGGTAAGAGTATGTGTTACATGGCCGTGTGCAGTTTTCAAAACTCATTGAACTATAGACTTAACTGTACATTTTATCGTATTTATATCTTATTAAATTAATTATTGTGGAAAAAAGACAACAGCATCAAATTTATGATAATAACAACTAGAACTGGTACTAGATTAAATTTACCTCTAGGTTGATATTAATTCTTGGAGACTTCATTGGCCATTGTCAAAATGACTAGCATGATTATAAACAGGAATGCTTCCTCATTCCTGTTAGGTGACATCAGTTTTTAGATGGAAGTTCTCAAGAAAGCAGGATAAGAGAGTAGACACTTTGCATGTCTACAAATAAATCAACATAGATGCTATTTCATTAGCATTATGCTTTCTATATTCAGAATGTTCTCGCAATTAAATTTTGGAAAGATTTATAAATGATTATTTGCACTATTACAATGATAGAATTAACTAGAAAAACTTTGATGTGATATTTCTGTTTAAAGCCAATCTATGATGGGGAATGCCTGGGGGGCTCAGTTGGGTAAGCGTCCGACTTCTGCTCAGGTCATTATCTTACAGGTTTTTGGGTTCAAGCCCCACATTAGGTTCTATTCTGACAGCTCAGAGCCTGGCTCCTGCTTTGGATTCTCTCTTGCTCTATCTCTGCCCCTCACCTACTCATGCGCTGTCTGTCTCTCTCTCAAAAATAATAAACAAAACATTTTAAAAAATTGAAAAATAAAATAAAGCCTGTCTGTGATGTTACAATATTCTCATCAGTTTGCTCTACTTAGTATGTTACCTACTTGTTAAATCAGTAAATAATTTATGATATTTCTCCTGTACTTTATCTTATCATTGTGTTTCATTGGTATCCAATTATATTCATAACTATATTATTGCATAAAATGTTAAAGTTCTAATATCTCAAAGCACTGATGAAGTGTTATGAATATAAGGGTATTCAATAATTATTAAATTTATTAGTTGAAATGTAATTGATTCATTCATAAACATATAGATATGTGGCAGTCTGACTACTGAAAGAGATGCAGTTAATGTCTTTTATATATGTCATATAGTTTGAAATATTGAAATAAACCAGTTGTATTTTGTTTATGATACCTGGGAAGCAACCATAAGATTTTAGACTTTGTTATATAGGAGATAAACTTAGGGATGAAAATCTGCTGTATTTTAAGTGGTTCATTAAGCCCACCACTAGACTGCAAATTGAAAATAGCATCAGTGAACAACCTCCTGATGTAAAATAATCTGAAATCCATGATAGCAAAGATAACAGGTCTCTGTTATCAGTAAATGCATAACAAAGGTATGGAAGATAAACTGACAGCAGCAGAGGTAAACTACAAAAAAAAAATTGTTCTTATGGGTACTTGATTTAACATTATACCATTTTACAAAGAGCATGATTCAAAGTGATCATATTTCAGATTCTAGGAGAGTTAATAAGACTCTACTTTTGTCTCTTAAAATATACAGTTATATAAGTTGTTCCTTTGTCATTATTATTTTTATTTCTTTCTATAAATAGAGTGCTCGTATCCAAAAAAGTGCTATCAATACAGAAGAGGGAAAATAAAACTCTTGCTTTTATCTGCTGTCTAAAGTTATCCCTGTTGGCAGTTGTATTTTAATATGTTTCCAGTTTATACCTGGAATTTTTAATGAAGGATGCAGTAAGAATAACAACTATACACCCACTCCCCGCCCCCCCCCCCCAAACACACTAATACAGATATCCGTATGTATGGTTTCAGATATGTATCAGTTTGTCTGCTGAAGGGGGATGTATTTTTTTCTCTGGGTGAAAAATATATTCACATACTTAGTGATTGCTGACGAGCAGAGGAGACAATTATTTATAAACAGCCAAGATGCCTTCCTAGAAGACAAGAACAAAGACCTCATTACCTTTCTCCTGAAATTTGTATTTCTTTAAACATGGAACGGTGAACCACTCTGCTCAATAGAGCAATGAGTCCCTGATATAAAAACTACCATATGAAAGTAAAAGAAATGAAATGTGTGGACTTGATCCTGCAGAAACAGACTGGCAGTCATGAATGTGAAACTACATTTACAATGTGGTTGACACAGGAATCTAGTATGGTACAATCTTCCTTGTGGAAATTTAAACTTAAATAGCAACCAGCCAGATTCTATATGTAATATCCTCACCTGATCATACTACTATATGGCTGATGAGAAGAATCTTTTCCCTTCTCTTACAATTTGGAAGACTGTAAAGGTAGCAATCATTTACAGTAGTTGCTTGTGAGCAGGAGACTGCTGCAGTCTCTTTGCCTGGAGGAGAAACAATGTGTCCTAGGGGGAACAGAGGTAGCACTGGCCACCCACCAGTGAAGAATTTCTTGGGACATCTGTTCAGCTGCTTCTAAGGCAGGTGACATGGCACAACTGGTAGTTGTAAAATACTCCAGGTTCAAACCTGGGAGAAAGTATGCCGAATTTTTTGAATAAGAATCAGAATTCAGGTGTTTTCTTGAGTCGGCATAGGAAGGGGAAAGCCAGGATGAGAAGAGAACATTATAGGATAAATGAGACTGGAAACCATTTGTAAACATGCTTTGGAACTCAAACTGGTATTGTAGAATGCATCTATCACTGATAAGTTAATAGAAGCTTCCTAATTTCCTACAGTATACATTTGATGTAACCTGTCTTCTCCAACAGATGGCTAGAAAGATCATATGATTTTTCATAATTCAAAAAATATGATTAGAGAACACTGTAAACATTGTAAACTCAACCAAGCACTTAGTTTAATGAGTATCAGGCAATAATCAAATAAAAGCTAGCTGCTTTTTTAGATCAAAACTGTTACTGGAGTATAAGTGGTAATAATATTTACCACAAGTCACAGCTAAAATCACAGAAGTTTATGTCCTACAACTAAGGAAGATAAAGAAGAAGTTAAAATGATTTTTAAAAGTTAACCTCAAAGTCATTGGAAAATAAGCTGTTACACTTAATTAGGAGAAAAACCTTGCCATAAAATGCCTATCTTCCTTTAGCTACATGATATGTGTGCTAATTAATAATCAAAGTACAGCCTGAAGGAACTTTGGTACAGTAATTTGTTAAAGTAAAAGTGGAATTTGAAATGTGCTGTCAGTTCTAATTGAGTTATGACAAAATCCCCAGGATTAAGATTTTTCGAAAATAACAGTTCAAATTTAAAAGGAATCTTTTAAGAAGAAAGTTAAACTGACTGGAGAGTAGTCTAATAAAATATATTCTAGAACTTAGTTTAAGCCATTGTTATCAACAGGAAATGTTTTTGCTTTTGTTTTTGTTTTTTTGTTTTTTTCTTCAGGAAAATCATTATGAGTTAGTGGCAAATAACGGAATAAGGTAAAGCCATGGCAGTGGTAGTCACTCATCTGAAGAATCTCTCTCTTCCTCAAGGGACGGATAAGCTGAAGTACTTCTGGCATTTGTCTGAGTATTGTCTGGGATGCTGCCGACAGGTGCCTTTGTATAGATAATTCAACTGCATAAATATTATTTTGTACTTAGGATTACCCTGAGTGAGGTCATGATTTTTTTTTAAAAGAGTATAAGATATTCATTCAAGAGAGTATATTGAGAAAAACACCTTACAAATATAAGCCATTTGTTAATATATACATACATATATATATACATATGTATATATATATGTATATATATATGTATGTCATGTCTGAATTGGTGGTTAGATTTGTTAGAGTAGGTTAGAATTTTTGGTTGTCTCATAGTCAATAAGGTAAGACATGAATGAAGCCTGGAAAGGTGGAAACTATGTGCATATTGAAACAGTGGGATTATGCAAATCACTGGATAAAAACATTCACCATAAAGAGAAAATGAGTAGAACTTGTGAGATAAGTCTCTTGACCTGATGAACACTTCTAAAATTCAGAAAAGTGAAAAATAACTTTTGAAAAGTTATTTTAAAATTCTTTAAAAGTCATTCTCAGCAACGTCCCAATGCAATGGAAGAGTTCTGAAAAAACTCATGTGTATAAAATACTAATAATTTTATTTCCAAACTTCCTTGATATTAGTTTAAAACTAAATATTGAACACAGTCTCCAATATGGACCTTAATGAACTCCATCTCTTGGTATTCATTTTCCTCTTTAATCCTCTCCCACATCAAATCCAGCTGATCTGTGTAATCAACCAGGGTATTGAAAAATGATGTGTGATTCTGAGACTAGGTAATCAAAGGCATTATGGCCACCTAGTGGTCTAAGAAATCTCTTACTCTGGGGGGATATCATGAAGACATTCAAGCATCCCTACAGATAGGCATATGTCACAGTGGAACTGTGACCATGTGGTAGGAGCCACTGAGGACCTGAAGCTTACTCATAAACAGCCATATATGAAACCACTCTTGGAATTGGAATCCCCAGCCCAGTCAAGCCCTCTATTGACTGTAACCTCTGGTGACATGGAGATTGCAACCTTCTAAGAGATCCTGAGATAGAACCACCCACCTAAGCCATTCCAAAATACCTGTTCCTCAGAAACAATGAGATATAAATATTGTTTAAACTGCTAAATTATGGAGTGATTTGTTATGCAGCAATATGTAGCAAATGAAAAAGCCTTAATCTTAAACATTAGTGGCAAATGAATGTGAAAATGATAAGGAAAGGCCAACTCTCTATGTTTAATCTACTAAATATTTTACTTTCTGGTAATCAATTACCTTTTTCCTCATTAAAATATTCTAAGGGCTAATGAATTTAGGCAAGTACAAACATACATAAGAGTACTTATGTTACATTATGCATCTTCTCCTATTAGCACAAATGTTCCCTTGTGTAGATTGAAGAGAAGAAATTTAAACAAGGAATTATTTTTATACTTTTAAAAAAAATTTAACATTTATTTTTTTTGAGAGACAGAATAGAGCACAAGCTGAGGAGGAGCAGAGAGAGAGGGAGACGCAGAATCCGAAGCAGGCTCCAGGCTCTGAGCTGTCAGCACAGAGCCCTATAGGCGCTGGGCTCAAACCCAGGAACCGTGAAATCATGACTTGAGCCGAAGTCGGATGCTCAACCGACTGAGCCACCCAGGCACTCCAACAAGGAATTATTTTTAAAAAGTTATCTAATACAAAAATCAGAGATATCAATGATCTTTTATCAATACGGTGAACACATTCCCAGAGCGCCTGTACCACTCTTTTATGCTGTCTTGGCTATCTTGGCTAAGTTAAAGTTCGTTGATCATAGGTAAACACTAACCTAATGCTTTAAACGACTCCAATTCCGAACTAGTTTAATTGTCACCTTTGTATAAATATGAATATTCTTTATCCTGAGACAGAATAATGCACTGCTTGAGCAGGTGGCAAAACTCTGGAGGGGATGAAAATATGCTTAACTCAGAAACTATTTTACTTATTAAAATTCTCCTTCACTGACATTTATTGTAATTTCATCAGAATAACTGCAGTGTTGACAAGTTTTAAATAACATAGAATCCACTATTAGAGGTTTTGAGATTCTGAATAGAAAATTAAAACATTGCAAGTTTTACAGGGAGTTTTCATGTTTTACTTCAAAGTCTTATTCATTTAATCAACCTGATTCTTAGTTGTGAGGGAGGAGACCTGCTTTCAATTATACATCAGTTTTGATTATGTGCTTTCACATAGAAGGATAATAAGAAGATAAGTAAAATAATCTCTCCCCAAATGTAGACAGAACAGCCATTCTTCCTTACCTACAGAGAAAAAAAAATCTCCAGGAAAAATTAAGAGTGCTATCACATCCCTTTTTCTACTTCACAGCTTTTCACATTCCATATTAAAATAAGTTTAATGTTGGGACACCTGGGTGGCTCAGTTGGTTGAATGACTGAGTCTTGATTTTGGCTTGAGTCATGATCCCAGGGTCGTGGGGTTGAGGTGGGGTGTGGAGTCCCACATCAAGCTCCATACTGAGTGTGGATCCTGCTTTGGATGCTTTTTCTCTTTCCCTGTGCCCCTCTCCACTGCTCACAATGTCTCTCTCTCTCAAAATACAAAAATAAAACATAAGTTTAGTGTTCTGCAGTTGTTGTTTTCAGTAGGCTCCATAATATTCCTTTAATATCTTTTATATAAGAAAGATAAGAGGCATATAATATTTTGGAATCCCCAATATTCCATCTCCCAAGTGTAAGAACAAAAATTGGTGACAGGACATTACTCCTGTTCCATCATTTTCTAATCTGAAATCTTTTGCTTCAGAAGGTTCTGAGTTATGTGTCTGGTTGCATAACAGCATTTAAATTCACCAATTAATGATTAAGTAGAAATGTACATATTTATGCCTATAACCACTTTGAGTCATGAGAAAGAATTAATTTATGCATATTTAGATACCTTTCAATAAGGTATCTTTGTGAATAGATGAGTTAGTATATACACATCCCATTTAGAACTTAGTACACATTTCAAATTTTTCATTCATTATGTGTTTCTTATGGGTAAGTGCACAAATAAATAGAAGTTATAATAGGTGTGTCCATAATACCTTTTACAGAAAATGAAGAAATATAAGCGACATTAAATTAATTATCAAATATATTCAAATTTTCTCTTAAGTATCTTGGATAATATAAGCATCAATGGATTGGGCTAAGAGAAAAATGTAGATCTTATATTCATGAACAAAATACTAATTTTAGAATCAATCAGCTAATCAAATCAAGTCAATGTCCTGCTAACACATGACAAGGAGAGAAGACCTTTTAAATGAAAATGTAAATGACATTGGAAAATAACAATTAATCAGAAATGAAAATATTATAAAAATCCAGTCATCATCATACATTTTAAGTCACTACCTACTCTGCATTCTTGCTCAGCATACCTTTACTTTTAGTAAATCTCTCCTGTAATTGTAATCTAGTGTAATCATATACTTACAACAATTAGAAAACTCATGCAAGTTTTTTAAAGCTGTGTTGTATATCAAGTATACGTATTTGTATTCTTCAATAAGAAATCAGAAGCTGGCATCAATAAAAATTAAATATAGATTTATCTGAGCTCCCCTAAATGAACACAACTACCATCTATTTGGCTCTACTTTAACAAGAAGAAGAAATGCTTGAGGGAACAATATAAGTGATATAACTAAAAAACAAATAATCATAGGGGCTAATGAATTGCTTTATTGGTTACACATATACTAAATGATGAGATAAATGCCATGTCACTTATTTAAATCTATCGGTTCACAGAATATTTAGAAAATAAGTTTTTGTACTTCAAATGTTTTTTTATATAGTTAAAAGGCAAGATCAAGAGTACTAAACTTTTTACAATGGAAATGAAATCAGTCATTATTGAAAGGCAGCTTCATCCCATAAAGCTAACTGCAATCACAAAGGGGGACAGAGAGGAGAAAAGGAGAAAGAACGCTATCACTAAATAAATGACAATATTGTAGTAGGTTCCAAATTCAAAGATGTCTTAAATATTCGGAACCATCATTCAATTACATGATATGCAAGCAATATGAAAAGGTAACCCAATTACTATTGCATTTGTCTCAGTGCCAAATTTTACTAGAGACAAAGAAAGTTGAAAACTAAAATTTTGGGCTGAGAGTTGCAGAAATTGGTATTCATTACATGCAATTGGCATAACATGATAAATTGTTAGACATTTTTCATTTCCATTACTTTTAGATATTAAAGGAAAAAGTTTCCCACCGACAATGCTATTAAAGTTTGAGTATTTGTCATCTACTCATTAAAAAATATACATTTTAAGGTCATTTCACATCTAAAGAGGTGAAATACAAGTTGGTGATATATTTCAGAGGGCACTATTTTTTTCATAAGCAATTTTTGTATAGAAGTATTTTTTAGTTGCTAGTTCATTTTTATGGAAAGGAGATAAAGCAAAAAACAATAAAAATTATGACCACTGATTCACAATATAGCCTATTTATCAGTTAAAAGAATGAAGAACATTTTGTCTACAGTAATACAAATGATCCTTCTATCATATGTATAAAGTGGAGTCTGTACCTCTACATATTGCAGCACAAACTTGTCTTAAATTTTATTCAATTATTTGACAGTTATTAATAATTTGGTAGGTGTGGGTTTATTACATAACACAATAATTCAGGCCTCCAAAGTTACCACCACAAAATTAAAGTATTATTATAATGCTTGTGTAATAGTTGACATTATTATGGAATCGTAAAACTTGAAATTGTTTGTATTCAAGCATTTCTCATTGTTATCCATTTGTGGGGATACATTTTAAGAAATATAAATTGAAGCCTAGTGACATCAGAAAAGTGGCAAAGATGTCTCTTGCGTGTATCCCTGTACCCACACAACAATCATTTGTTATCCATTTATGTACAAAAGTGCTTTTGTGGGAGCTTTGGAGTCCAGGCAGGATTGTGAAACCCTGGTGTAGTCCCAGACTGAGGAGAGTTGTTTTGAGAAGTCAGGCTTGCAACCAAGTGGCTAACAAGCCCACTGTGGTCCCAGCTGCAGACATAGAAAAACTCTCTACCCTTGAGAACTCTGCTGCAGCTCTGTTTGGCTTTGTCTGTCACCAGCACCATATGCCAAAGGACCTGGGAGAAGTCACGCCCATCAATGCTTTGGGTAATAAACATGTGGAACTCGGTCCTGGCTGTGGTTCCTGACGTGGCCTGAGAGCTGGCTCTAGACCCTCCCAGCCTCTGTCCAGAAGCCTCTGAAGGTAAGCCTGCCAAACTTGGCAGACTGTAGATTCTGCAAGGGTCTTGTAACTGAGCCAGACCATCCCATTTGTAGTCATGAATAGTCCTGCTAGCATACAGACACCATAGGAGACGCCTTTGTCTGTGCCCCCAGAGATTCTAAAAGGACCCTATGCCAGGTATCAGCTCCCTCCAGGCACAGTTCATCAGCAGGACTGTTGGCACAGGGATCAGGCTGGGCAAACTGCTGCCTCCACTTCTAGACCTGAAAGAGTCCGAGGGCTCCAACTTTCACACAGCCACAATCAGCCAGTCTGCCGAAAGTCCGGAGGTTCTGGGGTCCCAGTGAGAGCCATTCCTGTCTGCAGTCCTAGAGATCTTGAAAAGACCCTGTTTTCAGTTCCGGCCCCTCCCAGCCACATTCTACAAGAAGTCCTGCTGCACAGGTACCAGGTAGAAGACACATCTGCACCTCAGAAGATCTTGGAAGTGCCTTATATTCAGCTCCAGCCACTCTAGCCACAATCAGGATGCAATCCAGCCTTCCTGGGTACTGGTAGGAGACACACACATCTGTGCCTCTAAAGCCAGATATACAGACCTCAGTCTTGGTTGTGTAACTTGGAACAGCCCTGAGGTTAGATTCCAACCCCTCACAGCCATGGTCCAGAACGAGTCCTGCCCACCCAGGAATCCCTCCAGTGACCAAGCAGCAGTCCTCCCCAGGGACCTGGTGGGAGCCACACCTGCCTCATATGTAGTAATAGGTCCACTGTCTGAGGACCCAAATGAGGACGCTGAAGTGAACCCTTATCCCGGGGCCACTCACTTCACAAGGTAATGGAGGCCGTCCCATCTATCCAGGAAGCAGGCAAGATCCACATCTACCTGAACCCCTAGAAATAAGCCTGCCAACCCCACATCCTATTTCCCACCTAGCAATAGCCATATCTATCTCTAACTTAGCAGGACTGCAATTCTGGAAATATTCTTATCAAACCAGGAAACTGGAAAAGGCCTTTACCTTCTAAAACTAGTCTGTAAAAACTGGAAGAGATACTTGCTAATTCAAATGTACAGATACCACAGGCTACACAGATCTTAAGAATCAGGCAAATATGATACCATAAAGAAAAGTAATTAAGATCCAGTAACTGACCCCAAAGAAATGTAGAGCTCCAATTTGCCCAACAAAATTTCAAAACAATCATCTCAAAGAAACTAATAAAATGCAAGAGAACAGATAGATAACTAAATGTAATCAGGAATGCAATGCAAAATGAGAAGTTTAATGGAAACCATAGAAAAACAAATCCTGGAGCTGAAGAATACAAAGATGGAACTGAAAATTTCAATAGAGAACTTCAAGAACAGACTTGATTATGCAGAAGAAAGAATCAGCAATCTTGAAGACAGATTATTTGAAATTATCCAGTTAGAGGAACAAAAATGAAAAAGAAAAGAGTAAAGAAAGACTATGAATGAATAACGTGAACAACATCAAGTGAATGAATAATTCAGGTGGATTCTTTTATCACATTTTGCATTCCATCCGAAAATCCCCAAACTCCTAAGTGATTTTTTAATTGCATATATTAGGGTTGTATCTTTGTTCTGTAAAGTTCTGTGGATTCTTGACACGTACTTAATATCTTGTATTCACCATTATAATGTCGGACAGAACAGTTTTTCTGTTCTGCTTCTACTCAGTTCTCCATATCACTCCCACACAAATCTTGCCAAACATTTTTTTTTAACCATTGATATAGGCTTGCCTTTTACAGAATGCTTTGTAATTGGAAGCATACAGTATGCTTCTAAGGTAGGCTTTCTGCACTTACCAATATATGCATTTTAAGATTCATCAATGTCTTCTGTGGCTTGTTAGCTTTTTTCTTAATCATAGAAAGATATTCTGCTGAATAGATATATCACAGTTGTGTATATAGTCACCTGTTGAAGGGTTGATTCCAGGTTTGGTGGTTATTAATAAAACTTCTACATACATTTTCATATATATTTTATGTGCTGATAAGTTTTAGAATCAATTAAGTAAATACCTTGGAGTTTGCAGATCATATGGTGAATATTGTATAGTTTCCTAGGGCTGCCATAATAATTAGCATAAACTTGAAATCTTAAAAGATCAAAACTTATTCTCTCTTAGTACTGGAGACCAGAAGTCTAAAGTCAAGCTTTCAGCAGAATTGGTTCCTTTTGGAAACTCTGAGAATCTGTTCTATTCTACTCTCCTATCTCATAGTACCTGCTGACAAATCTTTGAGCTTGTCTCAAAGCTTGACATGCTTTGAGTTGTAGTTACATCACTCCAATTTCTTCCTCTATCTTCACAGGCTTTCTCCTAAAGATATCTCAGTGTCTTTTCCTTTTGTGTTTCTTATAAGACATTTGTAATTGGATATAGGGCCCGCACTAAATCAGGATGACCTCATCTTAAGATCATTAATGTAATACACCTACAAAGGACCTATTTCCAAACAAGGTCATGTTATCAGGTATAAGGGATTTGGACTAGAATACATTCTTTCTCATCCTGCACTATATATTTAAGAAGTTATTATTTTAAAATCTTTCTTAGATCTCCATCCCATCTTCAAAATACATCCAGTCCATACCAATATACCCTAAATTCCCAAAATATTACAATATCAACTCTAATATCTTGTATAAATAACATCACCTCAAAAAGCCTAAATCTCATCTGCTGAGTTGTCTTAAATCATATGAATCAGACTGGGTGAGACTTTGCATATGATCCATCTTGGGGAAAAATTTCTTTTCCATCTATGAAATTAAAAAACTGATAAAAAGGTTACTATCTTTCAAAATACAATGATGGGGCAGGCATAGCATGATAAACCTTTTTATTCCAAGAGGGAAACAGCAGACATATTATTCATAGTGTAGAAGAGGCATAAAACAAAGATGAAAGTAATAATTGAGGAAAAGAACAAAGGAGTAAAGGAGGAACTCTAGAAACTAAAACAACAACATCAACAACCGAACAGGCAACCAGATGAACTTGGGACAAGAATGAGTTTATTGTGGTGAATAATAGCACCTTACTATAAAATAAAACTCAAAACAATCTATGCATAGCCAATATAGATAAAATTAAATATACTTGGCTGTATGTCTTACAGTGATATGATGTTCAGAATGATTATACCAATGTAAACCTAACTTTGATATGTGTAGGAGTACAAGCAGATCTCAAAGTATGCAATTTAATTGAAGCTTGTGTGTAACCTTCAATGTCTACTTACTTAAAGATGTCAGTTTTAACTAACAAATGCTGTGGAATTTTTTTTATGTTAAATCTTCCCACAGAGGAATGTTTAACAGGTTCCTGTGTGCTGTACACATTCCTATGTCTTTTTAAGTGAACCATCTATTTCCTCATGAAAAGAAGAGAAATTTTTAACAGTCTCATTATTATGGATTAAAAGTAGGATTTCTGGCTTGTTAAAATGGAGAAAAATATCAGAATAAATTAGGGCTGTCATTAAGTTTTTATACATTGGAAACATGGGAAAAAAAACCCAGGTGCTTTTATGATAAGAATATCTTGCCCATCGAGCAGGAACAGTTGTCTTCTGAAATTAGTAACATACAAACAGGCACATGTGACATTCAAACACATTATCCTAAGACTGGGAGCTAAATTGTGTGTTATCTTTAAAATTGTTATAGGAGAAGCACTTGTTTTCTGTATTCCTTGTTATCCTTGTACATTTTTTTTGTGGTTGTTTTTTTTTTACAAGCTGTGTCAGAATTATTAGTAAATAAGCACCTTACTCTCTAACAAAGGGTGAATGATCACCAACAATCAACACAATTGGTAAATATGTTATTTTTGTATAGCTTTGCAAGTGAAATTTGATTTAAAGTTTCATAATGTAACAAATATATGATACCTTGGCATTGCTAATATGCTTCTGTACATAGGTTCTTGATGATGATATTTTAGAATGTAAAACCAGAAGCAAATGTATGAAAAAGTGTATTTTTTGTACTATGTTATGTTTAAAACTTTCTCAAAATATGTAGAATTGGAGTTTGAAGTTGATATTAACATTCCTTCCTATAAATTTCAACAAGAGAAGAGAAAACACAATATTCCTATTTAAAGCAATCAAAACCAAACAGCAACATAATAAAGAAAATTACTCATAATATTTCTGCATATGAATGTTTTTTTATAAAGAAAATATTGACATATCCAGATTAAAATTTTCTTGATTTAGATGGGGTAAAAAAGGAAAGCAAGTTATTTTGATATGTTTTGATACCCTGATTATTTCTTCTCCTTTATAAGTTCTCCTGACTCTAATGCTTTGCATTTGGTTTTTCTCCTCCCCTGCTACTTGTACAGGGAGAAAATCATAGTTTTCCATAATTTTGTGACAGCAGAGGAAAGAAGCATCCACACAGATTGATGCTTTTGTGTACTGGTTCCATATCGTATCCTGTGTGACTGAGTGGTTTGAGCTGCTGTGGGATAGAAAAGGCTGAGACAAGCTAAAGGCCTTGGCTGCTTTAACCCTTGATCTGGTCATTGGTTTGCTTAGGGCCCGATAGCCCTCTATAAAGACTTCTGCAACATCTTACGTCTCCTTTTCCCCAAGCCCTGTAAGCCTCTTTTGATAGTTTCTTTACAGCCCCTGGCCCAGGATTTCTATGCCACATTCTCAGCTGTAGAATCATCTCATCTCCTACTAGGGTGGGTGGTGGCAATTTAAGGACTTTATCATTCTTGCTGACAGGCTTTTGATTAGGCTGACCTCTGTCAAAGACATGTAAGAAATCATGTGTGCTGATGAAGTACAAGAAAATTTCGTGAAGTTTGGGACTATGGAATAATCTGTCTCTTTCCGTATTCATTCTGTTCCACCCTCTCTCCTTACTGAGACCACCCTGCGTTAGTGTAAGGCCTCCCCATTGAGAGGTTTCCACCCACAGTCCCAAATGGAAAGCAAGGTTTCCAGAGCTTTCCCAGGCATTTCCCTCCACCTATCAATATACCAAACACTTCCCTCGATTTATCAGCATTGCAAGGGTTCTATCTTAATTTAAAGCTTTCCTGTCCCACCTCAGACTCTTTGTTATTGTTATTCTTCCTTCCACAATCCCTGGATCAGCAAAATTCTTAATTTGCTATGAATCTTTGAATATCTTCTTGTACTATGAAGTAGTTTTTAATCTGGTAATGTAGGTCTCACTCTTGATATGTTAGTATATGTTAAAGGATAAATTTATGTTTTTCTTCTAAAAAAAATTGACCAGGCTTTGCAGACTATTGTGTAGCTGAAAAATTATGGAATCCAAACTTTATGTTTTTTTAAATCTATTTTTGCTTTGAGTTCTAATTTCTCACCATGTCGCCCCCAGCCCAAAAAGAGCATATTCCATTTGTCTGGAGAAAGAGAAACTTTGTAGAAAATTTGGTGAAATAGAATGTTGTGTACAAAAAACAAAACAAAACAAAACAAAAACAAAAAACAAAAACAAACCTAAAAAAAAAAACCTGAAAAAATAGAGAGTTACCTCTCTACACATATGTCTACACAGATATAATACTTGCCAAGGGGATTACTAATGTTAAGAATGATAATATAGATCACAACTGTTTTTCTAGGAAGCCAAAATTAATCTAGAAAGAGATTCCTATCATGCATGCCAAATAACTAGCTTGCAGTTCAGTGAATGTTAGAGAAAAGAGTAGCTCCTCCTTTTTTTCTATCATTTTCTTAGATACAAGTCACAAAACATTATATATGAAGAAGTTAAGGTGCTAAAACCCACTTTTATCACTAATATTCTTCTAAGGCTGTTTTCATGTCAGGAGAGTTACTACGACTTTTTTTTCCCCCAAGCATCTTCAATGATTATTCTTTTGACATCTTTCCAAGTATTCACCCACACAGTGTACATTTCTCTGTGTGTACTGAGATTTTCCAAATGCCACACAAAAGTATTAAACATAACCATAAGTAATGCGGTTGACACAAAAACAATTGCTTTTTTTTTTTTAGTTTGTTATTGCATAGTAAGTTCATATGGCATAGATTCAAGTATTTGTTCTAATACTATCTGTTTGACTTTGAGCCACAAAAGTTAGCCTCCTGGATCCTCAGTTATTTTACATTAAAAAACAATAATTATACTACTGTATCTTATATGTGGTTGTTCAAAAATTATATGAAATGATGGATGCAGAGGAAATTTTACTGTAACTGAGAATGTCTTAATAGTCTGTTGAACTGGATTTTCTTTTATTTCACTATTAGTAACTGTCACTTGGAAGGAATACAAGGTAGGACATTCCAGTTAAATTTATTTTTGTTACCTTAGACTTATCATCCCCTTATGTCTAGATATTTTGTGATACAGATTTGACACAGATATGCTAGAATAATTTCTCATTTACTTACACTTGGCAAATATTATCAGTATTTATCCATGTAATTAATGGCATTGCTGAGTATGAGCTGAGGAGAGGATTCTATGGCTAGAGACTGTCCTACAGTTTGATGATAATATGTTTTTGGTAGTCCTACTGATTAGTTTTCTTGACCATATTTAACTGATTTTTTGCTTAGATATTATTATTAACCAGAGAAACAGAAAAGTGAGTGATATGAAAGAAGAAAAAGAAACGAGAAAGAAAATTAGTTTGTTATTGTTGTTTAACCTGCAACTGTAGGAAAGTTGAAGTTGGAAGAGGAAATAAAATTAATCTGTAATTTACAGAAACTATTTGGAGTTTCAATATTTAATAATTTGTAAGGATTAAGATATTAAATTTTTTAACTGTGTGAGGAGGCATGCCGGGAGGTTTCTGGTTTCAGCTCCAACATATAAAGAGCTTAGAAGTTACCACTTTTACCCTAACAAGAAACACTAAAAATCAATGACTTTTCTTGGAACCTTCAGGTACTGAGATTGCAGGGCAAACTTTTACCCCAAATCTAGAGACACAAGTGAACATAGAAAATCAAAGCTGAAATCTGCTTAGTAAAATTAATTTTTTGAAATATAAAATGTGTTATACACCACAAGCAAATAAGATCTATTCCATTAATGCAATTCTTTCAACATTAAATGTAAGAAATGTAACCTAGGATATCAACCGACTAAAAAAGGAAACCTGTAGGAATATACTTACTGAGGCAGAAAAGCATTTGACAAAATCCAATCCCCATTCTTGATAAATTATCTCTGCAAAGTAGGAATAGAGAGTAATCTCTCAACTTGGTAAAGGGCATCTATCAAAACTCTACATATCCCATTATAGTTTGAGTTTACAGACTGGAGAATTTTTATTAAATTCAGAAAAAAATGCAAGGATGTTTTCTCTAACTCTTCCTTATCTTCATCATACTCAAAGGACTAGAAATTATACAGACTAGAAAATGAAGTAATTGTTTTGTAGATGACATGATTGTTTATATAGAAAACTCCCAAAGAATCTACCCCACCCCCAAAGAAAAGAAAGAAAGAAAGAAAGAAAGAAAGAAAGAAAGAAAGAAAAAGAAAAAATAGATTTATACAAATCAATGTATAAATTCATTACATATTATGTATACCAATATTGAGCACTTGGTAATTTAAAACATCATATAAAAGACCCATAAAATAGTGAAGTATAAATCTAAAAGAAATATGTACAGGATGCATATGCAAAAATCTATAAAATACATGAAAGTAATAAAAAATTCTAAATAGAAAAATAGCCCATGTTCATGTATTAAAACTCAATATTGAAAATGTCATTCTTTCCTAACTTAATTAATACATTGAACTCAATACCAATCAGGATCCAAGTGACCTAGTTTGTAGACTTCTAAAATCTCATTCTAAAGTGTACAGAGAAAGACAAAAAATAGCTAACAAGGGTAGTTAGGATAGCTAACGAGGGTAGCTAGGATAACCAACTATTAGACAAAACAAGAATAAAATTGAAGGACTCAGGATATCAGATTTCAAGACCTACTGTAAAGTTACAGTATACAAACAATGTGGTATTAGCAAGATAACAGAAACCTAGATTAATGGAAGAGAATAGAAAGCCAAGAAATAAGATTGTAGTGATAGAGAAGTGACACTGTGAATTTGTCAAAATCCATAGAACATTACAGCACAAAGAATGAAGCTTAACATATGAAATTAAAATATATATTTAGGAGATCGAGATATCACAGAATGGAATGCATTCTTGACAAATGAATCTGTTTACAAATGTATGAACAACCTCACTGAAAAGCATGAGAGAAGAAGATGCTGATCTAAGTATCTTTGGAAATGAATACAGTCTGTAAGACTCAAGGAAACATAAACTGAATATAAGCACTGTACTCTAGTTGATAAAATTCCTTCTCATGGGGGTATTGATGAACAATTCTGAAAATACTGTTCAGATATGCTGGAATTAAATAATTAAGTCAAAGAATCATAGATGGTGAAGGCCAGTTTTTTCACTGTTGTACTCTGAGGTTATAGACAAACAAGAGGAATAAACCACACATGATCCATGGATTAGAAGTCAAGACATCATTATGAATCTATGTTTAATTTATTATCAATACAGGTAAAGATAAATACACATAATTCATATATTTGTGTGTATGTACACTCATGGGTTACACATGTATTTTTTTTCCCCTGTCAATTGAGAGGATCTAGAACCAATGGCCCCTAGTAGGAATGAACTTATCTATTTTGCAGACCTTGGTTTCAATACATTTTTCAATTAAAGGAGCCACAGCTGTTTGAAGAAAAAAGCTGATTCTCAGAATGAGGTAATAAATATGACTGATGAGCCTGAGACACCTTGTAGTGCCAAAAACAAACAAATAAACAAACAAAACAAAAAAAAAAAAGGAACATGATGAAAAACAGAAAACATGCACACACACGTTGATGGGGGATTTAAAAGGGACATACTAAACTCTCAATTAACAAAGCTAAACCAATCAAAAAATATTATTCAATTATAACTTAAAATAATAAATTGATACTTCTGTGATTATACTTATTTAACTAAATGGTTGAATAAATGAGTATTACGAGATAGAGACAAATATTTTATGCAAAAGAATTCTAAATAATCCACATGGATACTCCAACTTCATGATTGCGATGCTTGACTCTCTGCTTCTTCAATATGGGTTGTACATAAGGACTTCTTTCCAGAGTACAGTATGGAAAGGGGGAAAATGTAACTTTATTGTGTTGAAGCTTGACAAATACAATTTCATTCAGGGGATCAGAGTTAACATCAATAGTGATTGCATGTTAATATTGTGTTCCATCCCTGTTATGATGTGACCAAATGAAACCCCAAAAACCAAAAACACCATTCTACTTCTATTATTGTTCTACCAAAACAACAATAACAACAAAAAACCTAGTCTAATCATTAGTAAGCAGAAAAAAAAATAAGAGAGGTGCATCATACAAAATAGGATCCAACACTCCTCAAAACTGTCAAATTTGGGGGGCCTGGTGGCTCAGTCAGCACACAGTCTGCTTCAGATCCTCTGTCCCCCTCTCTTTCCATTTCCTGCTTGCATGTGCTTTCTCTCGCTCTCTCAAAAATAAACATTAAAAGGGGCGCCTGGGTGGCTCAGTCGGTTGAGTCTCCGACTTAGGCTTAGGTCATGATCTCGCGGTCTGTGAGTTTGAGCCCGTGTTGGGCTCTGTGCTGACAGCTCAGAGCCTCGAGCTTCTTTGGATTCTGTGTCGTCCTCTCTCTCTGCCCCTCTCCCGCTCATGCTCTGTCTCTCTGTCTGTCAAAAATAAATAAACATTTAAAAGTTTTAAAAGTAAACATTAAAAAAATTGTCAAGTTCATCAAAAACAAGGAAAGTCAGACAAAATATCAGCCAATAGGAAACCAAAGAGACATACAACCAAATGTAACATAGTATCCTGCATGGGATCAGAATCCTAGGACAGAGAAGAAATACTGGGTTAAAAACTAAGGAAATCTCAAGTATGGACTTTAGTCAATAATAATGTATCAATACTGGTTCATTTGTTATGTCAAATATACTACACTAATATAAAATGTTAATAGGAGATACTGGGTATGGGTATGTGAGAACTTTCTGCATGTCTTCACAACTTTTCTGTAAACCTGAATCTATTCTAAATGAAATATTTACTTAAAAATAAAATTAAAACAAAAAAAACACAGCTTCTCCTTTCAGGCAGAAATACTGGACACATATGAGTTTCACCCGTGAAAACTTATTGAAACTAAAATGTAAAAATACACAAGAATCAATTCATAACAACAAATCTCTTCAAATTACAAATTAGATGGAACATTTTTATTAGGTGGAATTTATAGAAAGTTACTGCTTAATATAGGTTATGAAGGTCTGTAACAGGTGTTGTAATACAATCCTCACCTATAACTGAAAGTGCTCTTGGATCTGATTCAGCAAGTATAAAATTATGTAAGGGTAAAAGTTAGGATTGAAAACACAGCTCACATCTAATTCCTTTCTTCCACTGATTCATTATGCAAAATTGAGGCAATTAGCAGTTACATCAAGGAAAAATAGCAGCCAATTTTTCTTCAATAAAACTGATTAGAGAGTTTGGAGAAATCCAAGGATCTGCTGGGTATTTTGTTTCCTAGAAAAAATGTCTTCTTTCCCATTCTGGTCCACTTCCTTACAGGAGCATCTCAACTAAGGCATCATAAATTGAAGTATAGGAATCGATATATCCCATTCTATCATGCTTTGAGCTCCCAGTCAAATTCTGACCTATAGTAGTAATTAATGACTATTGTAAATCTCTCTCTTTATTGTTTGGCTTTCAAGAAGCAAAAGATAGGGGCACCTGGATGTCTCACTTGGTTAAATGTCAGACTCTTGATTTTGGCTCAGGTCATGATCTCATGGGGTTTGAGTGATGGAGTCCCAAAGCAAGCTCTGTGCTAATAGCGTGGATCCTGCTTGGGATTCTCTGTCTCCCTCCCTCTCTGCCCTCCCCCACTTGTGTGCGCTCTCTCTCTCTCTCTCTCTCTCTCTCTCTCTCTCTCAAAATAAATACATTAACATTAAGAAAAAGGAAGAAGCAAATGTTAGGACTGCACTTTATCAACTCCTCGTGGTTGAATGTGGCCCCTGTAACTGATTGTGGACAATGAGCAGCCCATTCCAGGCTGGGGCATTTAACCGTGGCAGAAGAGTCCCTAATACTCTTTTTCCACGAGGACCAACAAAAGTCCAGAGAGTACCTGCTGTGGCAGAATAGGTTCCAAAGTGAGAGCAATTTAAAACAGAGCATAGATCCAAATCCGAGATGGAAGTTCGACATGAAGAAGAAATAGACTTTTGTAAAGCCACTATAATTAAGGGATTGTTTGATAGTACAGTATAATTTAGCTTACTCCTCTTGATGCAACATCTACTGAAAAAATATGTCAAGAAACATTCCTAGTGATCAGACAGCACAGAAAACCCAATCAAGTATCCAATCCTTCTTTCTTAAATATAAATTGTATGACAATAATTTGGCATGTGTAAGAAAAAAAAAATCAAAAGGAAGATAATTTCAACACTAAATAAAAGAAATATATAAGTAATTTAGTCAGCAGTGTAACAAAAGGAGAGAAAACAATACAAATAAAAACCCCTGAGAAATATACTGGAAAATAATCAGAGAAATTACATCCTTAAAATAACAAAAATGATGCTATTAAAAATAACATAAATAATATGAAAAAGTCTTTTGAGATTAAAACTATGATTGCCACTTCTACCACAAAAAATGTTGGAAAACTTAAAAATATGTTCAGATAATCTTATAGCCTATCTAGCAAACATGGCAAAAGAATCAAATATACAAGAAAATTTAAGAGACAAAGATGTTCAATCTACATTTGATCATTATAATAATATTAAAAAATCTCAGAAGGAGTCTATTTTTACATTAAAATTGCATTTCAAATCTAAGTGTTTTATTTTACTCTCTTCAACTTGAATAACTCTTACCTTGCTCAGTACCATTTTTTTGACATAGAGAACTTTTTCTATTTCTTTTCTTTCTTTTTTTATTTTTAATAATACATGTCGATTTGGTTTAGAAAACATGTTTATAAACAAGGACAAATAGGTCCTCTGTGGAATCAGACAAAAACATTCAATGTGTTTTTTCTTCTTTCTTTAACCAGTTTGGAAATAATGCCAGATTAAAAAAAATTACTAAAAGGTAAAGAAAAAGGAAGAAGTAGTAAGACAAAAATCTTGTTCTCCTTAAATTATGAAATTAAAATTACGTGAAACTTACTTGACTAATAAATTTTACCAGATATGTCGGGGCACTTGGATAGCTCAGTCGGTTAAGCGTCCATCTCTTGACTTTGGCTCAGGTCATGGTCTCAGGGTTTGTGGGTTTGAGCCCCATGTCAGGCTCTGCACTGGGAGTGCAGAGCCTGTTTGCAATTCTCTCTCTCTCTCTTTCTCTCTCTCTCTCTCTCTCTCTCTCTCTCTCCCTCCACCTCCTCCTCCTCCTCCTCCTCCTCCTCCTCCTCCTCTTCCTCCTCCTCTGCCCCTCCCCTGCTCATGCACTCTCTCTGCCTCTCTCTCCCAAAATAAATACATACATTTAAAATAAAATACTAAATATATTGAGTTGGCATATTCAGAACAAAGGCTATTTATCAGAAGGAGGAAGGAATATAGATACCTGGGCAATGGGCCCCAAACAAATGCATCTTTATTACCTTTATCTAAATTAAATCATTTATGCTTAAATGAGTAGTTTTAACTCCAAATATATTTTGCACATGTGAATTATCTCTGAGAATGTTATTTGTGTTATAAATCTTACCTCTAGAAATCAGAAATATGGTGACATAACTGTAACAATAGTGGCCATAATATGGATGCGGTACTGTATACATTTTAATATTGAAAGACATATTTACCTGCCATTTGTCACCATGCTAACTTTCCATCCTTCTGACTCTTTAATACTAGCCTTGGCAGGTACTAGAAGGCTCATTGAGATTTCCTGTGGTTTATGACCCAAGTTGACAACTGTGACTTCTTTGTGGCGTTCTGATGGTTATGTCATATAAGAATCACCTTATATCATTTGAGAAGCTGCTGACACAGAGCACCGGTTTGATGGATGACCTGAGCTGCTGCTATTCCCTCAGAGGTAAGCAGCAAGTACAGGAAGTTATTGGAGGAAGATAGAGTGAGAGAGAGAAAGAGAAAGCAATGTGCATTACATGTAGACTGACAAAATGATTTGCTTAGAGTTCCAAGCTGGCATAGCTGAGAACAGTGGTGAGGAAAAAATGTCTCATCAATATTTAAATAGCTGATCATATAACCAACTGACAGTCCATTTGTAAGTGCAAATTATAAAGCAGAGCCATAAGCTATGGGGCCATTCTGACCTAACTTACACTATTCACATTTTAGGTTTATATAAACACAAAATAAAGGCAAAATCATAAACCTCCTTATTTATACTCATGATTCTCCAAGTATGGTCCCCAGAAGTGGCATTGGTGTTGAGAACTTGCTAGAAGAACAAATTTTCAGACCTTGCTCCACACCTACTGACTCAGAAACTCTAGGGTGAGGCTAGAAATCTGTGCTTTAGATTAAAACCTCTTGGACTGGTTTTCGTTATTTTCTGTCCTCCTACGCCACAGTTATATGGCATCATACTTCTACCTTACAGTGACAAATGAAGACCACTCAACTTTTCCCCAGAGAAAGACACATAGTTCCACTAGTTAATGTCCCCAGGTGATTCTGATGCAAGGTTGCTGTCCTGAAATTCCCAAACATGCAATAGCTATGTGTACACATCTTTAATTTCCTTTAAAGGATTTGCATAACATAATTAATTTATAAGAAGAGAAAATAACACAAGCAAGATTACATTAATCCAATTCTACTGTATGTGTATGCATAAGTACACACATGATATGCGATGTTGCAAGTAATTGTTTTAGCAATATAGTTATCACATAGAAATATGGTCATAGAGCCACAGATTGGAAAATT
This sequence comes from Panthera pardus, assembly GCF_024362965.1. Lineage (NCBI taxonomy): Eukaryota > Metazoa > Chordata > Mammalia > Carnivora > Felidae > Panthera > Panthera pardus. The sequence continues at coordinate 84,232,216 of NW_026526810.1, forward strand.
ACTTAGAAAACACATACCATGTTTAGAGTAGATTAACTTCTCCATAATCAAGATGATAATCATTCAATAAAATGCCTTGCATGTGTTTATCTAATTTGTAATTTAGCATTCCTGGTAATAGAAAGTTCACTATTGGCTCAGTGGACTGATAGCCAATACTCCAGTGGCAGGGAAAACAAAAGTCAGCTACATTGAAAAACACAGGAGGGGCTTTAAAGGCATCTGAGAACTGTGGAAGGAATGGGAACCCGACACATAAAAATTCTAAAAGCAGAACCATTCTTAGGTGAGCAAAGAATTACCAGTGAAAACTTTCCTTTAGGGCATTTGCTGATTCTGGTGGAGAACTCTGAGCCTCTGGTAGAAAAAAAAGACTGATAGAGCTTTCGTTAGTTCTTCTAGGCTGAAAAACTGGAAAGTGCCTGAAATGTATGGTTAGTTTTCCTGCAGAATAAGGCTAAGTTCTGAGCAATGTAAAGAATGGGCGACTAGACCAGAAGCTTCCACAAGACCAGGTAAACTCTCCTGCAGTCTTTCAGTGTCCAATGAACAAAGTTTGATGGAGTTAGGAGATGGTAGAGGGGAGCAGAACAGGCAGGAAGATTTCCTCAAGCATTATTATGGCTTTCCAGTATTACTGAGTTTTTTTCAGGAGAACAGAAAACAACCCAGGAACATTGAGGAGAAAGAGATTTCATATAGTGAATGAGAGGCTTATAAAACTGTTGAAAGAGCTGGAGGCATAAAGATTAGAGACACACTCATTAAAGTTTAGGAAATCAAACTGGGAGTTGCCTCCAGTGATCCCAGCTGCCTGTGGCATGAAAATGTGTAATCCATAGGAAGATGATGTAGAGGCTGCTGGCAAAACCTTAATTCTTCCATATGTCAAAGCCCATTTGCTGGAGTACCACTGCTGGAGCTGTAACAGCTTCCCTTTGTCCACTACACCCCACATTATACATATGCATCTTGTTGGTAAGTCCTTGTAAATATACTGGCAAAAGGGTCTTGGAAATGTAGTCTCTGGTCTTCCAACCCCTATGATACTACCGAGTTCCTAAAAAGGAACAAAAATGGTGTTGAAATGTAAACAGACTCTGGGAATATCCACCTCTTGGACTGGTTTTCGTTCTTATCCATCCTCCTAGAATGCAATTATACATCATATTTCTGCCTTAAAATATATAATTGTCCCCTTTTATGAATGAAGATGTGTTCACCTTTTCTCCAACGGGGAAAGGCACATACTTCCAATAACAATATTTTGCCTAGATATCCCTATAACTTGTATCCATTTTGGGACAGTATAATTTTTCTTCCAGTGCAGTCATAATCTCACTGGAATATTATGTAATCTAATGAGTAAATAAATATATTAAAATAAATGACATATATATGTACTAATTTATTATATCTGTAATACATAGTAAGATATAAATGCAACCATAACTAATACTCTTTATATAAAGTAGTAGAGATAGAGAATAGAGGAAAAATGATTAATGAACTCAAATATTACATAACCAAGCAAGGAAAATAGAAAACGAGTCATATTTGCTACAGTTCTTATTTCTATAATTGTTCATAAGGTATATGTACCTCCTACTATTTTTACTACCCATTCCATATTCTTTCTCCACAAGCAGAAATGCCTGGGTGAGTTTCTAACGTAGCAGGACATTTCAAGTTCATTCTTGTATAGTATAAATGAGACTTTAGTGGTCCTGCTTGTGTTTGCTTTGGTTTGCCAATTATTTTTTACCACTCGATGGAGATATAGCGCCTGCGAATGGACGCATGGCAAGTGAACTTTTGGAACTTTTACATAATCCTGGTCATTGTTATCACCTGCCCTCCAAAAAGCTGAGTGGCTTGTGAAGTATCAATAGGCCAATGGTCTCCAATTATGGAATCCATCTGCTTCAACTCAAGCGAGATCTAGCTGCTGTTGGATGAGGATTGACCAGTTGACTAATGGGGCTCAGGAAGCACATCCTCCTTATAATCCCATCCACCACTGTAACTTCTCCTTAGAGTACCTAACTAAAGGTACTGAAAGGCTTAAAAAAATCCAACAATTTGGCATCTTTCATGTCTGAAAATTTTGCTCATATATAATTAATTGTTGGAGAACACACACACATATATATATATATATATATATATATATATATATATATATATATATAAATATATGTATCATAACTTTTCCACATGCAGTCCCTTTTTTGAAGCATTTAGAAAGTTACCTCCCTGATTCTTAGTGACTTTACAGCCTCACCAACATTGGAAACTAAGTTCACCTATCCATTTACTTAACTTTGGTGACCTGGAATCATAGACACACTCAAGCAAGAACATTATGGGATTTCACAATAGTTAGTGCTTACATTTAAGTCCAGATTCTCTAAAACTAGTTTCCAGGTTGACTCTAACCCTTAGGAGAGCAATCTTTGTACTCCTACATTCCGCTAGGATTTCATGAGATCTTGAAGCTTTGCTTGGACCCTATCATATGTACCCACATGCTGGTTGAATCAGTGGTGGGTGATTAATTGGAGTCAGTAATAGATGAGAAGGAGATCCCATTGATGTGGACATTGTCCTAAAACTGCTTTATATTGTAATGAAGTGATTCAAATTTCTATATGTTTTGAATATTCATTAAAAATAAAATAAAATTATATCCAAGTAATTGACCACCTGGAAAATGTTTCAAATAATTTACTGAGAAAGCAAACCATACAGTGATTTTTCTAATAACCCAAATAATTATTTTAATATAATTCAAAATATTGTTTAGCTCACATTTACTGGGGTTTTTAAAAATACTTAAATCCTTTTTAGTAATAATTAAATTTAACTGCCTTAATTCAGGACACTTATGCTCTATGACTTTTTTCTATGGAGAATTTTGAAGTAAACTATTATGAAATATTTGATAACTAAAATCTGAATTCTATTTCTCACCCTATCATGGTTCTTTTATCCTATAATAAAGTAGTATTTAAAAATCAAGACATTTAAGTCTTACCATAAATGAAACTTCAAAATTAAATATATTTGTCTAGTGAAAAAATAGTGGTAGAAAACTAATTAAGAAAAACTAAACTTCAAGTCAAGTACGATAGTATGACTGCTGTATTTCCATTTAAATGTTAATGCACACTGCTATACTTAGAAGTGTTTAGTATTAAAATGATCTACACTCTGATTATGGGACAAATTTTACAATTATATATTTTATTACTATGGATGCCATCTTATCTTCTTAGTGACTGGACGAAAATATGTTTCTAAAAAGAGATGTGCCTTTACTAAAGCTTTTTTATTTTCTCTCTTCCTTCAAAATACCAGGCCTTGATGAAATAGACTTCTCTGTATGGAGTGAAGCGCCACTTGTCAGTGGAAATAGTGTCAATTCTGCTTGCTAAAGAAGATATAAGAAGCCAAAAGTGGGAGGTAGGTAGAAATAAAAAGGCAAACAAACAAACACACAAAGGCAGTACCTAGTGGTTTGGAAGGAGACTTGGGACAAAGAAAGCAAAAACACAACTACCAGTTTCTACTGAAAACTTTTGTTGCATGTACTATAACCTCTCCTATGATTGCAGTTCCTAATCTTCTGAATTTCTTTGTAATCAAAGTATGCCTTTCAGTATTGTATTCCTTTTGGAAAATGGTGTTGAGGCTGTTTTCTGTCAAGCTTGCATTAGATTTTACAAAAGCTACCCACTGTATATTGAGTCACTGTTCTTTTTAGAAAAGAGAAAAATTGCATTTTTTAAAATATTGCTTAATATTTATTTATTTTTGAGACAGAGGGAGACAGATTGTGAGCGGGGGAAGAGAGAGAGGGAGACACAGAATCTTAAATGGGCTCCAGGCTCCAAGCCATAAGCGCAGAGCCCGATGTGGAGCTAGAACTCACAAACCATGAGATTGTGACCTGAGCTGAAGTCGGACGCTTAACCCACAAAGCCACTCCAGCTCCCCAGAAAAATTGCATTTCAAAATAAATAACAAACAAGCAAACAAATTAATATCATTTTGATATCTAAGAAGCAAAGAGAGAAGATGGAGCATTAGCATAGATATATGATGATTAATCTAATAATGAGATATCAATACTTGGCGAAATCCCAAGCACACATTATTATCTCTTTGATGTTAGAAAATAACAGGCAGTTGTGGAAATGTAATTGCTCTGGCAATCAAAAGTTCAGGTTTCAAATTTTGAACACATACTAGCTCTGTGACCTTGAGCAAACTGAGCATGTTTCTGGGTTTCTTCACAACATTGAAATCATTATACAATCCATGTAACCCTTTCAGAGTTGTTTTGAAAAATAAATGATAAAATATCTGAAATTATTTGGCAAAACTAAAAAAGAACCTTTTGCAATGGAATTCTTAGAGAAAGTGACATCATACGTCATAGGTGAGATGTTACAATTAGGACAAATTACACAAACAGTATGCTTTAGAATCAAATGTCATGTATTTCACCTTCATTAATTTGTGCTTTTCTATAAAATGAAAAGTGTCTGCCAACAAAGAAAGTCTCAGTGGAATTTGAAATAGAGAGTTCTACAATTGACATGGTTTTTCTTTAACAATAATTTGATAGATAAGCCTGCATTTTCTTATATGTGAAATATGGGGGGACGGTGCATGAACCTTGGGCTGAATAGTGTTAAAGTGTATAAGTACAAGTAGAATTTGTAGCCCACTGGATGGATTCAACAGATCTTGGTTATTATTATTATGTTTTGCCTACTTAATCAAATTTGTAAAGGTCATCCTAAGAAAATTATCAATCAAAGTAAGATTGTGAAAAATTATACATTGCATTAAAATTATTAAGTTCATCATAAGTTAAAATTTACTTTAACAGAGATCTACTATGCTAACTGTATATTTTGATCTATTATTAAAAGAAGTGTTAATAGAAACTTTGTGGACATAGCAGTTGCAATTTGAATCAGTACAAGTAGAAATAAAGTTATTTCTCATTCAATAAAACTTATTATAATTGTCATCAAAAATTAATTTTTGTTCCTAATTCAGACTGGTCTCTCCCTAAGGTAGTCTAGTTTGGGGAACTGTACTTTCTAAAGGATCAGTCAGCATCTTCACTGTGAAATTTTAAGACAAATAATTTCCAATAGCCTAGGTTTATCAAAATTTAACTAGTTCTCAATTCCATTTCTTGGCTATCATTACAACCTCAGGATCAAGCAACAGGCCCCACTCTCTGCCACGGTGTGCTTTTGTTTTCCAAGAAGGTTGCTAAGCAATTTGTTCGAGGTTCAAAGTGCCACAAATTGTGGTGTCTTTTGCCTTTTGCTCAAAAAATATTCTTTCTCATTTTTTTCATCAGTTGCTTTTTAAAAATGTGTTGCTATTAAATACTGAGTAAAAAGAGAAGAATTTGTATAAACTTTGTGTAGAATATAAAGGACAATGAGTGAATGCATGCAAAGTGGTTAGCACAGTTTAGTTTTCCAAATACTAAATGCTGAAAATGGTGATTATTAGCAATTGATCAGACTTTAAAAATGTAGTATTTTCAGACTTAAAAATAGGTTATAAACATGAAATGATACAGATACATTTTAACTTCTTACATCCTATTCACTTTTGCCCATGCCAAGGAAACTACTATCCTGAAGTATGATTTACCCATATGCAGATTTTTATATTGAAGTTGCTGATTTTTAAAATCTATGTGTGCTTTATTAAACCTAGAATAAAACAAATCTTAGTTCATTAAAAAACAAATAATCTTGAGGCACAGATTCAGGATTTTGTCATTGTACTCAGAAGTAATAATAATCGTACAAGCAATGGGGCACCTGGGTGGCTCAGTCAGTTAGGCGTCTGACTCTTGATTTTGGCTCAGACCATGAACTCAAAGTTTGTGAAATCCAAGCCCTACACCTGGCTCCCTGATGAGTGTGGAGCCTACTTGGGATACTCTCTCTGCCCCTCCCCTGTTTGCACATGTGCTGTCTCTCAAAATGAATAAATAAATATTAAAAAATTATTTTAAAAAGAAAGTCATAGAAGCAATTATGATAACATTTGTCTTATGTCGCCTATGTTTCAGTTACTTCTTTTCGTGCTTTTATCACAACTCTTTGATGTAAATTCTATTCTTGTGCCCATTTTACTGATACTGTAACACAAATCAAGAGATATTAAATACCTCAGCCAAGAATAGAGTCTTAACTGGAACCCTAGAGCCTGCCACTCCAGTCAGTATTCTATAGTGCTTCTCAATAAAACAATTATACAGAGATGGTTTCATCAGCTGATCTTCACTATTTACTCCTCAATGCTGTCTTCCATGATTCTGCTGGAAAATATTATAAGACAGTGATTTTGAGATGTGATCTATTTGACCATAATTCATCACTTGTACTTCTCCTGTCAAATTTTAACAACTGTCTTCAGGGACCTTCTTGTAGTTGTCAGAAGAGGCTTTCAGTTAGGAATTCTGTCACCTTCTTTTCTAGAATTAATAACACTTCTTAAAGTTTTCTCTGTATTTTTCCCATCTCTCACTTATAAGAAGTCCCCCTAGTCCTTGGCAAAAATAAAGTTTTAATTAGGTTCAGGATTAAACCAACTTCCAAATTTTAGTGGATGGCCTTGGTCTTCTTCCTTCTCTCAAGAATTGACTACTGTCTCACCCAGTTCTTTCTGTCTTCATATAGAATCTGCAAAAGTTTTCCTAGATTTACCACTATTATTTTCATATCCAGGATTCTTGAAGGAAATGGACACTTGTTTCTACTTTTGTTTATTAAATTGTTCTTGGCCATATAACTGCTTTAAAACTGCCATTATGATAATTACCCAAATTATTTTTTGTAAAAATTATTTAGTTAATAACCAAACACACACTATCCATTTTATTAATTTTACATCTCTCAAAAATCCATATAAAGGTGTTATGTCCTAAGCACTTTGTAAATACTAACTCATGTGATCTTCATAACTTTATGAGGTGTACTCTCCTACCACTCTCCTTTATAAATACGGAAATAGCCACAGTGTATTTAAGTAACTTATCTAAGGTCACACAGCTAGCAAGTGGCAGAGTTTGGGTTTGAATGCAATGATCTAATTCCAAAACATGACTATCTAAAGCTTAGCATTAAAGCTAAGTTGCCCCTTAAAGCTTAGCATTTTATAATATTTGTCTCATAATATTTTAAATACAATCAACAGAAAATACAGATAAATATCTTCTTTATTCCTCCCTCATCCCAGATATAAGTAAACACTCGCTTGAATATGGCATCTGCCATTCCCTTCGTAGTTTCTATCGTTACCAATTATTTAAGTACCTATAAAATATGCTTTATATGAGGACTACTATATATTTTGCAATTTCTTTTTATTGACTTGTTTTCATGATTTATACATCACGACTCCTGTCTTTCTAATATATTCATTTTCACTGCTATATTTTTCCTGTAGTACCATAATTTATTTTTCTATTTTACTGCCAAATTTAAGTTGTGCCAATTGTTTTTATTGTTATCACAAGACAATGCTACAATAAATATTCTTCCACATCTCTCCTTACACATATTCAAGGAATTATTTTAGGATGCATGGGGAGAAATGAAATCGTTGGATCAAAGAGGATACATCATTTATTTAAAAGATGTTGTTAAATTGATTTACAAATGTTGATACCCATTTATGCTCTCATTAGCAGAGTCTGCATTATTTTTGCCAATATTGGGCATTGCCAGACTTTTTACTTTTTTATCAGGCTATTGGGTATAAGATGTAGAATTTTAATGTGTTTGCACAATTATTTATAAGGTTGAGCATCTTTTCCATGGGTTTATGGGCCACATGTGATTCTTTTCCTGTGAAATGCTTATTCACAACTTTTGGCAGTTATTCTCTTGGCATGTTTGTCCTTTCACCAGTTGAACTCGTGGAAATGCTTATATATTTTGCATATAAGTTCATAATAATTTATTTGTCTTGCAAATATCCTCTTGTGCCTTGCCCGTTTATTCTCCTTAAGGTCTTTTAAAATTAATATATTTTTAAATTAATGCTTTGAAAATTATTGATTACTTTCTTTGTGATGTGACTTGGTTAAAAATATTTTACCCCAAGATGGATAAATACAGCTTTCTATAAGTTCTTCTAGTGATTAAAGTTTGACTTTTCATAATTTCACCTTTAAAACTTATTAAATTTTTTTACCTGAGTTGTGAATTTATTTTCTATAGATACAGTAATTTGGCTCACCACCATTTACTTCAGAGTCTATATAGTACCCCAATGGTAGGCACAGCTTTAAGTAGTTTATAAACTTCAGTAGTATAGACACTATAGACTTGGGGGGAAAAAGCTTTTGAAAGTTTATTTACATGTATTTTTTAATCAGCTTTATAAACTTTCAATCAGAATTAAACTGTTTTATTTTTGTTTCAGCCCCTCTGATTTACAGTTGCTAAACTTAGAAAATAAAGATACAAGGTGTTCAGATAAATTTGAATTTGAGATAAACAATGAACACATTTTCACTCTAAACATGTCTTAAATATTGCATGGGACATACTTATACTAAAAATATAAATGTTTACCTGAAATTCCAGTTTACCTGGGTGTTCTCTATTTTATCTAAATATCCTATCTTATTGAAGCAATAGTGTAAAACCAAAAAAATTTTTAGTGTTTCTAAATGAAAAGAGTCAAATTAGAAGTTAATTATGGAAAATTCACAAAGGTAAAAATTTTTAAATAAATTTGAGTAGCCAAACTTCAAATGTATTTTATTGTGAACTTGTAGCATATGCTACTTAATTTTGCTCTATCCTTTTGAGGTATCTTGTATAAGTGCATTTCTCTGAATGTATAGTTTATTTTTGTTCTCCAAAATGTTGATCTTATATTTTAACTTAATTACATTTTTAAACAATTTGTGTTCTATTGTTGCTACACATTTGAAGCACAAAAGTATTCAATCAAAATCTTATCCAAATATATTAACTAAAGATTTACTCATGAATTACTAATTGCCAGATCTAGTAACAATTTGCATATTTTTCTGTGTTTAGGGAAGTGTTTGACATTTCTGGACAAACCTATGTTATACAAAATTTTTCTTTTGCTTTCTTTTGCTTCCTTCTTCTTTCCAGTAACTTCCACTTTCTCTCCCTTTAACCATTTAGTATTTGTATCCTTTCCATTCAGACCTCATTTCTGGTCTCAGGGATTCGGTACCTAAGCAATTTTTTTGGAAAATATATATTCCATTCTCTATAGTTGAGTTCATCACAATTTTTTTAATGATTATTTATTTTTAAGAGAGAGAGAGGAGAGAGACAGAGTATGAGCAGGGGAGGGGCAGACAGAGAGAGAGACCCAGAATTCAAAGCAGGCTCCAGGCTATGGGCACAGAGCACCATGCAGGGCCGGAACCCATGGACCTTGAGATCATGACCTGAACCAAAGCAGGATGCTTAATCAACTGAGCCACCCAGGCACCCCAGATCATCACAGATTTATAGTATAAACTATACTTATATATACACTTAGAGCCGTACATGTATGGTTCAATTCAGTCCTTTCTCCCAGTTAGTATAATCTTGACACACATATCTCTAACAGCCTTTTGAACATTCTCTCTTAGATTACACCTACTCAGCCTGTTATTAATGGAAGTGCTCACCTTCTCACCTCTTCTTATTTTATTTTTTTCTAGTTCCTGGATCTTGATGGAGGGTAACCAGTGCTCATAACTGCCCAAGTCAAATATATGAAAATTAAGACCTTTGCTTCTTTTTCATTCCTATCAAATTGGCTACAATTTCTTATCAATTCAACCAATTATTTTTCCAGACTATCATTCCCTTTTTAGTAAATTTCCAATATTTCAATATGCATCTTTTTTTTTTTTTTTTTTTTTTTGGAGAGAAAAAGAGAGTGCATATGCACACACACATGGGAAAGGGGCAGAGAGACAGGGAAAGAGAATCTTAAGCAGGCTTCACAACCAAAGGAGGGCTCAATGTCATGACCCTGAGATCATGACCTAAGCCAAAATCAAGAGTCTGATGCTTAATGGACTGAGCCACCCAGATGCCCCAATATTCATCCTTTTAAAACTGTATCATTTACTATGGTGATTCCAAGCACACTCCCCTGTTCCTAATCTTGCCTTTCAGAAATGAGTTCTTCTCTTTTTGTCAGACTGAATATTTTTAATAAAAATTTGATCATACATAAAATCCATCAGTGAAACTCCCTGGTATGTCACATAAAACCTTTCGTTGTTTGACCTATATTAACTTTTCCAAATACATTTTCCACTTTTCAAATGTATATTGTGTTCTAAGCCTAACAAAAATTTTAATAGTTTTTTTTTTAATGTTTATTTATTTTGAGAGACAGAGAGACAGAGAGACAGAGAGTGAGCATGGTGGGCCAGGTGCAGAGAGAAAGGGGGACACAGAATCCTAAGCAGGCTCCAGACTCCATGCTGTTAGCACAGAGCTGGACGCAGGGCTCAGACTCACAGACTCATGGACTGTGAGATCATGACCTGAGCTGAAGTTGGACGCCTAATTGACTGAGCCACTTAGGTGCCCCTAAGCCTAACGAATTTTATGTGCAAGCATAAAAATACTCTGTGGTTGTACCTGCCATTGTTTAAATTCTTTGCTCTCCCTATCTACCAGGCCTGCTTCTGTTATAGAATTAGACTTCTTTGCCCCAATGAAATCTGACTTAGCCTGTGATCCCCTTTGAACATGATAAATATGCAGATGTGATATATGTCACTTTTGAGCAAACGCTATAATAAAGCTAGACCTGAGGCTGCCATATGTCTTTTTCTTGTGCCACAAGTCTGTCCCATCCATCATAAATAAACTTTTGTTGTTATAAATTACTGAGATGAAGAGACTAATCATTTAGCATAACAGCTCAATTTGATAAATTGTCCATGGTGTCACATGACTTTGCCTTAGAATGAACTGTCTGTTTTGCTTAGAGGTTATTTTTATGCTTGCTATTTAGCACTACTAATAATTGATATATCAAATAAGGTTTTATATCTTGTGATCTAATTTGGTGGTTGTTCCTGTCTTCTTATACAAAACTTCTAATATAATTATTTTAGGATGTACTATAATAGCTTATAGATTGAGGGTAACTTACCTATGTTCTCCTTTTAATTCCCTTCAGAGCAGGATCTTTCATGTCTGCACATCAGTAATTATTGTTGTATTTAGCACAAAGTATATACTCAATATGTATTTGTTGAAAGAAGAAGGATAGAACCTAGGAAAATAAAGATAGAATAAGTCTCACCTATGTTGATCCCTATTTAAGTTAAGAGAGATTGACTAGCTTTCCTAATGTTATAGAGAAGTAAGAGAGAGGCAGAAACTTAAACCTTAATCTATTTTCATATCTTGTGAATATTTCTCCATTCTGTAAGCTGTATATTTGGCTCAACACTCAAAAGAAATTAATCTCTACATACACCAAACTTCCTTCTGCTCTAACTATAATCACTGAGGAGCAAACTGGAACTTGGGGTTGATTTCCTTATTTGTTGGAATGTACAGATATGGAATAGCTCCTATGGTCATAAATAAATGAAAATAACTCTTGGTGATGAATTCAAACCTAGTATAGAATTACAGGTTTCCCCTGTTATTAAAAAGTAGACTTGGGGCACCTGGGTGGCTCAATCAGTTAAGCCTCCGACTTCAGCTCAGGTCATGATCTCACAGTTTGTGAGTTTGAGCCCTGCGTCGGGCTCTGTGCTGACAGCTCAGAACCTGGAGCCTACTTCGGATTCTGTGTCTCCCTCTCTCTCTGCCCTTCCCCCACTCATGCTCTGTCTCTCTCTGTCTCAGAAATAAGTAAACATTAAAAATTTTTTAATAAAAATAAATAAACATTAAATTTTTTAAAGTAGACTTATTTTATGAAAACTTATGTTAGACAAAAATGGTGTTAAGCAAAGAACCAATTACTATTAATTTATATGGAAAAATTTTTTAGTGTTTCCAGATCCCAAAAATAACATCTCTTAGGCTTTCCTGTTGCCTTAGAAATCATCTTGCTAACGGATGCACAAAATAAATTGAGATAAAGCAAAATGCTCACAGACACAGTTCAAAGCTATGGCCCCTTGATGCGAGATGCTGAGTGTAGTTCCAAGGGAAGGGGGTTGTTGTGGCCATAATGGCTGCTCTTCAGATTTCTTTTGATTAATGAAAACAGGTACTAATGTAGGTCTTTTGTGAAAGCAAGTGATGGAACACAAAATTTTTAGAAGTGGGTGATACCTACAATTAATAGCAATGATATCAAGGAGTATTTTAGACTCATTGTTTTGTGAACATCATCTAATCTGAATCTACTGATGGACAGCAAATAAAATACACTCAATGTGGTGCATTAAAATTTGTTTCCCAGCCCCTTTCCTATGCTTTTATGTCAATAGCAGTCAGCATGCCTAATCTTATTTGAATGATTCTATTGCATATGTCAAATTCAGTCCCAAAGCCATGGCATTTTTCATTTTAAGCAAATGAGATAAATTTCCTGACTTTTTTATTCTCACCAACATCACCTTAGGTCAAGGCTTTGTCTAAAAAGTTGTTTCTCTGCTTCTAAGTTATCCATCTCTTCAACAAATCGATGTTCTGCAAATATAAGTGTCCCCCAAACTTTTATCATTTGCTACAACTTACTGAACACAAATACACAAATTTTTATGCACTACGTATAGATAAAATTTACTATCATTCTTGAGGACAATTAGAGATTGGATCAACCTGGTATACTTGCCACATGGTTCAGGATCCCATCTCCATCCCAAATAATGAGAAGTTGAAGGAATTATATACTCATAAAATATACAATACACTAATAAAATTTAAAAAAATTATTTTCAATGTTTTTGAGTATAGTTGACACACAATGTTACATTAGTTTCAGGTGTACAATATAGTGACTCAACCATCTAAATCCCAGTTCTAGGCAACCACTTATATTTCTGGGATTTTGCCTACTATTTCAAATAAATGGAAACATAATTTATGGCTCTTGATGCCTGGGTTCTTTCAGAGACCATAATGTCTTCAAGACTTATTCATATTATAACATATATCCATACTTCAATATGGTTATTGATGATTCACATTCTAGTATATGGGTATAATATTTTTTTTAGGTTTATTTATTTGGAGAGAGAGAGACAACACATTATGTGCGAGTGAGCAGGGGAGGGGCAGAGAGAGAGAGGGAGGAAGAAAGAATCCCAAGAAGTCTCCACACTATCAATGGAGCTCGAACACAGGACTCAAACCCACAAACCATGAGATCATGACCTGAACCCAAATCAAGAGTCCTACACTTGCTGACTGAGCCACACAGGAGCCCTGAGGGTATATCATACATTTACTCCACTTATTAGCTGATGGAGATTTAAGTTGTTTACATTTTTTTGTCTAAGATGAATTATGCTGCTATTAACATTCAGGTAAAGGTTCTTGGGTGCACGTGTTGTTTTGTTTTGTTTTGTTTTTTGCATATATACCTAGGAGTGGAAATACTGGGTTATATGACAACTGTACATGTATCCTTATGAAGAATTTTCGAGATTTACTTTTTTTTTTTAACAATAGCCTAACCATTTTACATTCACTAGCAGTGCGTTAGGGTTCTGATTTGTCCACATCATGGTTAACACTTGTTATTACCTGCCTTTTTATTATAGCCACCCAAGCAGGTGGGAATTGGTTATCTCACTAAACTTTCCATCTGCATTTCTTGGTGGCTAAGGATTTTGTACATCTCTTCACATGCTTATTGGTCATGTTATTATTTTCCTTAAAAAAATGTCCAGAACTATTTTACATTTTTAAATTGTATGATTTGTCTTTTTATTATAGAAGTATAATAATTATATTTACATATTCTCAATATAAGTAATTTATCAGACATGTTGTTTACAATATTTTCTCCAATTCTGTGGGGTTTTTTTGGGGGTTTTTTTGTGTTTTTTTTTTACTTTTTGAGTGTTCATTGAAGCATAAAATTTGGTTTTTTTTTTTAATTCTAAAAATCCTAAAGATTTTTTTAACCTTAAAAATTGCTTCCTTTTCTTCGTTTTTATAGCTTTTGCTTTGGGCGTCACATTCAAGTAATTGTCGGCTATTCGAAATAAAAATAAATTATGACTGCTTTTTCTTTGAAAAGTTTCATAGTTTCAGTTCTCATATTTAAGTCTGTCATGCACTTTTAATTAATATTTGTAGATGGTATGAAGTAGGGGTTAAACTTTACATTTTTATATGTGGACATTCTGTTATCACAGCACCATTTGTTGAAAAGACTGTTTATTTCCCATGAAATGATTTTGACAACCTTTTTGAAAATCAGTTGACCATAGACACATTGTTTTATTTCTGGCCTCCTATTCTACTCCATTGATTTAAATTGTCCATTCTTATGCCATTATTTCATTGTCTTAATTACTGTTGATTTTTAAGTCAGTTTTGAAACAGAAAAATGTTAGTTCTCCAACTTTGTTCTCCTTTTTCAAGATTATTTTGGCTATTCTGGGTCACTTGCTATTTCAAATAAATTTTAGTATCAGCTTTTCAATTTCTCCAAAGAAATTAGCTCCGGATTCTAATAGGGATTGCTCTAAATCTGTAGATAAATTGGGGGAGTGTTGACACTTTACCAATATTAAGTCTTTTAATCCATGACCATATAATGTCTTTCCATTGTTTAGGTCTAAAGAAGACCTAAATAGCTTTTATACTTCTGTTATTAAATGTATTCCTCAGTAGTTTATTAATTTTTTTGATGCTACTGTAAATGAAATGGTTTTCTTAAGCTCATTTTTAGTTTTTTCATTGCAGTGAATTCAAATGTATTTTTGTATATGATTGTGTATTCTGAAATCTTTCTAAATGAATATATTAGTTCTAAGTGTTTCTTAGAGAATTTATTAGGATCATTAGGATTCATTAGGATTTTCCATATATATGTGTATATATATGAGATCATGCATCTGTGGAAAGAGATAGTTCTATTTCTTCCTTTTAAATCTACATAAATTTTATTTAACTTTATTGCTGAATTTCCTGGCTAATGACTAATTCAGAAATGAGTATTTGAATCAATACGTAAAAATAAAACATGATGATTATTGCTAATAACCACTAGGAAATGTTTCTTTTCTTTTAACAAAAACTTTTATCACAAAACTATATTACTTGATACAAAGTACAGGCATGAATTTGGAACTACAGCAACCATTTCAATAAGAGAATGACTTTGTAGCAAACATATGGAAGAGAACTGAAACAAGAAAGTTCCAGGGATATAATCACGTCAAAATCAAGGCTCATCCTTTCTCCTGTGATACCCTAATTGGAGACAATATGTTTTCATATTATTTAAGTAATTTTAGTTAGAAAGTCCTAAGTACTGTCTCTTACTGATTCTTTCCAAATACGAAATTAGTTGTTTCTTGCTAACTTTTACTAAACTACACCCATGTGCTTTTCTGTACCCTGGAGGTGTCTGGCAGTTTAAACGGGTACAGGGATACCACCAAACCACACTAGTGCTCAAAGTGGCTATTTTTAATACCTTAAAGTGCTGCCTCTCTTTGTCTTGTGGCCCATTTTGAACAGCTCTAGTGGAGCCAGGAATAAAGTACAAAATGACAATAACTTTCAAAGTCAGACTTAAATCCCATTTCCTTGTTCAACATTTTAATTCAAAGTGACTTCTTTTTCCTGTCAATTACAACACTTTTCACTAAAAGTGTACTGTGTTGTTATATGTTATTTTCCTTTTCTTACATGTCTCTGACTTTCTAAACACCCATCTATTATATTTTCTTATATCGCCAAAACACAAATTCACAATGAACAATAATACCTTATTGTATTAATGAATACTATTTTTACTGCTAAAATTGTAGAGTTGATTATGTAAAATGAATTGGGTAAAACTTTACTGCCAAAGCAATTGTCAAGTGAACACAAAAGGGGCAATTATGTTCTTGGTAGGCAACATAAGTGAGACTCAAGTATTATTGCAACAGTTTGTAAGCACAATACCACAATGACATCCATGGCTAGGAGAAGATCAACAGATGCATCAACAGTATGAATGGATTGATGTCTTTAAATAAAACCAGTGCATGCAAGGAAGTTAAACAATAGAATGCCATTAGACTATGTAGGCAGCTGTCAATGAAAACGCTGTGGAAGAAATTATTAGTTAGATATCCATCGCTTTACCAACACATGTACGCACGTAAGCAAAATCCACTAATTCAAGGCAGATTATACAAAATTTTCAATAACATTATGGTTTAGTGCTAGAACAATAATATTCTACTTGATTGGATTTATACATATTTAACAGTGAAAGTTATCTGAATTCTACAGCTATTTCACTATGTGATTTTCTCTGAACACAGAAATTAGCAACTCCTTTTCTATTCCCCTTTCTATTCTATTTCTGTTAAATTTGTACATTTTGCTTTTCAAAAGATTTGAGGTGAACAAAATAATAATGAACTTATCTCTCAAGAATGGTTAGATAATAGTCCTCACCATAAAGTTTAATTAGAGGAAGCTGGGCAAATTTGAATCTAGATAATTCAGTGACTTGGCAATGGCAACATTCTCTTAATATTCATTCATCGATACTTCCAATGAGGTTGACAAATCCTCAGAGACAGGACCCTCCCACCTTCTCCACTTTGTCCTTTACAGGTCTCATATCATTAATGGAAAAAAATATGGTTTCATTACACTCTATCAAGAATAATTTCTTTAAAAATTAGAGAATCCTGATATCCTATTAAACTATGACTAAATAATACAACATGAATTGTGCATAGTATACTGCTCTATCAGCACTTTAGATTAATCATCATTGTTTACTGATTGATTTATAAGACATGTACATGAGATTATTCTATAATGGGGAAGAGAATAACACATAGAAATATAGTATATACTATTGACATTTAATTGTTCCTAGAATGATTTAATAGGATAATATGTATACCACATGATAGAAAAGTTTCAAATCTTTATTGAGGGATATAAAAATAAATAATAAAAGATGAATATTTTCATTTCCTTGAATAAGAATTCTCTATGTTGAAGGGCCCCTGGTTGGCTCAGTCTGTTAAACATCAGGCTCTTAATATTGGCTCAGGTCATGATCTCAATATTGTGAGATTGAGCCCTGCATTGGGCTCTCACTCCTTGTTCTGGGTGTGGAGACTGCTTGTGATTCTCTCTCTCCCTCTCTCTCTCTCTCTCTGCCCTTCACAAGCTCTCCCTCTATCAAAATAAATAAATAAACTTTTTTTTTTTTTTTAAAGAATCCTCTATGTTGAAAACTGGTCATTCTTTCCAACTTAAAATACATTGATGCAGTTCAATCAAACTCAATTTGTGAAATACAACAAAATAATTATGAAGTATCTGAATAAATAAAACAAAATAGTTTGCAAAGGCACATTAACTAAATTAGACATTATGGGTACATATTAAGTTATCTAATAATTAATCTAGTACAGTCAGTATAAATTGATGGTCAGATCAGAAGAATTGAATATAGTGTTTGTTTTTTTTTTTTTGAGAAAGAGAGAGAGAGAGAGAACATGCACAAACACATGGGGAGGTGCCAAGGGGGGGAGGAGAGAGAATCTTAAGCAGTCTCCATACTCAGTTGCTCAGTGCAGAGCCCACCATAGGGGTTGATCCCACAACACTGGGATCATGACCTGGGCCAAAATCAAGATTCTGACTCTTACTCTTAAAAACAGAACAAACCGAGGGTTGATGGGGGGTGGGAGGGAGGGGAGGGTGGGTGATGGGTATTGAGGAAGGCACCTTTTGGGATGAGCACTGGGTGTTGTATGGAAACCAATTTGACAATAAATTTCATATATTGAAAAAAAAAAAGATTCTGACTCTTAACCGACTGAGCCACTCAAAACATCAAGGTACCCCTTGAATGTAGCTTTAAAACAGATTCAAGTACTTATAAAATTTGTGCATGATACATATGGTATTTCAAATACGTGGACAGAAGTTTTTTTTTTTTCCACAATAAATCATAGGATATAAATTAACAATACAGAAAGAGGGAAGGATCAGACGTTGTCCCTTGCTTCCTGCTCCCAGTTGTTCTAAAACTAAAGTTCTGGACCCTGAAAGATCGGCACATGATCAGGGCCAGACTCTTGCTCTGCTACTGCCTAACTTCTCTGGAAAAAAGAAAAAAACTTTCTCCTTTTTTTCTTTTTCTTTTCTTTTTTTTTTTCTGTTTTATTTTTTGGTATTCTGAATATTCCCCTTGCTCTTTTGCCAGCTAAGCTATAAGCTAATTTTTATCAGAAGATGTTTTTCAGGCTATATAATCCCCTAAATGACAAAATCCAGACAATATCATACACATTTACTTCACATCCAAGAGGTCATAAAATAAAAAAGATACGCAGAGAGGTGTTTTGTTTGTTTGTTTTCCAACTGCTACCTATGTCTTTGTTTAAATTGGCGATAGAAGAGGATGAAAACTAACATAAGACTCAGCTCTGACTTTCAACATTTATTGAAAATGCATAAGTTACATCATTGAGGCTGACTTGCAAGAATGAAAAAGGAAAAGAAGACAATGTAGCTTAGGGCTTCAAGTAATTTATGGTTTGAAAATAGTGATAGAGCGGTGCCTGGTTGGCTCAGTCGGTTAGGCATCCGACTTCGGCTCAGGTCATGATGTCTCAGTCTGTGAGTTCAAGCCCCGCGTCGGGCTCTGTGCTGACAGCTCAGAGCCTGGAGCCTGTTTCAGATTCTGTGTCTCCCTCTCTCTCTGACACTCCCCTATTCATGCTCTGTCTGTCTCTGTCTCAAAAATAAATAAACGTTAAAAAAATTAAAAAAAAAAAAGAAAATAGTGATAGAGTAAACACCCATATTTAGTTTGTCTTCCTTATTCTAAACAATATGTTTTACCTCACATTTACTATTTCTTTTAAAACAACTTAAAATATAACTAATCTTTTGGCTTTTCTTCAATCTCATGTAAATCTTACATTATATTTTGCAAAACTAAAGACAAAATAAATAATTTAGCATACAGTTCTTAATTTATTTTCTGCTAAATATACTGATAAAGGTAATTATTTTATTTACTTATGTTATTAATAACATTTGATAATTTAAGTAAAGATACTGAACAGTAGATATTTGCAACTAGTCTTTTTTTTAATTTTTTAATGTTTATTTATTATTTTTGAGAGAGAGAAAGAGCATGAGCAGAGGAGGAGGAGAGAGAGAAGGAGACACAGGCTTCAAGATCTGGGCTATCAGCACAGAGTCAGACTCTGGCCTGAACTCACAAGCCCTGAGAACCTGAGCCAAAGTCAGACACCCAACAGACTGAGTCACCCAGACACCCCATATTTTCAAGTAATCTTTAAGTATTGAAATAATTTTATCATAGAAAGTATGATACATCAGACATTAAAATTAAGTATCAGACATTAAAATACCACCAATATCAATATACATATCTCTATATTTATATTTATACATGAAAAAAAATGTGCTTTTATTTCTAGTTAAGCAACTTAAGATGAGACTTCTGGAATGTTTCTTTAATGTTTTTGGCATATTATTATATATTAAATAAAAATGCTATTTGAATTGTAAAAAAAAAAATCTAAGCCAGTTAAACTCACTATAAACAAAGCAAATGTGAGGACTAGCTAGCTCTTCACCCTTGGAGAAAGATGTATCTGCTCACCTGACCATGGAACTTAGTTTTATAATTTGATAATAAATTTTAGCATAAGGAATAAGGTCAATGGTACTGTAATAGTGTTGTATGAAACTAATATAACATTGTGTGTCAACTATATTTTAATGAACAGAACAACTTAAAAAATTTAAAGACAAAAATAAATTAATAAAATCCTAAAGACATCAATAAATTTTAAAAAATCACACACACGCACACACATACACACACACATACATGCTTAGAATGATTGTCATTAAAAAGAAATATAAACTGTATAATATTAGTTCTATAAATAGTTCTTAAATGAAACCTAGTAGCATATTAGATTTTAATATTTGGAGTTGAATGCTATCTAAGTATGACTTTGCACAAAACACATACAAACACTCACACATTCACATACACACAATGGGATATTAATGCCTGTATCACAAGGAGCTATGAGTAAATGCACGTAAAATACCTAGCATAATATTTTTCACATTGCATGACCTTAATTAATAATATTTTCCCTGCTTTAAAAAAAATTTAAAAAAGAAAAAAAACCCTGAAATTCACCTTAGATGTCTTTTATAATACAAACTTCTGTATGAAGTAAAAAAAAAAAAAAAAGAAAAAAGATTTATTTTGCCTTCTCTGATATTTATTTGGTTTTTATATAAAACATATTTTCTGCTTTCTTCCTTTACTTGATTCCCTCCATTTGCAACCTATACAAACACATAAACACATATAAAGCATATCATTTCCAGAAAATGGGAAAAGTATATTGACATGCTTAAATCTAAAATATTCTATAGTTGATTTAAAAACTACAGCCCAAGGGCACCTAGGTGGCTGAGCCGGTTGGGTTCCCTGACTGCCACTCAGGTCATAATCAAGCAGTTTATGAGTTCAAGCCCCATATCGGGGTCCCTGCTGTCAGCCTGTGAGCACAGAGCCGGCTTCAGATCCTCTGTCCTCCTCTCTCTGCACCTCCTCTGCTTGCACTTTCCCCCAAAATAAATAAATATCTAAAAAAATAAAATAAAATAAAATAAATGCTACAGCCCAGAAATAGTAATTTTGTAAATTCCACCTCTTTCAGAATGGTACATTTCCAACAATTATTACACTTGCATTTCTTCTAATGTTTTAGGTGCCATTGAGTTGATTATGTTTTGTCAAACTTAAAATTTCAGTTTATAGCATTATCAGTTAGTATTTTTGTACATTGTGTATGAAATATGAAATATAAAAATAGATCATATTAATAGATAAAAGTTTTATCCCCCTTTTTTAAGTTTATTTATTTATTTTGAGAGAGAGAGAGGGAAAGAGAATTCCAAGCAGGCTCCACACATTCAGTGCCAGATGATAAGGGTTTCAATCTCACTAACTAGGAGATCATGACCTGAGCCGAGATCAAGAGTCTGACGCTCGACCAGATAATTGAGCCACCCTGGTGCCCCAGATAAAGCAGTTTTTCAGAAAGACATATGAAGATTAAAATATTGGATTGTTTTTATTTATAACCCGTATAAATTTTGATCATATATATTACATAATATTAAAATCATCAAAAATTAATATGCTAGCCAGTTAATACATACATGCTGTTTCTAAAATGATAGGGATATATAAAATAGAATTTTAAAAAGTTAATTAAATAGAAACGCTGTGAAGTAATTTTAAAGTAAATAAACATGGCTAAGCAGTTTGGAATGAAAAACATCTTAAAATACTGGGTTTTATGGGTATATGGGACATGCTATTTTTGTTTTATGAGAAAAATACATCCAATTTGCTTTCCTTTTAGTGCCCTCTTATGGACTTCTAAGTATCCTGATTCAGGCCTATATGTCTTTATATTTCATAGATGATTTGATACACTAAGCATTTTCAAATGACAGATACAGAACATTTTTTGTACACTAACCTACGCTTATTTAGCTCTATATGTCATAATTATTGGCTGTGATATTGTGATTTATGAGAAACATATATTTGGTCTTCCTTCACAGTTCCTGGTTCACAGCTCTTCCAAACCCTGTGAATTTCCAATTGTTGAGAGTGTTAAAGGTATCTTTTATTATGTTAATGAGGTGGTTTTTAGATAGTGCCTAAAGATGGGGGCTGGTCACTACCTTGTGATTAGAGAGTTAGAACTTTCAGACCTACCCCCAGAACTCCAGGGAGGGGAGAGGGGCTGGAGATTGACTCAATTGCCAAAGACCAATGATTCAACCACTCATGACTATGTAATAAAGCCTCTATAAAACAACAAAAGAACTGAGTTTGGAGAAGTTCTGGGTTGGTGAACACATGGAGATGTACAGAGAGAAGGCATACCAGGAGAGGGCATGGAAGGTCCTCGTTCTTTCCACAAACCTTGCCCGGTGCATCTCTTTCATCTAGCTGTTCCTGAGTTGCATTCTTCTATAATAAACCAGTAATCCCAGTAAGTAAGATTTTCTCTGCGTTCTCAAAACCACTCTAACAAATTAGCCAAACTCAAGAAGGAGGTCATAGGAACCACTGACTCACAGTTATTCAGTCAGAAGCATAGGTAAACCAGGGCTTGTGTCTAGTGTCTAAAGTTGGGGGGGTGGGTGTGCAGTAGAAATGAGCCCTCAACCTATGGAATCTGTATGCTATCTCCAGGTACATAGTGTCAGAATTGAGTTGAATTGTCAGACCCGCAAGTGATGTTCTGAGAATTTTTTTCAAGGTATGGGAAATCCCCCTCTTATGTTGGCAATCGAGTCTCAGAACACCATTTACTGATTAATTTGCATTTTTTGAGTATTATATTACCTTTTGAATTGTAATTTAGAAATACATCAATTTAGAATTCATAATATAAACTAAAGTAAGGAAAATACAAGTTACAATGCCCTGATAGTGATAAAATAAAGCAATATAACATCATTTCCAATAGATTTTTAAAGGAAAGTGGAATTGCTCACATAATGTAATGGTTCATGGCTGTCTGTACAGTATGAAACTCTCTGTGGTACTAAAATATTCCATCTCCTTTCAGGCACTTGCTATAAATGTGCATGACAACTGCTTTCATGCAGGTGAACAATGGAATAACATTTTAATCCTCACTCTAAAAGAAGTATTGGTCACAGAGAAAAGTGACTTCAATTATTTTCTAAAAAATAAAAGATGAAGGAAATTGTACTGCTTATAGAATGGTCATTTCCTACACAGTGACATTTCATTCAACATACATCATTCTAAAAAATAAAATAAAGTAAAATAAACTGACAAGCTCTTATGCTCCACATATCCTCAGAGTCCTTTCAATTCCAAAAGGAAGACTTCTGCTATTGATTTTTTTTGGTAGAAGAATAGTTCCATATCCTTCAGAGCTTAGTCATTATGGATGACAATATGATATGAGGAATGACAACAAGATGCCTTATTTTCAATGTATTTTTCTATTTCAAATGAAAGTCTTTCAGAATCATTGCTAGTACAATATAGTACCTGGGGAAAGTAAAATAACAAATTCAAAAATAACCAATATGTTCCTAAGTCCAAAGTATATTATTTCTTCTTATTCTCTCAAAAAACATGTGAAATAGAAAGGCAAACATTGCTAAATGCGAAGATCACATTTCAGAACGACAATCACACAGCAGCATTAGCTTTTGTTATAACTGTATTTTTCCCTTTTTTTGCACTATGCCACATAATTATTCTGTATCTCTTTCCTCCTACCTGAGGTTAAGCTATTAATAAAGTGGAGTATTTATAGATGATCTCATCTGTAAATGGCTTTTGCTTTTATATAAAATTGGCATTAGGTATTAGAAGATAATAGAAAACATATATATTGGTCTCTGCTCCAATTCCTGGCATAGAGCTCCTAAAACTCTTACAATTTCTTAAGGAAAGCACTAGGAGCATCTTTTGTTCTAATATTTGGCCTTTGTAGTCCCTGACAGAGTTCCTAAATCCCTTGGAATTTCCTGGGTGAAGGCTGTGCCTTTTGTTCTAATGAGGTGACTCATGGTGGGCTCCTGAATGGGGGCTGGCCACCAAAACAAACAGACAAACAAACAAACAAACAAACCATAAATAGAGGCTTGGAATTTTCAGCCTCATCCCCATTCCCCAGAGAGGGGAAAGGAGCTGAAAATAAATTTAATGACAAACCATTCTTACATAACCAAGTTTTTATAAAAATCGCAAAACTATGAGATTCTGAGAGCTTCCAGGAGGATGACACACTCCAAATCCACAAGGACAGAAGCACCTACACTCAGTATTTCCCCAGAATTCCCCTATGTATCTCTTTATCTAACTATTCATCTGTACCCTTTATCCTATCTTTTATTATATAAGAAACTGGTAAACATAAGTAAGTATTTCCCAGAATTCTGTGAGTTGTTCTAGTAAATAAATGAATCCGGTGGGGAGAGAAGTGAAAATCATGGAAACCTCAGATTTGTTGTCAAGTTGGACAAAAGTTGTGGATAATCTGGGGACTTAGTACATGAGATAAACATTTGAATTGCTGGGGTGGGGGGGACGGGGGTGTGGCAGTTCTTGCAGGACTGAGTTCTTAACCTGCAAGATCTAACATTATCTCCAGGTGGATTGTGTCAGAATTGAGTAAAATTATGGGACATAGCTAGTGTCACACAGAATTGCTTGGTGTGGGAAAAACCACCACATGTCTGGTGTCAGAGGTGTTGTGGGTGTGGTAGTAATATAAGAGTAGAGGAGACACAAATAGAACTTGGATTTTCTTACAGATATAGCCAAGGAACACTACATAGTTCAATACAATAATTAAATAATTACTAAAATTCAAAACCTGTATTAAAGGAAAAAATTTCTCCTGTATCTCTCTAAATCTCACCTTCTCAAATCCGTCTTTTATTGTGTTATTCAAGTTTAGCCATCTCTAGGGTTACATATTATTTTCATTTCCTTTATGTCAGGTTAGACGACGTTCATAGAATTATGGAAATAACCTGGGCCTTGGTTATAGCAGGTTTCTTTGTTACTTACCCATTTTATTTCTCAACCAAGACTAAGCTTTTTTGACATCAGACTCAGTTTCAGTTGTTATTTATGTTTCCCAGAGTGCATATCTCTAATCGTACATAATTGTTGACAGGAAGAATATACAAATAAATAAAAAACAGATGAGATAGGTAGAAAGATAGAATGAAAGAAAATTTGTTAATACCAATTTTGAAGCCATAAATTTTATGAAAAGGAAGCATGTGGGATTCTCCTTGGAGTGAGGTAATCTATGAATATAATATGCTAGTCAAGAGTCTCCAATAAGATCCCTGTAACTATCAATAGATACGAATAAAGGCAAGAAGTAGAACTTATTAATTATTTAGTCCCCAGTGTGTATCACGGTATATTATGGGCACATAAATGAGGTATCTTTTATATTTACCTAAAAGAAAAATGACACTATAGCTTAATCATAAATTTCCTTAATCCCACTGTTTTTAAAGAAAAATCCCATTCAGCTTCATATTACCACATACTATCCATATAAAAGTTATAAGAAAATAATACAATATATGCAATATTTTAGATATGTGGGATAGAAAAAATATTAGAGAAATGCCAATTATCATGAATAAAACATTAATTAAAGATTTTCCAAGATTTGAATTCAGGCTACTAATAGTTAAGAGGAAAAAATCCATCACCAAAAATATTAGTATTGAATTCACATTCATATTTATAAGGTTATTTTCATATACTTAATTGATTATAAATCCTAAAACATCCTAGCATCATCACCACTGATATAGAAATAAGGGAATTGATATTCAAAGAGTATGTTTCAAATGGTCAGGATGGAGACCACGTACTACAAACAATTAATTATATAATTTTTTTCTTTACGTACTGATAATTAAGACTGTAGTAAGTGATAGACTGTGCTGACTTAATTGACTTCTTCTGATGTGGATTATACATATCTGTATTTTTAATAACAAAAAATTGAATGTTTAGTCATTTATATATTTCTCATTTTATGACCTCCCATCCCTATCAACCACGTTTTAACATTTGAGATGATCATATCACTTAGAAATATAATAATTATTTTTGAGAAGCAATAGTATTAATGCTAGGGAAAATGGATCAAACAGAAATTTAAAACCAATACATATGAGATAATCAAATTGTTAATATTTTTAAAGTAGGTTAAATTTATATTTATTTCCTAGAAGAGACAAATTATCAGTTGTTAATTTGCAGCCTTCAATATTTTGTAAACAATAAAATATCTAACAATTAACCAAATCAACTTAACATTTTACTAAATTTTAAATATGAGTATTAATATGAGCTAAAACATTTATTTTCATAGGAAATGTACTTAAAACAATACATTACTTTACAGCTCTCAGAGAGCCTGGTTTGACCCTACAAATTGGCCATGGTGTGGAAGTAAAAGAATACTATGCAAATTAACAGGACAGAATCCAGTGGGAGTAATAGATTATAAAAAGAAAATAATTAAGAAAGTTGGTTTTCAAGAATGATGACATTTAGAGTCCCTAAGTATGCGTATATGTCATTTGAGGCATTTATTAAAATCTAAAGTATTAATTTTAAAAGCTTACATCTGTAAGTGGAATTGCACTGACAAATAAGCCATGCCTTTCACTAATGAGGAGATCACTTTGTCAAAAGTTCAAGAAAAAAAAACAGAAATAAAACTAATGAATCATTAAAATAGTAATTAGCCAAAAGTTTATTATGCACGCACCAAAAAGAAAGTTTGCAAACCCAGAAGACACAGACCTAAACATTGAATGAAGCTCAGAGATACAGTGTTATAAGGCAGTTTATATGGTGTGAAGATAGTGATTTTATTTTTCACAGTTGTTAGTTACAATATTAGAATATTCTTAAATTTTTTTTTTTTAACATTTATTTATTTTTGAGACAGAGAGAGACAGAGCATGAACGGGGGAGGGTCAGAGAGAGAGGGAGACACAGAATCTGAAACAGGCTGCAGGCTCTGAGCAGTCAGCACAGAGCCCGATGCGGGGCTCGAACTCACGGACCGCGAGATCATGACCTGAGCTGAAGTCGGCCGCTTAACTGACTGAGCCACCCAGGCGCCCCTAGAATATTCTTAAATAAAGGGATTAGGTTAGTGGTTGCTTTATATCAGTTTTGGGGAACAGTTTAAGTTTCACTTATGATTTTAAAAGGAATAGACAAAAAGTGATGCAGGTCAAGTTAGCTTGCTTTGTCTTGCAAAATAAGCCAAATTAAGTTTTGCTGATATCACTAAACTCGTTTTATCTGCTGAGGGAAGTTTCAAGTCTGAAAATTTGTGTTGGATTTTAACAACTTTATTCCTTATGAAAAATAAATGTTGGGGTGCCTGGGAGTTGGTTAAGCGTTTAACTCGATTTAGGCTCAAGTCCTGATCTCATGGTTTGTGAGATCCAGCCCTGCATCAGGCTCTGTGCCGACAGTGCAGAGCCTGCTTTGAGATTCTTTCTCTCATCCTCTGCCCCTCCCCTGCTTGCACTCTCTGTCTCTTTCTATAAATAATAAATAAATAAATAAATAAATAAATAAATAAATAAATAAATAAATAAAATATAAATATAAATGAGGAAAATTATGAAAGGGCAATGAATAAATTCTTCATGCTCATGGTTATATATATGTCATTGTTATTAAAATCTTGTAACTATGATATTAGTCTTTACTTCATGCCAGATCCTCATTGTTACACTTCCCAGTTAACCTGATTCTTGGTTTGACCATCACAGACACCAATTTCAAAACTGCAGAAAGCACCCATTTTAAGGAATTAATTCAAATGAATTATTAAATCTAGCAGATGACCAATGGTCATTAAATTTGCATGCCTGTAACACTCCCAGAGGCATCCTAGAGATTTTCAGGTGAATAAGGGTAGAAGAGAACCACAGTAGTAGGCAGTGCACAAAATTTACATTGCTAGCAAACTCTGCTATTATATTTTGAATATACTCAGGATTGTTAGCTCTGATGCTTGAGAAATCAACCTTATTTCAAAAGTAATACAATTAACTAACAAAGTAATAGCATCATCTATATGGAAAAAGCAAACCTCTGTTCCTAAGCAATTATCTACCTACACACCTGAAATTACTCTTACAAAACTGCCCTTTACAATGCTTTTTATCATTTGAATTATTTGACAAAATAATTCATATTCATGCCGAAAAACTGAAAATATGTAGGATAATTAATTAATTAATAATTAATCTAGAGAAACCAACTCTCTTTAAATAATTGATTTATATATTTATAAATATCACTTGATAAAGATAATTTCTAATCAATTCCTAATGTCGGTTAGATATGTGATACCCAGAATAAATTAAAGTTTTTCTCTTTATAACTAGTAAAATAGCTTCTTGAAATTAAAATGTGATTATAGAACTTTCAGTTTTAGCTCCAACATAGAAAATACTTGGAAGTTGTCATTTCCATAATTATAAGAAAATAGTTGAATAAACTGAAAGCAGTGACTTTTATTAGACTCGTCAGAGAATTTAGGTCAGTGGACACACCTGACACTGGACAGATAGATAAACACAGTCAATAACAATCTATATCAATTCACTTAGAATACAAACTGGCAGGAACCCATATGGTCATTCTGACAAAAAGCTGGACACTGAGTGTGGACTAGCTTGAGACTGCGAAATTCTTGGGGCCATTGTCCAATTTTCTGTGGATTTTACCTCCAGGAATTCCACCAAGTTCTCATGTTAAGACCTGGGAAAAAAACTCTCACATTGTGGGCACGGGATGTGGAAAATAATGAAAACATTCCCAAAGCATTCTTCACAACAAAGACCAAAACACCAAGCAACATATGTTACTAGAGAGCTTTGTCAAAGAACAATTATCCAACCCCAGACTCTTCTAACCTGTTTCATGTAAGGGGAGGGGAAAAAAGGCTAAAACAACAACAACAACAACAACAACAACAACAACAACAACAAACTTGTGAAAGTGACTTGTGAAGGACATAGGCCCAGTAAAAGACTGAGCTGTATTCATGATTATAAAGTGCTCCCCTTCCCACACACCTACCCCATCCACTTCAAGAGGGTTGGAGTACAACAGAATTACAATGGCAAGCGCTGCAGAAATAAAATCTATTTAAGAAAAAATTCTTAGGAAAATCCAAAGTAGGGGAGAGGGGAAAGACACTAAAGAAAATTGAAGCTTCTGACACTTACAGTTACAATAAATATTAAACAGAACAACTACCAAAAACATCTATAATTTGGCATATCAAACTGCAGAAAAACAAAGATGAAGAGAAAATAATCTCAAAGGAACCTAGAATGAAAAAAAGATAACCTTACCCAGAGGGAACAAGGGTAAGAATTACACCAGCCTCCTCATCACCATCCATGCAAACCACAAAGTACAGTGAAATATTTAAAGTGTTGACAGAAAAAAAAAATCACCAACCTAGAATTTCCTATGCAGTGAAATTATACTTAGGAAGTAAGGAAGAAGAAAGATGTTCTCAGACAAACAAAACCTATGGAGTTTGTTGCCAGTAAACCCGTAGGAAGTCCTAGGGCAGGCTGCCCCAAGATGGGCCAATTTGCCATGAACATTATTTTGAGTTAAAAGTAATAAAAACCCAGCAGATGCAGAAAAAAAAACTCTTTTTGGTCCTCATCTGCCTAAATTTACATTGGACAAGAGAGCCTGTACTGGGAAGAAAGCTATTAACAGAGATATATCCTTTACCTAAGAAACTTAGGTACTTAATAGGGCAAACTTCCTTTTTCAAAACATCTTTTACCTTCCTGCCAATGGCCTTTCTCCCATATGTATCCTCAGAACTTACCCCCTCCTTATCTAATATAAGCCTCATGTTGCCTCATTGTCTTTGGAATTTCATGTCTGTGTAGATTCCCCATATGTATGCTATTAAATTTTATTTTCTCCTGTTAATCTGTCTTGTGTCAATTTGATTCTAAGTCTAGCTAGAAGGACCATAGGGCAGAGGAAGTTCTTCCCTAACACCTGGCTTGCAAAAAATGTTAAAAATTCTTCAAAGTGACTGAAAATTACATAAATTAAAAGCTTAGATCTACATAAAGATAAAATGTCTGAGAAGAAATAAGTGAATGTAAAATAAAATATTTTCTTTTCTTATTCTTAATTAATCTAAAAGATAACTGTCTGTCTGAAATAATAACAACAACAGTGTTTGAGTGATTATAACATGCAGAAAAGTGAACTGAATGGCAGCAATTTTATGAGAGGAAGGAATGAATTGGAAATTCTCTTATAAAAAGTACTTGCTTTGACTATGAAGCTGTGGATTGTTATTTGAAAGTGGACCTAGATTAGGGTAACCAATAATTTTAAAAGAAATGTAATTGATACAGTAATGGACTAGAGGAAATGGACTAATATAAAATGCTCACTTAAAACCCCAGAAATCAGAAAAAGTTGGAATGATTAAAAAAACAGAAGAAATAAAAAGCAAGTAAACAAATAGAAAAGAGTTACATGCATAGTAAATATTAGTTCAACAATATTAATCATAACATTAATATGAATGTATAACAAGTATAACGAGTAAAAGACAGAGACTGAGTGTGTACAATAACAAGCCCTAAGTATATGTTTTCTGTAAGAAACCCTCTTTAAATATAAAGAAACAAATGAAATAACGAAAGATATGACATGCTAATCAATAAAAGGTGCTATGACTGTATTAGTGTAAGAAAGTAGACTTCAGAAGAAGGAAAAATCATCAGCGATAAAGCATAACACCACAAAATGTTCTGATATCTTAAGGTATCAGACTGGGGCAGTTTTGTGGCCCTGAGATATCAACTACCAGCCGGTTCTTAACTTTGCCCCCAAGAAAGAATTCAAAATGAGTCAAGGTAAAGTATAGCAGAAGAAACTTTATTGCAAAGCAAAAGCACACTCTTGAAATGTGAGAGCCCGCAAGCTCAAGGGAGAGCTGTGCTCCCACCCTCGGGGTTTGAGTTTCTGTCTTTTATTGGAAGTTGTTAACAAAGGGGTAGGATATTCATTACTTCAGGTGAGGATATCTTAGAAGCAGTGTACATGCTTTTTCTTCTTTATTTGGTCAGGGGTTTCCTGTCATTAAACTGTTTGGGAAGAGATTGTAGTATGTTAATGTAGTGTAATGAATGAATAATGTAAATTTTGGCCTACACTGTCAGCCATCTTGGGCCTATCTGGTTTGGTTCAGTTTCTTGTGGTCTGACATCCAGCTTTTCTAGGCAGGAACACAGGTAGAGAAGACTTCAGCGCAAAGTCAGAGGAGCCCTCCCAGCCAGGACAGACCTCTGACTTCCTTATGGTTGGCCATGACTTCCTGTTTGCTGGCCTGTAGGTATCCTGTTAGAATCTAGCTAACTGCCAACTCTAACAGTTCAACATTTGCAAATCAGTCAACATGATATATCACATTAACAAAATGAAAGATAAAATCATATGATCATCTCAATACAGGCAGAAAAAGCACTTGATAAAATCCACCATCCATTAATGATAAAAACTCTCAACAAAGTCAGTATACAGAGAATATACCTCAACATCATAAATACCTTATATGAAAGACCTATAGCTATTATACTCAACAATGAAAAACTGCAAGGTTTTACTCTAAGATCAGAAATGCCCACTCTCCTCACTTTTATTCAACATAGTATTGGAAGTTTAGAGCAATTAGTCAAGAAAAAGAAATAAAAGACATATAAATTAGAGAGGGAAAAATAAAAATGTCACTATTGTCAGATAGCATAATAGTATATATAGAAAACCCTGAGGATTCCACTAAATAATCACCAGAATAAACAAATTCAGTAAAATTGCAGGGTACAAAATTAATATAAAGATTGTTTCATTCCCATACAGTAAAAACAATCAGAAAGCAAAATCAAGGAAACAATTCCATTTACAATTTCACCAAAAAGAATAAAATATCCATATATAAATTTAACCAAGGAGATAAAACACCTATAAACTAAAAACTATAAGTGAAAGAAATTGAAGAAGACACAAATAAATGGAAAGATATTCTGTGTTCATGGATTGGAAGAACGAATATTGTTAAAATATCTTTACTTCCCAAAGCCATCTACAGATTAAGTGCAATCCCTATCAAAATTTCAATGACATTGTTCACAGAATTAGAACAAAGAATCCTAAAATTTATTGTATGGAATCCACAAAGTACTCCAAATAGCCAAAACAATCTTGAGAAAGAAGGACAAAACTGGAGGGATTATACTCCCTGATTGCAAACTATAATACAAAGCTATAGTAATCAAACGGTATGGTACTGGCATAAAAACAAATAAATTGATCAATGGAACACAATAGGTCAGAAATAAGCACACACATATATTGTCAATTAATTTATAGCAAAAGAGGCATAAATATACAATGGGGGAATGATGGTCTTTTCAATAAATAGTGTTGGGAAAACTGGACAGCTACATGCAAAAGTGGACCACTTTGTCACACCATATACAAAAATCAATTCAAAATGCATGAAACGGGGTGCATGGGTGGCTCAGTCGGTTGAGTGTCTGACTCTTGATTTCATCTCAGGTCATGATCCCAGGGTAGTGGGATCAAGCCCCAAGTTGATTTCCACACTAAGAGTAGAGGATGCTTGAGATTCTCTCTCTCCCTCCCTCTGCTCCTCCCCCACTTGTGAGTGCAGGCAGGCTCTCTCCCCCACCTATAAAAAACAACAACAAAAAAATGGATTAAATAGATTTGAATGTAAGACCTGAAACCTTAAAACTGCTAGAAGAAAACATTAGCAGTAAGCCTCTTAACATTGGTCACAGTGATTTTTTTTTTTTTTTTTTTTGCATCTGACTACAAAGACAAGGGCATCAAAAGCAAAATAAACAAATGAGACTATATCAAACTAGAAATCTTCTGCATGGTGAAGGAAAACATCAACAAAGCAAAATGGCAACTTATTGAATGGGAGAAGATATTTGTAAACAATATACAATAAAACCTTGGCTTGCAGGGAGAGAGGGAAGATGGCGGCGTAGGAGGATGCTGGGCTCACCACGCGTCCTGCTGATCACTTAGATTCCACCTACACCTGCCTAAGAACCCAGAAAACCGCCAGAGGATTAGCAGAACGGAGTGTCCAGAGCCAAGCGCAGACGAGAGGCCCACGGAAGAGGGTAGGAAGGGCGGTGAGGCGGTGCGCCTCCACGGACTGGCAGGAGGGAGCCGGGGCGGAGGGGCGGCTTGCCGGCCAAGCAGAGCCCCCGAGTCTGGCTGGCAAAAGCGGAGGGGCCGGACGGACTGTGTTCCGACAGCAAGCGCAACTTAGCATCTGGGGGGTCATAAGTTAACAGCTCTGCTCATAAAGCGGGAAGGCTGGAGGACAACGGGAGGTAGAGTTGCTGAGCCCCGGGACAACAGAGCTCAGTTTGGCGGGGAACAAAGGCGCTTGCCAGTGCCATCTCCCTCGCCTATCCCCCAGCCAAAATCCCAGGAACCAGTTCCTGCCAGGGAACTTGCTCGCTCCGCGCAAACACCCAACTCTGTGCTTCTGTGGAGCAACCCCTCTGGCAGCAGATCTGACTCCCTCCCGCTGCCACAGGGCCCCTCCTGAAGTGGATCACCTAAGGAGAAGCGAGCTAAGCCTGCCCCTCCTGCCCCCGTGCACCTTGCCTACCCACCCCAGCTAATAAGCCAGATCCCCAGCACCACAAGCCTGGCAGTGTGCAGTAGCCCAGACGGGCCACACCACCCCACAGTGAATCCCGCCCCTAGGAGAGGGGAAGAGAAGGCACACACCAGTCTGACTGTGGCCCCAGCGGTGGGCCGGGGGCAGACATCAGGTTTGACTAAGGCCCCGCCCACCAACTCCAGTTATACACCACAGCACAGGGGAAGTGCCCTGCAGGTCCTCACCACTCCAGGGACTATCCAAAATGACCAAACGGAAGAATTCCCCTCAGAAGAATCTCCAGGAAATAACAACAGCTAATGAACTGATCAAAAAGGATTTAAATAATATAACAGAAAGTGAATTTAGAATAATAGTCATAAAATTAATCGCTGGCCTTGAAAACAGTATACAGGACAGCAGAGAATCTCTTGCTACAGAGATCAAGGGACTAAGGAACAGTCAGGAGGAGCTGAAAACCGCCTTAAACGAAATGCAAAACAAAATGGAAACCATGACGGCTCGGAATGAAGAGGCAGAGGAGAGAATAGGTGAACTAGAAGATAAAGTTATGGAAAAAGAGGAAGCTGAGAGAAAGAGAGATAAAAAAATCCAGGAGTATGAGGGGAAAATTAGAGAACTAAGTGACACACTAAAAGGAAATAATATATGCATAATTGGTATCCCAGAGGAGGAAGAGAGAAGGAAAGGTGCTGAAGGGGTACTTGAAGAAGTTATAGCTGAGAACTTCCCTGACCTGGGGAAGGAAAAAGGCATTGAAATCCAAGAGGCACAGAGAACTCCCTTCAGACGTAACTTGAATCGATCTTCTGCACGACATATCATAGTGAAACTGGCAAAATACAAGGATAAAGAGAAAATTCTGAAAGCAGCAAGGGATAAACGTGCCCTCACATATAAAGGGAGACCTGTAAGACTCGTGACTGATCTCTCTTTTGAAACTTGGCAGGCCAGAAAGGATTGGCACGATATAATCAGTGTGCTAAACAGAAAAAATATGCAGCCGAGAATCCTTTATCCAGCAAGTCTGTCATTTAGAATTGAAGGAGAGATAAAGGTCTTCCCAAACAAACAAAAACTGAAGGAATTTGTCACCACTAAACCAGCCCTACAAGAGATCCTAAGGGGGATCCTGTGAGACAAAGTACCAGAGACATCACTACAAGCATAAAACATACAGACATCACAATGACTCTAAACCCGTATCTTTCTATAATAACACTGAATGTAAATGGACTAAATGCGCCAACCAAAAGACATAGGGTATCAGAATGGATAAAAAAAACAAGACCCATCTATTTGCTGTCTACAAGAGACTCATTTTAGATGTGAGGACACCTTCAGATTGAGAGTGAGGGGATGGAGAACTATTTATCATGCTACTCGAAGCCAAAAGAAAGCTGGAGTAGCCATACTTATATCAGACAAACTAGACTTTAAATTAAAGGCTCTAACAAGAGATGAAGAAGGGCATTATATAATAATCACAGGGTCTATCCATCAGGAAGAGCTAACAATTATAAATGTCTATGTGCCGAATATGGGAGCCCCCAAATATATAAAACAATTACTCATAAACATAAGCAACCTTATTGATAAGAATGTGGTAATTGCAGGGGACTTTGACACTCCACTTACAGAAATGGATAGATCATCTAGACACACAATCAATAAAGAAACAAGGGCCCTGAATGATACATTGGATCAGATGGACTTGACAGATATATTTAGAACTCTGCATCCCAAAGCAACCGAATATACTTTCTACTCGAGTGCACATGGAACATTCTCCAAGATAGATCATATACTGGGTCACAAAACAGCCCTTCATAAGTTTACAAGAATTGAAATTATACCATGCATACTTTCAGACCACAATGCTATGAAGCTTGAAATCAACCACAGGAAAAAGTCTGGAAAACCTCCAAAAGCATGGAGGTTAAAGAACACCCTACTAACGAATGAGTGGGTCAACCAGGCAATTAGAGAAGAAATTAAAAAATATATGGAAACAAACGAAAATGAAAATACAACAATCCAAACGCTTTGGGACGCAGCGAAGGCAGTCCTGAGAGGAAAATGCATTTCAATCCAGGCCTATCTCAAGAAACAAGAAAAATCCCAAATACAAAATCTAACAGCACACCTAAAGGAAATAGAAGCAGAACAGCAAAGGCAGCCTAAACCCAGCAGAAGAAGAGAAATAATAAAGATCAGAGCAGAAATAAACAATATAGAATCTAAAAAAACTGTAGAGCAGATCAACGAAACCAAGAGTTGTTTTTTTGAAAAAATAAACAAAATTGACAAACCTCTAGCCAGGCTTCTCAAAAAGAAAAGGGAGATGACCCAAATAGATAAAATCATGAATGAAAATGGAATTACTACAACCAATCCCTCAGAGATACAAACAATTATCAGGGAATACTATGAAAAATTATATGCCAACAACTTGGACAACCTGGAAGAAATGGAAAAATTCCTGAACACCCACAAGCTTCCAAAACTCAATCAGGAGGAAATAGAAAGCTTGAATAGATACATAACCAGCGAAGAAATTGAATCGGTTATCAAAAATCCCCCAACAAATAAGAGTCCAGGACCAGAAGGCTTCCCAGGGGAGTTCTACCAGACGTTTAAAGCAGAGATAATACCTATCCTTCTCAAGCTATTCTAAGAAACAGAAAGGGAAGGAAAACTTCCCGACTCATTCTATGAAGCCAGTATTACTTTGATTCCTAAACCAGACAGAGACCCAGTAAAAAAAAGAGAACTACAGGCCAATATCTCTGATGAATATGGATGCAAAAATTCTCAATAAGATACTGGCAAATCGAATTCAACACCATATAAAAAGAATTATTCACCATGATCAAGTGCGATTCATTCCTGGGATGCAGGGCTTGTTCAACATTGGCAAATCAATCAACGTGATACATCACATTAATAAAAGAAAAGATAAGAACCATATGATCCTGTCAATCGATGCAGAAAAAGCATTTGACAAAATTCAGCATTCTTTCTTAATAAAAACCCTCGAGAAAGTCGGGATAGAAGGAACATACTTAAACATCATAAAAGCCATTTATGAAAAGCCCACAGCTAACATCATCCTCAACGGGGAAAAACTGAGAGCTTTTTCCCTGAGATCAGGAACACGACAGGGCTGCCCACTCTCACCGCTGTTGTTTAACATAGTGTTGGAAGTGCTAGCATCAGCAATCAGACAACAAAAGGAAATCAAAGGCATCAAAATTGGCAAAGATGAAGTCAACCTTTCGCTTTTTGCAGATGACATGATATTATACATGGAAAATCTGACACACTCCACCAAAAGTCTGCTAGAACTGATACATGAATTCAGCAAAGTCGCAGGATACAAAATCAATGTGCAGAAGTCAGTTGCATTCTTATACACTAACAATGAAGCAACAGAAAGACAAATAAAGAATCTGATCCTATTCACAATTGCACCAAGAAGCATAAAATACCTAGGAATAAATCTAACCAAAGATGTAAAAGATTTGTATGCTGAAAACTATAGAAAGCTTATGAAGGTAATTGAAGAAGATATAAAGAAATGGAAAGATATTCCCTGCTCATGGATTGGAAGAATAAATGTTGTCAAAATGTCAATACTACCCAAAGCTATCTACACATTCAATGCAATCCCAATCAAAATTGCACCAGCATTCCTCTCGAAACTAGAACAAGCAATCCTAAAATTCATATGGAACCACAAAAGGCCCCGAATAGCCAAAGTAATTTTGAAGAAGAAGACCAAAGCAGGAGGCATCACATTCCCAGACTTTAGCCTCTACTACAAAGCTGTCATCATCAAGACAGCATGGTATTGGCACAAAAACAGACACATAGACCAATGGAATAGAATAGAAACCCCAGAACTAGACCCACAAACGTATGGCCAACTCATCTTTGACAAAGCAGGACAGAACATCCAATGGAAAAAAGACAGTCTCTTTAACAAATGGTGCTGGGAGAACTGGACAGCAACATGCAGAAGGTTGAAACTAGACCACTTTCTCACACATTGACAAAAGTAAACTCAAAATGGATAAAGGACCTGAATGTGAGACAGGAAACCATCAAAACCCTAGGGTAGAAAGCAGGAAAAGACCTCTCTGACCTCAGCCGTAGCAATCTCTTACTCAACACATCCCCAAAGGCAAGGGAATTAAAAGCAAAAATGAATTACTGGGACCTTATGAAGATAAAAAGCTTCTGCACAGCAAAGGAAACAACCAACAAAACTAAAAGGCAACCAACGGAATGGGAAAAGATATTTGCCAATGACATATCGGACAAAGGCCAGTATCCAAAATCTATAAAGAGCTCACCAAACTCCACACCCGAAAAACAAATAACCCAGTGAAGAAATGGGCAGAAAACATGAATAGACACTTCTCTAAAGAAGACATCCGGATGGCCAACAGGCACATGAAAAGATGCTCAACGTCGCTCCTTATCAGGGAAATACAAATCAAAACCACACTCAGATATCACCTCACTCCAGTCAGAATGGCCAAAATGAACAAATCAGGAGACTATAGATGCTAGAGGATGTGGAGAAACGGGAACCCTCTTGTACTGTTGGTGGGAATGCAAATTGGTGCAGCCACTCTGGAAAACAGTGTGGAGGTTCCTCATAAAATTAAAAATAGACCTACCCTATGACCCAGCAATAGCACTGCTAGGAATTTACCCAAGGGATACAGGAGTACTGATGCATAGGGGCACTTGTACCCCAATGTTTATAGCAGCATTCTCAACAATAGCCAAACTATGGAAAGAGCCTAAATGTCCATCAACTGATGAATGGATAAAGAAATTGTGGTTTATACACACAATGGAGTACTACATGGCAATGAGAAAGAACGAAATATGGCCCTTTGTAGCAACGTGGATGGAACTGGAGAGTGTGATGCTAAGTGAAATAAGCCATACAGAGAAAGAGAGATACCATATGGTTTCACTCTTATGTGGATCCTGAGGAACTTAACAGAAACCCATGGGGGAGGGGAAGGGGAAAAAAAAAAAAAAAAGAGGTTAGAGTGGGAGAGAGCCAAAGCATAAGAGTCTTAAAAAACTGAGAACAAACTGAGGGTTGATGGGGGGTGGGAGGGAGGGCAGGGTGGGTGATGGGTATTGAGGAGGGCACTTTTTGGGATGAGCACTGGGTGTTGTATGGAAACCAATTTGACAATAAATTTCATATATTGAAAAAAAAAAAAAAAAGAATCTGTCTCTCTCCCCTCTTCTCTGGTCCTCTTCCCTGCCAGTGCTGTCTCTCACTCTCTCCCTCCAAAAAAAAAAAAAAAAAAAAAAAGTAACAATTTAGACTTAACAAAAATTTTAAATGCTCTTCAAATTATACCATTAGGAAAGTTTAAGAAATCAAAAGCCTGAAAGAAAATATTTTTTGCAAACCATATATCTGAAAAAGGACTTCTTATCTTTAATATATTCAGAACTTTTATAATACACTAAAACTTGCAAAGACATAACTGGCATTTAGCCATATAAAATATATATAATTGCTTATAAAATGTAAAGTTTTTGCTTATTATGAGAAAAGATGCTCAACACCAGTTTGGTCCATAACATAAAAGATTGACAATACACTTCTGGCAAAGATGTAGAGACGGGGACCTTCATACATTGATCATTGCAGTGTAAAATGGTACATATGCTTAGAATAGTGTTTGCCAGTACCTTAAAAATTTATATATACA
Organism: Panthera pardus; assembly: GCF_024362965.1. NCBI lineage: Eukaryota > Metazoa > Chordata > Mammalia > Carnivora > Felidae > Panthera > Panthera pardus. The sequence goes on from NW_026526810.1 coordinate 84,271,561, forward strand.
ACTATCAAATGACTCAACTTTTCTCCTTGTAGATATCTACCCCCAAAATATAGAAAATTATATCCATACAATGACCTGAACATGAATGTTTGTTATAGTATTATTCATACAAGCTAAAAATAAGAAATAATCTATATTTCAATTAATTAATGAGTAGATAAAATATTTGTATCCATATAAACTATTCAGCAATAAAAATGACTGAATTACTGACATATTCAGCAACAGGGATAAACCTTAAAAACATGCTAAGTGAAAGAAGTTAAATCAAGGAAGATCACAATTGGAAATTTCCACTGATATAAATGGTATGATATAAAACTTATTGATATGTTTTTACAAGGAATATTTTATCAAGGTCTTTCCATGAATTATACTTAAAATCAACTTGTTTATTCCTTTGTGATTCTTAAGACTATTGATTATATTTCCCTCTGAAATTAGTAACAACTGTTCAATAGCTTCTGTGTTTCAGAAATAAGAAATTCTCCTTTTTTCCTGCTAAAATCTGTTGACTGTCTAACAATTTGCTGAATCAAACACCTCCAAAAAGTATTTTTTGGTAGCAGTAAATAAATGATGAATTAAATGTGGTTATTTAATACCTAACCAGCTAACCTTTAGGTATGAATGTGTAATTATATCATTTATTTTACAATATGTAGTGTCATTTTGAAACATTCTGAAAATATCCTAATATTAGCTTTTAATATAAAGTAACAGAACATGGCAATATAAAGACCAGAAGATTCCAAGCTATCTGATTTATTTAGCAAGTGAAGGAACAGGTAGTTGAACAGCTCAGTATTTCTGAAGAGGAAATCATTTTACACAATGTTGAACTTAGATCAGAGTAAAAGTGAATAGGATAAATTCCTGAGTGTATCTAGAGATAAGATAAGCACCACAGATTGTCTCCATTTGAGAGAAGAATATTGGGGTGAGAAAGTCACAGTGATCAAGCCCCCTAAAGTGATTGACTATTAAATTCAATAGCCTCTGCAGTTTTCTTATCGACTTCCCGGTTCTCCATTAAGGAAATGTCTCAAGGGAGGGAGAAAAACCACAAGGAAAGTGACTTGAAAGAAAGCTAGCTCCAAAAATAAGTTTTAGGTTACCAATGAATCAGAAAATAAAAAAGGTCATACAAAATAAAAAGAGGTTATACAAAATATGAGCAAGTTTGGTGTTATTTAAATCATAAATGCATATACACATATATATTCATATACATATAACATACATATACATACACATCCAGGCTTATAAATTTAATGTCAGTGGAAATGTGTTTATGTGAGAGAAAAATGTGTTTCAAAGAGTCACAATCTAATTTGACTCCCAGTGAATAATTTACAGTAGAATGGAAACAGCCTAGTGATGGGAAAATAATCTAGACAGAGATTCTAAATTTTATTTGGAAATACATGAGCACACCATTCATGGTATAAATGGCACATTATTCACATTTGCAACATCATGGAACATCTGAAAGCAGCATTCCAGCATTCTTGAAACAAAACAACTCTAAATTGTTCTATTCTAGTTCATCTCCATCATAAATATTATACAGTACTGAAAAAGAACTCCTAAGTGGGAAAAAAAGGTTTTGGTTTTGATCATCTTGTATATTTAAGAGTTACTGTCATATAATCTAAAATCTAAAATTTGGTACATTTAATAGTGCAGCATTATAATTAAAGTGTATAAGTTGGATATTGGTACATTACTATCAGTGGCTTAATTTCTAAAGACAGCTATTATTTAATAAGTTCAATACATTTCTCTAAGATAACCTAAGAAACTATACTAAAATATAACCAGCCGTCAGTAGTTTTGCAGTTGTCTCATGTTTCTATAGGCTCATTTTATTTTAAGAGATGTATGGTGAAGGGATCTTGGTTCCCTATAACTTTTCCACTGCTCACTTTATGCAATTGCCTATGATGATGATTTTTCATTTATAATTACACTCCATGTGTATATAGTAATCCAATTGCAAATATTTTGATATAATCTTTTGAAGTCCAGATTTTCTATTTGAGGCAATAGTTATAAATATAAGTTCCTGTAATGAAATAAACTTTGAGAATCTGTTTTAAGCAATGAAATTAATACAACAGTGTGAATAAAAAAATTATACTTACTGGAAAGTGTGAATGACTCTCACATCCATAATTTTGAGCAAAGGTTGTCAGATTAAAATAATACATTGTATATGACTTATGTCTATAGAAAAATGTCTGTGTTGTTTAGTGTTAAGGGTAGTAGTTATATGATAGTCTTGTCCAGTCTGTGAGGACCCATCTGTGAGGCCTGCAGTCTTGCAAGCTCTAGGTGCCTCTTGTCCACACAGTGCTCACATTGTGAAATTGTACAAATACAGCAGTGTGAGGGGCGAGGCAGGCAGCGCTTTGTTCTTCTCAGCCCCAACTTTTGACTTAAAAGGGGTTTACAAAGCTATCTACTTGGAGTGAGGCTACTCTACCTGTCCTGGGGAAAGGTCAGCATCAACCCCTTAGGCTCACTAATTCCTCCATCTTGTGCCACCACCTTTTGCTACCAGCTTTCATTCCAATTGTTTTGTCCCACCCTCATTCATTTTAGGAAGGTTAGCTACAAATATACAGGGGGTGTGTTCGAAGTGTCAAAATTCAGAGAGCCCTGCTTTTATGCTGCATGCTCTTATATGCATGCACATATGATAAAGTTAAACAAGTCCAGGAACCAAAAATAAATCTATTTAATGACTTGCAAGATCTCCACACCAAAAACTATAAATCTTTTTGAGAGAAATTAAAAAATGCCAAAGTAGGGGCGCCTAGGTGGCTCAGTTGGTTAAGCTTCCGGCTTCGGCTCAGGTCATGATCTCGGCAGGTGAATTGGAGCCCCACGTGGGCTGTGTGCTGACAGCTTGGAGCCTGGAGCCTGCTTCTGATTCGGTATCTCTCTCTCTCTCTCTGCTCCTCCCCTGCTCATGCTCTGTCTCTCTCAAAAATAAATGAACATTAAAAAAAATGCCAAAGTAATTGCAATGGTCCTGGTTTGGAAGACAATGGAAAGATGCCCATTCTTTCCAAATTGACATTCCACCCTATAAAAATCTTAGCAGATTTTTTCTGTTGAAAAGTGATAAGCTGATTTTCATAGAAATGTAAAAGTCTGAGAATAGACAAGGCAATATCTAGATCTTAGAAAACTATAATAATAAAAAATGAATTTGATGCAAGAATGAAAAATAGAAAATGGAGCAGAATAGATATCCTAGAAAAAGTATAGCTACATACTCAGTCTTGATATGTTACAGTGCTAGCAACAGATCAAGAAAAAACAAAGCATTTTCTAAACAACAAAAATAACTTTTAAAAATTAGTCTTCCTTTTCCCATTCCATGGGGACATTAAGTATGATAACAAAATAGGATTATCTATTTTATATTTTGAAGATGAAATTTGCATTTTATCATAACTATTTGAGAACATGCTTCAATGCTCAATTTATATCATTTTTGTACTGAGGTTAGTTTCTAATGCAGAGCTAAATTATTCTAATATGTTTAAAATACTTTTTAGTCTTTTACAGCAAACCATTGTTTCTTTAGAATAATCAAGATTATGACCTTAAATTCTTACTCTGATGATTTTAGAGAAAGTAACTTTAATATGATAAATGAAAGATGACAAAAATAAATACACCAAACAGGTTTATTAATTATTTGGTACTCCATTATATCTGAAGTTTATACTTTCAAAGAATATCACAGATTACATAATCAATCACTCCCTAAGTACTTTTTACTGTATGTTTTTGCAAAAAACCTGGAAATTTCTCTATTTCAGGTGCCCTTGATATTCCTCACTGCTACTTTTGACTTCTGTGTTACCAAAATTGTATGTTGAATTAAAGAAAGAATACTTTACATTACAGAGCACTGTCTTATACCCTCAAATATGAACAAGATTAAGTTGATTTTTATGTCAAGTTTTGCCTTGAAGCAGGCCCAGAAAGGCTTTTCAGCAAAATGATCTTATTTTCAGTGTGATTTGTGACAATATATGACAATTTTTCAACTTTAAACTAAATCAAATTACTATATTTTAGTTTCCCCAACTGGCCAGTTCTTTTTTCTTCAACAGATTTGTTACTTTCAGTACTCTTACTGCAGACCAGGTGGATATTTTATTTAAAGAGAGACTATTAAAATGTTAAGCCAACAGAACTACATTTTCAGCATGAATAGTTTATTGCTTTTAACTTATGGCTAGTAGGGAGACAGCTGTAAAACAGAAAGAATAAATGACTTGACTAATCTACATATTAAAAATAAACTTAAATGGCAATTAAAAACTTATGTGTACTAAGGGTTTTCATCATGAAAGTGACACTAAAAATATTGTGTTACTGTGATATCCTCCAACTTTGTCCTTTAATTGATAGAAATTTTGAAGTGTATTTATTTATGGTTTTATGCTTTTCTTACAGTTTCTGTGAAAACAGGCACATTGGAAATAGCTAGTTTGCCTTCCTGATGCCTAAAATAGCAGTAACTGACCAGAAATAGTATCCTCTCACACCATACAAAGCAGAAATGTCTACCGCATCCTGGTTACAGAAGTAATATGTGAAATGATCTAGACTTTTGGAAGAAAGTCTGATAATTAGGGTAATAAGTTTGATACCATATATACAAATGTATGTGTAGAGGGAGGGAAGGGAGCCAGAAAAAGAGGGAAAAAGGCTAAAGTTTTATGGGATTAAAGAAATTCTTCATGTGCCATTGTAAGAAATGTAGACATCTTCTATGGGAGGTAGAGACCTATATAAGACTTCTACTAGAGAAATAAATTGACCAGATTATAATTTCTGAAAAATAATTCATGGAGTTGTAAAGAATGGACGTCAGTTCTTCACAAAGAAATTTTTGGACTGAAAGACTGCTGATTAATATCTGTACTGTTTTCACCTATCCCCCCGCCACCCCAGGAAATGACTACAGTCTGTAAGTGATTATTGACCATCTCTACATGCCTAAATACAACTAATATGAATAAATCTCCTAAGAAATTAGTTTCCTCTATAAAGTATATCCAAATGCTATTCCCAACAGTTGATAACATTATCCTTCCCCCCTTGCAACCACATTGTAGCATCTTCCTATATCAGCTCAAGGTTAATTCTCTTTTAAATAACATTTTACACTTAGCTGAACTAATCCTCTTTATTCCCTAAAGGAAGAAAAAGGTCTATATATTTTCCTACTAAAAAATAGTAGTTGGCTCTGCTGTGCCTCAGCAAGGATATACTACAACTGTCCAATCCTGGCAATGTTTGTACGTCAGCAGCTAAAGAAACACACAGGTGCAATAAATTTTCAAAGAAAAGCAGTGACATTATATCTTCCCAGGTGTACTCCATTATGGCTTAAAGTTTTGTCATTAGATGTGGCATAACAGGTTAAAAACTATAGGTAGCCTGATATAACAACCTTGTGTGTCATAATTAGTCCAATTATTTTAGAAGAAAATTTCATATAATAATAAATAGATGATAGATAGATATCTACTTGCCAAAGGCATTTTGGCAATTGAAGCCTAGTGACAATCATGGTGAAGTTCAGGAAAAAAAATTGTTTTATGTGAAAACTAATTATGTCAATCATTCTTAGCTATTTAACAATGCGGATCTCATTTCAATGCATACATTGCTTCATTAAGTGTCCATGTGTTCTCATGAAATAATGTCACTTAATAAGGTTTTTAAGTATACACCTTATACTTCAAAGTATATCCTGTAATCCCTGGAATGTCTAAGTGAAAATAGCTAATTATTACAACTGTGACAATCAGAATGTGGATAGTACTGAAAAGTTATCTTTCAATTGTGATAAAATATATTCATAATATAAAGTTTACTGTATAACTACTTTTAAATGTACAGTTCAGGGGCGCCTGGGTGGCTCAGTCCGTTAAGCGTCTGACTTCAATTCAGGTCACTATCTCGCGGTCCGTGAGTTCGGTCCCGCGTTGGGCTCTGGGCTGATGGCTCAGAACCTGGAGCCTGCTTCCGATTCTGTGTCTCCCTCTCTCTCTACCCCTCCCCCGTTCATGCTCTGTCTCTCTCTGTCTCAAAAATAAATAAAAACGTTAAAAAATTTTAAAATAAATAAACGTTAAAAAAAATTCGATGATGTTCTCTATCTTTAAAAAAAAATAATAATAAATGTACAGTTCAGTAGTATTAAGTATTTTCACAATGTTGTGCAATCATCACCACTGTCTCCAAAAGTCTTTCATGATCTCAAATGGAAACTCCATACCCATTAACTAATAATTCCCCATTCCTCCCTTCTGTTCCTCCCTGGTAACCCCCACTCTGCCTTCTGTCTCTACAAATTTGATTATTTTAGGTATCTTACATAAGTGTAATCATAAAATATTTGATTTTTTGTGACTGGCTTATGTCATTTAGCATAATATCTTCAAGATCCTTTATGTTGTAGAAAGAAGCAGAATTTATTCATTTTTAAATCTGAATAATATTACATTGTGTGTGTGTATATATATATATATATATATATATATATATATATATAGTAATTTGCTCATCCATTTTTTCACTAATGGGCACTTATGTTATTTTCTATCTTTTGACTATTGTAAAGAGTGCTACTATGAATATTGGTGTGCCAATATCTGTTTAAATCTCTGCTTTCAGTTCTTTTTGGGTACATAACAAATAGTGGAATTGCTGAATCATATGGTAATTCTATGTTTAATTATTTTTGGAAAGTCTATACTGCTTTCCACAGGGGCTGCACTATTTTACAGTCTCATCAACAGTGCACATGGGTTCCAATTTCTTCACATCCCTGCCAACACTTTTTATTTTCTGTTATTATTTTATAGTAGCTACCTAATGGGTGTCTAACAGTTTATTTTGGCTGCTTTCAACTTTAAATAGATGCATTTTCCCAAAACAAAATAATATAGGTATTGAATATTTCCACAAAAGCCCCTTTATACACCAAATGGTTCAAAAAACTACTTTCTATGAAATACCACTCTGGGATTGTCACATCACCACTTCTTATAATCTCATTATAATACTGTTTTATGAAAGGAAAAAGTAGAGAGGAACTTGGTTGATTCTAATTTTGTTAATATTTCTTCAAAAGAGAATAGTTTACCATCAGTATTTCTCTATATGTTAGCAGATGTGAAATGAATCACTTATTATCAAAAGTGATCATATCTTTAATATATTTTTTACCTAATGTGTAAGGACAGGTAACTTGGTATAACAAAGTCAGAGATTGAAGGTGAATGATACGCATTGAGACTTCTTAATAATAAAAATAGCCATTTATGGCCTAGCAAGATAGTGAAAGTGTTACTCAGATGACTTCTAGGAGTGTTTTCCCTACCCAGTATACCATACTTTATAGCATAAAACATCTGTGCTCTAATAATAACACATAAGAGCTAGTAGCATATAAAATCTAGTATATATCAAAATACAGTTACAGTAAAATTTTCTGTGACCTGTGAATAGATGTGTAATATAGTTATCATAGTAGTATATTTAATTGAAAACATAATAATATAATTAGCATGGTAGTGTCTTCAATGAAAACATAAGAACCTAAACAATACTTTCAAAAGTATAGATAAAGATAAATATAGGTTTTTTATTTATTTTTAATTGAGTATAGTTGACACACTAGTGTAACATACAAATATGAATCATACAAATATGATTATATCATATAAATACAATCTATAAAAAGTATCAGTTTACTGACATTTTCTGACTCCAGACCAACTTCACCTGTAGGACAAACAACTTGTAATGATCTTAATGGAAATTCTTTTTTTAAATATTTTCTTTATTTTGAGACAGAGACAGAGCATGAGTGGGGGAGGGGCAGAGAGAGAGGAAGACATAGGATCTGAAGCAGGATCCAAGCTCTGAGCTGTCAGCACAGAGCAGGATGCAGGGCTCAAACTCACAGACCCTGAGATCATGACCTGAGTTGAAGTTGGACACTTAACCAATTGAGCCACCCCTTAATGGAAGTTCTTAAAACCCTGACACCTAGTAAATCATAGTAGGAGGAACCAACAAAGATCAGTCATATGTTATCCAGGACTTCCATTGCTAGTCAATATAAAATAATATAGGACAGATTCAATCTCTTTCCTGAAATAACTGAATATTTAGACAAAGTAACTAAAACAACAGTTTTTAAGACCTTGAACATCAGGCAACAAAAAGACAGTGATTTCTGAAAGTCAGAACGCAAACAAGGTGAGCCTTATAATTGCCTACGCTTACTGCCTTGAATTTCCAGATGGCGGTGTGGGGAATGGAGGAGGAATCCAGTCAGAGCAAGTGGACTTCCTGAACTAAGGAAGTGGAGTTGAAATTCTAGGAGACGAAGTTGGCTACAATTTGTGGGATATGTTTCAGAGAGGAGAAGCTTCATAGAGGGAAAACTCCGGAGATCTACAGAGGTTCTCCTTCAAGTATTCAACAGAATATTGATTACCACATGGGCTTGAGAAAACTATTCAAAGTTTGGAAAAGAACTATCAGCCAGGATTAAAAGGAAGAGTATCTGGCACTCACACAGGGCTGGAAAACTTCACAAATCATGGAACATTTGGTAAAGTACTCAGAAGAGTCTTAAGAATAAGCTCTAGACTAGACACTGTTTTTTGTCTTGCCCAGCAAATCCTAAAAGCAGGGCCTAAAAAGATTTAACTCTTTCCAAGCATATTAAATCATCCCAGAAAAAAGCTCAAGAATATGTATAGGAGTACAAAAATATCCAGCATTCAACAAGGTAAGACAAACGTTGTCTTTTAAAACAATATAAAATTACCAGATTACTAAAGAAGCAGTAAAATATAATCCATAAAGGGTAGAAAAATCAATTAATCAAAACAGTCCAAGAATTAATATAAATGTTAAAGATTAGCAATCAATGATTTAAAAAGCTGTTATAACTATATTTTATACATTCAAAAAGATAACTAGAGACCTAGGAGGTATAAATATGAATCGAGTTAAGGTTATGGAGATGAAAACTATAATGTACGTGATGAAGATCACACCAGATGGGATTAATGGCAGATAAGCAATAGAAACTATCCAAAATAAAACACAAAAATAATTTTTAAAAGTATTAAAAAAATGAATAGAGCTTCAGCTGACTGCCAGAAAATTTAAAACAGCCAAATATATGTATAATAGGAACCCTCAAAGAAGACAGAGTGGAGAACTAAAAAAATTCCTTGAAGAAATTATGGCTGAAAATTTTTCAAAGTTGATATAAATTATAAAGCAACAGATCCCATAGTTCAAAATATTTCAAGCACAAGAAACAATACAAAGTATACTAAAATTGATCAAAGCCAGTGATAAAGTCTTAAAAGCAGCTGGGGGAGTGGTGGAGGAAGGCACGTACATAAAGAAAATGCAAGTAAGTGTGACAACAGATTTCTTATTGGAAATAATGTGAGAAGACAGTGGAGAAACATCTTTAAAGCAACAGATAGACTGTTGACCTGTACACCATCAACAGAAAACACTATCCTTAAAGGAAAAAAGAAAGAGTACTCCAAATATACAAAAGCTAAAGTAATTAATGACTGTTAGACTCACATTGTAAGAAATGTTAAGACATTCCCCTGCACAAGGAAAATGATGCCAAATGGAAAAAAGGGTCTACACAAAGAAATAAAGTCACAATAGTATTCTCATTCATGTCAGAGTATGATAATTACATAATAACCAAGAAACTAACACTAGTGTACTTACTGATGCTAATACATCAAATTATTTATTCATAAATAAAACCCAACACCCAAGCATCACATTAATTTTGAGTATATTGTGGTGTTAGCGAAAAGGATCAAGATGAAAAGGCTGATCATCTGATCTGATTTGCAGGTAAAAAGAGATATCAGAGAATTAAAAAAAAAATTTCTTCAACATTAAATATACATGGTCAAATAACAAAATGAAATAAGATTAATAAATAATAGTGGGCTGTTCTAACAAGCGGTTAGTTAACTATAAATATTAAGGGAGGATAATGCATTTTTTATCTCATCCAAATGAATACTTGTGTGAACAAGTGTTATTTTGGGACATAAAAGAACATACAAAGTTTACTATTTATAAGAATCATGTTAAGAAAAATGTATATTATTTGAGTAGATACTCCACAAAATAAGGCCATGAAAAAGAGAACATCAGACAAAACAAACATCGGTAGCTAATATATGTTTTAGTATCTTTGAATGCTGTCTTCATAGGACATGAATACATTTACTTTTCTATTGGTTCTAGTATACTACCAATTCCCATGGGTAATACTGATTTCATAAATATAACCAGTAAACACAGCTACTAAAGACATACATTTCTAGAATCAGTCATCAAATTACAGACTTTTGTATTATTTCAGAACTGAATGTGAGTATGATAAACACTAATAATAAAAACTGGCATGAAGAGGGAGAGAAATAGGAGAGAAAAAATGAGGAGGAAACCACTCAGTATCACACATTTAAAGGGGAAAAAAAGAGGTCCGTCTTTCTAGAATTGGAACACATTAAAACCTTACCATGAAATTCCTCAACTTTTATGACTAGGAGGTAACAAACCTCTTGTCATGGTGAGTTCTTTCTTCTATTTATAAATAATAGTCCTCTTTATATTGCTATATCAGCTTTATATAGTCTGTTATCTGTCTGGTACTCTTTTCTCATCCTTTTCCCATCCCCTTGGTTTTACCCTTTCTGTACCACTGTTTTAGGATTTTTTTAATTTTTTTTTTTAAGGATTTTTAAAAAGAGTACTTAGCTGGAATTTCTTGTGTTAATGTAATCACATGTTCTGACTGGTAAAGGCATATGTGAGTTAACCAAATCTCCAGTTAATTAATATTTACATCCTGTTTTCAGTTGCCCTCCCATCTATATTCCAAGTCAATTTTCTACCATTTTGTTCCTGCCCTATATTTACCCAATGCTCTTAGACCAATTAGTAAGACTGGGAAAACACTTCTCACAACTGTGGAATTTATAAGGTTGTTGAACAATGCTTTTTGCAGAAAAAAAAAAAAAGAGAACGAAAATAATCCTAGCTTCTAGTTCAAGTTTGATAAAAATAGAAATTGATTTAAAAATATATTTATACATTTTTCTTTTATTTTTTGGGTAGACTGAGAATCTGAATACAGGACTTTTAAAGTCACTTTAAATTTAAAGTCATTTTAATTTTGTTCTGAAGAATTTTAAAACATAAAGGAAAGCATGTTCTTTTAAAAAAAATTTAATGTTTAGTTTTGAAGGAGAGAGAGACAGAGTGTGAGTGGGGGAGGGGCAGAGAGAGAGAGAGAGACAGAGACAGAGACAGAGACAGAGACAGAGACAGAATCTGAAGCAGGCTCCAGGCTCTTAACTGTTAGCACAGAGCCCAACGCGGGCTGGAACTCACAAACCGCAAGATCATGACCTGAGCCAAAGTTGGACACTCAACCTACTGAGCCACCCAGAAGCCCCAAGGGAAGCATGTTCTAATCAGGTTCCTAATTTTGAGAAAATCTGAGCAGTTTTTTTATACAGGTTGAATTCAAGAGAACTACAATAGAGGCTCAAAATGAGTTAATGATCCAAATTAATTTACTAAATCTTGGATGTAGGTAATCATAGAATTCTAGATTGAGAAGTTCAGTCTACAATTGTTAAGTAAACAAATATATTTTCTTCACAAATACTTTAACAAATGTGTTTTTATTTACCAGGTATATTAGTAATAAAAATATAAATTCAACAGTTATATGGAGTGAACAGATTTTTAGTGAACAGATTTTGAAGGTTACCATATCTATAATGTATTATTGAATATTATTGTTCTTTATATTACATTTACTGATCCTATGTCTAACTTTTTAAAGATGATCCGTCCAAAATGTCAGCAATGGCCTGATATAGTTAAACACGAGTACTGTACTTTTCTGATACTCTTTATTTATCCCTCATTCTTCAGGCATAGTTCAGATTAACAGTTGTTTGTCTCCCAGCCCCTTGGCAGTTTGAATATGTTTTAGCACTAATTTATTGCATATATGTGGCTGATGTGAAACATACTGTGAGTGATAATCTTATTTTTATAGGTAATTTGCAGTGTCTTTTTTGTACATTTTAAGACTTTAAGATTTCGTTTCTCATTTTGTGACTTAGGCTTTTCAAAATATTACATTTATATGTGATTATTATATCTAAAGACTGCTATCTTTTGACATTTCTAGAAAATTTTATGCCATTGTACCTTTGAAAAATAATGCCCCCGGACACTGGGTGGCTCTGTTGGTTGAGCATTTGACTCTTGGTTTCAGCTCAGCTTGTGAGCCCAGGATCGTGAGATAGAGCCCTGCGTCAGGCTACATGTTGAGTGTGGAGGCTGCTTGGGATTCTCTCTCTCTCACTCTCTCTGTCTCTCTCTCAATCTCTCTCTCTCTCTCTCTCTCTCTCTCTCTCTCTCCCTCTTTCTCTCTCCCTCTTTCTCTCTCTCTCTCTCTCTAAAATAAATAAAATTTTAACAAAAGAAAAAGAATCCCCCCAAATTCTCTCAATTATTTAATTCCGCATAAGAATTAAGCTTGTTTATTATGTTTTTACTTCAGCAAGCATTGTTTCTCATGAAACACAGTATCCACATTGTAAGGTTTTGGAAGTTAGATAAATAGACGATGCAAAAACAGTATGAAGAATGAGAATATAGCTAATGATATTGTAAGAGTGTTGTACGGTGACTGATGGTAGCTACACTTGCGGTGAGCATATCATAATATAGGGATGTTGAATCACTGTTTGTACACCTGAAACTAATGTAATATTGTGTATCAACTATACTAAAAAAAAAAAAGGAAAATTAAGGCAAGAACAGAATGGGAAAAGGAATTACAATATTTAATTTTGGGAAGAGAAAGGGTGTGAAATTGTAATTTGTAATAAATACACATTTGGAATTTTTATCCCTTTTCTGATGCAGAGCTCCTAAAATCCTTGGAATTTCCTAAGTGATGACAGCAATAAAAGTGTTTTTGCTATGTTAGTGAGGTGACATTTGGGAAGATCCTTAGATAACCTAAGAATGGGAGCTGTTTACCAGTGTAGAAGATTGGAACATTCAGTCCCACCCTCTGACCTCCTCGGAGGGGAGAAAGGCTGACGATTGAGTTCAATCACCAATGGCAAGTGATTTAATCAACCATGCCTAATAATGAAGCTTCCATTAAAAAACAAAAAAGACACAGTTAAGAAAGTTTTTGGGTTAGGGAACATGAGGGAATGTGGGAAGAATAGTGTACCCTTTCCCCATTCTTTGCCCCACGTGTCTCTTCCATCTGGCTTCCTGAGTTATCCTTTTATAATGAACTAGTTATCTACTAAGTAAAATGTTTCTCTGAGTTATGTGAGCTGTTCTAACAGAACCTAGGAAGAGCTTATGGGAATCTCTGATCTATAGCTGGTCTGTGAGGAGTATAGGTGACAGTGACCTATCCAGTGACCTGGATTTAGAATTGGCATCTGAAGTGGTGGTTGGCGGGTGGGGCAGGGGCAGTCTTGTAGGACTGAGCCTTCAATGTGTGAAATCTGGTGCTATCTCCAGGTAGATAGTCAGGATTGAGTTGAATTCTAGAATACTCAGCCAGCATCAGAGAATTGATTGGTCGGATGGGGTTTACCCCACCACATATGGTAAGTGGTGATCAGAAGCAATAAAGGAGAACCTATAAAAAGATAAGTAATAGCTCAAGAATTAGGGTGGATATCAAACTGCATGATATTCCTGAAGCTAAAAAGTAAGAGTGTTTTTGAGGGAGAAATTTTTCACTTGAAAGACCAATTCAAATAGAGTATGAATGGAAAATTTTGTGTACGATTTAGAAGTAAGGCAGTATTGTGAATCTTGACAAGATTCCATTTTCGTGGAATGACATCTTTCCAAACATATGGCAGTGATTAAGGAGCAATGAGAATAAAATAAATAATGCAGGTATATAATGTGGACAGCCACTCAAGCATTTCACTATATCTGGCCAAAATTAGGAGATAAATTATTATTTTTACCGTTGCTATTACTGGAGTATAAAATTAACTTGGATATATATAAGCACTAATAGAAGAAATATATAAAGGAGATTTCAAAGTCCAGGAAACACATAAGATGATGAATTAATTGCGTGGGATGAGTTTCCACATTAAACAGCCTCTAAAACAAAACTTAGAAGGCAAAATGGTTATTAAGGAGAAGCCATGAGATAGACATTGGTGGAAAGAAGTTGAACCGGACAGAAGGAGACAGCTGTGATACAGACCCAACAGCCTAAAGCAACTCCACAAGAAACTTGTATCTATAATGGTTTTTCACAACGATCCCAAATTAAACTAAAGTGGCCAGGCCAACCTGCACAGATCAGTCATTAGGTGTGAACTGTGTCTGGGAAGGGCTATATTTTTAGGTAAGGTGGATGTCTAGAACTGAATCACTAGCAGTAGTAAGCAGCTGAAGGCTATCTGCTGACAGCAATCCCAATAATTGGGTCCTAAGAAAGCAAGAGTGGTGTGATCCTAAGTACAGGTGAAATAACAGCTTTGGATAGGTGAAGAGAAAACTTTTCCACTAACAGAAAACCCAGTGTTATGGATGACATGGGAAGATGTAACTACCTTCATATATATATATATATATATATATATATATATATATATATATATAATAGAAATGAGCTGGAGGCAAATCTCCAATGGCTAGACAGATGACTAGGAAATAAAAATTTGGGAAGAGATGATAATCCAAAATCCAAAGCAGTGGTGAGTGGTGTGACATCAAATGAAGACTGGAAGTCAAATTAGATAAAGTAATCAAGCAACAGGGAGGTTAAATGCAGATTAGCAATCCTAGAAAGACTGTGGATAGTATCAAAGAAACTTGACTAATAAACATGGAATGGGAAAAGTATAATTACATTAATTTAGCAGATAAGTGCTTGGGCTCTGCTCAGTATTTTATAAAAAGCAATTTGAGAAACTTAACAGAAGACTATGGGGAAAGGGAAGGGAAAAAATAGTTTCAACCAGAGTGGGATGCAAACCATCAAAGACCCTTAAATACAGAGAACAAGCTGAGGGTTGGTGGGGGGAGGGGCTAGGGAGAGGGGAAATGAGTGATGGGTATTAAGGAGGGCACTTGTTGGGATGAGCACTGGGTGTTGTATGTAAGTGATGAATCACAGGAATCAATCCCCAAAACAAGAGCACACTGCATACACTGTATGTTAGCTAACTGGACAATAAAGTATATATATAAAAAAATAAAATAAAATAAATAAAAAATAAAACTCTATTTAAAAAAAAAAGCAGCATAACATAGTGCTTAAGAGTAAGGTCACTGAAGCCAGAGAGCCAAGGCTAACAATCTCATGTTGCCACATAGAGTCTGGTGACCTCAAACAAGTTACTTATCCTTTCTGTGTATCTATTTTCTCTTCTGTTTCTGAGTTGAAAATATATTACTGAATTTATTTGGATTGCTACAGGAATTTGTGAAAGTTTATATGTAGGCATTGTCAATGAGTAGGTCAAGAGATGATCATCTCAATAAGCAAAAACATGCAAGGGGAAGCAGAAACCTCAAACCTCAATTGTAGGATGAGGCACAGGAATCAAAAGAAATAAATGCTCACTTACTGCCAATAAGATGGAAGACAAAATTGGGAATTCAATAAGGCAAGTGTGATGCTGAACTATTGAACTTTTAACCTAAAGTTCTTTATATAAAAGTTCTAACTGGCAAGATGAGTTTCAGAATGTGCAATAGGTTTGAAATATATATGTGAATTTTGGTTGACTGCAATGCAAATAGCCAGAAAACGAATTCACAGAAGTTTCAGGAGCGTAAGGGGCAAGACTAACATTCACCAAGCACTTGATATATCCTGGTCATTGTTAAAATCACCCTATGTACACTATTTCATTTATCTCACATTTATCTCTCTCATTTAATTCACATCATGTGAATTATTTTTAAAAATATGAAAAGAATATTTAATGAAGTCGTTGTAATATTGAATGGTGATAACCGGTGATTATTGTCTTACTCTTGTAAACCTTGATCACTGGATGTGTGCTGGCCAGAAAGGAGTGCATATGGTGATAATATAATGGTTCAAATTGATTATATTTGAATGCACGTAGAGATTTGTCTCAAAGCTTGTGTGTTGTAAGTTGTGCTGCATTTGTGTTAATATAACTGCAGGTAGCCTCATGTAACTGGAGGGGAGGACATATCTAAAAAAGGATAAATAAGGAAGATAAATACGGGCTAAACCAGGAACATGATTTTATTGACTCTTCAAAAATAATTTATGTAAGGGCACTTGGGTGGCTTAGTCAGTTGAGTGTCTGACTCTTGATTTCAGCTAAGGTCATGATCCCAGGACTGTGGGGGCAAGTCCCACGTTGGGCTCTGTGCTGAGGGAGCCTGCTTAAGAATCTCTCTCCTCTGCCCTTTTCCCTGTTCTGCTCCCTCTGTAAAATAATAATAATAATAATAATTTAACTTTTTAAACATTTGTTTACTGCTGAGAGACAGAGACAGAGCACGAGAAGGGAAGGGGCAAAGAAGGAGGGATACACAGAATCTGAAGCAGGCTCCAAGCTCTGAGCTGTCGGCACAGAGCTGTTCGCGGAGCTTGAACCCACAAATGTGAAATCATGACCTGAGCTGAAGTTGGATGCTTAACTGACGGAGCTACCCAGGCACCCCAATAATATTAATTTATATATATATATATATATATATATATATATATATATATATATATATATATAAGTCATATGTAGACATACATAGTAGTAGTTATGAGAAATAAAAATAAGGTTTGCATATTATCTTTTTTTAAATTTCTATTAATTGTTAATAAAGTAAATAATATTTATATGCATACATCAAAGTTTCTTTGACCTTACCTCACTGAAAAGAAATGGTAGGACATTTTCACCTGCTTGAGCCCCCACCTATAGAGGGTAGAATCTTGCTCCACAAGAAGCTGCTAAAAGCATGTCTGGGACTTTGTGGAGGATGCTATACAAGTGGTTGTGGATGTGTCTCATGAATGGAGCTTGATAATTGCTATTACAGCTTTTCCTACTGAGTATGGTTTCAGCTCTGTAGCAAAAAACAAGCCGTTGTCACTTCTTGACTGGGTACCTAAGTGCTGCCAGACACTGCGAGTTTTGACAGGGCCACCCGGTCTCCACTGTTTTCCCAGCTCTGCGTGATCCCTCTCCTGCTCTACTGTGCAGCACAGTTCACTTGGGACTGCTGCTGACATTCCATTAATGACCCATGTGAGGGGATGAGAAGAATCCCTTCTTATCTTTGGCTTGGGCTTTATCCTCTATGGATTCCCAAAGTAGGGCAACATGAGCCCTGGTTCTTTATGAATTATTTTTATAGTATTTCTTGTCCTAAAACACACATGGACACACAAATTTCCTGACTTTCGAAACAACTGCTGTGACAGACAATATACTCGATGACAAATTATTATTTCCAATACGATTAAAGGTTCACATTGGGTTAAACCTATTATGCCTGGATCCTTCTCTCAAAATGATGTAAATCCTGTCTTCCTATAAAAGGGCTCCTAGTCTTAAGTCTCCCAGATAAAGCAAGAAATATGTCTGAATCCCAATGTTTGATATGTCTATGCTTGTATGTGTGCATATGTATATAGTATTGTCAGCTGTCTTGTGATCGTCTTTTAATGAAAATAGAGAGATGCTTTGATGTGGTTAAAGTATGGAGATTCAACACTGCTGTAAGTCTTTACCAGTCAAAAGTCATTTAAATTCTCCTGGATTCCCAGAGATTACAATTAGCAGTACATTTTGGATAATGGCATCCATAATGCCATAGTCACAGACATCCTGCCAGAATGTGGGTGGCTTGATTGGAGCCATTCATTGCCTGACTCCATCTACATCCTGCAGAGCAATTTAGCTCCTTAAATAACCATCTCCTACTGCTAAAGCAACAATGTGCCATGCAAAGTAAATCAATATATAAATCATTTGCTTATATCAACAAATCCTTAATTTGCCTCATCACAAGAAATGTCTAAGAAATCTTAATTGAGATCTTCTTATTAAGAGAGAATTTGATCTACCTTAAGATGAGAGTATTCCCAAAGAAGATTTCATAAATAGTATATGTACTAGCATCATAACATAGAAGTGCTAATTAAATTTTTTTATAAAAGCTGTCTTTTAATCCATTTTAGTAGGAAAAAAAAAACACTTCAATCAGGATTTAATTTATAAGGGTTTCCTGAGGAAGTCAGTCAGTGAATAATTTATTTTTCTAGCTTACTCATGAGAGCTTCAAATTGTTGTAGTTTGTGGGGTATTGGGGATTTACCCATCTTTTTTTTTTTAAATATTCAGGCCTGAATTCAAGTATTCAGATTTGAAAACTTGGCTGTTAATATATTATCCATTCAAACACAAAGTCTGCAGGTGAATTTTTAAATTTTGTACTGTATTTACCCTTCATTTTCTCATGTCATAAAATCAACTGACGCCATCATTCTTATATGTAAAGTAGCATGAGAGCAATGCACATTGCTTACCAAGGTAATCACATTGATTACCAAGGTAATCTTCATAATTTATTAGCTTAAACTGTACCACAAGTATAATATTATAAATAATTTAATCTTTATTTAGTAAAATATTTCAAAAGGACATTATTGTATAAAATAATGTGTATGTTGTGTTCCTCAGTAAGATTCAATGGATAGCATCTCTTTTACACAGAGTCTGAAAAAAGTGAAAATAGTGCAAAGGAATGGCAGAAGGAGATCAACAAATTCAACATAATTTATACTAAATCTTAGGTCAGATGATGTAGCAGTTTCACTAACTACTGCACTTACCCATCCAGTTACAGTCAGCACCAATCAGGGCTGGCCTCCAAATAGTGGACAAGGAATGGCAAGGAAGCATCAGCTCTGTAGATTAAGTCCAGGAATATTTTTCCAGATTTAACAACTAAGTATGTCATATTACGTGGAGTAAGTAAAGAAGTTAAAGATGTCATAATTGTGCTTAGGGAAGGAACCATATTTTGATAACCAAGGGCAGAAAAGAGAAATTTCTCTGAAAATTTGGTTTCTTAGTCCTGTTTTTCTCTTTAACAAAATAAAAATCATAATAAGGAATCACAACACTCACCAAAGTGAAGTTTTTGTGTTTGTTATTTTGTAATCTAATTCCATGTAATATTACTGAAACTCTTTTTAAAAATTGGTCAAATAAATAATCATTTCTCAAAATTTCTTCATGTCTGCATAAAATCATTAATTTATTAAAAATGTACAACTTTACGGGGCGCCTGTGTGGCTCAGTCGGTTGAGCGTCCGACTTCAGCTCAGGTCACGATCTCACGGTTAGTGAGTTCGAGCCCCGCGTCAGGCTAATGGCTCAGAGCCTGGAGCCTGCTTCCGATTCTGTGTCTCCCTCTCTCTCTGCCCCTCCCCCATTCATGCTCTGTCTCTCTGTGTCTCAAAAATAAATAAACATTAAAAAAAAAAATTAAAAAAAAATGTACAACTTTAGGGACACCTGTGTGGCTCACTCTCGGTTTCGGCTCAGGTTATGATCTCACAGGTTGGTTTGAGTCCCACATCCACTCTGTGCTCATGCTGACAGTGCAGAGCCCGCTTGGGATTCTCTCCTCTCTCTGCCCCTCCCCCACTCACTCTGTCTCTGTCTCTCTCAAAATAAATAAATAACTTTAAAAGAATGTGCAACTTTAATAATAGTATTATTAATAGTCAGCACTTATTTTTCAAACATGAATATTCTGGTAGCTTACAGATAGAAACTATAACTTCTACAACAGGGACAACATTAGCAACCCATCTCAGAATGACTTTTGAGAAACAATAGAGTTCATCCATATAAAGTACTTACACAATGTCAACTATGTAATAAAGTGCTCTTTAAGTTTTCTATAATTATTAACATAGTTGTTATAATAATAATGGGACTGCATTTGGGATCCATTTTTAAAATAGAAGACAATTAGAATATGACATAACACTAAAGAGTATGAAAAAAAATAAATTATTCTGTGAACTCTCAATTATTCATTCAAAAATAGAATCTCATTCAGGAAATACTTATATTTTTCTCAAAAAATATTCTTGCAACACATCCATTTTCTCTTTTTGTTATAAAACATAACACATGTGACAAATATGTTTAATCACTGTCTTCTTCAGGAGACCATAAACTCCATGAGGACAGATCTTATTCATCTTTATGATCCAACATTATACAGTGCAAAGCAAGGACATGTATCTAATTATTACCTGTTGAACAAATGAATCTTTTCCTGAAAAGAGTAGTAAAATCAGTTTTCTTTAAGTAAATTCAGCAACACAATCCTTTTAATGATCCTATTCATTTATATAGGAATGTAGGTGCCTGCGATGTGGGAACAAAGACCGAAGAAAAAGAATTAAATTTCCTTACAACTTAGAGCCCATTGACAAGTCTTTGAGACAAGCAGAGTGACCTTCCTCTGGGAGCTCAGCTGCCTCAATAATGATGACACTTTGTTAAGGGCAAAAGGCAATCTTAGCATCAGCTAGGTACATCAGTTCTAGTGTGGAGTGTGCAGGCTTCCCCCAGGAGGCCTGCCAGGCAAAGCCTTTCTAATCCTCTATGATTAGGCCTGAAAAATTACACATAGGTTTTTGACCAGAGCTGAACTCCTCATCCACTAGCACTGTATTTCAATTTGCATTCCTCTAATTAATAACACTAATTGTTTCTTTATATAAACTTATTGGTAAAATGTAACTTCCTTTCTGAAGTCTTATCGAAGTATTTTGTCAGGTTTATCATTTATTCAGTTTTGATTTGTGGGAAGTCTTCATATATTGTGGAAATAAGTCATTTGCCAAACATATTTAAAACATTTATTTTCTCCCACTCTGTGGCTTGCTTGGTCATTTTCATACCTGTGTTTGTTGCTTAACTTTTTAAAAAATAATGATCTTTGTTGTTAATACTTCTTAGGTTCTCTCTAGGAAATCTTGTCCATGCCCAGTTTATAAAGATATTTTACTATATGTTTTTGTAGATGTGTAGTTTTAGCTTTGAGATTAATGACAAAGATTAATCTCAAATTGTATGTGGGGTAAAATAGTGATTTCTTTATTTTGTATGTGAAGAGCCCATTGTGCCACAACAATCTGTTGAAAAGACTTCCTTTCTCCTTTAAATAAATTTGGTGCATTAAAAAAAATCCATTGGCCATATAAATGTATGTCTATTTCTGGCACTTTATTTGGCTTAATTGATCTACTAATATATCTCTATGTAAATACCATAATATGTCTTGATTATGAAATAAAGTGATGTGATTTCTCAAAATGTTTAAAATATTTCATCAAAATTATTTGAGCTATTTTTGATCTTTGGAATTTCTACATTTTAAGAATTTTGAGAATCATTTTGTCAATTTTTACAGAAATTTCTTATGATTTGTATTAATTGTAATAATAATTTCTGGGATAATAGATATTATAACAATATTTAGTCCTTGAAACCATAACATTATATAAATCTCATTCTATAAATATAACATAAATTATCTTTTACTTCTATGTCCAAAGTTTTATAGATATTAAGTAGAGGTCTTATAATTATTTTGTTACATATATCCACAGATGTTTTATATTCTTCAGTGTTTTTTTGAATTATATTTTCATATTAGTTTTACTTTAGGGTTGTGTGTTGATATTGTAAGAAATACAATTAAATTTTAGATAGTGATATAACAGATGAATTTACCAAATTAAATCTTTTTGTATTTTTGTATAGTTTTAGACTTTCATATGTAAAATATTATATCTACTGTGAATAAAATGGCTTTATTTCTTCCTTTCTAAACTTTACACATTATATTTCTTTTTTTCTATTGTTGAACTTGCTAGGATTTCGAACATAATATTGAATAAAAAGGGTAAAAGTAAAAATTCTTACCTTATTCTCAACCTTATGGGAAAAGCATTCATGTTTCACCAAAAGAGAGCATAAAGTGTTGTTAACTCTAGAATTTACATAAATAACATTTATAGGATGAGAAACTTTCCTTCTATTTCTAGTTTACCTTAAACCCATTTATAATTATTTTTTAAGATTATATTTCTAAAGCCAAATAAATACTCATTTTGGCTAAACAAGAGCATAAGGGATGAAGTAAAATGTGAGTAGATGATAATAATATAGATGGTAAAAGAAAGGATAACTACCATGGAACACTGAATCTTCTCTCAAGAGTATGTCTGTACATCCAATACAGAAAACAGACACACTGCCATAAAATTGGTTTCTATCATCTCCTCAAACAGGATCTGTATAGAATTAAATATTGTGGAATCAGATGCTACTTACATTCTTTGCATAATTGCTCAGTCACATTTTCTTCACAAAATATAATTCCTAGAGTTGTTGTGATATATAATACAAAAAGAATAGATTTTGACAATGGAGAGAATAAAATGGAGTAACTATTGCTAAAAGAGCTGTTTAAAATGGAGCCAGGAGGACACTGAGGAGGTGAGGCTTATGCACATTTTCTGCTTCAAATACTCAGAATTTATGCTGAACTCAGCTAAAAGCCAAGACATCTGCTATATATTAAAATGGACATAAATGGACTTTCTGCCTAACACTAGCCCTAGCAACCAATCACATACAGATTAGTGTGACAGTAGCTATGGCATCACCAATCACCTTTATCCAAAGCAATTCATGTAAATGCCCTCTTTCCTCTTTATAAACTCTAAAGTCCTTTGTTTTTCTAGCAAGCTTTCCAATTCTGTCACATCTGTGTCTCCCAGATTGCAATCCCTAAGACCCAAAATGAACATCCATATATCATTTTGGAGCTTGCAATTTTGTCTTTCATTGGTTGACAATTTATATTCTCAATTCACCAATGGCATATAGCAACATTTAATTTTTAAAAATTAATTTTTCTCGTGGTCATGTTTCAGATGATGAAGATCATACTCGTCGTCATCATGAAGCTGATGGTGATGGCAAAAAATGATTATTAAAACACTAAATACATAGTTTGGTTGAATGCCAATGGTAGACTAAAAAAAGAGAATTATTGGACATAATAGAAGGAATAAATAACTACTTAAAATAAAATACATTGCCCTACTGGAAAACTAGCAGCAAGTTCCAAGCTACCTTCCATACAAGATGTCTTAAGGTAAAAACAACTCACATTAAAAAAATCAGCATTAAAAAAAAGAAAAAAAAAATCAGCATAAACCTTGAGTCTTCAATGAAAAATGCTTAAGCAGTTCCTACAATTTTTCTCCACAGTTATGTAAACTGCCAGCCCTATCAATCTAGTAATTTTATTCTATTTTTTTCATTTATTCTCTGCTTCCTCCAAGCTGATGATTTATTACACACAATATCTTAGGTTGAAATGATTTAAAGTGGAAGAACAAGGAAACAAAGGTAAAATAAGTTGAGAGAGATTTGTGCACACTGTGCAAGCACTTTTGCTGGAAGAGATCCACTTTCACTCAAAGTGAAACTTGGTAACTAAGAGCCAGACAATTATGTAGTTCAGTGAATTCTAAAGATAAAACACAAACCAAGATTTATTTGTTTTTTTTTTTTTTTAGAAAACCTTGAAAAGTACTGGGAAACCTAGTAACATCTAACAGAGAAAATAGTAACATAAGATGAACTCATATTATAAAGTAAAGCTGAATTGAAGCATTGAGTGAAATCAATGTGATGAGACACAAATACATGATTCTGTTTGATTTTATGGAAGTTAAGCATAGTTGACTATCCCCTGATGCCCTGATTTTTTTCTCATGTGTGTCCTATTAGAGATTTGATTGAATTAAAAATCCAGTATTTGCACTTTGTCCTCAAAAAAAAAATAGCTTCTCTTTATTGAGGATGACTATTTTCTTCATAGAACACCAACTGATTCATGTTTTTTGACAAACACAAATCATTATTTACACAACTATAATGGACTTTTTCTTCTGATGAATTGATGTAAGGATGCAGTTGTTCATTTTATCTGTGATAAAATCCATCAAAGTTGTCTGTGATTTGAAAAAAGAATCACATTAAATTTTTGAGCTGATTTGACTATATAAAAATTGATGCCAAATTTGTTCAGGAATGATATTTAATCAAAAGAAAATACTCTATGAAATTGTGTCAGATTCATAGATAAAAAGTGACAAATAAGGGAATTATTGAGTTATTTTTCAATAAAAATCTGTTACTCTTATGTGGTATGGGAATCATCAATTAGCATGATTCATGAGAAAACCAGTAAAAAAGCTGCCTAGAAAATGTTTTCCAGAATGCCCCATTTCTTTGGTTGTGAATTAGGTTTTTTCTTTTTTGTTATTTAAATTATAGTTAGTTAACATATATTAATGTATAATATTAGTTTCAGTAGCAGAATTTTGTGATTTGTCACTTACAGCACCCAGTGCTTATCACAAGTGCCCTTCTTAATGCCCATTACCCATATAACTCATACTGCCCCACCCACCTCCCCTCTGATAACCATCAGTTTGCCCTCTATAGTTAAGAGTCTGTGTTATAGTTTAACTGACTCTTTTTTACTCCATGTTCAGCTATTTTATTTCTTAAATTTCACGTTATGACTTAAAGCATATAATATTTGTCTTTGACTGACTTATTTTGCTTAACATTATACACTCTAGCTCCATCCACATCATTGCAAATGGCAAGATTTCATTCTTTTGATGGCTCAGTAATATTCCATCATATGTGTGTATATGTGTGTATATATATATATATATATATGTGTGTGTGTGTGTATACATATATATATATATATATATATATATATATATATATATATATACCATGTCTTCTATGTCTATTCATCAGCTGATGGACATTTGGGCTCTTTCCATAATTTGGCTGTTGTTGATAATGGTTGTATAAACATCAGAGTGCATGTGTCCCCTTAATCCATATTTTTGTATCCTTTGGGTAAATACTTAGAAGTGCAATTGCTAGATCAAGAGTAGTTCTATTTTTGACTTTTTGAGGAACCTCCACACTGTTTTCGACAGTGGCTGCACTAGTTTGCATTCCCACCAACACCGTAAGAGGGTTTCTCTTTCTCCACATCCTCGCCAACTCTTGTTTCCTATGTTGTTGATTTTAGCCGTTCTGACAGGTGTGAGGTAATATCTCATTGCAGTTTTGATTTGTATTTCCCTGATGATGAGTGATGTTGTGCATCTTTTCATGTGTCTATTAGACATCTGGATGTTTTCTTTGGAAAAATGTCTGTTCATGTTTTCTGCCCTTTTCTTAACTGGATTATTTATTTTTTGAGTGTTGAGTTTGATAAGTTCTTTACAGATTTTGGATACTAACCCTTTATCAGATAGGTTATTTGCAAACAACTTTTCCCATTCCATAGGTGGCATTTTATATTTGTTGATTGTTTACTTTGCTGTGCAGAAGTTTTTTATCTTGATCAAGTTCCAATAGTTCATGTTTGCTTTTGTTTCTCTTGCCTCCAGAGATTTTTCAGGTAAGAAGTTGCTGTGGCTGACGACAAAGAAGTTGCTGTCTGTGTTCTCTAGGGTTTTGATGTTTTTTCCTGTCTCATATTTAGGTCTTTCATCAATTTTGAATTTATTTTTGTGTATGGTGTAAGAAAATGGTCCAGGTTCTGGGTACTTGGGTGGCTCAGTCGGTCTGGATTTCAGTTTAGGTCATGATTTCATGGTTCATAAGTTCAAGCCCCTCATTGGGCTCTGGCTGACAGTGGGGAACCTGCTTGGTGGGGAACCCACCAAGAGAGAGAGGTGGGGAACCCTCTCTCACTGCTGCTTCCCTGCTCATGTACATGCATTCTCTAAATAAATAAATAAATAAATAAATAAATAAATAAATAAATACACACATACATACATACATACATACACACATACATACATAAAAGAATGTAATAAAGTTTCATTATTTTGCATTTGCTGTCCAGTTTTCCCAACACCTTTGATTGAAGAGACATTCTTTTTCCCACTGGATATTCTTTCCTGCTTTGTTGAAGAGTAATTGACCTGTAGTTGTGGGTCTATTTCTGGATTTTCTATTCTGTTCCATTGATATATATGTCTGTTTTTGTGCCAGTACTATTCTGTCTTGATCACTGCAGCTTTGTAATACAACTCGAAGTCCAGAATTTTGATGCCTCCAACTTTTCTTTTTCAAAATTGCTTTGGCTATTCTAGGTCTTTTGTGGTTCCATACACATTTTAGGATTGTTTATTCTAGCTCTGTGAAAAATGTTGGTGATATTTTGTTAGGGATTGCATTGAATGTGTAGATTGCTTTGGGTGGTATAGAAATTTTAGCAATATTGTTTCTCCCAATGCATGTGCATGGGATGTTTTATAATTACTTTGTGACATCATCAATTTCTTTCTTAATTATTCTGTAGCTTTCAAAGTACAGATCTTTTAGCACTTTGGTTAGGTTTATTTCTAAGTATCTCATGGTTTTTGGTGCAACTGTAAATGGGATCAATTCCTTGATTTCTCTTTCTCCTGGCTAATTATTGGTGTATAGAAATACAACCAATTTCTGTACGTTGATTTTATATCCTACAACTTTGCAGAATTCATTTATCAGTTATAGCAATTTTTTAGTCGGTCTTTGGGTTTTCTACATAGAGCACCATGTTATCTGTAAGTAGTGAAAGTTTGACTTCTACTTGCCAATTTGGATTCCTTTTATTTCTTTGGTCTGTTTGCTAAGGGTAGAGCTTCCAACATTATGTTAAAAGACAGTGGTAAGAGTGGACATCCCTGTCTTGCTCCTGACTACAGAGGAAAAGCTGTCAGTTTTTGAGAGGATTGAGGATTATATTAGTTGTGGGTCTTTTGTATGTGACCTTTATGATGTTAAGATATGTTTATTCTTTCCCTACTTTGTTAAGTTTTTATCAAGAATAAATGCTGTACTTTGTCAAATGCTTTTGCTGCATCTATTGAGACTATCATATGGTTCTTATCCTTTCTTTTATTAATGTGATGTATCATGTTGATTGATTTGAGAATATTGAGCCACTCTTAAAGCCCAAGAATTAATCCCACTTGATCATGGTGAATTATTCTTTTAATGTACTGTTGGATTCGATGTGCTAATATTTTGTTGAGAATTTTTGCATCCATATTCATAAGGGATATTGGCCTGTATTCCATTGTATATATAAACTACATCTTGTTTATCCATTCATCAACTCTTTTTTTAATGTTTGGTAGAATTCCTCCAGGAAGCCATCTGGCCCTGAACTTTGTTTATTGGGAGACTGCTGATTACTGATTCAATATCTTTGCTGGTTATCAGTCTTTTCAAATTTTCTGTTTCTTCCTGTTTCAGTTTTGGTAGTTTATATGTTTCTAGGAATTTATCCATTTTTTCCAAATTGCCCACTTTGTTGCTATATAATTGCTCATAATATTCTCTTTTAAATGTTAGTATTTCTGTGGTGTTGGTTGTGATCTCTCCTCTCTCATTCTTGATTTTATTTATTTGGGTCCTTTCTCTTTTCTTTTTGATAAGTTTGGCTAGGGGTTTATAAATTTTATTAATCTTTCAAAGAAGCAGCTCCTGGTTTCATTGATCTGTTCTACTGTGTTTTTGTTTCTGTATGATTTATTCCTCCTCTAATGCTTATTATTTTTCTTCTTCTGTTGGCTTTAGGCTTCATTTGCTATTCTTTTTCTTGTTCCTTTAGGTGTAAGGTTATGTTGTGCATTGAGACTTTTCCTGTTTCTTGAGGTTGACTTGTATTGATATATACTTCCCTCTAATGACCACTTTTACTTCATCCCAAAGATTTTGGATCATTGTGTTTTCATTATCATTTAATTCCATGTATTTTTTTATTTCTTCTTTAATTTTCTGGTTACCCATTCATTCTTCAGTAGGATGTTCTTTAACATCCATGTATTGGTGGTATTTTTAATT
Organism: Panthera pardus; assembly: GCF_024362965.1. NCBI lineage: Eukaryota > Metazoa > Chordata > Mammalia > Carnivora > Felidae > Panthera > Panthera pardus. Next base: position 84,299,733 of record NW_026526810.1, read on the forward strand.
TTTTTCTTATGGTTGACTTCAAGTTTCATAGTGTTGTGATTAGAAAATAAGCATAGTATGATCTCAATCTTTTTGTACTTGTTGAGGCCTAATTTGTGACCCAGTATGTGATCTATTCTGGAGAATGTCACATGTACACTTGAAAAGAATGTGTATTCTGCTGCTTTAGGATGAAATGTTCTGAATATATCTGTTAAGTCCATCTGGTCCAGTCAGTGACTCAAAGCTATTGTGTCCTTGCCATGAGGTGTTAAAGTTCCCTACTATTATTGTGTTATTATCAATGTGTTTCTCTATGTTTGTTATTAACTGTTGTATATATTTGGGTCTTTCACCCTGGGGACATAAATATTTATAATTATTAGATCTTCTTGAGGGATAGACCCTCTATTATGATATAGTACCCTTCATCTCTTGTTACAGTTTGCTTTAAAATCTAATTTGTCTGATATAAGTATAGTTACTCTGGCTTTCTTTGGATGTCTATTAGCATGATAAATGGTTCCCCATAACCTCATTTTCAATATGCAGGTATTTTATGTCTAAGATGGGTCTCCTTTAGGCAGCATATAGATGAATCTTGTGTTTTTATTTTTTAACCCATTCTCACACCATATGTATTTTGATCAGTGTATCTAGTGCATTTACATTCAGAGTGATTATTAATTGATATTAATTTAGTGCTGTTATATTACTTGTTAAGTCATTGTTTCCGGAGACTTTCTCTGTTCCTTTCTAGTCTTTGTCACTTTTGATCTCTCTTTCCCACTCAAAGAGTCCCCTTCAATATTTCTTGCAGTGTTGGTTTAGCATGGTGTGTGGATTAGTAATTTATTATTTTTTATGCAGACTTTGTTAATTTAACTGTCCATTTCTCATTCTTGAAGGATTCTAATAAATTGTCTCCAGTAATCTTGATTTCTCAGCAATGCTGAACTTCCACATATAAACAAACTCTAAATCTTTTCTCAAATTTGTATCCATATAATTGCCTTCTACACAAATTCAACTTGTCTAAAGCATATTTACTACTCCACTGCACAGTAACCATTCAAAATCTGTATCACATAAGGGCTGAAACTAATACTCTCTAGTTCTCCTTATTTTATGCATGAAATAATAGCATTGGTTGCAACTACATACAGTAGTAATTGCAACTAGATACAGTCTTAATTGAAAATAACTTGATTAATATTGAATAGAGTGAATAGAAATTAGTTTCATATCAACCACAAATTCCTTAATTTTCAAATTAATATTGGTGTTTTACTTTCATATATATATATATATATATATATATATATATATATATGAAGACAGTGTATGGAATGTTTCCAGAAGAGACTTCAAATGAGAAAAAGTAACTTGTACTTTGTTAGCACATATTTCGTTTTCTTTGTTAAAGAGACAAATCACTTTCAAGGACACACTTTCTGATAACCAAGTTAAAATTGAAATTTTCTTTCAGAAATGGCAACAAATTGACTTAACAATTATTTCTTGCAAGAAAAAATGATAGATCCTAAAAAGAAGAATTTCTCATACAAAGATTCCAACTGTATGAAAATTACATATTTTGTATGAATATTATGTAATAAATTTCAAAATAAAGTAATATCATATACATTCCATATGTTTCCATACTTCCACATTTCACCTGATAGGAGGACTATGCTCCATGAATTCCATGCCACTGACATAATGATTTAACCAAGTTCTACTTCGAGATTTTACCAGAGAGCAACTTACAGTAAGATAGCAGAAACAGAAACATAAAAAAGGAAGTAGGTCTGTGTCACTGGAATTGACAAATTATATGACCACTGGACAGCCTGCTGAGACACTGCTGTTGCTTTCTGCTATTACTGCTGCCCTGCCTTCTGGGTTCAAGCTCCTAAGGCCAAGTCTTCATTGCTTCATTGAAGAAGTTCAAGTGCATGAAGCAGCTGGTCAACCAAGCTGTATGCAGAGCTTGGAAAACAGAAGTCCTCTGTGAAGATTTGTTACAGCTCAAGCTTCACTTGGACATGGTTCAGTCCATGTGCCACCCTTTCCACAAATGTCTGATGGTGTGTTTCCAGGGCCATCATGGCACCAATGCCAGAGGAGACACAAAAAAAGGAGCTTTGACCATTCTCTCTCAGAATATACAGGAAGCATCAGCTCACCTAGAAGACTTTCTCCTGGGAAAGATGGTAGACATATGTGGAGATGCTGAGAATGAACTGGTCCTAGACTCTTCTGGCATAAATTCTTTGTTGAAAATATTTTTGACCTTTTGCAAGGCATAGCAGGTCAGAGCCAGAACTAAGCTCACAAATCTTCAGGAGTCAACTTTCAGTATTTCTACATTTAAGAGAAATCATGTAATATTTGTCACTTAGTATAATACCCTCTAGGTCAATCCACGTTGTTGCAAATAGCAAGATGCGATTCTTTTATGGTTGAGTAATATCCAGTTTTGTGTGTGTGTGTGTGTGTGTGTGTGTGTGTGTGTGTGTGTCTTTTATGCATTCATTTATTGATGGATACTTAGTTTGCTTCCATATCTTGGCTATTGTAAATCATGCTACCATAACTTTTCAAATTAGTGTTTCTTCTCCTTGCTCTAGCGTCTCTAATTTTCCTGACAGATAAAAAAAAGAACAACAACAACAACAAAATTCTCATCAGGCAATAGGAGTTTGAAGAAATAGTTTGGGAATGCTGTAGTTATAAAAAGGAGTGGATTAAGAGCAGAAAATAGCTAAACCAATGGAGAAAGTACAGAAATACCTATGACACAAAGCTATTAAAAAATAGATACTAAAACTGAAGTCTACAAAATGCTCATACAATCTAACAACTTACCACCACTCCAACAGGGCTCCAATATAATTATAATGGATTTCAGCTGAAAAAGTTAAAAGATACAGATTATCTCCAAATGCAGCATATGGGAAAGTCCCAAAGTCTAGAAAGGAGACAACACAAAGCACACTAGAGTAGTAATTTGAAGTTTCTTCCACCTGAAGGTAAAATAACATTAGACATGTTAACCATTAAATTTATAAATTAGTTTATAATCTTACTACAGATTTACGTACCCCAGTTTTATTACTTTCTAAAAGATAATTATTTGTTAAAATAATAATACTACACATGCTTTGGGTGATAAAAGCAATGCAACAAAGGATGGGAGAGAGAGATAAGAGTATTCTATTATAAGATATCTGCACTATATAAGATACTATTATAAGATACTGCACTACATGTGTAGCAGTAAATAGCAGTATATGTTAGAGTATAGTATTATTCCAAGTTAGATTATTTTTAAATATACATTGTAAACACTAGAGCAACCACTGAATATTTGTTTAAAAGGGATATAAATGGTATGTATAAAAAAGAAAGAGAGAAATAGAATATATTAAATACTTGGTTAAAACCAGTGAAGGCAGAGAGGAATAGACCAGAAGATGGCGGCATAGGAGGACGCGTCCTGCTGATCACTTAGATTCCACCTACACCTGCCTAAATAACCCAGAAAACCACCAGAGGATTAGCAGAACGGAGTCTCCGGAGCCAAGAGCAGACGAGAGGCCCACGGAAGAGGGTAGGAAGGGCGGCGAGGCGGTGCGCGCTCCACGGACTGGCGGGAGGGAGCCGGGGCAGAGGGGCAGCCTGCAGGCCAAGCAGAGCCCCCGAGTCTGGCTGGCAAAGCAGAGGGGCCTGACAGAGTGTGTTCCGACAGAAAGTGAGACTTAGCTTCTGGGAGGTCATAAGTTAACAGCTCTGCTCATAAAGCGGGAAGGCTGGAGGACAACGGAAGGGAGAGTTGTTGAGCCCCCTGACGACAGAGGTCAGTTTGGCGGGGAACAAAGGCGCTCACCAGCGCCATCTCCCTCGCCCATCCCCCAGCCAAAATCCCAAAGGGAACCAGTTCCTGCCAGGGAACTTGCTCGCTCCGCCCAAACACCCAGCTCTGTGCTTCTGTGGAGCAACCCCTCCGGCAGCAGGTCTGAATCCCTCCCGCTGCCACAGGGCCCCTCCTGAAGTGGATCACCTAAGGAGAAGCGAGCTAAGCCTGCCCCTCCTGCCCCTGTGCACCTTGCCTACCCACCCCAGCTAATTCCCAGATCCCCAGCACCACAAGCCTGGCGGTGTGCAAGTAGCCCAGATGGGCCATGCCACCCCACAGTGAATCCCGCCCCTAGGAGAGGGGAAGAGAAGGCACACACCCGTCTGACTGTGGCCCCAGCTGTGGGCTGGAGGCAGACATCAGGTCTGACTGCAGCCTCGCCCACCAACTCCAGTTATACACCAGAACACAGGGGAAGTGCCCTGCAGGTCTGCACCACTCCAGAGACTATCCCAAATGACCAAATAGAAGAATTCCCCTCAAAAGAATCTCTAGGAAATAACAACAGCTAATGAACTGATCAAAAAGGATTTAAATGATGTAACAGAAAGTGAATTTAGATTAATAGTCATAAAATTAATCCCTGGGCTTGAAAACAGTATAGAGGACAGCAGAGAATCTCTTGCTACAGAGATCAAGGGACTAAGGAACAGTCAGGAGGAGCTGAAAACCGCTTTAACGAGATGTAAAATAAAATGGAAACGTTCACGGCTCGGATTGAAGAGGCAGAAGAGAGAATAGGTGAACTAGAAGATAAAATTATGGAAAAAGAGGAAGCTGAGAAAAGGAGAGATAAAAAAATCCAGGAGTATGAGGGGAAAATTAGAGAACTAAGTGATACACTAAAAAGAAATAATATACACATAATTGGTATCCCAGTGGAGGAAGAGAGAGGGAAAGGTGCTGAAGGGGTACTTGAAGAAATAATAGCTGAGAACTTCCCTGAACTGGGGAAGGAAAAAGGCATTGAAATCCAAGAGACACAGAGAACTCCCTTCAGACGTAACTTGAATCTATCTTCTGCACGACATATCATAGTGAGACTGGCAAAATACAAGGATAAAGAGAAAATTCTGAAAGCAGCAAGGGATAAACGTGCCCTCACATATAAAGGGAGACCTATAAGACTCCTGACCGATCTCTCTCCTGAAACTTGGCAGGCCAGAAAGGCATGGCACAAGATCTTCAATGTGTTGAACAGAAAAAATATGCAGTCGAGAATCTTTTATCCAGCAAGTCTGTCATTTAGAATAGAAGGAGAGATAAAGGTCTTCCCAAATAAACAAAAACTGAAGGAATTCGTCACCACTAAACCAGCCCTACAAGAGATCCTAAGGGGGATCCTGTGAGACAAAGTACCAGAGACATCACTACAAGCATAAAACATACAGACATCACAATGACTCTAAACCCGTATCTTTCTATAATAACACTGAATGTAAATGGACTAAATGCGCCAACCAAAAGACATAGGCTATCAGAATGGATAAAAAAAACAAGACCCATCTATTTGCTGTCTACAAGAGACTCATTTTAGACCTGAGGACACCTTCAGATTGAGAGTGAGGGGATGGAGAACTATTTATCATGCTACTGGAAGCCAAAAGAAAGCTGGAGTAGCCATACTTATATCAGACAAACTAGACTTTAAATTAAAGGCTGTAACAAGAGATGAACAAGGGCATTATATAATAATTACAGGGTCTATCCATCAGGAAGAGCTAACAATTATAAATGTCTATGCACCGAATATGGGAGCCCCCAAATATATAAAACAATTACTCATAAACATAAGCAACCTTATTGATAAGAATGTGGTCATTGCAGGGGACTTTGACACTCCACTTACAGAAATGGATAGATCATCTAGACACACGGTCAATAAAGAAACAAGGGCCCTGAATGATACATTGGATCAGATGGACTTGACAGATATATTTAGAACTCTGCATCCCAAAGCAACCGAATATACTTTCTTCTCGAGTGCACATGGAACATTCTCCAAGATAGATCATATACTGGGTCACAAAACAGCCCTTCATAAGTTTACAAGAATTGAAATCATACCATGCATACTTTCAGACCACAATGCTATGAAGCTTGAAATCAACCAAGGAAAAAGTCTGGAAAACCTCCAAAAGCATGGAGGTTAAAGAACACCCTACTAACGAATGAGTGGGTCAACCAGGCAATTAGAGAAGAAATTAAAAAATATATGGAAACAAACGAAAATGAAAATACAATAATCCAAACGCTTTGGGACGCAGTGAAGGCAGTCCTGAGAGGAACATACATCGCAATCCAGGCCTATCTCAAGAAACAAGAAAAATCCCAAATACAAAATCTAACAGCACACCTAAAGGAAATAGAAGCAGAACAGCAAAGGCAGCCTAAACCCAGCAGAAGAAGAGAAATAATAAAGATCAGAGCAGAAATAAACAATATAGAATCTAAAAAAACTGTAGAGCAGATCAACGAAACCAAGAGTTGGTTTTTTGAAAAAATAAACAAAATTGACAAACCTCTAGCCAGGCTTCTCAAAAAGAAAAGGGAGATGACCCAAATAGATAAAATCATGAAGGAAAATGGAATTATTACAACCAATCCCTCAGAGATACAATTATCAGGGAATACTATGAAAAATTATATGCCAACAAATTGGACAACCTGGAAGAAATGGAGAAATTCCTGAACACCCCCACTCTTCCAAAACTCAATCAGGAGGAAATAGAAAGCTTGAACAGACACATAAGCAGCGAAGAAATTGAATTGGTTATCAAAAATCTCCCAACAAATAAGAGTCCAGGACCAGATGGCTTCCCAGGGGAGTTCTACCAGACGTTTAAAGCAGAGATAATACCTATCCTTCTCAAGCTATTCCAAGAAATAGAAAGGGAAGGAAAACTTCCAGACTCATTCTATGAAGCCAGTATTACTTTGATTCCTAAACCAGACAGAGACCCAGTAAAAAAAGAGAACTACAGGCCAATATCCCTGATGAATGTGGATGCAAAAATTCTCAATAAGATACTAGCAAATCTAATTCAACAGCATATAAAAAGAATTATTCACCATGATCAAGTGGGATTCATTCCTGGGATGCAGGGCTGGTTCAACATTCGCAAATCAATCAAAGTGATACATCACATTAATAAAAGAAAAGATAAGAACCATATGATCCTGTCAATCGATGCAGAAAAAGCATTTGACAAAATTCAGCATTCTTTCTTAATAAAAACCCTCGAGAAAGTCGGGATAGAAGGAACATACTTAAACATCATAAAAGCCATTTATGAAAAGCCCACAGGTAACATCATCCTCAATGGGGAAAAACTGAGAGCTTTTTCCCTGAAATCAGGAACACGACAGGGCTGCCCACTCTCACCGCTGTTGTTTAACATAGTGTTGGAAGTTCTAGATCAGCAATCAGACAACAAAAGGAAATCAAAGGCATCAAAATTGGCAAAGATGAAGTCAAGCTTTCGCTTTTTGCAGATGACATGATACTATACATGGAAAATCCGATAGACTCCACCAAAAGTCTGCTAGAACTGATACATGAACTCAGCAAAGTCGCAGGATACAAAGTCAATGTACAGAAGTCAGTTGCATTCTTATACACTAACAATGAAGCAACAGAAAGACAAATAAAGAAACTGATCCCATTCACAATTGTACCAAGAAGCATAAAATACCTAGGACTAAATCTAACCAAAGATGTAAAAGATCTGTATGCTGAAAACTATAGAAAGCTTATGCAGGTAATTGAAGAAGATATAAAGAAATGGAATGACATTCCCTGCTCATGGATTGGAAGAATAAATATTGTCAAAATGTCAATACTACCCAAAGCTATCTACACATTCAATGCAATCCCAATCAAAATTGCACGAGCATTCCTCTCGAAACTAGAACAAGCAATCCTAAAATTCATATGGAACCACAAAAGGCCCGAATAGCCAAAGTAATTTTGATGAAGAAGACCAAAGCACGAGGCATCACAATCCCAGACTTTAGCCTCTACTACAAAGCTGTCATCATCAAGACAGCATGGTATTGGCACAAAAACAGACACATAGACCAATGGAATAGAATAGAAACCCCAGAACTAGACCCACAATCGTATGGCCAACTCATCTTTGACAAAGCAGGACAGAACATCCAATGGAAAAAAGACAGTCTCTTTAACAAATGGTGCTGGGAGAACTGGACAGCAACATGCAGAAGGTTGAAACTAGAGCACTTTCTCACACCATTCACAAAAATAAACTCAAAATGGATAAAGGACCTGAATGTGAGACAGGAAACCATCAACACCTTAGAGGAGAAAGCAGGAAAAGACCTCTCTGACCTCAGCCGTAGCAATCTCTTACTCGGCACATCCCCAAAGGCAAGGGAATTAAAAGCAAAAATGAATTACTGGGACCTTATGAAGATAAAAAGCTTCTGCACAGCAAAGGAAACAACCAACAAAACTAAAAGGCAACCAACGGAATGGGAAAAGATATTTGCCAATGACATATCGGACAAAGGCCAGTATCCAAAATCTATAAAGAGCTCACCAAACTCCACACCCGAAAAACAAATAATCCAGTGAAGAAATGGGCAGAAAACATGAATAGACACTTCTCTAAAGAAGACATCCGGATGGCCAACAGGCACATGAAAAGATGCTCAACGTCGCTCCTTATCAGGGAAATACAAATCAAAACCACACTCAGATATCACCTCACTCCAGTCAGAATGGCCAAAATGAACAAATCAGGAGACTATAGATGCTAGAGGATGTGTAGAAACGGGAACCCTCTTGCACTGTTGGTGGGAATGCAAATGGTGCAGCTACTCTGGAAAACAGTGTGGAGGTTCCTCAGAAAATTAAAAATAGATCTACCCTATGATCCAGCAATAGCACTGCTAGGAATTTACCCAAGGGATACAGGAGTACTGATGCATAGGGGCACTTGTACCCCAATGTTTATAGCAGCACTCTCAACAATAGCCAAATTATGGAAAGAGTCTAAATGTCCATCAACTGATGAATGGATAAAGAAATTGTGGTTTATATACACAGTGGAGTACTACATGGCAATGAGAAAGAATGAAATATGGCCCTTTGTAGCAACGTGGATGGAACTGGACAGTGTGATGCTAAGTGAAATAAGCCATACAGAGAAAGACAGATACCATATGTTTTCACTCTTATGTGGATCCTGAGAAACTTAACAGAAACCCATGGGGGAGGGGAAGGGAAAAAAAAAAAGAGGTTAGAGTGGGAGAGAGCCAAAGCATAGGAGACTGTTAAAAACTGAGAACAAACTGAGGGTTGATGGGGGGTGGGAGCGAGGGGAGGATGGGTGATAGGTATTGAGGAGGGCACCTTTTGGGATGAGCACTGGGTGTTGTATGGAAACATTTTCACAATAAATTTCATATATTGAAAAAAAAATCAGAAAAGGCAGAAAATGGGAGACAAGAAGAAATGACAAAAAATTCAATGAATAAAAAATACAAACAGGAAACATATTAATTCAAGTATATTAATAATATCTTCAAATAGGAATTTTCTAAAATACCAACTAAAAATATGACAAGTAAATAAATTAAATAAGACTGAATTCTATGTTATAAATAAGAAACCCACTAAAAATTTTTTAAAGTTTTTATTTGAAATCCAGTTGGTTAACATACAGTGTAATATCAGTTTTGGGTGACAACATAGTAATTCAACACTTCCATACAATACCCAGTGAGTTCATCACAAGTGCCCTCCCTAATCCCCATCACCTGTTTCGCACTTACACCAACCTATCTTCCTTTGGGTAGTCATCAGGTTATTCTGCATAGTTAAGAATCTGTTTTTTGGTTTTCCTCTCTCTGTATTTTTTGGTTCCTTTGCTTGTTTGTCTTGTTTTTTAAATTCCATGTATGTGTGAAATCATATGACATTTGTCTTTGACTGGCTTATTTCTCTTAGCATAATACTCTCTAGTTCCATGCATGTCATTGCCAAAGGCAAGATTTTGTTCTTATTGCTGACTAATATTCTAGTGTGTGTGTGTGTGTGTGTGTGTGTGTGTGTGTGTGTGTGTGTATGTCACCTTTTTTTATCCATTCATCAGTTGATGAACACTTGGTCAGTTTTTGTAATTTGGCTATTGTAGATAATGCTGTTATAAACATCAGGGTGCATGCATACCTTCAAAGGGGTATTTTTGTATTCTTTGGATTAATACTCAGGAATGCAATTGCTGGGTGGTAGGATAGTTCTATTTTTAATTTTTTGAGGAACATCCATATTGTTTTCCAGAGTGGTTGTTCCAGTTTGCATTCCCTCCAACAGTGCAAGCATGTAGGCATCCTCATCAATGACTATTGTTTCCTGTGTTATGTGTTTAGTCATTCTTATAGGTGTGAGTGATATTTCATTGTAGTTTTGATTTGTATTTCCCTGAGAATGAGTGATGATGAACATCTTTTTACATATATGTTGGCCATCTCTATGTCCTCTGGAGAAATGCTATTAAGGCCTTCTGCTCATTTTTATTTTGGATTATTTGTTTGGGGGAGTATTGAGTTTTGTAAGTACTTTATATATTTTGGCTACTAACCCTTTATCAGATATAATTTGTAAAAATCTTCTTCCATTGTGAAGGCTGCCTGTTATTCGTTTGGTGAAGAAGCTTTTTATCTTGATGAAGTCTCAATAGTTTACTTTTGCTTTTATTTCCCTTGCCTCAGGAGACATATCTAGGAAGAAGTTCCTATGGCTTATGTCAAAGAAGTTACTGCCTGTGTTCTCTTCTAGGATTTTATGCTTTTGTATCTCACATTTAGATCTTCAATCCATGTTGAATTTATTTTTATGTATGGTATAAGAAAGCAGTCCAGTTTCATTCTTTTGCATGTTGCTATCCAGTTTTTCCAACACCATTTGTTGAAAAGACTGTCTTTTTCCCATTGGATATTCTTTCCTGCTTTGTCAAAAATGAGTTGACTTATAGTTGTGGTCTATTTCTGGGATTTATATTCTGTTCCATTGATCTATGTGTCTGTTTTTGTGCCAGTACCATACTGCTTTGATGACTACAGCTTTGTAATATAGCTTAAAATCTGGAAATGGAATGCCTCCAGTTTTGTTTTTCTTTTTCAGGATTGCTTTGGCTATTCAGGGTCTTTTGTGGTTCCATACGAATTTTTGGAATGTTTGTTCTAGCTCTGCAAAATATGGTGGTGGTATTTTGATAGGGATTGCATTAAATGTGTAGATTGTGGGTAGTATTGATATTTTGTCAATATTTCTTCTTCCAGTCAATGTGCATGGAATGCCTTTTCTATGCTTTTTGTGTCATCTTCAATTTCTCTCATCAGTGTTTTAAGCTTTCAGAGTACAGGTCTTTCGTCTCTTTGAGGATAGTGAAATTTTAACTTCTTCCTTGCCTATTTGGATACCTTTTATTTCTAAAGTTTATTTATGTATTTATTTTTTAAACATTTTTTTAAGTTTATTTAGATATTTTGAGAGAGAGAACACAAGCCAGAGAAGAACAAAGAGAGAGAGGGAGGGGGAGAGGGAGAGAGAGAGAGAGAGAGAGAGAGAAACCCAAGCAAGCTCAGCACCATCAGCATGGGGCCGAACCCACAAACTGGGAAATCATGACCTGAGCTGAAATCAAGAGTCTGACGTTTAATGGACCAACTGTATATCAAATGATGCATACAAGCTTGCACACAAGCACCCTGGATGCCTTAATTTCTATGTGTTATCTAGGTGTTATGGCTAGGACTCCCAGGACTATGTTGAATACCGGTGGTAAGAGTGGACATTTCTGTCTTGTTCCTAGGAAAGCTCTGTTTTTCCCCACCTAGGCTGTTATCTGTGGGTTTTTCATATTTGGCCTTTATTACATTGAGGTTTGTTCCCTCTAAACCTACTTTGTTGAGGGTTTTTATCATGACTGAATATTGCAATTTGTCAAATGTTTTTTTTTTTTTCTGTATCTGTTAAAATAATTATATGGTTCTTCTGGTTTTAGTGTTTATTTCTGAAAGAAAGAGAGAATGCTGTGGAAGAGGGACAGAGAAAGAGGGAGACAGAGGATCTGAAGCATGCTTTGTGCCAACAGCAGAGAGCCCAATGAGGGGCTCGAACTCATGAAATGTGAGATCATTACCTGAGCCCAAGTCAGAGGCTACGCCAACTGAGCCACCCAGGCGCAGGCACCCTAAAGATCATATTGTTCTTATCTTTTGTGAATATTGAATCACCTTTGCAATCCAGAAATAAATCCCACTTGATCATGGTGAATAATTTTAATGTATTGCTGGATTTGGGGGAAAAAATTTAAATATGAGACATAGAGGATTTGAAAATGATAAGGCAGAGAATATGTTATGATAATATTAATAAACCGGGGCACCTGGGTGGTTCAGTTGATTGAACGTACGACTTTGGCTCAGGTCTGATCTCATGTTCTTGGGTTCCAGCCCCACATCAGGCACTGTGCTGATAGCTCGGAGCCTTGAGCCTGCTTTGGATTCTGTGTCTCCCTCTCTCTCTGCCCCTCTCCCACTCACACTCTCTGTCTCTCTCTCTCAAAAATAAATAAACATTAAAAATGAAAAAAATATATTATTAGTAAACCTAAAGTGCCTTCCTATTCAACCTGCATTTAATATTTACTTTAAGGTGTAATGTTACAATAAAATGCCTCTATTATCACTCTAGATTGCACATTCAGAAATTATAATTACTGCATAGCAAATTTTTACTGCTATAGAACATTTGTCTTGAGGTTTTGTACATTTTAATTCAAATATTTTGAAACTTTGAGTAAAAACAGTCAATATCACTTTTAGCCTTTGTGCCATGCTTTGAAAAATCATGTTATCTTAATAATAGATTCAGCTTTCATTTAAAGACTAAAAGATACTGAATATTGCTTAAGGAAATGTTTTAAAGAATATTCAATTATTTTTAGATTTAACTCACTAGTTAATTCTTCTACATGTATTTTGACTTAACAATGAAGATGATATTACAAGAATATTAAGAAGGCAAAAGAAACCTATTTCTAATAAATGTAATCTCTTAAAAGCTGTATGTTCACATCCTATTTTGATATATTTTAAATCAATTTTATAATGATGACAGATTACATGCCTGGAGCAAGGTATGATTTTGTTTTATTCAAATGGTGAATTAAAATGCACACAGTAGAAACGCTCTTTTTCAATTTTAGAGAATGGTTTCAGAAAGGAGGTTTGTGAGGAAGGAGTGAAGGACAGCAAAGCAGCTTTCATAGGAATTTTTTGATAATGTTTCTCTATTTTGTCATCTTTGCATCTTCTTTTCATTTTTATGTATTTTGTGTAATCAATAACAATTATATTATTAGGTTATATTGACTGAGTACTTACCATGTGCTGGACTTTGAAGTGCTAAATACAAACATTTTCATTTCAAAATTTAAGCCATAATTTACATAGAGTAAACTTCACACTATTAAGTGTCCAGTTCTGTGAATCTTTACCAATATATACAATCTTATAGCTACCAAAAAAATCAGAATTACAGAAGGATATCATTCCAAACATTTTTTCATATCTTTTTAAAAATATTTTAAGTTTATTTATTTATTTTGAGAGACAGAGACAGCAAGAGTTGGGGATAGGCAGAGAGAGGGAGAGACAGAAGCCCAAGCAGAATCTACATTGTCAGCACAGTCTTATGTGGCGCTTGAACCCACAGAACAGTGTGATCGTGACCTGAGCCAAAACAAAGAGTCGTGTGTAACCAACTGAGCCACCTCATACCTTTTTATAGTCAACCCCTCCCCTTTCTTCCAGACTCTGGCAAACATTGATCTGTTAGCTGTTTCTAAAGTTTGTCTTTGAAAAAATGTTATGTAAATGAAACCACACAATATGTAGCTTTTTGAGTCTGTATTCTTTCATTTAGCAAAATGTTTTGGGATTCATCCTAATGTCACATACTCATAGTCCCTAGCCCATTCCTTATTGTAGAAGAATAGTATTCCATTGTTGGGATTTGGATGTATCATACTTTGTTTATTCATTTCACAGTAAAGGAACATGGTGTTGATTCCAAGATTTTAGTAATTATTAAGTTTCAGATGTTTATTTATTTGTGTATGAGAGAGAGAGAGAGACAAAGTGTGAGTGGGGGAGGAGCAGAGAAATGGAGACTCAGAATCCAAAGCAGGTTCCAGGTTCTGAGCTGTCAGCACAGAGCCAGATTCAGGGATCAAACTCACAAACTGTGAGATCATGACCTGAGCCAAAGTCAGAGGCTTAACTGAGCTACCCAGACTCCTTTAATAATTATTAATAAAGCCTCCATACACTTTCATGTGTAGGTTTATGTGAACGTAGGTTTTCATATTACTTGGTCACAGTTCTGGAAGTGTGATTACTGGGTCATAATATGAGTGTATGTTTAACTTTTTCAGTAACTGCTCAACTGTTACAAAAGGGATGTACAATTATGCATTTCCTCAATAACATAAGATTTCCAATTGCGTCACATACTTTATCAGTACTTAGCATTGTCTGTATTTTTAGTCATTTTAATAACTGTGTTTTAGTTTGCATTTCATTAATGAATAATGACATTAAACATCTGTTAATATGATTATTGCCATGTATATTTGTCTCTAGTAAAGTATCCGATCAATTTTTTTTTTTTTAATTTTTTTAACGTTTATTTATTTTTGAGACAGAGAGAGACAGAGCATGAACGGGGGAGGGTCAGAGAGAGGGAGACACAGAATCTGAAACAGGCTCCAGGCTCTGAGCTGTCAGCACAGAGCCCGATGCGGGGCTCGAACTCACGGACCGTGAGATCATGACCTGAGCCGAAGTCGGCCGCTCAACCGACTGAGCCACCCAGGCGCCCCCGATCAATTTTTAATTGGATTAGTTATTTACTTATTACTGAGTTTTGATGTTGTTTATATATTCTATACACAAGTCCCTTATAAGGCAGTTCATTTACAAATATTTCCCCTCAGTCTGTGTTTAAATTTCATTTTCTTAAAAGTTTTAATTTCAATAAAGTCCATTTTATCAATTGTATATTTTATGGCTCATGCTCTAAGTAAACTAACATCATGCAAATTTTCCCATATTTTCCTCCCAAAATTTTTATAGTTTTTGCTCTTACATTTAGGTCTACAATACAATCTGAAGTTATTTTTAGATGTATTTATCTGTAAGTGTGTTGATGTGGGTGTCTATTCAAAATACGTCATTGGTTAAGTTGTATAGAAAGACTAAACAAAATCAAAATTTCACAAACATTTTTTATGGCAATATCAACAAATTTCACTAATTTTTAAATTTGATGAAATGTGATCTTGAATGTTTTCTGAATGTGTATTAAATAAAGTAATAAATGTAATTATAAATATTATATAAATACCTAGTTGATTTCAGGAACAATTTTCTAAATTAAAATATGACTTCTATTACTTGTAAGTGTATCAAAGTTTAAACATGAGAAATATAGTGCTGCTTAATGTAAATAATTGGACACAGATATTATAATTTTTAAAGAACACATTAAACTATAGATATAAAGAATAGATAAAATGTATATCCTAAAGTTAAATATTAATTGTAATCTTCTAATCCTTCACAAGGATGGTTGAACCTTTGCACAGCACATGTATTTCATTACTGAAAATGTTCTAGGTTAGATATTATAGCCAAAAGCATTTATTATATTTTATAAGATAGTCACTTATTTTCTCATTTGAATTTATTAAAATATAGGAACATATTAGAAATAATTAGTCTCAATGAAGTCCACAGATACCATTTTAGTAAGGTTTTTGTTTGTTTCAGCTGCATACGGAATATCTCCCAATTGCCTTCTTTGAGACAAATTATTGCCAAATAAACATTATATAAGTGATATTATATAGGGAAAGTGAAAAAAAAAACAATGACAGAAGTGACTTATTAAAAATGTATTTGACATTTTCCTTTGATATTTTTTGTACAAGATTTTTCTTGCTGATTTACTTAGTTATTTTGAGTAAGATGAATATAATGTATATTTACAGCAAATATGATTTTAAGACATTGTGTTTATTCTTAACTTAATGATAAAATGTCTCTTTCTTTCAGAAGATTTCAAAAGTGTTACTCTCTAACACACTTACATATCCATTATCATGATAAAGATAGATTCCTAGAACACCTCAGCTATCAGGAAGTCTCCAGAGTGCCCCAGCAGTTTTATAAATGTCAACTCCTGAGTATGACTTGTGAAAGTGCAGCAGCGCAGTAAAACATTGAACTGGCCTTTTGGCAATCACTGGAGTATTACATTTTAAAGGTCAGATGTACATGATTATTTTACCTGAGCCACCTTGTTGGGAGGAGAGGGGCTGAGTCACTCACAGCTTGTTGAAATTTTCCTTAGTGGTTCAAAAGGTAAAAGAAAGAAACCTGGAAATACGCAGTAAAAAAAAAAAAAATCCAAACTTCAAAAGCGTAAAGTAAGTTATTTACCACAAGGCTGTAGTTTGTGCACATGAGTACTTGCTGCCCCTCCCCCGTTCATGCTGTGTCTCTATCTCAAAAATAAATAAACGTTAAAAAAATTAAAAAAAATAAATAAAAGTGGGGATGATATAAACAATTTATGTTTAATTAGAGTATAAATGTGATGTAGCTCTTAAAATTTATACCATCAATAGACAAATCAGTTGTATTTCTATACACTGAAAATAAATTTATAAAAGCAACTCTGTTAGAATAACATTGAAAGAATAAAATAATTAGGAATAAATTTTATAAAGAAATTGTAAGAGTTGTACAAAGAAGATATCCAGGTAAAATTATTAAATTAGACCTCTACCTCAGACCATATGCAAAAAATATTCAAAATGGATCAATTATATAAATGTACGAGTTACTCTTACAAGAAAACTTAGGAGTAAATTTTCAAGATCTTGAATTTGACCATATTTTATTAGATATGACAACAGAAGTAAAAGCAACAAAAGAAAACAGATATTAATTGTAATTAAAAGTAATTAATTAGAATGTAAAACTTTTGTGCTTGAAAGAACATTATCAAAAAGGAGAAAAAAACCTCAAAAAATGGAAGAAAATTTTTGCAAATCATATATCTGATTGGGGCATTGTTCCAGAGTATATAAAGGACTCCTACAATTCAACAATAAAAAGACAAAAAAATAGATAAATAAAAATGGGAAATAATTCAAATAGACATTTATCCAATGAAGATATGTAAATGTCAATAAACACATGGAATGGTGCTTAGCATCATTAGACACTAGAGCAGTAAAAATCAAAACCACAGTGAAATATTACTTCATGCTCGCTAGGACAGCTAGCCTCTAAAAAATAAATAACAAGTGTTGGCAACAATGTGGAGAATTTGAAGCTCTCATATATTAGTTTTGAACTTATAAAATAATGCAGTCACTTTGGAAAACAATTTGACAGTACCTCAACATGTTATAGAGTTACCATATGACCCAGAATTCCATATATATATATATATATATATATATATATATATATATATATATATATTCAAGAGAATTAGGGATGCCTGGGTGGCTCAGTTGGTTAACCTTCTGTGGTTCTTGGTTTTGGCTCAAGTCATGATCTCACGGTTTGTGAGTTGGAGGCTCGTGTCAGGCTCTGCACTGATAATGCGGAGCCTGCTTGGAATTCTCTCTCTCTCTCTCTCTCTCTCTCTGCCCCATTGCTGCTCTCTCTCTCAAATAAATAAATAAATAAATAGATAAATAAATAAGAATTAAAAATATGTTCATATAAAAAGTTGTACATAAATGTCTACACAATTATTATTGATAATAGTCAAAAAGTGGAAACCAATTGTCCATCGACTAAACAAAATGGATAAATAAAATGTGACATATCCATTTATGGGAATACTGTTTGGTAATAAAAAGGAATCGAGTACTGATACATGACATATCATGGATGAATCTTGAAAACATTATGCTAATTGAAAGAAGCCAGTCACAAAAGTCCGCATATTTTATGATTCCATTAATATGAAATGTCCAGAATAGGAAAACTCATAGAAAAAGAAAATACATTAGCAGTTGCCAAAGGCTAAGAATTGGAAGAATGTGAGAAAGTACTGATGAGCCTGGTACTTCTTTTTGAGGTGATGCAAATATTCTGAAATTAGATAGATGTGGTGATTGCATAACTCTGTGAATACACTAAAATCCACTGAATTGTATAATGTAAATGGGTGAATTGTGTTTTGTGTGAATCATATCTTAATAAAGCCATTTTTGAAAACAAAAATAAAAATGTCGGGGAGATTCTCTCATATTTGGAGCTCTATCAAAGACTCTCTTTTCTGTAAACAATGTTTAAAGAAAATGAATAAAAGTCCCTGACAAGTTAACTTTATAAACAATGCAGAAGAAACTATGTGAACACAATTATCCTGGATCTTCATGTCCATGTCCTGAAATATTAAAAAATGTAGTGGAACAGTACTCAGAGTTAAAAAAGAATAAAGAAAACCATCAACCAGTGCCAAACAAAAAAGTTCTATTCAAATTATCTGTATCTTATTAGGCTATCCAATTTTTTCCCAATGTTTCAAAAGTTAAAAGAAATAAAAGTGAAAATATAAGTGATCTATCATATATTTTAAAAAGGGCAAGCAAATAACAAAGTATTCCACACAATTAAAATATATGGTAAAAAAAATACATGCCATTCTCTAAAAAATAAAGCCATTTACCTGAGGGAAATATAATCATTTTTATATAATAATAAAGGGTTATGCTTTCTGTATTTCCAGAGTAAAATGAAACAGACAGTAAACAATTAATTACTTAAGTTTCAAAAGAAAAATACATAGACATAACTGCTAAAACTCAAGCATTTAAAACTTCACATCATCACGTGACACAGGACATTTCACTATTTAGAAGACGCACTATCCACCCACCTTCTGACCAAGTCTATTTAGTAGATTCTCCCTGGAAATGAACAATTAGGCAGAGAATTGAATTACAAGCGCAAATTGCAAGCAAAAGCACCATACTGTTTTTGTAAGTCATTATTGTTATTTACGTAGTCACGTTCGCTAATTTTATCCAATATTTCTTTCTCACTAAAAACTACTACTTCTCTCTCCTCATGATGCTTGCAAATGCAGTATTTGATTTCCAAGAAAAATAACGCAAGTAGAGGGAGACATTTCCTCTTTCTGAGGTAGAAACTGTGAAAAATTGAAGAATGAAAGAGGTGATATACCGTCCTTCCACCGTTATTACAGTTCAGATAGTTACAATCTTCTATGGTTAGAGACTCTGACGCTCCACAAATTAGAAATTATTTGAAATCCAGAGTCCATAGGTTTTGCATAATGGTTGGAATTCTCATGTTTTATAATTATAATATCAGAACTCATTATAAAACTCTTTTTGAGGGGTGCCTGGGTGGCTCAGTCAGTCGGCTTCCCACTCTTGATTTCGGCCCAGGTCATGATCCCAGGCTCGTGGGATCAAGCCCCATGTTGGGTTCTCCGCTGAATGTGGAGCCTGCTTAAGATTTTCGCTCTCTCCCTCCTCTGCCTTTCCCATACACATACACAGTCTCTCTCTCCCTGTCTCTCTCTCTTTCTAAGAAAAAAAACCAAAAACAAAAAACAAAAAACAGCAACAACAACAAAAAACAAACCTTTTTGAATTTTAATAAAATTCTTCAATTTTTAAAAAGAAAACGTTTGGAGAATAACTTAACAACTATAGTCATAGCTTTAAATAACACTAACCTTCTGACAGATTTTGTTATGCCCTTTAAATATAAAGTTGTCACCTAAAGCTCTTCCTTAAAAGGTTGAAACCTTCTTTCTGATCCTTTACAGTTTCTTTCCTTCTCATATTACATATGTGTTCCTGCTATAATGCCACACACGTGTATACACACACATGCATATTCGTTTTCATCAATAGCCACTAAGTAAAAAAAAACTAATGACAAAAGTGTACTTAGGGATAAACACTCAAAACCTTTATACCTTGAGGCAAAAATTAATAAGCTTACCATAATATTAACATATTTAGAAAGACATATTAAATACCTATAGAAATTGCTATAAGTCTTAGAGAAGCATATGCTATAGCAAAAGAATATGTCTTATCCTGAATTTGGTACATTTAGTTTAGGAATAGTTTGGCTGAAAATATCAGAAAATTCAATTAACAATGGGTTATAAATCAATATTTTTCATCTTCATATAAAACAAGAAGATTAAGAGGGCCACTTCCTGGCTTTGGTTCAGCTATTCAAAGATTTAGATCCTTTGAGACTTCCTGCCTAGTATATAGTAAATTATTAATCTTTCGCATATGCTTTTAAAATAGGAATATAGGCTCAGGTTTCTATAAATGGAACTTTTCAAAAATGTAGTTCAGTTCCTCTATATTTTGCTTATTACCTGCCCTTTATATTCATTTATGAGAAATAGAAATTATGCCAAACTCCATTTTTGCTAATGTATTTCTTATCCAGGGTTGCATAATTTGGGAGTTTGGTATAGGAGCTTACCTGTAATTATTCTTATAAAGAGCATACAAGAGCTGGATTTTGTGCTTTAGTTATTATGCATTTTATTCAAGCTAAGACTCTGTATCTCAATGAATATTTTTTTTAAGTTTATTTATTTATTTTGAAAGAGAGAAAGTGAGAGAGAATGTGAGCAGGGAAGAGCCAGAGAGAGAGGGAGAGACATAATCCCAAGCCGACTCCATGCAGGGCTGGATCCCAGGAACTGTGAGATATGACCTGAGACGAAACCAAAAGTCGGATACTTAACCAATTGAGCCATCCAGGTGCACCAAAACACAACTCTTTCTGAGAGATTTGTGTCAGTTATAACAGCAGCAAATGCACACACACACATTTCACACACACACACACACACACACACACACACACACACACATAGCATGATAAAGAGATATGGAATTGAAGGAAACATGCTGAAAGTTCAGCAGGGACATGCCAGTTTGGAAATATTTACATAGATTTACTCAAACCACAACCTCTCTGTTTACCTTCTTATTCTTTGTTCTTCCTCTGTTCACCTCTTCCTGTGTTTACACTCTTGACTTCACTCCACAACACCTGAACTCAAGCCTATCTTGTCATATTTATTTACACACACACACACACACACACACCACCACCACCACCACCACCATCACCACTTAAGGATTTAATGAGATAGTAACTATCCTGAAGATTTCAAAGTCTATTTAGTCATAAAATATTCACATTGGGTAATATTTGGTGAAAATAAAAAGCAGATCATTAAGCTAATTTCACATTATCATAATTGCTCAGTAGTTTTGTTCTGTTTTAATTTGATCATCCACCTGAGCACCAGGGCTTGAAACGTAGAATTATTTTGTATAACATAGATGTTTCATCCAGAATGTCTTCTTTACATGGTTGACTACTTTTATCACTATGTACAGCTGTAGAATTGTTTTGAGATAGTTTCAAGAAGAATACTCAACTGTTTCAGTTTTCATATTGAGTTTTTATTATTTCAAACTGCATTTTAAAAAGGTTTCTAGGCAAGGCAAATGTCTTGTAATCAAATGGTATTATACATTTGTACGGCTTAAATACTATTTACTAGAAGTTAGCCCCTAAGAATCTCCATAAAAATCGCTACACAGAAATTGTTTGTAAATTATTAATTTAAGCTTCTATTACTTGAAAATAATTTTTCTACTTGACTACAGTCAATTGTTCTTTAGTTAAATATATATATATTTACTTATATATATTTAACTAATATATTAACTATATATTTAAATATATATATATATATTTATATATATATATATTTATATACAATAGAAAATTAGGTAGGTTCAGTATTTTCTTGACATGCAAAATAAGAACATGGTTCTGAAAATTTGCCTAAGCCTATTTTTAATAAGTAAAATTTGCTTCTTATCTTAGAGATTAAGATGCTTTCATGATATTCAAAGTGTGAATTAATGAAGAAAGGGTGTATCCTTTAGTCTTCAATATAAAACCCAGCCTGAAGGTAAGAGGAAAAAATAATTGTGGGTCCTTGAATTTCCACTATGAATATCTAAACTGTCTTTCATAAGATAACATGATGTGACATGATAATTCATTATTTCATTAAATTGGTTAACATATCACAAATTATTATAAAGAAGTGGTAGTCTATTAGAAATGCCAACATTAATGATGAATTTTATATTTAAGTAGTTTGGGGTAATCCATAGGGAATCATTATGTTCTTTTCTACTATATTTAATCATTTTTAATGTTTAATCATTTATTTATTTATTTATTTATTTATTTATTTATTTATTTATATTTGAGAGGGATATAAACAGAGCACGAATGGGGGAGGGACAGCAAGAGAGGGAGACACAGAATCCGAAGCATGCTTCAGGCTTTGACCTGTCAGCACAAGGGTTTGAACCTAGGAACCGCAAGATCATGAACTGAGCCGAAGTCGGATGCTTAATTGACTGAGCCACCCAGGTACCCCATATTTAATCAATTTTAAAACTCATGACTTCATTTCTATCTAATTAATTGTTCCAATCTCTTTGTAAGTGAACAAATATGAGATACACTAAAATATCTAGTTTTCACACTAAAACATAGCAATCTTTATACATTAGCAAGAATCTGCTTGACTGTGATTTATTTCTGGGTTGTTATCCTAGTAATGTAAAATTAATTACTACAAATTAAATTCACTAAATCAAGCAATTGTTTAAATTATAATGTAATCAAATGACTTCTTCAGAGTCACACAGCAAAGACTAGTTGTGGTAGCAATAATAAAGCAACTAGTGAATGTGAGAAAGGTTTACACAAACTTTGGAGTAAATCATATGTATCAAAGGTTTGGCTAGATCATTGAAGTTTCTGTGAAATGTCTCTAAAATATGCAGTGCCTATGTGTTGAGCAAACTAATAAATACATATTTACTTTGACATTGTAACATAATTCTGAAAACTGATTAATAGTTCTAATAACTCTTACAATTACATTAAAGTTAATATGAATAGTAAAAGCATTTGTCTAAAATGCAGCCTTTTATTTACTTCCAAGAAATAATATTTAGAGTTTTGCTCAAACACTAGTGATGTCCACAAATTTTATCATTTAAACTGTGACAAGATATTTTTTCTTAAACAAAAATCTAATTAACTGCTCAATCTAAAATATTTTAATGGCTTCCTATCAACAAACAGGATAAAATGCAAATGCATTAAAACGATCTATGAAGCTCTTCATGTTCTGACCCTATCTCATGCCCAGTTTCAACTCCTATCATTTTATTGATAAAGCCTCCATGCCAGTCATACTGAATAGTCCTCCAAATGCTTGATGAGCTCAAAGCCTGTAAACTTGGTATATTCTGCCCACTCTATGTTATTCTTTGAACACTTGTTTTTATAGCTGTGCAATGTTCAGATTTCAGCTCAATGTCTATTCTTTTTTATACATCTTCTCCAAATCATGATAAGAATTAACCTAGGTTACCTTCTGTCACATGAATATTTTTATGATAACAATGCTGATAAAATACATTGTTGAGCTCTAAATTTGTGAATTTTATATACATTATTTCAATAAATAATTGTAAAAATTCTATTTACAGATAATGAAATTTTGGCTTACAGATAATACAGAGATCAAACTCACCAGACTCACATGTGCTATAATTAGTGTTTGAATCATAGATTTCTTGAAATCAAATTTCTATGCTAGAGACCACCATCTTGTTTTATTCCCAAGCAGCTCATATTCACTCTACCCACTTAATGTAAATGTCTGTGTATTTATGTGTTTCTCACATTGTACTCCTTTAAGGCAGTGTTTGTTCGTATTTTTTTCAGACTGTGGCAGATAACATATACATAATAGATATTTGTGACACCTTCTTATGACATTTTTTCAATCTAAGCAAAAAAATATTAAATATTTATGTATTAGTATGCTATCCTTTTTTCACATAAAATACATTGGTAAGCTTACTACCTCTAAAGACATATACAAACCACTATAAAAACTACAGCTTGAACTTCTAAAATGATGGCTATTTAAATTGCATTTTCTTGCTCACTAACTGAAAGCTAGTCAAAGCAGAAAAATATTAATAATAATACACTCCATTTTCAGAAACTCTAAAAGTATGAGACTAAGATGCCAAAATATATCTAAAGCTATCAAGTGCAGCTCAAATCAAAGCAGCAATGATAGGAAGAAGTGGAGCGAATACACCCAGTGAGTTTATGGATGAATTATGCATTTACCAACAGTAAGACAAAACTCTGTCTGGCTATTATTTACAAACCCATATCCAGTAAACTATCCACCAAGAACAAAGGCTGGAGAAAATACACACAAAAAAGGATCTTTTTGAAGTCATTTGAGAATTACCAAGGATGGTAGGACTTAATTGACCAAGAGAACCGAAGAGAAATGTAACACATGGTGTTTGTTGAGCCCTATGCTTTTTTTTGGTGGGTATTTTCTGATTCAAAGGCAGCTGCCTAGAAGCTGAGAAACTGAGCAGGAATCAGTGGCTAAAAGGCTGGAAACTGGTAGTTTTTTTGATAGGCTCATGGAGCTAGAGAGACAGAAATCAGAATTGGGAGATCTCAAGGCATGAAGGCCAATACTGTGGGAAGAAAATAAGCAGAGAAAATTCATCTTGACATTCAGTGTCTGTGTTCCCTCTGACACAACTGATTATTTGTAAGCAGCTGATAAAATGTTGGGAAGCCAAGCAGAGCTTTTGGTGATCTCCTAATAGTGGAGTGTCAGAATTATGATTTTAAGGTACCCAAAAGACTCAATGACTCTGGTAATACTCAGGCTTTCATCTGGGATTCCTCAAGTACTATGCTACAGGAGTAATGGCTACTTGGTACTAAAATAACTTCTGTAAAGACTGAAACTTAGTTCTAAATCAGCTCAATCTCATGCTAAATTTATTTTATCTTGCCTTGCTCTGAATGCCTAAGGTAGAAAGACAACACAGTGTAGGAAGACAACGTCAAGCAGAGCTTTTACAAATTTTAATACAGTCTCTAGCATTCAATAAGAAATTGTAAAGTATACAAGGAGGCAGGAATAAGAGACACAAATAGAAATAAAGCTGCAGGTGATATAGATAATGAGGTTTTTAACATGGACTTTAAAATAATAGGATAAATGGCAGGGTTTTCCATTTCATCTGAAAACTGGAATTTAACATATCAAATGGAAATTATAGAACTAAGAAAACATGATATTTCAAAATAAGAATTTAATAAACAAGAATAATAAGCAAATTAGTCTCAGAGAAAGAGCTAATAAACTGAAATCTAGGTCACTGCCAGATTGAAGTAGGAAAGGAAAAATGGATAAAAACACAAGAAAGAGAAAAAAGAGTCATACGAGGCAAAATTTAAAATTTTTCATGGGCAATAGGAGACTCAGAAGAATAGGCATAGGAGAATGGGAGAAAAGCAATTCTTGAAGAGGTAATGATCAAGGATTTTGAAACACAGAAGCCAGACATCAAGATGCAGATGCAAGAATTACCATAAACATCAATAAAGATAAACAGAAAGAAAGCCTCACCTAGAGGTATGATAGTAGGCAACCTAACCTAAAAAATGCCAAGTCATGCAGAGAAGAAAGACACATTATCTTCAAAGGAACAACAATAAAACTGAAAGCTAACTCACCAAAGAAATGGTTCAGTCCAGAAAGGAATGGGATGGAATATTTATGGGGCTGAAAAAAATTAATAAATGGATAAATAAATGAAATATCTTCATCAGTCCAAAGGAAAACAGGAAAGAAATTGTCTTTTTTTTTCTTTTTTAAAGGTGTACAAATTAGATGGTCCAAATAAGGAAACAAATTAAAAAATGGACACAAAATAAACTCTGTCAATTATTGCACTAAAGATAAATATAATAAATATACATGCCAAATGATAAGATCAATAAACTGGATTAGAAAAAAAAACAGAACTCATGCTTACAAAATAATAATTTTATACCCAGTAGCATAGTTTCAAAAGATATAGAGCAAGTTGCAAAAAGAAGAATAAAAAGGGAAAATTCTTAAATACAGATAGTAATTTTTAACAAATTTCTATCAATAGGTAGTAAAATGTAGTGATAAAACCCACATAATGTGGAACCTAATATGCTCCTGAATTGAGTTACTTCTGTCTAAAATAATTTGGAGAGTTCATTGGTGAAGCCATTAATAGCTAGGTTTTCTTTAAAATAGCTACCCAAGGGGCGCCTGGTGGTCCAGTCAGTTAAGCATCCAACTTCAGCTCAGGTCATGATCTCACAGTTTGTGAGTTTGAGCCCCACATTGGGCTCTGTGCTGACAGCTCAGAGCCTGGAGCCTGCCTCGCATTCTGTGTCTCATTCTCTCTCTACCCCTCCTCCACCTGTGCGCTGTCTCTCTGTGTCTCTCAAAAATAAATAAAAATGTAAAAAAAAAAAAAAATTTAAAATAGCTATCCAAGTACCCTTTTCTTATCCAAGTGTCCTGTTCTAACTCTTCACTTGTATCCTTAAGTATTTTCTAAACTTCAAAGTTTTAATAATCTCATTATTGCCTTTTTGATATCTGTAGCATTTGTAGTAGTATGTCCTTTTTCTAATTTTAAATACTGGCAATTAATGTTTTTTTTTCTGATAATTATTACAACATGCTTACAATTTCATTAATCTTTTGTTTTTGTAGATATTCACTAGGTGCCTTGGTTTTCTGTTTTAGTTTTTATTGCATTTCTTTTCATTAATTGTTTTCTTTTACTTTATCTGTTCTTTTGCTTGTATTATTACAAGGAAAATTAAATCACTGATTTTTAGGTTTCAGCTTTTGTGCTCTTCTGACATAGGATTTATGTTACATATTTCTATCTAATTATTATTTTACAATCTTTCCAAAGATTCTGACATGTAATTTCTATACTTATATTTCATTAGTGAGATTTTCTAGTTTATGCACTAATACTCTGTTTGAAATGTGGATTTTTTAGATCTAATGTGTTTCCATACAGTGGGAATTTCCTTTTTAATTTTTAAAAATGTGTTTGGGGCACCTGGTTGGCTCAGTCAGTTGAGCGACCAACTTCAGCTCAGGTCATGATCTCATGATGAGTTCGAGCCCCACTTTGGGCTTGCTGCTGTCAGCCTGTCAGTGCAGATCCTGGTTAGGATCTTCTGTCCCCTTCTCTTTGCCCTATCCCTACTTGCACTCTGTCAAAAATAAATAAACACTTAAAAATTTTTTTAAAAAATAAAAATAAAAATGTGTTTATAGGTTCATTTAATTATGGTCAGGGAACATTCTCTGGATAATTTCCAAGTTATTAAATTTATAGAGACGTCCTTTTATGGATTAGCATATAGGCATTTTGGTAATTGTTCTCAGTGCATTTGAAAATAATATTAATGTCGTTGTTAGATACAATTATATATATTATACATAATGCATACTATGAATGCACATGTGTGTGTGTGTGTGTATATATACATATAACATATTTGTAAGAAAAATAGTTGATGTACGTATACATTGAACTTGACTTTTTCTTCCTTTGTCAACTATCATAAGGAGCCACCTTTGCAACTCTATGCATAACCTGAGGGAAGTATCCCAAGCAACAGTAGTAGATCTGGGTCACCAATTCATATTGCTTAATTGTAACCATGGTAATGGGGATACAAGCTATACATGGCTTAACAAAATGAACTTCCTTTTACCAATGCTGACTTTACTAATGTTGCTGTTAAGTGGCTATGTTATCAAAAGCAGAGATCAATACTGAGCCCTGATATGGCACCGTTCTCTTGGGAGACCAGCACTTCCACTGGGCCTTCATTAGGCCTATTTCAGATTAGAGGGGACTGTAGTCTTCATGTGGATAGGCACATATTCTGTATATGGATTTGTCTTCCCTGACTGTGTTGCTTCTGTCAACACTGCACTGTCCATCATTCTGGTAACTGCCATACCAATACCATCTGACCAGGAGTTCATTTCACAGCAAAGTGATTGAAGCAATTAGCCACTGGTCTAGGTAAAATATGGCTTACTGAAGATTCTGTTATGTTGCCAGAGAAAATATATTGAAAAGAAGGAGACCTATTTTATAAGATAGAGTATATGCTTTGATTCAGCAACTATTATATAATGGCATCTCTCTAATAGCCAGACTTTGTGGGTCCAGGAATCAAGGAGTGGAAGTAGAAGTGGCTCCTCTCACCTTTAAACTCAATTACTCACTAAATTTTGCTTCCCATTCTAGAAAAATTAAACTCTGATGGTTTAGAGTCCTTAATTCTCAGGTGGTAATATTTTAACAAGAAGACACTGCATCAGTTTCATTGAATTAGACATGAGACTGCCATCTGGCCTTTTATACTTCTTATGCCACTAAACCAACAGGCAGAAACAGGGCTTATTCTAGAAGTTTGAGCGATTGATCTCAACTCGCAAGGGAAATTGGGTTACTCCTACAAAATGAGAGTGTGGAGGACTATTTCTGAAACTCAGGGAATTCTGAGGCAACTCTTGGTACCTTCAAAGCCAAGAGCTAATGGAAAACTACAGCTTAAAAAAAAGGGAAAAGAAGAACAATTGAAAAATCCATGGCTTTGGGTCATTCTAGCAACTAAAAGGACTGGTTATCTGAGGAGCTGGCTGACAGCAGAGAAATGTCAAATAAGTAGGCGAAGGATGCCATATATATACCAATTACACCCTGTGACTAATTACAAAAACAAATGAACTTTAGTATTTTAACATATTTTTTCTTTGCTTGCTATAGGTTTGTGTTTATTTGTCTGTGCTAACCACTTTATTTTTCTCTATTCTTTTTCCTTTATTTAATACAAGTTATTGGATGTTTAGTCTTTAGGAAACACAATATTCAGTGGGATTCCAATGAATGTAATGCATTATTAATATAAATAGCAATGGCTACAATGACTGTTGGTATTGTGAATGTCCTCATTTGGGAGAGAGAGTGAGAATTTCTTCACTTGTAGAAATATAAAGCTATTATATTAATGTATAGAAGCTCAAAAGTAGACAGAAAGGTACATACAGAAACTGAGTATCCAAATAGGTGGACAGTATGGCAGAGCAATTCTCCATAACTGATAATCTCTCATATGCCTTACGCAGGTGACTTTGTATAAGTATCACTGGTGGGGAACTTCCCTGTGACAGGATCCTGCAGATACCCTCTTAGGCAATTTTGGCACAAAGTGCTACCACAAGGATATCTGACTGTGATCACTACTCCCAACAATCCAGTGGGAAAATTTCCAGTGAGTCCTACCAAAACAGAAACTCAGGAAATATCTTTGCTCTCCATTGAGCTGCAGCTGTGCCTTTTTTCCAATTAAGTCATTTCAGTCTTGGGGTAGTGGCTGCTGCTTATATCTGGTTCACTTGTATTCTTTAGACTTCTCTTTTCTTCTTACTAGTCTGTCCTCCCTTACTCCAGTATCTTGCTGATAATAGTTGTGGTAAGTTGAATAAAGGATCCCCCAAATAGTTGCATTCTAATTCTTACAGTCTGTGAATATATAAGCCTGTTACCTTATATATAAAAATACATACACAGATGTGATTAAGAATCTTTAGAGAGTGAGATTATCCTGAATTATTCAGGTGGGTCCTAAATATAATCACAAACATCCTTATAAGAGATAGGCAAGGGATATTTGACTACACAAGAGTACAAGACCAGGGAGTGTGACTAGGGAGACAGAAATTGGAATAATGCAATCACACATCAAGTAATGCTGATAACCTCCAAAAACTAAAAGAGGCAAGGAATGTGCTCTCCTCTGGATCCTCCAGAAGGAACCATTCTTGCCAACACCTTGACTTTAGCCCAGTGAAATTGAATTATGGCTTCTGGAACTTAAAGGGAATACATTTCTGTTGTTTAAGACACTAGGTTCGTGACAATATGTTACAGAAGCAATGGGAAGTTAATATAATACTTAATATTAAACTTTTCTATTCAAATAACTGTATGGTTTCTGTCACCTGGTAGGATTCTGACTGTTAGAGTCCTGCAAGAATATGAAGTGTTTCTGATCTTCTTGACAGGGAGGGAAAAGATACAATTAATGGACCAATGGCTACCTATTGTATATTGAAATTGTTAGCCAGTTCTTCAAAGTTGCTGCATCTGGCATACAAGCTCCAGATAGAGATACCCCCAAATTGATTTTGTAGTATAAACTTTATATGGCAGGATCCATTTGGCTCTAGAAGATTATGGACCAGTGAATTAAATGAGGTTATAATGGGATTACCATGCTCACATCCTTTAATGGTGGCTCTGTTCTCTGCAGTAACCTGAGATGCCACATTTTATTGACTTACTATCTGGATCAGAATGAAGATCAAAATCAGAAGCTTCCATTTGACTTTCTCCACTACACTAGTTTTAATCTCACATGTCAGGAACAATTATGAGGTTTTTACCAACTAACAAATATTTACATTCTAATTTAACATTTTCAGAATGGGAAAGCGAGGACTGTGTGGGTCTAAGAATTGTACGGAGACTCCAATAATCGCTTAGCATCCATATGGTATACCCTCACTCTATGACAGAGGGACATTATGGTACTTTAGTTCCATGAATGTCAATGTCAATTTGAATCCTGTTTCCAGTATTTGTCAGAATGTCAGTATATTTTCATTTTTCTAGATATGGTTATTCCTATAGATGGCTTTAAATAATTGGAAGTATCATATCCACATACAAGGGCTTTTATAATATAAATAAGTCTTCTCCAGTCAAAGGTTTGAAGTCCATAAATTGGCTAAACCACAGAAACAAAGTATAGGATGATAAATTTAATGGTGTGACTGTCCTCAACTGGCTAATCATCCATTTTTTTTTATTTTGTAAATTAAATAATAGCCCCCCATTGGCTGCCAATCTATTCTTTTCCTAAATAATCATGTCTATTAACCATCTCCATAATTCTCTTTAGCTCACGATCCTCTGATGGTCACTTTGAACCTGAAACCCATTATAATAATTGCTCCTTCATACCTTCTGATGATTGAGCACCATGTTTTGACCTCTATTACATCAGGATCTCATTATTCCCATTACTACAAGGGAGCCCGTTGTATAATAGCACCTCTGATCATCATCTCTGGCCTATACAGGGCAGTTACCACTGAGATTCTCACTGTTCTGGAGCCCCCTCATTAGCATATTCCTTATCTCTTTAATAAATAGGGAGTTCTCTGCGCCCTTCCATAGACATTTTCTAATGGTGGTTTCCAGCTTTAAATAATATATTCATATTAATATGCCTGATGATCTAAGTCTCTTTATATCTTCCTCTCATTCTCTGCTATTACAGTTCTGCTATTTCTATATCTTTTAATATGTACCACCTTTCATGCTCCATTTCTTCCTTCCCCACCTCCTTAAATCTTTTCTTCATTTAGTGTGGACCAATACAAGGTTCTCCAGAGAAACAGGACTGGTAGGAAATTTTATGTTATTTTATGTTATTTAATTAATTAATTTATTTATTTTAAGGAATTGCCTCACACTATTACGGAGGTTGAAAAGTCTCAAGATATTTGTAGTCAACAAGCTGGAGATTCAAGAAAGCTAATGGTGTAGTTCTTTCTAGTCTAAGCCTGAAGGCCTTAGAAGCAGGATAGCCAATGGTGCAAATTCCAGGCAGAGTCCAAAAGCAAGAAAAGGCTGATGTTCTAACTCAAAGACAGTCTGGTGGTGAAAGACAATAAATTCTTTCTCCCTCAGCCTTTTTGTTTTATTCAGGCCTTTAATAGATTGAATGAGGCCCACTCACTTACGGGGGGCAATGTGCTTTATTCAGTCTACTGACTCAAATGTTCATCTCATCCAGAAACACCCTCACAGAGACACCCAGTATAATGTTTAACCAAATATTTAGGCACCTGATTTGCCCAGTGAAACTGATGCATAAAATTAACTGTCAAAACACAGTTTTCTGAGGATGTTGCTAAGGTATTAAATCGTGTGTCAGAGGGGAATATTTCACCCCTCTGACTTAGCACCTTAGTCCCATGCATACTCTCTCAGCTCTTGCCAGACCTTGTTGGCTGGTACTGCAGGTAATTCAAAGCTTACAACTTCTCTCTTCCCTTATCAAGCAGAGATCTATGATAGATGTGTTATGTCATGAGCTGGCTTAATTAAGGGTTTTGGAGATGGGAGATGAGAGTGTAGATTAGATTCTGAGGGGAGTGTATGTGGGTTTATAAGGATTAAGCTTCTATATCGTCTTCAATCATGGAGGGGTAGCCTATAAAAGCAAGGTAGAAATATTTGCTGGGGCTCTGAGAGTACACAGAGATCTGGGGTTTCAAAGATATTAAATGCATTGACCCATATTTCTGTATCTCATGTCTTAGGATTTAATTCTTTCCAATTCAGGCTAGATCCTGCTCTAGGAAATTTCCCAGATTGAGAATACAAACTTTTATCGTTCTCTGATACCCTAAAAATTAAATCTTGGGGCATATCTTTAGCTTTCTCTGTCTTCTAACTCTAAAAGAGAAAAGGCTTTTTAATATGCCTTCAAGGAGAGACTTTACCTTTCATACTTGTTAAATAGGTGAGTAATCCCCCTCAGCCTTTCACTGGCTTTCTTCATTGCATTGTTACAACCAGTTTACACCGCCTAATTCAAAAGTACTAATATTTACTTCCAAACTACCTCAAAAATGCTGAGACACAGTTCTACCAGTACATCTTTACCCAACACTATCTCATCCTGGTCGAACTCCAGTGAAAGTTTTAACAAATGCACCACTACAACTTTCTTGCTGTCAGTGTTTCACTAACACCAGTTATTTGGTCCTTCTTGACAGCTGACCAACAGGTGATCCAATCTAAAATTGAAAATGAAATGTAAGTCTGCTTCCAAGGATCATTCATAAGATCAACTAGTAAGAGGTTGGGACCCTTGTGAAAGAGGCTCTAAGACAAAACTTTCATGTAGGTGGTATATTGGGAAATACTCTTAAAGACACCTGCAAGAGGCTGAGAGAAACAAAATTAGTTACAGATAGAAATTGAACTGGGAAGCAACTTTAACATAGGGCTTCTTCAGTCTCACAGAGAGATTTGGACCTGTAATATCCCCTCACAGTTGTCCCTGATTTGAGATAATGAAGATACATATTAGCAGGTCATTGGATAGGATTCCCCTGGAGAAAGGATACTTCATTAAAAGAATATTAAACATGAATAGGTGCTCAACTTTATTATTCATAGGGTAAATGCAATTAAACTTACAATGAGATACCAGTATGCACCACAAGAATCCCTATAATTAAAAAATCTGAAAACCAAGTGTTTCTCAAGGATGTGGAACAATTAAGAAATCATACACCATGGACATGAGAATAAATTTGTAGAACTGCTTTGAAATATCTGACAATATCTACTAAAGTTGGATAAATGCACATGTTCTGAATTACTTAACAGTTCCCAGTCTCAGATACATACACAATAGAACTTTTGTCATGTATTTACCTAAAGACATACAATAGAATGTGCCTAGCTACACTATTTATAATAACACCAAAATTTTAGGTATTCTAAAACCATTCACCATTTGAATGAATAAATAGATAATGGTACATTCATATGGTTTACATAAATGAGAATCAACAATCTATAGCCATGCACACCATGTGGATGATTCTCACAAATATTAAGTAGAACAAAATAAGTCAGACATGCACAAGGTATAATTCCATTTATATGAAGTACAAATAAATCTGTGTTGTTACCTGAAAGTATATAGTTGATTAATCTTTGACAGAGCAGGAAAGACTATCCAATGGGAAAAAAAGACAGTTTCCAAGAAATGGTGTTGGGAAAACTAGACATCAACATGCAAAGAATGAAACTGGACCACGTTTCTACATCATACACAAAAATAAATTCAAAATGGATGAAAAACCTAAATGTGAGACAGGAAGCCATCAAAATCCTACAGGAAAATACAGGCAGAAACCTCTTTGACCTCAGCTGTAGAAACTTTTTACTAGACACATCTCCTGAGGCAATGGAAATAAAAGCAAACATGACCTATTGGGACTTCATCAAGATAAAAAAAATCTGTGCAGTGAAAAAACCATCAACAAAACTAAAAGACAACCTATGGAAGGGGAGAAGATATTTGCAAATGGCATATCAGATAAAAGGGTAGTATCCAAAATCTATAAAGAACTTATCAAACTCAACACAAATAATCCAGCTAAGAAAAGGGTAGAAAACATGAATAGACATTTTAATACAGAAGACATCCATATGGCCAACAGACACATGAAAAGATGGTCAAAATCACTTATCATAAGGGAAATAAATATCAAAACTATGATGAGATGCAACCTCATACCTGTCAGAATGGCTAAAATCAACAACACAGGGAACGACAAGTGTTGACAAGGATACAGAGAAAAGGGAAACCTCTTACCCTATAGGTGGAAATGCAAACTGGTGCAGCCACTAACAGTATGGAGCTTCCTCAGAAAGTTAAAAATAGAACAACCCTATGATCCAGAAATTGCACTACTAGGTATTTATTTACACAAAGGATATAAAAGTACTGATTTGAAAGGACACATGCACTCCGATGTTTATAGCAACACTATCAACAACAGCCAAATTATGGAAAGAGCCCAAATGTCCATCAAGTAATGCAATGGAATACAATTAATACAATGGAATGTTAGTAGGCCATAAAAAAGAATTACATCTTGCCATTTGCAAGGACATGGATGGAGCTAGAGGGTATTATGTTAAGGGAAATAAATCAGAGAAAGACAAATACCATATGATTTCACTCATATGTGGAATTTAAGAAACAAAACAAATTAACATGAGGGAGGAAAAGAGAGGCAAACCAAGAAACAGACCCTTAACTATAGAGAACAAACTGGTGGTTACCAGAGGAGAGATGAGCAGGGGTATGGGTTAAATAGGTGATAGGGATTAAGGAGTGCACTTGTGATGAGCACCAGGATTTGGATGTAAGTGTTGAATCACTAACTGTTACACCTGAAATTAATATTAAACTGCATGTTAACTAACTGGAATTTAAATAAAAACTTGAAAAAATAAATTAAAAAAAAACAATAAATCTATGCTGTTAGAATACAGAAAGAAAAATGAATGCCTTTACAATGTGAAAAGATGTATAATTTCAATAGTAATAGTACAAATAAAAGTTAAAATGACACCATGACACTATTTTTTACTTACCAACTTTTTAAAAATCCCAAAGTTGGATAATATCTTCAGGTATGTGGAGAATATAGTACTGAAAAAATGCAAATTGGTACCAACCTTAAATAGTGATATTTGCCCATAATGTATCAAAATGTTTTCTTTGACCAGGGTGCATAAATATCACTTACAGTGCTCAATAAATGCAGATCCTGAGTCCCACCCCTAGAAATTTGGATTCAGTTATTCTGGAGTAGAGAGCAATAATTTTCCTTTCTAACAACCTTCCTGATGTTACTAATGTTGCCTCTTCTGCAAACTATACTTTAAATAACACTGCCTCAGACTCCATTTCACTTATAAAAATTTACATGCCCATATATAAATATGACCTTGTGAATGATGTTTTTGTATCAGGAAAACATTACCAGTGTTTAAGAAATCATATTTTTTGAGGATGTCTATTATTTTTATGGGAAATAAATTTACAATCACAAAGTTTGGGAAAAAATTGAAAATGATGAAAGACTGTATATTGAAAAATTCCCTCATACTGAATGCCACCATCTCTCCACCTCCCCACATATACCTCAGCAAAAAAAATAACTATTGTTACTAATATCGTCTATCTTCTTTCATACACTTTTATGAAAGCAAATATAAATATGTTACCTTTTAACTTCTTTCATCAAACAAATTTGTGGAAACTATACAGAGTGCTTACTTGGCTTATTTTAAACCAAGTGTGTTTATAATTCCTATTCAAAAATAAACATTTTTAAAAGAGTGATTATTGTAATCTTTATAATTATTTTCTGACTTTCAAAATGTACCACAAATTTCTCAAAGAATGCTCTTTACTCAGTTGCCAGATATTATTTTTTGATATTTCATATCTTCTATATATAAGAAAATAAATCTTTGAAGTTTATCACACAGATTTGGTTTCTAGTAGGATTCTAGTTATTTGTAATCAAGGAGAGGTATTCATTCACAAAAGACTTTGAAATGGAGGAAGCCATTATTCTCCCAAACACTAAGGCAAGACAACCAAGAGTTTCAGCAAATGGTCAATGAGAGATTGCACACCAAATCCTAAGGGTTTCTAGGACTGCCTTGGAATTACTGGCCACTGAAGCAAATGGAAGCCTCCATGCCCACATTACTCTATCATTCCCTGTAAAATTCTTGACTTAAGTTTCTCTAGTTTTCCAACAGGTATTTACCTATATTTTCCCTATCTTAACCCACTTACTATATATAGCTAAGTAACCCACTTCCTCTAAGTGATTTTCACTTCTTGGTTGAACCTTGAATGATACCTGTCGATACCCAGATCCCATTTGTCTTTGTTCTACACAATTAGAAGGAAGTTTAAATTTTCACTCCAATTTTCTCCATCATTTATTTCCCTGTGTTATGTCATTCTAATAATAGTATAATGTGGTGGGTGGAGGGGAGGGGTTAAATGTAGAATAAAATTTCGCATTGTCAAAAGTCATGCAAGAGTAATACACAAACACTAAAGGATTTTTTTTTTCCTCTGTGATTTCACTACTCTTGCAGGATAAAGGTGAAAGCATTTTGTACTAGGTATTGTCAAGCTTTGGACTTGTCTCATTATTCATATCAGACAATAAGAATTACGAATGGATTTTATGGTAGAATAGAACTTTTGAGAAAGATTATTTTTTAACCAGTCTCTCCATTCTAATAAATTACACATTAGCCTCATCACATGTGAAAGCAATAAGATTTTCTAGAGAGAACTGAGATAAACAGTAGTGCCTAGAGAAATGACAATTTATTATCCTGAAATAAAACAGCTACTAATTATATCTTTTATGCATTTATGCTATACCTGAGCCTCCCTACATGTGTGAGATAAACTGGGATTTTTTTTAAAGCAGTGAGTACTCATTTCTAAAAATATTAAGTTGTTACTTCTGTCCCACCACAATTATACATTTTATGTCTAGAAATCTTGTTGAGGTCAAAGAGAACATAATTTGTGGAAATTAAATAATACTACACGGGTGTCTGAGTGGCTCAGTAGGTTGGATGACTGACTCTTGATTTCTGCTCAAGTCATGATCCTAGGGTTGTGGGGTCCAACCCCACTTGGGCTTCATGCTGAGCATGGAGCCTACTTAAGATTCTCTCTCTCTCAAATAAAAATAAATAAATAAATGCTAAATAATACTTAAAAACTAGCTAAGTATAAATAGCCACTAAATATAGTATTACATTTTCAAATTTATATTCACCTAGTTAGTTTAAATCCTAAATCTTCACTCAAGCCCGTGTTACCTGAGTCCTTCAGAATATTATAGTCATCAATTCATTAATATTGAAGGACAATATCTTCAGCCCTTTTAGAATATCCTATTAGTGACAGAGAACCACTTTTTACTTTACATTCACAGATTCTAAGAAAACTTATGTTTCTCCTAGACCTGTTGTGTCTCATGCCCCATTTCCACAGAGTTCTACATCTCCATTTTGGTCTCACTTCTTATAAATGCATCATCTTCCCAGTTCTATCTCTTGTCTCATTCTGCCTCTTTATTTAATCAGTACATTTGATTTTTGTTTGTTACTCCTGTTTGGAAAAACTGCAGAAGATCGAAGCATTGCTTAGTACAGGCTCCATATTAAAACTGAATATTATCTATCTGTGTCTTACAAGTTCTCATCATGAAGACCTTCCCACTGGCTGGCTCTGTATATCTAGCTTCTGCATCAGCCTGTCACTCTGTGTCTTACAGACTTTCTCTTTACCCCCCTGCCCCAAATACCTCACAAGATCCTTCCTGTTTCTCTCTCATGCATTAAGGCTTGAACTCTCATAATTTTATGTTTAAAAGAGTTTCAGCTTCTTCCCTAAGCCCCAAACTATTTCTTGGCTTACCTAAACATTGTAAAACCATTAAGATGATCTTCTCAACAGAGGAAAAGGTACTTGCGACCATTTTTATTAAGCACCAAGAGATTTTAATTTCTAGTCTTTTATTTACTGTGCCCCCAAATGAACTACAAGAGAGGGCTTCAATTACTCACTCGCCAGGGTAAATTCACAAGCTATGTGGAAATTTTACTTTTTGCATTGTGAGTGTAGGACTGACCCTAAGCAAGTTTATTTAGGGTAATCAATTCTATTCCAAAGGTCTTTGATGTTAACTTACCACAAATGTCTTCACCATATTTCTTTTATTGGGGAGCTTGGAATCATCATGACTGTTATTTCTCCTGAAGGCACTCTTTAAAATGTTCTCAATGAGAGTTTAAACTTAAACCACTATAACTTTACAAACTAAAGTGTTCTAAGATCCACCCAGGAAGGAAGGAGAAATACAGGAAATACTGCATTACTTTAAAATACATTGATTATTTATATATGCATCTATAGATCATTTAGGAACAAAGCATGCTTATGATTGCATACAACCTGGACAATAATTTAAATGAAACTTAAGCAAGACACATTTAATATGAAGATGGTGAAACAAAACAAAACAAAATAAGGAAAAGAAAAAAAAAACAAAATATATCCATCCTATACTCCTGCTAAATTCTTTAAATTAGGACAGATTATTCAGATTTCATAGAATTGTAAGGATCAAAATTATCAGATAATCCATCATCTGAATATTAGGCCATATGCTGAACTACACAAAGGAAAGACTTTTTTTCCTTTCTGCTCTTATCTTTATCTTACATATGAGACTATGATAGTAGCCAATACCCTTTAATATCTTAATATTTTTTTCCTAAAATATTCTCTATTGCTACATCCTCAGAGTCACTATGATGCTTCAGGATGTATATGTAATTTTTAAAGAATGGTTTAGAGTTAATTGATTATTTGATTGATTATTTAGGAAAATGTTGGAAAATTTTCTCCCATTATGGTCATGAAGATTTTATTTGTCACCGTGACTTTTTTTGCTCTAACATTTTAAAGCAAATGAAAATGAAATGAAATGAAATGAAATGAAATGAAATGAAATGAAAATATTTTCATGAAATAAATATTGGAAAAAAGTTTAAAAAATGCTTAAATCTAAGTAATAGTTCTGAGCACCTCTTTCAAGCCATTTTAGTAGATTTTATTAGGAGATTATTTTCAGCTTCCGTTTGTCTCTTCAGTACAAAAATATGTAAAAGTTTGAATATGACCATTTATCTTTGCTGGTGTTATTAGCATTGTCACCATCTCTTGGATTTAACTTTTAATTCCATTGTGTTTTCATTTCAATAGTTTTATTTTTCACTTTCTTCCTTTATATTTCCATTTTCCAATGATTTATGTTGCCTGTTCTTGTATTTGTTTCTGTAGGTCCATAAAATGCATTCTGCTTTTGTTTCTTTTTGAGTTACTTTTGGTTTCTTGTTTCCCACTTGAGATCACTTTCTTTTCTTTTAGTTAAAAGAATAATTATCAACATTTTTCTGCTTTTTCCCAATAGAATATGTTTTCTCTTTGAACACTTTTTAACCAGCTTCTATAATATGATTTCAGAACTTGATATTAACATTTATTACTTCAGCCTCAAAGGCATGTCATAAACTATTCTGAAACAAACAAAAAAAAATATTAAAAGTTTCTTTGTTCTTTGTGGCTTATATATAATGCTAAACTGAGTCCTATTCTGTAAAGTTGAAATAGCAAATTCCCTACTTTTTTGTTTTGTTTTTGTTTTTAACACTAAGTAGGCCTGTTCAATCAGGTTTTATATTATTCTGACCTTATTGGAGTTTTTCTTACCAGCAGTTCAAAAAAGGCAATCCATTGAGACCTAGTTCATGGTTATTATTTCAAGAGATATGGCTATAAAGTTCTACTTAAAAACAAAGAGTAACTAAAGCGTTGTCTTAAATTCCTATTGAATTTATTCATCATTCAGCTATTTGTTCAGCTGTTTATTATTAAAAGTTTTTTCCCCTATTTTCAAACCATTTTGGCCTGTCTCTGAATGATTCTCAATGTTTCCTGTTCTTTCTTTTTCTGTTGGTGTTTTTCCAATGAGGTGGTTTTGTACTTCAACTAGTGTAGCACATGCTACTGTGTTCAACTTAGCTTGTGTCTCTTTGTTGAATTTAATGTTTTATTAGTTTAGGGTACACATTAAGAGCACCTCTTTCAAAGTATAATTTTCAGGGAAGATAAAAATAAGACAAATAGATAATGGAAAGGTTTCACATATTTCTGTAACTCACGAACATGAAAACCGTTGAGGTGGTAAAACCCGTGTGATGAGCGTTTGAAAAACAGCACTTATTGATGCTGATAAGGTTGAAATGAGTTTAGATATAAAACAAGCTCATATAAATTAAACCACACACACTGTGATTATCTAGTTGGCAAAAAATCTACAAGTTAGCATCTAATCTCGTGGAGACTGGGACTTAATACATATAAATATCAAGTAAAACAGAGACGTATCACCCAGATGATTAAAATCTCTTTTGAGTATACTTATTAGACAATGCTACCCAAAAGGC
Source organism: Panthera pardus (assembly GCF_024362965.1). NCBI lineage: Eukaryota > Metazoa > Chordata > Mammalia > Carnivora > Felidae > Panthera > Panthera pardus. The sequence goes on from NW_026526810.1 coordinate 84,340,512, forward strand.
AGACAACCGTCTTCTGTCCATATGTCTAAGTATTTGATAATTTTTTGTAATATCTCTTCTATTTAGATTCTAAACAAATTGAGAAGATATAAGAATACAAAACAAACTAGCTATATTAGCCAAAGCCAATAATAATTCCCTCTCCCTTTCACTCTTGCACCCAAATACTTAAACTCACGCAGTGATAAGAGAAGAGCTGGATAGCTACAGGTTCGCCTCAAATGACAGGGTCTGCTGTGGTGGTGTTAACATGGAGAAGACAAATACATGGAGTTTGAGACACACAGGATATACATAAGTCTCAGTTATAGGTGAGCAGCAAGGATTCTCCACTCATGCCAGTGCAGAGCAAGATTTTCAATTTTTTTAATGTTTATTTATTTTTGAGAGACAGAGTATGAGCAGGGGAAGGGCAGAGAGAGAGAAAGGAGGACAGTGGATTTGAAGCAGGCTCTGGGCTGACAGCAGCCAGCTTACACGGGGCTTGAACCCACGAACTGTGAGATCATGACCTGAGCCAAAGTCGAATGTTTAACTGACGGAGCCATCCAGGCATCCCAAGATTTCCCATTCCTAATTCACTGATCCATTAATGAGAAGCATTGGGTAAAGATAGTGGAGAGTTGGCGGAAATGTTCTAAGAGATGTGTTCACATATTGTGGACCAAAACATAACAAAACATAATCACCAGCATTATCTTTTCTCCTGGACAAAAGCTGTATCACATCTAATTTTATTTATTCATTTTTTAAATATTTATTTTATTTTATTATTTATTTATCTATTATTATTTTGGGGGGGGGCGGGGAGAGAGAAAGAGTGTGAACAGGGGAGGGACAGAGAGAGAAGAAGACAGAATCTGAAGCAGGCTCCAGGCTCTGAGCTGTCAGCACAGACCCCGATGTGGGGCTTGAACTCACAAACCGGGAGATCATGACCTCAGCGGAAGTCAGAGGCTTAACTGACTGAGCCACCAAGGAGCCCCTCACATCTAATTTTATAAAGACTGGGACCTAAAAAATAGTAAGCAGGAAGCAAAACAGAGATATATCTCCCAGATAATTAAAATCTCTTTGATCCCTCTTACAAGTCACATATTTTTTCCCCTTAATGCACACAGAATTTCCCTCTTAAGGATTTCAAACTCCACACTGAAAACAATCTATTTTAACTTCGCAGGCTGACTTCAAACCTCCTGCTATATTATGACCCCATCTCACACTCCTGTCATTCAGTCTAAAAGTCATATTAAGTTCCTCATTCTGTGTTTGTTTTCCTTTTCATTTCTCATTCTGCCATAATGTCATCACTCTCTCTTATTTGGTAATGGAAAAATAAAACACACTTTTTGGAAGAATACCATTAGGAAATATGATAAAGCCAAAAAAAAAAAAAAAAAAGAAGAAGAAGCAACATTTATCTCTGTGACCATTTCCTTTTTGTTTTTGTTTTTTTGTTTTGTTTTGTTTTTACTTTAAACCCTTACTAAACCCAAGAAACAGGCTTGGGCGGTTTGAGATTAGGTAGTATATACAGTAAGATTGAAATTAAAAAAAAAAAGGAGTGTTCTACCAAGTAGACTGCAATGATACAGTTTGAAATTCAAGAATATCTATTAGAGTTATTGGTATAAACAGCCAATAACTGTGAAGGATCTGAGATTTTACCATACCTTCATGGTAACAATTTAGTTTGTCATAGTTTCAAGGATGTTGACAGAAAATGTTAGTCTCCTGGGTCAGAGGAGAAGGATGGTTTATTAGCATATAGCAATAGCACTAGCCAGAGTATCATAATGTTGTTTCTTCCTGCTTCTATTCCCACAGGGCAATGGAAAAAGGGTCATGTGACACCTGAAAATGCAGTGAGTTTTATTATAGGACAGGGATTCTGAGTTTGGAACTCAAAACTTTTTGTGGATATTAAGCATGCTTTTCTTTGCTTCTAAGATAGATACTATCTTTCAAGTCTATAATTATACCTGGCCTTCCCCCACTATACACATGCTATTTTTTTCTCCAATGATTGCTAAAAATAAAAACTTCTTAGAAAGATATTCAGAACAAAGACAGTGTCTTTGCTTGCCAGATGTATAGAAATGTAAGAAGATATCCAGAGACTCATATCCTAACAAAACATTCTTCTCAGTTGTACACCATCTTGGCTTCCCGTATATTTTCCTGTGAGCATGTCAGTTCATCAGGACTTTGATAAATCTGATCAATAAAGGCTGGGTTGAAATATCTTCAATCTGGCTGAGGCCAACATTTCAGTATTGACATCAGTAATGCTCCCAAGAGAACAGGACCTACCAGCTGGAAACAATTTCATAAACCATAAAAGCGTCACCATATAATGCCATGACACTTTCTTCTATGTTCACTTTTCTCTGGGTCCAAGGCATTATTTCAGGTAAAACTGGCTTTCCTTGTAATTGTGCACACTGCTTTGTCCACAGGGAGGAAGTCAAGGACAGTTCTGTCATTCATAATAGTATTGGCCAGTGAGGTGAGGCTTACTTGATTGTCTTCCAGAGCAGAAGTGATGTCACTGAGAACTTTTGCTAAACTCAAGGACAAATTTCAAGTTATTGTTTCTAATTGGATGACTCCTTCTATATGGATAACTGGCCACGCGTTGTGTGTAAATAAAATATGTATCCTTCTAGGAAGCTTCTGTAAGACAGTAGGGGTAAAATCAACAATATCAAAGCCTATAGATGTTAGGAAGCATGCAAAGCCTATCAAATACCTTGACTTTCAGCCCAGTGATGGGTGGTATTTACTATAAAAGTCACACTATGAACAGACAAAAATTGTCTGGAAAGCTGGAAACATAGCACAAGGTAGTTTCAAGAAGCAGATGTGGCTAGAATCAGCTAATGGACTATAACAGCAACACCATAACTTGAACAAGTATCAAAAGCAGGATACCACTTTGATAACCCCAAGACTGGTTTAAAGTTTCAATGTAGTCTGTCAGGAGTAGGTAGCATGCCCAGTATGGTGTGGCCTCCTTCACCACAAGTGAAAAAAAGTCAAATTTGGCATTAGTTGTAAGACTTTCATACAGTTGAAGCTTCTGAGTCAGAAACAGTGTCCTTTATTTTATGTCCAGTTTATGATAGTGGATGCATTGCCAAATCTGGTGATGATGGATTCGGGCAGAAATGCTTGCAATCTGCTGTGTACAGACTCAATCAGCAGCTAGATTCCAGATGGCCTCATCAGAGTGTGGGCCTGTACCAGGCATCTACATGAGTGACCCAGATGATTAGATCAACAGCTGTGAATTGCTTCCCCAGTGTGTGGCCCCAAAACAAGTGTCTTTAATATGCTAATCTGTAGTTTTCCAAGTGGCACACTAAGCCATTGGTAATAACTCAAGAATTAGTAAAATTAAACAAGGTTCATCAAGGAACGTTGGCCAGTCTAATGATCCCTTGAGGTTTGCTCAGTGAGCAGAGCATTTACATCCATTTTTCAGTTCTGCAAAGGTGACACTGAATTTGAATTGTCATACCAGCACAATGGATACCATCTGGTTTCAGCTTAGTTAAACAATCACTGGACCAAGAACAAGCACTTAAGGGAATATCTGTTACTTGAAGAACTCAATGAGCAACCAGCTTTGCTTCAGATGGCAAAGTGAGAGATAAAGATTCCCTCAAAGGATAGTTGTCACTTTGTTTACTTTCTCATGTATAGTCAAGATCTATTGGAATCAAGCTGCCAAATCCTTCATGCATACTATTTATTGTCCATATGCCAGCTTTATTGGCTTGTGGGCCAGAATTATCTGCCCATCCAGGGTGAATCTTTGTACTATTTGTCACAATAAAGTGGACCAGAGGCTGATCACCAGATTGACCATGAAATTTCCTCTATGCAGAGGAGAGACATACTCAGCAAGCAATCCGTCCCCCTACTCATCCATATTAACAATAGATTGTGGGGTTATCATTGCCCAGTGGACTATACAATTTAGTCAATATGTTCACTACCAGTTCACATGGACTTCACTAAAATCCTGTTAATGGGCTGGATTAGCATCCTTTCTCTCCTTTCTTCTTCCAGAAAGCCTTCATTTAACAGCTAATATGTTAGTCTGCCAACCATGTTAGTTGCATGGATGCTGGTAAAACAAAAATCCTGGATCACAGACCAATGGATTTATTACTCACAGCTATAGCAACAGCCATAATTTCAACACTTTCTTGTGCTGGTTCCCCAAGTCTCACTCCCCACAAGTTGACATAAACAGGGCCAGGTAACACTTGCACACACAGTTTTGTGTTTGAAGAGAGTAAGTCTGAATTTAGAAAACCTGGTACTTTAAAATGGTAACAAAGTATTCCAGCCCTTTGTTCCAGAGGAAGACCCTAGATTGGTATTCCAGAACTGTTTGCTATACTCAAAAACAAAGAGAAAGCATTTCTTTGAAAACAATTTACTCTAGGAAACAGAATAAAATGTAGAAGAGCATCATTTTTGTTTTCTCAATAAAATTAAAAGATATAAACTAATAAATCATGAAAAGTGAGATTACCTGACAAGAAAAGATAATTTCTAAAAATCTGGCTGAGATAAAGCAAATTAAGCAGAAACTGGATAAGAAAGTAGAAAGTATAAGGGCGCCTTGGTGGCTCAGTTGGTTAAGCGTCCGATTTCAGCTCAGGTCATGATGTCTCCATGCTGATAGCTGGGAGCCTGGAGCCTGCTTTGGATTCTGTGTCTCCCTCTCTCTCTGCCCCTCCCCTGCTCGTGCTCAGTCTCTCTCTCTCTCGCTCTCTCTCTCTCTCTCTGTTAAAAATAAACAAAAAAAAATTAGAAAAAATAAAGTAGAAAGTATAAAAAATTCACTACAAAATTAAAATGCAGGTTGTTTAAATATCATAATGTACAGAGTCATCAAGTAAAAGAAGTTTATATGGAAGGAAAGTGAAGAAGCCTTCTCACCAGGAGAAAGAAAAAGGCAGGCACAGGAATAAAAGATGGTGATAAAATCAACATAATAGAAGACAATGAAAATGCAGTTATGAAAATGTTGTGGTACTGTTAATGTAGTCAATAAATGGGCAAAAAATTAAGAATCTTACAAAGGACCAAAATTCATGTTTATTATGCATTTTTCTCTACTACACATTTTAGAAAATAGTAGAGCAGTATCTTTAAAATACTGAGTAAAAGAGCTTCAAATAATATTGTGAAAATTCTAAAATTCAGAAAGATAGTACCATGACCAAATATATTTTAGCTGATAAAAAAGAAATCGTAAAAAGAATTGAAGCACAGTTAAAAGAAAAATATCTGAGAATACTCCAAATAGAATGAGGTTTTATTCAATTATTTTCATTTAATAAATCTATTAACTGAAATAAATAAAATATATATACACTAAAAACACAATTCAGAAAGAATATTAATAAAATATTCCATTCCTTTTAACAACTTGTAAAACTAATTTTAGGATGAATTGACACCATAAATTATATTTTCTAAAGCTAATTTGAGACCGAAGAGTTGAGGATTAACAGAAGAAAAGATTAAACAACATATCAGATTTCAGAGAGTAAAAATGTCTTTTTTGTTCAATATTCCCTAATAACCTCTCTCATTCAAGACCAAAAGAGGGCTTATCTTTCTAATTTTATATTATGTGTTTAGATACAAATATTGGAAGTAAATTCTTACTTGTAACTATGACTTTATAATTTTTCCCTACAGATGCAATATCAAGACGATTTGATGTCAAAAAATTAGTGAGAATTACAGGAACTATTAGATCTGCCTCAGAATTTACTAGTTTACAATTTGAATACTTGTGTTGTCAACTGATGTAGATATGAATTATAATTGTTTACATTTTAATAAATAAATTTCAGCAAAATATTTAATTACATAGTATCGTAGAAGAGGTAATGAACGTATGGTGTGGGTGATCTGTATTTATTCCAGGTTTGGTGCCATTTAGCTGTACCATCTAGAATCAGTAGATCAGTCTTGGTCTTGTTTCCCTGTTTCTTAATTCCCAGTTTATTTATTTCATTTCTAATGCTAATTGCAGATTTAAAATTCCCTGATACTAATAACAATTTCTGTTTGCTTCAAATATATTGAATTCCTATTTTTATGTTATTATTTAACAATATCACAGCTTGTGATCAAGTTTGCCTGTGTTCAATGGGGTGGCATAGTTATTGAGAAAAGAAAAATTTTCAATTCCAGATGTTATAATTTAGACAAAGTACCGAATATGCAAAGTATTTTTCTTTTTTTACCAATGGATAAGTGAATGAAAGGAAATTGCATAAATTACTTTTAATTATATATTAGGATAGTGTAGCCTTAGAATTAAAACTCTAGCCCAGTAAATACCTTGGATCATGCAGTCTATTTTTAGGGTAATAAAAAGGATAGCAAAATAAATATTGAAATGTGCATATGTGATCTCCATAAAAAAACAAACACACAAAACAACGCACAGTTGATCTTGCTACACTTATATGACTTAACAAATTCTTAAATAAAATGTGATGTGTCCCACTTGCATATTTTAAATAGTTTTAATATTTTATAAATTTGAAGAAATATTCTCATATTTATTTAGTCTGCCTAATGAAGTTCTAAAGCAAGATATTTTGAAACATTCAAAATGTTATTTTTTATGTACAAATTTCCAAGTTCATCCTATTGTCTTTTTTGTATGTGTATTTGTGATTTTATTTTTTGATTAAAGTATAACTTAAACAAAGCAAAACCAAAATTTTTATATGGTTTTATAAGTTTTGACAAAATTCATCTAGTGTTGTGACTACAATCAAGACAAAAATCAGTTCTATTATCACAAAAAAAAATAATTCCTTTGGATCTCTTTGTAGCCACTTCTCCCCCCAGACTGTGGCAACTATTGATCTGTTTTCTGTCACAACAGTTTTGCTTTGTGAAATGTTTAATAAATGGAATAATTCACTTGTAGATTTTTGAGCCTGGCATCTTTCACTTAGCAAAATGTATTTGAGTCTCAAACATCCAGTTCATGTTTTGTTCCATTTTATTTCTGAGTATTATTCTCATATTATATGGAAATCCCAAAGTTGAAAAAAATGTATTTTTTACCATTTTTTGTGATTATAACTAAATATCTGCATGTAGGTTTGTTTTTTAATTTTTGAAAATTTGAGTATAGTTGACGTGCAATGTTACATTAATTTCAGACGTACAACATTATGTTTCAACTTCTCTATATCTTATGCTATGCTTGCCAGAAGGGTAGCTACCATCTGTCACCATACAAAACTTTTACAGTATCATTGACCATATTCCCCATGCTGTGCATTTTATTCCCTTGACTTCTTCATTCCATAACTGTAAGCTTGAATCTCTCACTCTCTTTCACCCATTTTGCCCATGTTCCCACCCCTTTCTGTCTGGCAACCATCAGTTTGTTCTCTGTATTTATATAGGTTTTTATATGAACATGTTTTTATTTCCTTTAAGTAAATACTTAAGAGTGGGACTGTTGAGTTATGTGGCAAATATATGTTTATAAGAAAGTGCCATACCGTTTTCCCAAGTAGCTGCTGCTAAGTTATGTTTGAAAATTCAAGTAGCTCCATATTCTCATTTCCTTTGGCAATTTTGACTCAACAGTATTTATGTATTGTATCTTATTTTGGTTTAAATTTTATTCCCTTCATGAATAGTTGTGTTGAGAATCTTCCATGACCTAAGTAGTCCTCTGTGTCTCTTCCATACAGTGTGTGTTTAGATCTTTTGCCTTTTTAAAATATAGATTATTTCCTTATTGAGCTTTTGACTCTTTTTGTATTCTAGACTCAAATCCTTTATCAAATACACAATTTGTAAATAATTTCTCCCAGGTCATGGCCTTCACTTTATTTTCTATTGTATCTTTTGGAGAGCAGTTTTAAATGTTGATGAACCCAAGTTTTTCTAATAGATCATGGTTTTCATGTTATATTTTAATATATTTCCCTATTTTAATGTCACAGAGATTTTCTCCCACATTTCATCCTGGTATTTTAAAATTTATGCTTCTTTATTTAGGTCTTTGGTTCATCTTTAATTAATTTTGCATAAATGCTTAATATGGGCTGATACTCACTTTTTTTGCACATAGTTGTCCGATTATACTTTTCCAATAGGCTTTGTACTTATGTCAAAAATCAATTGATCATATTTATATGGATCTATTTGTGACTTCTCTATTCTGTTCCATTTGTCTAATTATTTATAACTTTACCAATACCAAACCAGCTCTTTATATTTATTGTCAAAGTTTTGGAAGTAAAATGGCTTATTGTCAATAATTACATATGACAAGAGTGCAAAACAGAATTGCCTCAGGCGAATACAAGCAACCCTGAACATAGTTCAAAGTTATTACATGGAAGGTTCAGCATTCTGTCATTTGGCTTTGTTGTGGTGGCTTAGAAAATCATATTCCATATCCAAAGTATGATGTTTCATCACAATCTAGAGGTGGGAGGATGAACTGGAACACTTGGCATGGCGGGGGCGGGAGGGGGTGTGATGGTCACAGCTAAAACCTACCCTATGACCCAGCAATAGCACTGCTAGGAATTTATCCAAGGGATACAGGAGTACTGATGCATAGGGGCACTTGTACCCCAATGTTTATAGCAGCACTCTCAACAATAGCCAAATTATGGAAAGAGCCTAAATGTCCATCAACTGATGAATGGATAAAGAAATTGTGGTTTATATACACAATGGAATACTACGTGGCAATGAGAAAGAATGAAATATGGCCTTTTGTAGCAACGTGGATGGAACTGGAGAGTGTGATGCTAAGTGAAATAAGCCATACAGAGAAAGACAGATACCATATGGTTTCACTCTTATGTGGATCCTGAGAAACGTAACAGAAACCCATGGGGGAGGGGAAGGAAAAAAAAAAAAAAGAGGTTAGAGTGGGAGAGAACCAAAGCATAAGAGACTGTTAAAAACTGAGAACAAACTGAGGGTTGATGGGGGGTGGGAGCGAGGGCAGGATGGGTGATGGGTATTGAGGAGGGCACCATTTGGGATGAGCACTGGGTGTTGTATGGAAACCAATTTGACAATAAATTTCATATATTAAAATAAATAAATAAATAAATAAAACTTCAATTCTAACTCCAGGCGGTATGAGGATGCTTGTGTGTGCACCAGCAAAGGCCATGGTCACACTGGCCAAGAGGTGGGCATTGTCTGTGAAAAGAAGGAAGTGTTCAAGAGAATCTGAAAAAGTGCACAAAGGCTGTGCCTAATATATCTATGTTATCCAGGGGAATTGTAAAATATAATAATTTATGTAATAGTAACTCTAATAGCTAATATTTAATTATGGAGAACTATGAACCATGTACTATTATAAATGTTGTATGTGTATTTATTTACTTATTAAATTCTCAAATAAATTATGAACTGAAAGCTGTTTTAATTGACACTTTATAGAGAAAAAAAAGTCAGGATTTAAACCCACACAGATTCAGGAATATGTAGTTTTAAGTATGACATTATTGGGCTCTCACTGTGCTCAAAGGAACTGTATTAATAATAAAATATTACAGGGACATTTGGGTGGTTTATTTGGATAAGCGTCCAACTTCAGCTCAGGTCATGATCTGGTTCTTGAGTTTGAGCCCTGCATCTGGCTATGTGCTGACAGCTCAGAGCCTGGAGTCTGCTTCATATTCTGTGTCTCTCTCTCTCTCTCTCCCCCTCACCTGTTGGCACTCTGTCTCCCTCTATCTCTCAAAAGTAAATAAGCATTACAAAAAATTTAAAAAAAATAATAAAATACTACATAAATAATAACACTTATGGCTGTTAGCATAATTATTATCAACCCTGAGATCCTTAAATTGTATTTTTAAAATTTTTCACACGTATTTTTCTACTTAGAAATCCCAATGTTTTTCTTTTTAATTATCATTTATATTTCCAAATCACCTAGATCATTTGTGTATCCTTCTATTACTGCAATGTTCAGATCTTGCAAAATGTAATAACTTCTTGGTTATATCAGTTTTTAATATGTAAACTAGTTTTAAATGAGACATTTTAGTGATAATACCTAGTACTGTAACAAATACATTTAATCCTTAAGTAATTGCTATTACTATTGTCATTTTTATTTTCCCCTTTTGTTCCTATTAACAAAAATAACTAGTTGGTTATGAAAAGTTTCAAGGGATCAGCTTAATAATGTTTGCCATTAAGGGAAAAATCATCACAAAACAATAAATAAAGGGCATTCATTGTTTTATTTCTTGATTTTTACCCCTTTCTCATTTTATTAGCTATAGTGTACATGCAATCTTGATGTTAAGGTTTTCATTAAATTGAAAAACAAGGTAAGTATTATACAGTTTAACGTTTTAATGTGGATTTTAACTGAAATATATACAAAATTTATAAGAATTCTTCTGTTAGACTAAAGGACAAAACTTCAGTAAGTGAAAATATTACCTTTATTATTAATTACAAACTATATTACAAACTTATGTAATAAGTTTTGTTTAATTTCCTCATTAGGATTTGAAAATAATGAAAGTATCTAGGATAGAATATGTTACAATGTATTAAAAGGAACTTGAATCATTACATTGCAATTTGAGAATGTTTTACAGACTTGTTATAACTGGGACTGTTTTTCACTTTCATTAGATCCATGCCCTTAATGAAATGCAAAAGCAGTGCATGTGCTTTATATTACTATAAAAGTAAAACTATGTAGAGGATTATTTTCAGCTTTTTCTTTTAGCAATGTCTCATTCTCTTTTCAGATTCTACTCTAGATCAAATGGGGGGGGAGGGAGATAGGGTGGTTTGTTTAGTAAACTAAAAATCATAGTTTTTATAATTCAGAGCAGAATATGATATCAAAGATGCGCTGTTGATATTTCTCACTGACATAATGATATTTCAAAGCCTTTAACATACTATAATTCCAGAGAAACAAAGGAAATAAACAAGTAATGAGATACAGAGAGATAAATAGGACAATAAACTGATAAGTGAAGTGTTTCTTATAAGATTATAAAAAGTACAGCAACAACTCAGGATGTAGAAGTGGACAGACAGGACAAAATGCTTCCTAGAGAAATTTGGATCCAGTTCATTGGGGAGTGGCTAAGTTGAAACTTTTATCAACTCAGTTGGCATCTCTGTGGCATGGACATTTACAGACAGATGTTTTCGGTGTTATTTCCAGGCTTATTATGCTCTCCCAAGAATGGGTTCTGTCATTTTCCATCCATCTTTTGGGTCACTTCACTAATTCTTATCTTGCATTAATTTGGGAGGCAAGCAAAAGCAATTTCCATCTGCATCTTAAATGGAAAAAGCCAAAACATAGAAATATAAAGTAACAAGCCTAAAATCACATAACAATAATAAGAATTAAAGGTGGGATTCAAACCCAGGTAATCTTTCCTCAACATATTCTTCGATTTCATAACAGCAGAATCATCCTGCCCTACTTTTATTAGGCAGATTGGAATGCATATTTTTTTTTATTTTATTTTTTTCTTTGTCTTTATTTTTTTTTATTTTTTTTTCCAATATATGAAATTTATTGTCAAATTGGTTTCCATACAACACCCAGTGCTCATCCCAAAAGGTGCCCTCCTCAATACCCATCACCTACCCTCCCCTCCCTCCCACCCCCCATCAACCCTCAGTTTGTTCTCAGTTTTTAAGAGTCTCTTATGCTTTGGCTCTCTCCCACTCTAACCTCTTTTTTTTTTTTTTTTTTTCCTTCCCCTCCCCCATGGGTTTCTGTCAAGTTTCTCAGGATCCACATAAGAGTGAAACCATATGGTATCTGTCTTTCTCTGTATGGCTTATTTCACTTAGCAATGCATATTTTAATTCCCATTATACATTTTGCCTGATTCAAATAAATTCTCATACTGTGAATTTTCTCATAAAAATCCATAACCATAGCACATTCATTTCAATTCTAAAGTTTTGGTCATTGTATTATATTGTGAAAAATTTTCAAGCTCACTATTATGGCTGAAAATAAACTGTATTAAATTTTATTACATTTTATTCTGAAATATGTTTGTCCTTTTCTACTTGCGAGATACGTGAATATGGATAACAACTATTGCTAAACTCAATAGTTCCTAGTTTTTTTTTCTTTTTTCTTTTTTCTATTTTTTTTTTTTTTTTAGCTTTGAATAATAATTCAGTATTAACTGTCAGGAAAAGTCATAAAATTCAGGACTTTGGCAAATGCTTTTACTGATCATAGGGCTAAAAAGTGGCAATGTATTGAATAAATGTGTGAAATCTAAACAACTAACTAGAATTTTAAAAGCAGAACACGATTTTCATATCAACTATTTGCTAGTAATTGTGGCTTTTGAAAGTTCATTAGAGAATTTACTAAAAACTCCATTGTGTGAACATTTAAACTTATACAACCAGTAATGTTTTACACCTCACTATTTACATCTGTCTCCTTTATCACTTTTTTTATTCTTGAAATTTAATTAAGTCAAAAAGTAAGTTTTATTTTTGCCACATCCATTTATGTAACAGTGCTTTTCATAAGTCTCACCTTGGGCTGTGGAAGTGTCCACAGTTAATAGTTGAATATTTTTGGAATGTCAATATTCACAGAATATGATAGACAGCATTTACATAATAGTTCCTTTGAGTAACAAGGGACAAGGCTGGTATTTTCAGGTCGGTGGTGCCATGGTCAGGTGTGTGGACTTATTCAAGCACAAGAGGGATACCATCCACTTACCTTATTTATCTGCTGTGGGCAATGGAGAGAGGCAAATACAGTTTTGGATCACAGGTCAAAGAGTACCTGGTAATCTGCTTTTGTTATAAATGAATAAAGAGAAAAAAATGGTGAGGTGCCTTGTCAGCATCTGAATTAGAGAATTTGGTGTCCTTAGAAAGCGTGGGCAATAATACAATATAGGGTAGTAGAGACCTCAAGTTTGAAGGAAGTAGGATTTTTTTTTAAATTTTTTAACTTTATTTATTTATTTTGAGAGAGACAGAGTGGGCAGGAGAGGGACAGAGAAAGATTAAGAGAGAGAGAAACCCAAGCAGGCTCTGTGCTTTCAGCGTGGAGCCCAATGCAGGTCTTGAACCCATGAAACGTGATACCATGACCTGAGCTGAAACCAAGAGTGGAATGCTTAACCGACTGAGCCACCAGGTGCCCCAGACGTGGGATTTTTTTACACTGAAGGAGTCATGGAGGGAAAAGTCATAACCCTTTAGATTCTGGGCTAAAGCTGGCTATATTTAGTCCAACACAACTACAAATAGAGAACTCTTCTCCAGACAGGAAGAATAGTATGTGTGAAAAGTGCGGACATTGGCTTAAAAAACTAATCATGGGATGAATTGGAGCTTCGTTTTGTTTCATTTTTGCCTTCAAACTAGTATTAAAAGTGGTATTGGTTGCTACTACAAAGGAAACCATGAAAATTGAAATGTTTACAAATTCATGGTAAAGTTAAAGTGCCTTGGAATATGCCAGTTCACAAAATTGGGTATTTGAAACTATCCTCTCTAGGATTTCATGCATTATGGAGTCCATAAAAGCCATTAGGGTATATACAAATAGTCTCCATTATATATACTAAATTATATTGGTAGAAAAATGTATGTTGTATTTCCTCTCTCAAAACTGTTTTGAATAAGAACATAAATGTAATTTATTTTCTTTGATCCGTATAATTTAATCTTCCTTCAAATTTGCATAAGGAATATATTTATAAAATAAATGATTCAGTGGCCAGCTTGGAACAGCTTATTATTGCTGATCCCTTATGTCCCTGTACTATTTTTATAACACTATGAAGTTAAAGGCTTGTTCAACAGTATTTATTTATTTTTTTTCTCTTCAGCCGTCTGTGTGCTTAAATAATAGATTATGGGTGAACTAAGGAGAAACTCAGGTAAACTATTCTTCAATGAAAATATTCAGACTTCATTTCATATTGCAGGGAAATTTTCCTACCAGAGAAGAAATATCTTTCAATTCTTTATGGTTATTTCACAGTTTTCATTGTTAGGATGTGCATATTACTGGACAAGGAATAGGGTAGAGTTGGAGACAATCTAGTGGACGAAAGCCCAACATTTCTAAAAGATACAAAGTCTTTTTCCAAAATCAGTGTTCAAAAGCGACATTCATTCTATATGAAAGAATCTGATGCTTGACCTAGAATAGTAAAGGAAACCCCATAGGACTTGCAAACCTACTTTCTAATACTTGAAAAGAGAAAAGTATGCTTTGTGCTCTGCTGCTTAGAAAATTAATGAATGATTCATCCCAGTCAAGAAAGAGTTAGTTACTGCAACCCACTTTTCAGACCCTGGTGGGTGTGTTATATATAAACAGGTGAGAAGAGCTTTATGTTAATTATAACATTTAGCCTCTTAGCCTGAATTAAAATAAATAAATAAGTGTGTCATTGTCAGCCACTTAAGATAGTGAATTTTTTCTTAAGATTTTTCATTTTTTACTTAAGATAGTGAATATAGTCTTGATAAATACAAATTTACTTAAATGAATTTATTTTTGGATGTATAGACACCCTATAAAGAGACAATCTTTGACTTTCATGGAAAATCAAATAGCTCAGTTTTCTTACATCAGTTTTTAATTTCTACCTTTATTTAACCAGCAATCCAAGGTGGAGACGGAAGTATCTATGTACTAAAGTGATTAAGGATTAGAGCTTTAATCAACTTTGGCATTTAAATCAGGCTCATCAACTTCCACTTTATGTGTAGAGATGCCAGGAACACACACATTTAGAAAGTAAAACCAATTCAATTTTGACGAATGATTTGAAATAATTATGAGAATTTGAATAATACAATTGATTTCTAAAAGTTGAATTTGATATTGTAATAGCATGGTAATGGTAGTGCAGGTTAAATGCATTTGTTCCTTGGTTATTTACAACAATACATTTCCATTTCTCTTGGCTTCTGCTCCTTGCATATTACCGTATAGTATGGAAAGAACCCACACCATTCTCATGAATGTCAGCTAACATATGAATTATAGGCAAAATATTTATTGTTTTAAAATTTATTACTGACAAATTACAAATGTGAAAATGGGCTTTACTTATTTTAGGGATTACACTTGCTTTCTGAGTATCTAAATTATATGTAAAAATTCCTAGACTATCCTTGTTACTGGATTCACATTTAACTATTCGATATCTGGGATGGTATCCTGTCTAAATAACACTGCCCTTCTCTATTTCCCTTTTCTTCTGTGGAAATGTTCTCATTTCTTGAAAAACGATTATAGAGAAAAAGATTCTTAGATACATAACAGAAAAAATTCTGTAGGATTCAGACTTTGCCAATTTCTTCTTCCAGACCAGTGGTTTTTAACCTATTTTTAGAATATATATCCTACCACCAACCCCAAAATTCTGGTATATATAATCTACACAAAAGAAAACCTACCTTCCCAATCTCTAGGCTACGAATTATTGAACTGTAGTACTGGCCTCTAGAGTTACCAGAGGAGGCCAACAAAGTACTCCAAAGGATGTAGAAACAAAAATATTGAACCTCTCTATGTATTTGTTTTTAGAACATTCTTTGAAGATGTTTACTTTTTTTGAGGGAGAAGGAGAAAGAGAGAGAGAGAGCCAGCGGGTGAGCAGGGAGGGACAGAAGGAGGGGGAGGGAGAATCTTAAGTATACTTCATGCCCAGAATAGACCCAGTCTTGGGGCTCAATCTCACGACCATGAGATCATGACCTGAGCTGAAATCAAGAGTTGGTTGCTTGACCAACTGAGCCACCTAGGTGCCCATGTTCACTTTTTATAATTTATATTGTGTGTATTATATTAGTAATTATGTGTATGGACATTAGCAAATATATATACACTAGTATATAAAGTGTATATTAATAAATATGTATACATAAATATATTTATGTATTTCTCCAAAATTGTGGTGTTCATAGTAACATAACTCTAATAATAAAGTTCACATTGAAATTATTAGAGGCCATAGGAATATATTTGATGTGTAATGCATTTATTCTTATAAGTTCTTTAAAAAGGTTCTTTATAAGGTAAATTCTTATAAGTTCTTTAAAAAACACATGCATTACTGGTGGCTCAGTCAGTTAAGCTGTGGACTCCTGATTTTGGCTCAGGTCAAGAGTGAGTCGCATGTCAAGCTCTGCACTGTCAGTGCAGGGATTTTCTCTCCCTCGCTTTATGCCCCTCCCCTCCCCAAAATAAATAAATAAACTTAACAAAATAAAACACATGCATTACCTTTCAAAGTTTCTTATAAATTATTTGCCCATGTCATGGATGCATTAGTAGTAATAACTATGAAGGTAGTTTAAATTCATATATGTTCTATTGTTCATTGTCACTACATGTCAAGCTTGATAAGCAATTTGTAAAAATTAAGATGTTTGTATTAACATTACACAGCTGATTTGGAAAAATGTATATTTATAGATATATCCATAATCAGAACACACTCACCCATGACCAAAAGCAGTTCCTGTTGTCACCTATGTCACATGGACTTTATGATATATACAAAACCTATAGAGAAAAGTAAATTAGGATTTTATAATATAATGTAAAACCTACAGAGAAATGTGAATGAACATGAAAGGGATTGACATAAAAATATAAAGGAAAAACCATTGAAAACATGTTAAACATTACCTGGATATTTTATAATAATCTGATATATTATCCATTTATGTAGTTCATTGTACTGTTTAAAGTAAAATTATATTTTCTTAATCTTAAATTTAATGATTTTCAGCCTATGAATTTTAAGTCCTATATTTCTTCCATCATAATATTTATAAAAATTGAAACCAAAAAGTAATTATTAATGTTAATGTTTTTTGTAAACAATTGTCCTACTTTAACATGTTTTGTTATTAAAATATAGGTTTATTTACATGACAGTCTTTACCAACACTGCAGGGATTTTAATATAAATTATTCCAAATATAATAAGTATGTTTACTTTGCATTATAATAAACATTTTTTATGATTCCATCTTCCTTTTTATCTCTTGAACTGTCCTATAACATTAATTTATTAACATTTGACTATAATCTCTCCATTCAAAAATAGTCTCTCTGTCTGTCTCTCTTCTTTTGTTATAAAAAGGACAAAAGAACAAGCAAGAAGTTTTTATCTAATCCGGTGTTTGAAACAGGGTAGGTATATAATGAATGTGAGTCTTACATATGAGTGACTTAAACTATGTGAAGATGCAATTAACAAGACCTGCTGTAATCAGGGAAGGTTCTATTCTTCTTATCCTACTCTAACCCTTTATGGTAATGTGTGTTAAACATTTTTCTGGTCTACTTATACTTTTTCTTACATTTACTTTTCCTTGCTATATGTGAAAAACTCATAACATCATTAAACAAGAAAAAGAAAAAATAAAGGTTTTATATTCATTTTATATTTCCACAAAGAGCAAGGCCACTGAATTTTTATGCATAGGAGGCCATTTTTATTTAATGGAGCATTTGTTTAACTAAATAGACAAAGAGAGAGGAGAAAGGTAACTTGAAGGAAAAAGTGCTTTTGAATAACAAACTTCCCATGTAAATTTTTATTTTCAATAAATATTCAGATTATTTAAGTCACTCCTTTCTGTCCCTAAACACATAGCAACAGAGCTCTTACAAGCCATTCGAATGGTAACTTTCAGATGGGCTACTTTTCTCTCTCTATGAAGCAATGTGATAAAAGGAGATAGAAATATTTTGTCAACTATCACAGTACAAAATCTTATATGTTAGTGTAACCAGCTTGGTTAACAGTAATGAAACTGAATATTTCCTTTTCCTCTTTAATACATATCATTTCTGCAATAAAGAAACGAACTTATCCATAACTTCAAAATTCATTTCCTCTTTGGAGTATGTGTAATTCTAAATAGTTTCAGATGGCAAAATTGGCCATGAGCTCCATTTTCCTGACTCAAATGTGTTTCAAAGATTTGTTTGTTTATAACTTTCATATCAATCTCTAATTGATCTAGTTTCTCTTCTTTGAAATAATTTTGCTTATGAAATGTTTATAGAACTAGAATTTATTTCGAATAGCTCATTTTGGCTTGAATGCCTTTTTCCTTCCTACTGGGGATTCAGCATTCAGAATCCTATAATAAAATGGTAATTGCCAATATTTCATACAGCTTCATTTTGATTGTACTTCCCCCCCAATACTTCTTAGTTTGCAAAATGCTTTTAGGGCTCATATGCTTCCTGGTTTGAATCCACATGAACAGAAACGTATGTCACTCTAAATGTAAATTCCTTTACACACCAAAGTCTATAACATAGACAATGTAGGGGCCCCTGGGTGGCTCAGTCGGTTAAGCGTCCGACTTTGGCTCAGGTCATGATCTCACAGCTCGTGAGTTCGAGCCCCGCATTGGGCTCTGTGCTGACAGCTGGGATCCTGGAGCCTGCTTCAGATTCTATGTCTCCCTCTCTCTCTGCCCCTAACCCACTCGCATTCTGTCTCTGTCTCTCTCAAAAATAAATAAACATTAAAAAATTTAAAAAAAAACAGACAATGTTGACACTTGTTTGAAGTTGAAAATACAACTCTCACGTGACATAAATTTCTATGTAAGTGTGGAAAAAATGTAGAGAAAATTTTCCAAATAATTTTCCTTTGTTTTACGTTTACCTGTACCAAATAATCTTACACTTAAGAATAATTTTAGAGATAATTTAGCCCATGTATATCTGGGCTAGGAGAGGTCCAAAGAATCTAAGTGACTAGCCTATCTAGGACTGTATATGGTTGAAACTAGAAAAACTATTTCTCAATATTTATTATGATCCATTGTGTTTCTGGTTAAGATCCAAAATACTTAAACTATTTTGAACTGAGAACATCCAGTTGTGGTGGAACAGCTGTGGAAAGATTAAACTCATTGATGTATATTCATGTATGAAGAAAACTTAAACACAAAGTATGACTACCACCCTTTGAATGTAATAGACTATGTGACACAGGGTTCAGCAAAGTGTAGCCTGCAGACCAAATTTGGCCTATTATATATTTTTTAAGTCTACTTATTTATTTTTTGAGAGAGAGAGAGAGAGAGAGAGAGAGACAAAGACAGAATAAGTGGGAGAAGGGCAGAGAGAAAGAGAGAAAGAGAATCCCAAGCATGTTCCACCCCCAGCACAGAGCCCAATACAGGGCTCAATCTCAAGAACTGTGAGACCATGACCTGAGCCGAAACCAAGAGTCAGATGCTTAACTGACTGAGCCACCCAGTCACCTCTATCTGTTTCTTTATGATCCAAAGGCTAAGATTGTTTTTTACATTTTTAAATAATTGAAAAAAATTAAAAAAAATTGATATACAAAATTATATGAAATTCACATTTTAGTGTCTACCAATAAAATTGTATTAAATTGCTACGCCCCTTTTATGTCTACTTTTGCACTCCAAATAATAGAATTAAATAGCTACATTAGAGACTGTATGAATCAAAAATCCTAAATATATTTATTTACCCTTTCATACACACACACATTAACTCATGCACACACAAATGATGATCCCTGATCTAACAAGCTTACATAAGTATTATTTAATTTTCTATGGGATGTACTTTTGTTTGATTTACTATTGACTATCAATTAGAGGAAGGTGTCTTGAAGTTACAGGCTAAGATATACATTTTTTTAAGAGAGATGCAAATAATTTCTACTGAGTAGGGAAGGTAACACCCATGATCGTAGTTTTATTGCCCCATAGGGCAATAACCAATTTGTTTTCCAACTTAGCAAGCTTTCCTCAGATGACTATGAAAATTTTCTCAAATAATATTTTAAGAGATTTACATCTTCCAAGTTCTTTCTTTAATGAGTCAAATAAAACTTTGACTAATAAAACTTTGACAGTCTTTATTTGTATAAAAAACATGTTTTTAACTTTTGAAAATGATACTTTGACAGATGAAATTATTTTGCTTTTCTAGTAAATCTTACAGATGCACTGTGTTAAAACAACTTTCGTTCTATATTATGAGTTCCCTAAATAGCAAGTTATTATTTCAGTCATTATTTATCATTAAGAAATCTATCTATTTCGACACTTAATTTTATTTTATTTAAAGTGCCACTCTCACTAAGAAATGGAATTAAGTGTCTCAGAGAGGTGAAATTTTGTAGTATGCTTTGTCACACTCTCCCCATCTTCCCGTGGTGTCTTGTGCCCCCCGGCATTAAATAACAGAAAAGAGAAAAGTAAAGGGGTAATGTAACTACTTGTGCCACGTGTGAGTTGGTGGTGCTAGCTTTTTGTCTATTGGTTGGAATATGAACAGCACTTAGTAAGTAGTCTCAAGGTTATTGTCTTTATCCTATTGGCCATCAACAACAGAACGCATGGCTGATGTGAACTTAAACTTACACATAGCCTCATTATTATCTGGCCTCACCCTCATCTTCGTCTAAGTTGCTTCTGTCTTTTTTCCCCATATGCCTTACTATTGTTCCATCCAAGTCCGTCCCACAGAATTTTTTGTCAAGTCCCGTCAGCAGGGATATATCTCATACACTCATCTCATATAACTGTTTAGAACCAAGACTCTGAGCAAGTAAGAATGATCTGACTAATATCCATGCACTAGTTCTCTCTGGACACTTTCTACACCAGCTGGATAGCAAATCTGATGGCTAATTGGCCAACATTCTAAGGTGCAGAATAATAGTCTTTTCTTATTGTAGATACACACAGCAAAATTCACTCTTTCCTCCTTCAGTTTCAGGAAGAAGAACAAGTCGTCTATGCCTGCACCCCTCATCTAAGACAAGGAAATAAGGAAAAGATAACATCTTATGGCAAATACTGAATGTTACTGCCAAGAGAAAAACCTTCAATTCATGTTCACCCTTCTCCTCCACATCCACACCTCCCATGCTTGCTGATCTCTCTTCTACAAGGTTTTCAAGCCAGTTTGGAATCTTTAGTTACCTGGGTTTGTGTGAGTGGGCACACCAGAAACCAGGACTTCTCTGAATTTAGCATTTGAAATATTAATGATGTTATTATTATTTTTGAGAGAGAGAGACAGAGAGAGAGAGAGAGAGAGAGAGAGAGAGAGAGAGAAAGGGAGGACACAAAATGGGGAGAGGGGAAGAGGGAGAGTAGCAGATAGAATTGCAAGCAAGTTCCCTGCTAAGCAGGAATGCTGGGCTCAATCTCATCACCCTAGGATCATGATTCCACCAAAATCAAGAGTTGGTCACTCAATTGACTGAGCCACCCAGGTGCCTTTGATGTTATTCTTAATAATGTGCATTCTCCCTTCTTAAAATCTCAGCCAGTACTTTGCCTCACCCTCTTACTGCAGATAGCATTTTGTGTGTGTATGGGCACTGCGTGAGTTTATTGGAAGTCTCACTGAAGTGGCAGAGGTCAACATTCTCAAATATAGCAAAATATATTAAGGCTTTGAAAGAAAACATGGTGAAAAATATATTTGTCTAGCTTTCTGAGTTTTTGTTTTTATGTTTTAAGTAAGAGGAACTGGCAGGAAAAGCTTCCATATTATAGGCAAAGGAAATGGGAAATTCTAATTATATGACAATTTAAAATTCACAGATAATTTTATATCTTCAATATATTAATTAGTCAAAACAAAAGCTAAGCTCTATGCTTATAGGAAGCCCAGGAGGCTCAGGTGAAGATTTGTCTTCTCCCTTTGAGATAGACATGCAACTGGCCCAGAAGATGCTATTAATCCTCTGAGAATCCAAATGACCTGAGTTTATACACTGCCAAACCCTCTCAAAGAGAAAGATTACAGATGATAGATTTCTTTTTTTTTGGTAGTCTTGTTTTTTAATTTAAAAATTTTTAAATTTACATCCAAATTAGTTAGCATATAGTGCAACAATGATTTCAGGAGTAGATTCCTTAATGCCCCTTACCCATTTAGCCCATCTCCCCTCCACACCCCCACCAGTAAACCTCTGTTTGTTCCCCATATTTATGAGTCTCTTATGTTTTGTCACCCTCCCTGTTTTATATTATTTTCATTTCCCTTCCCTTATGTTCATCTGTTTTGTCTCTTAAAGTTCTCATATGAGTGAAGTCATATGATTTTTGTTTTTCTCTGACTGACTAATTTCACTTAGCATAATACCCTCCAGTTCCATCCACGTAGTTGCAAATGGCAAGATTTCATTCTTTTTGATAGCCGAGTAATACTCCACTGTGTGTGTGTGTGTGTGTGTGTGTGTGTGTGTGTGTGTGTGTGTATCATCTTCTTTTTCCAAGTTGCTGCGGCCAAGATCAAAGAGGTTTTTGCATGCTTTCTCCTCGAGGATTTTGATGGCTTCCTGTCTTACATTTAGGACTTTCATCCATTTGAGTTTATTTTTGTGTATGGTGCAAGAAAGTGGTCCAGGTTCATTCTTGTGCATGTCGCTGTCCAGTTTTCCCAGAACCACTTGCTGAGGAGACTGTCTTTATTCCATTGGATATTCTTTCCTGCTTTGTCAAAGATTAGTTGGCCATATGGTTGCGGGTCCATTTCTGGGTTCTCTATTCTGTTCCATTGATCTGAGTGTCTGTTCTTGTGCCAGTACCATACTGTCTTGATGATTACAGCTTTCTGGTATAGTGTGAAGTCTGGGATTGTGATGCCTCCTGCTGTGGTTTTCCTGTTCAAGATTCCTTTGGCTATTCAGGGTCTTTTCTGGTTCCATACACATTTTAGGATTATTTGCTCTAGCTCTGTGAAGAATGCTAGTGTTATTTTGATAGGGATTGCATTGAATATGTAGATTGATTTGGGTAGTATCAACATTTTAACAATATTTGTTCTTCCTATCCAGGAGTGTGGAATCTTTTTCCATTTTTTTGTGTCTTCAATTTCTTTCATAAGCTTTCTATAGGTTTCAGTGTATAGATTTTTCACCTCTTTGGTTAAATTTATTCCTAGGTATTTTTTATGTTTTTTTGTGCAACTGTAAGTGGGATTGATTCCTTGATTTCTCTTTCTGTTGCTTCATTGTTGGTGTATAGGAATGCAACGGATTTCTGTGAATTGATTTTATATCCTGAAACTTTGCTGAACTCATGAATCAGTTCTAGAAGTTTTTTTGGTGGAATCTTTAGGGTTTTCCATATAGAGTATCATGTCATCTGTGAAGAGAGAAAGTTTGACATCCTCCTGGCCGGTTTGGATACCTTTTATTTCTTTGTGTTGTCTGATTGTAGAGGCTAAGACTTCCAATACTATGTTGAATAACAGTGGTGAGAGTGGACATCCCTGTCTTGTTCCTAACCTTAGGGGGAAATCTTTCAGTTTTCCCCATTGAGGATGATATTAGCACTGGGTCGTTCATATATGGCTTTTGTGATATCGAGGTATGATCCTTCTATCCCTACTTTCTTAAGGGTTTTTATCAAGAAAGGATGCTGTATTTTGTCAAGTGCTTTCTTTGCATCTATTAAGAGGGTCATGTGGTTCTTACCTTTTATTTCTGTGATGAATCACGTTAATTTTTTTGTGGATATTGAACCAGCCCTGCATCCCAGGTAAAAATCCACTTGGTCATGGTGAATAATTTTTTTAATGTATTGTTAGATCCAGTTGGCTAATATCTTGTTGAGGATTTTTGCATATGTGTTCATCAGGGAAATTGGTCTATAGTTCACCTTTTTAGTGGGGTCTCTGTCTGGTTTTAGAATCAAGGTAATGCTGGCTTCAAAGAATTAGTTTGGAAATTTTCCTTCCATTTCTATTTTTTGGAACAGCTTCAAGAGAATAGCTTCAAGAGAATAAGCTTCTTCCTTAAATGTTTGGTAGAATTCCCCTGGAAAGCCATCTGGCCCTGGACTCTTGTTTTTTGGCAGATTTTTGATTACTAATTTGATTTCCTTACTGGTTATGGGTCTGTTCAAATTTTCTATTTCTTTTTTTTTCAATTTTGATAGTTTATATGTTTCTAGAAGTGTTGTCCATTTCTTCCAGATTGCCCGTTTTATTGGTATATAATTGCTCATAATATTCTCTTATTATTGTTTTATTTATGCTGTGTTGGTTGTGATCTCTCCTCTTTCATTCTTGATTTTACTTACTTGGGTCCTTTCCTTTTTCTTCTTGATCAAACTGGCTTGTGGTTTATCAATTTTGTTAATTCTTTCAAAGAACCAGCTTCTGGTTTCATTGATCTCTTCTACTGTTTTTTTTTTGTTTGTTTTTTTGTTTTGGTTTTGATAGCATTTATTTCTGCTCTAATCTTTATTATTTCCTGTCTTCTGCTGGTTTTGGGTTTTATTTGCTGTTCTTGTTCAAGCTTTTAAAGCGTAAGGTTAGGTTGTATATCTGAGATCTTTCTTCCTTCTTTAGGAAGGCCTGGACTGTTATATACTTTCCTCTTATGACCGCCTTTGCTGCATCCCAGAGGTTTTGGGTTGTGGTGTTATCATTTTCATTGGCTTCCATATACTTTTTAATTTACTCTTTAACTTATTGGTTAGCCCATTCATTCTTAGTAGGATGTTCTTCAGTCTCCAAGTATTTGTTACCTTTCCAAATTTTTTCTTGTGGTTGATTTTGATTTTCACAGGGTTTTGGTCTGAATATATGCACAGTATGATCTCGAACTTTTTGTACTTGTTGAGGGCTGATTTGTGTCCCAGTATGTGGTCTATTCTGGAAAACGTTCCATGGGCACTGGAGAAGAATGTATCTTCTTCTGTTTTAGGATAAATGTTCTGAATATATTGGTTAAGTCCATCTGGTCCTGTATGTCATTCAAAGTCATTGTTTCCTTCTTGAGTTTTTGATTAGATGATCTTTTCTTGCTGTGAGTGGGGTATGGAAGTCTACTATTATGGTATTACTATCAATGAGTTTCTTTATGTTTGTGATTAATTGATTTATATATTTGGGTGCATAAATGTTTACATTTATTAGGTCTTCCCGGTGAATATACCCCTTGATTATGATATAATGCCCTTCTTCATCTCTTGATACAGTCTTTTTTTTAAAGTCTAGATTGTCTGATATAAGCATGGCTACTCTGGCTTTCTTTTGGTGATCATTAGCATGATATATGGTTCTCCATCCCCTTACTTTCAATCTGAAGGTCTCTTTAGGTCTAAAGTGTGTCTCTTGTAAACAGTATATATATGGATCTTGTTTTCTTATCAATTCTGTTACCCTATGTCTTTTGATTGGAGCATTGAGTCCATTGACGTTTAGAGTGAGTACTGAAAGATATGAATTTATTGCCATTATGTTGCTTGTAGAGTTGGAGTTTCTGGTGGTGTTCTCTGGTCCTTTCTAATCTTTGTTGCTTTTGGTATGTATGTATGTATGTATGTATGTATGTATTTACTTATGTTTTCATCTTTTCTCCCCTCAGAGAGTCCCCCTTAAAATTTCTTTCAAGGCTGGTTGAGTGGTCACAAACTACTTTAATTTTTGTTTGTCTGGGAAACTTTTTATGTCTCCTTCTATTTTGAATGACAGCTTTGCTGGATAAAGAATTCTTGGCTGCATATTTTTCTGATTCAGCACATTGAATATATCCTGCCACTCCTTTCTGGCCTGCCAAATTTCTGTGGCTAGATCTGCTGCAAACCTGATCTGTCTTCCCTTGTAGGTTAAGGACATTTTTTTCCTTGCTGCTTTCATGATTCTCTTCCTGCCTGAGTATTTTGTGAATTTGACTATGATATGCCTTGTTGATGGTCAGTTTTGTTCAATCTAATTAGGGACCTCTGTGCTTCCTGGATTTTGATGTCTGTGTCTTTCTCCAGGTTAGGAAAGTTTTCTGCTATGATTTGTTCACATAACCCTTCCACCCCTATTTCTCTCTCTTCCTCTTCTGGGACCCCTATGATTCTGATGTTGTTCCTTTTTAATGAGTCACTGATTTCTCTAATTCTTAAATTGTGCTCTTTTGCCTTAATCTCCTCTTTTTTCCTGCTTCATTATTCCCCACAAGTTTGTCCTCTCAGTCTATTGCTGACTCTCTTTTCTGCCTCATCCATCCTTGCCACCATGGGATCCATTCATGATTGAAGCTCAGTTATAGCATTTTTTATTTCATCCTGACTAGTTTTTACTTCTTTTATCTCCAAAGAAAGGGTTCTAATTTATTTTCTACTCCAACTAGTATTCTTATTATTATGATCCTAAATTCTGGTTCAGACATCTTGCTCGTATCTGTGTTGGTTAAGTCCCTGGCTGTTGTTTCTTTCTGCTCTTTCTTTTGGGGTGAATTCCTTTGTTTTGTCATTTTGAAGGGAGAAAAGGAATTAATGAGGTAGAAAAAACTAAAATTAAAGAAAGTTAAAATTTAAAAAATATTAAAATTAAAAAATTAAAAACACACACAAAAAATCTAATAAATGATGCTAGACCCTAGGTGTGTTTTGGTCTGGATGTTGAAAGTGGCTTGATAGATTAGAGAGAAAAGGGGAAAGAAGGAAAAAAAAGCAAATCATTTGAAAATTTGGAAAAATGAATACACTGACGTACACTAAAATGAAATAATGGAAGTAAACTAGAATTTGAAAAAATTGACACAAAAGTAAAAAATATAGTAGAAAAAAATTAAAGAAAAATATTTAAAAAAATTTTTTTAACGTTTATTTATTTTTGAGACAGGGAGAGACACAGCAAGAACAGGGGAGGTTCAGAGAGAGGGAGACACAGAATCTGAAGCAGGCTCCAGGCTCTGAGCTGTCAGCACAGAGCCCAACGCGGGGCTGGAACTCATGGACCGTGAGATCATGACCTGAGCCGAAGTCGGCCGCTTAACCGACTGAGCCACCCAGGCGCCCCTTTTTTTAAATTTTTTTTAACGTTTATTTATTTTTGAGACAAGGAAAAATATTTTTAATAAAAATTGAAAATAAAAATGAATTTTTTCTCTTTCTGTATTCAAGAAAAAGGAAAGAAATGAAAAATCGAATAAAAGAATAAAGAGAAAGGAAAAAAAAAGAAAGAAAGGAAATTGAATAGATGGATCTGCTAACAGACAAATACAACTGAAATTACTTCGTTTTCCCCTAGAAGTCAGACAATGAAGCATTTTATAGTCCACAAACTAAGCAGGCGGTTAGAAGAGCGAGATTGTCCCAGTTAGGCAAGGCTTAGTATAACAGCTCCATTTTCCACCAGATGGCGCTGCTAGCCTACTGGAGTGGATCATTGTGGCGCTTGTAGGTGTGTTTGCACATGCTCAGGAGCAGTGAAAATGGCGTCACCCAGCTACGCAGTCTCTAGTATGGGAACTCTGTTCTCCCATTTCAGCAATCCTGCACCCGTCCTTTGTCTTAGGCTTCCATAAGCTTCCTGCTTTTACACTGTCTGTACCAAGCCCCAGGCAACACCTCCCTCCTGAATTTTATCTCAGAAACGGCTGTTTTTCTTGACCCCTTATTTCGGAGGGACTGTGTTTTTGACCCGCTCAGACCTTCTGGGGGAGGGTCTCACCAAGCAATGGCCAGGTGCCAACCACACCCAGGAACGCTTGCAGGACCTTGCTGCTGCTGATGCCCAGAGACTGCAGCAAAGTGCCAGCCTGCTCCAGAAAAAGTTCAGGAGACAGTGTAGCAGCAGCATTTCAGGGATTATGGAAAATCACAACACACATCTGGCACCAGGCTTCACCCTTATAGATCTTGTTCCAGCACCAGCAAATGTGTCTGTTCTCTGGGGTCTACTGGGCCCAGGTTGCCTCACAGCCTCTACCAAATGTCCTTCAAGCAGTGGAAACACTTCTTCCCGCGTGGCCCGAGAACCTCCCAGACACCTCTCTGCTCGTGGGTATTCGCTCTTCCAGATCACTGCCAGGTATGGAGCTGCGGAGTTGCAGACTATGCTCCCCTGTTTACAGTCTTAATGGAATTTAAACCGTCTCCTTTCTCCTTTCTCCCTTTTTAGTTCAGTCCCTGCGGCTGTTTCCAATTTTCCACTTTCTCTCCAGCTGCTTTTGCAGAGGGGTGCTTTTCCCTTATTCTCTCCACCATCTCTGTCCTCTCTCCACACACAAAAGTGGCCCCCTGCCCTCCGTGGCTTCTCTCTCCCCAAGTTTACCTCTCTGCGCTGCATACCTGCTGAATTCTGTGGTTCAGGTTGTGCAGATTGTTGTGTTAATCCTCAGATCATTTTTCTAGGTGTGCAGGATAGTTTAGTGTTGGTCTGGCTGTATTTCATGGATGGGAGACACACAAAAAACTTCCATGCTGTTCCGTCATCTTGGCTCCTCTTCCACATCATAGATTTCTAAGTCACCTCAACATGCTTGATATTATGTTATATTTTTATTTTAAATTTAGGGGTTGTCCATCACTTTAGTGAGTAATATTATGGTTGTAAAGATATATTTTAATTGCTAAAGAATAAACAACACTCAAGAATATATGCTTGGAAAGTTTGTAATCATTTATCAGTAAATGTCATCATTTGCAAAAACCAGACTTTTAATTATTAGTGTTAAAGAAAGCAGTTCATATTTATTTTTTAAAATTTTTGATTTTTTTGAGAGAGAGACAGAATGAGAGTGGGGAGGGGCAGAAGGAAACATATACACAAAATCTGAAGCAGGCTCCAGGCTCTAAGCTGTCAGCACAGAGCCCGATGTGGGGCTCAAACTCACAAACCACGAGATCATGACCCAAGCCAAAGTTGGAACACTTAACTGACTGAACCACCCAGCCTCTCCAGCAGTGAGGGAGGGATTTTAATATTCAAAATCACATATTTACAAAATTCAATCTTTTGTGACCAATCATTATGTCTTATAGATATCAAATAAAAGAAATAAATTTACATATTTTCCAACCTCTAATCTTTTCAAGTAAACTTTAAACAAAAATAATGACATGAATAGAATTTAAATAGTCCAAATTTATTCAACAAATACTCACAGAATACCTAATTGACACTGAAAACAGTTAAATATTTTATTTTTTTTGTTTAAAACATGCAATACCTGAGGGATAATTTAAGTAATCTCTTCAAACAGAACAGTAATGCTTAATTTGGAAATTTCTATCACTAAATTTTTAGAAAGATTGTTACTAAATTATTACTTTTTGAAAAATAATATGTTTATATCTTTGGTGAGATAGTATGCCCTTGATAATTTGCTACCGTACATAATGAAATACATTTTTTCTACTAAAGAAAAAGATCATTTCAATCTTTTTGGTTCACATTGTTTTCTAAAGCATCCCTCAAATATAATAATTAGGTTAGACTATGAGGCAATTGAGTTGAAATAAGTTTTATTAAATGTATAATTAAATTAAATAATACAGCAATGAAGCTCATTCCACTTTCAGCCCTGAAGCAGCATCTCCTAATTTATGGTTTTCTCTCTCAAATCTATTATGTAAAATTAAATTACAGACAAGTTTAACACACACACAAGCTTTCAGGGCACAAGGAACTTATGTTTTTCCAGTAACTTTACAATTTGTGTTGACCAAAGCGAAGCATCTATTACCTTGAATTGATCTCATGCACATGAACTGCCATTAGAAAGAGCTTTTTTACCTTTACTACATGAAGAATTTTAAAACTAGCTTGATGAAATGCACTGAACAACAAAGTCCAAACGGACAAATACCTTATGTATACCCAGCAGAAGAAGTAAACAAAGATTTCATTCTGAACCAGTGTATTGATTTCTGGGAATTAACTGCACCAAGAGTTAAAAATACTTCTGTCCTGAAGATAGATAGCAGTTCTTGGTGTAATCTTACGTGTTTCACAAAGATATTATTACAGGAAGGCTTTAGAGCTTAACTGTTTAGGGTAGTTAAATGTATTTTTATATAATTAATACATTGTTGCAAACACCATCTTCTTATAACGATATATTCAAATAGTATATTCTAATGAGCATCAGTCTCTAGTGTTCTAATATTTTCACCTGAAACACAAGCCAAAATGTCTCTCTGAGGCCTCAATTAAAATAATTCCCACTCTTCTGGCACAGTAAATACATTCAAGCCTTTTTACTAACTCCCTCATGCCAGCCACATTGATTTTCTAAGTTTATTTTGACTTAAAGTAATTTTTTCTCTTGTCTTTTATGTTTTAGCCCTTTCTCCTGCTAAAATCTTTATTTTTTTCACCTGGTCTTAGTGCACAGAGCAGCTGAGAACTGTTGGTGTGAAACCAAAATAAATACTTGAAATGGACTTTTTATTCAGATTAGTTTACTATCCATGTAATTCATAGCCCTTGCCAATTTGTGTAAGGGGACTTTTTTCCCATCCACTTGAGGGCATGTTGGCCTTGCGGTGGTATTATTAAGGGTAGACATAGCATATGCCATATTGCAGCTCTCTCAGTCTGATGGAGAATCAAATCTCTGCAGACTACCTAGAAATGGATAGCAGTGATGTTATAAATGCATTAGAGATGAGCCAGTGGGTCAGTATCAAAATGAGAAGTCCGCATTCACAGAAAGATGCCAACAGACACATTTGACGGATATGTATTTATTAATGACAAAGGACATGGTAACTTCCCTAGACATTCCCAAAGCAGGAGAAACCAGGATTTGTGACTCAGCTGAGATGCCAGATACTGAGAACTCTCCCAGTCGTCACTGGGATGCACATGAGCTGATGAAGCAGTGTGTGTGGAATACGACTGTGCCACATACACACGCAAAATAGTCTCATTCTCTCAATTCTTTCGTTAATGTCCTCCAGACCCTTCTTGCCTTCTTTAATCTGGCATGCTTTCTGTATATAATTCTGTATCAACTCTGAGTGTTTAATGACAGGCAGAGAGAATTTTTGAACAATTTCCATGGTGTTAATACATTCTTTAGCAGAGCCTAGCTTCAGTCTTGCTGGAAGCTATATAAAATTTTAAAAAACACTGACATATTTTCATGTGTTGAATAGCGTTCTTTTATGTAGACCATAAAAATGTTGTTTGGATGAAATAATATTTTTAAACCAAATTTGGTAAAATCAAGAATGGCATGGGTATAGTTTTAACTGAAATTTAACTCATACAAAATCTCTCCTATAAAAGGTGTTAATGTGGCATTCTCTCTATACTACCAAGCATAATTTGTGCATAAACACTCTTTATTTAAAAAAAAAAGTTTATTTATTTATTTTGAGAGACAGTGAGGGAGGGACAGAGAGAGACAGAGGGAGAGAGAGACTCTCAAGCAGGCTCCACACTGTCAGTGCAGAGCCCAACACCGGGCTTGATCTCAGGAACTGTGAGATCACGACCTGAGCCAAAATCAAGAGTTGGTTGCTTAACTGACTGAGCCACTCAGACGTCCCTCTGCATAAACACTCTCAATCCTGAGAAGAAAATGAAAGAAAGGGGTGTTATTGCCAGTCTGTCATTAGGTGTTTTATATCAAACTTTTCCAATATTTTACTCTTTCTATCTCCACCTAATCAAGATAATAAATACACCAAGTATGCAGGCATGACTGTGGGTTTTGAGGTGAGAGGAGGGATTTTGTGCCCTTGTTCAAACTTGCTTGAACAAGTGACTTAAGGAGCAATGTTATGAAATCATGAATATTGCCTTTTCAAACTCTGATCCATACTCCTAGAAGTTTGAGCTTTGTTTCATTGCCTAGTATAACGTAAATTACAGCTTTTTTTTTTCTTCAAACAAGCAGACATGAAAAACATGAAACATAGTGAGGAAGAATAAACTCAGATGGCATTTGAGAGGGAGAAGCCAGGACCACTTGGGTGGCTCAGTCAGTTAAGTGTCTAATTTTGGCTCAGGTCATGATCTCGTGGTTGGTGTGTTCAAACTCCGCGTCAGGCTCTGTGCTGACAGCTTGGAGCTTGGAGCTGGGAACCCAGAACCTGCTTTGAATCTGTGTCTCCCTTTTTCTCTGCCCTTCCCCTGCTCACATGTGCTCTCTCTCTCAAAAATAAGCATTAAAAATAAAAAAATAAAGAAAAGCCAGATGACACAGAATGTCAGAGCATCTTAGGGCACGAGCTTTGGCATGAAGCTATATTAGACAGATATAAGCCCATAAAACTAGGGTCATGGGGAGGCATCAACCAAAGCTTTAATCTGTTTCAAACTTGTGCTTGTTTGTTTAGTTTCACACCGTCATGCTACATGGCAACGACGGGGACTTTGCAAATTAGGAAGACAAGATGTGTGAGTCAAAACTTTAACTCCTAATATTAATCTTATTTGAATGGAACACTAGGTACACACACAAAAATCAGTTCTTACAGCAAAACAAAACTCACCATCATACAGCTTACAAAAATGTGATGGAAGCAGATGCTGATAATTTTCTGTAGACTAAGAAAGGTCACATGGAAATTATCTGTAGAGGTAATATTAGTATATTTTGCCAAGAGTATATTTTCATTAATTTTGGTGTGGCATTTGTGTTATTTTATGGACCACCAGAAACCTTCCAAGATCTGCCATAGTTTCACTTCCACCTTGGCTTTGCAAACTGTGTGTCGCAGGTAAGATCTCTAATGTATCCACTGTGATTTGTCCTAGCACATTAGGTGATGTGAACCTAAGCAACCCTACTGAGAACATATCTCCCATGATGACAGGACTGGAGCTTGGATCACTCCTGATTCAAAGAGGGAAGGTGCCAGGATGTATTAGTGGGTTTTCTCTTTGTAGAAAAGAATTGGACAGCTAGGTTCAAAAGGAAGTACAAGGAGAGAAATAAAATCCAACTGGGAAAGTTAGTCCAGGTAGAATGGGGCGGGGCGGGGGGGGTGGGGGGAGGAATTAAGGCTGAGAGGATACAAAAGAAATATATATATTTGTTTTGTTTTTCTTTTTTTTTAAACAGTAATATACATTTATTTATTTTTGAGAGATAGAGTGAGACAGAGCACGAGTGGAGGAGGGGCAGAAAGAAGGAGACACAGAATCCGAAGCAGCCTCCAGGCTCTGAATAAGAGTTCAGCACAGAGCCCGATGTGGGGCTCGAACCCATGAACTGTGAGATCATGACCTGAGCCGAAGTCGGACACCCAACCGACTGAGCCACCCAGGTGCCCCTGTTTTTGTTTTTCTAATTTTGCTAAGGCCAACTCTGATCTTATGGAGTGTTCACAACCTAAAAAGAAGAAAATCTGGTCGTTATTTTATCATAACACAACTTTCACTTTTTAGGCTTTCTTTTGGAATTGTCTTTATGAAAAAGCCTGTAGGAAATGCTATTAGAGCATAGGCAAGCAGATTTCCTTTTAGTTTAGCTCTGCTTCTGTGGCAGTGCCATTATGTGTCAGCAGAAATCCACAGCCTGAGCAAGGTTAATTTTGAGAAACCTGCTAATGCAGAAATATGAGTAAAAGCACATGGAATGCAATGTAGCTTTACTCTCCAATGTAGAAAGAGCTCTGGAACTGAGCAGCATAAGCCTCATACCATGAAAACGCAGCGTGGGAAACATAAAACAGATTAATAGAGAAAGGAGATAAAAACAAAAAATATGCAAAATATCTTTAGAACAGTTTTGCTATGGAATATGAGAGGCAAAAGTACATAAAAGTTAAATTCAACAGAGCATAATTTGGCAATACTATTAGTTTTTACATATATTCCTAAAAATATTACATTATCAAAACAATTGTTACAATAGGCAAAATAGTTTGGTGGCTAGAAATACTTATTTGATAGTAATAAAATTATTTTCCTAAGGGCATATTAAAATGATATTTTTTGCTAGAAACTTTTAACTGCAATATCTAAACTCTAATATAAAAATTCAGGTGATGTTTACTTGCAATTTTGGATGAGATAAAGATAATTTCTTATTTTTATTCTCACAATTAGCCGACCATTTCTTGAAGAATCTTATCTTCCATAAAATTGTGATTTACAGAGTTCAAGACTATTCAAAGTAACACACTGAATTGTTAGTACACTTTTTATGTTTTTAACTGTTTTGCTATTTCCAAACTGCTATCAGAATGCATAACAATCCATACTTCTCTATCAAATATAAATTGTGTTCCGTAATTAAAATATTGTCCCCATTATATTTATTTCTGAAAACATGGACTTTTCACATGTAGTAATTACAGTACAAAACCACTCTCTTGCTCTCTTCCACGAGCACAACAGTAGCCCAATTACTGATTTCCTTGTCTCTCTCTGACCACTCTGACCAGAAAAGATGACTGCAGGAGCCATACTGAAAGATAATGAGGAGAAGGGATTTTATGATGGACTAAGCATAATAATTACAAATAGAATAGAGACAGAAAGACAGAAAAAGAGACAGACCGACAAACAGAACTAACAAAGGAACAAAGTAAAGAAGAAAGGCAAGGAGGGGAGTGAGAAAGAAAGAAAGAAGAAAGAAAGAAAGAGAGAGGAAAGGAGGGAGGGAGGAAGAAAGAGAGGAAGGAAGGAAAGAAGGAAAGAAGGGAGGAGTTAAGAGCATGAAATAAAGTCAGGGTAGGGAAGTTGTAAAAGCTAGAGTGCTCCCTCTACTCCCCCCCCCCCTTCCAAAGCTCAGTATATAATTATACAATGCAAAAATGTATTGGGTAGCCTGGGTGGGTCAGTTGGTTGTGTCTGACTGTTCATCTCAGCTCAGGTCTTGATCATGGGGTCATGAGTTCAAGCCCCATGTTGGTCTACTTTTTGAACATGGAAACTACTTTAAAAAAAAAAGGAAAAAAATAAGATATATTTGGTCCCATTTTAGGAAGTAGTCTAATCCACAATATAAATAAGAAAAAATGACCACTGAATTATGCTTTAAAATTAAAATACAAATAATGTATAAAGTGATAACACAATTCCATTGATCTCAGAAGAAACAGAAAGCAGATGATATACTCTCCAAATACTATTTTTTTATTAAGATGAATTTAATAAAACAAAATATTATATTATTTAAATCTACATTATGTGTTTTGATTAAAGTTATGATACTTTGTTTTGAAATTTTTTGGTTATTTTAGCTAAAATATTTTAAATATGATTGAAATTGGGAAACTCCACTGAGCATGAAAATCAAGTGAAAAAAATCAAAATGGAAATTTACATATGATCAACATTCTGAGAATTTACTGATATTAATGAATAAAATCCAGGACTGAGGTTTACTTAGGATATCTTTGTTCTTAGAAATTTTTGCAAATTTAGAAAATACAATTCTGGCAAGCAATGTTAATGTTCTTTAAGATAATGTAATATCCAAGAATATGAAGTGTTTATATATCCTTTACCTTTGTGTTTCTCCAAAACACCTCAGATCAGTGCAAAGGAACTATAGTTATTGTATTACACAGTGTTAGATCCTTTTTATATATTGATAGAATGGATGGAAACTATAATGAGAATGTGAAAGAAAAGAGTTGGGAAATTGGATTTACTTTGCATGACACTTAATTTGGAGTAGGTTCCTGGAGCCCTCTGTCATGCAGCATTTAATGGCTGCATTTGAATTTCATCTGATGAAAGGCACCATGGCAAGTTAGCAATATATGGGTAAGGAAGGGAAAATGAACATTCTGTGTGGGTAGACACTACATCACAATACAAGTAGGAGGTAGGTATACTAGAGTCACAAAATTGACTTCCAAGTTACTAGTAATTTTTAAAACACATCTATCCTTACCGCACATCTAAACACATGGCCTCTTCAGTAGGAATTTTCTTTGCTGTTTTTATACAGCATGGCTTTTCTTACCTGATCATATATAATTGATCTAGACATATCCATATTGTCCCAAATATAAAAAGGAAGAGGGAGAGAATCATGTTTCAAGTTTCAAGTCTTCATATAAAGCAAAAATAAAGCAAAGAAATAGAGGTCAGAGGGAGAGAAAAAAAAAAACCTTGGTAAATGCCACTATTTGTTTTTGTTTTGTTGGTTTGTTTTTTAATTTTTTTTAGTGTTTATTTTTGAGAGAGAGAGACAGAGTAAGAGCAGGGGATGGGCAGGGGAGGGGTAGGGGAGGGGCAGAGAGAGAAGGAGACATAATCTGAAGCAGCTCCAGGCTCCAAGCTGTCAGCACAGAGCCCAACGCGGGGCTCGAACCCACAAACCATGAGATCATGATCTGAGCTGAAGTCGGAAACTTAACCGACTGAGCCACCCAGGCGCCCCATGTTTTTGTATTGTTTTTGATGCAACTTGTAATTTCCTTAGAATTAACACCTTTTTCTTAAGCTAGCTTCAACAAATATTCATTTTCTTTCAATGAAAATTACTATACAATAAAATAAGAATATGAAAATGTATGTAGAAAAGTTTCCCCTCCAATCTTAAAAGAAAGAAAAAGGTGTGTTAGAGAATTTGTAAATAGAAATGCAAAATACTTAGAAAAATCAATCTTTGGTTATTGAGAATCAGAAATGTTGGAATTGATGCAAAATTTTATGTCTTAAAAGCATGTTTTTAAGGTCATACACAAAACTCAGAAATTCCCATTGTTTCTCCTTTGTTTCTATTTATTTTCTTGCTGTTGCAGATTTGCGCATTTTGTTTCTCCTATTCACATTTTGGAAAATATGATGTTTAGCAGCTCTCAAGTCTGCATGTAATATGTTCATTTATGTAGAGAAAGAATGTTCTTTCTTCAGTTCATACGTATTCCAGTTTGCCAGGGAAAGAAGTCATAGTGGCCCTGCCTCAACCAACCAAATTCCTTGGACCATAGCCAGGTCTTTGTTCTCCTTTGGAGATCTCCATGTAGCCAGTGAAAGTCCTACCAGGCCTGTGGGAGAGGGTAAGAACTACAGAATTGTTCGTGGCAATCTGGTGGAACCCTCACATTCCCAGTAGATTTAATTTAACATCTTGGGAAGTCAGTTTCTTCACTTACAAAATTTCAGTGTCAAAACTCTCTCTGAGCTCAACATACTATGAGTGAAAAAAGTGTATATTTTTTTCCTGTAGGAAAAATATTGGAAT
Organism: Panthera pardus; assembly: GCF_024362965.1. Lineage (NCBI taxonomy): Eukaryota > Metazoa > Chordata > Mammalia > Carnivora > Felidae > Panthera > Panthera pardus. Next base: position 84,377,489 of record NW_026526810.1, read on the forward strand.
TTTTAACACTTTAAATACATATGCTAAAGTGCATGCTAAAAAAGCAACCATAAACAATTCATTTAACGCTGGGTAGTCCTTGGGTAGTTCTGTGCTCTCTAACCTAAATCAAGCATTTATTTCTCTTTTTTTCTCTGCAAGCCTTGGATTATTATGTTTCAGCATAAATCAAAATAGAAGTTTTGTAGAATCTTGGAAATGGAAGTACTAATATTTATGGAACATGCTAACCATTTCTTTAATTTTCTATCTCTGAATGTTTTTACAGCACATTTGAAAATTATTGAATAAAATAAGTGCTTTTACCAGTAAATATAAATGAGTTAGTATTATTGGAGTCTATTTGTGAAAACAAATTATTTCCATATGAAACTCCCTCCAAAATCACCACTCATTTATCCTTAAGAAACAATAAATAATGTCTAATGAATCATTATTTATCTAGAAATCTATTCAAAATGAAGTTGTTACTCTTCTGTTTTAATCATCACAAACTAAAATTTACTTACTTTTTTTAATGTGCTTGGTAAAGTCTTATCATGTTTGCTAAAATCAGAGCATTCAGAGTTAAATAAATGAATAGATCACTAGTAATATTTAAGCTTTCTGCATGTTCTGATAAATACCCAAGCTGTCACAAAGTGTTATATAACATGATGAAGATATAGAAATAGCATGCTTAAACTAATAATTCTAATAATTCACCTAAGAATATTAGTAGGAAAAATGTAGGTGTCATTTGAAATAGGAATGGTAATTTGAAAAAGAGGAATGTAATTTTTCAGACAATGTAATAGGAACACAAATATCAATAATGTTTACAAGAAAATATAGGAAGTGCTAAATACCAGGTATTAAAAGTGATTTATATAGTTTCACATAAATATAGTCAACTTATCTTAGACAAAGGAGCAAGTGGCAATTGCAACTGGAAAAAAGTCTTTTCAACAAATGATGCTGAAGCAACTAGATATTCACATGCAAAATAATGTATCTAGTCCTTACATCCTTTACAAATATTAACTCGAAATGAGTCAGATGTAAACATAAAACACAACATGGCAAAACTCCTAGAAGATAACATAGAAAAAAATCTAGATGACTTTGGGCACAGCAGTGATTTTTTAGATAAAATAGCAAAGACACAATCCATGACAGAAATAATTGATAAGCTGGACTTCATTACAATTAAAACCTTCGGTCTGTGAAAGATACTGTCAAGGGAATAAGGCAAGCCACAGACCAGGATAAATATTTGCAGAGGACACATCCAGTAAAGAACTCTTATCCAAAATATACAAAAAATAATTCTTAAAATTCAAAAAATAAGAAAATAGACAACTTAATTAAAACCCAATTAAAAATGGGCAAAGGATGTGAATAAACACCTCATTAAAGAAGATAAATAGATGACAAATAATCACATGAAAAGATGCTCATTAGGAAAATGCAAATTAAGACAAAAATGAGCGACCACTACACCAGGGTGCCTAACTGGCTCAATTGGTTAAGCGTCTGACTCTTGATTTTGGTTTAAGTCATGATCTCATGGTTTGTGGGATTGAGCCCTGTGTCAGGTTCTCTGCGGACAGGGTGGAGCTTGCTTGGGGTTCTCTCTCTCCCTCTCTCTGTGCCCCTGTCTCGCTAATGCGTGTGTATGCACATGCTCTCTTTCTCTCTCTCAAAATAAATAAATTAATATATTTTTTTAAAAAATTGAAAACATTTGACAACACTAAATACTGATGAGGACATGAAGCAACGAACTCTCATTCAATGCTGGAGGGAATACAAAGCCGTATAAGCACTTTAGAAGACAGTTTGTCAGTTTCAAAATTAAAATTCTCTTTTCATATGATCCAGCAGGAATCACACTTGATATTTACTTACTTAAATGACTTGAAAACTTACATCCATACAAAAATTTGCACATGCATGTTTATAGCAACTTAACCCCAAATTGCCAAAACTTAGAACCAACCAGATGTCCTTCAGTAGGTGAATGGATAAATAAACTCTGGTGCTCCCAGACAGTATAGTATTATTCAACACTAAAAGAAATGAGCTACCAAGCCATGAAAAGACACAAAAAAACTTTAAATGCAAATTGTAATGTGAAGAAGCTAGTATGAAAACGCTACATACTGTATGATTTCAACTGTATGACATTCTGGAAAAGGAAAAACTATGGACCCAGTAAAAATATCAGTGGTTGCCAAGGGTTAAGGGATAAGGAAGGATGAATAAACAAAGCTCAAAGGATTCATAGGATAATGAAACTATTATATATTATACTGTTGTGGTGGATACGTGTCATATATTTGTCCAAATCATTACAATGAACAATATTGAAGAGTGAATCCTAATATAAAGTATGGACTTTGGATGATAATGATGTGTTAATATATATTCCTCAGTTGTAATGAGGGTACCAGTCTGGTGCAGATGTTGATAACAGAGAGGCTGTGCATGTGCAGGACAAGGGGAATATGGCACTTGCTGTTCAATTTTGCTGTAAATCTAAAGCTGCCTACAAAAACAAAGTTTTAAAGAGACTTTAAAAAAGGGAAAAATACTGACAAATTTATTTAGGTCAAATATTAAATATTGTTTATTAATTTTTCAAACAAGGTACTTTAGAGGATCAGCACATAAGTACCAATATAAAATTTTTCAATTAACATTTTTCTGTGTTAATAAAATACCCAGGTATAACAAAGACATTAGATTAACTAACATGTATTCTCTTATGATTGCCTTCATTCTGAAATTTCTCAACATATTTGTTGTGAACCACAGAAACAAAATTTATATTCTGCATTTGTTCTTCCTTGAATATGAAGTTATATGTCAATATTAGATACAGTTAGTAAAATCATATTTCAAAAAATATTTAACTTTTTACACATCATTAGTTAAATTGTTTTTAAAACACTGTGTTTCTTTTTTAAGGCTTAGGTAGTTCTATTCCAAAATTCAAAGAAGTAAATATCCCAGGTGAAAACAATATTTAGAAAATGTGAAGATAAAACCAAATAAATGTCAATATTGTCAATTAAAAATTTTTATTGTTAAAAATGGATATCTACATTCACTATTTCTGTGTTTTATTATGTAAATTTATTTTTAGAGGAGTCTATTCAGTATTCATTTTCATACCCTAATAATAATATAATATATATATTTTTTTACATAGATTACATTAAAATATATTTTAAAATAGAAATATTTAAAATAGATTACATAACAATAAACTAACACCAATTGAAAGTAAAATCATGAATACATGTGAACAATTTTAGTGTTTTTACTTGGAATAATTATAACTATTTTTTCTGCATGTTTCTAAATTAAATCTCAAAATATTCTACTTTGAATTAAAAATATGAGATTCCAAATATGAGGTAGTCAGATATGCACATAGTATCACTAGCATATCAGCTAAATGAAATAGCTTTGTCTTTGTTGTTCACCTATTTCATACATTATTGCACATCCCACAATTGCAATCAGGCCTGATACAGGGTAGATACCAGATTAATGTATAAGTGGGTATTTGGATAAATGAATGAATGTTTATATTTGTAGTCAAAATAATTGACTTTAGTATCTGCCCAACTGTTAGAATACAAACTTCAAATAAATTGAAGTCACATTTAAATCTGGAATTTAAAATGACAATTTAATTCAAATGTTAGCCATATGACACAGCATAAAACAAAGGAAAACACTTTGTTACCAAATACCTAGAATAAAATGGTGATTATAAAATGTCCTTTTAATTGCATAGGTAAGTACATAATAAAATTAAGATTATCTCCGGGGCCAAGATGTAGAGTAGCAGAGGGTATAGATGAAGAATTTAAAGCTGTTCCCAGAACATACTATGTAAAGCTTAAAATTATGCACATATGTAACTCTGATAAAACAAATAAAACTCAATGTATTTAGAGTCGATAATTATTGTAAAGGAAATAAAAAGAACAGAAAAATAAAGCAGGAAGGAGGGAAGAAGAGAGGGAAGAAGCAATGCACATGACACACATTGTCCCTGCCTCAGATGTAGAGTGAGATAACAAAATGGAACTTTTATAAAATATTTCATAAATAAACATTTCATAAAATAGGCCCCACTGGCAAAGCTGTCTCTGGAGATGGTACACTGTGTCATTTCTGATTTGTCAGTATCCATTCATACCAATGATTAAAAAAATCATGTAAGTTTGTGTTACAGACTATAAGGCTTCTCCTTTAGGAGAGAGTGCTATCCTGGTTACCTTCATCCTATATTAAATGTGTTGGAAATAACTGCATCCATATTTAGACTCTGCTTTATGAGTTTGGGACCATCTCACTTACGATACCTCATACTTGTGAGTTTGAGGCATTCTCAGAGTTTGGAGAAAAACAAGAGTGAGGGTAAGAGTGAAAGGTGAAAAAAAAATTAAAAAAAAAAAAGAGTGAAAGGTGAGATTCACACAGGTCTGATATTCTATTGGGGTTCTTCATCAGATAGGTAAGATTCTGCTTGGCTGATATGGGAAAAATGTATGTACATTCAATAAAGTAACAAAAATGGAGTGAGAAAACTACTCATACTTTACTGAGGGGGACTAGATAGGATATAGGTACTTAACATTAAATGATAATTACAATCTGCTAAATCATGGTGAGAGATTAGATCACATTGTATCACATATCTCTAATTTCAGAAAAAAAATATTGCAATTTCATAGGATGAAAGAGATAGTGGAGGTAACAGACAATGGACTTACCAACGTCCAGTAATGGAAAGATATGAAATACAAGACAAAGAAAGAAAAATATCTAGGGTTATGTCTACCTTGCTGTGAAAGACTATGATTAGGTTGAGTAAAGTATGAGTGAAGCCGCAATGAGGCTGAGGACTACTAACACATCTTGTGGCAGGCAAGTTAAGCAGAAGTCACCATGAGTAAAATTAATGGGAATGAGAGTGATAGAAAGACATGAGTATGTAGTGAAAAAAATATTTCAGAATTGAAAATATAAGAAATAGGGAATTTTTGGCAAATACTCATTTTAGTGTTCGTTATTTGTTGGTTGTCTAAAGTACAGTGAAGATCATTATAACAAAAAATATTAAAACAGTGAGACCAGAATTTTAGAAGAGTCTTCACTGCATTTTTAAGATTTCCAAAAAGGATGATAGAGGATGATTTCAAATAAGATTGTGATCCATGAGCAGAAATCATTGAAGGAAGAAGAGAATGAGTGTCTTCGAGTTTAGGAGACAGCCCCAGTAAGGAAGATGGTAAAATGTTTTCAGGACATAAAAAACATGAAAAGGAACTATTGGGAAATGGAGGTTTTAGCGGAAGAGAGAACCAAAGCATATTCGGTTCCTTTGCCAAAGTCGTCAAGTCTTAAAAAGACGTTAGAAGAAAATGCAGCTTACTTTGGAGAGCATCTCATAAGGTATAATAAAACTAGGGAAAAAATGTCATTAATGAGCGATTGCAAATGAAAAGTCAAAATGATAAGGGAGTTTGTTCATGATAAAGATGTTGTCAGAAAGTGATTACAAAACTTAAGTATAAGAGGATCACATTCTAACACACTTTATATTTAGATTTTGATTTAGTACCGCAAAACAAAGAGAGAGAGCTGTTAAAATTTAGCAATTTGCTATGCATCACACATGTATTTATTTTTTCATTCAAATATAAGAGGACAGTATTCTACTGTGCTTTTATAATGTCTAGCAATTATTTGAACTTTGCCACTGGCATAGTAAAAATTCAAACACACTCAAATAAATTCAAGGGTCCACAAAAAGTAATACACGATTGTTATTGAAGTTTGTGGATTAAACCTGCCTAGAATCACAAAGATCTAAATCTTGTTGTTATGAGATATTTACATTCAAGTCCATGTGAGTCATTAACAGAAGTAATCACATTCAGTATATTGTTACATAAACTTCAAATGTCATTCAACTGGAACTTCTGGTTCACTGTCAAAATAACAAAAATAAAATATTACTGTGATTGTTAATTATGAATCCTAATACAACACTTAGTATGCTAGAAAAATAGGTTTAATTACAAATGCCATTTACTTATCTTATTCTGGAAGTAGCAAGTTATAGTAGAATCTTAAGTAGTCATTACATATTTACTTATGAGAACTAAAAAGAACTCTCATAAGTGGTATAAAATATTTTATTAAAAACAGATACATTTAGTATCTTTCAGTAATAAAATATTACGTTTCTATAAATCAAAGGCAAATTCATAAGCTCAAGACAATTACTCTGTATTTCATGTAATAATTATGTACATATGGGGACACCTGGGTGGCTCAATCTCTTAAGTGTCCTACTCTTAATTTCAGCTCTGGTCATGATCTCACAGTTTGTGAGATTGAGCAATGCATTGGGCTCTGTACTGACAGCATGGAGCCTGCTTGGGTTTTTCTCTCTCCCTCTCTCTGACCTTCCCCACTTGTGCTCTTACTCTCAAAATAAATAAACACTAAAAAAAAAAAAAATAATTCAACACATATTTAACTGTTCACCCTATTCCAATCCTATGAGAGTTGCCAGAGATACAAGAAATAGTAAAGGTGGCTTACTTTAAACCATAAAAGTCTTTAAAGTTTTTTATATTGAATACATTTGTCAATATTAATTACCTTAGAAAAGTTTAAATACATGTCAATTAAGTTGTCTTGGTGGGAATATTCAGTTCTTTTATAATATTAGAACTGAATAGTAGTGAATATTAGCCCCTGAATTTATGCCCCTGATATAACGTTGGTTACTTCTGGCCATTTGATGCTATATAATTGAACAATACAAAATCTCAGTGGTGTAAAAAAGTGCTTTTATGCACACGTTTATGTCTCTTGTGTGTTGATGAGGGTGGCTCTGTCTTATATGTCATTCTAGGGCTTGGACTGAAGAGGCAGAATCTACTAGGGTTATATAGTCTTCTTGCTGAGGAGACAGAAGTACACATATGACAGATAGAACACACAAGGTCTCTAAAAAGACCCAGGTTGGGAATTGGCCTGCCATCACTTCTGACCACATTCTGTTATATGACCAAGCCCAAAATTAGTGGCACAGAGACAAATGCACTCCCCCTAGTGAAAGAAACCACAAAGTCACATGGTAAATGCTATAGATTCAGGGGGAGGGAATGAAATGGGAATGGTGATCACACTTCCAATATTATTCCAATATAGGCTAAAGTGGTGTATATTGTTTTGACCTAACTGCATTTTATGAAGAAGCTCATTTTAAAGAGAGAAATAAAAGTACAAAATTGAAGCCTGAGTTATCATGAAGATAACTTACTTACACTTGGTTATTTGTAAAATACTACTGGAAAGCTTAAGTGTACTTCTGAATGCCATACAGAATAAATACATTTTCTATAGTGGTAATTTCCAAATTATGTTGGGTGTCAGAATCACATGGAAACCATGTTACATAAAATATTGATGTGTAGCCCTTTGATTTGGAGATATTTATTGAATAGGTGTTAGAGGACTCAGATATGTGAATTTTTAACAGAGTCCCCAAATTATTTTGATGCTTAACAATATTTCAAAACTATTGTTGTAGTGGTATACTTTATTGGTTATGCCATAAAGTTTTGTTAAATTCAACCACTTTTCAATATTTGCAAGGAGAGTTCCTATGAAATCTTCTGTTAAATAAAAATGGGAATTTGGCAATGGCTTTATAGAATCCTTTTTAATTTGTTTTTTTAATTTAAGTATAGTTGACACACAATGTTACATTAGTTTCAGGTGTACAAATCATAATTCAACTTCTCTATGCATTATGTTATACTTACCACAAGTGTACATACATCTGTTCACCATACCACACTATTATCATATAATTGCCTATATTCCTTATTCTGTGCCTTTTATTCTTGTGATTTATTCACTCCATACTGGAGGTCTGTATCTCCCATTCCCTATCACTCCTTTTGCCCATTCCTCACTCCCTCTCTTTCTCTGACAACCACCAGTTTCTTCTCTGTATTTATAGGTCTGATTCTGTTTTTTGTTTATTCATTTTTAAATTTTTTTTAAGATTCCCTATACTTTTTATATTCCCTATATATGACTGAAATCATATGGTATTTGTCTTTATCAGTGTGATTTATTTTACTTAGCATGATACCCTCTAGGTCCATCCATGGTGTTGCAATGCCAAGATACCATCCTTTTTTGTGCTTAGTAATATTCTATTATATATGTACACACACACACACACACACACACACACACACACGTATGCACGCCATATCTTCCTTATTCATTCATCTTTGGGTAGACACTTAGGTTTTTTCCATATCTTGGCTATTGCAAATAATGCTGTATTAAACATAGCAGTGCCTGTATCTTTTCAAATTAGTGTTTTTATTTTCCTTGGGCAAATAACAGTAGTGGGATTACTGGATCCTATAGTATTTCTATTTTTAATTTTTGAACAACCTTCATAATCTTTTCCACAATGGCTGCACCAACTTACATTTCCAACAACAGTGCACTAGGGTTCCTTTTTCTCTACGTCTTTGTTAATACTTATTCCTTGTTTTTCTTGTTTTTTCTTTTTTTAATCATTCTGACAGGTGGGAGGTGATATCTCATTGTGGTTTTGACTTGCATTTCTTTGATAATTAGTGAAGTTTAACATCTTTTCATGTATCTGTTGGCCATCTGAATGTCTACTTTGGAAAAATGTCTATTCAAGTCCTCTGACCAGTGTTTGAGTGGATTGTTTGTTTTTTGACATTAAGTTGTATAATTCTTTATATAGTTTGGATATTAACCCCTTATTGGATATATCATTTGCAAATATCTTCTCCCATTGAGTAGGTTGCCCTTCCGTTTTGTTGATGGTTTTGTTAATGGTGCAAATATTTTTATTTTGATATAATTTCAATTCTTTATTTATTTACTTTTTAATTTCCTTTACCTTAGAAGACCAATCTAAAAAAGGTTGGTACAGCAGATGTCATAAATTATTGTGTTCTCTTTTTGATTTTTATGTCCTTATTCACATTTAGGTCTTTAATCGATTTTAGATCTTTAATTCATTGTGAGTTTATTTTTGTGTATGGCGTGAGAAAGTTACATTTCATTTTTTTGTATAAAATTTTTCTTACACCACATTCAATTTCTGTTTTTTCTTAAATGACTTACCCTTTATGTTAATATTCCAAATCAGTCACTTATTATAATGATCACTATTGTTTTCAAAATTAATAATATAAAAAGTAGATCTACAAAAAACAGTGTAACCCATAGGTAGTTTCTCAGGGTTTCAGAATAATTTTGTAATTTGCAGATGAAGAAACTGAGGCTCAGACAGGTTAATTACATTTCTTAGGACCAGGCCTCAAAACTCATGTCTGTCATACTGTTTTCATTCTGCTATGTTACTCTGGTGACATTAAGACAGAACTTTTATCTGCCTGTATATCTGGTTAAAACAGTAACAGCACATTGTTTAAACATTCATATTTGGTAATATAATAACTAACTGTCTGACCATAAGAAAGTAATTTACCCTAACTTCCCCCCCCCATTATCCTCAACTGAAAGATGGAAACAACAGTAGTACCTACCTCATAGTATTCTGTGTATAAATGAGATTATATATTCAAAAGCAATTAGATACTAGAGATTGGCTAATAATTACTGACAACATTGATTCAATATTTACTATAACTTCATAAATTTGGGTGAAGGTTTCAATGAGTAAACATAGGTAAAAGCAGTCAAACTGTCCAGAACATCATAAAGGTTAGTAAACTGTAGTTTTACACTAAGTTCCAAGATTAACTGGATATTTTTTCATTGTTCCCTACAAACTAACATATCATAAATTAAGCAATTATTAGTAAGAAAACAGATTATATATACAAATCTGACTTCATGTATCTAGGGTGATTTTTATGATTCTCCAAGTTCATTAGGCTATCTAGGAAAAGATATATGTGCAAAAAAACTTAAAATTTTTCGACAAATTTTAAGTGGAGACTATCAGTTGATTGAAAGTATGAGTACTTTCCCAAAAGTTAGGTTGTGTATACCTCAAGACAAAAAAAAAAAAAAAAAAAGTCATATCAGTACAAGAGAATACATAAAGACATATAAAATGGATAACTAAATATGTAATTAACATCATGCAGAGCAATGAGCAACAAGCAAGTGCAATTAAAATTTAAATCCAAAATTGATGTATAAGAGTAAGATATGTTATAGGAAAATTTCTATACCAGTAACGAATAGGTTTAGATGAACAGAATTCAGTGGAAGTAACCATGACTTTATGCTTACTTTAGTTTTCAGAATTTAATCTGTTTCTTTGAGAAATAATTTATTAAGATCCTCAGCACTAATAATGGCTTCTAACTCTACCATTTTTTCAAAGGAAAACAATTAAATTAATTAATGTAGTAATTAAATAAATAAGGTGGCAAATAATGTTGTATGACTGTTAACAAACTACTATAGTTCCTCATTTATTATAGGTATATAGTCCTGAAATGACAATGCCATTTAAGATTAGATTTAAAAAAAGAAAAAAGATGCTGCTGGATGGTTTCTTCTTTGATGTTTATATGCACTCACAGAATAAACGTAACTAGTGGATATATGCATAGAGCTGATGTGCACACCACCTCTACCATTCACCACACCTGCACTCTGAGTGCTATTGTCCCAAATACAGGTTTAAAAATGTTTTTAGATGCCCCGAACAACTAGAAAAACTTGATGATGGGAATAATTATTGAGATTGTATTTATAGGTAGGGCTTAATGAGCATGTAAACTCTGGCAACGTGTGTTCATATAACATTATCACTACCTGCAGACTGAAGGAACATAATTGGGTAATATAAATTTACTTACCTTTTTTCCTAAAGATCTCCCTACTTTAATGACAACTAATTTAAACAGAAGATGTTATAGTATTATCAACATTGCAGGGAGTTTTGAAGATTTGAATTAATCTACACAAAGTGCTTACAACAGTGTTTGAAAAAGAGTTCACTGTTTTTATTATTACTATAATATTATTATTATCACTTTTATTCATTTTGGCTCATGTTGAACATGTTATTACCTAGCTAGCTCTAGTTATTTTGATCCTTGGGTATTGTCCATATATGGGGATAATAGAAATGCATTTTATATTGAAAACTAGGGAATCTATATATTATGTATATGATTTATGTTTCTTTTAAAAAGATCATCAATACTTTCTTTTTTTGAATTCTGTTTTTGGATAAAAAGGACAGTAGAGCAGGGAAGAACTTGTATTTATAGAAAGTGTCAAAAAATGAGTTCTCTTCTTTCAGGTCATTGCTTATGATCGCAGAAAAAAAAGCTATTAAAAAGGAAATAAAAAACATATCTCTAGAGGAATGTGAGCCACATGTTTGGAAAAAGACTCACTGACTGATTAAAAGGCTAACAAAACTGTGAAAGAAAATATTTTAGAGAACAGCTGCTTTGACATAGAAAGAATAATAGTGAGTGCGTTAATTTAAACGAAATCATGAAAAATCACAGGGAGTGAAAGGCAGTAGTTTTGATTCCATAGAGTTGTAGACTTCAAACTGGATTTGAATAGAATCCAAATGGACTGGACATTTTAACACAAGGAAGTGAATATAATCTTCCAGTAATACTAAGTATGATAGGATGGGATTTATAATTGAAATATCCCATAGTAAGACCACACATTATGACAGAAAATGGCCTTGATAGAGTGAAGAGTAACTTGTTATGAAGGTATATATTTTTATGGGAAAACATAAATCTGGGACTTCATAAAGCAAAGTACACTAAAGTAAAGCCTCCCCTTCCAGTCCTCTATCTAGAGTATCTCCCCTGACAACCTGTGTACCAGTACCACAGGATTATTTGTCTTACTCTGATCATGCCATAGGGTTTCACAATTCCAAAAATTGCTATTGTATTTTTCTTTTAGAATGCACAACAATCAATACTAAATGGTCACTCCACTTTTACATTTAGGGGTTAATGCTCTCAAGGTTTCCTTATACGCTTCTCCTCTTTAAAACCAACACAACACAACACAACACAAGTTCCATGTAATGTTATGTAGATTCTATTCCAATCTTTGACACTTCTATAAATCTGGGTTGTTTGTTCAATGGAGCTTCTGAGGGGCAATATTGTAGTTATTCACTTCATGATTATTTGTATAGATATGTGTTGGTCATTCTGCTAGGTGCTGAAGATACAGGAATGGAAACGATCTTGGCACATGAGGGAAACAGTGAGCCACCAAGGTTAGGGCTAAGAGGAAACATGGGTTGGTGTTAAACAATCTTGGCAGATTGAGGATTGGAATTGTTTTTTTTTTTTAATTTTTTTAATGTTTATTTATTTTTGAGAGAGAGAGAGAGAGACAGGGTGAGAAAGACGGAGACACAGAATCCGAAGGAAACTCCAGGCTCTGAGTTATTAGCACAGAGCTTGATGTGGGGTTTGAACCCATGAACTGTGAGATCATGACCTGAGCTGAAGTCGAACACTTAACTGACTAAGCCACCCAGGCGCCCCGAGGATTGGAAATTTTATCTTAAGTGAATGGAAGTGCATTCAACTATTTGAATATTTCAAATGCCACAACCAGATTTGCATTGGATGATGAACAATGGATCTATGAAAAGGAAGAGAAGAGCTTAAATATAGACAGAGCAATTAAACAGTGATTTTTAGAAGGCTACAAACTAATAGGCTACTAATTTAAAGACCTGGAGAAGGATTGTGGCTGTATCAATAGAAAAATAAGGATGAATTCAAGAGGAATAGAGTTCATAGTCACACAATCATGCACTTTCTCATGATGCTTCCTCCTGCACCCACATTTCCCTTTGTTGGATTGGTGAACATCTAGTTATTTTTCAAGACTAACTTCAAGCAGCATTCACAAGATTCCTTTTATGGATCATTCCAAATCCATACACTTGAATTCTTATGTGGTCACATCTTTCCTAGCATAAAGTTGTGTGATTCCCATGATTTGTTAGGAATAAGAGTTGTTGCTGCTGCTACTGCCACAACTATTGCTTCCAGTTGAGGAGTCTCTGAAGCCACTACTCCTGATCTCTCCCCTTACTTCCATTCACACCCTGCAGAGCAACACCTCACACAAATGTTCCTGTCACTTCTTATCTCCAGATCCTTATTACTCCTCCAGCATGTGAAGTAGCAAACTTCAACAGGTATTAAGCCTGCTACCTGGAAATGATAAGTAATTGTTACTCGTGGTAGGAAATTTTGATCAAGGAAAGATGATAAGTATTTGAAAAGTATGACTGTCTTTCTTCTCCCTCTGCTTCATGAACCATTCATAGGGCCTTTGTGAAAATCTCCAGGGAAACAGGAAAAAATAGCTTGTCAGGAAGTTGTGGCCAGCTTTTATTTGTTCCTCTTTGATTCTATCTCTTTCACTCCTTGTCAGGCATTGTATTCCTTAATAAAGTTTTATTAATAAGCTTCTGCCCTTCCGTTTTTGTTTTTTAGAGATTCTAGTAGGAGTCCCCAATACCTCTTCAATGAAGTTCATCATGGCCTAACTCCAGGTAGCAGAGGACACCTCTTTGTTCTTTTTTCTACAGAATCCCACATAGATATCCACACAATACCTATAAAATAGTATTTTCCACTTTTTAATTAATTTACATGGCTATTTCTCTACCAAACCTTAAGTTCTTAGAAGATGCTGATTGATGTCTCTGAGACCCATCATAGGACCCCTCTCAATACAGTAAAAATGTTTAATCAATATTTGCAGAATGAAGGAATAAATGCGAAAGATAATACAGTCATTACCAACATTACTCCAAGATTTTAAGGTTTAAAAATGTTTATCTCCCCTAAATAATTGTTATGCTTTTTTATATTAGAATCTCAAACTATGAATTAATCATCCTCTCCTAGTCTTTACTTCTTTTAATGTTTATCACGCACACACACACACACACACACACACACACACACACAGTGTTTTCTTATTTTAAATTGCTGAACTTTCTTCAAATTTATAGTACCCTGGTTTTTATTTTTCCTTATTTTTCACTCCTATTTTCTCCAGTGCTTTTCTTTTTTAGGGAAAGTAAAGATTATTAAAATTGACAGTAACATTGATAAACTGGAGTCTCCAGGGATCATGAAATGTTGAAGGATCTGTAAAACCTTCAACACATTAAGGATTTTCAAAAGCAACGAATATTGTTTCTATAATTGCTAAAATATGATAATATTATTTGCTAAAGAGAAATCAAGAAATCCATGTACTTTTCAGATAACAGAAACATATAAGTAACTTTTTTAAAGTTTATTTATTTATTTTGAGAGAGTCAGCATGAACAGGGACAGAGAGAGAATTCCAAGCAGGGTCCACACCTCTAGCGCAAAGCCTGACACAAGCCTCAAGCCCACAAGTGGTGAGTTCATGACCTGAGTTGAGACCAAGACTCCGGTGCTTAATCAACCGAGCCAGCCAAGTGCCCCAATAACTATTTTTAACTTCAGGAAAAAAAAAATACCAAAGAAGATATTAAAAACATGGCCGGGTTATATAAAGCCATTTTACCCAGTGTGGAATCACTTTTCATTCCATTTATAACATTGATATCATATTTCTTCTTTATAATTTTAGCAATAGAGAATCTTCTACTACAACCAGACTGAAAAAGTAAAAGAACCTGAAGCTCTTAAATAACTGCAATTACATTCAATTTGTTTTCTTTTTAAAACAGCTTTAAATAGAGCTGTAGGCTAATTTATACATTTAATTTCTATTTCATATTTTCAGTATTTTTCATATCTGAATGTGACATTGTAAAACTATGAGATTACAGACATTGTGAGCAGAATTAGTTACATTCTCAGAGGTCTTTTTTCAGAGAATTTATCACTATCATAATTAAAACTGATGGGTATGACTTATGCATTGTAATAGGTTTTCAAAGGTTAAGAATTAAAATAATGATACATTTTAAAATGGAAGAACAGACCATAGAATTATTTCCAATATTTTAATAAAAATGAACAAATATATCTTTGCCATTGTATTGCTCTAGTCATCAGAGGTCACCACAGAATTCAAATAGTGGTTAAAATTTAGCATTACCCAAGCTGATAATTCATAATTAGGTCTGAGTCACTAGCCTCTTTCTTTCCCAGTTTCTTTGTTTAAAAATAAATATGGTTATGATTTAACACTTCAGGATTAACATGAGAATTGCTCAAATTATTTTAATTGTGTAATGGTTGTTCCTATGGTTCCGATGAAACTTAATCATTGGCAAAGATTTGTTAAACTAGTAAAAGTAGCCCTACATTTTTTGCATATCCCCCATCACCTCTACAGATAAATTTGTCAGCCACTGAATTATTTCAAAATGAGGGAGAAATAAATAAATCATCGAACCATTGACCTTAAATTTTAACTCATTCAGTCTTAAGTGGCTTTATTTTCACTAAATTTGACTACCTTAAGGCAAATAAAATTTTACTTTGTTTCTGGGCTTGACTTCTTATTTTTTACTCTCTTAGCTATCACCTGATAATAAGACTCCAAGGGTCTATATTGAAATGTCCACAACAACAGGCACTGGTGGATGTATTCATAATCCAAGACAATATGCTTTGCCAGTTCAGAGGTTTCCTACCAGTGATGCTCCAGTGAAATCATGTTCCCTCTATCTTCTAATTATTGCAGGTTAAAATGGAATTTCTTTTTTTTTAAAAAGCCTTTTTTTTTTAACGTTTATTCATTTTTGAGACAGAGAGAGACAGAGCATGAATGGGAGAAGGTCAGAGAGAGAGGGAGACACAGAATCTGAAACAGGCCCCAGGCTCCGAGCTGTCAGCACAGAGCCCGACACGGGGCTCGAACTCACGGACCGTGAGATCGTGACCTGAGCTGAAGTCGGCCGCCCAACCGACTGAGCCACCCAGGCACCCCGGAATTTCTTTTTAAAAAATGTTTATTTATTTATTTTGAGAGAGAGACCTTGCGCATGAGTAGGGAGGCAGGGGAGGGGGGAAGAAAATCCCCAGCGGGTTCTGTGCTGTTAGCACAGAGCCTGTGATGTGGGGCTTCATCTCATGAGCCATGAAATCATGACCTGAGCCAAAATCAAGAGTCGGACGCTCAACTGACTGAGACACCCAGGTGCTCCTAAAGTGGATTTTATTTTGAAATTAGATTTGTTTGTTGCTACTTGGCACTTCAGTTATTACTGTTAATTTTATTGATTTAAATAAAATTGGAATGTACTTTTTGGCATGGTTAGAAAATGATAATTAAGTCTTGGTAATGGATCATGCCTCTATAAATGTAGAAAACATTAAATTTTGTCCCTTGAGTGATTTTAATTCAACATAACTTATTCTATCTCTTTTAATCTTTTATCCTTTTCAGTCTCTTTTTTTAACTTTTTTTTTAACATTTATTTATTTTTGAGAGACAGAGAGAGACCGTGAATGGGGAAGGGGCAGACAGAGAGGGAGACACAGAATCCAAAGCAGGCTCCAGGCTCCGAGCTGTCAGCACAGAGCCTGACCCAGGGCTTGAACTCACACACCAGGAGATCATGACCTGAGCCGAAGTCGGACGCTTAACCAACTGAGCCACCCTGGTGCCCTTAGTATCCTTTATTCTTGGTTTTTTAATGGCATATAAAGGCATATTGTAATGACTTCAATTCCACTGAACATGTACTTGCAGATCTTTTCCAAAAAAAGTACTGCCCTCCCACTCTTCTGCTGCTTCCACTGTGTTTGATCAGTTACTTATATAGGTGATTTTAAAAATCTGCTATTTATAAACAGATTGCTGTTTTATGACTATATAAAATTAATTTTGGTGAAGACCATTTGATAAAAAGACTACAGATGTCCATATAGAGTTCTTGTGGTCAGACCAGTGTCTTGTCCAGAGAACTACTCTAAAATGGCACTACACAAAACAATTGTGACTCTGGCTCAAAATATATTCTCTTTGAGAGCAGCACCACCATTTAACCTAGAAGGCATGTGACCTGGCAAAGTCACTCAGTTATTGCTTCCCATAGCCATAAAAATTCTTAATACAAAAGCCAACAAAACTTACAAATAGCTAATTTTAGGTAAAGTATTTATTTCAGTTGTACTAAATAATTATCACACATTTCAAAACTGCATGAACTCTTTCTTCTTGACCCTAAATCCCATTTGTCTGACTACACGCTAGAAAAAATATCTTAATTTTTTTCCTGGTCTTTCTCATTCAGAGGTTTTTATAGATCAGCACTTACTTTAAAATATTACTAACCTTCTAGTTTATGACCTCAGTATCAGGAATTTTACATCCAATTGAAAGTAGCTTGAAAGCTTTTCAGAATGCAGAAAACTGTGGATAAACCAAAGGGATCAGGTTTAGTCCATGACCACTTCTTTAGAATTCAGATGTCATTTGATTTTGTACTTATTGTGGCACATGAGGTGATTTGGGGTCATCAAAGATATGTTTCCACAATTCCTTTGATTAATCATGTTGGCAAGACATGTCCTTTTCATAGCCTTCACCCTAACAATGAGGATCTATACGGTATCTTCACACTAATTTGGACCATTTTTCTTAAATTTGATATAATATGCTCCCCTCTGGGTATTTAAGCAACATAGCATAAGGTCAACTACCCTCTTTGAACCTATTGCAACAGAAGAAACCCTGTCATCATTTTCAGTTCAAACAAGGAAGGCAGAGTTTGCCTCCGCTCCCCTCTGTCAGGTTTGCCATTTCTACCTTATGTTTATATCTGGAATCATTGTATCCATATCTCAGTGTAATTGCTCATCAAATTCCAGAGGAAAGATGATCATCTTCCTACTTTAAAAAGGGAAATATTTGGCCATTTATAATGAAAGGGGAGGACCTACCCTTATCATTACCATTGCAAGCGTGGGAGGAAGAAAAGCAGAAAAACTAAACTTTGTTTAAATTAAATATCATGAAGCTTCACGAGGAAGAATACCTTAAGGGTATATTCAGCAAAAGTTGGAGTATTGTGTATACTATCTTATGCTGCACCTGTCTAGAGGCAAATCTGCTCTGGTCAATGGTCTTCTCATTATTTTACCAAATTAAATCATGTTGTACACTCAACCATGGAGTGCAGACCTTCACATTTTATGTTACATGAATTCTATTTACCTTTCTTATAGTTGATATTTAAGAGTGATAAGATTTGGAAGTCTGACAGGGGTGAAGGATGCAGACATCATGTTGTCACTCTAATATCACAGAATCTGAACATTCCTCAAAATGAGATATCTAGAGACAGATCAGGACAAATATCTTTGAAACAGGGGCCAAGTTTGTAGTGATAAGCTTACTCTTTCCTGATAATAGTCTGATTGTCATGGTATTTGGAGGGACTTAAACTGTAAAGAGAATAAAGTGCTACAATGAGAGAAAGGAGTCACACTGAATTATATGACCCTGTTAAAAATAAACAGCTTATATTTTAAGTAGGAAAACTTCACACATATGCTTTCAAAGAGGCGAAGATGACACACAAACATTTCTAATTTCAAAGATATTCAGTTTTCCTTCTTTTTGCATATGTTGTTGCACAGTATACACTGTTCTGCACTTAGAAAAATAACATTACATGTTGGGGGTAATGTCATCCGAATACATAAAACTCTTCCCAAATTGCATAGCATTATATTATATTTTTGGTCTTTATATTCTTTAAACCCTATTGGAAAACATTTATGTTGTTCTCAGTCTTTAAGCTTTATATCAATTTTAGAATGAGTAGAGAACATATAAAAATTCCAGTAAGAAGCTCTGGTCCAAGGAATGCACAATCATCATTTCAGTTAACTTTCCAAAATGCCATAGCTAAGAAATTATATTAACTTATACTCCCATCAATAATATGTGAGAGTAACTTTTCTTCCACACACTGAATACAGAGGAGTACTATATTTCAATATAATTTTGATATGTATTTATTTAAATTAAAATATTGAATAATTTTATTGTATATGTATTATGTATTTAGAATTTTTTTTCTGTTAATTCTTTCATAACATTCTTCAACATGTTTCTATTTGGTGTCTCCATTTAAAAACTTTTTTTAACATTTATTTATTTTTGAGACAATGCAAGAGACAGACTACAATCAGTAGGAGGGGCAGACAGAGGGAGACACAGAATCTGAATTGGGCTCCAGGCTCTGAGCTATGAGCTCAGAGCCCGACGTGGGGCTCGAACTCACGAACCTGAGGTCATGACCTGAGCCGAAGTCGGACGCTCAACCTACTGAGCCACTCAGGCACCCCTGGTGTCTACATTTTTTTAAACTTCATTTATTTGTAGAAATGTTTTATAGATTGGGGAAATTGTCCTTTTTTTTGTGATATAAATTGCAACATCTTTTGTCCAATAGTAATTCATCTTTACTTGCAGTAGCTTTTACTTTGCAGAATGTGTGTGTTCATGTAGTTTAAGATACTGCATATTTATGTTTTCTGGAACTGCATTAAAGCTATAAAGACTTTATACACTACATACATAAAATAATTAAAAATAATTTCCCACAGATTATTAAATGCTTTTATAGTTTTTATTTTCACATCCAAAAACATTTGATTCATATGGTATATAGTCCAATATAAGATGAGAGCTATGGGCCCAACTATAGTTACTCTTCCAAAAAGGTACCTAGTTGTCACACAACTACTTATAAGAATAATCAGTAATGTGGTTGCTCATAAAATGAACTAGTTAAAGCAATAGCTTTCCATATTAAAAACAAACTGAGGGTTACTGGAGGGGAGGTTGGGTAGGGGATGGACTAGATGGGTGATGGGCTTTAAGGAGGGCACTTGTGATGAGCACTCGATGTTATATGTTAAGTGATGAATCACTAAATTCTACTCCTGAAACCAATGTTACACTATATCTTGATTAACTAGAATTTAAATAAGAACTTGAAACAAAAAAATTTCAATGAATACACCAAAAAAATAAAAATAAAAATCTACTTTAAAAATTAAAGAAAACACACATATATTTGTATATTACCATTACCATAGGAACACCCAAAACAAAATATTAATATTAACAAGAAATAAGTGAATAAGTGAATTCTATGTTCCTAAATCTGTAAGATGACAAGACCTGACTAAGTTGAAAAATGTACCATGCCCTGGACAAACAGTAAAAAGATGCCAATTTCCACCAAACTAATACTAATAAATAAACATGATCTCTAGAAAATTAACTACAGAATGTTTTTACATCTATGTAAATTTCTAAGGAAAAAATACACAAGCAAGTAGAGCCAGAATAAAAATCTGAAGAAGAAAAGTGAAAAGAATAATCATGATGAAAGTGTGCTGAAGCTACGCTATAGACCTGACATGAAACACTAGCACAGTTACATTACCAGATAGTTCAATGGAACAAATTCAGAAAATGGAAAAGTCCCATAATCCCCAGTGGACTATTAAGATATGAGAAAAGCGACAACTTGATTTGTGAGGAAAAACATGAATTATTTAATAAATCAGGCTTCATTTCAGGGGCATACCATTTCATAATTTTTATATTGGTATATTTTTGTGAATTTTAAAACTTATTTTTTTCTGTATTGATGGATATCAATTTCATAAATAACTTTGGGTTCTGCCTAAATACATTGTGTTGTGATAGAAATTATTAGGGACACAGAGAATTAGATATGCTATCTTTCCAATGAAGACATTTTGGGTAGCTAGGAATTGTGCTATTTAAATTCTTACACAATAATTTAAATATAAATTTATATGTATAAATCCAATGTCATATAAATATTATTAAGCATGCTATTGTCAGAATCACAAAGGTCTTCATTTTGCTAAATTCAATGGCAACTTATGTGTGTTCACAGTATCCACTGACTAAGCTACATTTGATGCATTTGATCAATTCCCTCTTTTACTTTTTTCCTTCCTTCCTTCCTTCCTTCCTTCCTTCCTTCCTTCCTTCTTTCAAATCTGACAAAATGGGTGAAAGGGAATGGGAGATACAGACTTCTAGTTATGGAATGAAGAAGTCATAGGAATAAAAGACACAGGGGTGCCTGGATGGCTCAGTCAGTTAAGCATCCGATTTTGGCTCAGGTCATGATCTCACAGCTAGGTTCGTGAGTTTCAGCTCCACATCAGGGACTCTGCTGTCAGCACAGAGCCTACTTGGGATCCTCTGTCCCTCTCTGTCTCTGCCCTTCCCTTGCTCCCACACACGTGTGTACACTCTCTTGCAAAAATAAGTAAACGTTAAAAAAATTAAAGAAAAAAATGCACAGCTATGGGAATCTAGTCAATGATATTGTAATAGCTTGTATGGCAACACATGGCAGACACAATTGTGGTGAATCACTGTGTTGTTTACCTGAAACCAATGTAACATTGTGTGTCAATTATACTCAAATAAAAAAATAAATTGTGATTAAATACTCATAACATAAAATTTACAATTTATATTATTTTTTAGTGTCCAGTTCTGGAGCATTAAATATATTCATGCTATCATGCAACCATCACCACATCCATCTACAGAACTTTTCCATCTTTCCAAACTGAAACTCTACCTATTAAACATTAACTTTCCATTCACCACTACTCCAGCTTCCTGGCAATCAGCATTCTACTTTTTGTTTCTATAAATCTGACTACCCTAGATATCTCAATTAGTAGAATTATACAATGTTTTTCTGTTTGTGTCAGATTTATTTTCCTTAGGATAATGTCTTCCAGATTCATCCATGTAAAATGTGTCAGAATATTCTTTGTTTTTAGGCCTGAAACATATTCTAGTGTATGTATATACCACATTTCGTTTATCCACTTATCAGTCAAAGGACACTTGGGCTGCTTCCACAATGTGGCTTCTGTGAATAATGCTATGAAAATGTGTGTACAAATATGCATTTGAGTTCTTGCTTTCAATTATTTTGTGTATATACCTAGAGTGGAATTTCTGAATCATATGATACATGTACATATCCCTGTGTGATTGTGTATGTATGTGTGAGACAGAAAGAGATTGAGAGAGAGAGAATTTCATTAGAAAGAAGGGGAGAGGGGCGCCTGGGTGACTCAGTCAGCTAAGCATCTGACTTTGGCTCAGGTCATGATTTCACGGAGTTCGAGCCTCTCATTTGGCTCTGCACTGGTGGTGCAAAGCCTATTTGAGAGTCTCTCTCTCTCTCTCTCTCTCTGCTTCTCCCTCTGAGTTCAAGCCCCGTGACAGGCTCTGTGCTGACAGTGTGGAGATTGCCTGGGATTCTCTCTCCTTCTCTCTCTGCTCCTCCTCTGCTTGTTCGGGCGCTCTCTCTCTCTCTCTCTCTCTTTCTCTATCATAATCAAATAAACTTTAAAAAAATAGATAAAAGAGTTTCTGCTCAGATCTTTCAAGTGTGAACCAGAAAGGTGAATTTTTGTTTCAATTAATGTGAATTTGAATTTAAACAGACTTTTTTCCCTTTTGACTTATATAATTTTACTTTTATTGTTCTAATAAATAATAAATAAATGTAACCCTGAGTCACTTTTTTTAAGCTAATTCTGTGACCCATTTCATCACATGGTGAAATATATGTTTCCTTCCAAACATTTTATTTATAAGGGAATATGATAAAAAAGGACCATATTCCTCAATAAAAATCATCAATGACATTATTTTAAAATTTTTATTGAGGAAATATGTGTTTGTTTGTTGTAAATTATAGGTTGCGCTTTGAACTTTGGCCTGTTAAAAACTCTTGTAATCTCTCTGGAATAAGAATAATTCTGGATAAAGTTTGATGATACTATTCTGTCTTTTTAGAAGAAACAGAGACATAAAATATATGGATAAGCAGTTTGCATTCCATTTCCCATTAGTACTTGGTTCCATTGTCACACAGATGTCATATTCACTTGTACTCTTCCTGTGGATATTTGACTCACAAACTTATAGGATACCCAGTATTATTCCTTTTCTTCCATGTACCACACACTACAATTTAGGCCATGTCATGTGTCCTCTATGCTTCCAGTAACACTAGCATTTCAATTCACTGAAAGAAGTCGAGCCTAGACAGAACAATGGTGTTAAACGGCGCTGGGAGAGGGTGTGTGTGTGTGTGTGTGTGTGTGTGTGTGTGTGTACTGGTTAGCTCTCTATGTGGTGTGGGTTCGTGTATGTGTGCACTTAAGTAAGACACAGAGGGTCAGTGTTGAGATTCATTGAGTATTTTCCTAATGCTGTAGAAAGTTGTGTGTTTCAAGGTCACCACGTGGTGACCTAGCTGTGTGGTGGAAATGTGGGGCCTTGGCACTGCTGACTTTTTGAATGTAAGCATATTTGGCTTGGTTGATTTAAACATTAGCCTGGGAATATGTGTGAGAGGCAGATAACAAGTGAGGATAGGTGTGTAGTGACAGAGAAGAGATATGAAGAGAGAAACTCTAAAAGACAAGCTATTTAGAAAGATAATGTGTGTATGAGAGTATGAGTGACAAAGAATTGTATGTCAGAGAGAATCAGGGTATGGCAGACAAGGTGCATAGGAAAACCAGGCTGCAGATGTCAGAAAGGGAGTGCATGTGCATGGCAGTACAAGTGGGGAGCAGACAATAAAAGAAATAGAAATGTGTTAGAAAGGGTAGAAGGAGAAGACAGGAACTAGAAGGAAAATGGAACGTTAGGAAACTCACATTTATTATGGCTGTTCAGGTTTTTAAAAATACCAACAAAAATGATGTGTTTTTTGATAAGAGTAATTGATTTAAATTATATGAAAAGTTTTCAGGAAACATCATTTTGTTTTACTTTTTAGGAAACATAATTTTAGAAGTGGCAGTACAAAGACAAAAATAATAGACAGCACTTAACTACCTCTATTCATTTTCAATCACCCAGAATGATAGGAAGGTATGATGGAACCCAGAAAAAAAACTGAATGTCTTTCCATTATTTACAGACAAAGTTATAACATTTGATTTTGGAAAAACAGCATTCTGCCTTGGCTTTTCAGTGTGAAACATATTTGATGCCGTTGTTTCACTGACCTAGGAAATTGACTTCCATTAAAGCTGCGCTATACTCAGTTCTCCTCAAAATTGTTTCTCTGCACCCACTCTAGCTCACCATTCATGCTCCATGCAGCTCTACCATGTGTTTCCATTTTTCTATTTCCCACCATATCTTCTACTCCTGCAGATCAGGAACTGCCTTATTCACCATATCATGTTGGAAGTCTAAGAATTAATGAATGGAAGAGGAGGGAAATCCCCTGTTAGGTCCTACAAGTGAAGGTCTTTGCCTTGGACTGTGAGACAGACTTGACCAGAGAGTGTTGACCACATGTTAGAGTTCCTGGATACAAAATCCTCATGCCTAAATGCAAATCTGCCTTGTTAACTGGAGGCTCTGAGACCAGTCCTCTGTTCACAAGGACACACAAATGTGGAAGGCTTTCTCCTGGCATAATTTCAGTGATTATACTTTAACATTATACAATCTGTCATCTTCCAGGATTTATAAACAAATTTATTTACGATAAAAAATAAGTAACGCTAAGAGTGAATTTAATTGTATTAGCGAGACACGAAGTCTCCATTTTCCCCATGATTTTTACATGGAGATTAAAGGAAATAGATGCTTATTTACTAACTTGGAGACATTAGAAATATTATATATCATATTCAAAAATAGTCTTTGGCATCACATTGTGCCAAGTAATCGTCTAGTAGATTTGGGTATATAGCGGCAAAAAGATAAGCTCTTCTGTAGAGCAAGGAAAATAATGATAGACATCTAGCAGACAATTATATTGTTTGTTTAAATCAAAAGATACTGTTGGTCATGTCCTGTAATTACAGACTTGTAAAATCTATTTTCTATACATACAATAATAGGAAAAAAAAATTATGTGCTTTCAACAATTTTTATTTTTGTGAGTAGCACACTTAAAATAACAGAATCTTCAGAGCACAAGTCATGATTTTTAAGTGACATTGTAAACAAGGTGTAATTCAAGAGGTACCTAGGAGATAGAAAGCTAGGTCATTAAGCTCCTTTGATACCAAGAAAACAATGAAAACATCCAAACGTTTTTCATTATGTAGCTTGACGTCTCAGGTCGAACCACTGCAAAAACAATTGCAGATCACCAAGAAAGGAAAAAGGTAAGACAAGAAAAATAATTTTGCCATAGCTATAAATTGTGTAGAGTAATTATTATGTTTAAAATATGGCATCCTAAGGCAATACTACTAAAGCAAATCACTACTAAAAGCATCTTCGGTATCTCAAAATTGAATCTCGGCTCAATTTTAAATTTGTATGTAGAACAGGAACTGCACAATGGATTTCTTTGTGTTGTGTGGTGTAGCAATTGCCTGAGCTGTGCATTAAACAACGTACTAATCAATTTCATATGGATGTCACTACTTTGCTTCATTTTGTGTTTCCTGCTTGGTATTACATCTCTAAACTTATTCTGGAATGTGGTCATGTCAGTAATATTTGATGCCACAAGTTTATTTCATTATTTTTTAAAGTGTCCTTTTTAGGTGCATCTGGGTGGTTCAGTCGGTTAAGCCTTCAACTTTGGCTTAGGTCATGATCTCACAATTTGTAGATTCGAGCCCCACATCGGACTCTGTGCTAACAGCTCAGAACCTTGATCCTGCTTCGAATTCTGTATTTTCCTCTTTCTCTGTTCCTCCCCCACTCATGCTCTGTCTCTCTCTGTCTCTCAAAAATAAGTAAACATTAAAAAAAAATTTAAGTGTCCTTTTTAAAGACAAGCATCTTCTTCTGAAAATATCATTTGACATTAGGACTTCCGATTTTTGCCTTTTTTCTTTCTTCTTTATTATTCTTTCTTTGTTCTTTTCTTTCTCTCTCTTCCTTTTCTGTCCTTTTCCTTTTGAATTCTTCCCTCTTTTCCCTGTCTTTTCCTTTTTTACTAAACATTTTCTTTCTTTCTTTCTTTTTTAATGTTTATGTATCTTTGAGAGACAGAGAGAGAGAGAGTGTGAGCAGGGGAGGGGTAGAGAGAGAGGGAGACACAGAATCCAAAGCAGGCCCCAGGCTCTGTGCTGTCAGCACAGAGCCCGATGTGGGGCTCAAACTCACAAACTGTGAGATCATGACCTGAGCTGAAGTCAGACGCTTAACTGACTGAGCTACACAGGTGCCCCTGGTAAGCATTTTCAATATCATTCTCACTAATCATATCACTCTATTTTTTTATTTTGAGGGGGGGGGGTAGAGGGGAAAAAGAGAGAGAGAGAGAGAGAGAGAGAGAGAGAGAGAGAGAGAGAGAGAGAGAATCTTAAGCAGGCACCATGCTTGCACAGAGCCAGACACAGGGCTTAATCCCAACACCCTGAGATCATGACCTGAGCCAAAATCAAAAGTCCAATGCTCAACCAACTGAGCCACCTAGACACCCCTATTTTTTCTTATCACTCTATATTGACCTAACTTGTGGTTTTGGTTTATCAGAACAGGCCTCGCAAGATTTTATGCTCTTACTTTGCCACTGCTCTACAACCTATGTGTGTATCTAATAATTTTACACTTTAACATTTTTTCACTCTGTTTCCTACAGGAAACAAAGCATATTTATGCCCCCACCATTCTTTGCATTAGATAAAATATTAGCTCCCAGAGAAAATAACTAACACATGCAAATGGAAACAAATTTGGAAGTGTGCGTGTCATTAATAGAAGAATAAATCATCTATTCTAGGATGGCTTCATTATCCTCTACATATAGCAGCGCAGAGTCAAGGACAGGAAATTCTGAAAGGAACCAGAAGACAGGGTGGTGGGGGGGAAGGAGAATAAGAAAAGAGGAGGAAATTTTAAAAAAGAAATGTTGGAAATTTTCCTTTCACATATTTTTTCTTCCTAGAACAGTAACTAAGCCTTATTGTTCTAAAGGCAAGGTCTTGTGACCACCCTGAGTTAATGGACCACAGAAGACATCTTCCAATACCACCTTTTGCCTTTAAGGTTTAAGATGAACTCTATTAAAGAATTAAGCTTGTATAGCAGGATGGGGTAAGAAGAGAAGCTCGTGTCTTAGGTAGAAGAGGAGGAACGGTCAGCTCCTAGAGCAGTATCCTTTAAACCAGACACTAGAAGACCAGACAATACCAAGACTGGGCAAACAGCCTATGATTCTATCATTGGCAGTAACTGAGACACCATCACAAAGTGCCCCAAAGGTGGGACCCCTCACATGGGAAGATGATGTGTGTATTCACATGGAAGCAGGTCATAAAGCTTAGTGATCTGGGCTGCATTTATGAGTAGCGAGTGGAAAACAGTGTCCCACAGATTGAAAGCATTCTCAAATGGCAGAAACAATACTGGTAATAACAACCACTTAAGCTTTAAGATTCTGACATTCCATAGGCCTTGTGGTAGACAGAAAAATGTACCCCTTTCCCCAAAATGCTCATATCCAGATTTCTGGTAATTGAATATTTAGCTTTACATGGCACAGGGAAATAAAGGTTGCAGATATAATAAAAGATTGTGAATCAGTTGAATTGAAAATAAGGAGATTATCTTGGAGTATCCAGGTAGGGTCAATGAAATCATAGAATTTTTTTTTTTTTTTTTTTTTTTTTTAGTTTATTTACTTGTATGAGAGAGAGTGAGCAGGGGAGGGGCAAAGAGAAATTGGACATAGAGAATCCCAAGCAGGTTTAACACTGTCAGCATACAGCCCCACGCAGGGCTGGATCCTGTGAACTGTGAGATAATGACCTGAGTGGAAATCAAGTCTTGGCCACTTAACCAATTGAACCACCCAGGTGTGCTGAAATCACAGGCTTCTTAAAAGTCAAATAGGGAGGCAGAAGAAGTCAGAACTAAGGCAGGTGAAAAGAACTCAATCTGCATTTGTTTTGAACATGGAAGAGTAGGATTATGAGCCCAAGAATGCCTGCAGCCTTCAGAAGCTGGAAAAGGCATAAAAAAGGATTTTCCCCCATCGCCTCCAGAAAGGAATGAAGACTTCTCAACACCTGATTGTAGACCCATGAAACCTTTGTTGGACATCTGACTTCTAGAACTGTAAGATAATAATTTTTTTTGTTGTTATAAATTCCTAGTTTGTGGTGATTTGTTACAGCAGAACAAATTTAGTTTTAGAAAACTAAAACCAAAAAAAAAAAAAAAAAAAAAAGAGGAATCCTGAAAATGTAATATTAACCTTCACAATCAAGTTTAGATTCCTAAAAATAAAAAAAAGTATTATTTCATGTTTGTAAATATAATGGAGCAAACTCATACCTATTTTATAAATTCTTGTCAAGGAGTCACCCATATGTAAAAACCTCACTTCATGTTCAGTCACCTCTTATGACCATTAACTCAAATGTGTAGATTAAATGACTGTGCCTGTCTAACAAAGAGAAACCTGTTTAGAGCAAAAAAGCAGCATTGTGCATATGTATTCTGAAAGGAGTTGCACTGGAAGGTTAAACTCCCGAAGCTGAGGCCACTTATAATGGAGCACGGATGAGCACTCAGCCTGACTCCGCTTACCAGGGTCAGTTCATGGCAGACCCCAGTCAAGTATGCAAACAATCCTTGGGGAACCATTTTATTGCTCAACTATCAACTGCAGAGAGCTGAGCAATATCCTGTAAATGTCATATAATGAGAGGATTTTGTTCTAAAGTGTGGCTATTACATGGACAAGAACTGCAGAAATTCTGTGTTTGGACTGTAGGTCAAATTCTCAGCAAGCTTTTAGTCACCAGCCTCCTAACCATAAAAGAAAAGTAAAATACTCTGTACTTCCCCACAATCTGTTTTTCCTTCCTGTCAGGTTTCTGCCTAAAATACAGTCTAGTGGCTGAAGTTAAACTGCATCCAGGTGCTAATACTGGCAGAGGGCTAAAGGTAATAAAGTTCTACCTGGAGCAGAGCTGCTGGGCAGCAGATGGAGAGTGATTCCATGCAGTGATTCCTGGCACCTGCTCCTTTATATACAACATAGCACATCCCATAGGTATGAGCCAAGAGTGTGAGAAATATTTGCTCAGACTGCGTGCCTTTGACCATAAACGGATGCTTAAGAAGAAAAGAAAATCTTTCTGTGAAAAGAGAAAAAGGGGTGCTGATATAATTCTATCACGTACGTGGTGAAATATTTATAATGCACTAGACACAATTTCCCTCTTATTTTATTTTTGTATGAAAAAAATTAACATTTACCTCACCAAAATCCATTTTGTGTACCCTCTAATCAAACTTGGCGCCTGATAGAATTACATCCTCAAGAACTTTGAAGGGCCTCTCAATGTCAAGAGGTCTCACTCTGCTGATCCTCTCCAGCAAGATACAGTTGAACAATTTTTTTCAAAAATAAAGTCCATAGAAATGTTTTTCTTTGCCAGGAAGAAGTAGAAGCTTTCCTCTCCTGCCGTAAACTAATACTGTTAATCCCTCTCACATAGGAACACACTTTATTCTTTGAATAGAATACTAGATAATGGCCTGAGTGTAGGTACTCATTCCATACCATTTATGAGTCCATATGGGGCTTTGAAGGCCAATTCCAATTACATGGGAGGAAGGTCTAACTTTGCAGACTCTGTTAATTCAGCAGCCTTCCTAAGTGGACCCGTGGGTTCACCAATCTGTGCACTCTTCATATCAAAGCTTGCATCAACATAACAGTTATTACTCTGTACCAATGGGGGCAATTTCTTCTTATTTGAAAAAAATTTTTAGGTGACTAGGGAATGAAAAATTTGTTGACACAGTCTTAAGGAACATATATAACAGAAATCACTCAGTATGGGGGTGCAATTTAGAGATACATTATTCAATGAGGAAGGGTTAGCCTTCAAGATATAGTGGAATTAAAATGTCTATTAGTTTCTATATTTGACTAGTGCAATTACATAAGCATGAAATCTGTAAACCTCAGAAAACATAATATGGAACCAGTTATACTGAAGAACTCAACAGCAATGAATTATTACAGAAAATAACACACAACATGAAAGACAATACAATACATAGGTTATTGATCCTAAGCTAATGACACAACCAAAGGCTAGAACATCTTTTTATGCACATGTGCAAACAATGACTCTTTTAAGTATTTTTTAATTATTAAATGTTAGTGGAAAACCCTACTGCATTTCAGTTTATTTTTTAAATGTAAGTAAGCTTTAGATAAATTTGGAATAAGAGTATATAACATCCAATCATTTAAAATTAAAATGATACATTTATCAGTGTATAAAAACACAGACATGTAGATTGCTAAGGAAAATGATCCAGTAGAATTACTTGTTCCTTTTGTCAAAAGAAGTCTTGGGAAAAAAGAGATGGGAAAAAAGTGCTAACAAATATATAGTCTTAAGCACTTTATATTCTTAGAACAGTTTTAGGTTCACAGTGAAATTGAAAGGAAGGCAAATGCATTGATGATAATGATGGGTATATGAAAAACGACAAACAAGCACAGTAATGCCTTCCCAACTATGGCTTCTCACATGTGAGAAAATTAAATCTACCTGCTCATTAAAAATGATTTTTGGAGCTTCAAATAGTTTCAGTTTCAATATATGAAGAACAGCTGAGTCACTACATTAATTTGCTGAGGATTTAATATAGCCTATTAGAAAGTTATCATGTATGTATGTGTATGGTAGATTTGTTTTCCCCTATCATACAAATATCAAGAAGAAATATGGTTAGGAGGAGTCCAGGTGTTTACACTGAGTATAGAAGAACTAGAATCCTATCAGAGACACGCTCCATGGAATGGTTTTGCTTGCTTTGACACTGGCCTGAACCAGGAGACTCAAAACCACATGGACAGGGGGAAGGGGCAGCGTTGACCACAAATTGTTCATTAACATCCGGAATTCTGGGGGCCTCTTTCTAGGATTTCTAATTACCCATCCAGCCCAACTTCTACTCTGAAATCCAAAAGATGCAGAAAAGACTTTCAAGCAATCTGGGTGTGCTAGTGCTAAAGCTGTAAGTGCTAAAGTGTAAGAAAATTTTGAAATGTGAACATTTTTTGTACTCCAAGAGCAAAGGAACAAGCAATTCTTACTTTTCTACTACTTATACTTCCTAATTCCCTTCTGGAGGGCTCCAGCATGACTCTGCAGGGCTCTTCAGCTTGTCACTCACCATCTTTTCATTTCTGTATAAAAATACTTCTCTTTCTTTCTCACCTTTGATGACAGGCAGAACTTTTAGAGGAATTTTATGGAAGAATCTTTGTTAAAAATTTATTCACACCCTTTTTTGGTCATTTTACTAGTGTGGAGATAGGGAAGAAGGGTCACTCATGATAGGAATGACATATTTGGAATGTTTTAAAGATTGAAAAGATCTTACAGTCTACTTATCCAATTCATGAAATCCACGAGAGATTACATGGTTTACAAGGTAGGGTAGACTACCTGACAAGGGAACAAAGGAAAATTGACATGATCTGGAGAAGAAACAGAAAAGACATCATATCCTTACATTCTTCTTACCCCTTTGTGATTGTAAATTTTATGTGTCAACCTGACTAGGCTAGGGATACGCAGATAGTTGTTAAAACATGATTGCTAGGTTTGTCTGTGAGAAGTGTCTCGCACCTGCTTTCCTAGTTTTCTAGCTTTCAGACAGCAGATTGTGAGATTCCCTGGTTATATATATATACAACCTATATTCTATTGTTTATGTTTCTCTGGACAACCTTAACTAATATACCCTCAATGTGACTTTATTTTGTTCTTCTCCACCCTCAGTTAGAGACCAGAAGAACCAGAAAGCTCTGATTAGGGAACAGAGGAATTTGGTATTACCTGGGAACACTAGATTGAATCGTGAGATAAAAGGAGAGTAGCTCTGTATGATTCACAGCTTCCATGAGGAAATTGAGTCTAGTCCCAATACAGACATTTATTAGACCTTCCTGCCTAAGTCACTGAAAATAGTTTTAAAGTATTTCTAAAAGATTATTGAAATAGTATTAGAATAACATTAACTATTAATATATTAACCATATCAAGACTTAATATCCAATAGAATCAGAATAAACTGTATTAACAGGAAAAACATTTAAATTATCCACTCCATTCCTCTTTTCTTTTCTAACCAAAAATTTGTACTTAACATCAGTCAGAATGTTTCTCAAGGTAGAATAATTCATTCTGCCAACTACAATAGATAAAATATATATTATTTTATATTTATGGTGTTTAATGACCTTTTTACAGGAAGCTGTTTTTTCCCTGTCATCTGTATGAATGCAAACACACACACACACACACACACACACGCACGCACACACACAATTTAGGTAGTTTGAAATTCTAATGTTGGATTTAAAACATTATGTTAAATGCTATAAGGCATCATAAATGTATGTCATCATCCGAATTTCTTCATTGACTCTATTATACTTACTGGAATATTTTAAAATACAGGTATAAATACAAAAATTTTGCGAAATGACAGTTGTATTGTTCACTAAGGGGTATAGATTTTTGTGGAAGGATATTGAGAAGAGATGGTTGATGGTGTAATAATGGCCATTCATTTATACTTATTTAATTTATTTATTTTTAAGTTCATTTACTTTGAGAAAGAGAGAGAGCGAGCAGGAGAGGGGCTGAGAAGGGTAGAAAATTCCAAGCAGGCTTTGCACCGTCAGAGCCCGACATGGGCTCAAACTCATGAACTGTGAGATCATGACCTGAGTTGAAACTAAGAGTCAGACACTTAACTAGCTGAGCCACCCAGGCCCCCCAAGCCATTCATTTTTAAAAAGTGAGTAAAAAGTTTATTCTTTGAAATAAACAATCTTAAAATGTGATATATTTTTGATTCATCCAGCAGACAAAACAGAAGTTTGTAACATGGCTTAAAATTCCTCACCAAGTCTAAATGGAACTTTCCTACATCAAACCAGAATCTAATGGATGGAGGTTTCTTGTTCTGGTTAACATCCACCACTGTTCATTCTTTAATAATAAGAGTTATAAAAAAATTTAAATAGTCTATTGATATTAATAAATGAAAGTTCAGCTTTCTCTTTGACAAATTTAGTAATGGCAGTAATATTCATTTCAACATTATTTGATTGAAAAATGGCACACCACAGAGCCAGGTAAATTTACGTCATTCTATTTGTCATGGATGGCATTTATTAGAAAAGGAAAGTAGGTCTTGGGTTTTAGCCATAAAAGGACCAAAGATCTCTTCTTCTCGATTAAAACACATCTTTTTATTCCATCTCCAATACAATTTTTATTCAAAATGAATATGGACCTCTATCTATTGAAATTTTGGAGATGTAAATCAGGGCAAACATGTTAAACTCAGGTAAGAGATGTAACTTGTCATATTTTTTTTTATTTTTTTAATATAAAATTTATTGTCAAATTGGTTTCCATACAACACTCAGTGCTCATCCCAACAGATGCCTTCCTCAATGCCCATCACGTACTTTCCCCTCCTTCCCACCCCCATCAACCTCAGTTTATTCTCAGTTTTTAAGAGAGTGTCTCTTATGGTTTGCCTCCCTCCCTCTCTCTCTCTCTTTTTTTTTTTCCCTTCCCCTCCCCCATGGTCTCCTGTTAAGTTTCTCAGGATCCACATAAGAGTGAAAACATATGGTATCTTTCTCTGTATGACTTATTTCACTTACCATAACACTCTCCAGTTCCATCCACATTGCTACAAAAGGCCATATTTCATTCTTTCTCATTGCCAAGTAGTTTTCCATTGTATATATAAACCACAATTTCTTTATCTATTCATCAGTTGATGGACATTTAGGCTCTTTCCATAATGCAGTGTGTTGGTGGGAGTCTGGGAGAGAAGTGCAGGGACTGAGGAGATACGATAATGCTTCTCTCACACTGTTAATATTCTTAAATAGAAGAAGCTACCTTCATGTAACAGTACTGAATTAGGTGCATTTATTGACCCAGGAAAACTGAAATAGCTTATGTAATTGGTAGGTTTAGAAAGAAAGGAAGGGCGGGGCGCCTGGATGGCTCAGTAGGTTAAGCTTCAGGCTTCAGCTCAGGTCATGATCTCTCAGTCCATGAGTTCCAGCCCCACGTCGGGCCCTGTGCTGACAGCTCAGAGCCTGGAGTCTGCTTCGGATTCTATGTCTCCCTCTCTCTCTGCCCCTCCCCCCGCTCATGCTCTGTCTCTCTCACTCTCAACAATGAAAAAAATGTTAAAAAAATTTTTAAAAAAAAGAAAGGGAGGGCAAGTGTTGATCAGATGCTTTCTTATCATGAGCCTTAGGCTTCTTGATGTTTTATCTAAATCTTTTTATCTAAAACTTATTGATGCTTTCTCCCCAGATAAGTGGCTATTTTTATGGATCATGAATAATTTCTTAATATGTAGGCTGAATATCACAGACCACAAATAAATGACCATGGGCCTCAGATATCACCGAGACCTATAGGCTTCACCAGAGGCAAAAGCATGGAGGATGTTTGGTTGTAGCTAGGGGTTGGCTCAATCCAGTCTGAAGTTCAAGTGTGACCTTAGCAAGTGCCAACCACAAGAGGCTTGGCAAGTCAATGCCATCTGGGCAGGCCTCAGCTCAGGGGAGGAATTTAGCAGGCTCAACTACCTCCAGGATGCTGACTACTGGTGCTTGACCATGAATTAATTATATAGTTACAGCTCTTCCTGTTTCAATTATAGGGAACAGAATCTTCTACATATAAGCCTTTCATATATCAGAAGCTAAAAAATATTTGCTGCTTTTAAACTTTAAGGCACCCAAGTTCTGAGTTTTCTATAGTATACTTAAGAATACTTTAAATGGTTAATATCATGCCTTGCTAAGCATGTATAGATTGATTGTCCCCCAAATCCATTTCTGTTTAAGCCATGAGGGATTTTTGAGCATACAGTTTACCCACATGCTCAAAAGTTAAAAAAAAGAAATCAATTCAAAGAATTGAACAGGAAGTTTCATGGCCACACAGGTATTTTAAATAATACAGCAATTACCTGTTCCCTAAGAAAAAGGCCAAAGTAATTCCTAAAATTAATGGTCTACAAGAAAAGAATAAAGGGGGAGAACATGAGAAGAGAATCAGGAAATATCTTAATATATTGAGTCCAGATATGGATTCAATGCTGGCTGAGGTTTCTCAACTTAAGAAATTGAAAGTGGATAAAATTCCTTGCTATTAACGAATCTTATATTCAGATCCCCTGAGACAAAATCCAGAAGGCTATATTACTGCTATAGGTCAGCAAGAAAAGGGAAAGTAAAATAGAGAACGATTTTGCAAATGTTACTTGCCTTATATATATCATGGAAGGTAAAGGACAAAATGAAGACACATTAAACAGCTATTTAGAGAAGTCTTCCTTAAATGCAGGAATGTACAGTAGAAAGAAATAAAATATGACAGATATTCCACAGTGCTGCCAAAAATATGTAAGTAATAAAAACGTAGCTTTCCATATTTCATTGAAGAAGCATTTTATGTAGTGGTATGCTATAATGAAAGTAGACAAAAGGTACACAGTAATGTGGATAATAGAAGGATATACTAATTGTTCATATATCTAAGAGATATCTTTGGGACAGTGCATAAGAAATTGATAACCTGAGAAAAGAAAGTGAATGCCTGAAATAAAAGGAAGAATAAATTAGTCTTTTCACTGTATACTTTTCATACCCTTTGATTTTCACATGAATGTTTACTGAAAATAAAGAAGTACCCTAAAGAAGTCATACAAAAACTATTAGAATTAATAAACACACTCAACAAATTTGCAAGATCTGAAGTCAGTATGTAAAAATTAGTTGCATTTTTGTATACTACCAACGAATAATCTGAAAAGGAAATTAAGAAAAATTCAATTTCCAATAGTATCAAAAATAATACAATAGTTAGGAACAAACACAACCAAGGAGGTGAAATATGTGTACATGAAAACTACAAGCATTGCTGAAACAAATCAAATAACAACAAATAAATTAAGATATCCCATAT
Source organism: Panthera pardus (assembly GCF_024362965.1). Taxonomy (NCBI): domain Eukaryota; kingdom Metazoa; phylum Chordata; class Mammalia; order Carnivora; family Felidae; genus Panthera; species Panthera pardus. Next base: position 84,413,605 of record NW_026526810.1, read on the forward strand.
TTATGCATTGAAGATTTATATTGTTAGAATGTCAATACTACTCAGAGTGATATACAGATTCAATTTGATCTTATCAAAATTCCAGTGATGATTTACAAAGAAATATAAACATCCATTTTAAAATTCATATGAAATCTCAAGATAAACTGAATAGCCAAAACAATCTTGAAGCAGAATGACACAGTTGAAGGACACATTTTCTGATTTCAAAACTTGCTACAAAGAGACATTAATCAAAACAGTGTGGTACTGGCATAGACATATAGCCCAATGCAGTACAAGAGAGGTCCCAGAAATAAAAGCTTGTTTGTTATCATCAAATGATTTTTTGACAGAAGTATCAAGATTATTCAATGGGGAAAGACAATCTTTTCAAAAAATGGTGTTCAGAAAATGGAATATCCACATTCAAAAGAATGCAGTTGGACATTTACCTAACAATATTTATGAAAATCAACTCAAAGTGGACAAATACCCAACCATAAAAGCTAAAACTATAGAACTCTTAGAATAAACAGGAGGAAAGCTTCAAGATATTGGGTTTGGCACCTGATAGATATGACATCAGTGGGTGCTTGCAATAGGAAAATGTTGGAGAGGTATAATTAAAAACAAAATCTCCTGCAAATCTATTTAACCTATCTAAAGAAGTAGAAGAGAAAAAAAATATTCTGTTGAATATGCATTAAACCAGAATGTGATGGGCATCACATCACAGACAATCTGTTAAGAAATTGCAAAGGCAATCTTTTGAGAGGAGATAGTTTTGCACCTTAAAACTAGGCACCTGAGGAAGTTAGTCCTTTACCTCCCCACAAAAACTGGAATACAGGGCACTATTTTCCAAGATGTTTACATTGCAAAGAGATGGTGACCGAGTCCTTGAGAAAGACTTTCCAAGGTCATAAAGCTGGCAAGAAGCGAATTCACATTTTTAAAATGTTTAACATTCATTTCAAAGATACAGAGAACTTACTATTACATTTTTCTCCCCAAAGTAAATGCTCTAAACCAAGGGAGGAGTGCGGTGCCTAGGTGGCTCAGTCAGTTAAGTGTCTGACTCTGGCTCAGGTCATGATTTTAAGGTTCCTGGGTTCAAGCCCCTCATCAGGCTTTGTGCTGACAGCTCAGATCCTGGTGCATGCTTCAGATTCTGTGTCTCCCTCTTTCTCTGTCCTTGCCCTGCTGGCATTCTCTCTCTCTCTCTCTCTCTCTCTCTCTCTCTCTCTCTCTCAAAAATAAATAAAACATTAATTTTTTTTTTCTTAAGGGAGGAGGAAAACTTGTCCTTTCCTTTCCCTTATTTTCAACAAGTTGAAAGACCTCTCCTTTTTAACTTGTATTTGCCCTTACAATAGATATCAGGCTCGCAGTTGGAATTCTTAGAGTTTCAAACATGAGTAGGGCACATTCACCCTACTATGGGAACAGAACCCAAGATTTGACTTGGTATCTTGAGAAATAGGTGCTGGACTTTCACGTGAAGGCAGGAGGGTGGAGAGAGCAATCTTAATAACAATACAAAGAAAAAAAAAGAGGACAATGGTGGTATAAGGCATGTTTTCATGTGGATAGCATATTAAAATGCTAAATGTTAGGAAAAGTAGACATCAGGCAGGTAACAACTGAAATTAACATAAAGAAGAACCTCTGAAGAGGTCAAACAGAGGAAGCAACACTCAGGGGATAGTGCAGTTCGGAGATGATGTGTTGATCGAGTCATCCCAAGAACCCATTAATGTGCCCTCTTTGAAATACTTGTAATTAAATGCCTCTCATAAAAGGGAGAATTCAAATGTTAGATAAAATGACCAATAGCATGGGCTAAATAAAAATGCTTTCCCTGTGGGAGTTTTATTTCTCCCATTTTTATCCTTGAGGTTGAGTTGCAGAAGAAAAAAAAAAAACGGATATATAACAAAGAGGGTGAAAATAATCAACGCTTCCATCTTTCTGCTATTCTATCCCCTGCCTGGGGAAAGTAAAAGAACATTGAATTGGGTATAAAACTAAAGATGTATTTAGACTGTGTGAAATATTTTTAGGCCTGAAAGAGGCTGGAAAGCTATAGAATCTTGCCAGGATGTGGATGAAAGGGAGTTATCAGTGTTGGAGAAATAAATCCAACAAAATGTTTGAAGGGAGGTGAAGGGTTGGTAGTTTTCCAACAATATCATACTTAGACCAAACCATTTATTAAACCATGGCCTATGAGGGGCGCCTGGGTGGCTCAGTCGGTTAAGCGTCCGACTTCGGCTCAGGTCACGATCTCGCGGTCCGCGAGTTCGAGCCCCGCGTTGGGCTCTGGGCTGATGGCTCAGAGCCTGGAGCCTGCTTCCGATTCTGTGTCTCCCTCTCTCTCTGCCCCTCCCCCGTTCATGTCTGTCTCTCTCTGTCTCAAAACATAAATAAACGTTAAAAAAAAAAAACTTAAAAAAAAAAAACAAAAAAAACCATGGCCTATGATACATATTTATATTCAAAATACATGTACAAATTTTTGTAGTAGGGGAAATGCCATTATAAACCCTGATATTTCCTTTGTTTATTTGGCTAAATAATCTGTGTTTTCATTTTTTGTTGTTTTGTTTGGGGTATGTATGTGGACGTGTTTTACCCTATGTAAAAAGTGTAGCTGTATTTTAGTTATCTTTAAAGTTATTTCCATAAATCATATCATTTATTACTTTGCACAATACTCCCTCCACCTTCCCTCTCCCACTTTATCTCAATGTTTTTGTTTTCATATAGCAACATAACATTATCCTATATTGTCATGGTTTATAACATTTTGTCTCGTGTACCTTAATTCTTACAATTGTGGTACTTTTATACATTTAAATGGATTCATTGACCAACAGCAGCTATTTCTTGATATGGTTCTTATATTTCTGAATTCTTTATTTCACTGCATCTGTTTGTGGGCAATATTTCATCTTCAAGTCACAGCTTTCCGGAGTCTATGTGTGTTATGTTCCCTTTGTAAAGCTATTTCTTCTGCATCTATGTGTAAATGACTGTTTGCCTGCATTTAACATTTGACTCACCTTTTGCATCACTTAGAATTCAGCTGCCATTACATTATTGTAAATTGGAATTGACTGTTGGTATTGAGACATCTGAGAGAAAGTCAAATTTTTCCCCTTCATTAGTTGGCTTACATGTTTTTCTGCCTGAAAGCTTGGTCAATTCCCTCTTCATGTTTAAAATTCATCACTTTCTCCCCTAACCAGTAACAAAGTCATAGATGCCCACCCAGGGGTCTTCAGGTGGGAGGAGGTCTGCTTGAAAACAGTAGCAGCATAGGGTCCTGGGATAAGGGTGGGACCCGGGAGGGACAGAACAAAACAGTGAGAAAGCTACTGTGGCTACTGTTGTGGCTTTGGTCGGGCTGCTTTTTCTGGCACTGCTCCTACCCAGAGGGTCACAGAATCCAGTAATCTACACATCAACTCCAACAAATGCTGCTACAACAGCCTCTAAGCCAAGAGCATCAAGAAAGATGACAGAAGTCCAGTGTGACAAGGTAAAAAAGGCCTTTATCAAACCAGCTAATTTCATTTCTTATAAGCATAGAAAATATTGAAAACTTCAAAATTGACTAGTTTTAGGAGCATATGAAGGATTTGTATAGATAGGACATACCAATATTTAATGTTCTGAAGTTTCACGCACAAGAATGGAAAGAGAAACGTTTAAAAATAAGATATGATTTGCATTTCTGGGATGATTAATGACGTTGAGCATCTTTTCATGTGTCTCTTAGTCATCTGTATGTTATCTTTAGAAAACAACATCTACTCAAGTTCTCTGCCCATTTTTAATCAGATTATTTTCTTGAGTTGTAGAAGTTCTTTATATAGTTTAGATATTAACCCCTTATTGAATATATCATTTTCAAATATCTTCTCCCCTTCAGTAGCCTGCTTTTTTGTTTTTTGATGGTTTCTTTCACTGTGCAAAAGCTTTTTTATTTTGGTGTGATTCCAATAGTTTAATTTTGCTTTTGTTTCCATTACATGAGGAGACCAATCTAGAAAAAGTTGCTATGGCTGGCTGATATCAAAGAATTTACTGCTTCTATTTTCATCTAGGAGTTTTATGGTTCAGGTTTCACATTTAGGTCTTCTTTTTTAAAGTTTATTTCTTTATTTTGAGAGAGAGAGAGAGAAGGAGTATGAGCAGGGGAGGGGAAGAGAGAGGGGACAGAGAATCCCAAGCAGGTTTCACACTGTCAGCATGGAGCCCTATGTGGGGCTTGAACCCACGAAGTGGTGAGATCATGACCTGAACCGAAACCAAGAGTCAAACACTTAACCAACTGAGCTACACAGGTGCCCTCACATTTAGGTCTTTAACCCATTTTTTAGTTTATTATTGTGCATGGTCTGAGAAAATTATCCAGTTTCATCCTTTTTCACGTAGCTGTAGAGTTTTTCAGAACAATTTGTTGAAGAAGCTGTCTTTTCTCTGGTGTATATTCTTGCATTTTTTTGTAGATTAATTGACCATATAAGCATGGGCTAATTTCTGGGCTCCGTATTCAGTTTCATTGACCTATGTGTTTATTTTTATGCCAGTACCATACTATTTCGATTACTACAACTTTGTAATATATCTTGAATTCTATAATTGTGGTACCTACAGCTTTGTTCTTTTGCAAGATTGTTTTGGCTATTTGGAGTCTTTTGTGGCACCACACAAATTTTAGCATTATTTTTTCTGGTTCTGTGAAAAATGCTGTTGGTATTTTGTTAGGGATTGCATTAGCTCTGTAGATTGTTTTGACTAGTATGGACATTTTAATAATATTTGTTCTTCCAATCCATGAACATGAGATATATTGCCATTTGTTTATGTCATCTTCAATTTCTTTCATCAATGTTTTAGAGTTTTCAGAGTATAGTTCAGAGTTTTCTTTCACCTCCTTGGTTAAGTTTATTCCTAGAAATTTTATTATTTTGGTGCAACAGTAAATAGGATTGTTTTCTTAATTTCTCTTTTGGCTAATTTATAATTAATGCATAGAAATACAATGGAATTCTGTAAATTGATTTTGTATCCTGCAACCTTACTGAATTTATCCATCAATTCTAGTAGTTTTCTGGTGGAGTATTTAGGGTCAAAATCACAATGTGATATCACCTTGCACCTGTCAGAATGGCTAAAATAAAGTTAAAACAAAACTAACATAAGAAATAACAAGTGTTGATGAGGATGTGGAGAAAAAGGAACACTTGTGCACTGCTGGAAGGATTGCAAACTGGGGCAGCCACTGTGAAAAACAGTATGGGGGTTCCTCAAACAATTAAAAATAGAATTACCATATGATCCAGTAATTCCACTATTGGGTATTTGCCCAAAGAGAACAAACGCACTAATTTGAAAAGATATATACACCCCTATGTTTATTTCAGCATTATTTAAAAATAGCCAAATCATGGAAGCAACTGAAGTTTCCATACTTAAATGAGTAAATAAAAAAGATGTGCTATAGGGGCACCTGGGGGGCTTAGTTGGTTAAGCATCCAAATTCAGCTCAGGTCATGATCTTGTGGTCCATGAATTCGAGCCCCTTGTCGGACTCTCTGCTGACAGCTCAGAGCCTGGAGCCTGCTTTTGATTCTGTGTCTCCCTGTCTCTCTGGCCCTCCCCTGCTCACTCTCTGTCTCTCAAAAATGAATAAACATTGAAAACAATTTCAAAAAAGAAGATGTTGTTTATATATGTAATGGAAAGCACTCAGCCATAACAAAATAAGATCTTGCCCTTTGCTCCTAGGATGGACTTAGGCAGTATAATGCTAAGTTAAATAAGTCAGAGAAAAACAAATACCGTATGATATCCCTCATATGTGGAATTTAAGAAACAAAACAAATGAACAAAGACAAAAGAAACAAAGAAACAAAAAACACTCTAAAATATAGAGAACAAACTGGTGGTTACCATAGGGAAGGTGGGTGGGAGAAAGTGTGAAATAGGTGAGGGGGATGAAAAGCATACTTCTGTTGATGAGCACCCAGTAATGTATAGAATTGTTGAATCATTATATTGTACACATGAAAATAATATAACACTATTATATTCCATAAAAGAAAGCACCACACCCAGATGGTTTCACTAGTGTATCTACGCTATCAAGTAGTTAAGGAAAAAATGATACAACTTTCGACAATCTCTTTCAGAAAAGACAAGCAGAGAGAACACTTCCAAATCATTCTGTGAGGCCATAATCATCCTAACTTCCAAAAAAAGGGGAAAGACATTTTAAGAAAGGAAAACTTACAGAAAACTATATTTCTTTTGAATGTAATGCAAAAAATTCTTAACAAGATGCCTACAAGGTGTAAGAAACTGAGCGGGATTTATCCCAGAATTAAAATTCTTCTCACTGTAGCCTCTCTCTGGTCTTTCAATTTGACTTTTTATTTGACTTTCTATGTAGTAATTGACATGTTTGAGGTCACTGATGGATTGCAATCTACCTCAAATACAAGTATAATGAGTAAAACTTTCTTATACACTTATAAAGTCAAAACACAGGAATTTCCCATCACATAGTAACCTCAACTAAATCTTAAAATGCTTTTTATTTCACATCTGTTGAATAATTTTCCAATTAAAAACATTGTCTGCTTTGAAGTCATATTTGGCAAGTTTTGAAATTAAGAGACAAACATTTGAAGAAGACAAAAATAATGTAAATTAGGTAGTGAGAAGTGAAGACAAGAAGCTCAAATACATTATATTCACACACACACATGCACACATACACATACACCATTTTATATTCATTTTTTTTAATTCATGAATCACAATAGTCACATTTGAAATACTTTCTGTACCAATCAATAGTTTTGGTTAGAACTTCATCTTCAAGCTAATGTGGGCTTGATCTGGAAAGTAATTCTTTTACAACTTCATTGATTGTACAGACACTTTTAGCAATAGACATTCCTTGATTGTTTTCTGGTTAACAGGGCCACATGCTGATACTTAGATCTTCCAGTATTTAATATGATTACAATAGTGTCAATTACCAGTAAATTTTTACCATTTTTAGAACCTCATCAGGGACAACCAGATCCAACAGATCCGAGGCTACTGTGTATATGAATGTATGTTCCCTTTTGCTTCATATCTGACTATTGTACATCAGTTTTGGATTATCCTTTGAATTTGTTTATTAATGCCTTGATTTGTAGTAGCTTTTCATGTTATGGAATTGATTTACACTGAGGAAAAACTAACAAATGAGCAAAAAAAGAGCAAAAAATATATACTCAACCAAGATATACCTCAGTGAATACCATTGTGCATGAATTTTTCTTGGAACATGGAACATGATATTTACTACCATTATGCAGATTCATGTCTTTATTTAGGTAAAGTTTTCTTTTATTATATTTTAATGGATTTCTGTTCCATTTTATTTTTCTATTAGCTTTTTAAGGAAAACCCTCAGTGCATATTCTGGATATTTTTTGTGTCTCCTCCATATGTAGAACACATTTCTTCCTTTGGGTGACTTTTACCAACTTGTTATTTATGGCATTAGATACATGTTCAGTGACATTCTTTTAATTCTTCCTGTTTTTAATATATATCTCACTTTTGTAATGGTTCAGTGGTTCTCTTAGCTTTGCTTATCATTCATCTTTTTTATTTTTATGTTTTTATTTTTGATGTGGCAGAGGCAGTAGAGACAAGTAAACTACAGAATATGAATTTTAGGGCCATCCTTCTTGGGATCCAATCTTATCTCCGCTATGCAACTTTGATCAAGTTACCTCATTTTTCTTTAATTAGGCTTTCTTATCTGAAAAAGTAGGAATAATATTAAAATGCTATTTATTTTATTAAAGTGTTGCTGTGAGAATTAAATGAGCCCTTAGTAGAGTATCTGACAGGAGAAGATTGGAGCACTCAGTGACTGAGTACATAGTAAGCACTATCTATATAAGTGTTGTTATTTTTCCGTGTTTTGTAACAGAGTCTTCTTTTTATTTGTTTGTTTTGTTTTTGTCTATTTAAAATTTTTGTTTTAAATGGGTCTACTCTTTTCCTAAGAAAATCAGTTAGGTATGAGCTAAAGCATCAACAAGTAAATTATACTAGAAAGCTATACTAAAATCAGGTGAGTAAATCAGTGAAAATGATTTAGCTCTTTGTGATGCCATATCTCTTTCTGAAATGCAGCTGAAAATGGATTAATTATCCAATCAAATGGCAGGAAATGGCTGACTGAATAAAAAAAAAAAAAAGACCAAACAATATGCTGCTTACAAGAGACTTACTTTAGCTTTAAGGGCACACAAAAGTTGAAAGTGAAGGAAGAGAAAAAGAAATTTCAAATACATGGTAACCAAAAGAGAGCAGAAGTAGCTATACTCGGATAAAATAGACTGAGTAAAAATCAGTCGCAAGAGACAAAAAAGGTCACTATAGAGTGATAAAAAGGGTCAGTTTATCAATTGTAAATATGTACACACTCAATATTGAAGCACCTACATATTTAAAGCAAATTTTAATAGACCCGAAGGGAGAAATTGATAGCAATATGATAATAGTAGGGGAGTTCATTACCCACATTTTATACTGGATAGATCATCCAGACAGAAAATTAATAAGGAAATAGTGTTTCTGAATAACACTATAGACCAAGTAGACCTAAGAGATATATAAAGAACATTTCATTGACTAGAACCAGAATACATACTCTTCTCAAACATATATGGAACTCCATCCAGAATAGATCATATATTAGATCAAAAAACAAGTCTTGATGAATTTAAGAAGGTTAAAATCACATCCAATATCTTTTCTGATCACAATAGTATAAAACTAGAAATCAGCAACAGGAGCAAAACTAAAAAATTCAAAAGCAAACAAGTGGAAATATATTAAACTAAAACTGTTTCTGCATAGCAGAGAAACTAATCAACAAAGTGAAAAGACAAACTTATAGAATAAGAAACAATATTTGCAAGCCATATATCTGATGAAAGGTTAATATTTAAAATAAAAAAATTGAGTTCCTTATTCCTAAACTCTATAGCAAAAACAAAAACAAATAACATAGTTTTTTGTTAAAACATAGGCAATGGGGGACTCCTGGGTGGCTCAGTCGGTTGAGTGTCCGACTTCAGCTCAGGTCAAAGTCCAGGTCATGATTTCACAATTCATGAGTTCGAGCCCCTTGTCAGGGTCTGTGCTGACAGCACGGAGCCTGGAGCCTGGAGCCTGCTTCTCCCTCTCACTCTACCCTTCCCTCACTCACGGTCTGTCTCTTTCTCTCTCTTTCAAAAGTAGATAAACATAAAAAAATTAAAAAAAAAAAACAAACATAGGCAATGGACCTGAATAGACATTTTTCCAAAGAAGACATACAAATGGCCAACAGGCACATGAAAATATGCTCAACATCACTAATTATCAGAGAAATGCAAATTAATGCCACAATGAACTACTACCTCATGCCTTTTAGGATAGCCATTATCAAAAAGACAGGAGATAATAAATTTTGGCAAAGGTGTTGAGAAAAGAGACCCCTTTTCTGTTAGTGAAATGTAAATCAGATGGATAATGACAACATGGTTTATATATGTACATATATATATATATATATATATATATATATATACACACACACACACATACACACACACTGGTTTGTTTTTCAAATTTAAAAAAGAAGGAAGTACCGCCATTCGTTGCAACATAGATGAACCTGAAGATAATTATGCAAAGTGAAATAAGCCAGAAAGTAAATTGAACAGCTGTAAATAAGCTTTTACCAATGTGGTAGTAAGGTGTTGGGGAGGGGAAGCCTTCTGTAGCTATTTGATTAGCTGTCTTTAGTGAACCTGTGCTTCTGGGTTGTGAACATCACGTGTGCTTCCCAGTGCCTCATCCCCTATTGGTGGGATAGGATGGCTACAGTGGGCTGCATCTGGGTATTTCCCTCCCTCTTTGTGGAAGTCTAGAGTCACCTAGAATTGGCTCTTTCTCTTTCCTTGGTTAGGGTCTGATAAAATCCCAGTAGGTCAGGTTCTAGTTAAATGCTTTTCTCCCCAGGGCATACCTTGTTAAGAAGAACAGCTTGCTCTAGCAAATTTCAAAATGGTTCCTTTCCCTTCCTGCTGGAAGCATGAGGGAATTGTTCCCCACTATTCACTGCGAGAACCTGGTGAAACCGCATGAGGTAAATCTCACAAATGTGTGCTCTCATACCTTGCCAAAACTTGCCGCCCCCATCCCAGAGATTTTAATTCTCAGAGTTGTCCACACGGAGAACCCAGAAATTTGCCATTTGTAGTTCAGGTTTCTTTACTCTGACACTTGTTCCCATGGAGGCTTTAGCTTCTGGATTTCTGCTCAGGTAAGTTGTGATTTTCTGTATTCTCCCACCAGCCCCTCCAATTTGGGGGTAGCATTTTACCCTGTAACCTCACTTCTCTTACAGATCGAAGATGAGTTGTTGATTCTTTAGGATTTTTTCAGCTTTTTACTTGGTAGGACAGAGTGATGATTTACAAGTTTCTTACATGCCTGGCTGGATCAGCTTTTAGTTTTTGAGGTGTTTCTGTGATCTGCTACTTCATTGTTGACAATCAAAAATACATTAAAGTAATTAAGGTTTTCTTTCTGAAAACAAACAATAGGCTAAGCCTTTCAAAGAGTGTTTTTTTCTTTTAATTTTCTAGTATTGAAATACTACATTTTATGTAAAAATCTCTTTGCATTGCTCTTTATATCCCCTGAAATCAAAGCAAGTTTTTTTTAAGTTTATTTATTTATTTTAAGAGAGAGAGAGAAAGAGGGAGAGAGAGCACATGTATGATCAGGGGAAGGCCAAGAGAGGGAGAAAGAGAATGCCACGCAGGCTCCACACTCAGCGCAGGCCCAGAGGCCGGCTCGATCTCACAAACCGTGAGATCATGATATAAGCCAAAATCAAGAGTTGGATGCTTAACTGACTGAGCCACCCAGGCACCTCAAGGAAAGTCTTGGGCCATGCTAATCTCCATGAAATTTTTAATCAACCCTTCAGACTTCAATGACTGTTTATGATCCCTCCAAAACAGCAAAGCACATTCAGTAATCTCATATTACCAGGTGACAACTGTTGTGTGTTACTTTGAGCATTTTCTTGAAAGTGGTCCAAACCATTGTAAACCTTGCACTTTAATACCGGCATGACACTCTTTATTTTTGTGCAACAATTCCAGCACCATCACTTGAAAGCCTTTTATGAGTTATGGGTTGAAACTGTTTGCACAAAGACACAATTTGCAGAAAGAATGAAACTTAGTGACATAAAGAACACAGGTTTTCAAATACATTGAAACCAAACTAGTGTGGGAGCTGAGAGCAGTTTCCCACATTAAAAAAAGCATATGTGTATATATAGATATAGATAGATATAGGTATAGATATAGATATATGTAAATGTAACTATATATATAGATAGATAGATATAAAGTTAAGTGGCAAATACAAGGCTTTGGATAGAGTTGAATTTTAGAAGTGTATTATTCCTGTTTTTTCCACTGCAGGTGGCATATTTTCGTATTAGACTTATTTAGGTGGGACACCACCTCTGAAAATATCCTGGAAACCTCCTTTCATAGTCTTGGTAGGAGGGCTGGAGCTACATTCTTCAGGTTCAGATCCTGATCCTCACTTGGCCTTATGATCTGGTAAGTTATTAAATTCTGTCTTCCTTAGTTTCTTCATGTATATAAAGAGGGTGAAAAAAATTTTATGATGCTTGAATATGGCAGAGTATGTGATTTATCCCAGGAGGGGGAAAAAAAAGAATACTCAGGAAAATGAAGGATCAGTCAATTAGTAGTAGTGAGTGAGTAGTGGTGAGCTGGAGCTTAGACCTTGAGTAGCGCTGTAGAATGAGGTACCAGATGCAGTTGATTATTGAGATTGTAATGAGCCTTGTAATTTACATTTTAAAACCAGTGCTGTTTAAAAAAATTTTTTAACATTTATTTATTTTTGAGAGAGAGAAAGAGTGTGGGGGGCGGGGGGGGTGGGGAGGCAGAGAGAAAGGGACACAAAGAATCCAAAGCAGGCTTTAGACTCTGAGCTCACACAGAGCCCGACCTGGGGCTTGAAATCATGAACCCGTCTGACCTGAGCTTGAGCCGAAGTCAGAATCTTGACTGACTGAGCCATCCAGGCTCCCCAAGACTAGTACTTCTTTATGTGGGAGTAAAGGAAGGCTAATGAAGTTATTTTTTAAAAGATCAGATCAAATAGTTTAGTTTAGAAAGGTTTTTATAACTGAATTTGGGAAAATAAATTTGAAAGGATCAAGAATGCAGGGGTACCTGGGTGGCTCAGTCAGTTAAGTGTCAGACTGGATTTCGGCTCAGGTCATGATCTCATGGTTTAGGAGTTTGAGCCCATGTCAGGCTCTGTGCTGACAGTGCAGAAGCTGGTTGGGACTCCCTCTCTCTCCTTCTCTGTCTGCCCCTCTCCTGCTTGCTATCTCTCTTTCCCAAAATCAATAAATAAACATTAAAAAAAAATGGAGGCAGAAAGGTATGTGGGAGGATGAGTGAAATAAAGGGAATTAAGAAGTACAAACTTCCAGTTAAAAATAAATCAGAGATAGAGTACAGCACAGAGAATACAGTCAAAACTATAATATTGTTACATGGTGACAAATGGTCACTACACTTATCATGGTGGGCCTTGAGTAATGTATAGAATTGTTGAACCAGTATGTTGTACTTGAAACTAATATAGCATTGTATTCTAATTATACTTCAATTAAAAAATACTGTGTAAAAGAGAGAGTGGAAGCAGGGAAACTAGTTGAAAGAATAGAGATGATAGTGGGTATATAAGGAAAGGAAGATAGGAGGGTTTTGATAGATATTAAAATCACTATATTTAACAAAATTTAATGACTATAAAAACATGGAAATTTTTTTTAATCTTTATTTTTATTTTTGAAAGAGAGAGACAGAGAACTAGCGGGGTAGGGGCAGAGAGAGAGGCAGACACAGAATCCGAAGCAGGCTCCAGGCTCTGAGCTGTCAGTACAGAGCCCGATGCGGGGCTCAAACTCATGAACTGTGAGATCAGGACCTGAGCTGAAGTCAGACGCTTAACCAGCTGAGCCACCCAGGTGCCCCAAATGTTGGAAATTTTTTAGAAGGTTTCATTAATAATATATTCAATTAACTAGCACACTATTGACACTCATGAAAATAAATAATAAATAAAATATTTGACCTATTTAGCTCCACTTAACGTTATTTCATTTTCTGCAGCAAATACAACAAAGTAATTTTACATAGCTGGGACAGACTTTCATAATGTACTCCAATTTAGCCTGCGCTTTTTCTTCTGCAACTTTTATATACTTCATTACCATGTTTTACTTACAATTCTTAAACCACTGTAAGTTTTTAGTCCCTCATTGCTTATGTTATTATCTGAGCCTAAAATTAACCTTTTTTCCATTTCACTTGTAGTCTATAAATCCCAATTTAAGTGCTCTCTCCTTTTTTCTTTCTTCCTTTATCCCTTTTCTTCGTTCCTACCTTTTAAGAGGATTCTTTTATGTTTCCATTGATGTTTTCAACCTACCCTCCCCAATTTAACAGTCACATCCCTTAATAAAGTACCAATCCCAGAGGGACATGCAATCACTTGTCACCCTTGTTTTACTAGCATATTAAAGGAGTCTCAAGTTTATGGATTTAAAGTTGTATCAGTTTATAACTCAAAGAGTTATTAAAATAGTTTGTTTAGTCTTCAAATTTGTTATTTTTCTATTTGCGAAAGATTAAAACACAGGCAGTGTCAGCATTGACTCTGTTCAGACCTTTCCAGTTTGTGTTTCTACATTTCTACAGCCATAGCGTGATTCAGTTCCTTGGGACTTTTTTTTTTCATTAAAACATAAGTATGAAATGATTAATACATATGTATGAATTCTGCCACTACGTCCACTTGGTTATTGGGTATTCATACAATCAAGAATTTAAAAATATTTGGATGAGGTGTAAGGTACTGTATAGTTAAGAAGCCTATAAAGGCTCAAGCAATATTGTTCTAATATACCTGTCAGTTGGTGTCCTTAACTCTCAGCCCTGGGGACACTATTCTTTAACAACCTCCATTATTTTTCAAGACTTGCAAGCCTTAGCACACCGTTAGTGCTTGCCTGGTGAGAGGCTGATCTACTCAGCAGAAATCTCAACATCCTGCAAAACCCCATTACATTAAGTTATTGTGATGGACATTTAGCTATATAAAGTTGGTTAATTCTCAAATCACCAGAACTCAAATACAATCGATATATATATCGTTTTTGACAATATTAGATTCAGCGGGAGAGAAAGGGAAGGAGAGAGAGAAAGATGAGTGAAACATACATACACACAGAGAATGAGAAAAAAACTGTAAATAAAATGAAAATAGATTAAGTTTATGACCTATGTTCAGCATAACTAGATGCAGAGATCACACACTACACATTTTGACGGTTGTCTCTTGTGTATGTCAATGAAAATGGAAGCCTAGACAAAGGTTTACCTTTGACAAATAGCATTGATAACAGAAGGTGAGATTGCTTTTTTGGAAGTGTTACAAAGGGTCTTTTAGGCATTGCAGCATGGGAGTTCAAGCTCATGGACGTTAATGTCCAGAAATCTCAGTTGCTGATCAAATTAGACAACCTATTATAAAGAGAAACTACTCCTCACTAATAGATGTTATACATAATAATACCTTGGAGGTGCATTTGTTGATTTATGTATTTATTCCTCAAGACTTAGCTCAAATTCCACCTGCTTTTGGAGACTGTCAGTACCCAAATATCTTTAAAACTTTATTTTCTTTTGCACTTAAATATATAAATGTAAAAAGAATAGTCTTTCCCTCTAACATAAGACCTATGAGTATTTCTGTTGTTCTCCCCTAAGCAATGAACATTATGACTTTAATATCAAACATAGGGCTCTTTCTTAGAACATCTTTAACTAAAGACATGGCATCAATATCAAAAGAAACTTCCGTAAGCACTACAAGGGGACCAAATTCTGTGCATATATGAGGTAATTAAATTATTTTACCAAATTAAAAATTAAATGTAAAATTATAAATGTAAAAGTATTTAATGTATATCTTTAGGTAAAATCCCTATGATATTTATTTAAAATGATGTTTTAATCAGATGGGACACTAGGGTTCAAGGTAGTATTATCCAACAATTCACTGAATTACAGGAATTCTGTGTTATAGATCAAGGGCAGGTACATATACTTTGACAATTACCAGACAAGAGAATTAAAATAATCCGATTCATTGTAAAGTAAATGAACTAACCAAACTATTGATCCATTGCTTCAGAAAATGTTTACTGATTGTTCAAATTAAAAACTAATCGTATTGGGGTAAAACAGAAAACAAGATGCTTTCATGCTTATTTCTTAATGATTATCAGCCCAAATCAGTTTGGAGGTAGGCTCTAATAGTGCTTATGGAAAGGTCCAAAATATTCTTAAAAAGATCTCTGAGTTTTTGAAACCTCTAAGTTCTGAATCCTAGAATATCTCTAAAAGTTTTAATTGAATTTTTTCAATCTTTGAAGTCCATTAACTTATTAACATATATTTTGATATTGAATATATTTTATTAGTTTTTCCTGGGACATGATACATCTTTTCCATCTGAAGATGGCATATTATATGGATTATATTTTTAATAACTGATTTTTTATTATTTAGCTTTTATTAGGTTAATTGTATATAAACAAAATCTTATTCTCTTATTTCTATAATTATCTCATTAATCATCTTAATGCTTACTTTTTGCCCATATTATTTTGTGTTTTTTTTTTTCATTTTTGTTCTCTCCAGGCTTCATTTCCAGTAATTACAGATGCATCACAACAGCTTTGTGCATTTTCCAAAATTTCCTATGATTTTTAATTTTTCCCACTGTTTGTCAGCTTATATACCTCTTTCTGTTACCTCAATATTTCTTCCTTGTCATATATTTCTACTTTGTACTTTACTGCCATAGAGGGTAATATGTTATTGCTCTTGAGAGTTAAGATTTTTAGTAATGTCTTTAGTCAGGCTTTTCTTAATATTTTTCTGCTTCATATTCTCTTCTAGAGAGGTTTTTTTTTTTTTCTGTTTCTACCTGCCTATTCAACCCTCCCTCACTCCCTTTCTTCCTTCTGTCCTTCCTTCTCTCCCTCCCTCTCTCCTTCTTCCTTCCTTATTCTTTCTGGTATAAAATACAGTACTTATTCTGGATTCTTGTTAGATTATTTATCTTTTTTTGAAATACATGAGCATTTTTCCAGGACTAGCTATTGGTAAGAGAGAAGCGGATGTGTATGTTTAAGGTAGGGGTGTGTGTGTGTGTGTGCGCGCGCGCGTGTGTGTGTGTGTGCGCACGCATGCGGGTGAGTGTGTGTGTGTGTGTGTGTGAGTGAGGAGTGAGTGAGTGAGTGAGTGATGTGGGAAGGTGGGAAGAGGAGGGTTGGCTATTTTCCAAGCCCAGAACACAAGAATTTTCCTTAAACCAATAGTTCTGTTTATGTATGCCTACTGAGTACACTTATTCATTCCCCCCATCCCTGAGCAGTTACCTGAGTTATGTAGCTGTGGAGCTGTTCAAAATTCAGTCTTTCTTTTTCCTTCCAACTGCAGGAACAAATTTGTCCTACAAGTAAATATGGCCTGCCTAGTGTATTTTCCATTTGGGTCCATTTCTGTTGCATCTTAGGTCAAAAGAGCATTAAAAAAAAATCTCTCACAGACAGTGCCCACATTTGTTGAAAACATAGGATATGCCACTCACTTCTAGAGATCCTACTGCAGAAATCCTCTCTTTGCTTCCACAGCCATTTGTCTTGCTTTATCTCTTCTGTTTTGGCAACAATGCCACCTAATTTGTGCTTTGTGGCTTTTAGTTCTCTTCATTTCTGTTGATGATGGTGCCTACAGTTTTTGTTCTCCTCCTATATGAAACTTTTTTCTCCGTTTATAATAGCATGGAATATATTTTAAAAATGCTATCAAATCATGATGCAAAAACAGTGGTTTCAAAACACATTTACATTTTATACTGTGTGAATTTTTTAGCTAACCAGGCAAGAAACCATTTCTTAAAACTCTCTTCCTTGAAATGATATTAATATTAACATTCTCTATAAATACCAGTAACCAGGGCTCCCTGTTATGTCTTTAACATCTCCAAGTAACATAATACAAAATGATGCTTTACCAAGAGTAATGACTTCGTAATGCTTTTTTGTATTAGTGTGTCTCATTTCTCTTCTAGATTATGAAGCTCTTTTGTTAAAAACATTTTACACATTTGTATGCCTTAGCAGAGAGCCAGACACATATTTGGCATGTAAAATGTACTGGTAAATTAAAGCTATGTAGATGAATGTTAAAAAGCTAAAAAGTGTTTTAACAAAATATTTGAGATGGAGGGCATTTATATATTCAGAGCCACCGTTCTATAAAATTATTAGGAATAGATACATACTATGATATTTATCACAGGAAGTGTCCAAACCTAATCATTTCTCTCGAGGATATTTAAGGTTAAGCACTATATTTTCATAGTGTTTAATCTCACATGTCTAAAAATTATTTTCCAAATCCCTATCCTGGTGACATTTTTCATATCTATTCATCACAGCCTTTGTTACTCAATGGTACAGTGGACAACAGGGCTTGGACAGTACTTTTAAAACAAAAGACAAAACAAAGCAAAATGATTTTTGTTTATGTATAAGCATATATATTTTTTATATGTTAATAAATAAATACATATATTTTAACATTATACATACACACACACACACACACACACACACACACACACACACACACGATCAGAGTTTGTTGGGTTTCCAAGATGGCTAAATTTGAGTTTCAGTAAATATCTTGGAAATCTTAACAGATACTCATTAAATCACTTGCACAATCTTCATTTTCAATATAGTTTGTTTAAATCTAATTTTGCTTGTATTCCATCTCATGATTTTAAAAAATACCTTAATTTAATATTTTCCCGTTCATCTGATGTATCTTGCTTCCCTCCCCCTCAAAAAATACTTTTCTATATATTTGCCTTATTTGCAAGTTGCTTTTGACCTTATATAAGCGCCATATGAACTGTTGAATAAAAATACCGTAATTCAGTGAATATGTATAATTCATCAGTCAGCCTTTTGCTCAACTCACAGCTCTTCCCTGACTACCTAAATGCCATGAAGAAAATTAAATATGGATATAAAGCTTGTTTTTCTGAGTAGATAGGCTTCAATGTCCCAGATTCATAAAAGAGGTGGAGTTTGGGCATCTACTATGCAGCTGGACAGCTGCACCCACACCAGACATCACCAAACTCTGATCTGAACCTGTGATGCCTTCCAACGCATCAGGAGACCCACTTGTACATAGCACTGCTCCTTCCCCAACTTCTTTGATTTGTCCCACAGCAAGGGAAGTCACAATTTAATTTTTTATGACATTATCTCTGATTCGTAACAATGGCTACTCTTCTACACAAACAGGAAGCAGCTACAGAAAAAAAAAACAGTCAGTTTAAAAAAGAAACAATAACTATGTATGTACATGGTACAGCATTTAAAAGAAAATAAATTTTTCTTCCTTTCATTTCTTTCCCTCAACACCTCAAATAGAGGTAGGTTACATTTTATCCCTGTGTATACCTCTAGAGATATTCTTTATTTACAGAAAAGAAAATGTTTACATTCTGTATTTTACATAAATGGTCCCATAATATGCACCTGTCTGGGTCTTGGTTTTTCACTATTTTCTATTACCATTCCATACACACACACACACACACACACACACACACACACACACACTGTAGAGTTTGGAAGTTAGGAAATGGTGGGAGAGTGTGAATCAGCCAGGTGCACTATCCTTCACTGAAAAAGGAAACAAGGGTTTTGGTTCTTTGTACCTTAATGTCAGTCAATCATTGGGTCAGGGCAGGGTGTGGAAGGCAACTGCAGTCACTGTGAGCAATCCATCATAGCAGAAGTGCAGCCATTAGCCACGAACAACTACAACTGAAGTATGGGTGCACTGATCTACTAACAGAACTGGATGGAGTCTTACATTATGTATGTATGTTTTACTTTAATATTTTATTTAATAAAATAAGAGATACTGATCTTTTATCTATAACTTAAAAAATAACTTACACTTTATTTGTGTTTTGCACGTAAAAACATTATTTATAAATCTTACACTTTTAAAGTAATGCTACACTGGCAAATGTATTCTTCCTTTACTTTTATTTTACTTTATTATTTATTTTTAGTTTCAAGTTTTTATTTAAATTCCAGTTAGTTAATATTACACTATATGTTATTGGTTTCAGGAGTAGAACTTAATGATTCATCACTGAACATACAACACCCAGGGCTCATCTTCATGAATGCTTGATGAAAATTTTAGTCAAATGATTGTTGAATTATTTGCATTTATTATATTTCAAATCTCAGCTAGATCTATGGGTAGGATTTGAAGGCTCTGTTCACTCTCACTACCCCCTGCCCAGGCACTTTATGAGGCTTTTAGGATTCTCTGATTTCCTAGAATTTTCTTCCATCTTTACTGACTCCCTTTGTTTACTTACCTTTATTTCTCCTCATCTCCCCAGGCTTATTGCTGATATCTCCAGATTTCCAATCTTGAACCTTTTCACATTTCTACGTCATTTAATCTCTTGATTATCTCATCCAACCTCATGGCGCTAAAACCCATCTATCCACTGTGAATCGAAAATTCACACCCTCCACTGACCTCATCCAAGAATGTTAGACTCTTATTTGAACAACTACTGAACCCCTCCATCCATCTCAAATTCACCATTTTCAAACTTTTGTTCTAAACTCACCTCCATGTCTGCATCTTCCAACATTTCTTTATATTAATTCATAATTGCTCCATTCTTCTGATTCCTCGGGCTGAGTTTTAGAGGCATCTGGAACACTTACCTTCTTTCCTATCTGACCTCCAATGCTTCAACAATATTTTATTTACTCCACATTCAAAATAGAACTAGAATCTTACCTCCTCTTATTGTCTCTACTTCCACCACCTCCATTTAAAGTCCTCTCTCACTTGGGATATAGCAAATGCCTCTTAGAGCCTGATGCAACTTGTGGTCCTCTTCTCTTGCTTTTCTTTCTTTCTTTCTTTCTTTCTTTCTTTCTTTCTTTCTTTCTTATCTAATTTATTGTTTTGAATGGATAAATTTATTTTTAGATCAAGAATATCATCAAAGTTTTTTTTTAATTTAAATTTTAGTTAACATATAATGTAATACTGGCTTCAAGAGTAGAATTCAGTGATTCATCACTTACATACAACACCCAGTGCTTATCACAGCAAGTGCCCTCCTTAATACCCATCACTCCTTTAGCCCATCTCCTATCCACCTCCCTCTATCAACCCTCAGTTTGCTCTCTATCCTTAAAACCCTCTAGTGGTATATTTCCCTCTCTTCTCTTCCCCCTACCCATATGTTCATCTGTTTTGTTTCTTAAATTCCACGTATGAGTGAAATCTTATGGTATTTGTCTTTCTCTGATTGACTTATTTTGCTTGGCATAATACATCCTACCTCCATCCACATCGTTGCAAATGACAAGATTTCATTCTTTTTGATAGCTGAGTAATATTCTTTTGTATGTATATACCACATCTTTGTTATGTGTTCATCAGTCGATGGACATTGGGGGTCTCTCCATAGTTTCGCTGTTGTTAATAATGCTGCTATAAGCTTTAGGGTGCATGTACCTCTTCAAATCTGTATTTTTGGGGTAAATACTGAATGCAATTGCTGGAACACAGAGTATTTCTATGTTTATTTTTTTCTATTTTAAATCTTTTAATTGTGTAGTATAATGATCACCTACATACTGAATAAGCATCTGAAGAAACAGAACATCTCTAACTTACACCTCCCTCTCTGTTTCTTAATTTTTAAATTAATTTATTTAAATTCAAGTTAATCAACATGTAGTGTAGCATTGGTTCAGTTATATATAAGTGATGAATCACTGGGTACTATCCTTTTTCTGTTGATTTTTCATGTCAACTGCCAGTGATATTCTGTTAAAAAAGTAAGTCAAATCTTATCACTCTGCTCAAAAGCCTCCAAGGTTTCTAGTATTACTCAAAATAAAATACAAGTTTTAAAAGCCTACCAGGCCCTACATGATCTGCAATCCCAGCTCACTCACTGAAGTTATTTTTGACACTCTCCCATCACTTCCCATTTCTCCCCACACTGGCTTCCACACTCTATTTCATTGCTGGTCCAGAGCCTTGGCACTTGTTCCCTGTTGCTGAAACTACCTTTTCCCAGGTAACTGTGTGATATATTTTCTTATATTCTTTATGCCTTTATTCAAATATTAACTTCTCAGTGGTAAATTGCCCTCTTCCAACACTATCATTTCTTTTCTGCTTTATTTTTATTCATAGAAAACTGGACATCTAATATACTATATATATATATACATATATATATATATATATGTATATATATATATATATATATATTTTTTTTATCTACCTCCCTCTGTGGAATATAAGATCCATGAAGAAGGTGAACGTTTCCTTTTTCTTTACCTTTTTTTCATTGTTATATGTTAACTTCTAGAACAATGCATGGAATATACTTATCCATTTCATGAATAATAAATGCATAAAATTATTTGTTACAGTGCATTAGTTCTGAAGTGGTAAATAATTATAAATACATGATACAATGTCAAATGCATCTATAATTATATGCCATGAAGTAAGCAGAGAGGTGATCAAAGTTGTTTATAAAAGTACGTCATCAGGGCATTATTTACAATATTTAATCATTTGAAACAACTTAATTTTTAAGTAGTTAAATAATTGTCCCTCTTTATGGTGAAGTACAATAAAACTATTAACATAATTTCGTATTTATAAATATCAAGATAACATGGGAAAGTCCTTCAATTTATTGTGTGTATGCGTTTAATTGAACTACCTTCCCTGTGCTCTATTTATAAACATAATGATGTTCACACCTTAATTGTTCATCATAAGCATTAGCATACAAGTATACGCACCTATTTCTCTTTATTTATATTTACTGATAAATAAAGAGAGGAAAAGGAAGAAAGGAAAACTCCCTCAATTATGCATAGTGAATGTTAAAACTAACTATAGATTACATAACTAGATAGATATATAGATAAACTATGGATAACTTAGTTTACAACTTGTCTCAGGGATTTGTATTGCTCTTTATATTGGAGAATATGTGTGTGTGTATGTTTATATATATATGTATGTATATATATATATATATTAGGTGTTTCTTCACTCTTTCAAGATGTAAATAAATTAGGCAGACCATACTACAAATTGATTTTAAGTGTAAATTATTTAACAATGTTTACTAGTTGGAATAAAATGCTTACAGGTAATTTTAATGTCAGACTTTTGCAACCTCCCAGAAGCAGTCAGTCTTTGTCTTCCTACTTTCTCAAGTATGTCACACGATGTTTGTTTTTGATATACTGAGGAAAGTTTTGTGGGAAATATTGAATTTCTACTAGCACAGCAGGTCACAGCCCACTTTAGTTTTTTAGCATCACATTGAAAATCTCTCAAGTTTTAATCACATACATGGTAAGGAAAAATAATTTACACCAAAATTAAAAACACGATGAACACAGTGCAAAAAAAACCCAAAGAATTAACTTAAATATGCAAGAATACTATTCATTCAAGTGTTTTATAAAAGAGCTCTTAAATATCTGTTTGTACTAAAATAGACAGTTGATCCTTGAACAACACAGGGATTGGGTATAGTTGAAAATCCATGTATAATTTTGATTCCCCCAAAACTTAATTATAATAGCCTGCTGTTAAGTCTAATGATATACAGTCGATTAATATATCTTTTATATGTTACATATATTTTATGCTGTATTCTTACAATAAAATAAGGTATAGAAAAATATTAAGAAAATCATGAGGAAAAACTACATTTATAATATTGTAATGTATTTATCAAAAATATTCACACATAACTGCATCTATGCAGTTCAAACCTGTATTATTGTTCAAGGGTCAATTGTATTTCATATTTTATATACCTGTCTTCAGACAAATACATCTGACAGCCTTCAAGTATTGCATGACGTTTTAATTTCTCCAATGAATACTGAGGTTCATGACATTGGAAATATCAAAAATTTCTACAATAACGTGACCTTTTTCCCTTTAACAGTGTCACTTATTTTTGCATGGCTATTTCCTTTCTGTATAAAATATTATATGATGCTTTATTTCTGACTTGTTTTCAAATCTTCTCATTATTTTTTACATTTCTGAGATTTTTTGTTGTTTTTGTTAAGGTATTTCTGTTTTGTTTTTTTTTTTTTTTTACATTTTAACTACAGATGAATATTTCACCATTATTCAACAACATTTCAATGTCATTTTTTTGATATAAAGCTATAAAGTCCACAAAATAAGTACTATTTTAAGGGACGAGATAGAGACACAAATTTCCCCAAAGGAGTTCAAGTTAGTTTAGAGACATCCAACTCCTTATTAACTTTCATTACAGCTATGATCTTATATAATTCCCATTAACCAAGAGGATGATGTAAAGGTGACAGGCCAGAAAGCCTGCAGGAAGTCATGGAGAATATGATTGAGTGATCTCACCTCCGTGTAGTAAATGATAAGGTTACAAGGAGATCCAAATATGAAGGAAAATGATTTCATTAGCAGCTGAAAAGTGGGTTAACATAAAGGTCTAAAATTCAATTTCTTCTAATTTTATAACACAAGCCACTCTAAAATCTCTTTGTAATATTGAAAGCAAAAAATGTGGTCAGCCACAACCAAGCTTGAATTTTTATAAACAACGGAAGAGTTTAACATTATGTAATGTTTTATTTTATGGTCTGGAGAATTTTAAATTCCTTCATTTTTTTTATAAACTTGGCATATTTAGACTAGCTATTGCATCCTCTTTACATAAACTGTGAAAATTGTAAATGACAGCATGAACAGGTATTAAAGAGATAAGCATAGAAGAACATATGAACCTTTTTAAAAAGTATTTATTACATATAATAAAGTTCAAAAATATATGTGTATTTAAAACAATTTTGCTTTTCACATCTAACAAAATAGTTATTGCAGATAAGATACCAAAGGAAACAAGACAACAGAAAGGTCTTGGTGGACAAAAAGAGAAACACTAAATAACAATCTAAATTCATGTAATTAGGCAATTTTTAAAAGTAAATTTGTGAAATTCAGTGATATTACTGTTGCTTTCCTAAAAATGCTGAGTATTATTCCAGACTATTTGTTTAAATATTTCTCATATACTTATCAAATGGCATTAATTGCCTTTAAATAAGTGATTATTAATGTTTTGTTTGTTGGTACTTTATTTTTAGTCTCATCTTTTAAGATATTTTAATCAATACCTAGCATATCCCCTACTCTCTGGTAGGCACTGAGAGAAGAAAATAACGAGTAAGAGAATGAATCTGCTTACTATAAAAAAATGCCATCTTTTGGGGAAGATAATAATATAAATTACAACAGTACATGGAAGAAAGAGCCATACAGGAGCAAGAGATAAGTGTTTTTGGACATAAGTGAAAGAAGAAATTATGTCAAAGCTATGAGTTATAGCATTGTTTTTGCATGACTAAGAACCAAACAGAAAATATAAAACAACATCGGAAAACTTAAGTTTGATCTATCTTTGTGTTTTAGTGTACTTTGTATATTTATTCAGTGTTATATTCCTAAAAGGTTCACTACAATTTTAAGGTGAATGAATAAATTAAAAATAACACTACTAACAATGTTAATATTAGATAGCAGCTGTTTTGATATGATATAACCCTGTAAATTTAATTGACATAATTCACTATTTGGAGGCTAACTTCTCAAAGTAGTTACTTTGAATAAATACCGTAATATGTTTTAGGGTAATTTTACCTGTTCTGTAGGAAAATATAGAATCAAATGATTTGGTTATGTTTTTTTTTAATTTTGTTAGTGCTAATTGAATGTAAAATTTTATAGTATTAATTAACGTTTAACCCTTTTTACAGATTAATTTTTTTTTCAATTTGAGGTATAATTGACATATAATGTTATATCACTTTCAAGTGTGCAAAATAATGATTTGATATTTCTCTTATTGATGAAATGATCACCATAAGTCTAGTTAACATCCATTACCACACATAATTACAAAATTTATTTTATTGTGATGAGAACTCTTAAGAGGTGCTCTCTTAAAAACTTTCAAATATACAGTACACTATTATTAACTGTGGTGATCATACTGTACATGATATTCCCATAAATGTTTAGTTTATTCCTGGAAGTTTATACCAGTTTGTACAAACGGGAAGTTTGTACTAGAAGTTTTGACCACTTTCATTCTTTTTTTGCCCACTTCCCACCTGCTACTTTTGGCAACCACTAACCTGTTCTCCATATCTATGAGTTAGATTTTTTGTTGTTATTTTGTTTTTTAGATTCCACATGTGAGATCGTGCTGTATTTGCCTTTCGCTGTCTGAATTATTTCACTTAGCATAATTCCCTCAAGATCCACCCATGTTGTCATAAATGGAAAGATTTCCTTCTAATTTATGGCTGAATAATATTCCATTGTATTCATATACGACATTTTCTTTATCCATTCATAGAACAAGGAACACTTAGGTTGCTTCTGTGTCTTGGCTGTTGTAAATCATGCTGCAATGAACATGAAGGTGCATGTATGTTTCCGAGTCACCATTTTGGTGGCCTTTGGATAAATACAGTGGAATTATAGGGTCATATATAGTAGCTTGATTTTTTTTTTTTGAGAAATCTCCATACTGTTTTCTATACCTGTTGTACCATTTACATTACCACCATTAGTGTACAAAAAGCTCCCTTTTCTCCTCATCCTTGCCAACACTACTATTTTTTGTCTTTTTGATAATAGTCATTCTGGCAGATATTAAATGATATATCATTATTGTCCCTGATGATTAGTGATGTTGAGCACCTTTTCATGCACCTATTGTCCATCTGTATGTCTTCTTTGGAAAATGTTAACTCAGATCATCCAGATCCTTTGACCATTTCTAATTGTTTTTGCTATTGAGTTGTGAGTTATTTATAGATTTTGGATATTAACTTTTTATCAGATACATGATTGGCAAATATTTTCTCCTATTTGATAGGTCGTCTTTTCATTTTATTGATGGTTTCCTTTGCTGTGCAGAAGCTTTTTAATTTGATATAGTCCCACTTGTTTATTTTTGCTTTTGTTGACTTTGATTTGGTATCAAATCCAAAAAATCATTGTCAAGACCAAGGATAAGGAGTTTACTGATTAGGCCTTCTTCTAGTAGTCATGATTTCAGATATTACAATGAAGTCTTTATTCTATTGAGTTAATTTTTATTTATGACATAAGATAGTGGTCCTTTGCATGTGGCCATCCACCTTTCCCAGCACCATTTATTTAAGAGACTATCTTTTCCCCATTGTATAGTTTTGGCTCCTTTGTTGTAAATTAATTAATCATATAGTGTGGTTTTATTTCTGGTTTCTCTGTTTTGTTCCATCAATCTATGTGTCTGTTATTATGCCAATACCATACTGTTTTACTTACTATAGTTTTGAAAAATAATTTGAAATCAATGAATGTGATGCCTCCAGCTTTGTTGATTGTTGCCAAGATCGCTTTGGTTATGTAGAGCCTTTCATTATTCCATATACATTTTTTGATTGTTTATTCTGTTTCTGTGAAAAATGACATTGGGATTTTGATAGGGATTGCATTGAATCTTTAGATTGCTTTGGGCAGTATGGACATTTTAACAATTCTAACTATTCCAGTCCATGAGCAAATAATATCTTTCCATTTATTAGTGTCTTCTTCAGTTTCCTTCATCAGCATCTAGAATATTCAGTGTACAGGTCTTTCATCTCTTTGGTTAAATTTATTCCTATGTATTTTATTCTTTTTGACACAATTGTAAATGGGATTGTTCCCTTAATTTCTCTTTCATTATTACTGTGTAGAAATGTAATGTTTTTTTTGTATATTGATTTTGTATCCTGAAATTTTCCTGAATTCATTTATTAATTCTAACAGTTTCTTTTCTTCCTTCCTTCCTTCCTTCCTTCCTTCCTTCCTTCCTTCCTTCCTAAGTCCTTAAGGTCTTCTATATATAATATTGTCTCATCTACAGAGGCACCTGGGGGGGGGGGGCTCCGTCAGTTGAAAGTCTGACTCTTGATTTTGGCTCAGGTCATGATTTCAGGGTTCCTGAGTTAGAGTCCCTCATCAGGGCTCTACAGCAACAGTGTGGAACCTACTTGATATTCTCTCTCTCTCTCCCTCTTTATCTCCCCTCCCCCACTCACATGCTCACTCTCTCAAGATAAATAAACTTAAAAAATAAATAAATATAAATTAAAAATACTGTATCCTCTGCACATAGAGACAGTTCTATTTCTTTTATGATTTGGATGCCTTTTATTTATTGTCTCATTGCTGTAGTTGTTAGTACTTCCAGTATTATGTGGATTAAAAGTAGAAAGAATGGACATCTTTGTCTTAGTTCTGATCTTAGAGGAAAAGCTTGTAGCTTTTCACCATTGAGTATGATATTAGCTATGGACTTGTCATATAAGACCTCTATTATATTCAAGTATATTCTGTCTATATCCACTTTGTTGAGAATTTTTCTCATAAATGCATATTGAATTTTGTCAAATGCTTTTTCTGTATCTATTAATGATCATATGTTTTATTTTTTATTTTGATGGTGTATTACACTGATTGATTTGTGGCTGTTGAACCATTCTTGCCTCCCTGGGATAAATCTCACTTGATTATAGTATATGATCCTTCTAATGTATTGGGAAATTCAATTTGGTAATATTTGTTGATGATTTTTGCATAAAGTTCATCAGGGATATTAGCCTATAATTTTCTTGTGTCATCCTTGCCTGGTTTTGGCATCATTTAATACTGACCTTATAAGATGAGTTTGGAAGTGTTCCTTCCTCTTCTATATTTTGAAAGAGTTTAGGAAAAATTACAATTAATTCTTTTAAAAATATTTTGTAGAATTCACAAGTGAGTCCATCTTCACTGGACTTTTCTTCATTGGGAGTTTTTTTTTTGCTTACTTATTAATCTCCTTACTGGTAATTGGCCTGTTAAGTCATCTTGGTAGGTTGTAGATTTCTAGAAGTTTATCTATTTCTCTTAGGTAGTTCAGTTTGTGAACACATAATTATTCATAATAATCTCCTATGATCCTTTGAGTTTTTGTAGTTGAAATATCTCCTTGTCATCTGACTTTACATCTTCTCTTTTATTTTCCCCCTTGGTGAGTCTAACTAAAGTTTTGTCTATTTTGTAAATGTTTTTCATAAAGCTAACTCTACCTTCACTGATTGCATTTCCACTCTGATCTTTGTTATTTTCTTTCATCTAATAACTTTCGGCTTTCTTTATTCTTCTTCTAGTTCCTTGAAATGTAAAGTTAGGTTATTTATTTGAGATATCTCTGTTTCTTAATGTTAACATTTTTTATTTACCAATGATTACTTAGCGGTTGAGACTAAACCCATGTAGCTAATGGTATACATGACCATGTACTTGGTTAACCTGGGAATTATATTTCCCAAAGTCCCTTTCTTTATGTTTTCAGTTAGAATTGGCCTAAAAAGGAATTTACATGAGATTTGGAAGGTAGAAGTTGAGCAATAGCCATTTGTCTCTAAAGATCATTGCAGTCAGTTAAAGTGATGCAATGACAACAGAGGCAGAGACAGATTCATCTTGGACTTTACTCTCTTCTGCTCTGTGTACTGTTATTCCTACCTACTGTGTGCTCTGTTGAACAAGTGTCACTGACTCACAGGGAGACTGTTGTCTGTAGACAGAGGCAGAATCTACATAGTGGCAATAGCTTCCAGTAGACTTCCTCATCAGCATAATACTATGGAATCAACATGCTTGGCATCACAAAATGAGCACTTGATAACCTTTCTGATTGTCCAACTCTTATGTACTTTCACTGTCCCATCTCTTTTCACAAGTATACAAATTCTAATCCTCATAATGACTTTCTTCTGTAATACAATTACTATGCTTTGATGACTGAACCCCAACTGATAAACAACTAAAAATTTTCTACAAATATTTGCATTGCCATATAAGCTTCAATGACCAGAAAACTCTAATAGTTATCACAATAGAATGTCTAAAGAAACAGGCTACTGAATATTATATCTTGGTACTTTATTTTTAGGTGGACAATACAGAGGAAGTGGTAGAATTATTGTAAGTTAATGAAAAAAAATAGAGCTATCAATAGCGACTAAACCACAAATTCCATAATTTTTCACTTTCAAAAAAAATTAAATGTAGATTTGAACTCACTAGGAAATTAAGTGTTAGTAAAACTGTTCTTTCAATGAAATGTTCAAATGAATTGACCGTATAGTTCTAGTTCCATTTCTGTTTTTTTTATCAGTTCCATTAATTTATGTGTCTTTGTACCAGTACCATACTATCTTGATGATTATAGCTTTGTAATACAGCTTGAAGTCCAGGATTGTGATGCCCCCCACTTTGCTTTATTTTTGTAACTTTACTTTGGTTATTTGGGGTCTTTTCTGGTTCCATACCAGAATGCTGGTGTTATTTTGATAAGGATTGTGTTGAATGTGTAGATTACTTTGGGTAGTATAGATATTTTAACAATATTTGCTGTTTCAGTCCATGAGCATGGGATTTTTTTTTTCATTTGTTTATTACCTTTTTCAATTTCTTTCATAAGTTTTCTGTAGTTTCCAGAAGACAGATCTCCTACCATTTGGCTAGGTTTATTTCTAGGTATCTTATGGGTTTTGGTGCAATTGCAAATGGGATTGATCCCTTGATTTCTCTAACTGCTGCTTCATTATTGGTGTATAGAAATGCAACAGAATTCTGTATATTGATTTAGATCCTGTGACTTTGCTGAATTCATGTATCAGCTCTAGCAATTTTTTGTGGACTCTTTCAGGTTTTCTACTTAGAATATCATGTCATCTGTGAATGTAAAATTTTGACGTGTTCTTGCAATTTGGATGCCTTTTATTTCTTTTTGTCATGTGATTGCTGAGGGTAGGACTCTAGCATTATGTTAAATAACAGTGGTGAGAGTGAACATCTCTGTCGTGTTCCTAATTATAGAGAGCTCCCAGTTTTTCCCCATTGAGGGTGAAATTAGCTGTGGATTTTTCATATATGGTCTTGATGATGTTGTCCTACTTTCTTGAGGGTTTTTATCAAGAAAGGATGCTTTATTTTATAAAATGCTTTTTTGGCATTGGTTGAGAAGAATGTGTGCTTCTTATCCTTTCTTTTATTAATGTTGTATCACATTGATTGATTTGTGGATATTGAACCACCCCTGAAGCCTAGGAATAAATCCCACTTGATTGTGGTGAATATTTGTTTTAATATACTATTGGATTCAATTTGCTAATATCTTGTTGAGAATTTTTGTACCCAAGTTCATCAGGGATATTGGCTTGTAATTCTCCTTTTTAGTGAGGTCTTTGTCTGGTTTTGGAATCAAGGTAATGCTGGCTTCGTAGAATACATGTGGAAGTTTTCCTTACATTTATGTTTTTTGGAAAGGTTTCAGAAGAATAGGAAATAACTCTTTTTTAAATATTTGGTAGAATTCCCCTGAGAAACCATCCGGCCCTGGACTCTTGTTTGCTGGGAGATTTTTGACAACTGATTTGATTTCTTTGCGGGTAATTGGTCTGTTCAAATTATACATCTCTTCCTGTTTCAGTTTTGTTAGTTTATATGTTTCTAAGAACTTTCGTTTCTTCCAGATTGCCCAATTTGTTTACATATAATTGCTTACAATATTCTTTTATAATTGTTTGTATTTCTGTGGTGTTGGTTGTGATTTCATCTCTTTCATTAGGGATTTTATTTATTTTGGGGTCCTTTCTCTTTTTGATAAGCCAGACTAGGAGTTTTTCAATTTTGTTAATTCTTTGAAAAACCAGCTTCTAGTTCCAATAATATGTTCTGATTTTTTTAATTTATTTTATTTTTTTTAATTTTTTTATCCTTATATGTGTTATTTCTGCTCTAATCTTTATTATGTCCCTTATTCAGCTGGGATTAGGCTTTATTTGCTGTTTTTTCCAGCTCCTTTAGGTATAATGTGAGGTTGTGTCTTTGAGACTTTTATTGCTTCTTAAAGTAAGCCTGTATTGGTATATGCTTCTTTCTTATGACTGCCTTTGCTGCATCCCAAGAGTTTTTGGACTGCCATGTTTTCATTTTCATGTGCTTCCATGTATTTTTTTATTTCTTCTTTAATTTCTTGGTTAACCCATTCAGTCTTGAGTGGGATGTTCTTTAACTTCCATGTATTAGTGGTCATTCCAAATTTTTTCTTGTGGTTTACTTCAAGATTCATTGTGTTGTAGTTGAAAAATACACATGGTATGATCTCAAGCATTTTGTACTCGTTGAGACCCAGTATGTGATCTATTCTGGAGAATGTTCCATGTGTACTTGAAAAGAATGTGTATTCTGCTGCTTTATGATGAAATATTCTGAATATATCTGTTAAATTCATCTGGTCCAGTGTGTCATTCAAAGCCATTGTTTCTTTGTTGTTCATCTACTTAGATGATCTGTCCATTGTTGTAAGTGGGTGTAAAGTCATTTGCTAGTATTGTATTATTATAAATGAGTTTCTTTAAGTTATTGATTTATTTATATATTTGGCTACTACCAAGTTGGGGGTCAAAATATTTACAATTTTTAGATCTTGTTTGATTCACTCCTTAATTTTGATATAGTACCCTTCTTCATGTCTTATTACAATCCTTGGTTTAAAATCTAGTTTGGCTGATATAAGTATAGCTACTCTTGATTTCATTTAATGTCCATTAGCATGATGAATGGGTCTCCACCACCTCACTTTCAAACTGGAAGTGTCTTTGTTCTAAAACAAGCCTCTTGTAAGCAGCATATCAATGGGCCTTTTTAAAAAACCCATTATGATAACTTTTGTCTTTATTAGAGCATTTAGTCCATTTACATTCAGAGTAATTATTGATAGATATGAATTTAGTAGCCCTTGTATTACCAGTAAGTTGCTGTTCCTGTAGACTGTCCCTGTTCCTTTCTAGTCTTTGTTGTTTTTTGTTTCTCTTTCCTGCTCAAAGGGTGCCCTTTAATATTTCTTACAGGGCTGGTTTAATGGCCATGAACTCCTTTAGTTTTTACTTGTTTTGGAATTCCTTTATCATTCTTTCTATTCTTAATGACAGCCTTGCTGGATAATGTATTCTTGTCTGCATATTTCCCCATTTAGAACATTGAATGTATCATGTCAATCCCCTCTGGCCTGCCAAGTTTCTGTGGACTGGTGTACTGCTAATCTTATCTGTCTACCCTTATATGTTAAGGCTCTTTGGTCCCAAGTTGCTTTCCGAATTCTCTATCTCTGTATTTTGCAAGTGTCACTATGATATGTTGGGGTTTTTTTTGACCTGATTTGTTGACTTTGAGGGGAGTTCTCTGTGCCCCTTGGACTGAATGCCTGTTTCCTTCCCTAGATTAGGGAAGTTCTCAGCTATAATTTGTTCAAATAAACATTCTGCCCATTTTTCCCACTCTTCTGGGACCTCAGTGATATGGATATTTTTGTGCTTTATAGAATCACTGAATTCCCTAAGTCTATATTTATGATCTAATACTTTTCTTTTCTGCTTCATTATTTTCCATAATTTTATCTTCTATATCACCTATTCATTCCTCTGATTCTTCCATCCTTGCTGTGATTACAATCTGTCAGCTTTGCATCTCAGTTAAAACATTTTTTTTATTTTGGTCTAATTTTTAGGTCTTTTATCTCTACAGAAAGTATTTCTCTGGTGTCTTCTATGCTTCTTTCAAGCCCAGCTAATATTCTTATTACTGTTGTTCTAAATTCTTCTTCATATATATTGGTTATATCTGCTTTGAGTAAATCTCTGGCTGTGATTTCTTGTTGATCTTTCATTTCAGGAGAATTCCTCTATCTTGTCTAGGTTTCTGTCTTTTGCCTGTTATGAAAATTGTTATGTTTTCTGCTCCCAGAGGTAATGCTTTATTAAGAAGGGACCATATACTGTTCAGGGCCTGGCACTTCAGGAAGTATTTCTGTTGTATTCTGTGTGCACTCTGATGCTGTTTTTTGTCTGCTCTTTATAGGTCAATTATCTGCAGAGTTCCTCCTTGCTTTCAGTGAGGAGTGTTTGGGTCTTTAAGGAGGTGTGCTTTGATTTGTTTGTTAAATAAGCCTTATTAAAAGAAAAAAAAAGGAAGAAAAAGAAAGCCTGATCTAAAAAGAGAAAAGGAAAAGGAACAACAACAAAAAAATAAATAAGCAAACAAAAATAAGCTTGTTTCCAAATAGAAAGAAAGAAAGAAAGAGGACTTATCCAAAAGAAGATAAAAGGAAATGAAACAAACAAACATCTATAAGCCAGTTATAAAAAAAGAAAGAAAAAATGAAAAGAAAAAATAAGTAAATAAAAGAATGCCTGGTCATATTTCCATTAGAACTGAAGCTGATGCTTTGGAGCACTTTATGATCAGTAGACTTGGTGCATGCAGGGTGCCTGTGTTGTTTCCCTGAGGGAGAGGCCCACTGTGCTGGCTCACAATCAGACTTGCCTTAATAAAGATGCCTGCAGGGCAAAAGGGGTAAGGTTTGGTGTAAGTGGCTTCAGCCTCCACTAGGGATGCTGTGTTGCTCACTGAAGTCCAGTAGTACTGGTCCCTGGGGAAGGCTACTTGTGCCTGCTGCTGTTCAGGAAGCCCTCATAGAAAAGCAAACAATCTCACCTCTTGTGTCCCAGGCTTTAGTCAGATCCCAGCCTTCAACCTGTCTGTGCCTGAGCAGTTGCTATGCCCAGAGCCACTGTTCACCTATGTTTTATCTCTGGTGTGAGGTTGGGATTCAAAACTACAAATCTTAAAGGACCAGGCAAGGCATGGACCTGCCCCCCTACTGTGGAGGAGAGCCTCACAGCACTGTGTTTGCTGTCATTTTGTCCCAGGAAGGCAGTTGCACAGCTCTGCAGATGCTTGGAGTTTATAGTGAAGCACACTGAAAAGCTGCAACCGCATTAAGAGTTTTCAAAGCATTAGGGTGCCTGGGTGGCTCAGTTGGTTAAGCGTCCAACTTCGGCTCAGGTCATGATCTCGCGGTTTGTGAGTTTGAGCCCCACGTCGGGCTTTGTGCTGACAGCTCAGAGCCTGGAGCCCCCTCAGATTCTGTGTCTCCTTCACTCTCTGCCCCTCCCCTGCTTGTGCTCTGTCTCTCTTTGTCTCTCAAAAATGAATAAATGTAAAAAATATTAAAAACAAAGAATTTTCAAAGCATTGATTTTTATACCATCATTATATTAGTTGCTATTATCCTAATATTTACTGACAGGACATAAATCTAGAATGCAATGATAACATAATATTCTTTTTTAACAAAAGAAGGCAAGGGCATAAAGGACTAATTGTGCATTCTATATAAAATATGTACACGATTAGAAAAATCACTGTTCAGTGTCCTGGGAAGGAAATGGCTAGGAAAGAGTATCTTCACAAAAATGTTTTTTCCAGCTTATTTTTATAGCATCTTTTTTTAGAAGTAAACAGTGAATGCCAAGATATTTAGAAAAATTAATTATGTCTCCAGGCCAGCAGCATTTTCAAAACTACATTAAAAAAAAGGGGGGGGTAGAAGGGTCTGCAAGAAGATGCTCAAAATATATACTAATATTTATGTAATATTAATAATAAACCTATTTTCAAATAGAATTAAAATAACAGAAATGTATTCTCTCATATATCTGAAGGCCAAAAGCCAAAGTCAGTTTCACTGACCTAAATAAAATAGGCCATACTCCATCCAGAAAAACCAAGGGAGAATGTTTTCCTTGCTTGACAATTTTCCTTTCCCTTTTCTTGTAAGGATTCATGTGATTTCACTTAGAACCCACCTAGATAATCCAGAATAATCTACCCCTGTCAAGATTTTAATTTAATCACATCTGCAATGACACTTTTTGTTTTTAAATTACTTTGTTTTGGATGTATAGTTGACATGCATGTTACATTAGTTTCGGTGTATGACATAGTGATTTAACAACTTTGTGTGTTATTTTATGTTTATTACAGGTGTACCTGCCATATTTTACCATACCATTCTATCGCAATACCGCTGAGTATATTCCTAATGCTGTACCTTTCATTCTTGTAATTTACACATACCATAACTGGAGGTCTCCTTTTAAAGTAAAATTTACAAGTTCTAGGGATTAAGGACCTAATATCTCTAGGTGACCTTTATTCAGCCCATTACCAGTAAATAGAATAGGACATATGTTAAAAAGTTATAAAAACATATAAAGTTCTTTTTGGGACAGAAGAAAAAAACTGATGATACTGAAACAAACAATTGCAATGCTTCTCTACTCACTAATATCTTAGAGAAATATATTTAAAGTAACCTTAATTAACAAGGCTGCCAAACAACTGATTCTTCTTCTTTAGATAAATATGATTTCTTATTTTTTTTAATGTTTGTTTATTTTATTGGGCGGTGGGCAAAAAAAGAGGGGGAGAGAGAATCCTAGGCAGGCTCCATGCTGTCAGCACAGAGCTCAACGCAGGGCTTGATCTCACAAACCACACACGAGATCATGACCTGAGCTGATATTAAGAGATGGGCACTTAACTGACTGAGCCCCAGGTGCCCCTACATCAATTTTCAATTCTATACTATTGAATTTTAATGGATGGATAAGAATATCAATAAATTAATTATTCATCTGTTAGAGAAAATAAAATACATAACCTATTTTTTCTACATTTATGAAAAAGTCTTAAATGTTATCCATGTTGTATACACACCCACACACACACACCCACACACACACACCCACACCCACACATACCCACACCCACACCCACACATGCCCACACCCACCCACACCCACCCACACCCACCCACACACACACCCACACTCACACCCACACATACCCACACCCACACCCACACATACCCACACCCACCCACACACACACCCACACTCACACCCACACATACCCACACCCACACCCACACACATACACACACACACACACATATATATATATATATGTATATGAACAAATATATATATTTGTTCTCCTACAGCCCCTTACATTGGAAGATGTAAACTCCCCTGTCCTTTGGTGTGGACTAAAACAAGACAATAACTTCCCTTGTAATTCACAGATTTTAAAAAGCCATTTTAAAACAAAAGAATACATCTCAAGTTGGTAATTGGAGCATGTCATCACATTTATGTTTATATACTGATGTTAGAAATTGATGTAGAATTATCTCTTCTTTCTTCCTCTCTTTTGTGTTATGCATCTGAAGTGGAAAGGGATTGGGACAGATTTGGTTTCTTGTCCTCGTTTCTCCCTCTCCAGTCCTTCTGCACTCACTAGAGCCATCTTGCTCTCAGCTGGGCTATGAGTAGATGGGGGGGGGGGGGTAAAGGGAGATAGGAGGTAGCACACTGTTTCTTAAGCTAGGTGACCTAGAGTACACTTGGTCTGGTGGGTAGTTGAAGCTGGTCTCCCTAAGTTGCCTAGAGAAGATTCCACTAATCCATTCCTGAGCATGTTGTGATTCATTAGCAGGTCCTTCCTGGACTGTCTAACAGTTTCCTTAATGGCATGCCTGAATCTTTGTAACTTCATTTCCCTTTATCAGCCACAGGGTGTTTGGTGTAATAAATCCAGTCTCCTTTTGCTAATACTTACTTAACCTATCAGGATGCCCTATTGAAAATGGTCTGTGGCAACCCCATCATGGGCCAAAGATCAAATGGAAACATTCAACCATACAACAAACCTTGAAAAAGTTTTCTGGGCTCTGTTTCTAAAACAGTGAGCCTTATGAAATTTCTTTTCCACTTTAAAAAGTCCTGAAGGAATAGTTGGGGGATTGGAATTCAGACCTCCATCCACAATTCCAGTATGGCTTTCCAAAATCTGCCTCAGATATGAATCCTTGATCTAACCTGCAATGGACATATTTACATATTATAAGTTTTCCAACTATTCATCAGTAGGGTAATAGCCTCATAAAACTATTTTACAAAATCTCCCATTCTCCTGTTCTGATCCTTTTTATATTCTTGGGGGAGGTGCTAAAACTCAAAAGTGGTGGTCGATTTTCTCTGAAAACTCCATATGCATATTGGTCTCACAATCATTTTGGTATCTAATTTTGTCTCACTGACATTTCAATAGAAACTGAAGAAGAATGAGTCCTTTTTAATGTCCTGTTACAAGGATTTAAAATGCAGGAAGCTAGCATATTTTTGTATGTAATGGAAATGTTGTATTTTTAATGGACAGTATAAATGCAAATTGGGGGAGAAAGAATTCTTAGGGTTTTATATTTTACTTTTATAAAGAAAGAGCATCATATTCAGATTAAACAGAGACAGGCACCATCACATCAGAGTTACTCCACAGAGGGGATATTAAAGCTTGAGCATTCCAAGTAAAAGGCACATTATAGCTTTTCAAACACCTAATTTCTCTCAGTGGTGTGGGAGATATAATGATAGGTAGCACTTCTGCAACTTAAGTGGCTCTTATACATCATCTACTTTTAAATGGCATAAACTGCTTTGCAGTTTTTAATTTTTCAATCTTCAAGGAAGTATAAGAGTAAAGCAATCATGTACGTAAGATCATCATACTTTTTTAGTCTTTCAAAGCAACAATTTGTGACTCCAAATACAGGGTTGTATTTAATGTTTTGCATTCTTTTAGACTTTTTCTCTGGTTAGGTAAAAAGTTGAAATTAACTTTTTTCTTATACTAATACATACCATGGATCACGTAAGATAGGATATGGTCTGCTTACCTATAAAAAGAAAACAATATATGTAAGAGAAAATAATACCAGGTAATACAATACCACCTAAGTGGTATACTTAGGCCAATAGATGTTAAGATAATAGGATATGTGGTGCTTTCTGATATAAATTTGAAAAGTCTTGCCCTTAGCAACTTCTTACTAGACATGTCTCTGGAGGCAAGGGGAATGAAAGCAAAAATGAACTATTGGGACTTCATCAAAAGCTTCTGTACAGCAAAGAAAAGAATCAATAAAACTAAAAGGAAACCTACAGAAAGGGAGAAGATATTTGCAAATGACATACACATCCAAAAAGCAAATAATCCAGTTAAGAAATGGGCAGAAAACAGAAATAGGCATTTTTTCAGAGAAGACATCCAGATGGCCAACAGACACATGAAAAAATTCTAAACATCACTCCCTCACACCCATCAGAATGGCTAAAATTAACAATTCAGGAAACAACAAATGTTAACAAGGTTGTGGAGAAAGGGGAACCCTCTTACACTGTTGAGGGAATGCAAACTGGTACAGCTACTCTGGAAAACAGTATGGAGGTTTCTCAAAAAGTTAAAAATAGAACTACCCTATGACCCAGCAATTGCACTACTAGGTATTTACCTAAAGGATGTAAAAATACTGATTCGAAGGGACATATGCACACCAATGTTTATAGCAGCATTATCAACAATAGACAAATTATGGAAAGAGCCCAAATGTCCATTGATTGATGAATGGATAAAGAGGATGTGCTATGTATGTATGTGTGTGTGGACATTTTATATATGGATATATATATATATATATATATATATATATATATATATAGTCTCACAATATATGTATATATGTATGTATACACACACATACACACACACACACACACAAAAGAATATTACTAAGCCATCAAAAAGAATGAAATCTTGCCATTTGCAATGACGTGGATGGAGATAGAGTGTACTATGCTAAGCAAAATAAATCAGAGAAAGACAAATACCACAAGATTTGACTCATAAATGGAATTTAGGAAACACAGCAGATGAACATGGGGGAAGGAAAAAAAGAAAGAAAAACAAATCATAAAAGACTTTTATCTATAGAGAATAAACTGAGGGTGAATGGAGGGGAGGTAGGTGAGGAATGGGTTATATGGGTGATGCATATTAAAAAGGGCACTTGTTGGGATGAGCCCTGAGTGTTGTATGTAAGTGATAAATCACTAAATCCTACTCCTGAATTCTACACTATATTTTAACTAACCAGAATTTAAATTAAAAAATTAAAAAAAATACAAAAATCCCTCAAAAAATTAAAAAAATAAAAATAATGAAAAATAAAAATAAAAAAATTAAGAATCTGAATGCAATTTTCAATGAACACAATTTAGTATTGTGGTGAATATGGAAAGCATGTGTTAAGCTGTGTCTTCACTCAGTCAACACACCCTCTGGGCTGGTAAACCAATGAATTATATTGTTCCTGACAGATAAAGTGAGTGGCATATATCAACTGATTTTAGGCACATATTTTTTTCCATTTTTTTTTGTTTTTTAGGCAAATATTTTGGTAACTATTCTAAGGCTTTAACTAAAGGTTCAAAGAAATATTAATCATTCAGTTGTACATTTATAATTTGTTTAAACTGCAAATGGGAAATATTAAATGCCTAATAATTGATTTATTAAATAAATTATGAATATAATTTTATATACCTATAATTTTGTACTTAGCCACCACAATGATTTTACTTTGACTTTATGGATATAGATATGTATTGACTATATATAAATATGTATACATCCTCTCTGGCCATTCTCAAGGGATATGAAACAAAATACTAGCAGTCCTCACTGCTGAATAAATAAATGACTTGTGTTTGCTTTCTTTTCTTGTTTCTATGTATTTTTATATACCCCAGAAATAAAACAAAAATTGCTTTAACACCAGGAAAATAAAACAAAAATATTTTTTGTTGTTAGGCAATAAATCCATCTCCTGTAAATAAGGGAGGATAGGCTGATCTTGGAAGAGTTTTAGTGAAGAATAGAGTTATTGGCTGCATTCATGCAATGAATAATCAGTAAGTATGCTGTGTCAAGCACTATGCTTGGCATTGAGAGTAAATTAGAGCATCAGGCAGGGAACATGTTTCCTGAATTTACTCAGTTAAAAAAACCTAAAGAGTCCTGGTAATCATCATAGTTTCTCCCTGATACTAATAAATATGCAATAACAAATTATGATAAATTCTGTGGGGAAAAAAAAATCACTAAGTGTCAGGGGTGTCTTTCTCCAAGAAAACTAAAAGAGCATAGAGCATAATCAGGCAAGATTTATGCCTGCATATACATTGGAATGTGTTCCAGGTCAGAAACCCTGAGATTAGAAAACCCAAATCTTTATAAAGGGCAGTAAGCCTCCCTACTCTTTGCTTTGGAGGGAGCTATTACCTTTATTATACTGAGCATTAGGCATGCTTCCAGAGTAACACAACATCCTGATCCTCCAAGAGTAAAGCAAAGGCAGTTAGGGCCTCACACAAGATGTGCACAAGCGGAAAGGCCCAGGGAGAATTGCCTCTCAATAGAGAAGAGACTAAAAAGGACACTAATGAGAAGCAAGAAGAAAACAAACGTAAAGCCAAGAAAAGTGTTAAGAGAAAGAAAAAAAGGGAGTGACTGGGTTTCTCAATGGGTTAAGCATCTGACTTAGGCTCGAATAACGATCTCGCAGTTCATGAGTTCGAGCCCGCACAGGGCTGTCAGCGCAGAGCCCCCTTCAGATCCTCTGTCCCCTCCTCTCTGCCCCTCTCCAGCTCGTTCTCTCTCTCTCTCTCTCTTTCTCAAAAATCAATAAACATTTTCTAAAAATTTAAAAATATAATAAAAAAGTCAATGTTGGTAAATATTGAGAAATCAAGTTATAAAATGAATGAAGTACCCACTATATTTAACAACATGGAAGACATTATAAGTGATTCAGTTCACATTTTTGATAGCATATAATAAAAAATAACTGAGAACTTGAAGAAGAAGGCCATCCTACCTCCCCTTTTGTTGGGGGAGACTGAGTTGCACCTGTTGTCTTGATGTAATGACTAATAGCATCCTTGTTAACTTTAAAAAGTATCTTGGTTTGGACTATAAACTATCTTTGGTTAATAGAAGAGTCTATCGAAGTAAAATAAGAGCAGAGTATCTAAGACCAAGAATGATAAGCACATGGGCCACCCCAAATCTTTCAGTGGAGAATTTATGAACATTTTCTGGAGGAGTACTGGTCAATGACAGTTTTTAGTTTGTGTATCTCACTATTTAAGTATTTAAATCCTATTTAAAGATGTATAAATCATTCACTTTGGTTTAGCTGACTTTGCACTTAATCAGCTCTAGCCAAGAAATATCAGAAAGATAAAAGAAATTTTCACTGGAGAAATGTTAATGAGCCATGAACCAGCAGCTGTCTCACTTGATATTTCTTACAGTGGTGGTAAAAAGGGAAAAGTTTAGGTGGCACTGTGGGAGTAAAGCCAGATTAGACTGGATGGAAATATGACTGGGAAAATAGAGATTACATATACAGACCATTCCTACAAAATATTTGGCTGTGAAAGGGAATATATGAGGGTATCAACTGATGTTGATGGGAAAGGGGTTAAAGATACAGGAGAGTCTGTAACAATTTATGTAATTTCTCAGTGGTGAAGATACACTGCACAGGGAGTATGATTGGTTCCTGGCAGGAAGAAGGCATTTCATCCATTACAACCAGAGATAGGAAGGAAAACACAGAGGATACAGGTGAGTTGGAGATTCGATGTCAAGAAGGTGAGAAAGCTCTTAGCTGACGGCATATTCTTTTATGTGAACCATAAAATAAGATCATATGTTAAAGATCAGGTTGGGGAAGGGCAGCTTTAGGATTAAGGGTAAGCACGAAGTTGTTTTAGAGGCTAGAAAAATGGGGACAAAATAAGACTTCTAAAACTTTGGTCCATATTAGTATTTATAAAAGTATATAGTGTTATCAATTTGCCAGTTATGGGATTCATAGTGACAGTAACCACATTTGTGTCAAATAATAGCATATGTAGTTTATTAGTGGTACATAAGATTTTAAATTTCAGAATAAATGCTCAATCTATATTTTCTTTCTCAAAAGATATTAGTAAGACTTACTGAATGATTCATTCCTTTTATTTTTGAACATATGGTAATTTTAAATCTGGAGAGTAAACATATTTTTAGAAGAAATAGTAGGATTATAAAAGCAATTTTGTTTTCTCCATAAATCTCATGTCTCATACATTATTCATAAGTGGAAAGATTTGGATATTTTCAGTATCTTCTAATTAGAAGAAGCATTTTACTTGGAAATCAAGAGATACTGGGGAGAACCTGGGAGAGAAGGGCACAAGATGCTGTTTACAGGGCCTGTGTGGGACTGGGTCAGAGTATTCACTTAACAACTATTGGTTGAATGGGGGCATCTGGTGGGGGGGATGTGGGAAAGAATATAAATCAGTAAATAAGTAGGACAGAGACCAGAACAGACCAGAGATTTAATTTGAAAATTTATTATTTAGGATATAGAATATTCCTTTGACTAGACTGTCCACCAGACACTATTTCTTAGAAATCTCAGCATGGTCTTAGGTGCAGGATATAAATTTATCTCTCTATTTTTCTGCAACAATTATCCCCTTCTCTTAAGGCACTTGTAATTTCATAGTTTGGGGGAAGAGGGGAATCCAGTCAGTTAAATTGCTCAAGTATGTCTCTTCATTTTTTTTTTCTCATGGAGCATGATGTTTAAATTGTAGGAATTAATCATATTTTATTTGACTCTGCTTATATCACCTATGATGCATAGTCCTTGTCACCTTTAAAATTATTCCCTCTTTGTAATCCCAAACTGTCCATTTCCCTAGAAATCTAAAACTTCCTCTAAGAAATAAATTATATGAGAGTTCAGGTCTGTTGCTGGCTATAGAAGAGTGAATTTAAAACTTACTTATATATCTTTATCAGTATTTGGTTGATTTTTTTCTGAAGCTTATCTGCTATACACAAAAAAAAATGAATTAATATATTGTCATAATCTGAGTCTATGTTTCAAAACTTATGATCCTTATTTTGCTGTATTGAGAGATTATTTGCCCTTCTCTGGACTCTGGTACGACCACACTTTATAACTTCAGTTTGAAGAATGTAACAGATACTGAAACCTGTG
This sequence comes from Panthera pardus, assembly GCF_024362965.1. Taxonomy (NCBI): domain Eukaryota; kingdom Metazoa; phylum Chordata; class Mammalia; order Carnivora; family Felidae; genus Panthera; species Panthera pardus. The sequence goes on from NW_026526810.1 coordinate 84,456,934, forward strand.
GGTTAAAATAGTAACTCTGCAGTTGTGGAGTTTTGTTTTGTTTTGTTTTGTTTTACTTTGAGTAGCACACAGTTATATTTCATCCTTTATCTCTTCATAGATTTAGAGTTAATGTAACTATTCAAAAAATTTTGCATTTCAATGTAGCATAGAGTATTACTATATTCTTGTGCTATATTCTTTTACATACTATTCTTTGGTTTGAGTTGGGGGCTGTATATTTGTTTGCCTATTTGTTGGTCCAATTCTAACACTTCCTTTCCATTGACTTGTTACTAATCTTATTCTTTTAAATTTTACACTTGAGATTATATTAGGCACCCCAAAATTAAAATCTAGTATAAATTGTTATTTTTGTAACTTCCTAAATGATACAAAGACATTAAAGAAATAGGGGCTCCTGGATGGCTCAGTTTGTTGAGCGTCAGACCTCAATTGAGGTCATGATCTCACAGTTCATGAGTCTGAGCCCCATGTTGGGTTCTGTGCTGAAGGCTCAGAACCTGGAGCCTACTTCAGATCCTGTGTCTCCAGCTCACTCTGCCCCTCCCCGCCCCCCTTGCTCTCTCTTTCTCTCTCCCTGAAAAATAAAGAAACATAAAACAATTTTAAAAAGACATTAAAGAAATTTAACTTTAATTCTTTTCTAATTTACGTACTATTTTTGATGTATATTTGAGTTTATATATGTAAATATATATATATGTATATTATATGTAAAAACATAATATATAATATATAATAATATATATATAATTTAATACTCCCAAACCAATATGGGTATTTTTCCTAAATCATTTGTATGTCTATTGACCTATATATTTTTCAATTTTTTTCTTTGTAATTATTTTGTCATTTTTCTTAGGTCTGAAGAGTGCCAATTGATGTGTCCCTTTATGTCAATCTGTTAGTTTCAATTCTGTTTTGTTTTATTGAAAATCTATTTATTTTATATTCAAATATAAAGTAATAACTATTTAAAATCATAGACATTATATTTCAGCATGAAGATTCCACTCTATTGTCTTCTGTGTTCCACATTCCAGTGCAATAATGTGATCTCATTACTACCTCTTTGAAAGTTACCTACCTTTTTTCTGTTTTTAAAGTTATTTTATCATCTTTGATTTGAAATAGATTTTAGAAAAATGTGGCTTTCAGTTGTTTCTTCACCATTTTTTTCCTGCCTCTTCTTTACATCCATATACAATTACATCAGACTTTTTCACTCTATTTTCATTATGTCTTACCTCTGTATTTTCCAGTGTTTTGTCTCATCATGCTTCATTTGGATAGTTTTTTTGGACTTCTTCCTTTCATTAACAATGATATCACATGCATGTAGGAAACATAAAATAATCTGTATAGAAATAAAATTGATATTTGAGGAAGATAAGGTGTGAATATAAAATTCTTCTACAAAACTGATTTGTATTTCTATCTACTAGTAGAAAACTAATATAAAATGAAAAATGTAAAATGTCCATTATAATAGCATAAAAATTATCAAATACATACGAACAAATATTTATTTATTTATTTATTTATTGATTGATTGATTGATTTATCTTAAGACAGAGGTATATATAGAGAGAACAAGTGAGGGAGGGGCAGAGAGAGAGAATCCCAAGCAGGCTCTCCGCTGTCAGCATGGGGCTTGCCACAGGACTCAGTTCAGGGCTTGAAATCACGAACCATGAGATCATGACCTGAGCTGAAATTAAGAGTGAGATGCTTAACCGAAACACCCAGACCTCCCCTATAGGAACAAATCTTTAAAAAGATGTCAAGGTCTTTGGGAACCTGGGTAGCTCAGTCAGTTAAGCACCAGACTTGGGCACAGGTCATGAAATCGTGGTCGGTTAGTTCGAGTCCCATATCCTTTCTCTGCTGTCACCCTGGAGCCCACTTTGGATCCTCTGTGTTCCTCTCTCTTCTCTTCCCTCCCTCCCCTGTGTATACTCTATCTCAAAGATAAATAAACATTAAAATAAGTAAATAAAAATAATAAAAAAGGTGTGTGATATCTCTACATTGCAAACTGTAAGAAAATTGCTGAGAGAAAAGAAGCCCTAAATTTAATAAAGAGATATATCTTTTGGTATGCTATAATCTTTTGTTCCTGATATGAATGCTAGTTACAAGTATGTGAAAATTTGTATCACTACTCATTTGTGATATTCACTTTAATTTTTTTATTTTTTAATTTCAAGTGTAATTAACATACAGTGTTATATTAGTTTCATGTACAATATGATTCAACAATTGTATACATTAGTCAGTACTCATCAGGATAAGTGTTCTCTTAATCGCTTTCATTTATTGCACCCATCTCCCCACCCACGACCCCTCCTCCAACTACCAGTTATCTATATCTGAGTTTATTTTTTATCTGTTTTCTTCTTTGTTTTGTTTCTTAAATTCCACATAGGAGTGAAATCATATATTTGTCTTTCTCTAACATGTTTCATTTAGTATTATACTAGATCTATCCATGTTTTGCATGTTTCATGTATTGCATGCATTTCCACTGAATGTATTACAAATGGAAAGATGTTATTCTTTTTTATGAATGAGTACTTTTCCATTGTATAGTTATACAACCTCTTGATCCATTCACCTTTAGATGGACACTTGGGTTGTTTCCATGTCTTGGCTAATGTAAATAATGCTATTTACATTACACATTACAATAAACACAGGGTCTTCCTGAATTAGTGTTTTTGCTTTCCTTGGGTAAATTTCAGCAGTGGAATTACTGGATCATATGGTTATTCTATTTTTATTTTTTGTAAGAGCCTTCATACTGTTTTCACAGTGGCTGCATCAATTTACATACTCACCAACAGTGCACAAGGGTTTATTTTTTTCCACATCCTCACCAACACTTGCTATTACTTCAGTTTTTGATTATAGCCATTATCACAGGGGTAAAGTGATATCTCACTGTGGTTTTCATTTATATTTCCCTAATGATTACTGATGTTGAGCACCTTTTCATGTGTCTGCTGGCCAGCTGTATGACTTCCTTGGCAAAATGTCTATTCAGGTGCTCTGTCCATTTTTAATCAGATTATTTGTTTTTTGGTGTCAAGTCCTAGAAGTTCTATATAGATTTTGGAGAACAACCCTTTATTGGATATAATGTTCAAGTTTCTTCTCCCATTCAGTAAATTGCCTTTTCATTTTGTGAATGGTTTCCTTGGCAATGCAAAGAGAAAGCTTTTTATTTTCATGTATTCCCAATAGTTTCATTTTACTTTTGTTTCCCTTGCCAAAGGAGACATTTCTAGAAAAATATTTCTGTAAGTAGTGTCAGATCACTGCCTATGTTTTCTTCTAGGAATTTTATGGTCTCAGATCTCACATTCAGGTCCTTAATCCGTTTTGAGTTTATTTTTGAGCATGATATAAGAAAGTGATCCAGTTTCATTCTTTTGCATGTAGCTGTCCATTATTCTCAACACCATCTGTGGAAGAGAATGTCTTTTACCCATTGTATATTCCGGTTCTTTTGTTTTAGATTAATTGACTATATAATCATGGGTTGATTTCTGGGTTCTCTATTCTGTTCCACTGTTCTATGTGTCTATTTTTTCATTAGTACCATACTGTTCTGATTACTACAGATTTATAGTTTATCTTAAAATCTTGGATTGTGATACCTCCAGTTTTGTTCTTCTTTTTTAAGTTGCTTTGGCTATTGGAAGTCTTTTGTGGGTCCATGCATTTTGATTATTATTTGTTCTGGTTCTGTGAAAAATTCTTTGGGTATTTTGACAGGAATTGCATTATATCTGTAGATTGTTTGGGTTACTATATATATATATATATATATATATATATATATATATTAACAGTATATATATATATATATATGTGTATATATATATACTATAATCTATATCTGTAGATTGTTTGGGTTACTATATATATATATATATATATATATATATATATATATATATATATTAACAGTATTTGTTCTCCCAATCCATGAGCATGAAATATCTTTCCATTTGTTTGTGTCATTTTCCATTTCCATTTCTTTTATCAGAGTTTTATAGTTTTCAGAGTACAGGACTTTTACCTCTTTGATTAAGTTTATTTCTAGGTATTTTATTATCTTTGATGCATTGTACATGGGATTGTTCTTAATTTCGCTTACTGCTTCATTATTAACATGCAGACATGCAACAGATTTCTGTATATTGATTTAGTGTCCTGTAACTTTACTGAATTAATTAATTAGTTCTCCTACTTTTTTGCTGCAGTCTTTAGGGTTTTCTATGTATAGTATCATGTCATCTGCACAAAGGAGTACAAATTTTACTTCTACTGTATAAATTTGGGTGTCTTTTATTCCTTTTGTTTGTCTGATTGTTGTGGCTTGGACTTTCAGTACAATGTTGAATAAAAGTGGTGAGAGTGGACATGCTTGTCTTATTGCTGATCTTCGGGGGAGGGGGAAGCTCTCAGTTTTTCCCCATTGAGCAGGATGTTAGCTGTGGGTTTTTCATATAAGGCCTTTATTATATTGAGGTATGCTCCCTCTAAACCTTGAACGTATGCTGAATGTTGTCACGTGATTTTTCTACATCTATTGAAATGACCATATTATTTTAATACTTTCTCATGTTAATGCTGATACTTTTCTTAATCTATATTGCACTTTACAGAAAAGTTCATTAGGAAAAGTAAACAAGACATTTACTGCAGAGGACCCATGAATAGGCAATTCCAAGAGAAATGAAAAGAATTAAAATTGCTGTAGATAGGGTTATATGGAGAGTTAAAACCATAGATGTAGATGTTTATTCATTCCACATACTAAAACGGAATGACAGCTTCAAAGGAATTAGTTGCCAGATCCTTAGCTTGCATGAATTCCATTTCCTAAAACTAATCTTCCAAACACATGCCTTCAGTCAAGAAATTGTGAGGTTCTTTTCCTTTCCCACTTTAAAAAAGAAACCAACAGTGTCTTTTACTCCTTTTGAATTTTGGTATCATGTCTTAAGGTTTTCAAACTTACAAAACAGCAATGAAAAAGACAATTTGAAATAATTGTATTCATAAAGCCTCCTTTGATCAAGACAGCACATAATACCAGTTCAGGCTTCAAATGTTTCCCCACCTTAAAGACACTTCTGTTATAGAAAAACATTACTTTAAAAATGGGATCCTTGACCCATAGTGGTGTCTTCTGAGTTCAGATAATTTGTTAAGTAAGGCAGCAAACATGATGACAATTTTAATTTAATGATCTTGTTTTTTCCATACTATTTTATTGTCGAATAATGCATTGCTCCTATGAAGTGTCCTGGGACAGCAAAAAGATCATCAGAAAGAAATATTGAAGACTGTGGTACTAATTGTACTCAGATAACAAACTCAGCAAAACACGATGCCTTGCTCTCTGCTTTTGGCTCTTACTCTCCTTCCTTTCTGTCTTCCTTCTTTTCTTCATTCTTTTTCTCTTTTTTTCTTTCTATTTTCTTTTTCTCCTTTATGTCTTTCATCTATTTATCTATCTATCTGCCATCTATCTAACTAGTAAATAGAATATTCGACTATGTAACAAACAAACATACATACTGGAAAATACAGACTTACTCTCAACTTTTGTGCTCACACTTTCTTCATTCACAGGAATGAGAATCATCTTGGTGAATAATCTTGTTTTTGAGTCAACTAACTGTTGTTCCTCAGTTGCATATTTTGTGATTTCCAAAAATATAATCAAGAACACAATTTGCAGAACTTTATAAAACCACCTTTTACTAAGTACCACAAATTATTATATCTTACATCTATATGCTGTTCCAATTCTGTCTTAAGCACAAGTAAAAGATATTAATTATTAATATATATTAATTTTACCACAATTAAAATTATATCTATAACCTATAGCTAAAACTCTAAGTTTTGCCTTCTGACTCCAATATGATTTATGAATAAGTGCACAATCACAATATTTATGGAAATCGTCTTATAAAGAGGGAAGGAAGAACTCTTCAGGAATAATCAAATTAAATTAAAGGTCTTCAGGGTGTACAAACTCAGCAAACTTGATTCTTTTGCAGGTTATTGAGACCTAATTTTTCTATGTTTTGCTGTTTACAAACTAGGTAAAGTGTATAAATATTAAAGGCAAATAATTCAGATGTATAAGAATAATTAATATAATAACAGACTCTCAGAGGCAAGGAATAAAACTAACCCAAATGTCTGTTGAATTCGATATGTTCCATCTTAAGATACAAAATCAGGACTCCACTTTCATTTTCTTTTTTTTTAATAAATTTTTTTTTTAATGTTTTTATTTATTTTTGCGACAGAGAGAGACAGAGCATGAGCAGGGGAGGGACAGACAGAGAGGGAGACACAGAATCGGAAGCAGGCTCCAGGCTCTGAGCTGTCAGCACAGAGCCCGATGCGGGGCTTGAACCCACAGACTGTGAGATCATGACCTGAGCCGAAGTCAGACGCTTAATCGACTGAGCCACCCAGGCGCCCCTCCACTTTCATTTTCTACACAACAGAGGAATGGATTATTGTATTGGGAGGGTGGAAAATAAAATATAATTTTATTTAAGATGAAAACTACTTTTGTAATCCTGTCAAAATAGTCTCACTAATGACAATTTTAAAGAAGCACTGGCTTTTGTTCATTAATCTATTTCATATGTGCATGAATTAATCAGTAATAATACAATTTGTTTCTGTAATTTAAAAATTCTATAATTAGTTCTTTTCGACTACTTAAAGAAATCTACCATGTCAAAAATATTAATAAGTTCAGCCATTGAATAGCATTTTTATGATACAATTTAAATTAGGTATTTTTCATAAAGACTTTCTAATCATTTGAAAATTTTGAATTGTCTTCAATAAGTTGGAATGGCAATAGCTCAGATTATCAAAAAGTGTATAAATGGTAACAGAAAAACTGGGTTAAATTCCAGTTTCTTGAAAAGTGACATTAGAATTCATGTTACTAGTGATGAAAGATATCATAATAAAATATTCACTGAATATTGGATTTTAAACACTTACCTGCTAAATCTGTGAGAGGAGGATAAGAGAGAAAAAAGAAAGAGATATGCTAACTGAATTCTATGTCAAACTCAATACATGGAAATAGTATGTTAAAGCAGGCAAATTAGGACGTATATAATATTTTCACAGCGACCTTGATTGTTACCTAAGATCATACAACTGCAAAGGCACCTCGATGTATTTCAACATGATTTTTTATTTAATGACTACTCACTTTTTAACAATCTTCCTGCTCAGGGCTCCTCAGTTGGTTACTCATCCGAGTCTTGATTTTGGCTCAGGTCATGATCCCAGGGTTGTGGGATCCAGCCCAGTGTGGGTTCTGTGCTGGGCATGGAGCCTGCTTGCGATTCTTTCTCCCTCTGCCCCTCCCCCCCACTCACACATGTGCTCGCTCTCTCTCTAAATAATAAATAAAATAAAATAAAATAAAATAAAATAAAATAAAATAAAATAAAATAAATCTGCCTGCTTAAGTTAGCCATTATGATTTCCAGGCAAGTCACTGAAGCTCTTTGCTTTAAATTTGTAGAGATAGCATAGAACACCAAATTAGATGGAAAGATGTGAAGAAGACAGTGATAAGATTTCATTTTCAATTTGATCTGAGATGGTAATTGATCTTTTGGTTAATTTTCTTTTGACCCACTTGAATTAATACATTCTTTTTTTCCCTGATAACCATCTGAGCACACTATTCTTTTTTAAACCAAATTTAATACATTTTTCTCCCAATATATTTTAATAAAAAACAACTCTAGAGCATTAAGTAAAATTACCATTAAAGCTAGGTCAAATTATTTTTTGTTGCTTGTACACACACAGATCTTGCGTCACTGTAATCATAGCGTACCTACTGAAATGAAACACTGAAATTCAGTTGCCAGCTACAGTATGGCTTCTTGCTTAATACATGGGTCTTTAGAAAACATTTAGTATTTCGATGTATTATAAAGTCTGCCTCCAGCATCATCACTATTACCACATTTATGATTATAATCCACAACCATTATCTTACTGTTTAACATTCATTATTAGTATGGCAAATGCTATATTAAACTTGAATATAAAACTTTTTTGATATTTAATTCCTTTTATTCTCTCAGGTCATAGAGATTCAAATTGAATAATATAACTTGGGTAAATTATATATATATATATTTTTTTTTTTTAATTTTTTCATGTTTGATTATTTTTGAGAGAGAGGGAGAGAGAGAGAGACACAGAATGTAAGCAGGGAAGGAAAGAGAGAGAGGGAGACACAGAATCTGAAGCAGGCTCCAGGCTCTGAGCTGTCAGCACAGAGCCCAATGTGGGGTCGACTCACCAACCGCCAGATCATGACCTGATCCGAATTCGGATACTTAACCCACCCAGGCGCCCCTTGTAAATTATATTTTTAAGCCTGATTTGATGACCGACTTGCCACTTTTGCATACATATGCTTTCAAACATATTTGTGAAACGCAAACCCAGTTTTCTCTACTACTTTCTATGATTAAGGCAAATTCCACAAACTGAACTGAAAGTGCTGAATAGTCTGTAGTACTGTTTACTAAATGATTCCAGACAAATGGCAGGTATTTACATTTCAGACAAATGGCAGGTTTGCACCTTCTTGCTTTTCTTTTTAAGTTGGTCATGGTTGCAACTTTGGCTTTGGCAAATAAAATACAAACCAAAGTGACTTAGCAGCTATTAAGTTGTAGTGTCAGTTATAGATAGGAGATTTAAGAGTCAACAGGTGAGTTATTACATCCCCTGACCACTGCTGCAATGATCTTGGTGGTGTATATAGTAAACCAAATTAGAACTATAAGAGAACTAGTGAGTAAAATAATTTCTAGTTGAAATCAAGTATATGTGCTCTAATTTCTACTAATAAGCATGACTGAAAAGTTAATTTAGTATGTTTACTTATATAGAAATATATTAATTAGATTCATGATCAGACATTACTGAAAAATGAATAAAATCCATCAAATTCATTCCCTAATTTTTATCTTTCTCCTTCTGTTCTTAAAAAGGTTTTAAGGGGTGCCTGGGTGGCTCAGTCGGTTAAGCGGCCGACTTCGGCTCAGGTCATGATCTCACGGTCTGTGGGTTCGAGCCCCGCGTCGGGCTCTGTGCTGACAGCTCAGAGCCTGGAGCCTGCTTCCGATTCTGTGTCTCCCCCTCTCTCTGACCCTCCCCCGTTCATGCTCTGTCTCTCTCTGTCGCAAAAATAAATAAATGCTAAAAAAAATTAAAAAAAAAAAGGTTTTAAAATATTGATTTAAGCAATGTGCTATGTCCGCAATTTGTATCTTTCTGTAATCTTTTTTGCATCCTCTCTGGGTCACTAAAATTGCTCTGTGTGAAGTCACCGATGACCTCCATCTAACTGCAGACTGTGATCTGTCCAAAATCTTTACATTTCCCCTTGGGCAACTCTAACTCTCCCCCTGATTTTACCAACATCTATTTCTTTGTTATTGTTTCATATTTAACTTCCAAATTGAAATCTCTAGCCATGACCTTGGTTGTGATATCCTTTCTTAAACTTTCAAGTGCTTTTGGACATTTTAAGGTATGCTTAACACTGAACATAATTTTAATCAAATATATTTTCAAAGGGATTTCTCAGATGGGTTACTTGATTAAATTTTGATAAATTTTCAATATTAGATATAATTTTGAAAACTGAGGGGGTAATTAGTTGTTTTGTTGGCTGACTCATCTTAATCAAAATCTGCTTATTTTTATTTATAATATCCTCTGAGAAATGAGAAAAATCAGAATTATCTTTCATTAGTTTTTACCCCCAAAGATTTTACTAACGAACTTGATTGATTCTTCTTTTAGTTTAATTGAGTCTTATTTATTCGAGACTTGATCATCACCCTATGATCCTTTTTCTCACAAGTACACAATCTGAAACTTTTCTAAGTGATTTCTTTATCTCCATTCTCCTCTTTCTCCAATATACCTAGATTTACCTGTAATACAGATTATCAAGTAAATTCATGTTTATTTGAAGAGACCTAGAAAAATATTTCCAGTCTATACTATATTGTATAGAGCTGAGTCAAATTGTATGTAAATACTCGGACATTTTATCTTGCCAACTGTACTACAGAGACTTAGATATACTTCCTTTCCTAAAGAATAAAACATCTGGTTTGCGATTCGTGTGCTCAGTAATCATTAGATTACTTATTTTTCAATAATAGTTTAAGGATAATTCTACAATATTGTGAAAAAATATTTTTAAGTTTTCCCAGACTGGAGTAGGGAAAGTTAATCATAACTTTTTTTTGTGCATCAACAGTAAAATAGTAGTAACACACATACACATGTATACATTATATTTAGTAAAAATAACTATATTTAAATATAAAGCGAGCATAAATTTTTACATTTCCCTTATCTTACCCCTTTTGTTTTTGCATTCCTAGGGAATTTTAACAAATTATAGACCATGAACCATGTCACTTTTTGGTCACATGAGAGGGTATATCACTTATATTGCATTGATATCTCATGGATTTTATTAGGATTAATTGGTTTGCATTTCCATTGGTATCTCCTTAGGCTGCTTAATGGATTTCTTTTGCCTAGGCCTTATTTTATTCCTGTTTCTATTATATGATGTAGTAATGCCTGCTGACAATAGTAAATGTCCTGTAGTATTTCTATTTCTAATACCGTATTTCATATATTTAGTACTAACCATAAATGATTGTTAAACAGGGAACTAGAAGGTAAATTTAGATTGAGATTTTACAATTGAATTGAATTACAATTTTGCAGTTGAATTCATTCAGCTTAGTTAAAATTTACTGCTATTTTTCAATCAGTAGATGTTAACTGGTGATTTTCTAGTTTGTGTTATTTAAAGTTATGCTAATTTTAGAAAGTGCACATTAGTTACCCAGGACTATATGAAGTATTTTACCTGCAGAAAGCAAACATATTTTTTTTCTAATTTTCCTTTATTTCTACGATGGGAATTCTACTACAAATTATGTTGTTAATAAAAACATTCTGTGACTTAAATTATATATTTATGTTTGTAATATGCTATGTGTTGAAAGTTACTTTTCACCCTCACATTCCCTAAATAATGTAGATTTGCCTGATATACTTGTTTTGGTCTTTTGATTCATCCTAAATTTGTTTTGGTCTTTTGATTCATCCTAAATTATGGGAAGGCACAGCTATGTAGATGTACCAACTGTACAAGGTCAGTAACTTTCAGGTCACTCAGTACCAAACTAGCACAATGGTGAGAAAAATAGAAAATACCTGATTAATTCCATGAATGATTTTATTTGAAAGTTTTGAATAAAAATATCAGAGATAAAATTTTTTTCTTGTTGAGACTATTTCATTACTTCTGTAATGAAACTATTTTAACCATATAGTGACATTTTCAGCAGTCTTTCTAAAGCACCCTTTCATGTAAAAAGAGGAAAGTGCTCCTGCTGTGCACATGTTAGATCAGGTTATTTAGCTTTTACCTTAAAATGACCAGTATATCTTGAATGGAACGACAAGTATACCTTTAGTCTTCAGAAGAAAATATGTGTGTGTTGATGATCAGGGTTAACATTTTTATCAAGTAGATAAAATAAATTTCCTCTATCTCTTCCACAGATAATTTTGGAGTAAAAGTACAAAATGCTCAGGCTTGTCTTCATTTTAATAATTACTTAACATGAGAGTTGCTCAGATTCCATTTGGCAATAATGTTTTCTCTTAGTTTGACAAAAATAGCATGTTAATATCTTCCTCATAAAATAGAAAGTATTAACCAGAAATGTTTATTACATATGTGTTAACAGAAATACAGCAATGTTTGGCATGTCTGCTGCCCTTCATGATGTTAACTAAAACCAAGGAGTGACTACATATTTGTGAAGAGCTAATCTTAGTCCAAATAGTGGTAATGGTGTGAAACATGGGAATTTTCAATTAATCTGTGAAGAGTATAAAGTCAACTCACCAAAATCTAAGTTGAAGATATAGCTTCTGAAGATATAGCTTCTATTCTTTTTTGTTTTACTCTTAGCTAATGTGATAGATTCTCAATTTGCACATAAAGAAATATGACCAAATATGTTCATTATACAAATGCTCCTACTAGAAATTTTTTAAAAGTTTCTATCCATGAATGTATTAGTTTTTTAGAGCTACAATAACAAAATATCACAGACTGGGTGGCTTAAAGAGTAGAAATGAATTTTCTCACAACTGTGGAGGCTAAAAGTCCAATAAAGGGTCCTTAGTTTCTCCTGAGGCTTCTTTCTGTGGTTTGCAGATAGCTACCTTCACACTGTGTCCTCACATGGCTTTGTGTGTTTCCCTTGTTTGTCTAACAAAAACACCAGCCCTAACGAATTATGGCCAAACCCTTGTGACCTCATTTAACCTTAATTGCCTGTTTAAAGGCTCTATTTCCAAATGCAACCATGCTGGGGGCGAGGGCTTCAACATATGAATTGTGAAGGCACACAATTCAGTCAATAATAACCAAAAATGGATTAATTTTTTTGTGTCTATTTACACAATAAAATATTCAATAGCAATGAAACTAAATTATATCACTCAGCTTAACCTAAATTCTTCTGTGGTAATAAATGACCCCAATGGCTTACAACATAATTTACTATTCCCTCACACATCAATGGTTAGCTTCTGTCCTGTTCCCCAATCTTTGCATGTGGGAAATAAATTGACATATATGTCTCTATATAGTTTATCAAATTTTTCATGGAAGAGAAAAATAAATCACAAAAGCATATCATTGACACTCATCTCTTCCCTACTCGTTTCATTGTCTACGACAAATTTATTTTTTTATTTTTTTTCAAGGTTTATTTTATTTATTTATTTATTTATTTATTTATTTATTTTAATATATGAAATTTATTGTCAAATTGGTTTCCATACAACACCAGTGCTCATCCCAAAAGGTGCCCTCCTCAATACCCATCCCCTACCCTCCCCCCCCCAACCCCCATCAACCCTCAGTTTGTTCTGTTTTTAACAGTCTCTTATGCTTTGGCTCTCTCCCACTCTAACCTCTTTTTTTTTTTTTTCCTTCCCCTCCCCCATGGGTTTCTGTTAAGTTTCTCAGGATCCACATAAGAGTGAAACCATATGGTATCTGTCTTTCTCTGTATGGCTTATTTCACTTAGCATCACACTCTCCAGTTCCATCCACGTTGCTACAAAAGGCCATATTTCATTCTTTCTCATTGCCACGTAGTATTCCATTGCGTATATAAACCACAATTTCTTTATCCATTCATCAGTTGATGGACATTTAGGCTCTTTCCATAATTTGGCTATTGTTGAGAGTGCTGCTATAAACATTGGGGTACAAGTGCCCCTATGCATCAGTACTCCTGTATCCCTTGGATAAATTCCTAGCAGTGCTATTGCTGGGTCATAGGGTAGGTCTATTTTTAATTTTCTGAGGAACCTCCACACTGTTTTCCAGAGTGGCTGCACCAATTTGCATTCCCACCAACAGTGCAAGAGGGTTCCCGTTTCTCCACATCCTCTCCAGCATCTATAGTCTCCTGATTTGTTCATTTTGGCCACTCTGACTGGCGTGAGGTGATATCTGAGTGTGGTTTTGATTTGTATTTCCCTGATGAGGATCGACGTTGAACATCTTTTCATGTGCCTGTTGGCCATCCGGATGTCTTCTTTAGAGAAGTGTCTATTCATGTTTTCTGCCCATTTCTTCACTGGGTTATTTGTTTTTCGGGTGTGGAGTTTGGTGAGCTCTTTATAGATTTTGGATACTAGCCCTTTGTCCGATATGTCATTGGCAAATATCTTTTCCCATTCCGTTGGTTGCCTTTTAGTTTTGTTGGTTGTTTCCTTTGCCGTGCAGAAGCTTTTTATCTTCATAAGGTCCCAGTAATTCACTTTTGCTTTTAATTCCCTTGCCTTTGCGGATGTGTTGAGTAAGAGATTGCTACGGGTGAGGTCAGAGAGGTCTTTTCCTGCTTTCTCCTCTAGGGTTTTGATGGTTTCCTGTCTCACATTCAGGTCCTTTATCCATTTTGCATTTATTTTTGTGAATGGTGTGAGAAAGTGGTCTAGTTTCAACCTTCTGCATGTTGCTGTCCAGTTCTCCCAGCACCATTTGTTAAAGAGACTGTCTTTTTTCCATTGGATGTTCTTTCCTGCTTTGTCAAAGATGAGTTGGCCATACGATTGTGGGTCTAGTTCTGGTGTTTCTATTCTATTCCATTTGTCTATGTGTCTGTTTTTGTGCCAATACCATGCTGTCTTGATGATAACAGCTTTGTAGTAGAGGCTAAAGTCTGGGATTGTGATGCCTCCTGCTTTGGTCTTCTTCAAAATTACTTTGGCTATTTGGGGCCTTTTGTGGTTCCATATGAATTTTAGGATTGCTTGTTCTAGTTTCGAGAGGAATGCTGGTGCAATTTTGATTGGAATTGCATTGAATGTGTAGATAGCTTTGGGTAGTATTGACATTTTGACAATATTTATTCTTCCAATCCATGAGCAGGGAATGTCTTTCCATTTCTTTATATCTTCTTCAATTACCTGCATAGGCTTTCTATAGTTTTCAGCATACAGATCTTTTACATCTTTGGTTAGATTTATTCCTAGGTATTTTATGCTTCTTGGTGCAATTGTGAATGGGATCAGTTTCTTTATTTGTCTTTCTGTTGCTTCATTGTTAGTGTATAAGAATGCAACTGACTTCTGTACATTGATTTTGTATCCTGCAACTTTGCTGAATTCATGTATCAGTTCTAGCAGACTTTTGGTGGAGTCTATTGGGTTTTCCATGTATAATATCATGTCATCTGCAAAAAGCGAAAGCTTGACTTCATCTTTGCCAATTTTGATGCCTTTGATTTCCTTTTGTTGTCTGATTGCTGATGCTAGAACTTCCAGCACTATGTTAAACAACAGCTGTGAGAGTGGGCATCCCTGTCGTGTTCCTGATCTCAGGGAAAAAGCTCTCAGTTTTTCCCCATGGAGGATGATGTTAGCTGTGGGCTTTTCATAAATGGCTTTTATGATGTTTAAGTATGTTCCTTCTATCCCGACTTTCTCAAGGGTTTTTTATTAAGAAAGGGTGCTGGATTTTGTCAAAGGCCTTTTCTGCATCGATTGACAGGATCATATGGTTCTTCTCTTTTTTTTTGTTAATGTGATGTATCACGTTGATTGATTTGCGAATGTTGAACCAGCCCTGCATCCCAGGAATGAATCCCACTTGATCATGGTGAATAATTCTTTTTATATGCTGTTGAATTCAATTTTCTAGTATCTTATTGAGAATTTTTGCATCCATATTCATCAGGGATATTGGCCTGTAGTTCTCTTTTTTTACTGGGTCTCTGTCTGGTTTAGGAATCAAAGTAATACTGGCTTCATAGAATGAGTCTGGAAGTTTTCCTTCCCTTTCTATTTCTTGGAATAGCTTGAGAAGGATAGGTATTATCTCTGCTTTAAACGTCTGGGAGAACTCTCCTGGGAAGCCATCTGGTCCTGGACTCTTATTTGTTGGGAGATTTTTGATAACCAATTCAATTTCTTCGCTGGTTATGGGTCTGTTCAAGCTTTCTATTTCCTCCTGATTGAGTTTTGGAAGAGTGTGGGTGTTTAGGAATTTGTCCATTTCTTCCAGGTTGTCCAATTTGTTGGCATATAATTTTTCATAGTATTCCCTGATAATTGTATCTCTGAGGGATTGTTTGTAATAATTCCATTTTCATTCATGATTTTATCTATTTGGGTCATCTCCCCTTTCTTTTTGAGAAGCCTGGCTAGAGGTTTGTCAATGTTGTTTTTTTTTTCAAAAAACCAACTCTTGGTTTTGTTGATCTGCTCTACAGTTTTTTTAGATTCTATATTGTTTATTTCTGCTCTGATCTTTATTATTTCTCTTCTTCTGCTGGGTTTAGGCTGCCTTTGCTGTTCTGCTTCTATTTCCTTTAGGTGTGCTGTTAGATTTTGTATTTGGGATTTTTCTTGTTTCTTGAGATAGGCCTGGATTGCGATGTATTTTCCTCTCAGGACTGCCTCGCTGCGTCCCAAAGCGTTTGGATTGTTGTATTTTCATTTTCGTTTGTTTCCGTGTTTTTTTAAATTTCTTCTCTAATTGCCTGGTTGACCCACTCATTCGTTAGTAGGGTGTTCTTTAACCTCCATGCTTTTGGAGGTTTTCCAGACTTTTTCCTGTGGTTGATTTCAAGCTTCATAGCATTGTGGTCTGAAAGTATGCATGGTATAATTTCAATTCTTGTAAACTTATGAAGGGCTGTTTTGTGACCCAGTATATGATCTATCTTGGAGAATGTTCCATGTGCACTGGAGAAGAAAGTATATTCTGTTGCTTTGGGATGCAGAGTTCTAAATCTATCTGTCAAGTCCATCTGATCCAATGTATCATTCAGGGCCCTTGTTTCTTTATTGACCGTGTCTAGATGATCTATCCATTTCTGTAAGTGGGGTGTTAAAATCCCCTTGTCTATGACAAATTTAATGAACACTTCTCACATTTACAAGACACAACTAATTCCTTCACTGAAGTAGTAAATGTTTTAAACTTAACTAAAAATAAATCACTTTCATTTGTTAAGTATTAGTGTAGATAAATCTCTTTCATGAACAAATGCTAAAAAAGCTTAAGATGTATAGATTTGGTAAAATATAGTACTAGCATAAAATATAATCAAATACTTTAAAGATACTTATTTAGGGGCACCCGAATAGCACAGTCAGTTGAGCATTTGAGTCTTGATTTCGGCTCAGGTCATAATCTCATGATTCGTGATATCTAGACCCATGTCAGGCTTTGCTTGGGATTATCTCTCCTTCTCTCTCTCTCTGCCCTTCCCCCTACTCTATCTCTCAAAACAAATAAATAAACATTTAAAAAATATAATGCAAGTCAAATATGCCATTTGTTATCACAATCTCCTCAATTTTTCACCAATATCCAGCTTTGGAGCTTACTCATATGGGTGTGACCAAGTGACAAAAGGGCAAGAAAATTTAAGACAGTGGTAATATTGCTGTTAAATGGCAAACATTATATACAATATGTATACAACATATATTGTGGTTAGTTACCTAGTACACTTTTGTCTATATTCTTACTATTAAAATCTCTTTTAGTTGAAAGCACACCAGAAGATTAATTAAGATGGGGGAAGGGGAGCACTTCTGGGAACTATGTTTTTCTTTTTTTTAATTGTTTATTTATTTATTTTGAGAGGGGGAGGGGCAGAGAGAAGGAGAGAGAATTCAAAGCAGGCTCCATGCTGTCAGCTCAGAACTCAACATGGGGATCAGTCTCACAACCACGAGATCAGGACCTAAGCCACTATCAAGAGTCGAATGCTCAACTGACTGAACCGCCCAGGTGCTCTCTTTTTGATAAAAAACAAAAAACAAAAAACAAAAAAAACCCTTCTGCTGTTCTTTCTCTTCCTTCTTGCTTAGGAAGACAATATTTGGTGCTGCAGAGTTCATCTATTAACCATGAAATACATAACAAAAAATTGTACAGACACTAATATCATTGAACTATTGGAGGAACTTAAGTTTTCCCTCCAGAAAATTGTTGTATGAGAAAAAAAAAATTTTCTTTATAACTCAGTTAAAGTCATACATGCCTTATTTTAGCCCAAATCCATCTTGATGACAGAATCAAAGATATATAAGAAAATTTTATAGGAAATAGGGTATACAGATTGGAGACAAGTAGAATAGAAGGTAAGAATTAGAGAACTCCTTTGAGAGTTAGGTTCAAAAAATACAGCAAATTCTAGAATTATTTTAACAAATTAATTCAAGACTGCCAACTTCAAAAGAACCATAAATATTTTCCAAAATTTCTACCCAGTTTTTCTACTCAACTCATTCTTGGTTTTCTTCAGTGATATCTCTACTCTCATCAAAATGTCATATTTCACTAATTCTGACTCCTTTTCATCAGAAGACATTTCCCTCTTTACTGAGAGGAGGAAGCTCTTCAATAACTTTCTGAACTTCATCTCACATTAGTCTTAGAAGCTGAGTTTCATTGTCCCCTTCCCTGCCTCCCTCTTATAATCCAGACCTTCTTCTTCCTCTCATGGAAGGAAGATTCTTCCCTCATTTCCTAAGATTCACTCATCTTCCTCCTAATCCAGAATCATATTTTTATTAATCCTTAGTATCTCCTTTAAAACCGCTACTCAAGTGTCTTTTAAAAAAATCTTCAATTCTTTCAAGTATCTGACCAAGTCTGTTGTCTTTGTGTGTGTGTGTGTGTGTGTGGTTGTCTGCCTTTCACTTACTAATTTATAATTCTTCTACATTCTCTACATATGGTAGGTATTTTGAGAATTGATAGACATATCTATAGTAGACACATTTTTCATACCCTGACCCATGTATTTTCATGCTGTTAAATGTGACTTCTGATAAAATGAAATTGTTAATTTTAATCAAATTCATAATTTTCCTTTAGTTTTTTGTGATAGTTTTAGAAAAATATTTTGTCTACTCCAAGTTTATGAAGCTGTTTTTATAACTTAACCATTCACATTTAGAAATACAATTTATTAATATAATGATATCTGTATGTTTTGAAGAAAGAGTTAAAATTTAGTTTTATACCAAAATTTATTTGAGCATACATCATTTATTGAAAAGATTATCATTTCTTAACTGTATATTGGTGTAATTTTTGTCATTATCAAGGAACCACATATGAATGTGTTTTTCTCTGAATGCTATACTCTGTTTCATCTGTCCATTGGTTTATCTTTGTGTCAATATCTCACTGTGTCAGTATCTCACTTATCTTTACAATAAGTGCAGATATCTGGTAGCCAAAAGCCTTCAGCTTTTATTCTCTAAGAATGTCCTAGAGATTTTTATTCCTTTACATTTTCACAAATATCATAATCTGCTTGTTAATTTCCATGAAACAACCACACAAAATATTATTATGCTTCTTTTGAATCCATGGATAAATTTAAAGAAAGTTGGCATCTTTACAAAATTAATCTTCCAATCCATAAATATGGTATATTTTACTATTTATTTAGAATTTTAAAATCTTTTTAATATGTTTCATAGCTTTCAATGCAAAGTTTGATACATCATACCAGATTATAGTGTTAGGCTTTTGATAATTTTCATTGAAAAACAATTCTTCTGTCAGTAGTATATAAAAACACATGTATTTTTGTATATCTTATAGGGTCAGGGCTGCTGTAAAAATTCTTTATACATTTTTATAGATGGCCTATAGATTCTTTGGATGTTCTAATTTTTTTTAATGTTTATTTATTTTTGAGAGGGATAAAGAGACAGGTGCAAGCAGGGGAGGGGCAGAGAGAGAGAGGGAGATACAGAATGCGACGCAGGCTGCAGGCTCTGAGCTGTCAACACAGAGCCCGATGCGGGGCTCGAACTCACAAACAATGAGATCATGACCTGAGCTGAAGTCCAGTGCTTAACCAACTGAGCCACCCAGGCGGCCCTGAATGTTCTAAACACACAAAATTGTTGTCTGTGGTTAACGTCAGTTGTATGTATGTATGTATGTATTCATTTGTTTACTTATTTTTATTCTGCATGCATCTTACTTATATTCTCATCTTCTTGTACTTGTTAGAACTATCATTATACTGTTGAATAAAAGGAGTGGTAGTAGGCATCTTGTCCATCCTCTATTCAAGAGGAAAGCTTAGAATATTTCACCATTAGGTATGATGGCTCTGGTGGGTGTTTTGTGAAAGCTCAATTTCTAGGGTAAAAGGTCAATTCTATTTCTAATTTGTTAAGATTTATTTTTATCATAAAGTGGTGCTAGTTTTTATCAAATTATTTTTCTGCATTTAGGTAACCATAATATATTTTGTTTTTATGTTTTGTGATGGCTTATAGTCACAATCCTTTACATGTAAAATTCTCTTTCATTCCTGGCATCTTTATGTTTCTTTTGTTATTTTCATTTTATATGACTGAATTAAGTCTGTTAATATTTTCTTTAAAAATGTTTATATCTTGGGGTGCTTGGGTGTCTCAGTTGGTTAAGCATCCTTCTCTTGATTTTGGCTCAGGTCATTATCTCATAGTTCATGGGATCTAGCCCAAGCATTGAGCTCCATTCTGACAGCACAACAAGGAGCCTACTTGGGATTTTCTCTCCCTCTCTCTCTGCCCTTCCCCACTTGCACTTTCTCTCTCTACCTCTCAAAATAAATAATTAACTTAAAAAAATAAAATGCTTATATCTTTATTCATGGGATATACTGTCTATAATTTGAATACCTTGTAATGTTTTCAACAGGTTTTGGCATAGAAATATTCTATAGTAAATTGGGAAGTATTTTTTAATCTATTCTTTGGAAGAGTTTGTGTAAGATGGTGTTATTCTTAATCATTTGGAAGAATTTAGTTCTAAAGGCAACTGAACTTGGAAATTTGAGAGTATAATTTTGAATATGGGATCCAATTTTTATTTTCTTCTAGTTTAAGCATAGAAACTAACATTTTAAATTTCACACAGATCTTTTTAAACTCCAAGTACAAGTTTCCTACTTGTCCTACATCAAATTTCCTACTCAAGATTTGGGCCAAGTTTAACTAAATTTGTGTAATAGAAACTTATTAGCACAATAATGAAAAAAAATGCTAATGTACTCAAAATGAGCCTAAGCAGTAATACAACAAGGCATGGCAATATCTTCACATGTCAGCATTATTGTAACATGGCAGATTACTTTTTAAAGTATGCTATTTTTAAGCATAGCAGTCTAACTCATATATTTTTAAGAGTATCAAGCCAATATGGAACAGGAAAATGTTTTGATTAAATTAAGAGTATTCTGTGGAAGAAAATGTATTAATTTCTTCTGAGAGATAGTGGCATATGACTTATCTAGCAATCAGTAAAAAAAAAAAAAAAAAGCTATCAAATACCACCCTTATATTTTTTAACCCTATCCATATTAGTCTCCTGAAATTCTAACTTTTACTTATAAAGTAAAGAAGTGTCCTATAATCATTATTCCCTTACATAAGTCATTTGATTTTGGCTGAGTTCCATGTTTTAGAATTTAAACCAGGAAAAATATTGGTTTCCATATATAAAATAATAATCACAGTGTTTTTAATATATTTTTACCTCTATGTTATCTAAGAGCCAGTAATATAGGATATTCTTTGGAGACTGTAAAGCAGAAGGAAAATAACAGACAAGAAAATATTATGTCATGTATTTTTAAGTTTTACATGTTCTTCATACAATTATTTGAAGCTACCATAAAATTATGTCAATATTATTATATTCTTTTTTTATTGACTTCACTGCAAAAGGGGATACCTACTTTTTACACTTACAAAAATTATATAGTATATGGGGGTTAATATGAAAGAAAAATTTCAAATTATCTGGAAGCATAGTACACTGTCAGGAAAGTTTAATTATTACTGACTTGTAAGACTGGTTACTTGTACTGCGAATTACTCTCTAAAACATATCCAACCTGACTGAAAATGAATCAATATTTACTGATGAAAGATTCTACAACTTTGAAAGAGACAAACTCTGAAATTGTTCTCTTACTACCTGAAAGAAACTCCCATCAGTGTACAGTGTGGAAAAAAGAACAAAATAGCATTACCTTTGACTTATAATTGATTTTAGTTGTTGGAAGACACTAAACTAATCAATAACCATAATAGTGACAGAAACTAGAGTCTCATGTTTGGAAGTTCACTAAAAAAATATCTGTATTCAAAGCAATGTGAAGGTAATAGTCATGAGCTCCCTACCAGAAAATGGCTCTCCAAATAGCTACAGAGATGTGCAAATCAATATATGTCCAAAGTGATGCATGATATGCAGAATCTTCCAATTGAGTCCAGTAGTAGAAAGTGGTATAAAAATAAATATGAGAATCAAAATTCTGAATTTTGGTTAGGCTACTTGTGATTGCAAGTATAGGAAAGCTAGTTGTAAGGGATAAAATGAACAAGTTTATTTGCTCATATGGCTAGAAGTCCAGAGGCATATCTGGTTCAATCTATCTAAACCCATTGAATCTAGTCTGTATCTTTGCAATTTCCCTATGAATTCATCTGTCTTCATCCCTAAATTGGCCTCTCTTATAAGAATAGAATAACTATGGAATGTCAAAGCTTTACAGTCACATTGCACAAAATCAGCAGAATGAGAAAAAATACCTTCTGGTGGTTTATTTTAGGAAATAGAAAACTTCTTTATCTTTAGCCCCCAGTAACCTCTATTTTATCTCTTTGTCTCAATGTCAGCCATATGCCAATCCGGGAGCCAAAGGGATTTTTGTAGTTAATTGGCTTAGGGATTACCACTGGATTTATCAGGCTCATCCCAGGACCTGTAGATAAAGAAGCTTCTGTTTTTTTATGAAAGCAATATGGTACACTGAAGAAAAAATGGAGTGCTCCAAAAAGTAAAAATGAAAACGTTTCATATGTTGGTAAATTTAAAAAATGAAAATATTACTACATTCTGTTTGAGCTATCTTTACTGAAACAATAAAAAATGTACTCAAAAGGCAAGTATAAGCTTTATCCATAAGAATTGTCCAAACACACACACACACACACACACACACACACACACACACACACAAAGTCAATGCCCAGGTAAAATCTGTCTGTTCCACATTAATTCTCTAATGAGGTCTTCTCTCATTGAGATTATATTCTATGTAGGAAGACAAACAAGTCAATAATTAAATGAATAAAATATCTCCACAACACTAAAGATTTATGGAAGAAATCAACAGGGAAATATGATAGAGAATAATAGGCAAAAGGTCTGACTACTTTTCATAGAATAAGAGCAAGGTTCCCTGGGGAGCCAACATTTAAGCTTCAACATAAAAGCTGAAAAAATGGGAAAGAGCATTAGAGCAGTTGTTTCAGAAAGAAGAGGCAGAAAGGGTGAAAGCTCTGGGAGACACACATATACACACATGCACACACACAGACACACACACACACACACTAACACACTCAATCCAGTCGTTACAGAAGCAGGTCTCCCTCTTTTGAGGGTGAAAGTAAGATAGTGGAGACATATAATAATAAAACAAATGTAGAATAAGTATGTAAATTTGATCAGCACTTTAGACAAAAATAAGCCCAAGAGGGTTAAATAAGATGGGAATGATGGGGACAGGGAAAGGGTTGAAATGTTAGAGTGATCAGGACAGAGTCTCAAAGAAAAGGTGAGATTTGAACACCCGAAGGAAGTGAAAGAACAGGCCATTCAGAGATCTGGGGGAAATGAAATTTAGGGAGAGAAAAATGTGAATTCAAAGACACAGCTGAGAACTTTCCTGAGATTTTTGATAAAAGTAGGAAGGCCAGGTAGCTAAAGCTAAGTGAGCAAGCTGGAAGAACAGAAGGAGCTGAAGCATTATAGGGCATTGAGGTCTTGGTGAGAATTTTGACTTTTACCCTGAGATCAAAGCCATTGGAGGATGAGTTGCATAAGGGAAGCAATGATCTACACAATCTGACAGACTTAAAAGATCACTCAGGCTGGTGTGCGGTGAAGTAGAATGCAAGAGGACAAAGGCAAAATGAGGGCCATATCAGGATGCTATTGAAAAGTCTAAGTGGGAAATAATGGTAGTTGAGACAGAGCAGTAGTAGTGAAAGCGGTAGGGATTGATTGAATTCTGGATATGTGTTAAAGGAAACACTGAAAGGATTTGCTTAAGGAATAGATATAGATTTGAGAAAATAGTATGTATGAGGAAAAAAATGGCAATTTCCAAATTTGTTTCCAAGTACATATAAATACCATAATAAGAAAACAATAGCTTTGTTTATTATAATTTCATGTCTTTTTCAATAATTTTTAATTTTATTAATTTTAGCAAAGAGGAACACATAGTGGTGAGCCTAATTTTACCTTTTGAAATAAGTTCTTTGTTGTGAAATAAACTATGAGCAATGACATCAACATTGTTTCTATAAGTAATATTTGTAATGAGGTAGGGTACCTCTTTGTGAGTTTTGTGCAGATAGATGTATACTAACTGAAAAGGAAACTAAAAAACAATGAGTGAAGAAAAAAATAAGAAAAAAATAGAAATGATCTGAAGATATTGACAAAGACTACCTATACTAAATATGAATAAATACAAAGGGTTTTTCTTTTTACTTCAAGTTTTTGTTGAATTACAATATATATACAGCAAAAAGGTGCTTATACCATAAGTGAACAATTGAGTTTCCACATGCTGAACACAATCTTCTAACTAGTGCTTAGAAAAGAAACCTAAAGTAAACAATACCACAGAAACCATTTCGTGTCCCCTTTTAGTCACTATCTCAATGGGTAACCACCATTGTGACATGTAAAAGCATAAACTGGTGTTGCCTATTTCAGTATTTTCTGTGCAAATGGACATATTCCACATGTACTCTTGTGTCTAGCTTCATTAACTCAACGTAATTTTTGAAAGATTCTTCTGTACGGATGGGTGAAATTGTCAATGTCATTAACGTATTTTGTGGTAGACTGTGTCTCTAAAAATCGCCCCAGCAATATCTCCCAGCCTACACCATCTTCTGCAAAGTGAATTTGCCACTTGCAAGGTATGGAGTCTAATTATCTTCCCGTTGAATCATGGTGACCTTAATGACTTGTTTGTGTCAATACAATGTGACTTAAGAAATAGGGTGTGATTTGTGACTTCCAAGACTAAGGTAGAAGAAATATTAGAACAATTATCTTGGTTTCTTGAAATGCTACTTCTTCAAACACTTCTTCTAGGGACTCTCCCTTCTTAGAATGAAGCAGAAATTCTCAGAGAAGTGTAATACATACTTACGTTCTAGCTGAGAACAGCTTTCTAGTCGTTTCAATCAGTCATCAAACATGTGAGTGAAAAAGCCTTCAGAAGCTTATGGTTCCTAGCCCCTGAAGGCATCCCCAGCCACTCTAGTCTTTGCAGTGGAGGCCCTAGGTATCATAGAACAGAGAAAATCCATCCCAATTGCCCCCTACTCCAATTCTTGATTTACAGTACCTGTGATCATAGTGTTTTTTTAAATTTTAATCTACTTAATTTGGATTGGTTTTGTCTACAGCAAGACAACTGGAATATGTAGTAACCATTCTTGGAATGTACTAGAATTTGTTAAGTCAACTGTGGATGAAAACTTGGATTGTTTCCAGTTTGTGACTCTTATGAATGGTGCTTCTGTGAACACTATAGAGTCTATTGTTGAACCTGTGTATATATTTGTGTTGGGTGTATAAACAGAGATAGAATTAATAGAGTACTGCCTTATTCAGGTTAAGAGATGGAACAAAATAATTTTCCAAAGGAGATGTAACTTCTAAGCAGTATAAGAGTTTTGCTTACTCAAACTTCTTCTCCACACTTGATTTTTAAAATTGTATTTAATTTGAGCTATTCTAGTGGATATGGACTGGTATCACATTACAGATTTCGTTTGCATTCATTCCCCTGATGTCTTATGTTATAAGCAACTTTTCATATGTTAATTGGTTATGTGTATGTCCACTTTTCAAAAGTAAGTCTTTTCCAATTGAATTTTCTTTCTTTTCATGTTTTTTTAACAATAATTCTTTATATATTCTTGATATATGTATCAAAAATACCTTCTCCTATCTTGTGGGTTGCCCTTTTGCTCTATTAATGATGTCTTGAATGAACAAAATATATTAATATAATATAGTCCATTTTATTAGTTTTAAAAGGTTTTTGCCACTTTATCATTTTTAAAAGCTTTTTATAGTCTATTTTAAAAATCAGTGCTTAAACCAAAGTTACAAGGTTATTCACTCAAAGCTTTGTTGTTCTGTCATATTTAGTTTTTAATACAATTGGAATTTTTCATTTGATGTGAGAAGGAAATTTTGTATATGTGAGAAATAAATCATTTTTACTTATTGATAACCATTTATTCAACAGATGATAATTTCTGAATACACTGCATTGCTGCCTTTGGCATAAATCACTACTATGTTTTAAAACTTCATCAATGCTCACCTGTACTTTTCCGATTGCCTTCTAACTAGACTAGCCTAGTCTCAGTGCTCTCAGGTTATACCTGAAAACTAGAAATAAGACAATACTCGTTCTCTACATGGTAACATTCAGTGGTTTTCAATGCCTAAACCAATGTTTCTTTCAGTACAAACCTTAAAATGCCAACTCTGTGGGTCCTCCAGAAAAAAAAAAAAAAAAACAACAAACAAATGGAGAGAAAAGTTGATGGTAGTAGAGCTCCCAGGAATCTGCATTTTTTAAAGAATAAGTGCAAGGTATTATGTGCTTCGAAATTTAATAACCCTTGATTTAACAAATTAAGAAAGAATTCCTTAGTATGTATGGAAATATATAGGCCCTTTATGATTAAGTTCCTGTTTACATCACCTATTCTATGTTCTATTCATTTATATCACCTTTTATACTGATTGCTCCAAAAAAAAATACCATTTTAGTCCCCAATACACATACCATGACATTTAATCCATCCATGTCTTTGCATATATATTGCTATGTGTGTCACACATTTCACCACCAGCCTACAAAGGCCCAGTAAATCCATGCTATATTTCAAAACCCAGTACAATAATTACCCCTATCGTTCTGCCTTCACTGATATTGTTCTGTGACCCCTTCATTTCCTACATAAAAATAATATATCTCTCACTTCTTTAATACTCCAGTAACTAGAAAATATTTCCATTATTCCATGCGTCTATCCTTCCTAGAAAACTCTAAGGTCCTTGCTGGCAGGGCCAGGCATGATATCTGATAGTTAATATATATGTAACATTTTTAAGTAGAACTAAGATCACATTAATGATTTTTATAAAAGTATATTTTCAAAACTATTTAGGGAAATACAGTATCGGATTCAATGTGTGGTTATAAATTATAAACATATAATCTAATAAATTAATATTAGAATATTATGGTCCCATGTAACACTCAACCTACAATTAAAATAATAAATTTTATTTTCTACTAGGAAAAAACCACATTGCTTATGAGTAACTTCTATATGCCAGACTTATCACAGACTTGTTTTGCTTCTGATAGTTTGCTCTGTAAAACTGAACAATGATTAACAGAAGAGCCAAGCCTATTCTAGAACCTCAGTCTTTATGAGCAGCCACCTTCATTAATCTTGATATTCTCATCCCTTTTGTTGTAAAGAATTTATTCATCTGTACTTATTAGAAATAAGCAGAAAAGCTCATTATAAATTAGACTTTAAAAAAATTTTTTTGAAAAGATTATCTTAGAAAATTTTCTAAAAAGATGTATACAGCTGACTGGTAAAATGAACAAATGTTAGGTTTTCTTTAAAACTGTGTATGTTCAGAAGTCTAAATTTTACAGTTTAATAACTTCAGCCAAGTGGAAGAACCATGAAGTGGAGGATATCACTGCTTTTATAAAGTAATCAGGTTCCCATTCATTCTGTTATTAAAATATTTCCTGAGCATCTGCAGTTTCTGAGCACCTTGAGAGATAGGTAATAATGATTGTGCTTATTTTACATTTTTTGTGTAGCACATAGTAATGCTGAACGCAGAGCTGTCACTTAATAAATTCTTAATTAATAGGTATTAGTTAGTGTGCCAATTGCGCATACCAAGTTTATGGAGCATCAGTGAAATCAAGAGGGACATGTGGCAAGAGACAACATGGGTTAGAGCAGAGACTACCAAATGACTCACAGCCCTGACCTACTCAGGCAATCATTCAATTTCACATATAATTTAATTTCTAACTCTATGAACCCAGTTAGAACCCAGGTTCTAACTCTATGACCACCCAGGGGGTAAACAAATTAATATCCATCAAGCACTAAGTTTGTCATGTACTTTTCAACATACATTATTGTATTTTATTCAGTATTTCTGTAAGAATGTATGATATATTAAATATGCTTTCACAGATAGACAAGCTGAGGGTCCATTAAATTAAATAATATACTTGATATTATTTAATTTAAAAAAGTAGTGTGAACAGAATTAAATGCCAGCCTGACCTTAATATAGATACTTAATCTGCTTTACTTGACTATTTCTTTTTCACTGATGTGATAGTAGTTTGAGGGTAATTTAAATACTGAAGCTGAACCATTTGATTTTCCTGTGCAGGACTTCTCAGCCTCTGTATAGGCTCAATCTGAAGGATTTTGCAGGAACTCTGCCCCACAGAGAAGTCCTTAGCCTCCCTGAGAACAGCCAAAACTCATGCACATTTTTCCTAAAGGAGAGTCACCTATTCAGGACCTCACCCATTTTTTTTTTCTATTCCACTAATGACTGCAAGTGGAAGAAAGCAATATAAAAATTATTTTTCTATGAATATGAGTTATGTACCAACATTAGAAGGCAGGAGTTGCTACTAGTTTTCATTTTAAAAAGAAACATTTTCCCCTTTGTATTTTTATTAACTGAATATAGTAAATCCAACATTAATTTAAAATGATATAGGTCATTGTGAGCAAATTCATTGTTTTAGCATTATGATAAAATGAATAGAGATAATTACTATATGTTTAAAATCTATTATTAAAATATTGTATAGAGAAAAGTATTCCTTTAAAATATCCTGAAAAATGTATATGCTTTACTATACTTCTAAGACTTTGTTTTTAATTGCATATAGGCTTGCCCATAATTTCTCACTAACAATAGTAGGAGAGTAAAAGCTATAATTATAGATCACATTTTAAAATGCCTAATCATTATTGAAATATACCTCTTATTCTATGCATAAAATTTTATTTTGAAGAAAATGTATGGCATAAACAAGGAAACTTTTCTTCTATATATTTACTATTGAGAATTAAACATATATGCCCATATAAAAGAATTTAGCTACTTGAATTTAGTGACACACTTTAGGTTTCCCAGCACTTATTTGTAATATTTGTGTGTGGGGGAAAGGAAGAAGGCATTTAATATAATTTTAAAAATAGAAAATACATTTACATATTCCAAAAATAACACCACTATGAAGATGACTACATATGTACTACATAATTTATCAAAACCTAATGATGACAATACTTTGAGCCCATTATTTCTCAGTAACAGAAAGAAAACTCAATACCACTTATTATACTCTCAACTGATTTTTTTGAAATAGTTCCATGTATTGTAATTCCATGCCAATTTTTTAACTTAACACATACTTATTGTTTAGTAAACTTAGCATTTGTTCTTAGAGTTTCCAATTCACTTTTCTTCAATTCTTATGTCACAGGTGTTTCTTCTGAGATTACTTTCCTTCTACCTGAAGGATATCCTTTCAAATTACCTTTCATAATGGCAATGTCTGTGCAGCTCTGAAAATATCTTTGGGGTGTGTAGATTTCTAGGTCAAAACTGTTTTTCTTCAGTGCCCTGGCTTCCCTTATTGCTATTTAGAAGTCAAATATCAGTCTCACTACCATTCCGTTGAAGAATTTTTTTTTCCCTCAGTATGTTTTTGAGATTTTTTTCTTTTATGTTTTAAATTATTAGGATTGACTATGTCATGCTTGAATGTATATTGTTTCTGTTTATCTGGCTTGGGATTCATTGGGATTCTTGAATCTTTGACTTTTGTCCTTAAATTCTGGAAAGTTCTCACCCATTATCTCTTCAATATTTCCTGTGACCTATTCTTGCTGCTCTCCTTCCGCTTTAACTCACAAGGCTTTCTCATCTTACCATCTTGCCAAGCTTTTTATTATTATTTTTTTTTAATTTTGTTCTATTTTATTTGAGAGAGAGAAAGAGAGCGAGTACCTGCACATGTAAGTGGGGGAGGAACAGAAGGAGAGAGACTCTTAAGCAGGCTCTCTGTGCAGTACAGAGCCCAAAGTGGGGCTCAATCCCAAGTCCCTGGGATCATGACCTAGGCTGAAATCAAGAATAGGATACTCAACCAACTGAGATACCCAGGCACCCTTTCTGGCCAAACTTTTCTTAAATATTTCCAGTGGTTACTCCCTGATGCATTCTGGATAATTTTGCTGTGCTATTTTCCGATTCCCCTGTTGTATTATTAACTACATTTAACTAGCTTGTAAACCCATTCGCAGTTTTTTTTTTAGATTACTCAATGTTTAATTTATTCAATTTCTATTCATTTTTTACCCCCAAATCAGCCAAGTTATTGTGTCTAGTGTCTTTGCCATAGAGTTTTTGAAGACTTTGAAAAGTATTTGAACAAAGTAAGCTGAGCTGTTTATTTTGTGTGTGTGATAATTCTGGCATTAAGGCTTGGTAGGTCTGTGTTTACTATTTGCTTTTAAACACTGATTTTCACTCATGGTGCATTGTTATTTTTTATTCTAAGCTTTAGATTTACCTTGAAAAAATTTTATTGGACTACTTTGAGTTTTAGGATGAAGTTTTATTTCTCCGGAGAGAGGCAACTTGACTTTGCTTTGAGCATTTTTATTTGTTTTTAGCAGGATAGTTTGTCTGAATAAACTAGTCTGCCATAATATGGGAAATAAAAGCCTTCATGTCATCAACTACTAAATGTTTTAAACATAAATAAAATCTCTCTAAAAATTTATGGTGCATTTACTGAGTATATTCTTTATCTAATGTTCAAGTTTTAACACTAATTTGTTTTCTTTTGAGAACATAATAAAAAGACCTATTTGTAGCTTTTCTTTATTTTCTCTCATTCTTTTTATTTTCTTCTGTCTCTGTTCTTTAGGGTAGAATTTTCATGTTCACCTTATCTGAACATATATTCTATGTTTTGAAAAATGTTATTTTTGACAGATTTATTGAGATATACAATAATTTTCAAAAACAAAATTTTTAATGTATATAGTTTTATAAGTGTGGAGATATGATGGCTATGCTATTACCTTAACTGTGATGATTGTGTGCATGTGAAAATTTTACTCTCAATATGCACAATTAACATTCTTACTTATACCATTGCTCAGGAGTTAGTCCACTGTGGGTCTCAGTAAAAAGTTTCCAAGGTAAACCCAGAAATACCTATTTGATTTCTAGCGTGACTCAAACACTTAGCTTTTGCAATGAAGACTAAAAGCAACTATAATAACGTGAGGCAACATAACTAAATGAATAAAAGAAAAAAATTAAAAATGAATAATGACTTTCTAAATTTTATTTAAAGGCTGACACTAAAAAAAGAGATGCAAATTTAATTGGAACTTTTATCATAATTTTGAACATATTTTCTAAAGAGCTTAGTAGACTCAAATATTTATAGCATTATTTCTTTTTTAATTTTTTTAAATGTTTATTTTGAGACAGAGCATATGTGGGAGCACAGGACCAGGTAAAGGGAAGAGAGAGAGGATGAGAGAGAATCCCAAGCACGCTTCATGCCCAGCGTGGAACACAATGAGGGGCTTGATCTCAGGACAGTGAGATCATGACATGAGCCAAAATCAAGAGTTGGTGCTTAACCAACTGAGCCAGCCAGGCATCCCTAGCATTATTTCTTTCTAATGTTTCATTTCATCATAAAAGCTTGCAAACATATCACTATGTCAGAACTGTTGATTATGGGTATCTTTTGGGAATGTCATATATGAAATGAATGGAGGGAAAATTAAGATAAGTTTGAAAATATGTTTTTCCTTCTATGCCAAGCAGTTGAGGTAAAGGAGAATGAAGGAAGAGTATTGAAGGCATCTAAGCCCTATTAAATAGGTCACAAAAGTAAACTCTCTACTCATAAAAGCTTCAAGAAAAATTCAAGTCAATATTTCTATAAGGTGTCCATAGTTAAGGAGGGGGTATGAAAGAATAAAAAGATTTCTGCTATTTGTCTGCTCAGTGACCCTAAATAGGTTAACTCATTCCACCTCAATTTCTTTATATGTAAAATAGGATTGATAATAGTGGCATTTTCTTTTTTTATAAA
The DNA here is from genome assembly GCF_024362965.1 of Panthera pardus. Lineage (NCBI taxonomy): Eukaryota > Metazoa > Chordata > Mammalia > Carnivora > Felidae > Panthera > Panthera pardus. Next base: position 84,488,949 of record NW_026526810.1, read on the forward strand.
TGTGTTTATTTATTTTTGAGACAGAGAGAGACAGAGCATGAGCAAGGAAGGGGCAGAAAGAGAGGGAGACACAGAATCTGAAGCAGGCTCCAGGCTCTGAGCTGTCAGCACAGAGCACGATGCGGGGCTTGAACTCACAGACCATGAGATCATGACCTGAGCAGAAGTCAGACACTCAACCGATTGAGCCACCCAGGCACCACAATAGTGGCATTTTCAAACTACTAGAAATATCTAACATATTGTATGTAAAATACTATACCCATATTAGAACCTTGAGAATTTTTACCTCCTATTATTGTTGATTTTGTTGTGCTTAATTTGATCCTCCTGCTGTTTTATGTGTGTATATCTCACAGTTAAAATTATATTAATTCAGTTCTCTTTCACTCATTTAAACAATTATTTACCTGGTAGGTATAGTGCATTGTGCATTGTGCTAAGCATGCTTGAGCAGGCAGGAGGTCACAGAGGAGGTACAAGTGTTCTATAATTCATACAATACATGTTTTCTGGAGACTAAATAACATCTTCCACATCTTATTATACTATTTTCCAGTGTGTGTAGTTGTGATTAATAAAGATGATTAAAGTAAATATTTCTTTAAAATTTATTCATTTTGAGAGAGAGAGTGCAAACAGGGAAGTGGCAGAGAGAGAGAGAGTGCAAGCAGGGGAGCGGCAGAGAGAGAGAGAGAGAGAGAGTGCAAGCAGGGGAGGGGCAGAGAGAGAGAGAGAGAGAGAGAATTCTAAGCAGGCTCCCCACCACCAGTGCAGAGCCCAACGCAGGACTCGATCCTGTGAACCATGAGATCACAACCTGAGCCAAAATTGAGAGTTGGATATTTAACTGACTGAGCCACCCAGATGCCCCATAAAGTAGACATTTTTAAAGACAAGGTATGTTTATCCTTTATTAGAGATGAATGTGTACTAGCTAAGAAAAAGTTGTATGCATAAGTGCATATGAATGTGCGTATGTTCGGGTGAGCAAAAAAGAGACAAGCATAGGGAAAGAAGTTGATTGGTTTTCACCAATAAATATTGAGCACTTACTCTGAACAAGACACAGAACTAAGCGCTGCTTTAAATTAGGATTATAGCTACTTGACAGGTAAACCATGATGTATGTGATTCTCTGATAGAATAAGAGAAGAGATGTGGTACCATTCCTATCTTTGGATCCCCTAGCACTCCCTCACGTAGTTCAGTCAGCCTAGAAGTTTGTCTGTCCATCCAGGCCAGAGTCCAAGATAGGTGCTAGCAGGTAAATTTCAGAGCCAGGAATAGTTTGCTCTGCTGAAGAGCAATTATCATCAGAGAATCTACCTGTCTTCGCATCTTATTTACCCCAGGGAGGTGAAACTAGAAGAAGGATGTCTTTTTTGTTCAACAAACAGTGACTTTATTGAGTTGTCTTTGAACATTTTTGCTTAGGAAGCTGCTGTCTTTAGACACTGAAATAGGAATTTATACAGATTTTGTGAATCAGTGTCTTATTTTTCAGTATCTCTATATTTTCCTAGAATATATTTTATAAACTAGTTAGCAGTCTTACCCATTGAGACTTAAACTATTTGGCAAAGATTTTTCCCTGATTTATTACTCCCACAAATCCTTTGTCCTCAACTCCACTGGGTTTCCAGTGTCTTCTAGCAATTGTTAAAGTCTCTATTGAAAGACCTAAATTGTGAGAATAAGCCTCAATCTTGCTGTTTATTGCCATTAAGCTTATTATATATTGACTTATACATATTAAGATGTGAAAATCCAGGTGACTTTATTTGAAAGAAATGATATAGCTTCTTCCAAATTTCTTGTTTTTATATGGCTATTCAAAAGAGAATATTACCCAAATTGAGACATGGAATGCATGTAGCAATTTATCTAGTTAAAAAAAAAGAGAGAGCAGCTATTCAATGAAAAGATATGACACTCTATAGCATGACTATTTTTCATTTTTTTTCTTACTAGGTTTCTATCTCTAAAAAAAATAAAATCTATCATCGTTATTCTCATCCCCCATAATCTAAATCATCTGAAAATCCTGAAGCTATTCTTTTTTAATTGTAAAAAATGGATAAAATGTATATATGGTGATATAAATGATTCAGTTAGATTCATATAGAAATTATATTTTTAATAAAATTTCACTTGATTTCCAAAATGTTATTATGAAAATACGGATTTTCATTGATAATTTCTACTTGTTACCAATGATCTGAAAAAAAAAATAAGTCAGCTAGTGATTTTCTATTTTGATTTTGATAGCTCTTTAATTAACAAAAAATGTAAAATATTTGGTACTTCAATCCAAACTTTTTTGAAGCAATAATTCACAAAATCCTAAAAAACTATATGGAGGTAATACACATTCATATTTTGAATATTATGCTATCCCCACATTATTTACATACTAATGAGAAAACATGATTATTTCTTCTTACAGTGTTATTACATTTTTTACTCTAGTGAGTTTTTAAGAATTTTATATTTTTTACTTGTTATGCAGCAGATCTCTTGAACTTATAAATCCTACATAACAGAAACTATATCTATTGAAGAGCAACTCCTCATTTTACCCTCCCCCAAGCCTCTGGCAACTAGCTTTCTTCTCTGTTTCTATTAAGTTTGACTCTTGTAGATACCTTGTTTAAGTGGAATCATGCAGCATTTGCCCTTTTGTGATTGACTTTAGAAATAGGCAGGAAGAATGAACCACTAAATTCTACTCCTGAAACTCATATTTCACTATATGTAAACTCACTAGAGTTGAAATAAAAACTTTGAAACATAAAAAAAAAAAAAAAAAACAACTAGGGAAAAAGATTACTACAATTTTGATGAACTGGGCCTATAACTGGGTTATCCATAACTTGCCAGAGACATCTTTCTCTATGGTACAGGAATGTACCTCAAGACCCAATAAATAAGGATAAAATTTTAACCTTTAAGAATGTCTCATCCTCGGGGTGCCTGGGTGGCTCAGTCAGTTAAGCATCTGACTTCAGTTCAGGTCATGACTTCACGGTTTGTGAGTTTGAGCCCCCCCATCAGGCTCTGTGCTGGCAGCTTAGAGCCTGGATCCTGCTTCAGATTCTGTGTCTCTTTCTCTCTCTCTGTCCTGCCCCTGTTAGTGTTCTCTCCCTCTCTCTCTCTCTCTCTCTGTGTCCCTCTCTCTCTCTGTCTCTCACTCCCTGAAAAGTAAATAAACATTAAATAAAATTTAAAAAAAAATAATTTTCATCCTTTCTATTCCCACCATTATCTTTTACCTTTTATTATTTTCAGAATCATCACTGAACTGGCCAGGCTTCTTTCGTATGGAACTACAAATGTGTTGTCCATGTTTTGACTAGAACAGCAAGTAGCTAAGCCTGACCATGTTTTTTGCTTGTTTGCTTGATTTTTTTTTCACTTCTGTGTATTTTGAGTAGAAAGAAGTAAGAGAAAAAATACTGTTCTTGCCCCTCATAAATAGTCCCTGGCTCATTTTCATGTCTGTTTCTACTGTGCTATAGTGTTGATATTCCAGTGCTCTTGGATTCCTTCAAGCCTGTGCTGACACTAATTGTTTATGATAGAAGGTGACTCTGCCAGAACAAATTTTTAAAATAACTTATTTATTTCACAAACATCAAATAACACCAATAAATTTGTGAAAATAAACTTGAAGTCCTGAGATGCCACATATTTCTATAAAAAATATTTCTTACTATTAAAACTTAATTTCCAAAGGTGATTTACTTACGTATTCACCTCATCATTGAATTTCGTTCAAAAAAATTGTTTATGGTAAATTACATTGTTAAATTAACAAACATCCAACCTTAAAACTAACAAAAAGGAACATTTGTCTAACACATAATCAGTAGGTACATTTAGAGTCTGTTGCTTAGATACAGCATTGCTCCTTTGCCAAGGACTTAAACCATAGACTAGACCATTTCAGCACCCTGAGTGACATTGTGGTATCTCTCTCTATCAGTTTTGGCAATATGTTCAGAGACTAAGAAATGTGAGAAAAAAGAAAAAGTTCAAAAGTTGGAAGCCCCTGGCAATATTCATTACAGAGCATGGCACAGAAGTTAAAAAGCTCGTTGTGGAGCTGCAGTCAGCGTTAACACTATGGGGCTTCAGCATTTTCCCAGAAAATGCAACACCTTGAGGCATTCTCTGAATTCCAGTTGCCAGCCAAAGCAGAGCACCACAGGCCAGAGAGAGTAAGAAAAATTGATCTTCTGTCAACACCAAAACGACCCCATAATCTTTGCCTACTTGAAAATTGTTAGTGAGCTGTGAAAAGGCTTGGGAAAAGGAAATTTGGTTAGCAACACCTTTCCTGAGATCTTTCTAGACTACTCAGTGTTCATCTTTGAGAAATATGTACCCATGGTTGATTAGGGGAAATAACAAGAAAAGTAATATTTTATGTTTGCAATATTAGAGATACTGTGATAAGCACCTTAAATGGATTTCTATTTAACACTTACATCAACACTATGAGGCTGGTACTATTATCTCCCCATTTTACATGTGATAAAACTGAGGTGACATGAGATCAAGTAACTTGTTCCAGTTGTATAATTAGTAGATGATAGAAGTGGGTCTCAAGCCAAGAGGTCTAATACCAAATCTTGTTTAGAGAAGTTAGGTAATTTCCATAATACATTGCTTCAAAATAATATTAAAATATAATGATTCAAACCCTTATTTCTTCCATGCCAGTGAGAGGCTACTCCTTGCCTTCAAATACTCCCTACAATAATTACTTATGAAAACACTAAATAAGTGTTAAAACGGTCAATTATATGACAACAAAACAACTAATTAATATACAACCCCCTGTGTTCAAGAATATCATTAAATCTTTAATACTCTCTATGACCACATAATATCTTTCCCACAAATGTATTTCTAATTTACCCTTTTCATTTTCCTTACAAATATAAAGAAGCTTTTCTTATTGCTACTGTATTCCACCCCCCCAACAGAGAATCCTTTAAAACAGTTACATTTCTTCTATATTTTAGAATGAATATGGACTCATTAAGCAAATCTTGTACATTTTCTAAGTATAACACTCTGAGACCACACCATTGATGAGGTAAGTAAGGAATCCATTTATTCTGCCAGAAGCTTCATTAGTTCTTGTAAAAAGTGGCAGCAGTTCAATAATACAGGGTGACATTTGAAAGTTCCACCAAGAGATAAATATAACTACTGGCTTGAATAGTTGTGTTCAACCGAATGGGTTAGAACTAAACAATATGTTATGACACCACACCTTGTGCTAGGATTTTTAAGGAAATATACATAGGTGAAATATATCTATGGAATGATTATTTTCCCATTCATTTTCATGTTTCATTTTAGATATCTTTTAAATGTCGATCAAATTAACTCATTATTTGAATTGGATTTTCCCTGTGTATTTTACCACAGTCACTTTCATTATGCAAATCATTTAAAAAGAGAGAGAGAGAGAAAGAGAGAGAGAATACCTATGATTTAGCCTGACTTCTTTTGCAAGCCTATTTCAAATTTATCAAGGATGCATAATTCAAAAAAGCAACTATTTAGGTCACTGTTAGGCACACTAACAGCAGCATTATCTTGCCACCAAGTGGTAGTTCCTGAATTACATTTCAGGAATGTTATATCTTTACAAGTATATCTTTTATATCATCTTTAATACTTACTTAAAATCAGTGAACTCCAATGTAAAAATAGAAATAAAAGGTAAAAATAGAAGTAGCTAATAATATATGTTTTCCCAAAAATGTTCATATTTAACAGATTTTTATGATAAAAGTATTTGGTATTTGTGCTTCTCAAGTTGTTGGATTGATTTGAATTCCGTACAGTTTTAACGTATCCAAGATAAACAGAAGGTGATTGGGTGTAAGTACTCTAAAAACTTAATTAAGAGCTTTGAATATGAAGGCATGGTATCATTCTTTAATCTCTGTTAAGGGTTGAATTCTGTTCCCAAAAAGATATATTGAGGTATTAACCCCCAGTCCCTCAGAATGTGACTTTATTTGAAAATAAAGTTGTTGCAGATCAAATTAGTTAAGAAGTCGTATTGGAATAGATTGATTACCTAGACCAAAATGGCTGATATCCTTATGAGAAGAGGGAAATTTGGACACAGAAATTTACAGAGGGAAGATGGTGTGAAAACACACAGGGAGACAATGGCCATGTGAAGATAGAGGAAGAGATTAGGATGATACATCCCTAAACCAAGGAACATCAGGATTGTGGACCTCTAAACTCCAGACCTGAGAGACCATAAATTTCTCTTATTTTAAGCCACCCTGTTTGTGGTACCTTGTTAAAGCAACCTCCCAAAAACTAACAGTTTCCCTTTCAAAATTAAAATATTTGAGCTAGATGACCAATTAGAAACTGAATCTGAGAAGGCAGATATTTATGGAACGCTTAGGCTTAGCTGAGCTCCCCAAATGAAAGAAAACGTCTTTATGGAATTATTAGTTCATGCACTGCTATCTGAGATAAAAATCAATACAAGTTCAGAGAAGTGAATGTCAGGGTAGAGCTAGAATGAAAAAAATAACAAGAACAACAACATAGATGGGGTGACCATCTGTGTTAGCAATTTGCTTTGTCCAAAGGAAAAATAAAATTCCAATATCTTTATCACAAGAAGTAGTTTTGCAAATTGGAGATAGACACCTGTCTTCCCACAGCGACTGAGTGGTAGGGATGGTTTCTTCCATGATGATTGCATTTCAAAGATCAGGTTCTCAGATCTGTGAGAAAGACAGCATTGGGTTAGGAAACCGGCACGGGGCTCTTAAAACGATTTTATATCTCAAAAAGACAGAAAAATATCTTCAAGTACAGTATTTCCAAGGAAATGCTGTAAGTAAAGAGAAGACCTCTGTGTTTTGGCCTGGGTGACAGGAATCGGGGGCCTAGAGACACAGAAAGAAGCTTCATGCAGTTTAACCCATCTGAGAGAAACGTGAAGGCGGTCTTTCACTCAGTTTTTTACTTCTGATGAAAGCTACAGGTATTATTCTCAAGGTCTTCTTCTCCCTCAGGTTCAATCCCAAAGCCTGTGTTTTTATCTCCCAAATGTTTTCCATTTCAAACTATCCCCAGATCTCTATCCTTGCTGAACTCTCTCTCATACTTTGTCCTGCGCCATGACAATAGCCTCTTTATCGATCTCTGTTTCTCTAGCATCCTTGTCATCGCTGTAACTATTTTAGAATTTAAGCCTGATTCTGCCATTTGGCTTCTCAAGGTCTGTCACTAATGCATCGTCATCAAAAGTAAAAAAAAAAAAAATCAAGCTTTGAGAACTTCATTAACTTGGCTAACTGGAATATTTGTCCCCACTTCTTGCAAAACAGATGCAATCATCTGTGTAAGAGGAAACAACTTGGTAGACACTGACTTGATAGAATATCACATTCTTATAATCAAATGCCTACTGATAACTTAGCTTTATGACATGGAGCAAGTAATACAATCTCTGGTAACATGACCATGTTGTCAACCTAAATAAGGAGGTAAACTGAGACAAATTCAAATGATCAAAAATTGAGTCTCTTTTAGGAATAGTAGAGGAATTGCAATTTGGGAAATGCATGCGGCAGCAAGCTACAGGCGAGCTCATTCAGGGTTTGGGCAGAGTGTATTTATGGATAAGGAGTACAGAGAGGGATGAGTCCAGCTAGAGTCCAGGCAGTAAATTCATTGGCTTGAGGATAGGGAGAGATTCTTGGTGGATGTTCATTGGTCAGGGATCAACTCTCCTTCTTCTGTAGATCAGGCTTTTAATGTAAATCAGTCTCTCAGTTCTTAAGTTCCATTCTTCTGAACGCACATGAATGAGATTCTCCATTTCATATTCTCTAGTTCCATCTGAGTTTGAGATCCTTTCACAATGTAACCAATCTATCACAGTTAAATTAGAGAAGAGACCTCCCATTCTTCAATCCCACAGTTTGTCAAAGGGGAGTGGCAGCACAAATGTTTTCTTCTTTGGTCTTTTTGCCTTTTGGTTAAATATGCCTCCTGAAGATACAAGAAAATATAGCACTGGGGAGATTGTCTATGCAATAATTTCAGACACTTTACTTTCTTTTTTCTAAAAAGATTTATGGGGACAAAAATAAAAAGACAAGGATATTCCCTCAGGCAATTTTCTTATGTTCTAATTACCTAGGCTTTTAGGGTGTTCTTTATACTACTATCTATGGGCATTTGTGTGAGAATTTTGATAAGAGAATGGAGGAAATAAATAATAAAGTTTATAACACTTACTTGCTAAGACACCTACTCTAAGAGGTTTCTAAGACCTTGGATAAATTTACTTTAAACTTGCTAATAATCAATTTCTCTAGAAATTTTTATTTTATTTTATTTTAATATTTTATTTTATTTTTAATGTTTATTAACCAACTGAGCCACAAAGGTATGCTTGAAATTATTCAAAAATTTTATGGCACAAGTAGTTGACCTTAAGAAGTCTGTATAATGAGGAAAGACAATACTGAATACTAACTCTGCTGAGTAGAACTCAGAATTATATATATCTTAGAAGCTCAGTTTTTATCCCAAATAAAATAAAATGAAACTGTATATTCCAGAATATATAAACACTACTTGTTTCCCACGTGGGATTAAATCAGAATGCTATTATATTTTTAAATTATTGCCAGTTAGAAATTGTTTAAAGTCCAAGAAATTGTTTAATAAGGAAAATAACAATTATTTTAGTTTTCACATAATGATTGTTTTAACATCTCCAGAAGCCATAAATGTCTCTGATATTATAGCAATATTGAATCAAATATTAAAATTTCACCTTGATTTTAGAATAGCCAGGAGTTTTTGTTTGTCATTTTTATTTTGTTTTTTTTTTTTTTACTTTCAAAGGAAAATTACTTTGATAGTATACCCCACTTCAGGTTGGTAATGCTTATAAAAGGCATCTTCCACAAAATATGGTTCCTTAAATGCGTATTATAAAGACATAATATAAAAGTAAGCACTTTATAACAGCATGTAAATATAACTATAATACTTGTATTTTTATTTACCATATTATAATTATATTCTTATTAACTTATTTATTTACCCAAGAATAAATAATACAAATAAAAAGATATTACATGCAGTAGCACATTATGCAAAATATTCTCATATTTTCCCATTTGACAGGTTTTGTTCTACTAATTGAATACAACTGAAAACTATACTGGAAATTAAGAGACTTCATGAAAATTACATAGAAAATTGCAGTCACTGTCTTTTCTCATATTTTATTAGCTGATTACTTGATATAAATCATCAATTTTCTAAATCAATTTGAGATAACAAAAATACAATCTAAAGGTAATTATAAGTAGGACCTATGTAAATTATGTAACGCATTACTAATTTGCTATAAATGGGACTGTAGTTTTCGTTTCAATACTCAAGCAGCAATACAAAGCAATACAAAAAAGGTGGACTGGTAACAACCCTTTTCTTGCAGAAACAACACTATTCCTAGAGTCGATACCAGAAAGAAATTTCTCCTTCTAGATTTGAATAATCTAGTGAAAGATGCAATAAACAATACCTTTTAAGTAACCAAACAATGAATTACAGGATTGTTGATGTTACTAAAAATAGTAACAATAACTTACATAGCATTTTCATATGCCCAACAGGGTCTCAAGCTCTTTATGTCTTTTCACTCCTTTATTCCCCATGGTGATTCTTTGGAATAACTACTGTTAATGGTCCTATTTAGCATATGAAGAAACTAAAAATAGGAGATGTTAAGTAATTTTCCAAGGGTCACACAGTTGGGAACTGGTGGAACTAGAATAATACACTCTCAGGAGCTCCAAATTTGTTTTTATCACAACTACATCAACTATTTCCTGAACTGAGTTGACATAAAGCTACAATACTGGAACTGAGTGAAAGAGACATCATATATCAGGAGCTAACATAATTAAACCATTCAATTAATTAAACATTTTTATTTGAAAGTGCTTATCTTTGCCAGGGTAGATACTAGGTTATGATGAGAAGCAGCTAGTCTAGGCACGCATGAGTATATACCTGTACATACTAATTCTCTGCAAGAATTTTTAAAAGACTCTGATAATTAATTGGAAAACCACCCCGCATCTGGATGGAAACCGACAGAGAAAATGGTTTAGAAAAGAGTAGACTGTAGACCTTGCCAAAACATCCACTCCTAGATGGGCACTTTGTTTAGTATACAAACTGTAAAATCCTGTCAAATGGCCCTGAAGTAGACATAGGCATTTCCCTCGCCAAGCTGTAATCTGATGAAGAGTACAAATAATTATAACAGTGAAAAAGAAAGTTTAAAAAAAAAGTGAAAACTGAAAGTATAATAATTATTATAATTGAGGAAGGCCTGTCTATGTGAGCTACATTGTAAGAACACATGCCTAATAGTCTGAGACTTAAAAAAAAAAAGTGAAACCAGAGAATAATTTGGTATCCTCATCCTCTCTCATGAAAGGGCTTCTTTCCACGATGGGTAGATTTCACTAAGTGCTGTCATGAGAGAGATTTGACTTTTAAGCGTGAACAGTCCTGTATCTCTCAGAGGACAGAAAATGTGACTAATGATTTTCTCAAAAACAAATAAACAAAACTTTTTTAAAGTTTATTTACTTATTGACACAGAGAGAGAGAGCAGGGGAGGGCAGAGAGAGAGAAGGAGAGAGGGATTCTCAAGCAGTGCATGCTAACAGCAGCCATGGACCTCACGAACTTTGAGAACATGACCTGAGCCAAAATCAAGAGTTCGATGCTTAACATACTGAGCCACTGAGGCACCCTGACAAAACTTTTATTTTTTCCAGTAAACATAATAACTGGTAAAGTAGTTTTAAAAGATGTTAAACTGGAAAAGGAGTTTAAAAAATTAAAAAAAAACACAAAACACAATTTGTTTCACTGAATGCCAAATACTGAGCACAGGTAACTTTCTCAAATGTTTGCTGGGCTACAGTTCCAGGAGAGAGGGTATTTCTTATCTTATTTTTGTGTCTACATCCATTTTAAGATCTACCTATCAATTTAAAAACAGGAGAAAGTATAGATTAAGAGGAAAGATAAAAGACTTTTTTGTATATCTATCAGATAATAAAATATCCAGAAACTAATGATAATACATTTTTCAAAACACATTTTTTTCTCATCAGTTTACTCAACTTTACATAATTTATTCTTATTCTGTTAGACAAGCTATGACTAGGAATGACAATAGTCTATTTAAAAATATAGCAGAGTTAATGTAAGGATTTTTGAACTGTTTAAGGGGTGAGGAAAATCTGTCATTTGTAATTTTTTAAATAATTAAGGGCAAGACAAACTCAGCATAAAAGCACATAAAGCTATTCTAGTACGATAGGAAGTTTTCACACCTGGACAGATTACATAACCTCTCCTTCAGAGCAAATGAGTACTCCAAAACCAATTTGTCATTTAACAAAGAGAAAACAAAATTCTAGTCTTGAAGTAATATAACAATTGGCAGTGAATAATTCATAAGATTTTATTTTTCTTTTGAATAAACCCATCCAAACAGAGACCACTTTGTCAAAATTTTAGCATCTTTCATTTCTTGTTGTTAAACTCATTTTTGCAGGTATTTAAACCTAAAGACATTAAGTCCACTTTCCCTCAAACCTTTTGCTACTTTCTGTGTTCATGCAAATTTATGTTTTAATATATTTTTTTCACTTTCTGGTACAACCACACGTTTTTATTTTAAGGTATTAGTCTCTTTGTCTTTTTTCCTTTGACAATCAGAAACTACAGTCCTAATTAAAACATACACCCACACATGCATACACACACATCTTAAATATACATTGTATTTCTTTAATAGCATTGGTTCTATTATAGTCTTGATTATCCATATTAATTACAATTGGAATTGGAGTAATTTTATTTCCTACAGAGATAGAGAAAATTGGGAAAAGGATAATATTATCTGTTATATATAAGACCAGCATGGCTCACAAGTACATACTATGTGTCTTCCTATAATCACACATATCTATTTACACTTCTTAAAGCAAGAAAGATAAAGCATGTATATTGTATTCATTTTCTGTTGCTGCATAGTGAATTACCACCATCTTTCCAGTTTAAAATAACACAAATTGATTTTCTCTGTTTTCATGACCCAGGAGTCTGGGCCTAGCTTAGTTAAATTCCTTGCTCAATTTCACCAGGATAAAATCAAGGTGTCTGGTTGGCCAGCACTGTAATTTTAACTGAGTTTGGGGTCCTTTTTGTAAACTCTTGCCAGCTGTTAGTTTAATTAAGTTCCTTGTGACTGTGGACTGAGGTCCCATTTTCTTCCTGGCTATTGAGAGGAGTCCTTCTCAGCTCCTGGAAACTGACTGTAGGTCCTAGCCACATGGCATCATCTTCAAAGTCAGCAGAAGAATCTCTAACCTTCTCTGTTGTTAACTTGAGATTTCTGTGGGCAGCTGAGGTCTGGGACTTCCTATCCTGTCACATTGCTGACATCAGAAGTTTAGGAATTTTTTTTTATTCACTATGTTTTCCATGGGGAAAACAACAACAACACAATCCTTAAAAATGTTAAATATGCACTTCTATAATATTCTATACAAAATTTTCAAAGTTAGTGACTATGCTAACAGCTTCTGTGACATGTTTTTCTGCAAATTCTAGTATTTATTAATTTTTTAATGTTCTATTTATTTTTGAGAGATAGATACAGAGCATAAATGGGGGAGAGCCAGAGAGAGAGGGAGACACAGAATCCAAAGCAGTTCCAGGCTCTGAGCTGTAAGCACAGAGCCAACACGGGGCTCGAACCCACTCATGAACTGTGAGATAATGACCTGAGCCAAAGTCAGACACTCAGACTGAGCCACCCTGAAAATTCTAGCATATTTAAAATACTAGTTTAGCTTATTTCTTCTATCTGTATAATCAAATTAGATTCTATTATATTTATATGAGCATTTCTATTAGATTTATATAAGCACTTATTCTTTAATAGCCAGTTAGAATAAGAGCTTCTTTAAAGTTAAGAAACTTTATAATCTAATGTGTTATATCCTAGGAAAAGATTTCAAACTAATGTTAACACAACAAGAAATAAAGCCTTTCTTTTGCAGACAAAATGCCCAAGATCACAAAGGGTTTGCAACTCCTGTTTTACAACTTTATCTATGGAAGAAATAAAATACAAGCACAAAAAGATATGTAAACCATTCCTTTAGGTTTAAATGGACCAACTGCCCTCCTACCCCTACCCCCTCTGCCACACACAAAAACACTTTCAAGTAGGGAGACCTCTAAGAATGGATAATTTATTACCCTAAATATATTACATACTATGTATTTCACTCTTTCTTCAGTTGTAAGACATACAGTCTCCTGTGGGCTTCTTGTTTTCTCCCACTTTGTGAATCTAAGCTCCTCAAGCTATGAAATTCTTTAAACAAAAGAAACACTAACAGACATCTGAAAGTTTATTATTTGATTTTACCATTTGAAGCTTTCACAGATTTTCACATTGAAACCAAGCATAGGGGCATCTGGGTGGCTCAGTTTGTTAAGTAAGCATTGGACTCTTTGTTTTCGCTTAGGTCATGATCTCATGGTTCTTGAGTTCGAGCTCTGCATTGGACTCTGTTGACACTGTGGAACCTAGTTGGGATTCTTTCTCTCTCTCTCTCTCTGCCCCTCTCCCACTCTTCCTCCCAAAATATATAAGTAAACTTATAGAAAAAAAAAAAAAAAAACTGTGGCATCACACACAGTATACCAGTTTCAAATCTAAAAAGACAGGTGTCCAACCAGAGCCAGATGTACAAGACCCTGAATCTCAAGAAAAGATTGTTGTGATGAACTCCAGACCTAGCCAGGCTAGAGATTTAAGACTCTTCTTTGAGAGATAATAAACAGAATAATGAGGCATTAACCATCTTTTAACCAGTGCTCAGTTATTACTTACAGGTATTTTTATTTTATAATTTTTGAAAGATAAAGACGTAATAGGTCAGTAGACATTAACATATGAGAACTCTGAAAATAAAATCCTTCTGCCACAACTCAGCAAGGACTCACTGATCAGGAAGGTCAGAGATTTCAAAGTTGTACTTGTGATTTCCTTGAACCGTGAACTATTTTCCAATCCAGTGAATGTAACATCTCAGCGGGACTTCCATAGGAGTCAGTTATAATTCTCAAAATGTTAAAAACATAATGCTCAAACAAATAAAATGCATGTATCAAAATTTCATTTACTTAATGAGGGAACCAGCAGGATGCAAAGCTAGTTTAAAAAAGCATTTGAGAACTGATATTTTATATAGTCAGTGAAGAAAAGGAACAATGGAGTTCAATTCATTACAAAAAAAATGTTTGTTAAGCTTTTGGGGATATCCTCTCTGTACTGGACAGCAACACATCACACTTTATCAGTTTTATAGAATCATAAACTACACAAGCCCCAAGAAATGAAAGTTGCATTTTTTAGAGTGAGGCAGTTTCACTCACTCAGGCATCCTTGTTAGAAAATGTTCTTGCATGCTCTTTTACAATCACATAGTCTTTTTTTTTTTTTACCTTATTTTCAAATTTGGTTAGTTTTTATTTCTTTTTAAAAGCAACCATGCAGCAGATACAAACCAACCATATGACTTGTCCTTTAAAGTTGAGTTTAGTACCAGTGCTCTGCATTTAGGCCCTCTACCCAAAACCTTGCATGAGAGGTTCATTTTAGAGCCAGACGTGATGATATTCTGTTGCAGATTTCAGCAGTCCTTCAGGTGGATCAGGAAGAGAACGTGCCTCGACGGGGTAGAACTCAAGAGTCCCAGTGTGCCCTGCACTGCATTAGGCCTGTAGGAAGTGATGGATGGTTACACCCAGCCCAGAGGCCTGCATTTCTAGCCCTCCCCCCTGATAGGAATACCACTCACTTCACCACAGAAAACATAATGTCTGTCATTTCATATGTCAAATAAAAACTCCTCCAGATTAGATTTAGAGAAAGATAGTGGAAGCTCTAATTACAGCTTTAGTGCAGCTCCATAGGGTAGACCCTAAGCATCTTTCAAATACCAATGTATAACAACTTTTTTTTTATTGTGGCAAAATATACATAACACAAAATTTGCCATCTTTACCATTTTTAAGTATACAGTTCAGTGACATTAAGTAATTCACATTGTTATGCAATGATCACCACTATTCAGCTCCAGAACTTCATCATCCTGTCCTGTACCCATTTCTCCCCCACTAATTCCAGGCTCTGGTAACGACTGTTCCGTATTCTGTCTCTCTGTGTTTGACTACTCTGGGTCCCTCATATAAATGGAGTCATAAAATATTTATACTTTTGTGTCTGGCTTATTTCACTTAGCAGGATGTCTATAGGGTTCATCCATGTTGTGGCATGTGTCAGAGTTTTATTCATTTCTTTTAAAAAATTATTTTTTAGTTAAGGTATAATTTATGCATAACTTAGTTTCAAGTGTATAACATAGTGATTCATTGTGAAATGATTACCACAAGGTCTAGTTAACATACACCAGCTTACATAGTTACAAAAGACAAAAAAACATGCTTTGTGGTGAGAACTTTTGAATTCTGTACTCCTAGCCACTTTCAAATATGTAATACAGCATTTTTAACTATAATCACCAGGCTGTACATTACATGCCCGTGACTTATTTCTTACACAGGAAGTTTGCACCTTTTGACCTCCTTTACCCATTTCTCCCACCTCCAACCCCTACCTGTTAATAACCACCCATCTGTTCTCTTTGAACTTGTTTGTTTTTGTTTTTCATATTCCATATATAAGTGAGTATTTGTCTTTCTCTGACTTATTTCATTTAGCATAATACCCTTGACATCCATTCATGTTATTAGAAATTACACACACACATACACACACACACACACACACACACAGACATATACCAACTTTATTATTCATCCATTAATGAACATTTAGTTTAGTTCCATATCTTGGCTCTTATAAATACGCTACAATGAACATGGGGGTGCAAATATCTTTGCAAGTTAATATTTTCATTGTCCTCAGATAAATAAACAGAAGTGAAATTGCTGGATCAATATGGCAGTTCTATTTTTAATTTTTAGAGGAACTTCCATATTGTTTTTCACAGCACTATTTTACATTCCCACCAACAGTGCACAAGGGTTCCCTTTTCTCCACAACCTTGACAGCACTTGTTATTTTTTTCTCTTTGAATGATAATCATTTTAAGAAGTGTGAGATGGGATCTCTTTGTAGTTTTGATTTGCCTTACCCTAATGATTAATGATGTTGAGCATCTTTGCATATACCTGTTTGCCATTTTTATGTATTCTTTGGGAAAATGTCTCTGAGATCTTCTGCCTATCTTAAAATCAGGTTGTTGTGTGTGTATGTGTGTGTGTGTATACACACACACACATACACACACACACACACACACACACATATATATATATATTTTGCTCAAGTTGCATGATTCTTTCTATACATTGGATATTAGCCCCTTATCAAATACATGATTTGAAAATATTTTCTCCCATTTCATAAGTTGCCTTTTCATTTTCTTGATGGTTTCCTTTGCTGTGCAGAAGCCTTTTTGTTTGACATAGCCCACTTGTTTATTTTTGCTCATTGCTTGGATAATTTCTATTAACATATACAAGTAGATAGTTTTCTTTTTACTATACCAAATGTTCATATATCTATGTATATATATGTGTGTATATATACATATGTATATATATGTATATATATGTGTATATATATATATACATATATATACGTATACCAATTTTATGTATATATATATATATACACATATATATGTATATATAATTTTTGCTTGGCAAAAACATAATAATATCTTAAGAAATTACTAATTCACAACCCAAGTTAGGTATCAGGAAATGGCAAAATAACCATTTTTTAAATCTTGCTTATGCAATCACTGATTCCAACTCTCTTTCTTCCTACCCAGAGGAAATCACTTGCCAGAATATTGTGTTTACATTTTTGTGATTTTGGTTTTTATATAAATCTACACATGCCCAACCATATACTGTCTAGTTTTATAGGATTTGCTCTTTATATTTAGTGGATCAAACTGGTTATTTTCTTCTGTGACTGAATAGGAAATGTATCCATTTTGATACATGGGACAGTATTTCAATCATACTCACTATATAAACATGTAACTTATTCATCCATTTCCCTATTGATGAAAACAAATTGTTACCAGCTCTTTCCTATTATAAACAGAATTGCTTGAGCATATTGGAGATATACCTGGTACATAGCTATTGAGTATATATCAAAGAGTCCAGGTCATAAGTTGTTACATTCTCCATTGTACAAGAAAATACTAAAATGGTAGTCAAAATGTTTGTACATTTTTTTTATTCTCCAGGAGAGCACTTTAGCATTGTTTTTATTTATTCCACATCCTTACATGATAATCTTGTTTTATAACACATGTAAAAGAAAATATATTTAAAAAGTCAATGCCTTTCAACCAACAGCCAAGAGGAAAGCATCTGCAATTAAACAACTTGAGTTTATTACTTATTGTAATGAGACAGAACACATAGCATTGGGAACTGTGGAGTGATTCAGTAAGAAAATGTTAGAAAAACACCTATTAAAGAATTTAGGTTTTGGTTGGGTAATTTGGGGATGGTAGCAAGAAAGCAATTCTCATTCTGGATTGCTTGCTATCAAAAAGTGGGTCAATTATATAAATGGGCATCTTAATAAATCTCTTCTGTAGGAGGGTAGACCAGAATGAAGATAAAACTGTAGCGGGTAAAGTCACTTAGTATGAAGCAAAGATGTTTGGTATTGTATGAATTGCCTGGAGTCCTTGTTTTTGTCTCATTCTATTGTAGTCTCAGAGTAATTTCATGTGGTATAGGTATTCTTTCACATTGTTATGTTCAATACTAGAACAAAATGTTTGAGTTATAGGTGTTAAATCAGTCTGTAATAACATCAAGACTTATCTATGAGCATCGAATTAGTTCCTGGACATCAGGGCCTACTTTTTTTTTTCTTTTTTTTCCCACAAAAATCACAAAGTCTGAGAAGAGAGAAATGGAAGCATAAAGTTAAAAGATTCTTATATTAAACATAAGATAGTCTAATATCACTTGAAGGTAAGCTATGATAAATTAAAGATGTATATAAATCCTAAAGCAACCACTAAAAGAATACAACTCATAAGCCAACAAACGGGATGAGACGAGACGGTAAAAAATAATTTGTCTACATTAAGGCGGAAAAGAAGAAAAATGGAACAGTAGGCACACATAAAACAAAAAGAAAAATGGTAGAATTAAACCCAACAATATCAAAAATTAAAATGAAGTAAATGAGCTAAATACTCAGATGAAGAGACAGAACTTACCATATTGTGTATAATAAAGCAAGCAAACAAAACAACAACAAAAAAGCAAAGCCCAAGTACATGCTGCCTATAAAAAAAACCACACTGAATATACAACTAGAAAAAGATTAAAAGTAAAATAATGAAAAAATGTGCCATGCTATATCTTTCAAAAGAAAATAGAGGTGGTTCTATTAAAATCAAAGTCGATTTCAAGTCAAAAGAGTAATTAGACAATGAAAAAACGATAAAATCATCAAACAAAATAAAACAAACCAAAAGTGATAGATGTTTCTGCATCAAAGAACAGAGACTCAAAATACTTAAGCACAAACTTATAAAACTGCAAGGAGAAATAAGCCAATCCGCGGTAATACTCATAGATTTCAATAATCATCTCACAATAATAGAACAAATAGAAAAACCAGTAAGAATAAAAAAAAAATGAACACTATTAGGTAAGTTAATCAAATGGATGCTTATGAAACACTTCACCCAACCACAAAAGAATGAATATGCTTCTCCAGTGCACATAAAGCATTCATCAAGACTGTTCATCATATTCTGTGCCATAAAACAAAGTAACTTCTGTGCCTATAAAGGAATTATATCAGAAATCACTAATCATAAGATATCTGGAAAATCCACAAATATTTGCAAATCAGATGGCATACTTCTAAATAATACATAGGTCAAAGCAAAAATCAAAAGAGAATTTAGAAATACTTTGAACTTGGTGAAAATAAGAACACAACATACCTAATGTATAAAAGAAAATGGACCAAAGTGTTAACACATGAAAATAATAATAAAGATCAGAGTAGAAATCAATGATACAGAAAACAATGACAAAAAAAAAAACTTGATAAAAACAAAATTCTGTCCTTTCAGAAAATTAATGAAATTTATTAACCTCTGTCCAAACTTATGTGAAAAGAGAGAGAAGGAGAAAGAAGACACAAATTATAAATATCAGCAATGAGTGGTACCCCTTATACTAGCATCAAAAATACAAGCTACTTACAGATAATATAGTAAAAAATTCCAAGAACTATTCACTGAAATCTACAAAACACAGGTTAAAGTACTTGCAGGAGACCTAAATAAATCACGAGATATGCAATCTTTATGGATCAAGAGATCAGTATATTTATTTCATTTATTTGTAAAATGATCTTTAGATTCCATATAATCCCAATCAAAATCCCAGCAGGCTTCTTGTTTTAAAATAAATCAACGGAAATTCATATTGAAATGCAAAGGACCTATAGTAGTCTTAATGGTTAAGTTTATGTGTCACCTTGACTGAGCCATAGGGTGCCCAGATATCTTGTCAAACATTATTCAAGGTGTTTCTGTGTTTTTGGATGAGACTGTCAGTTAAATTGTTAGAGCAAAATAGAGTGCTCTCCCTAATTTGGGTAGGCCTCATCCAATCAGTTGAATAGAACAAACTGACTGACTTTACCCCAAGTAAGAATCCTGCCTCACTGCCTTAGAACTAAAACATTGCCTTTTTTCCTGCCTTAGGACTCAAACTGAAATATCAGCTCTTCCTGGATAACATGCTTGCCAGCGCTTGGGTCTCCAGTTTGGTGACTCAACATGTTGATCTTGGGATTGTCAGGAGATATATATGGAAATTATATATATGTATATATTTCATAAATCATATTATATATGCACATACACACACACATATATATCTTTTCACTTCTGTTTCTCTGAAGAACAATTTACTAACAATAGGCAAAAAACTTTCAAAAAATAACAAAGTTGGAAGATGTGTTATAAAGTTGTAGCAATCAATACAATGTGGTACTGACATATAGAAAAATAGATCAATACAGAGTTCAGAATTAGAACCGTAGTTCAGAATATAGAGTTTACAACAAGACCCACACATATATGTGATCAATTGATATTTGTCAAAAGTGCAAATACACTTAAATGGTCAAAGAATAGTCTTTTCAACAAATGATACATGACCCGTGACTAAAACTTCTAGAATAAAATAGAGCAAGAAATTCTTTTGTGAGTTTTTGTTAGGCAAAGGTTTCTTTCATAAGACATAAAAAAAAAACACAATCACTAAAAGAATAATAGGATAAATTGTTTTTAGAAATTTCAAGAGCTTTTTTTCTTAAAAGATACTGTTAAGAAAGCAAAACCCAAACTATAGAGTGGGAGAGAACATTTACAAGTAATGAATTTGGTAAAACACTTGTATTTAGAATATATAAACAATTCTCAAAATTCAACCATAAGAAAACCAAAAATAAAATATTTTCAGGGAGAATATTTAATCAGTTCAGCAAAGAAGATATATAGATGGCAAATGAACATAGGAATATTTGTTCAAAATCATTAGCCATTATGAAATGTCAGTTGAACCACAATGAGTCACCACTGTATATGTCTTAAAATAAGTTAAATTCTAATTAACAACAACAAAATACCAAGGGGTGAAAATGTAGAGCGACTAGAGTGCTCATGTGCCTGAAAGAGTACAACCACTTTGGGGTGAGGGATAAGGTAACAGTTTAGAGTGGCATAAAATATAAGCCTATGATTACCATATGACTCTGGCTTTATGTTATTAGGTGTTTACTCAAGAGAAATGAAAGACTGTCCATATGAAATTGCTATGCAAAATTTCACAGATAATTTCATTGTAATAGTCAAAATTATAAACATAAGTATTTTCAAGTGGTGCATTGGTAAATTGTGGTCTGTCGGTATGACGAAATACTTAGACGTAAATGTTATTAAAAAATTGGCACATGTAGTAACATGGATCAGTCTCAAAATAGTTAAGCTGAGTAAAAGAAGCCAAACAAATAAACAAAGAAAAGGATGACCTACTAATGATTCTACTTGCATAACATTCTTAGAAATTCAAATTAATCTGTAATGATATGAGTGAGGTGCAACAGTGGTAACTGAGCCCTGGGGTGGAGAGTTTGAGGGGGTGGTCATGGAGTGGCTGGATGGATGCGGGACTTACAAAGGGGCATGAGAAAATTTTTAGAGGTGATGGATAATTTCATTATCTTGATTGTGGTGATGGTTTCATACATTTATTAATACATAAAACATACCACATTGTACACTTTAAACATATATATATATATATGTTAACTTTCCTTCAGTAAAGGTATTTAAGCAATTTGTATTTCTTATATGGCAAGTGAAATAGGGCATCCTATATGATTAATAGAATAAAACATCATTTATATATGTATTAATTCTAGGTTTTTCCAGTTCTCTGAACCACCAGCTTTGTCTTTCAACTTCATCTGACTGTAAGATTAATGTACAATTTCCTTTTAGAATTATAAGGCGGGGCACCTGGGTGACACAGTCAGTTAAGCGTTCAACTCTTGATCTCAGTTCATAGTTCATGAGTTCTAGCCCCACATCAGTCTCTGAGCTGAGGGTGCGGAGTCTGCTTGGCATTCTCTCTCTCCTCTCCGTCCCTCCCCTGTTCATGCTCTCTCTGTCTCAAAATAAATAAATAAACTTAAAAAAAATAGAACTGTAAGTCCTCAAATTATGGTTCCCCAGCTTTTATGAGGCATAATTGACAAAATTGTACATATTTAAGATGCACAGCATGATGATTTGCTATACATATACATTGTGAAATGATTGCCACAATATCAAGGTAAGTAACACATCCATTACCTCATGTAGTTACCTTGAGTATGTGCATGGTGAGAATGCATCAAATTCTGGTATGCTGTGCTAGGCTTTTGACCTGGGAAGGGCAACATCATCTTATGCATTTATTCATCCTTCTTTTTTTAAGAAGATGCTATTTTTGGGGTGCCTGGGTGGCTCAGTTTGTTGAGCATCCAACTTTGGCTCAGGTCATGATCTCATGGTTCATAGGTTCGAGCCCCACATTGGGTTGTATGCTGTCAGCTCAAAGTCTGGAGGCCGCTTCAGATTCTGTGTCTCCCTCTCTTTCTCTCTGTCTCTCCCCTTCTTGTTCTCCATCTCTCAAAAATAAATAAATATTCGAAAAAATTAAGAGATCATTTTTGTATTTTATTTATTTATTTATTTATTTATTTATTTATTTATTTATTGTAATATGAAATTTATTGTCAAATTGGTTTCCATACAACACCAGTGCTCATCCCAACAGGTGCCCTCCTCAATACCCATCACCCACCCACCCCTCCCTCCCACCCCCCATCAACCCTCAGTTTACTCTCAGTTTTTAAGAGTCTCTTATGGTTTAGCTCTCTCCCTCTGTAACTTTTTTTTTCCCCTTCCCCTCCCCCATGGTCTTCTGTTAAGTTTCTCAGGATCCACATAAGAGTGAAAACATATGGTATCTGTCTTTCTCTGTATGACTTATTTCACTTAGCATAACACTCTCCATTTCCATCCATATTGCTACAAAAGGCCATATTTCATTCTTTCTCATTGCCACGTAGTATTCCATTGTATATATAAACCACAACTTGTTTATCCATTCATCAGTTGATGGACATTTAGGCTCTTTCCATAATTTGGCTATTGTTGAAAGTGCTGCTATAAACACTGGGGTACAAGTGCCCCTATGCATCAGCACTTTTGTATCCCTTGGGTAAATTCCTAGCAGTGATATTGGTGGGTCACAGGGTAGTGGATCCTTAATTTTTTGAGGAACCTCCACACTGTTTTCCAGAGTGGCTGCACCAGTTGGCATTCCCACCAACAATGCAGGAGGGTTTCTGTTTCTCCACAACCTCTCCAGCATCTATAGTCTCCTGATTTGTTCATTTTAGTCACTCTGACTGGCGTGAGGTGACATCTCAATGTGGTTTTGATTTGTATTTCCCTGATGAGGAGTGACATTCAGCATCTTTTCATGTGTCTGTTGGCCATCTGGATGTCTTCTTTAGAGAAGTATCTATTCATGTTTTCTGCCCATTTCTTCACTGGATTATTTGTTTTGGGTGGGGAGTTTGGTGAGTTCTTCATAGATTTTTGGATATTAGCCCTTTGTCTGATATGTCATTTGCAAATATCTTTTCCCATTCCGTTGGTTGCCTTTTAGTTTTCTTGATTGCTTCCTTCACTGTGCTGAAGCTTTTTATCTTCATGAGGTCCCAATAGTTTAGTTTTGCTTTTAATTCCCTTGCCTTTGGAGATGTGTCAAGTAAGAAATTGCTGCAGCTGAGGTCAGAAAGGATTTTCCCTGCTTTCTCCTCTAGGGTTTTGATGGTTTCCTGTCTCACATTCAGGTCCTTTATCTATTTTGAGTTTATCTTTGTGAATGGTGTAAGAAAGTGGTCTAGTTGTATTCTTCTGTATGTTGCTGTCCAGTTCTCCCAGCACCATTTGTTAAAGAGACTGTCTTTTTTCCATTGGATGTTCTTTCCTGCTTTGTCAAAGATTAGTTGGCCATACTTTTGTGGGTCCAATTCTGGAGTCTCTTTTCTATTCCATTGGTCTATGTGTCTGTTTTTGTGCCAATACCATGCTGTCTTGATGATTAGAGCTTTGTAGTAAAGGCTAAAGTCTGGGATTGTGATCCCTCCTGCTTTGGTCTTCTTCTTCAATATTACTTTGGCTATTTGGGGTCTTCTTTGATTCCATACAAATTTTAGGATTGCGAGTTCTAGCTTCGAGAAGAATGCTGGTGCAATTTTGTTTGAAATCGCATTGAATGTGTAGATAGCTTTGGGTGGTATTGACATTTTAACGATATTTATTCTTCCAATCCATGAGCATGAAATGTTTTTCCATTTCTTTGTATCTTCTTCAAACCTTCATAAGTTTCTATAGTTTTCAGCATACAGATCTTTTACATCTTTGGTTAGTTTTATTCCTAAGTATTTTATGCTTCTTGGTGCAATTGTGAATGGGATCAGTTTCTTTATTTGTCTTGCTGTTGCTTCATTATTAGTGTATAAGAATGCAACTGATTTCTGTACATTGATTTTGTATCCTGCAACTTTGCTGAATTCATGTATCAGTTCTAGCAGACTTTTGGTGGAGTCTATTGGGTTTTCCATGTGTAATATCATGTCATATGAAAAAAGTGAAACTTGACTTCATCTTTGCCAATTTTGATTCCTTTGATTTCCTTTTGTTATCTGATTGCTGATGCTAGAACTTCCAACACTATGTTAAACAACAGCGGTGAGAGTGGACATCCCTGTTGTGTTTCTGATCTCAGGGTGAAAGCTCTCAGTTTTTCTCTATTGAGGATGATATTAGCTGTGGGCTTTTCATAAATGGCTTTAATAATGTTTAAGTATGTTCCTTCTATCCCGACTTTCTCGAGGGTTTTTATTAAGAAAGAATGCTGAATTTTGTCAAATGCTTTTTCTGCATCGATTGACAGGATCATATGGTTCTTATCTTTTCTTTTATTAATGTGATGTATCATATTGATTGATTTGTGAATGTTGAACCAGCCCTGAATCCCAGGAATGAATCCCACTTGATCATGGTGAGTAATTCTTTTTATATGCTGTTGAATTCGATTTGCTAGTATCTTACTGAGAAGTTTTGCATCCATATTCATCAGGAATATTAGCCTGTAGTTCTCTTTTTTTCCTGGGTCTCTGTCTGGTTTAGGAATCAAAGTAATGTTGGTGTGATGGAATGAGTCTGGAAGTTTTCCTTCCCTTTCTATTTTTTTGAACAGCTTGAGAAGGATAGGTACTATCTCTGCTTTAAATGTCTGGTAGAATTCCCCAGGGAAGCCATCTGGTCCTGGACTCTTCTTTGTTGGGAAATTTTTGATAACTGATTCAATTTCTTTACTGGTTATGGGTCTGTTCAGGTTTTTATTTCTACCTGTTTGAATTTTGAAAGTGTGTGGGTGCTTAGGAATTTGTCCATTTCTTCCAGGTTGTCCAGTTTGTTGGCATATAATTTTTCATAGTATTCCCTGATAGTTGCTTGTATCTCTGAGGGATTGGTTGTAATCATTCCATTTTCATTCATGATTTTATCTATTTGGGTCCTCTCCCTTTTCTTTTTGAGAAGCCTGGCTATAGGTTTATCAATTTTATTTATTTCTTCAAAAAACCAACTCTTGGTTTCATTGATCTGCTCTACAGTTTTGTTAGATTCTGTATTGTTTATCTCTGCTCTGATCTTTGTTATTTCTCTTCTTCTGCAGGTTTGGGGTGTCTTTTATGTTCTGCTTCTAGTTCCTTTAGTTGTGCTGTTAGATTTTATATTTGGGATTTTTCCTGTTTCTTGAGATAGGCCTGGATTGCAATGTATTTTCCTCTTAGGACTGCCTTTGCTGCATCCCAAAGCGTTTGGATTGTTGTATTTTCATTTTCATTTGTTTCCATATATTTTTTAATTTCTTCTCTAATTGTCTGGTTGACCCATTCATTCTTTAGTAGGGTGTTCTTTAACCTCCATGCTTTTGGAGGTTTTCCAGACTTTTTCCTGTGGTTGATTTCAAGTTTCATAGCATTGTGGTCTGAAAGTGTGCATGATATGATCTCACTTCTTTTATACTTATTATGGGCTGTTTTGTGACCCCGTATGTGATCTATATTGGAGAATGTTCCATGTGCACTGGAGAAGAATGTACATTCTGTTGCTTTGGGATGCAGAGTTCTAAATATATCTGTCAAGTCCATCTGATCCAGTGTATCATTCAGGGCCCTTGTTTCTTTATTGATCCTGTGTCTAGATGATCTGTCTATTGTTCTAAGTGGGGTATTAACGTCCCCTGCAATTACCACATTCTTATCAATAAGGTTGCTTATGTTTGTGAGTAATTGTTTTATATATTTGGGGGCTCCCATATTCAGTGCATAGACATTTATAATTGTTAGCTCTTCCTGATGGGTAGTCCCTGTAATTATTATATAATGCCCTTCTTTATCTCTTTTTACAGGCTTTAATTTAAAGTCTAGTTTGTCTGATATAAGTATGGCTACTCCAGCTTTCTTTTAATTTCCAGTAGCATGGTAGATAGTTCTCCATCCCCTCACTTTCAATCTGAAGGTGTCCTGAGGTCTAAAATGATTCTCTGTAGACAGCAAATAGATAGGTCTTGTTTTTGTTTTTGTTTTTGTTTTTAATCCATTATGATGCCCTCTGCCTTTTGGTTGAAGCATTTAGTCCATTTACATTCAGTGTTATTATGGAAAGATATGGGTTTAGAGTCATTGTGATATCTGTAGGTTTCATGCTTGTAGTGGTGTCTGTGGTACTTTGTGGTCCTTGTAACATTTCACTCACAGAATCCCCCTTCGGATCTCTTGTAGGGCTGGTTTAGTGTGAGGAATTCCTTCAGTTTTTGTTTGTTTGGGAAAACCTTTATCTCTCCTTCTATTCTGAATGACAGACTTGCTGGATAAAGGATTCTTGGCTGCATATTTTTTCTGTTCATCACATTGAAGATTTCCTGTCATTCCTTTCTGGCCTGCCAAGTTTCAGTAGATAAGTCTCCTACTATTCTTATATATCTACCTTTGTAAGTTAGAGCATGTTTATCCCTAGCTGCTTTCAGAATTTTCTCTTTATACTTGTATTTTGCCAGTTTCAGTATGATATGTCATGCAGCAGATCGATTCAAGTTTCGTCTGAAGGGCGTTCTCTGTGTCTCTTGGATTTCAATGCCTTTTTCCTTCCCCAGATCAGGGAAGTTCTCAGCTATGATTTGTTCAAGTACACCTTCAGCCTCTTTCTCTCTCTCTTCTTCTTCTGGAATTCCTATGATATGGATATTGTTGCGTTTGATTGCATCACTTAGTTCTCTAATTCTCTCGTCCTACTCCTGGATTTTTTTATTTATCTTTTTCTCAGCTTCCTCTTTTTCCATAATTTTATTTCTAATTCACCTATTGTCTCCTCTGCCTCTTCAATCCATGCTATGGCCACCTCCATTTTATTTTGCACCTCATTTATACCATTTTTTAGCTCCTCATGACTATTTCTTAGTCCCCTGATCTTTGTAGCAATAGATTCTCTGCTGTTCTCTATGTTTTTTTCAAGCCCAGAAATTAATTTTATGACTATTATTTTAAATTCTTGTTCCATTATATTGCTTAAATCGTTTTTGATCAATTTGTTAGCTTTCACTACTTTCTGGAGTTTCTTTTGAGGAGAGTTCTTCTTTTTTGTCATCTTGGGTAGTCCTTGGGGTAGCTCCCAACTACAGGGCACTTCCCCTGTGCTATCTGGAGTAACTGATGTTGGTGGGCAGGGCCGCAGTCAGACCCTATGTCTGCCCCCAGCCCACCGCTGGGGCCACAGTCAGAGTGGTGTGTGCCTTATCTTCCCCTCTCCCAGGGGCAGGACTCACTATGGAGTGGTGTGGCCCCTTTATGGGCTTCTTGCACACTGCCAGGCTTGTGGTGCTGTTGGATGGGATCTGGCATATTAGCAGGGGTGGATCTGTAAGGTGCACAGGGGCGGGAGGGTCAGGCTTAGCTTGCTTTGCCATCAGTGGTCCACTGCAGGAGGGGCCCTGCAGCACCAGGAGGGAGGCAGACCCATCAGGGGGATTGACCCACAGAAGCACAGGGTTGGGCGTTTGTGGCATGCAACAAGTTTCGTGACGGGAACTGGTTCCCTTTGGGAGTTTGGCTGGGGATGGGAGAGAGAGAGGGGGCTTGCCAGCGCCTTTGTTCCCCAGCCGAGCTGAGCTCTGTCTTCCAGGGCTCAGCAACTCCCCCTCCTGGTGTCCTCTCACCCTCTCCACTCTGCGAGAGCAAAGCTGTTGACTTTTAACATTCCAGATGTTAAGTCCCGCTGGCTGTCAGAACTCACATGGAGTCCAGCCCCTCCACTTTTGCAAGCTAGACTTCGGGGGCTCAGCCTTGCTGGGCTGGCTGCCCCTCCACTGCCCTGGCTCCCTCCTGCCAGTACGTGGAGCATGCACTACCTCTCTGCCCTTCCTACCCTCTTCCGTGGGCCTCTTGTCTACTCTTGGCTCCAGAGAGTCCATTCTGCTAGTCTTCTGGCAGTTTTCTCTTATTTATTTTTATATATATAGAGAAAGAACACACATGCATGCCTGCAGGGGAGTGGCAGGAGAAGGAGAGAGAATATCAAGCAGGCTCCATGCTTAGCACAGGACCCTACACAAGGCTTGATCCCAAGACTCTGGGATCATGACCTGAGCTGAAATCAAGAGTTAGATTCTCAACCACTGAGCCACCCAGGTGTCCCTGCATTCATTCATCCTTCTAACTTACCTTCTGGTTTCTAGAAACAGAAGGGGGTTTCTTTGAGGGTTTGTGGGGGTGTTTTATTTGTTTTTGTTTCTCTTTGATGTTTCTTTTATAAATTCTTAAAAGCTTGGCAATATATTTATAATACATTCGTTGTATTTTCTTCTACTCCTGAATGTTTTCTTCATAATATCTAAAATAACAGTGTTCTAAACAGATGTCTTCACTGGATTATTTGTTTTTTGGGTGTTGAGTTTGATAAGTTCTTTGTAGATTTTGGATAATAACCCTTTATCTGATATGTCATTTGCAAAGATCTTCTCCCATTCTATCGGTTGCCTTTTAGTTTTGCTGATTGTTTCCTTCACTGTGCAGAAGCTTTTTATTTTGATGAGGTCCCACTAGTTCATTTTTGCTTTTGTTTCCCTTGCGTCCAGAGACGTGTTGAGTAAGAAGTTGCTGTGGGCAAGATCAAGGAGGTTTTTGCCTGCTTTCTCCTCAAGGATTTTGATGGCTTCCTGTCTTACACTGAGGTCTTTCATCCATTTTGAGTTTATTTTCGTGTATGGTGTAAGAAAATGGTCCAGGTTCATTCTTCTACATGTCACTGTCCAGTTCCCAGCACCACTTGCTGGAGAGACTGTCTTTATTCCATTTGATATTCTTTCCTGCTTTGTCAAAGATTAGTTGGCCATACGTTTGTGGGTCCATTTCTGGGTTCTCCATTCTGTTTCATTGATCTGAGTGTCTGTTCTTGTGTCAGTACCATACTGTCTTGATGACTACAGCTTTGTAGTATAGCTTGAATTCTGGGATTGTGATGCCTCCAGCTTTGGTTTTCTTTTTCAAGATTGCTTTGGCTATTTGGGGACTTTTCTGGTTCCATATAATTTTTAGGATTATTTATTCTAGCTCTGTGAAGAATGCTGATGTTACTTTGATAGGGATTGCTTGAAGGTGTAGGTTGCTTTGGGTAGTATTGACATTTTAACAATATTTGTTCTTCCTATGCAGGAGCATGGAATCTTTTTCCATTTTTTTTTTTTTGGTGTCTTCTTCAATTTCTTTCATAAGATTTTTATAGTTTTCAGTGTATAGATTTTTCACCTCTTTGGTTAGATTTATTCCTAGGTATTTTATGCTTTTTGTGCAACTGTAAATGGGATCGATTCCTTGATTTCTCTTTCTGTTGCTTCATTGTTGGTGTATAGGAATGCAACTGATTTCTGTGCATTGATTTTATATCCTGCAACCTTGCTGAATTCATGAATCAGTTCTATCAGTTTTTTGGTGGAATCTTTTGGGTTCCATATAGAGTATCATGTCATCTGCGAAGAGTGAAAATTTGACCTCCTCCTGGCCGATTTGGATGTCTTTTATTTCTTTGTGTTGTCTGATTGCAGAGGCTAAGACTTCCAATACCGTGTTGAATAACAGTGGCAAGAGTGGACATCCCTGTCTTGTTCCTGACCTTACGGGGAAAGCTCTCAGTTTTCCCCATTGAGGATGATATTAGCATTGGGTCATTCATATATGGCTTTTATGATCTCGAGGTATGATCCTTCTATCTCTACTTTCTTGAGGGTTTTTATCAAGAAAGGATGCTGTATTTTGTCAAATGCTTTCTCTACATCTATTGAGAGGATCATATGGTTCTTGTCCTTTCTTTTATTGATGTGATGAATCACGTTAATTTTTTGGCGGATATTGAACCAGCCCTGTATCCCAGGTATAAATCCCACTTTTATAATTTTTTTATGAATAATTTTTTATGAATAATTTTTTTAATGTATTGTTGGATCCAGTTGGCTAATATCTTGTTGAGGATTTTTGCATCCATGTTCATCAGGGAAATTGGTCTATAGTTCTCCTTTCTAGTGGGGTCTCTGTCTGGTTTTGGAATCAAGGTAATGCTGGCTTCATAGAAAGAGTTTGGAAATTTTCCTTCCATTTCTATTTTTTGGAACAGTTTCAAGAGAATAGATGTTAACTCTTCTTTAAATGTTTGGTAGAATTCCCCTGGAAAGCCATCTGGTCCTGGACTCTTGTTTTTTGGCAGATTTTTGATTACTAATTTGATTTCCTTAGTGGTTATGGGTCTGTTCAAATTTTCTATTTCTTCCTGTTTCAGTTTTGGTAGTGTATATGTTTCTAGGAATTTGTGCCATTGTGTCCATTTCTTCCAGATTGCCCATTTTGTTGGCATATAATTGCTCATAATATTCTCTTATTATTGTTTTTATTTCTGCTGTGTTGGTTGTGATCTCTCCTCTTTCATGCTTGATTTTACTTATTTGGGTCCTTTCCTTTTTCTTCTTGATCAAACTGGCTAGTGGTTTATCAATTTTGTTAATTATTTCAAAGAACCAGCTTCTGGTTTCATTGATCTCTTCTATTGTGGTTTTTTTTTTTTTTTTTTTGGTTTTGATAGCATTAATTTCTGCTCTAATCTTTATTATTTCCTGTCTTCTGCTGGTTTTGGGTTTTATTTGCTGTTCTTTTTCCAGGTCCTTAAGGCATAAGGTTAGGTTGTGTATCTGAGATCTTTCTTCCTTCTTTAGGAAGACCTGGATTGCTGTATACTTTCCTCTTATGACCGCCTTTGCTGCGTCCCAGAGGTTTTGGGTTGTGGTGCTATCATTTTCATTGGCTTCCATATACTTTTTAATTTCCTCTTTAACTACTTGGTTAGCCCATTCATTATTTAGTAGGATGTTCTTCAGTCTCCAAGTATTTGTTACCTTTCCAAATTTTTTCTTGTGGTTGATTTTGAGTTTCTTTTTTTTTTTTTTTTATTTATTTATTTTTTTTTTTTATTTTTTAATATATGAAATTTACTGTCAAATTGGTTTCCATACAACACCCAGTGCTCATCCCAAAAGGTGCCCTCCTCAATACCCATCACCCACCCTGCCCTCCCTCCCACCCTGCCCTCCCTCCCACCCCCCATCAACCCTCAGTTTGTTCTCAGTTTTTAACAGTCTCTAATGCTTTGGCTCTCTCCCACTCTAACCTCTTTTTTTTTTTTTTTTTTCCTTCCCCTCCCCCATGGGTTTCTGTTATGTTTCTCAGGATCCACATAAGAGTGAAACCATATGGTATCTGTCTTTCTCTGTATGGCTGATTTCACTTAGCATCACACTCTCCAGTTTCATCCATGTTGCTACAAAAGGCCATATTTCATTTTTTCTCATTGCCACGTAGTATTCCATTGTGTATATAAACCACAATTTCTTTATCCATTCATCAGTTGATGGACATTTAGGCTCTTTCCATAATTTGGCTATTGTTGAGAGTGCCGCTATAAACATTGGGGTACAGGTGCCCCTATGCATCAGTACTCCTGTATCCCTTGGATAAATTCCTAGCAGTGCTATTGCTGGGTCATAGGGTAGGTCTATTTTTAATTTTCTGAGGAACCTCCACACTGCTTTCCAGAGCGGCTGCACCAATTTGCATTCCCACCAACAGTGCAAGAGGGTTCCCGTTTCTCCACATCCTCTCCAGCATCTATAGTCTCCTGATTTCTTCATTTTGGCCACTCTGACTGGCGTGAGGTGGTATCTGAGTGTGGTTTTGATTTGTATTTCCCTGATAAGGAGCGACGTTGAACATCTTTTCATGTGCCTGTTGGCCATCCGGATGTCTTCTTTAGAGAAGTGTCTATTCATGTTTTCTGCCCATTTCTTCACTGGGTTATTTGTTTTTCGGGTGTGGAGTTTGATGAGCTCTTTATAGATTTTGGATACTAGCCCTTTGTCTGATATGTCATTTGCAAATATCTTTTCCCATTCCGTTGGTTGCCTTTTAGTTTTGTTGGTTGTTTCCTTTGCTGTGCAGAAGCTTTTTATCTTCATAAGGTCCCAGTAATTCACTTTTGCTTTTAATTCCCTTGCCTTTGGGGATGTGCCGAGTAAGAGATTGCTACGGCTGAGGTCAGAGAGATCTTTTCCTGCTTTCTCCTCTAAGGTTTTGATGGTTTCCTGTCTCACATTCAGGTCCTTTATCCATTTTGAGTTTATTTTTGTGAATGGTGTGAGAAAGTGGTCTAGTTTCAACCTTCTGCATGTTGCTGTCCAGTTCTCCCAGCACCATTTGTTAAAGAGACTGTCTTTTTTCCATTGGATGTTCTTTCCTGCTTTGTCAAAGATGAGTTGGCCATACGTTTGTGGGTCTAGTTCTGGGGTTTCTATTCTATTCCATTGGTCTATGTGTCTGTTTTTATGCCAATACCATGCTGTCTTGATGATGACAGCTTTGTAGTAGAGGCTAAAGTCTGGGATTGTGATGCCTCCTGCTTTGGTCTTCTTCTTCAGAATTACTTTGGCTATTCGGGGCCTTTTGTGGTGTGACTGGTGTGTGCCTTCTCTTCCCCTCTCCTAGGGGCGGGATTCACTGTGGGGTGGCGTGTCCCGTCTGGGCTACTTGCACACTGCCAGGCTTGTGTTGCTGGGGATCTGGCGTATTAGCTGTGGTGGGTAGGCAAGGTGCACGGGGGCTGGAGGGGCAGGCTTAGCTCGCTTCTCCTTAGGTGATCCACTTCAGGAGGAGCCCTGTGTCAGCGGGAGGGAGTCAGATCCGCTGCTGGAGGTTTGGCTCCTCTTCCGTGGGCCTCTAGTCTGCGCTTGACTCCGGAGACTCCCTTCTGCTAATCCTCTGGCGGTTTTCTGGGTTCTTTAGGCAGGTATAGGTGGAATCTAAGTGATCGGCAGGACGCGCTGTGAGCCCCGCGTCCTCCTACGTCGCCATCTTCCCTATTTATCGATTTTGAGTTTCTTAGCATTGCGGTTTGAAAATATGCATGGAATGATCCCGAACTTTTTGTATTTATTGAGGGCTGATTTGTGTCCCAGTATATGGTCTATTCTGGAGAACATGCCATGTGCACTGGAGAAGAATGTATATTCTGCTTCTTGAGGATGAAATGTTCTGAATATATCTGTTAAGTCCATCTGGTTGGGTGTGTCATTCAAAGCCATTGTTTCCTTGTTGAATTTTTGATTAGATGATCTGTCCATTGCTGTGAGTGGGGTATTGAAGTCTCCTACTCTTATGGTATTACTATCAATGAGTTTCTTTATGTTTGTGATTAATTGATGTATATATTTGGGTGTTCCACATTTGGCACATAAATGTTTACAATTGTTAGGTCTTCTTGGTCTATAGACCCCTAGATTATGATATAAAGTCCTTCTGCATCTCTTGATACAGTCTTTATTTTAAAGTCTAGATTGTCTGATATAAGTATGGCCACTCTGGCTTTCTTTTGTTGACCATTATCATGATAGATGGTTCTCCATCCCCTCATTTTCAATCTGTAGGTTCCGTTAGGTCTAAAGTGGGTCTCTTATAAACAGCATATAGATGGATCTTGTTTTCTTATCCATCCTGTTACCCTATGTCTTTTGATTGGAGCATTGAGTCCATTGATGTTTAGAGTGAGAACTGAAAGATATGAATTTAAAGCCATTATGATGCTTGTAGAGTTGGAGTTTCTGGTGTTGTTCTCTGGTCCTTTCTAATCTTTTGCTGCTTTTTGGTATATATATATATATATATATATATATATATATATATATATATTTTTTTTTTTTTTTTTTTTTTTTTTTTTTTTTTTCATCTTTTCTCCCCTCAGAGAGTCCCCCTTAAAATTTATTGCAGGGCTAATTTAGTGGTCACAAACTCCTTTAATTTTTGTTTGTCTGGGAAACTTTTTATCTTTCCTTCTGTTTTGAATGTACTGTCATTTCTTTTTTAGTGGTTGTTGGCCTTGATGTTCACACTCAGTGGCCGCTATATAAACATTTATTTCCTCTGTATTTTCTTTTAAAAGCTATAGTTCCAAGGCTTTAAATCATAACCAAAGCAAAAAATACTTTCTGAAAATTGTTCTTGATAAAAGTCAAAGCAATTTATTTTCAAAAAGTGCTTACAAAATTTCAAAAGAACGATTTTGGTGGCTAAGCATATAAACTGTTTTCCTCATTTTGCTAAATTTTAACTCAACTCTTAGCTCCTGAGATACAATGTTGACTTTTTTTAAAAAAAGTTATTGACTCATGTATTCAATGGATAAATATGTATTGAGTGTAATGAGTCAGATTCTGTTTTTAATGCTTAGGAGAAAATAGAAAATCTTTTCAGTGGCACAGAGAAGTTTACAATCTATTTGCTTTACTCACAAAATGGCACCAACAATTCATTTTATAATTGTTGTTTCTGTAAAGGACAAGATATATTTTTATTTTCCTATATTTCCAAAATGTCTGGGATTATAAATTATAAAAAAAAAACCTTCAATAAATTTATAGGAGTTTAATTGAAAAAAGTCTCCCATTACAGATATCTTACCCATTACTATACAGAACATATTTATACAACATTCTCCGAGGTCTTATATATGTAATATAATTATGGCTTTAAATATCATGGGTGGGGAGATGTAGGATGCTTCTGGAAGGCATTCACATTTACATGGGTTCATTACTACTTTAAATTCTAATTTAAAATATTATGCATTTTTTTCTGAGTAAAAACTGAATATACTCAGAAAAAAAATGCATAATATTTTAAATTAGAATTTAATGTAGTATATATATATATGTGTGTGTGTATATATATGTATATGTGTGTATGTATATGTATATGTATATATATATCCACACAGGAATATTTAAAAAATTTAAAGATGCCCAAAAGATGTCTCTTATGAAAACAATCAGTACAATAAGTCCTGCTACTAAAACCTTATCAATGTACCTATTTTATTAATACAAGTCCTTAGTACTTTGTGAGGTGTTTAATATTTTACTTATGTGGACTCCAAACCAATATTCACATACTAAATATGTTTGTGGTAATATATAATTTTCACCCATCTTTATAAATATCCTCCAAAACAGTTGTATACATAATTACTCCAACACCTGCATGAAAGGAAGTTTTTCACAACATATGTGTGAACATTTAGTGTCATCTCTCCCAGTTTGATAGGCTGACTTTTATGTTTTTTTTAATTCACATTTCTCTGATTGCTATAAAATTGCATATTTTTCAAAGTGTATTTGTCATTTTAAGTTCTTTTAGTTGTCTCTTTCATTTGCCCACATGAGCTGGATTTTGTTTGCTTTCATGTTATTGCTTTTATGGAGGAGCTTTGTGAAATTCAGACAAATTTTACTATACTTATGGTACATGAATTTCAAAATTATCTACTTTGAGTATTAAAAAGACAGGGTGCTTCATGATATGAAAAATCTACTAAGTATCTTAAATTTTAAATGGAGATACCATGATGTCACAACAGCATACACTTCCTAGTATTTAAAAGTAGTTACTACTGAGAGAAGTAGATCATAATTTTTTACATTTAACTTTCTACATTGAATTACTAAAGAGATTTTTAAAACCTTAATAGCTATTTGTGGAATCAAAGCTTAACAACTGGGTTTTTTTTTGCAACTTCATACCATTCCAATGTGTTTTATTTATATCTGTCTTCCCAGTTCCTAAAACACAAGACATTCTATAGGAGCACAATAACCTTGAATGGTTGGACCATTTAAAAAGTCATTAAGACAAGTATGGTTTATAATTTTAATGTTACTAAATGTTTAGAAAGCAATACTATAATTAATGTTTTTTAACAGAAACAATAAAAAATCTATATACAGTGTTAATACAAAGTTTCAATGACTATTTTAATGTAATTTTCTTTAAAAATAATTGATCCCACTGGACAATGAACTCTTCTGGAACCAGGACAGTGTTTTTTTCATCTTTATATCTTCAGAATTTAGCACAGTTCCCAGAACATAAAATATATTCAATAAAAGTGTTTTCAACAACTGAATCATTACAGTCCAAAAATATATAAAATAAATAGACAAATGATGATTTGGAGATACTACATATGAGGAATCTATGACTATCAATTATTACCAACTATTGTATTTTTAAAGCCCACCTCTAAATATGAACCATTGGTAATGTAGCAGAAATTTTATTAATGAGAGTGTTTGTTTTTTGAAAATATTTGTCAACATCTTGAGACACCTGAAATGACCGAATTTGTATTCGGAGATACAAATAAAAGAAAAAATATATCTAGAGTTGTTAATAGAAAGAAAACAAAATTTATCAAGGAAGATAATAATTAACTATGTTTTTCTGTTTTGTTGTTGTTTGAAATTAGGGTTCAACAACCTGCAAGAATGAATTTCTAGTTATAATGTATGCAGTAAATATTCAGTATTTTTACATGTATAGGACTTTAGTTGATAAGGGTTTTAGATAATCATTCATATTCTACATAAATTAGGGATTTTTTTCACAAAATATAAGAATTTTTCTGAAATATTTTCACATGTATTTTGTAGTTAACAATGGCAAAATATTCTAACAAAAAGATTTTCTACAGCTTATTTAACTATTTTTGCATAATGAGTTTTGGCAATTTTTGCACATTGTAGAAACAATTCTTATTGAGACTCAGTGAGTCTCTCCTCATTTAAGCAATGGAGGTAGTAGTAAAAGACCTGCAGGATTTTCAATGGGAGGGAAATCAGAAGATGTATTTAAAGAAATGAGAAGAATGCTTCACACATAACTTGTAATGAATAAATAAATTGGCTGTAGTCAATATTACTGTGAATAATGATCTTTTATTCAATAAGACCCAGACTAAACTATAAAGGTGATGATGTTAAATGATACTGCATTCTTTATTTAATGCTCATGGAACAGTCCAGACGCAGGTGGGCTAACTAGATTAGATAGGTAAGTCTACTTCATAAAGTCATTTAGAGACAACGATGATGATGATTTCTTCTTCTTCTTACTATTACTGTTTTATTTATTTTTTGCCTTACCATTTTATGATATTGATAATATTTGCTTGCCTGAAGCAGATGAGGCTTACCAAGAGACAGTTATTTTGTTGTGCTGCTCACACCAAAAAAATAAAAGTAAAAATAAAAACTGAAAAGCAAGCATTTTCTTTCTAAAGACTTGCTCTCAGAAATGGAATACATCACTTCGAATTAAATCCCATTGGCCAGAAGTTAGTTACATGGTGCTATCATCCTGAATTACTAAGGATGCTGGGAAATGTAGTCTCTGGTTATATGCCCAGAATTTAGAACATTATTACTGATGAGAAGAAAGAGATAAGTGATATTAGGGAACAGCACCATCCCTCTGAATACCTACATGCCCATAGATATACTTCTTGCAGTACTTGTAACATTTTACTTCATTCAAAAGGAGACCATTTTAAAGTGACACCATAGACTCTATATCCAGCTCTAAACTCATGGTTTCTGGGTAATATCGAGATGTGCAGTGCTCTCCCAAGTCCAGATATAGATATTCATTTTTCTATGACCTATAAATTAAAACATAGTTTATTTACCTACACATACACAATTGATATATACTAATGTAGTAGCTGAATGAGATCAATAAAAACTCCCATTCTAGAAATGGGGATGGGGAGAACAGTCATTTTGCTATAGAAATTATTAAATTCCAAAGGGCAGGAATTATAAAAACTTCCTGATCTGACAGATGGGCTTCTCCATTATTATTATTATTATTATTATTATTATTATTATTATTTATTAAACAAGAATGAACAAACCGGTGCACTATCCTTTATGGTTTTTGGCTTTGCCATCTAGAAGTTTCTTACCTATACATTTTCTTGCATGGTTACATCGAATGACATTAGAGTATGTATACTCATCTTCAGGATACAGCTTCTACTGCTGGTTGTGCAAAAATTGTGAGCCCAGAAGTTGCAAGTTGCTTTAGGAGCTGAACCAAGGGTATTGGAGTTGTTGATTTGGTTTTCTTGGCAATATGTTTACTCAAAATATTTAGGTTTTTGGACTATTCACTGTCAGTCAGTTCTAAGTAATTCACTGAAGCTAAAGTTTTCATTAATATAGTTTTAAAATATAAAGTATCATTTTTATTTTTTTTCTTCTCAGCTCATGCCCTTCTTTTTTAATTTGATGAAATTTTGTGGTCATTTAAGCACAAAATTTGACCAGAAAGGATGTGTTCTTTGGATTGAATCTCACTCTCTGATGGAAGGCACCTCAAGGGAGGTTCTTAAGAAAGGCTCTGAGTTTATCTCCTTATCTCTGTCTGTTGGAAACATCAGTACCTCCCCCCCTACCCCCACTCCCAGGACTTCCTAAAGGCTTAAATTCTAGTTTCTGGTAAATTTAGACTGCAGGCAGCTGACAGAGTCCCTTAGCAAAGCTAAGAAAAGGTTTGTTTGCAAACATGAAACTGCTTGAAGTTTTAATGACTTTGCTGCTTTTGAAAATTATAGGCTACTTAATTGAGATTGTCATTCAGTTTGAGTTTCTCTGATGTTTCCTCATGATTAGATTAATGCTCTATACATTTGGCATAACTATTTTATAGTCTCCTAGGGCTGGTGTAATAAAGTCCCACAGACTGGGGAGGTTAAACAACAGAAATTAAGTTTCTCATAATTCTGGAGGCTAACAGTCTGAGATTAAGGTGTCAGCCATGTTGATTTTTTTGGTGGATTATCTCCTTGGCTTGGAGATGGCTATCTTCTCTGTCTTTACATGGCCTTCCCTCCATGATGAATAGGTTTTAAGGGAAGAGTCTTTTTTACCATGTATATATTTGTAACTCTTCTCACCGACCATGAAAAAAATTAGTCCCCACAGTGTTTAATACACTGAATGATTTGTTCTCTCTCTCTCTCTCTCTCTCTCTCTCTCTCTCTCCCCCCCCCCCCCCTCTCTCTCTCTCTCTCTCTCTCTATATATATATATATATATATATATATATATATATATATATATATATACCAGTCTCTATCCTCATGGGTGCAGGGCCCAAGACAGGAGAGGAGGGAGTCCCATGGAGGCATGGCCAGGACAGAGTCGAAGAACAGATAAAAATAATGTCCATGAAAAGCAGCAGTCTGATGAGGGGAGTCTTAGAGCAGAGTCAAGAGGGCTGCCTTGTGTAGGGGCACCCTGGTGTCCATTGTCAGAACTGGAATGGGATGAGAAGAACATCAACATATGATGGTGGCCCAGAACAGAGACTTACAGCCCAGAAGAGGTCATCCACACGAGAGAGCATCATGGCATGGGGTGACAGAACCAAAATATAGTTGAGGGGAACATCTGTGGGGTTGGAGAAGTCCTGGTGTAGAGTATAAGAGCTGAAGCTGGGTGAGGAGAGCATCCTTGTGGGGGTGTTCCAGCAATGAGGTACTGGGATCACACCAGGATGTGGAGGGCACTGCAGGGGGTACATGGTGGGAGGTAGATACAGCCCAATCTGGGATTTCAGAGCCCAAGAATGTGAAGGGAGTAGTTGCAACAGAGACCATATGATCTGAAAAGTTTAAAATATTTATTATCTTACCCTTCATAGTAAAAATGTGATGCCCTGACCTAGAGAATAAAGTCTAAACTCTATATTCCTAAACTTTTTTTTTTTTTTTTACCAATCTTTAAATACAGTACATAGTTTTCCAAAAGTGATTTCTTAGAGATGGTTATATACTTTCCTACATGGTCCATGTGATAAACACAAAATTTTGAGGCCAAGCTTAATTATCACTACTCTGGGAAGCCATTGTTTTTTATCCCCCGCCCCTAGTAGAGACATGTCCTGCTTTCCTTGTGATAATGTTTTTTACTTATTCCTC
This sequence comes from Panthera pardus, assembly GCF_024362965.1. Lineage (NCBI taxonomy): Eukaryota > Metazoa > Chordata > Mammalia > Carnivora > Felidae > Panthera > Panthera pardus. The sequence goes on from NW_026526810.1 coordinate 84,529,271, forward strand.
CTCTACAACCCCCCTTAACATATCTCACAGTTTGGTGTAAGGTACACACACATGTATATGAATGTTGTAGGGTAAGTTACACCCACATATATATGCACTTATATAAACGTTAATATTTTTGTATGTGTACCGCGGTTCAGACTGTGAGATACATGACACGGAGTTAAATGTCTACAGGGAGATTTTTCTCTGCTGCTTGCAATGAATGGTTGCTGAATATGTGAGGTAATGTAGCAACATCTAATCTTAACTGATATCATTGAGGGAAATAGGTGATCCACATAATTTCATGCTTCATCCACCTGAGTGCTGCCTACCATCTTTTAAAATTTTATACATTTTTCCAGTCATTTTTTTCCTAATGAAAAATACTTTTTCCATTACACCCTCTCTTGCTTCATAAGCTGACCTGGCCATAAATCAAACTGTACTTGATGACTCAACAGTCTCATTAACAAACTGTAGTCTTTTACTATGTGATAATATTATTCCAGGATAACTTTTTATTTACTTGTTCTTCTTTCAATGTCAAGACTGTCAGCTAGGAAGCCATTTGCCTGTCCTAAGAGTCTCACTCTGGCTTTCTGGTATGATCTGCTATAGGCTGATACCTACATATTAAATGAGAATTAATGAAACTCTGATTAGGAAATAATACATTAGCTGTATTCCTTTAATAAATTTCATGGCAAAATTTTAGATGTTCTACCTCATTCTGTTGTTGGCTACTAGGTTTATGATTGTTCCTAAACATGGAAATATTATTGCTAAGCATCTAACCTTAAGACACTGCTTATGTGTACATTTTGAGTCGAATTCCAAACCTAAGTGTTTTTAAAAATGACACCTACTTCTCTGTGTTTTAAAATTCATTTAGAGGGTATTCCAAAGTAGTGTCTGTAATTTTTGCAGATGTTGAGTTTGATTTTAGAAGGTTAGCACTGAGATGTGTATAGTTATTGTTCCACTACCAACCCTAAAATTGTGTTTATACTACCCATTAGTGACTCAGAAAGTCCATGTTTGTGTGCCAAATATTCTTGTTCTTCCATCCCTGCTTCAAAATGTCATGTCTTTCAGCTGCTCAACTTCCAGCTGCCAAAAATCAATGGGTTTGCATCTGCCGGTTCCATTTTGTTGTTCTAAATCAAAACCCATTGCCAACTGGAAGCTTAATCAACATTAAATTATCTATGTGATATTAACTCTGATAATAATAACAAATATTTACTGGGTACATGAAGCATCTAAAATTACATTTTTCTGTTTATCCTTTTCAAATAGGTGAAAGAGAAAGTGAAAAAAGTTTCTTTGTTTAATCTAATAGATCTTAAATATGTTATGTTATACATATATGTTATATATTATATGTACAGTGTACATCAACCTATATATCCATCCATCTGTCTATAATTGCTGTTACATCTCTTGAGGATCCCAATGACAAGTCAGGTTTTGGTTTTTTTGTTTTGTTTTTTTAATGTATATTTATTTTTATTATTATTTATTATTATTTATTTACTTATTAATTTTTCATTCAACAAATATTTATTCAGCGCCTATTTGTGCAAGGCACTTCCGGAGAGGGCGGCCTGCAGCCCAGGCCACGCCCTCCCACCCCGCCCCTAGCTGCCAGCCTTGTCACCCCCCAAGAGACCTGTGTGGGGTGGGGCCAGAGGGCCCTGCCGCCCAGGAACTGGCGGGCCATCCTGCAGACCCAAACCCACTGAGGGCCACCAGGCTGCACTGCAGCCGTGCCCTCTTGCCTGCCTCACCCCTCCCGGTCTAGCCAGGCCCTACTTGCTCAAAGGTGAACTTCCTTCGCTTCAGCCCCGGGCCCTGGCAGCAACCCCGACCTGGGCACGAGCCCCGGCAGTCCACCCGCGACAGCGGGCGCGTGGTTTGGCAGATGGCATAGCCACTCTGGACCTGGTGAAAGTCCCGGACGGGGTCTCCCCGGCACTCGGACACTTGCTCATTTAGCTCGCCTGAAAAGCCAGGGTCACACACACAGTGTGCCCCCCTGGTGGCCAAGGCCTGGCAGTGGCCATGCAGGCACTGCAGGCCCCCCAGGGGTCTACAGGTGCCCCAGCCTGGTTGCACAGAGCCCCCGAGTACCCATCCTGGCGCTGGCAGCTGTAGGAGAGAGCGTTGAGTGGCATTCCTGTGGACACACTTGTGGCCATGGCAGGGGCCATCAGCCGGCTGGTCACAGTGTAGCCCCCCCCGGGCCGGCCTCACAATGGCACATGGGCCCAGGGGTGGCATTGGGCTGGCAGATGCCATGCAGGCAGTAGAGCTTTCGGCAGGGCTCACAGCCTGGCACCACGCCTGGCTTCATCCGCGTCTTGCTGAAGTCCTGCAGTTCGTTGTCAATGTACAGGTTTCGGATGCAACCGTGGAAGCCGGTGCCGTTGAGGATCTGCCACAGGTGGAAGGCAGCCGAGTTCACGTCCACTGGCATCCCTCCCACTAATGTATATTTATTTTTAAGAGAGGGAGAGAGACAGACCGCGAGCGGGGGGAGGGGTGGAGAGAGGGAGACCCAAATCCGAAGCAGGCTCCAGGCTCTGAGCTGTCAGCATGAGGGGTTCTAACCCAGGAACCGGGAGATCAGGACCTAAGCCTAAGTGGGATGCTTAACACCTGAGACACCCATGCGTCCTACAAGTCAGTTTTTATGAAAGTAAAGCAAAATCCTAAATTTATCACTGTCCAAGCAGGAGTAGAAGTAACTGAAGGAAGGGTATTTTTGTCACTACAAACTGACATTTATATAACATCAATATAAACTCAAAGTTTTGTTATCTCTTTCGAGATTTTCTTGCAATTTAGCTAAAGTTTCATTGTGCAGAGAAGTGGAAAATGTAGTAAATTCTGTGATTGAAATTTTCACACTGGAACCAGTATTTCAAATTTCTACTGTATCTTTTTTACTAAAGTGCTTTCACAAGCGTCTATCTTCACAGAAACCAAATACTATATTCCATTTACAATGCTTGTTAAAATTGTCAGTTTTTAAGATGCCTGAAATTTCCACATTAAAATTGGAGTTGGCCATAGATAAATTGATTAGTGAAATAAAGAAAATGGACACGAGGGGAAAATATAAAAACATGCATATATATTTTTCATTTTTGTGAAGCAAGGAAGATTTACTTTTGAGACAAAATTTAGGCCTATACATAAATGGATCTAGTTTATGTTTATAAATTAATGCTCTTATGATGTCTCTATTAATCTACTTCTATTATTTCTCCCATTGGGTAAGACTTATATTAGATATATCTCTCCTGACTGACATCTGGAGAAGATTAAAATGAAAAGTAAGAACAATTTGGAACCAGGGATAGCAATGTTTACACACAAAACATGAATTCTAATTAAGATGTCCCCTTCTTAAACTCTTTGCACTACTTATGCAATAGGTATCAACCACTATCAGCTGGAAATCTCCCCCAGGCAAGACATAACAGCTTTGTTAAGGAAACAATTTAGACATAAAGTTTTCCAGCCAGATTAACAGGAAGACACCTAAACACACAAATTTGCATTTCCATCTACAAGGCTTTGCATATAGTAATTTTCACTGCAGTAAAGCTAAGGATGACCTGTGTAAGAAGTCAGAATATTCCAGCATATAGGTAAAGTAGCCCTGAACTCACTTCACTGCACTGAACAGTATTTAATCTTGCTCAATTATTTATGATTTATTCTTATTGATGTTTACAAACTAAGCATATTTGCCAAGACTCAGGTAAGATATATTCAAAAACATTAATTTCTTAGAAAAAGCTATAGCTAATGTTTATGAATAGCACTTTAAAAATTAGGGAAAGTTTTAAGAGACTCTTAAAGACTGAGAACAAACTGAGGGTTGATGGGGGGTGGGAGAGAGAGGAGGGTGGGTGATAGGTATTGAGGAGGGTACCTGTTGGGATGAGCACTGGGTGTTGTATGGAAACCAATTTGACAGTAAATTTCATATTTAAATAAATAAATAAAATAAAATAAAAATTGGGGAAATTTTTAAATGCCAAGTTCTTAAATACAGACTTATTGCCACCCTCTGCTTTGCAGCTGATCGTATGGCTCTGTGTAATGTTTATATTCATTCTATGTGTTTTCTCTCAAGGTAATAACGTCTGATAAGTTTGCAGTTTTGTTCATGATATAATAACATAGACCTAAACCAGTAGACTTGAAATACTAAGTATTTATAAAACATGTTTTATTTTTTTTCCAAAGGAAGCTTTTCTTCATACACAATTCAGTTTTCTATATGAACAGCCTTTTCCTAGATATTATTGCTGCTTATAAGGATACAAAGTGGCAGTGCCCTGAATATAGCATCTGTATACTTATGTATTTCCAGTAACTGGCCACATAATAACCATCACTGGTTCACTCCAACATGTCAAAATTGTGATTATCTCCTTACTTGTATCTCCCAACGCTAGTCTCCTTTTATGTCGAGCACACAACTGTGTGGCTATTTACTGTTGTCAAAGGGTCTGTTTTGAGGCATGTCCTCGATGCTAGTGCTGTTGGCAGCAAATACTTGGCCAGATTCCATTATGGAATTTTATAATTTTTTTATTGTTGTTGTTGTTATTGTTATATATATATTTTGGGACAGTCCAATAACTTTTCAGAGAAATAGATTCTGGGTCAGATGGGTAATTCCTCAGCCATTATATCTGGTTTTGGTATAATGATATGTTCTTTAATCACCAAAACACCTTAGAGACATTCTTGGTTGATCAGGCATATTAGGACAAAAAGCAAGAAGAAAGGTAGTCAGAGACCAGAAGCCCACAAAAAGTTAGATGTTTTCCTAGAAGGATGAAATAATTTGAATTATAATACAGGTGTCATTTACTAAACTGGGACTCAATGAAGTGAAGTGAATTTTAGAAAAGCTAGATTATCAGTGAAAGAAAGTTCCTGATTCAGGAGTTACATGAACTTGGTTCAAGTTCCTAAAGCTATTTAATGCCAGTGTTAGTGGGCACAATTCCCTTACAAGTCAAGTGAAGGAAATAGCTAACTCAAAGGTGTTTTGTAGACTAAATTAGAACATTGTAATTGATTAATAATTATAGTTATTTCTTTTCTTCCTGCAGATTTCAGGGCCTTGTCTGACTCTGTTTGAAGTTAAGAATATATATGTATACATACATACACATACACATACATACATACGTACATACATTACATACCTTAGGACATATTCTATTTTTAGAATATTTAGAATATTTAATCTCTCTATAATTTAATTCCTCAAATTATACATTTCCTTAGGGTAAAACCATGTGTTATATTTCTTGATTATCTCTGATAGTCAAATAATGCAAAATAGTAGTTAAGCATTAGATTATTAATTGTTTAAAATACTCTTCCCTTGGGTACAGAATCATTGCAATGTTTCCCCCAAGTCCTGCATAATCATAAATGGAATTGCTATGCTTTTTCCCCATCAGCAACTCAATTAATGCAGTTAATTATTATTTATTCAGAATCAGATACCATGGAAAAAATAAACAATATTATTTATGTTATTAATGTTATTTTATTATGATAAATAAAAATGTGTGCATGAAGATCACAGTTGAATTCAAAAGGTAAAAAAAAAATATTATAATGCAATAAGTTATGTAGTAAATATATGCACCAGTCCTAGGAGGAGAGGCAAACTTCCTGAAGAGGTCTTCCCAGATGAGGTAACATTTGACTCGATCCTTGTAGGATGCATATCGGTTTAGAAGTACACAAAAATGAAATGTAATTCCAAACTGAAGGACATGCATAAATCAATGAAGGGCATAAAATAACATTAAATACAGAAAACTACAAATTTTGTGAGATTGCTGAAATATAGATGAGAAGAATAATTTGAAGGATTGTATCCTATAGAACCTAGTATGTCTTCTTAAGAAGTTGGATTTTCTCTAAAAATAAAATAATGCTGCACGGTTTTGAGGCAGGTAGAGGCTTGATAAGATTCACAATTTTGAAAGATAAGTTATAGCAGTTTGAGGGTGGGTTTACTGAGGAAATAAATGGAACCAAGTTGGAACAACGCAGTTGGAAGAAGTCAGGTAAACATCTGGTGTAGCTTTGTAGCAGTGAGAATGGAAAGTAAGAGATTTTGGAGCTATGTATGAGATAACAGGGCATATTTTAATGACTGATAGAATGTGAATGAAGAGAATGTCATGGGTTTGACTTCCTGGAAACAAATCTTACAGTAGACCTGTGGTGTACAAAGCTCATTTCTGAGTGCACTAGGCATCAGCCCTATGCAGGAAAATGGAAGCAGGATTGGGCAGAAAAAGTTTACATAGTCTCAACAAAGGCTACCCAATACCACAGGAATTTAGAAACCTGAATGGTGGTTTGGAACTGTCCAGAATTAGGCATGAACCTGTCATTGAGCTTGACTTTGAGAGTGTCCTTCAGTAAGCTCAGAGCAATGGGGTTGGGGGCTCAGATTTGAGCTATTAGCTCCAGGGAGTGTGGGAGGGGTCAGTGTTTTAGTCCTAAGAGGATGGGGAGATCTGGGCAAAGCACAACTGCAGCCAGTGCAAAGAAGGAAAGGAAGAGGCTGAAAATTACTCTGAACTGTGCCATTAGGATCATCTGAATGATCCTAAATGAGGACAGTTTCTTAAAAATCTATGTTTCGGGGCACCTGGGTGGCTCAGTCAGTTAAGTGTCTGACTCTTGGTAGGCTCAGGTCATGATCTCATGGTTCATAAGTTTGAGTCCCACATCAGTCTCTGCACTGCCAGTGTGGAGCCTGCTTGAGATTTTCTCTCTCCCTCTCTCTGCCCCTTCCCTGCTTGCTCTCTCATTTCTCAAAATAATTAAATAAACATTTTTTTTTAAAGTCTATGTTTTAACAATACCATTAGATATCATATAGTACTCTTCAGGTTCTTTTTAAGAACTTAGAGCAGCAAACCCTTTTTAATTATTGTCCTTAAAGAAACTGAAAAGGTCAGTAGGACTTCCTATGCCAAGTTATTATAAGTGTGTCTTATTGGATTAGCCAGAAACAGCCAACCTTAGAAAACTGTAAAACATTAAAAAAAAAAAAAAAAAAAAGGTGTGCGGGGGGTGCACCTGGGTGGTTCACCCAGTTAAGCATCCAACTTCATCTCAAGTCATGGTCTCATGGCTCATGGGTTCAAGCCCCACATCGGGCTCTGTGCTGGCAGCTCGAAGCCTGGAGCCTTCTTCGGATTCTATGTCTTCCTCTCTCTCTGCCTCTCTTCCATTCACAGTCTGTCTCTCTCAAAAATAAATAAACATTTTTTAAAAACCTGCAAAAAATTATAAGACTTAGATTATTTCATATCTTGACTAAAAAAAGTTCAAACATTTAAATGAAGTATTACCCACAAAGGCATGAGATCAAATTAACTGTTAATAGTCTTTCTTAAGAATGAATAAAGTTTAGGGGTGCCTGTGTGGCTCAGTTGGTTATGTGTCTGGCTCTTGGTTTCAGCTCAGGTCACGATCTCACAGTTGTTTTGTTAGGTCATGCCCTGCCTCGAGTCTGCTTGAGATTCTCCCTCCCCATCTCTCTCTGCCCCTCCCCCACTCTCTCTCTCAAAATAAATAAATAAACTTAAAAAAAATAAAGAATGAATAAAGTTTATGTCTAGCATTACTAACCTTGATGTTTGTACCCTCAATGCCAATGTTCTCCAAATGTTTTAGTCCTAAGATATGCTAACATATCTTTAATTTATTAAAAATATGTGTATTGCCCTGTATAATTCAAAATTAGTATAGTATCTAAAATTTTAAGCAATTTCAATGTATAAATTTTATGACATTTTGTATATTATGCATGAGCTTTGAACATGTTTTTATCAAAATCTTGGAACTACAAATCAAGTCATTCAACTAATGGAAAATATTTACCATGTATTACCAACTGTACAGCCAGTCCTCACTGTCAAATCTATCAACTAAATTAGGTTAGTTTTCTGCCAAAAAGGAATACTTCTTCCTTTTCTCCTTCTACCACATGTCCCTCTTAACTGTGAATTCTAATTCTAAGATAGATGGAGTAAAGAAAAGAAGGAAGAAAGTCATATTTAGGTAGAGAAAGTATTTCAGTTGAGGATCTAAAACCAGATTCTTTTAAGAAATACATCCTGAAAACATTCTGGAAATTCTGTTTTTCTAGGAGTACATATACTCCAGTATGTAGATCACTATTTCACTAACCATGGAAAGAAGTCCATGGATACTTAGCTTCACTTAGTTTATATAATCATTACCTTCTTGTGATCACTAACCACTAATTTTTTTCCTATATACCAAGAGGAAAAATTACTCATTTTTTATATTTATCACTACATTTCATTCTACCATCTACTCATTTGCTTATTTTATTTATAGATTTTTTTTCAGTAAAATGTAACCTACCTGAGTGTAGATTGTTCACATTGTATTTCCATTACTTAGAACAAACTGTTTCTTAGATGTGTTGATAAATAGCAACAGTTTTTGTTTTTGTTTTTGCTTTAGTTTGGTTTGGTTTAGAAACAACTGTAGGTAACTTGGCAGGATCCATAAAGAAGGAGAAAGAACCTGTCAAAGTAGAGTAAACAAAGTTGGAATAAATGTCTATTTCTTCTTAGACATACTGCCTTAATAATAAAGCTATTGGAAAGTCAGGCCATAACTGAATCAACCAAAGGCATGTGAACATGCTTTCCTTTTCCTTTTTTTTTCTTCCATTTTTCAATCTGCAAATAAGATTTTTCTATATAAATCAAAATGTTTCAAAGATTTTTTTTCAAAATTTTTTAACGTTTATTTAGTTTTGAGACAGAGAGAGACAGAGCATGAATGGGGGAGGATCAGAGAGAGAGGGAGACACAGAATCTGAAACAGGCTCTAGGCTCTGAGCGGTCAGTACAGAGCCCGACGCGGGGCTCGAACTCACGGACCGCGAGATCATGACCTGAGCCGAAGTCGGACACTTAACTGACTGAGCCACCCAGATGCCCATCAAAGATTTTTAAAGTTTTTACTATTGTATAGTTAACATACAACATTATAGTAGTTTCAGGTATATGGCATAGTGATTTGACAATTCTACACATTACTCAATGTTCACCATAATAATGGTAGTCACCATCTGTCACCATAAAATGTTATTACAATATTATTGACTATATTCCCTATGCTGTACTTTTCAGCTCTGTGACTTACTTATTTCACAATGAGAATTTTGTACCTCTTAATCCCCTTCACCTCTTTTGTTCATCCTCCACCTCTTGAAACCACCAATTCTCCATATTTATGGATCTGTTTCAGTTTTATTATTTTTTTCTTTTTAGTTTTTTTCTTTAAATTCCAGTTAATCAATATACAGTAAAATATTAGTTTTAGGTGTAGAATTTAGTGATTCATCAATTATATACAACACCCAAGGCTCATCATAACAAGCTCCCTCTTTAATACTCATCACCCATTTAATCCATCCCCGTATCATGTCCCCTCAAGTAACCCTCAGTTTGTTCTCTATAGTTAAGAGTTAGTTTTCTGGTTTCCCCCTCTTTTTTTTCCTTCCCCCCCCCCCCCGCCATGTTCATCTTTTTGTTGCTTAAGTTCCACATATGAGTAAAAACATATGATATTTGTGTTTCTCTGTCTGACTTATTTAATTAGCATAATACCCTCTAAATCCATCCATGTTGTTACAAATGGCAAGATCTCATTTTACAAATGGCTGGATAATATTCTAGTGTGTGTGTGTGTGTGTGTGTGTGTGTGTGCGCACGCGCGCGTGTGTGTCTATCTCACATATTCTTTATCCATTTATCCACGGATGGATACTTGGGTTGTTTCCACATCTTGCCTATTATAAATAATGCAGCAATAAACATAAGGGTGCCTACATCTTTTGAAGTTAGTATTTTAATTTTGGGAGGGTAAATACCCAGTTGTGGAAGTACTGATTGCATTATGTTTCTATTTTTAATTTTTGAGCAACCTCCATATTAATTTCCAGAGTGGCTACTCTGATTTACATTCCCACCAGTGGTGCACAAGTGTTCCCTTTTCCCCATACCGTCACCAACACTTGTTTTCTTTTGACTTCTTGATAATAGCCATTCTGATAGGTGTGAAGTGATAATTTCATTGTGGTTTTGATTTGCATTTTCCTAGGGATGATTGATGTTGCACATCTTTTTCATCTATCGGTTGACCATCTGTATGTCTTCTAAGGAAAAATGTCTATTTACATCCTCTACCCATTTTAAATTGTACTTGTTTTTGTTGTTTTATTTATTTGCAGTTGAGTCTATGAGTCATTTCTATATTTTGGATATTAATTCCTTGTTGGGTAAATGATTTACAAATATTTTTTCCTATTCAATAGGTTTCTTTTCATTTTATTGGTTGTTTCCTTCACTGTGCAGAAGTTTTGTGTTTTTTTTGTTTTTTTGTTTTTTTTTTAGTTTGATGTAGTCCCAATTGTTTATTTTTGTTTTTGTTGTCTTGTCTTTTGATGTCAAATCAAAAAGTCATTGCCAAGGTCGGTGTAAAGTAGCTTGCACACTATGTTTTCTTCAAGTAGTTTTATGGTTTCAAGTCTTACTTAATCCATTTTGAGTGAATTGTAATATGGAAGTGACTGTTTTCAAACTCCTTACATATCAGAACTGAAACCAAAGGTTGTATCACCTCACTAACTAACCCATATTAAGAACTCAGTAATGGGGCACCTGGGTGGCTCCATGGGTTAAGCATCTGACTCTTGGTTTTGGCTCAGGTCATGATCTCAGAGTTTCATGAGTTCAAGCCCTGTGTCTGGCTTTGCTTGGCAGTGCAAACCCTCCTTGAGATTCTCTCTCTCCTCTTTCTCTGCCCCTTCGTTTCTTGCCCTGTCTCTGTCTCTTTCAAAATAAATAAATAAACTTAAATTAAAAAAAAAAACTCAATAATAATTTTTGAATGAGTAAAAAAAAAATAAATGTTTGGATTATCTCTTCCTTTGATTCATTCTACATAGATTTAAAAAAATTGGGGTGCCAAGTGGCTCAGTCAGTTAAGCTTCTGATTCTTGATTTTGGCTCCAGTCATGATCCCACAGATCAAGCCCCACATTGTACAGCATGGAGCCTACTTAAGATTCTCTCTCTCCCTCTCCATCTGCCCCACCCTCAAAAAACTCAAAAATACTCTCTCAAACCCTCTTCTCTATTTATATTCATTGTTATTATTAGATTCTAAGACCTGCATTGCCTTGGTGGCTCATTCAGTTGAATGTCTGCTCATGATTTTGGCTCAGGTCATGAATCAATACCTGTGTCATGTTTCATGCTGAGTGTATCGCTTGCTTAGGGTTCTCTATCTCCTTCTCTGTCTCTCTCCTTCTCTCTCTCCCCCTCCCTCCCTCTATCTTCCCCTCTTCCTTGTTAGCACTTTCTCTCTCTCTTTCTCTCTCTCAAAAAAAAAAGATTCTAATAGCTAAAATATTAAAATAATCTCTGCAAAATATTTATGTTTATTTTATCAACTTTTTCTGTGAAAAATGATTGTTCCCTGGCACAAATATTTTTCTGTGATTTTTTTTTTGCTTGTTGTTTTGTTTTTGTCAGAAGACATAAAGAGGGGGGCAAGAACAAGGTCAAAATGATCACAGAATAGTGGATTTGGGGATTTGAAGTTTCTCATTATTTTATTTAGCTCTTAAAGTTAAAAAAAAACAGGTTTTTGTTTCCCTTTTTTTTCCATTTTTAAACCTAAAAGTGTTTTCTACAGTGCAAAAATCAAATTAACAATTTGATAATTTAAGAAACAAAACAAAGGGAAAAAAAGAGAAAGGAGCAAACCAAAAAACAGACTCTTAACTGTAGAGAACAAACTGATGTTTACCAGAGGGAAGGTGGACAGGAAGATGGGTGAAATAGGTGATGGGGATTAAGGAGGACACTTGGGATGAGCACTGGGTGTTGTATGCAGGTGTTGAATTGCTAAACTAATATGACACTGTATGTTAAGTAACTGGAATTTAAGTAAAACTTAAACAAAAGCATTTATATCTCAAAAAAATTAAACTAAAATTAATCAAGCAATCACCCAATAGACTTAAAAACTCTCATTAAAGGAATAATATTTGTCTAATTTCTATTTCTCTCATATTTTGACACTGTATCTGTTGCAGCTCAAAAGCTCTCCTCTGCTCTGGGACCTGTACAATCCATTACAAGTTGTCATGGTGTTGTCACTGATTGGCTAGGTGAGATATGGTATTTCCTCTTACATGGAGTGGTGGGACAGATGGTTAGTTTCCCCCATTTGTGCTCTCACATGTAAGTGTTTCAGGCCCATTGGCTTTAGAACCTGAGATCTATCTCACTGAACTATTTCTTCAACAGGTAAATTAAACTCTTTTTCAGACAGAAAATATTTTTTTTTAATTTTTTTTAAGTTTATTTATTTTTGGGACAGAGAGAGACAGAGCATGAATGGGGGAGGGTCAGAGAGAGAAGGAGACACAGAATCTGAAACAGGCTCCAGGCTCTGAGCAGTCAGCACAGAGCCCGACTAGGGGCTCGAACTCACCGACCGTGAGATCATGACCTGAGCCGAAGTCGGCCGCTCAACCGACTGAGCCACCCAGGCGCCCCAGACAGAAAATATTTTTGATGTCAAATAATTAAAAACAAAACCAATCGTTTAAATTCTCATTGTCATAGAAAAGTATTAGGTCTTTACTTAGGTATGAAATGAAGCATACAAAATACTTCTATTCCAAAATGCTAATTTTTATGCAACCTTTACATGTTTAACTATTTAAAAATTTCTCTTAAGAGATGATCCACTTATTTGATGTTCTGCCCTGTCTTGGGACCATCTGTGCCTAATACTTCCCACAAGAACATTTGCGTTATACTTGCAATATCTATGCCCTGTTTTAATAATTTATGTACATTCATGCTCACAAAATGATGTGTGTATGTATAACATATATATAATTTGAAAATTTAATGTCAATGCTATGCAAATATACATATATTTTTATTCTCTAAATGTTCTTTTTTGGAATGATGACAATTGGATACAAGTATTATATTTATTATTATTCCACCCCCAACTTGTCTCCTACATTCATATTCCATCCATTTCTTACTCAAAAATATAAAAAAAATAAGAGAAATTAGTTTAAAGTGAGCATATTAATTGCTTGGGCACCTATTTTTCTTGATTGAGATGCTACAATTAGATTCTCCTCAATGAATATTTTGTTATTTTCATTATCTTCATTTTAACCTTATTATTCTCATTTTATCTTTTTTCTTCCAAATATTCACCACTTTTCTTTCTACTTGTTCTATGTGACTGTTTCTGTATTTAATGCAACATCATCTTTCGGAAATCAAATATATATTCTATATTTGTGCAGATGTGTTGTTTTCAAAAATTGTTGTGCCTTATATAATTATGATTTACAAAGACATTATTTTTTCAGGTTATAAAGGTGATTTAAACAAAGAAACTCTGGATAGTTGTAATTGAAATATTGTTTTTAGTTAATTGTTAATTAGTTAATTGTTTGTAGTTAATTGTTAATTTAGTTAATTGTTTTTAGTTAAAATAAGGTTTTTAGTTAACATTGTTCCACTGTTTTTTTTAATGTTGAAAACACAAATATTGGCATGATAATACTTATTTTTAATAAACCTCGAAAATTTAATAGCTGCATTCTATTTTCAAATCTCATTTTCTTTTATTCAGTAACTATGGTGCGGCTTTTATGTAGTGTCTCTTAGATAGAAACAACAGAGGAAAAATGTGACATTAGGACAGAGCATGGATTAAATTTGAAGACAGATAAATGGAATCTGAAAGAATAATAATGGTTAATATTTTTGGAATGGCTACTTTTGCTAGGTACTGTACTAAATGCATTATCTCTGTTACCTTTTCCATTTATGTCAATCTTATGACATAAATGCTATTATTATCCTTATTTAGAGAAGAGGAAATTGAGGCAATCAATCATTAAGATGTTTACCAAAAGTCACACAGTTCATTGGGGACAGAGCCACAATTTTGGGGTAAAACAACTTGATGATTCCAGGTTACTCTTAGCATGAAATTATCTTACTTATCTTTATATTCAAAGTAATAGCACAGTGTCTCACACATACTTATCACTCAATAAATATTTGTTTAATGGATCAAGTATAGCTACTTTGCTGAGCCAAGTATGTAACCTATATTTACTTCATTTCTTACTGACAGGAGGCTCCCTATATCGCTCTCCAACTTAGGGAAGTCATAAATTTACTTTATACTTACTTCTTTAAACTATAAACAGCTTTGATACTCAGCAATTCCTTTTGAAAATGTTGTCTATAAAATACAGGTATAAGACCTCATAAATAATATGCTTCCCTTCATTGTATTATGGGAGTCGTGAAGAGAACAAACTTCTAGGTCTACCACTAACAAGCTAAGAAGCTGTGAGTAGGTAATTTATCCTTTCTACCTTTGGTTATCTATAAATGATAAGATGGGACTAAATCATTTCAAAGTTCCCAATTATGTCTATGAATCTGTAAACAAAAATAGCATCAGCAGAAAATCTCTGATCAGAGAGCTTAAAACTCATAGTACCCGTATTTTGGCTACTTTGAACAAACTGCTAATAATTTAAAAATATATGCTCTCTTATTAACACACAAGTATTTGTTAAAGAAAATCTATGTCTTTATTTCCTTGTTCATATATGTGTGTGAATGTGTAGAGGTATGTGTACATGCATGTTAATTGCATGTGAATGAGCTTTGGCGGACACATTTGGTGAGTAATATTGACAAGATTGAATGTGTCAGAAATACCATCTTCCTGGAATGGTACAGAAACCATGCTGCATGAAAAAGGAGCAAAAAGCCTTATAATTCCTCCAGATTCCATGCAATATTGTCTTTCTGTACTGGAATATTCCTGGAATATCAAAATAACAAGAACAATAGCAACAACAATACAATAATAGGATAAATGTAACCAGGAATGTGAAATTTGCATAATTTCAGCAAGTGGGTTAATAAGCAATAATTTTCACTTTTAAAATGCCCCAGCATGTCCATTTATCTGAGGTCAGTATCATATTCTCAATGAAGTTTCTGCTTGTTCTAAAGGAAAAGTGAATGAAGTAATAATCTTATTGTTATTAGGTATTTTTCATGTATTGGTTTATATAATAAGAACTTTACCTAAATGATATTTTCACTAAATAAGGTAGAAAAAAAGTCAACTTTGCACTTATGTTTATAGTACATTTGATTTTCATTAATTTTGTGAAATATAAAATTGATATTTATTCACAGCAAATATATGCCTTCTATATGCTTAGTATCATTCAAGAAAATAGAAAGAGACCAGTGAATAAAAATAAAGCCCTTATCCTTATATATCATATATTTTGGAAAAATTAGAAGTAAAAGTACAAATCAAATATAATAAATCAAGCTGATAACTATTATAGTGGCAAATAAGTTCAGATCAAAATGTGTTATTAACTTTTGATTCTCTCCAGATGGTATAGACTTGTCTCTTCTTATTCCTTCCCACAAAGTACAACTACAAAACCTGAAAACAACTCAAGAGAAAATCGGAAGAGAATTCCAAAAGATAGAAGAAAAAAGTTGCACAGGTTTGGGACTCCAGGCTTAGAGGAACAACACAGTGGCAGTGTCTTGTGACCCCCATCTAACAAAAGAAGTTAAACTAAGCCAGGCTTTTCCTGACCCCTAGTCTCACAATAGTAGGCAGTCCAGGTAGACTCCTTTCTCCCCTAGATCAAATGAGAGTCCAGCCTGTAACACGAGGCAAGTCTGGCACACGAGGCAAGAGGAATTGATGGGAAGGCCCAGTGGCAAGTGGCTCTCAGAAGATCTGCCTTTTCTAACTTGCAGGAGACTCCCAGTATGTTTCTCATCTGAAACCATGAAGGACTGAAGAAAGTAGAAAAGAATAGGGCAGAAAGAATTGCCGCACATGTAGTTCATTTATGAGGAAACTATCTTTCAGGAACTTTTTTTCATTCTCAGATGAAGGAAAATGAAAAGAATTTGTCAGTAGTAAAGTTATCACAAAGAATGGCAAAAAAGTGTTTTTTTAACATCAAAATATGTGAAATGAACTAAATCAATGCTGAGAAGGAAATGTGTAGCATTAAATGTTTAAATTAGAAAAGAAGAAAAATCTTGGGGCACCTGGGGGCTCAGTTGGTTAAGCGTTGGACTTCAGCCTAGGTCATGATCTCACTTTTCATGGGTTCGAACCCTGCACTGGGCTCTGTGCTGGCAGCTCAGAGCTTGGGGCTGCTTCAGATTCTGTGTCTCTGTCTCTGCCCCTACACTGCTCGCTCTGTCTCTGCCTGTCTGTCTGTCTCTCTCTCTCCCCCTGAAAAATAAATTTAAAAAAAACATTAAAAAAAAGAAATGAAAAGAAGAAAAATCTCAAATCAATCACCTTAGTTTCTACTTGAGGAAACTAGATAACTGAGAGTAAAATATGCCCAAAGAAAGCGGATGAAAAAAATAATAAAGAGCAGAAATCAATAATATTGAACACCTGAAAGCAGTAGAGAAAATAAATAAAAATCAAGTTCTTTAAAAATAATCATTAAAATTGGGGGCGGAGGGAAGCACTAACAAGACTAAAAATAAAGAGAAGTTACAAATCACCACCATCAGGTGGGAAACAGAGAATATCACTACAGGTTCCTTAGCCATTAAATGATAATGAGGGAATATTATTAATAACTCTATACTCATAAACCCAGCACATATAGAAGACCTTGAGCAACTCCTCAAAAATCACAAAATACCAAAACTAAAATGAAAAAGATAATTAGATTTGTTTTGTATCTATTAAGTAAATTGAATTTGCAAATAAAATGTTAATGTCAATTGCCCCACTGTAGAAATCAACAAAACATTTAAAGAAAAATCAAAACCAATTTTACACAAACCTTCCAGAAAATTAAATAGGAAGAAACACTTACAAAATCATGTCAAAAGGCCATATTATCTTGTAACCAAGAAGGAAAAACAGAAAAAGAAAATTGCAGGTTAACATCTGTCATGTATTTAAATGCAAAAATATTATGAAATATTAACAAATATAACTTAAAACAGTGTATACAAAGAATTATACACCATGACCAAATGTGATTTATTCCAGGTTTGTAGATTAGGTTCAGTATTTGAAAATCTATCAATGTAATTGACCATACCAAGTTTTTTTTTAAGAGGAATAATCACATGAACATATTAAATGGCAAAGAAAAGGCATTCAACAAAGTCCAAAACTCATTCATGATGTTAAATAAAAACCTCAGCGATTAAAAATAGAAGGACCTAAACTTGATAAACAGCATCTAAAACAAACAAAAAACCTCACCGCATCTAATGTCAGTATTTTCAGAGGAAAATCATTCAACACAGACTAGATAAGCTAGCCACTGCAATTAAGCAAAAGAAATAAAATACATACATGTTATAAAAGAAGAAATAAGACTGTCACTTATGCCGATTGCAAGATTATCTGCATAGAAAATCCAAGGGATCTGCTAAAATCAAAACAAAACTTCTATAACTAATAAATAAGTTTAAAAGTTCACAGAATAAAAGACCAACTAATACCAATCACATTTCTTTTAACAATGAACATACTGAGGGGTGCCTGGGTGGCTCAGTCAGTTAAGCATCCAACTTCAGTCCAGGTCATGATCTCACAGTCCATGAGTTTGAACCCCACATCAGGCTCTGTGCTGACAGCTCAGCGGATTCTGTGTCTCCCTCTTTCTCTGCCCCCCGCCCCACTCATGCTCTGTCATTCTCTCTCTCTAAAATAAATAAATATTAAAAATTAAAAAAAAACAACGTACTGAAATAAAAATTTAAAACACAACGATATCACAACAATTTTAAAAACCTATATAAATGTTCAATTCCAAACAGATTTCCATTTTATATTTCAAATCAAATAACACAGTTAGATTTCAAATTCAGAAATTTATAATTCCAGGGGCATCTGGGTGGTTCGGTTGGTTGAGCATCCAACTTCAGCTCAGGTCATGATCTCGCAGCGGATGGGTTCGAACCCCAAGTGGGCTCTGTGCTGACAGTTTGGAGCCTGAAGCCTACTTCAGATTCTGTATCACCCTTGCCTGCCCCCTCCCTCCCCTGATCATACTGTTTCTCTCTCTCTCAAAAATAAACACCAAAAAAAGATTTAAAAAGAAATTTATAATTCCAGAAAGTAAAAAAAAAAAAAAAAAAAAAAGGTGAGGTAAGCTTGGCTCAGTACTTAATTTTCTAGTATGTCCCTGATCCTTTTCCTCTTTAGAAAATCCAAATCATGGTAGACAAAATCATGGTCGTATTTCCTTATTTCTTACTGATTTTGCAGAAGTACATTAGAAACTTTATCCTTCCACTTATGGGACATAGAATTAGTATGATTGCAAAGGAGATATCTTAACCATTACTCTTAAACTGTGTCCTAGTACCTTATATGAAGTGATCTTACTAACCAAGAACCTAAAATTAGTACGTGAGACTAGATAGAAAGATTTAGAGAATAACATTGGATTTTGTTTCCATTTTCAGATGTTTTTTTAAATTTTTTTTAATGTTTATTTATTTTTGACAGAGAGACAGAGCATGAGCGGGGGAGGGGCAGAGAGAGGGAGACAGACTGCAAAGCAGGCTCCAGGCTCTGAGCTGTCAGCACAGAGCCCAACGCAGATGTGTTTTTTGTACCTTGTCAAAGGTATTAGCTTTCAGGCAGGCAATGTAGCAAATATATACCTGTGACCAAGAATTCACTTAAATGATTATAAATGATACCCAATATTTTGAGAATTTCATAGAAATTAGTCCAATATTTTATGGTTCTTTCTGTCATAAAGTTTTATCTTCCCACATATAGAAACATATAAATATGAAATTATCATATAAAAGTCAATCTAGTATTGTAAAGACTCTAGAGCAAGCTGGTCTGTGTGGAAAAACTAGTCTGCCATTCATTTGCTGTGTAAGCTAAGGCAACTTACTTAACCTCCCTGTTCCTCCATTTTTTTCTCCATTACACTGAATTAATAGTTCTTACCTTATACAACTGTTTTAAGAGTTAAATAAATTAATATATTTAAGGCCCTTATGACAGTGCCTGGCACATATGTATGAGTCTACTAGTGTTATTGTTTGCTATTACTACTTATGGATTCAGTTTATTTTCCCTAATCAGTTTGAGATACCTAGAATCTTAATCACTGTTAGTTATAGACAGTGCTTTTTTGTTTTGTTTCGTTGTTTTGTTACTAGAATAAAGGGGGACTTTAAGTCTCCAGGACTCTACAAGCCCATAAGTAAAACGACCATTAGATACGTAATTATGTCAAAAGGTAGGACTTCATATAACGAGTAAAACTAACAAAAATAACAGGTTATAAAGCAGTATATTTTCATTTCTGTTGAAATAAGTTATATGTGCCATGCAAACACACACACTTAAACACAGTTATGTGTTTTTCTCTAGTGATAGGATTAAGAGGACTCTTTTTTGTCTAATTTTCCAGGAAACATGAATTATTTATTTAAAAGAAACATTAATAAGCAGTTATATACCAGCAGTTATATTCTGAAGAGCACAAAATATAGAGGTATAAAATTTTTTAAATCATAAAAAACATATGTGGCATCTTTATGCTGAAATTATTAAATTAAGAAAATCAAGGATGTTCTAAGAAAATGGAAAGATATACCATCTTCGTATATTGGAGACAACTTAGTAAAGATACCAATTTTCCCCAAATTAATCTAAGTTTTAATATAATTTCTGTCAAAATCCTACTAAGGCTTTTGTAGACTACAGGAACTTACTATAAAAATCATGTGGAAAGACACAACACTATAATAGCTAAAATGACATTGAAAGTGAATACAGTAGAAGGAATCACTTTAGCTAACATTAAGATTTACTATACACTTGCAGTTCTCAAGATGGTGTGGTATTGGTGGAGGGATAAACAAATAGACCAGTGAAACAGAGCAGAGATCCCAGAAATATATCTCCACAAAGGTACAAAAGCTCTTTGGTGGAAAGAAGACAGCTTTTCAACAAATTATGCTGAAGAATCTGCATATGTATAGGTAATAAATATATAAACTTTGATCTAAACCTTATACAATACACACAAGTTAACTCAAAATAAATCAATGTAATTTACTTAAAATGTAAATTGTAAAACTATAAAAGTTTTAGGGGATAAAAAAATAGAAAAATATTTGGTATCTAGGGCTAGGCAAAGAGTTCTTAGACTTGACACCAAAAGTACTTTCCATACAAGGAAAAAATGATAAATTGTATCTCACAAAACCTCAGAACTTTTCCCTGCAGAACACAGTTAAGAGAATGAAAAGACAAGCTACAAATAGGCTTGGAGAAATTACTTGAAAACAATTTACCAAAGACGACTATCTAAATTATATAAAAATATCTCAAAATTCAATAATAAAGAACAGTTTAATGATAAAATTTCAAAATGCATGAAAAGATATTCATAAAAGACTATATATCAAAAGGCAAGTAAGCACACAAAAAAATGTTCAATATCATCCATTATGGAAATATAAACTAAAAACATAATGAAATATCATTATACATCTGTGAGTATAGTTTAAAAATAGTGACAATACCAGATGCTGGCAAAGATGCAGACAAACTTACTTGTTCATACATTGCTGGTGGAATATAAAATGGTATAGCTACTCTGAAGAACAATTTGGCAACTTATAAACTAAATATGTCCACACATACAACTCAACAACCGCACACTTGGACATTTATCCCAGAGTATATGCATACATATGTTCAAACAAAAATCTGTATATAAGCATTTATAGTAGCTTTATTCCCAATAACCCCCAAACAGAAACATCCCAGTGACTTTCAGTGAGTGAAAGGTTAAATAAACTGTTGTGTACACACACCCTGGAATAACAGTCTGTCATAGAAGAAACTTCTAGTACACACAACATGAATAAATGCTAATACCAACAGGTTACATGGTGTAGGAGTCCATTCATTGATAAGACAAATTTATAGTAATGGAGAATACACAGTCATTTCCAGAGATTAGGGATTGGAGTTGGGGGGAGGGGGGAAAGTTGAGGAAGAGTATGTTGAGGAAAGTTGAGGAAATGGGAGTTTGGCTATAAAAGAATAGCACAAGAGAGGGAGCCTTGTTGTGATGAAATGGTTTTGTATTTAGACTGTCAATATCCTGGTCATGATATTGTATTATTGTTTATCAAGATGTGATCACTGGGGAAACTGGGTAAAGACTACATGGAACATCTCTGTATTGCTTTTCCTAACTGCATATGAACCCACAATTTTCTAAAATTTTTAAAAATTTAATTTTAAATGTGCTCTTCACAAAATCTTTGTTTAAAGTGTCACAATTGTATTTGGGTGTAAATGAAGAACTCCCACATTCCTTAAATAGTTCTAAAATTATTGATCACTAAAAGAGGTAGATCCTACTCAATTCCTTAGTATTTACCATTTAGAAGTTTGTATGCTTTGTGATCATAAAGTTAAGTTTTCCTATTGTAGAAAAAAGTCATAACGTAATTAAGTATAATGAATAATCCTTTATCAGCCTCATCCTCTTGTTTTTTTTCTATTATAATAGAATCATTTATTAAAGTTTAACTGATCATTTCTCATATTTCATCCTTTTATCTTTCTACTTTTTCAGTAACCTCGGGCTATCAATTAACCTTTACATTTAAACTTCTCCATAGCTTTTATTTTCCTTTCATCGCAATTAGATAGACTCAAGTCAGTCTAATTCAAAACAAAGGAAAACAAGTCCAAGCAACATAAGGCCTTTAAAGTCTTTTCTCCCTCTCTATTTTATTTTTCCCTTTTACCAAATTCTATTTACTACTTCTGTACTACAGTAAAATTTCTATTCTTAAGTTTCTACAGATATTGCAATTATTAAACACACCAGTAACCTCAATGTTGTCAAAATTTGGCACACAAGTTTCTGCCAATTAAAATTTTTATTACAAAAGTCTTTGTTTTCCCATTTCCAGGGAGCATTAAGAAAATTTACATTTAATAAGAAAAAAGATATAATGTGAGGCTAATAACACTTAAGCTTTAGGACTATTCACTTACAATGTAGGAAGCATTTCCAAAGTATTCACATCTTTGTATGTTTTTGTACAATTTGGGAAAGTAAGATCATTTTATTGCAAAAGGTTGAAAACAATCTTTTTTACACTAAATTATTCTTAATCACAGTTTTCTTTCTATTGGGTGGCATTGGCATGGCCTCTGGTAGGGTCTAGCTTAGAGGATGTTGAGTTTTGACTTCAGTGAGATCTATTTATGTGGTACATTGCTGCTTTTTTTTAAATATAGTAATTGTAAGTAGTTCCGTGAATATTCCTTTTATTGTTGTTGTTAACATGTATAATATTCATTTCAGGAGTAG
This sequence comes from Panthera pardus, assembly GCF_024362965.1. NCBI lineage: Eukaryota > Metazoa > Chordata > Mammalia > Carnivora > Felidae > Panthera > Panthera pardus. Next base: position 84,551,838 of record NW_026526810.1, read on the forward strand.
AATTTAATGATTCACCATTTATGTACAACATCCAGTGCTCAACACAAGTGCACTCCTTAATACTCATCACTCATTTAGTCCATCCCCCACCCACTTCCTCTCCATCTACCCTCATTTTGTTCTCTATAGTTAAGAGTCTCTTATGGCTTGCTTCCCCCTTTTTTTTTTCCCTTCCCCTATGTTCATCTGTTTTGTTTCTTTAATTCCATATATGAGTGAAATCATGATAAGTCATATGATTTTTGTTTTTCTCTGACTGACTTATTTCACTTAGCATAATACACTCTAGCTCCATCCATGTCCTTGCAAAAGGCAAGATTTCATTCTTTTTGATGGCTTAGTAATATTTTATTGTATATACATACCACCTCTTCTTTATCCATTCATCCGTCAATGAATATTTTGGGTCTTTCCATAATTTCACTATTGTTGATAATGCTACTATAAATATCAGAGTGCATATATCTCATTGAATCAGTATTTTTGTATCCTTTGGGTAAATACCTAGTAGTGCAATTGCTGGGTCATAGGGTAATTTTATTTTTAACATTTTGAGGAACTTCTATGCTGATTTCCAGAATGGCTGCACCAGTTGGCATTCCCACCAACAATGTAAAAGGATTTCCTTTTCTCCACATCCTTGCCAACATCTCTTATTTCCTGTGTTGTTAATTTTAGCTATTCTGTCAGGTGTGAAGTGGTATTTAATTGTGGTTTTGATATTTATTTCCCTGATGATCAGTGATGTTAAGCATCTTTTCATGTATCTGTTGGCCATCTGAGTATTTTCTTTGGAAAAATGTCTATTAATGTTTTTTGCCTGTTAATTAACTGCATTATTTACTTTAGGGGTTGAGTTTGACAAATTGTTTGTAGATTTTAGATACTAATCTTTTATCAGATACGTCATTTGCAAAACCTTTTCCCATTTCATTGGTAGCCTTTTAGTTTTGTTGCTTGTTTCCTTTGCTGTGCAGAAGCTTTTTATTTCAGCTACCGCTGAGGTTAAAGAGGTTGATGCCTATGTTCTCCTCTAAAAATTGCTGGTTTCCTGTCTCACATTTAGGTCTTTCATCTATTTTGAATTTATTTTTGGGTATGGTATAAGAACGTGGTCCTATTTCATTCTTCTGCATGTCGCCGTCAAGTTTTCCCAAAACCATTTGTTGAAGAGACTGTCTTATTTCCATTGGATATTTTTTCCTGCTTTGTCAAAGATTAGTTGGCCATATAGTTGTGGGTCCATTTCTGGGTTTTCTATTATGTTCCATTGATGTCTGTGTCTGTTTTTGTGCCAATACCATTCTGTCTTAATTACTACAGCTTTGTAATATAGCTTGAAATTGGATACCTCCAGCTTTGTTTTTCTTTGTCAAGATTGCTTTGCCTATCTGAGGTCTTTTGAGGTTCCATTCACATTTTAGATTGTACTAGCTCTGTGAAAAATACTGGTAGTATTTTGATAAGGATTTCATTAAATGGGTAGATTGCTTTGGGTAGTTCCATGAATATTTCTATCACCCAGTGTGCCAACACACTAGACTTAAGGAGAAGTACAGGACAAAAATCTTAGAAATATTTAAATATAAAAGAGTTCTGTGATACTTAATCCCAAATATATATATGAAAAACCATCTTTAAATATGCAACGCCAGAAGCTAATCTTTGGAAAAATTCTTCTAGTAGTCATATGTGAAAATTGTAATCAGAGGATTTGGCTCTCTTTAAAGTGTAGTCAGACCAGAAGCTCTCTCCTGACAAGAATATATGAAGAAGTGATCAAAGATTGAACATCCAAATCTTTAGAAAAAAAAATGTGTTTGAGTGGTATGTCAGGCAGCTAATTATCACAAGCATTAGGCTATCTTTCTAGGTATTTTCAAGTTTGTGGTAAATTATTAACTTTTTTCTTAAACTCTATTTTATAGCGATTTTTTTCTAATTCTAAATGAGTATTTTAACATGTGATTTTGTACTTATAATTTTGTATACTTTTTTTAAAAAACAGCAACTAAAATTTTAGAAATATTGTTTCCGCAAAACCTGAAGTGACCTGTATTTATTGTGGTGTCTATTTATACTTCACAGAACAAATATTGACACCTCAGCTGGCAGACATACTCCAGAGCTCATGGCTCTGCCTCTGCATTGATGATTCCAACCAGACATCCCTGGTGTGAGCTTCTCATATGTACGTATATATTACAGCTTCTCTCTTTTTAGTGACTAATACTGTAATCATGTATGACAAAAGACTAGTTGGAAATCAGTAACTATTGAGAGGAAGGAAAATATCTGGGCATGTAGTCATATTGGAGCAGAGATGTGCAATCAGAATAAATTCTCTACCTACATGACACATATAAAGAGAAAATTGGAGCAAGGAAATATGTTTGAAATAAGATGTGTTCAGGAATTACACATGTATAGCTATCAATGACAAGGTAAGTAAAGTAAAAGGTCAAAAGGTGAGAAGACAAGCCAGAAGTCAAAATATTCTCTAGACAAAAATTTGCCTTATTTACCCTCAGGAATGGTATGTATATATATGTATATATATATATATATATATATATATATATATATATATATATATATATACACACACATACAGAATTTGGATGTAAATTAAAAAAGTAAAATTAAAAAAATAAAAAAAACAAGCTAGGAAGAGGAGGGAGAATTAAACCAAATTAAGAATAACAAAGGAAATAATAAAGAGAAAAGAGAAAATCAATAAAATAGAAAAACTTCTACCTAGACCCAAACTAAGAAAATAAAAAGATAAGATAGAATTGATCAATATCATCAATAAAAGAAAGCTGTTATTTCATCTCAAAAACATGTTGAACATAAGAAAGTATATGTTTCTTATATACTTGTGTATATATACACACATATACACAGACACACACACACATACACAGAAAAGATGACCAAAATAGCATACTATTATTAATATTCAGAATATCAGTGAGCCCACCCTGGTCAAGTATAAAATGTGCATACTTGGTTTCACTAATATGGATGCACTATTCTGCATTTCCACTATCCCACAAATATTACTTGATATTTGGAATGCTCCATCTTTTAGGTTTGTTCCCAAATAATAGGTGCAAAATCATATGTCATTGTAATTTGCATTTTCAGTGTGTGTTTATGCATCTTTTTCTGTGCCCATTAGACTTTGGCATTTGTTTTTCTGTGTATATCTGTTGCCTATTTTTATGTCGAGGTTGTTATCTTTTTACTTCTATTTTGCATGTGTTATTGATGTATTCTAGATAGTCATTTTTCTCTAATCACTACATATAATCTGTCATTCTGTCACCTATATAGTCGCTTTATCTATGGTAGCTTTCTTTGTACAAAATCCATATATATATGTGGATACATATACATATATACGTATATATGTATATATATATATATATATATATATATATATATATATATATATATGGATCCATATATATATGAATAAGCTACAAATGGAGCAACTCATAGGGACTTAGAATAAGTAGCTTCCTAAGAATTAGCACTGCTGAACTATCATCTTAACCTAACCTGGAGATTTTTCCTACTAAGATAATTTCTAGTTCAGGATCAAGTTGGATATTTTTAGGCATTGGATCTGATGCTTCTAAAGATAGAGGCTGCTGTTCAAACTATCCCTGATTAGGCCAGTCCACACAAGCGCTGTTATCTGAGTAAAGCCTTCCTTAAGCCACTGTCATAACTGGTACAGAGCTAAAGAGACAAAATTTCTCCATTGGATTCTGTATCAGGTCAAATTAGTTCAAATTAACTTATTCCCAGAGAATTTCTAAAATCCAAATAGTTTGACAACACTTTTCTACTTACATTGTATAAGTTAAAAAGTTGTGAATCTGAGGGGCACCTGGGTGGCTCAGTCCACTAAGCATTCAACATCGGCTCAGGTCACGGTCTCATGGCTCATGAGTTTGAGCCCCACATTGGGCTCTGTGCTGACAACTCAGACAGTGGAGTCTGCTTCAGATTCTGTCTCCATCTCTCTCTGTCCCTACCCTGCTTGTGCTCTGTCTCTCTCTCTCAAAACTAAATAAAACACTAAAAAATTTTAAGTTATATATCTGAGTATTATTTGTAAATACTCCAATACTCAGTTTAAAAAGCAGTATGAGCATATCCTTATTGTTTTGATAAATGTATCATAATTTCCACGGTTTTCTACTGCCAGGTTTTCTAGTACAAAAAGTGCTCCCTATTATATCAACCTATTAGGTGTTACTTTATAATAACCTATGATAAATATTGACAATAGAGATCTCAAAAATAATCAATCCATATTTCAAATGCTTCAAGATAGCTCAGCAAAGTCCATTATAAAATAGTAAGTCACACTTCTTTCGACCCAGATATTTAACACATTTAACCATCGATAATATTTAAAAATGTATGGATGTTAAAAATAAAATATTTTTATTTGATGAATTACTCATTTGAAACTCATTGCTGTTTTTCTAAGGGTAAGAAAGAAAGAACAATAAATGGAAGATGAGTACTTGGGCAGATATCATAACAAAGAGGAAGAATCCCTATAGCTCCTTAGTGTGTGTGTGTATACACATACTGTATGTATATGTATGTGTATGTGTGATGAATACACATAAATGAAATAAAAATTTGGCTTGTAGTTTAACATTAGCAAAGCAACGTACATAGCATGCCAATAAATAAGTACAATAATTCAAGAGAAAAGAGATGGTAGTATTTATTACATATTAATCTAACATAATTAATGCTGGCTGTTTAAGTGGAGCCTCTAAATCACTCTGTAATATATCACTAAAGTTATGTTGTAGATAAGAAAACTAAAGTTTAGAAAGCTTAAAGTGATTTGTCTAAAGTCATACAACTGCTTTGAGACAAAGCCAGAGTATTACCCAATTAAGGCTCTTTTCATTGTACCATACTACCTCTAGATACCATGGGTTTTTTTTCCCCCAAAAATGACATTTTATTGAAATATATGACATAAACATTGTATAAATTTAAGGTATACAACATGTGAATTTTATACATTTATATACTGTAGTAACATTACGATTGTAGGGATAATTAGCACCTCTATTACATTACTCAATTATGTTTTTTTAGTGGTTGGAATAATTAAGTTCTGGTCTCTAGCAAGTTTGATACAAGTTATAATGAAATATTATCATCTATATTCATGATATTAATGCAGTCCTGAGGGGAGAGGAAATTGTGAGAGTTACAATTCAACTTTATGCAGCCATTTTCCTCTTTCCTTTTTGGAAATCAGAGAAAAGTGATTTATTCAAAATAGTCATTCCAAGTATATTAAATTAGGCCTAGGCAAATATATTTCCTTTTTAAAAAGAATTGTTTCCAATAATATATTACTAAGTAATTTATATAATTGTATCAAATAAAAGCTCTGTCAGAATGTTTACATCAGATATTTGTTAAGAAAAAAGAAAACAAATACAATGGATACAAAGAATAAAATACATTGAACATTACAGAAGTATATAGCTATTCCAGTTTCCTGCTCCTGGTTTAAACTTCATATTTTCTTTCTTAAACATTAAATGTTAAAAAAAGTAATTAGCTTTTCCCATAAACAATTTTATCAGGAATGTTATATACTGTCATATAATAGAACATATATAAAGAAACAAATGGCGTTACTTTGACTTTTAATTTGCAACATCTGTTTCAACCATAGATATCACTTTTATTTACAAAAGTAATGCTAGAACAACAGCTACCAGTGTTATCTAGTTCTGTGTACTACAGCTGGAAAAAAAAAAAAAACTGCTTTAGTTTTCCCAAAAGGAAGCCAAATTAGCATATCATTCTTTAGGTCCCAGTTCCATAAAAGTACCTGTAAAATAGATTACATGTTTGGTTTTGGAAACTGGTATTATCAAACAGGCTCACAAAAACAGGAGATAAAAGAAAGACAATTCTAGAAAAAACACTGGTGATGCTGAGAACACATTTCCAAAAATCTGTCTGGTTAAGCAGCCATTAAAGCACCTGGATATCCCCAGGAGAGTGACAAAGGACAGCCTAGAAGAGTTTTTCTCAGAGTCAGCCAGAGATTTGGTTTTTACTAAATGTACTCTGACACAGAGGAGAAGAAGTAGTCTGAAACAAGTTTAGGGATCTAAGTTAAAGCTGCCTAAGCACAGACATATATACTTGTTTGAGGCTTTGCAAGCTGGCTTAGATAGAATACTGCAAAGCCTTGCCAGACTCACTGAGAGTTAGCGTTTTCTTTGAGGCAGCAATAGTATGCTTGGGTTTAACGAGACTGCCATACACAATGTGTGAAAAAGTATATTTTAGGCAACTATGGATATAGCTCAATTGACAAATGGTTTTTCTGCCAAAAAAAAATCATTTGTAAATTGATCTTTGGAACCCTGAATCCATTTCTCAAAATAGATAGTAGTGATTAGTACATAGAAGTTAAGCCACAGATGCCTCAATGAATCCTTAAAAAATATAAAATATGGTACTGATTAATGCTTTTACCCTATCAGATAATTTTATATTATGAAATTGTATTCTAAGCCCCAAATTAGAATGCCAAGGACATGCTTCAGTGGCTAAGGGTGCAAGACCCACAGGAGCCTGCTGTCTGTAGTAGTGATCATCTGGGTGGGCAAGGGTGGGCTAGGGCCTCTGAGAAAACCAAACATGACATATCCTACAAGAGCCTATTAAGTTTTCTTTATAGAAATAAAGACACTTTACAACACTCTATAAGAGTTTAATTAAAACATGGAGCAGTCTTATAAAATGGGATTACGTTTATGGTCCTACAGAACATTATTATTCTATTGATATTTCTCCATTAGGTGTTTATTTTTTATAATGGCTCTACATATTGGGAAGCTTCTTATATTTATTAAATTGTTATATACTTGGAGATGTTTCTTAAAATTTATATAATCGGGAAGAAAAAAATAACATCTGGCCAAATGTTTTCTTTGACTCTCAAATAATTAAATAGTATTTCCCCCATTCATTAATGTGATTTAAAAAAATAGTTCTTTGTAATGTAACTCTTGCAATAGACATTTAGAATATATAAAAAAGAAATTAGGATACACATTTATTTTATTTTATATATTCTTTAAAGTTTATTTATTTATTTGGAGGGGGAGAGAGAGAGTGGACAAACAGAAAAGGGGAAGAGAATAGAGGGAAAGAGAGAATCCTAAGCAGGCTCCACACTGTCAGCACAGAGACCAACATGGGGCTCAAAACCACGAACTGTGAGATCACAACCTGAGCCACAATCAAGAGTCAGATGCTTAACTGACTGAGCCACCCAGGCTCTCCTAAGATAAACATTAAAAAAAAATTAATGTTTATTTATTTTGTGAGAGAGAGAAACAGACTGAGCATGAGTGGAGGAGGGTCAGAGAGAGGGAGACACAGAATCTGAAGCAGGCTCCAGGCTCTGAGCTGTCAGCACAGAGCCCAACTTGGGGCTCGAACTCACGAAGCCTGAGATGATGACATGAGCCAAAGTTGGACACTTAACCAACAGCCACGCAGGCACTCCTAGGATAAATATTTTACTACCACTATTTATTTAATAGGAAAAGTAAAAATCATCCCACTAAATTACCAGTTCTAAGGGAAAAAATGAAACTTCTCTATACTCTGAGGGAAAGAAATACTTTTTATTTTGTTTTCACCCTCCGTCCCACTTTATTTTCCCCATCTTTCCTTCTCACTCCTCCAATATTGTTCTCTTCTACTTGTACACATTCTGTCATGTCACAGATAATTACTTACATGTTGCAGGCCCTGGACCAGGAGCTGTAAACCAGAGAGGTGTTGTCCCTGTTCTCAAGTAGCTGACATCTATTAGAGAAGACAAACATAAAACATTTAACAGAAGTGGGATTATTTTTACAAAAACCGTAACATACTGTGTACTGTGGAGTATGTAAAATAGATTTCTAACTCTAGGTTTATACTTGGGATGGTACTGAAATTACTGAGCTTGTCACACTTGAGGAAATTAGTCCATTTGAACCTGATACTTAGAGTTATATGCCAACATAATTCATTTGTTTTGTTTCTAACACTATTGCTTAATTTGAGAGCAGTTGCAGAGAAAACAAAAGGAGTGACTCAGTGTTGGGATCTGACATGATAGAATGATAAAGGGAATTAGAATTTGGGATGCACAGGAAAGTCTTCTCTTAAAGTAATGGCTACCATCAACTCTCTGCCTTTTGGATGATCTGTTATTTACCACCTTTCAGATGCTTAACGCTAAGAAGCATAAAACAAGAGGTAAAGGAAGGTAGTCTCTGGTCTTGTATCAGTGGTTGTTAACTGGTGCTAAGTGCCACATGTCTCCTTTGTCTTTCCTTATGTAGCATTAGTTTGTAGACATCTAATGCTTAAACTCCTTTCCTTCAGGTCTCTGCTTCTATTAACCCAGATTCGTGTGCCTGGGTATCTGACTGCGTTATTCTTCAAGCTGTGTCTTCATTTATTTATCTCTTATGCTAGTAGCGGTTTTCTCCGTAATCTTCCCTTCCTCCTAACAAACAAACAACACACACACACACACACACACACACACACACACACACTCTCTCTCTCTCTCTTTCTCTCTCTCTCTCTCACCTGGATGTTACCCAGCCTGCCTTGTTGAAATTGTCACTACTTACTTCTCTCATTTGACATTTGCCAACTGCTTTCTTATGTGGAACAGATTTTATGCCTGCTTCTCTTCACTTCTGGCACCTCGGGATCCAGAATCTGCCATGCCTATAGACTTGTTATAGCCTGCCAATTGTCCCCTGTGCCAGCTGGTCTGCCTGTGGGCATTTTCAATTTAAATCCTTATAGTTTGCTCTATGTTTGAACTTGACCTTTACTAACGTGATTTGGGCTGCTCTTTCAGTCTTTAGGAAATAGTCTCCTTGAGATCAGCCTGTTTCCATTTTAGCTCCAACTGAATGTCCAGTGTGCAATAAGTATTTTTGAACAAATAATTTGCTTATTTTACCTTAGAGCTTATGTTTATAAAAAAATACATCTCATTCTATGTTTAAACTCCTGTAAGTATGATTACATTTCCTAACACTTTGCATTTCACAATGATGCATCACATACGAGAAGTTTTTAAACCAACACTTCCAAATGTTGGGGGGGCTATGCTAAAGTTTGTTTTCCTGATTTTATATGTCATACTATGCTCAAGATAGCATCTGACCTGGATCCTTAAAAACAAAACTGTTACGAGTACTGATTAATTTTAAAGCCTTCTTAATGACTCACGAGCACCAAGGCATCACACATTGGTTATCGTATGAGTCACATCATGTATTCTTAATGGCACGAGATCACTCCTGAAGGGTCAAAAATTGCTCTTGGATAAGGGCAAAAAGGAATATTATTTTTCAAATGTATAACACACATTTATACAGCACATAAAAAATAGTATATTTGTGATATTAACAGTTCATGGGGGCGATTAGAAAAAAAAATATTTAAAAAGTCTCTTTGTGGAGGGTGACAAAAAAAAAATGTTGAGACACACTGTGGCAAATAAAGGTAAAAAAGAGCTTCATCCCTGCTTTGCAGGGAGTATCTAAGCCAGCAGGTGAAATTTCCCAGGGAGTGACTCCTTTAAGAAGTGGCATGTTTTGAGAAAAATGTAACCACAGCCTAGAAAATGATGTGGTGACACACAGGAACATAGTCAAGAGACACTTGCTCATTTGTCAGCTTCTTTCAAACTTGAGAAAGTTTTCAACTGATTATCTTCTGACAAACTTTCCAGTTTTTAATTATTTTTCCAACCTACTATATCAAATAAATAGCCATTTAATAAACACACACAACCTTCTACACTAATGTCATGTGACTTTTTAAAACTATATATTTATGAGAAGTCATATTTGTTTCCATTTGAAAGAGCAACACTAGATTCAAACAGATGCCTCTGTCATCTCATGAATCACGGATTCATTTACTCAAAACTACCGCTAAGAGCAAACTATTTTCTCTGGAAATAGTTAATTTCAGTTACAGCCAACTTTGTACAAGTCTAAAAAGTCCTATAGACTCTAACAAATGAGCACTCCTCACAACTCCGGTGTAATCAGAGCCATGACTCAAACAGGTGAAGATATTTTCTTTGGGTTGATGACTTATATTACCTTTACCATCCCTAGCCTTTCTCTCTTTTGCATTGACTTTTTTTAATCTGCAAATTAAATCAACCCGCTTCAATACATTTAGCCTTGAAATTCAGGAACACTAAAATTAATTGTATATTTATTTGTTTGACATTCCTTTTACTTGTTAAAGAAAATCAATTAAATGATACTTTTTAAAAAAATCTCACACACTTGAACTTTTGGTAACATGTGACAGATTTTAATAGCCCTTAATTTCTAACTTTTGGTATGTTTTGTGGTACTGCATTCTCCAGTACTGAATTTTCTAGATTCCTTTTTGACCAAACTATACATTATTTTGAATTTCCTGTCCTTGTGTTCTAAGCCCATTATGTTCTTCTTCCTGTTTATTGACATTCTCACCAACTTCCATAAGGTCTACATCAGCCATGTACCAAAGTATATTAATATATTAATATTAACTAATTAATTGCCTTCTAGAAGTTCTGATAACATATTTCCTAAATGTAATACCTATATTTCCAATATACTTCCAGCAGTCTTCACTTTTGAACTCTGAAAATCTCAAGCTTGCTATATACAAACTTGATTTTTTTTATCCTAACATCTACTATTCCTCCTCCATGCTCTACCTTGGCAAATGGCACAATCCTCACCATAACAACTATACAGTTAAGTGTATCTCTTGTGTCTTCCTCAAGCCTGAAATAATCAGAAAATTCCATTCCAGGCTATAATAATGGTTTTAGACACTCATTTATGTTAGTTTCAAATCCTGGTTTCTCCACTTACAAGTCGTGTGGTCTTAAACAGGACAAGTAAATCCTTATTTCTCCTTATTGATACAATAGAAATAACCCCCTTATCCCCTTATTGATACAATAGAAATAACCTCTAACTCATAAAATGTTGTAATAATAACTTGAAGTAACATATGAAGAGCAGAGCACAAGGTAGGTAGCAAATACATTTTTGTTTTATTTTCTTATGCCACTGACATAGATTGTATGTTTACTTAGTGCCATCTGGATAGTCTGGCATTGACATGCCTCTGTTCTCTGTCAATATTTATTAAAACACCACAATGATATTAAATTGATTAGCCCACGAAAAACCTCCAAGAATTATCAAATGCCCACAGTAGTGATATCCCTATAGCACACGAGAATCTTTATCACATCTTACACACTTCTATATATACCCAGTAGAGGACATACTTGTCATAGGCATAGATTATGTATTTATCAAATGTCTTCTAATTTTGCTTACCTCCCTTTGTAAAAACACGTTCATAAAGGCTCTACTGAATGCTTTGTAAATACTACTCATTTTCTGAAGGGGCTGTCATATTCAAGCTGAGGTTGATTTAAGGATTGTACGAGTGAAGGAAGAGGGACTGAGTTAAGCCACAGCTTCCAAATGGATTTACAGAATCTAATGTCCTGTTACCAAGTGTGTTTTGTCTTCTGCTTCGTTGGCATCTTTATGTATAGTCATTATTGTTTAGGAGATAAAAAAAATGCCCACAGGAAAGTCACATAATCTACAATCTCTCAGTTGGAGCTAACACCTCTCTCACTATCTTTCTCTCATTACTATTACTCTTCCCCGGATTGGAGGTTAAGACTGAATGATGATGATGATGATGATGATGATGATAATGAGTTGAATACAGATTGCCCCCCCTTAAGCTTCACCTCCCCTGTACCCCTGTGGTGAATATGACCTCAGTCACTATAGGTTCCTGCTGTTGTTTTCATATGACTAAATCCTTTGGATGTGATACTCAGATATACAAGAATTTTTTTTTTTTTTGAAAAATCCCTCTCTTGCTTGAGAAATGAGGAATTATAAATCACCTTTAACTGTCTCGTTACTATATCTTCCAGATTTAAAAAAAAATTATTTGGCAATTTTTTTCTAGTTTATAGTCTTATGTTAGCAGGGCTCATTTGCTGATTTTCACAGTTCTTTAAACTCTGATTAAGTCAAGTTACTTGTTAACATCAATAATTTGGAAATGTAAGTTGTGTCACAGATGAATACAGAGGACTTGAAAAAATATGAAAACACCTGGTAATCAGTTTACCATCATTTCTAGCTCTACAGGAGAAGTTTATTTCAGTGGTCTAAAAAGATCTCTTCAAGTGTCATATTAGTATGGACTCTAGGAAGTAGATTTTCATTTCTAATGTATTGCCTAACATAATTTTGTGTCCTTTTTATGTCTTCAATTTGGTTTAGCGTAAACATAGAACATTGTTTATTATTTTTGAGGTGGAAGAAATTTGCAAGTTATAATTGTCATATTCATGCAGGATAAATGTATACATGTGCGGTTCCTTAATAAATTGATATATTTGTTTACAATATGTTTTTCACCTCTAATTTCACTCCTTATCACATGTTCTGTTCTCTTTGTAGATCACAGTAGTAGTAAAGCTGCAAATGCATTCTGATTTTTTTTTACCCTGTGTTTTTGGTAAGGCCAATACTGTCTTTATCTAGAACACTCATCCTCACATCCATCCAACTTAAATTTAATTCATATTTTTACTTTATTTCTGTCTCCTCCAGACAGAAACTCTGTAACTCTAGCTTAGCACTATCATATTCTGAGGTAAATTGGTGTTGAGTTGATATGTGTTACTTCTTTTACCAAACTGAAGATTTTGGGGGGTGTAATAACCATATTTCATTCTTTTTATTTTTTAAGCTTTAAAAATTTTTTTTAATGTTTATTTATTTTTGAGACAGAGAGAGACAGAGCATGAGTGGGGGAGGGGCATAGAGAGGGAGAGAGAGAGACAGAATCCGAAGCAGGCTCCAGGCTCTGAGCTGTCAGCACAGAGCCCCATGCGGGGCTCGAACCCACGAACCGTGAGATCATGACCTGAGCCCAAGTCGGATGCTCAACCGACTGAGCCACCCAGGCGCCCCAAGCTTTTTAAAATTTTTTAATGTTTATTTATGAGAGAGAGAGAGAGAGAGAAACAGAGACAGAGAGAGAGAGAGAGAGTGAACGGGGAGGGGCAGTGAGAGACAGGCACAGAATCCAAGCAGTCCCCAGGCTCTGAGCTGTCAGCACAGAGCCCAACACTGGACTTGAGCTCACGAACTGTGAGATCATGACCTGACCTGAAATCGGATGCCCAACCAACTGAGCCACCCAGTACCCCTCTTGTTCTTTTTTAAATTCTCAACTATTATTGTGGATTTTTTTTTGTATTCCTGTATTTCTGTCAATTGCATCTTTCTATATGTTGAAGTTCTTTATTTACTTATTTATATTTCATATATACATATATAATGTAGTTATGACTTTTTGACAAAATTTAATTACATCTCTTACAAAATATCTTTATTTCTAGTGTATCTTTTTGCCTTCAAGTCTACTCAATTTAGCATTAATATATTCACACCAGTTTTCCTATGTTTACTGTTTGCATAGAATGTAGTTTTCTATTATTATACTTTCAACTGGTCTGTTTTCATAATTTAGAACTGTTTTTTCTAGGGGTGCCTGGGTGGCTCAGTAGGCTAAGCAGCAGACTCTTGATCTGGCTCAGGTCAGGATATCATGCTTAGTGGGATCAAGCCCTGCATTGGGTGCTGCCCTGACAGCACAGAGCCTGCTTGGGACTCTCTAGCTCTCTGCCCCTCCCCCGCTTGTGCTTGCTCACTCTCTCTGTCTCTGTCTCTCTCAAAATAACTAAACCTAAAAAAAGTTATTTTAAATAGCACCTAATATTTTAATCCAATCTGATAATCTGTCTTTAAATGGAAGTGTTTGGTCCATTTACACATAATGTAAGTGTTTATATGCCTGAAGTTAAATCTGTGTTGTCAGGTGTCACCTATTTTTTTCTATCTGTTCTTTTTTTCCTCTGTTTCTTATATTCTGCCTTCTTTTTTGTTCATTAATTTTTTTTAGTATTTCAATTAAGTCTTCTATAAATTTTTTAAAGATATTTAGATTATTCTAGAAATTGCCCTAACAATTCCAGTATGCATTTTAACTTGTCTCTTTTCTTTTTTTTTTTTTTAATTTTTTTTTCAACGTTTATTTATTTTTGAGACAGAGAGAGACAGAGCATGAACAGGGGAGGGGCAGAGACAGAGGGAGACACAGAATCTGAAACAGGCTGCAGGCTCTGAGCGGTCAGCACAGAGCCCGACGCGGGGCTCGAACTCAGGGGCCGTGAGATCATGACCTGAGCCGAAGTCGGATGCTTAACCGACCAAGCCACCCAGGCGCCCTGAACTTGTCTCTTTTCAAGTAATGTTACTAGACTGACTTTATGAACAGTCTAAGAACCTTATAATAGTAGAGTTCCATTTACTCTCCTCATTGAGCTCTTATCTATCATTGTTTTTCTACATAATAATCCCACATGTTATTTCCTTAAAATAGTTACTAATGTGTATACATATACAAAAATGTATATGTAAATGTGTGTGTGTGTGTATATATATGTATATACATATATATATACATATATATACATATATATACCTATATATACATATATATACACACACATGTGCATATGTACACACACATTTAAAGTTATGATTTTGTGCATAAGTTAACTTTTAGAAGGTTCTTCATGATTGTCTAGATATTTACTTTTTATTTGTTTCCTCCAGTCAAAGTTCTATCTGTAATCACATTCCTCAGTTTGAAGAACTTTCAGTATTTCTTGTGCAGGTCTTCTGGAGATGAAACCTCTTAGCTTTAGTCTCTCTGAAAATATTGTTATTTTGTCTTCATATCTACATGATGTTTCTCCCTAGAGAGAATTGTGGGTAAAATGGTTTAATTTTTCCCCCATTTTAGAACACTTTAAAGTCTTTTCTTTTGTTTTCTGGCCTTCATTATTTTTGATGAGAAATATTCATCATCTTTATTATTGTTTCCCTGTATATAATGTGTCTTTTCCTGGACTCTGGATGTTTTTAATATTTTCTCTGTTTTCGCTTTTGAGTAGATAGAATGATGTACCTAATCTGATTTTATTTACATTTATTTATTTATTTATTTATTTAGAAAGAGAGAGAGCAGGGGAGGGGCAGAGACAGAGGGAGTGAGAGAATCTTAAGCAAGCTCTACATTCAGTGTGGAGCCCCATGGAGACTCAATCTCGTGACCCAGAGATTATGACCCAAGCCAAAATCAAGAGTTGGATGCTTAACCAATTGACTACCTGGAACCTCTGATTTTATTTACTTTAATTCTATTCAAGGTAAGTTAATCTTCTTGGATCTCTGTAATATTTTTCGTGTACTTTGGAAAACCTTTGTCCCTTTTTCAAACAACATTCTACATTCTCTCCTTTTTTCTCTCTCCCCTTTATCTTGTATTTCAATAATCACACACATGCATAATATTGTTCCTTATATTTCCAGATAGTCTGTCATACTTTTTCACTTTTCATTATCTTTATGTTTCAGCTGTTACTATTTTTAGGGTCATTGATCTTTCCTCTGTTGAGTCCAAAAGAAGATTAATAACCACTCAAAGATCATTTTTTACAGTGTATTCATACATTTATTTTTGACATTTTTATTTTGGTTTTCATAGTTTCTGCTGAAATTTTCATCTTGTTTATGCATAATGTAACATGTGGTGGTTAATTTTATGTGTCAGTTTGACTAAGCTAAGGGATGCTCTAGTTAGCTACTAAAACATTATTTCTGGGTGTGTCTGTGAGAGTGTTTCTGTAGACACTAGATACTACTGGAATCAGTAGACTGAGTAAAGAATATCTGCCTTCACCAATGTGGATGAGCATCATCCAAATCATTAAGGGCCTAAATAGAATAAAAAGGCAAATGAAGGATAAATTCTCTCTCTCTCTCCTTGACCTGGGACATCCATCTCCTCATGCCCTTGGACATTAGAGCCCCTGGTTTTCTGGCCTTCAAATTCTGGGACTTACACCAATAGCTCCCTAATTCTTAGACTTTCAAATTCTGGCAGAATCATGCCACAGTCTTTCCTCATTCTCCAACTTGTGGATGGCATATTATGGGACTTCTTGGCCTCCATAACCATGTGAGCAAATTCCTATAACAAATCTCCTCTTTTTTATCTCCTTTGAGATATGTATGTAGTAATTGTGTACATACAAATTAGTATTTATTAAATCAACATATATTTGTTATAGATATATATCATTCATTGTTCTGTTTCTCTGGGGAAACTTGACTACTGCATACACCTTTCCAGGAAACTTTTGTATAATTTTACATTTATTCTAAGTTCCCTGTCTGAAAATTACAACATGAGGGTCGTCTCTAGGTTTATTTCTACTGCCTGTTTACTTTCCTCATCTTAGGTCCTATTTTCTGGCCTCTTCATGGGATTTAAAAAATTTTATGATATGCTAGGTATTGTACATAAAATATCAGTAAGTTCTGGAATAAATTTTATTTTTCTTTATTTTTAATTTTTTTTAATGTTTATTTACTTTTGAGAGAAAGTGAGATAGCGTGTGTGAATGGGGGAGGGGCAGAGAGAGAGGGAGACACAGAATTTGAAACAGGCTCCGAGCTGTCAGCACAGAGCCCGATATAGGGCTCGAACTTATGATCCATGAGATCATGACCATAGCTGAAGTTGGACACTTAGCTGGCTGAACCACCCAGGTGCCCCTGGAATAAATTTTAAAAAGAAGTATTTCCTTTCTTCTGACAGGTTAATAGTGTTACTATGTCATTTTACTCCATAATGGAGCTGAGTTGGAGCATTGTGCCACTTTTGATAGATTTAGTTCACCACTAGCTTCTCATATTTTAAGAGGGAAATAAGAAATTTCTGGAGATCTCTTTTGTTTTATACATTTATGTACAGTTTTAAGGAATGTTGGGGAATTCTCTTAGCCTTTTGATACCTGCCCTTGCTTGATCTCTCTTTGTCTTGCTCACCCGTCCCCAGTATTTGAGGATACAATTTGTATACTTAGAAAAGTCCCATGTGCCCCATGTGCTGGTCTCTCAGCTTCCATACCCTGGCCTAGCTTTCAGCATATAACTTATATATTCATTGGAGATTAATGGGAAAGATTTGGAGGTGGTTGCAGACCTGCTCTGTAGCTCTAGTTGCACAGGATTCCTTCTTCTCCCACCACTTTACCAGTAAAAACAGCCATAAGACCCTTCTCTCCAAAAGTTGGCCTTAATATTTTGAATAAAATTCATTTGTATTTTTCTAATTAATTTCATCATCAGCCTTCTGATGGGTTTAAAAAGTTACTATAATTAGGTAATCTATTTGGTTTATTTTCACTTTTTTTTTTTTGTTTCTTTGTTTTTATAAGGGGAAGCAATCTCTTATAACATTACATCACTTAACTGGAAGTAAAAGTCTCCCTCTTTGTTCTGTTTGTCTTTCTTCAGTTCCTACCAAGATAATTTAGAAATATATAGTATCTAATATGCTATATCTAATAGCATTTACGTGATTGGAAATTCTCTTTTCGTGTTGGAGATGTTTTTAAGATTTCTGGTAAAGAAATAACCAGTCGTGAATTTTTTAAAGGAACATATCTGTCATATCACACTGAAATGCCCGTGGGAGTTTCCTTAGGGTTCACTAAACATGTAGACTCACAGGATGTCATAGGCATGTTTGACAGGAGAGTCACAGAAAACACAAGCTATTTGCTTTGGTTCTTCAGATAATAGGTCATCTGGTCATAGACGAGGGAATGAAAGGAAACTGACACCGGGGAGGTACAGAAGTCACCCTGGGTTAATACTCATTCCTCACAGGAGCTAATATCTCTTGTAACAATTCCACTGCTGTTTTTCTCAGGTTTCAGTGGACAGACCAGTTGCAAGAGTCACTGCAATCAGGATTTTTCAAAACTATGGCTTCCTACCAGGTATTTATAATTCTTTTATTCCAGATGCAATGTTCCTAATAGTGGTCAATTTTACCATAAGAAATGCTCTACTTCTATGTTTCCAAGAGAAAAGTAACAGAAAATTGACTGAAGGTCAAATTCGCATCTAGTATCTAACATCACAATTTAAAAGTGTTTGTATTTGCACTGTTCAACACTTAAAATTTCAAAACATCTAAATTATATCTTTCACAGAACATTTTATGAATCATTGGCATTTAAATGTGAATGATAACATTTTGTGGATATAAAAGATTTTCTCTGTACTAGAACCCATTTTATACGGAAGCAAAATAGTTTACTAGACACACAAACTAAATTCACGACATGGGTTTACATATGAAAAAGAAATCAGAAATTAAAAGTCTGTAGGAAGGATTATTTTTATTATGATGATCACATGAAAAAAATGACAAAAGACCAAATTTATAACTGAATAGCCATTATGCACTCCAAAATAACTTATATTTATTGCATATTATATATCTTTTGTGTAATAAATGTTAATTATCATTTAGATATCATAAAAGCCAATTAAGATATAGGAATATTGTTCTATCAATCTCAGAAATAAGAAATATGAGCCTTAGAAGATTTAAGTAATGATCCTTCAGTCCAAAGTCAATGAGTTTGAATGCAGAGCTGCATTTAACCTAGATCATTTCTTAACCACTACCATATATATATATATATATATATATATATATATATATATATATATATATATGTAAGACTATATATAATGTCTTAGGAATAAATGGGTACTATTTATTGAAAATTACTAAATATTTATACTAAATATCATGAATTGGCTGCAACTGATACTCTCACATCCTTACAAATGTGAGACCTCTCAAAGACAGAAACAAAATACACATTTCTTTGATAAACAAGTTGCTTTTGCTTTTTTTGGTTAACTGTATATACTCTGTGCAAGATATTTGGAAGAAATTCAAATATATTTTTGTAGTTTATGGTGTCATTGACTAAATTTGCATTATTCCTCATAGTATTTTAAAAATTATTCCTAAATTATTACACATACCTGCATATGATTATTATATATAATGTTATTATATATTTTTTGTTTACTTATTTATTTTGTGAGAAAGATCATGCACACAATAGCAGGGGAGGGGCAGAGAGAGAGGGAGAGAGAGAATTCCAAGAAGACTCTGTGCTGACATCACAGAGCCCGATGTGGGGCTTGAACTCAGGAATGTCAGATCATGACCTGAGGTGAAATCAAGAGCCAGGAGCTTAGCCAACTGAGCCACCCAGATGCCTCTATATACATATATGTAAATAGTTTTAATTTATATTCTGGTATGGTGAATCTGAATCTTTGAATATAAATTAGAAGTAGTTGCTTTTATTGGTTATATATTCATATATAGAATTTATTATGCCATATTTTTAAAACTCAGAGGAGCAGTGTATATAGGGATTGAAAATAAAATGTGAAATTTGGAATGAAGACATTAATATACCTATTCTAATGTTTTGACTGCAAAAACAAGAAAACTCCAGCTCCACAGGCTCAAATAATAAGGAAGTATTCATTTTCATATAATAAGATTCAAGAAAAAGTATGCTCCAGAATTGATTAATTTAACAACACAGTCACATCATCATGGTCCCAAATTATCACCTTCTTTCCATCCTACCACCTTCAACAAGTTACATTTGTCCTTAGGTTGCAGCTCCTATAACCACAAGATCACAGATACAGTCATACACATAAAATACAGATATGACAGTGTCCATCAGACAAAGAGGAATTACCTCTTTTGAACCTTGTAAGACTAAAGGAACAATTTCAAACAATCTCTCAACAGATGTTTTTATTTATCTCATTGGCGAGGATTATATCACATGCCCATACTAAACCAATCACTAGCAATAAGAATAGGCTACAAAAATGGGCTTGTTAAACTATCTATAATTTACCCTTAAAATTTCAATTGGCTTCCCTAATCTAAATAGAAAAAAGAGGGAGAGGGAAAACCTCAAACTCATTTGTGACTGCAACTGTTAGGGGGATAATGGTTTCTGGAAAAAAATAATAATATCTGCTATTCAGTATTTTATTCATGAAAAATAGTTCTGCATTAGCCTCTCAACTGCAATGGAACTTTAAAAATATATGTGATTACAAATAATGTTTTATTACATTCATGAAACAAAAAAATTACTTTTTCCAAAAGTGGCTAGGAATTATATAAAATAGTTGAGTGATATCTATAAAGTAATATGATTTTGAAACTACAGGTAATAAATATTATCCCAGCCCCTGGTTAACCTTGCACAGGTGAATTCTTATTGTGAAAAGAATGCGTTTTCAGTTTGAGTATTAATTTAGTTCAGGAGCTTAGATATCAAGTAATATTATAAAAGTTATGTGGCTTATGGGCTTACAGAAATTGTTCAACATGAACTGTTGGATGAAATTGTCTAATTGTAGTGACATCTATATTTTCCTTATAATTAGGGACATAATTTATTATCTAGAGAAAGTTTCCTTTTGTGATGTTTTTAATTTAACCAAAGACTATTTGTGAATAAAATATTTAGAAATCAAAGCAAATACTGAGGAAATGGTAATACAGAAAGGGGTGAAATAAGGATACAGGGCTGGGAGAAATTTCACAGAGCTTTTATGTATATTTAATCTATGATTGTTTATCTAATTGGTCTATATTTTGCTTATCATACTATTAATTTATAAATCTACTTATAGTTATTTATTGAATATCATGGTACACTGTGTAACTTCATAAGATTACTCAATAGCTATACTTAAGTATTTGGAGGTAATAAAGTTAACCATTTTAGAGAATATCAGCTATCCTTGTAGCATGATCTTCATTATCATCTTCATCATGAAGTGCGGCATATATTTTAGAGGGAAAGATGGATTTGCCTTTGGGGAGTTATACCACTATTCCATTAAAAATACTTTTGTGAATATATTTAAATATAAGTCAAGTCCATCTATCATATTTTAGATAACTCTGAAGAAAGAGGGGCATGTTCTGTTTCCAGTAATGAAATGTATATTACAATTTTTTAGTGTAAATATATTTTAACATTTTTTTTCCAAATGATGATTTTAGTTTAGACTGGCAGACTGACCCCAAAAGCTTGGTGTGTGGGGGTGGGGGTGGGGTGTATGTGTGTGTTTTCTTTGCTGGTTTGTTTCTGTTTACAGAAAAGTATGCATTTTGAGGGACGCCTGGGTGGCTCAGTTGGTTAAGCATCCGACTTTAGCTCAGGTCATGATCTCACAGTTCATGAGTTCAAGCCCCTCATCGCATCGGGCTCTGTGCTGACAGCTCAGAGCCTGGAGCCTGCTTCTGATTCTGTGTCTCCCTCTCTCTCTGCCTCTCCCCTGCTCACACTGTCTCTGTCTCTCAAAAATAAATAAATGCAAAAAAAAAATTTTTTTAAAGAAAGTATGCATTTTGAGAGAGGTGTGTGTGTGTGTGTGTGTGTGTGTGTGTATGTATTTAATTCTGGTCACGTTAGGAAGAGGTTTTTAAGAAACACTAGAGACATTTCCAGAACGATGCATTGGCTTGATTTTTCTTTACTTCTGGCTCAAGAAAATAATATCAAAGAGACTGCACTGACTTAGTACTGCACTACCTGAACTACCGTTACTTACATCTAAAGAATTCACCCATTAAAAATATATCAGTATCTATTGTCATTGTGTACTGAGTTTTGGAGGTCTGATCACTGCATGTGAGTGGAAAAGGAAGATCTTTAAGGAAGACCTGTGCCAAGAATTCTGGTGAGTGGAAATGGGACAGGAATGAAACAACTATAGACAGAACATTGGTACATTTGATTGTGACAAAATGTTGAAGTTTCAGTGACATTAAAATGAAATTAATCACTAGAAGGTGAGGAGTGGAGGCTGTTGGAGATTTGAGGAGAGTGAAAATATACAAGATTTTGCAAAGCTATTAGCACGTGGAAGAGAATGTTGATAAGATAAGAAATATATATACAAATATGCACATGGACATTTATATCATGCTTACAATTTTAAAGCGATTTCCAATATATGAAAAGGGTCTTTGATTTTGTTGTTGTCAAACTGGATGTAGTATTAAGTGTGCATTTTCTGAGTTCTGTCTTAAAGGAAATGGCTTTTCAAAATAAAATGCTTCATGCAAAAATTAGGCATGATTACACAGAAGAGTCATAATTTACTTGTTATTATACAGCCTAGTACTTAAAGTGGGAGTACAGGAAGTCAGACTATTTTGAGAATTATAATTCTTGGTGAAAGATTCTGGAGCAAAAAATTTAAAGGAGCAGATTTATCTGAATACATAGAAATGTTTAGTACACAATCCAGGAATTACCTTTTTATGTCCATTCAATTTTATTTTTCATCCAGTGGATTTCACTAAAGCAAGGCATTTAGAGTTATGCCCCTACTTAAGTTTATTTGAAACAGCTATATATTCTTTAGATGCCACGTAATGCCAGAGCACTCGGATGTAGAGTCCCGAAGGGTTGCAGGATGCATGTGAAAAGATGCAGTGCATCTGGGGAACTGTGACTGCTGGTGAGAGACATGTGAGGGTCGGTGGAAAGAACAGGTACCTATTTTCAACATTTGTTTGTCCACTGTGGCAGAGCTGAATATGAGCACCAGTCTACAAATGTGTATTATAGCAATTGCCTGCTTAAGAAATCTAGATAATTAAAAAAATGGCATAGTTTAATTAAAGACTAGTAAATAAGGAGATTTAGCAAGAAATTAGTGGTGAAGAAAATTTTAGGAAAGGTTTACTTTGGCAGAAATACCTAGAATTAGGTATTAGCTCCTAATTAGCAGAAATATTCTATGTACCATTTTACTCAATGTTGCCCCCTCTGCTGTGAACATATTTTCATTCTCACTCAGAAAGAGTTCCAGGATATTACCAGTAATCTATATCTGTTCCATCATCTATATACTGCCTAACATCATTCACTTGGTATACACTAAACAAATTAAAATAAATATTTAGAAGCATAATTCATTACGTATCCCCATTTTACAATTGAGTATAATAATGTCTTCCCAGCCAGAAGGCAAGTGCCCCAGAAAATTAGTTTATTGAGTTTCCCTACAGGGATTTTTTTTTATGTGACATGTCAATTTATTCCTGTATTATATCACTTAACTGTGGCTACCAATGATTGTGATAGCCTTCTCAAAGCTTTTTGGTGACAGTTGTAATAAAATGACAAACGTTGTTTATTTGCTCTGGTACTCAGTCATGGGTTTCTTGGTAACTGGTAGGAGAATGATTTGAGTTCAGTAATCAGAATCCTGACTCCTGCTAAGTTAGGTTGTGGTCATTGAACTAAAACTACACCACTGACCTTCTACTTTTTCTTATTTAATATATTACAAGGACACTCCTTAGAACAGACCCTAGTTTGAATGCTTCCCGTAAATTCCCTGGAAATGCTCACATTTGGAGTGAATCATAAGGATATGAACCCAGATCATCACAAGAAACACCTGCCATCACTGAATAAATAGCTAAGTGTTATGCTCCTGGAAACTCTTTAGGGCTTTGCATTCAGAAGTGGCAGTGGATAGGGAGAATCAGAAGAATATGCTTCTCAAAGTTATGAAGGAGATGAATTGGACAACTCTTTTTTAAAGGGCAACATTCAAGAACAAAACTACATTTGAAGTTAATGAAAGTTTAGATCATATGGGAATTATTGTAAAACACTTTTTGATAGTGGGTAATCAACTAAAATTGGATATCTCAGGCAACAACGGAAGCTATGAAGCATGAATATATAAAAATCAATTTGGAAGGAGAAATCATTACAGGCTAATATCTTTGCTGGTGTGCTACCACAGAGAGCTTTTAATTTTTTTCCTTTAAAATTAAATATTTCTAAATATTGCTTCAGTTTTTAAAAAATAATATATATACTATCACAAAAATTTTTATTTACTAAATTCAGTAATTTTTTTCTGAAATGTTTAGAGAGTAGCAATACTTCTCTATGAAAGTCCTACCTTATGTGTCTCCTTTATTTTATCTATCTCCCTAAGAACCTGATTTACACATTATTAATAACATTTTCTTCAAAGTATTTAACACAATCCAGCTAACCCAGATCCTAGTTCCTGCCCTCAAAGTGAATGGGATACAGCTACTACAGTTGCCATTTCTTTATTCTCTCCAATAAGTGTTTTATTTCTTTCACAATTATTACCTACATTTACAAGTTTACCTGACTCTAGCATCCTGTTTATTCAAAATCTCATTCCTTAACTCTTTACTATATGTAGTAGTTTTCTATAGTCTATGTTATTTAGTTAGATAGTTATTTTAAAGAGAGAGCACCAGCAGGGGAGAGAAGCAGAGGGAAAGAGAAAATGAGAGAGAGAGAGAGAGAGAGAGAGAGAGAGAGAGAGAGAGAGAGAGAGAATCTTAAGCAGTCTCCACACTCAGCGCAGAGCCTGATGCAGGGCTCGATCTCACGACCCTGGGATCATGACCTGAGTTGAAATTAAGACTCCAGCACTCAGTCTACTGAGCCACCCAGGTGACCTTCTATAGTCTAGTTTAGTTGATCGGATCCTTAGATATATTTTAGTCATCTTTTTAGAGGAAAATGAGGTGATTACAATATATTTCATCAGAGTTATCACTTATAGATATGCAAGTTGAGTGTTGAAATACTTCATAGCCAGTATGTAGCAATCCTCCATTTAATATAGATTTTGAATACAGCTGCTCAGGTGTCTTAGATATATTATTTTCTTGATATCAGTTTAATTCTAATTCTGAGTCCTTGTTCTGCCAGATGGATGAGATATTCAATCTGTTAATCCACATTCTCCTAAAGTTGTAGTATTTGACATAGAACCATGGTAACAAGGAGGAATCTGTGCTGGATAGTAGTCCACCTTGGCTCCTACTGAGATGTCCATTGTACAGTCTGTAAAACCATCTAGGCTATAAGCTCTGTTGTTTCCAGGCCGACTTCTGGACTTCAGTGCCCACAATCCAGCCTCTGAAGACACATCACACAGTCATCCCTCTGTTTCCTCCCAAGTGTTATGCACCCCCAAATATGTGCCACAGTATGTGGACATTACTCTCTCTCTCCCATCACCTCTATCCCCCTTCTCAATTTTTTTACTTCTCTGTTATCTCTGGAAATTTTATTCTTTCCCTATCCTGTTGCCCTTGGAAGTACAAGAATATATTCCAGAACACCCCCCTTGGTAAGTTTAGATTTCTACAAAAATCAGGAAGAAAAACTCCAGGCAACTACTGCTTTCTGCTCTGCCAAAAATGCCTAACATGAATGCAGAAGGCATGGGTATACGCTTGGAAATAAGAAGGAGTAGGAAATAGGGAGAAATATAGAAATATACATTCTTACCTCAGTAAATTTCCCTAATAGGTAAACAAATAGCTTAGGCTTTAAAGAAACTTTTATTTTCAGGCTCATGATTTCACACAGGTAAGATATATTGATAAGGCAAATGAGGTCTATGCAATACTGTGTGACTTACACAAGGTCATTTAGGGAAAACTGTTGATCAAATTGGTCATGCCCTCATGAAGTTTACAAGATAGTGGAGGAAATAAATATCAAAGATATAGAAATACCCTTGATAAGGAAAAGAATGGTATGAAAGGATGCAGTTGGATGTAGAGACATAAATCCTATTTTGGACTGTGTGTTACTTTACTACTAGTGATTTAAAACATTATATAAACTGCATGTCCTAACACAATGCAAATTTATTTTTGAAAGTCTTGTGGGTTAAAAGTTCAGCACAAGTCATAGTAGGCTAAAGTCAAGGTCCTGACAGGGCCATGTTCCTTTCTGGAGGCTCTAGTGCAGAATCCATTTCCATGAACTTTACAATTTTTAAGCGACATCTTATATTCCATGGTGATCCCCTTCCTCTATCTTCAAAGCTAGCAACATTGCGTCTCTCTGTCCATTTCTCCATAATCATACCATAGTCAGAAAAGCTTCTCAGCTTTTAAGTATTCATGCGATTACATTGGACCCATCTGGATGAATCCAGAGTAATCTCCCCAAATCAATGTCATCAACATAATCACATCTGCAAAGTTCTTTCACAGTGTAAGGTAACATAGTCACAGCTCCCAGAAATTAGGTTGTGGACAAACTGGAGGTTAGGAAGCATTATTGTGCCTACAAAAGAATAATTGAGTTTAAGGTATTTTTGAGACAGAATTGTATCTGTATTTTTTAACTATGTTTAAAAATCTCTGCTGTTTTAAAAATGAAACATATTGAGTCTCTCTAAGCAGAGTTTTCAAAATGGCTTACTGGCATCATTCAATTGATTTTAAGCTTTGAGCATGGGAATATTTTCAGGAAGGATGAAAATTAATTTCCTGGACACCACTAAATATTTTGATTAGAGCTCAAGAGGATGAAACCATTGACTTAACAAGTTTCATATGGATAGAGCAATGATCTTTAATCCTTATTTTATTTTTTAAATGGAATTTAAACTAGTATGTTTCAAACAGTAATATTAAGCCCTAAAGATCTCATTTTTCTGTTGAGCATGGTGTGTCAATGTGGGCTCTTAGGAAATGACTTACAATGGGGTACTTAAAGCTGGATTCAAACCTAAACAATTCAGGGAAGAATTAGCAATTAAGACCCTACTTCTATGAGTTCACATGTTGATGGCATGAATGGTAACCCCTCTAAAGACTTGACAACTCATCTGAAGTATAAGGATGAAAGACTTAAGAAAATGTGAGAGTAGTATTCATCATTGAAATAAATTTTGATGGATATCTAAGTCAGTTAAAGTGTTTTTATTTTTTAAACAAATCGTTATTCCTGACCAAAAACATATTTCTTATCAAAATACACATAATCATAGCATTAAATATAATATAGGTAGGAGAAATGTTATCTCTAATGACCTCACAGAAAAACAAAATGTGTTATAAAATATCACTTGAGAAGTGATACAAATATGCTGTGAATACACATTCAAACGAAGTTTAAAGTTTACACATTTAAATAACGTTCAGTTTCTAGAAATGTTAGAACAAGGTTTAAATAATTTATGGAACAAAGGAAAATGCATTTTATAAAATATTATTTAAAAAATATTTTTCCTTAAAGCATATAACTAAACTGAGCAACTTAACCTGAAGTATAAATGCTTAAACGGTGCTAAATCATTTTAGGGAAAATGTTGACATAAAAGGAAATAAATGGTACTAGTATAAAAAAGTCACATTATTTTGAACAGTAAAGAAAATTAAAAAATAGTGTAATATAGTAATAAATTGTTTCATCTATTAGAAATAATCTATATACAAGAATATGTCCAAATTATTACCCAGACAGTAACAACTCATTGATTTTAAGCAAATACAAGTGAAGGGCTTCAAAATTCTATTAACATAAATTATATTCCAAAATATTTTAATGCTTTAGAAAGTAACCAGAAGTGTATTATATACAGTAGTTTTACAGTGTAGGTACTTTAGGTAATCAAAATACAGCCATAACTGGGGTACTATGTTAAAGCTTTCTAATTCTAAACATATAGAACCCCTCAACACTGCCAAATTAGATTCGTATGGGACTTTTTAAACAGTTAAGCTTCCAATAATACAGGGAATATTTACGAAATTAATACAGGAACCATAACATTGGTTTGCACTTTTGGCATGTAGACGTACTAGAGTTTTTACAATAAACACGAAGAAGATTATTTATTTAATTTTAGGTTTTCTCTGAAATTTGTCTGATTCTTTTTTTTTTTTTTTTTTTTCATAATTAGAAGGGTTATAGGTTTTGGGAAAGGAGACCACAGAGAAAAAGTGCCATTTCATCACAGCATATCATGAGTGCATATGATCACTGTGACTTAATACTGTAGATGTTTACTTTGATCTTCTGACTAAAGCACTATTTTCCAGGTTTCCACACCTCGTTTATTTTTTCTCCTTTTTCATACCATACTCTTTAAAATGAAGTCAGTATTACATGGCAATGAGAAAGAATGAAATATGGCCCTTTGTAGCAACGTGGATGGAACTGGAGAGTGTGATGCTAAGTGAAATAAGTCATACAGAGAAAGACAGATACCATATGGTTTCACTCTTACGTGGATCCTGAGAAACTTAACAGAAACCCATGGGGGAGGGGAAGGAAAAAAAAAAGGTTAGAGTGGGAGAGAGCCAAAGCATAAGAGACTCAAAAATTGAGAACAAACTGAGGGTTGATGGGGGGGTGGGAGGGAGGGGAGGGTGGGTGATAGGTATTGAGGAGGGCACTGTTTGGGATGAGCACTGGGTGTTGTATGGAAACCATTTTGACAATAAATTTCATATAATAAAAAATAAAAAATTTAAAAAAATTTAAAAAAAATGAAGTCAGTATGTAGAATGTACACTTAAGGGTTATGGGGTTAAACTCCACCTCCTTGAGGGCAGAATATCTGCATAAATTATTAAAAATTATTCCACATAAGAAATTTATCTTTTTTCTTCCAAGTATCTATTTTACAAAAATGTATCAATACGGACTCATGGATATTAATTTTATACTTCTGGTTATAATCCATACTACTTTATTTGGTGGCTCATATTGTTAATTGCTGGGATATAGGACAATTGACTTCGTTGTTATCCTTGTATCTTGCAGCCTTGTGATGTGCCCTTAATAGTTCCAGGAAGTTTTCTTTACTGATTCTTTGGTATTTTCTTCATGGATAATCATGTCATCTGTGGTTGCCTTATGTCAAACTTTCAAATTCATAAATTCCAATTACTTCTTGTCTCATTCACTAACTAGGACTTCCAGTGCAATTTTGAATAGGGGTGTTGGGAAAGGATAACCTTGCTTTAATGCCAATCTTAAAGAAAAAGTGTCGTTTCTTACAATTAAATGTGACCTTAGCTATAGTGTTTTTTTTAATGTTACTTATCAAGTTTAGGAAGTTACCCTCGATTCCTAGCTTGTTCACAGTTTTTATTATGAATGGGTGTTGGATTTTGTCAAATGCTTTTTCTGCATCTATCGATACGAGCATATATTTTTTCTTTAGTCTGATGTATTGTATGGTTTGATTTTCAAATTTTGAAACAGTCTTGTAAACCTGGAATAAATATCAGCTAATCATGATGTATAAATTTTTATACATTCTTGTATTTGACCTGGTAATATTTTTTTTGAGGTTTTTTTTTACATCTATATTCTTGAGAAATATTGGCCTGTAGTTTCCCTTTCTTGTAATATGGCTTGCTTTCTTATAATTAGGCTTACTTTATTTTTGTCTGTTTTTTTTCCTATTTTTAAAAAATGTTTATTCACTTATTTTGAGAGAGAGTGCTAGCAGGGGAGGAGCAGAGAGAGAAAGAGAGAGGGAGATAGAGAATCCCAAGAGGGCTCCACTCTATCAGTGCAGAGCCCAACGCATGGGTCTATCCCATGATAGATCTCGAGTTCATGACCTGAGCTGAAATCAAGAGTAGGACGCGTAACCACCGAGCCACCTTATTTGTCTCTTTTCTTTAGGGGAAAACTGAGATTATTGATTTTAGATGTTTCTCCTTTCCTTAAATATGTGTTTAACACTATAACTTTCTCTCTAAGCAGCAATTTCACTGCATTCCACAAATATAGGTAAGTTATATTTTCATTTTCATGTAGATTAAAATACTTTTAATTTCTCTGGAGACTTTAACCTATGTGTTATTTAGAATTGTGATGTTAAATTTTTAAACATTTGGGGATTTTTAGCTTGATTTCTTATTTCTTATTGATTTCTAGTTTAATTCCATTGTGGTCTTCAACATACATTATATGATTTCTGTTTTGTTAAATATGTTAGGATGTGTTTTCTGGCCCATTACATTCTATCTTGATGAAGGTTCCACAGGAGCTTGAGAAGAATGTGTATTCTGTTGTCGGATGGAGTATTCTATAAATATCAATCAGATCAAGTTAGTTAAGACTGCTGTTTAGATTAGGTCAATTTGTTCCTTACTGATTTTTCTGCTTGCTTATCTATCACTTACTAAAAGAGAGATGTGGATATCTCAACTGTAATAGTGTTAACCTCTATTTCTCCTTGCAGTTTTATCAGCTTTTGCCTCACAAATTTTGCTACTCTGTGGTGAGGTATAAACACATTAAGGTTGTTGTGAATTATCATTTAGAATGCCTCTCTTTATTGCTAATATATTTTTTTTATTCGAAGTTGATTTTTTCTATAATTGATATAACTACTCTTTCTCCTTATTGGTGTTAGCATAGTATGTATTTTTCTATCCCTTAATTAATTTTTAAGTGATTCAAATCTATTTTTAGAGCAGTTTTAGGATCACAGAAACATTTAGTGGAAATTACAGTGAGTTTGCATAAATCCATTGTGCCTGCACATGCTTACTTTTTCTCAATACTGACATCCCATGCCACACTGTTATATTTGTTATAACTGATGAATCTACACTGACCTGTCATTATCTCATCAAGTCCCTAGTTTATATTAGGGCTGATTATTGGAGTTGTACATTCATTGGATTTGTGCAAATATGTATCCACCATTGTAGTATTATACAGATGAGTGTTTATGTTCTAAACATTCTCTGTGCTCTATTTTTCCTACCCCCTCCAACCCCTGGCGACCTACGTTGAGAAGTTGAAGCTGGTATATTAAATTAAGAATATGCAGATCATGAGTAGATATAAGCCACCCACAAGGATGCAGCAGGTAGCCCCCTCAGCATCCAAGCTCCCACTTTGTGGAAGGGAAACCCACCGGGTCTTTTGGATTGAAGATACAGTTTCAATATACTCACACAAAGGAAGTAGAGTCACAAGACTTATTACTCACAGATCCCAGAATTGAAAGGGCACAAATTAACTGGGGGAAGGGCAATCCTCCATCCCAGGCCTGGAGAAAACGGGAGCTATAGCATGAGGTGGCACACACATATCACTTGTAAGGTAGTTAAGGCAAAGTGAATTTATTTTTATTGAAGTATAGTTGATGCACAATGTTACATTCGTTTCAGATGTACAACAGTGATTCAACAACTCTGTATGCTAAGCCGTGCTCACCATAAGTGTAGCTGCCATCAATCACCATGTGATGATATTACAATACTATTGACTATGTCTCCAATGCTGTAACTTTCATCTCTGTGATTTATTCATTCCATAACTGGAAGCCTATACTTCCCCCACCCCACTCCTCTCTGGCAACCACCAGTTTATTCTATGTATTTATGGGTTTATTTCTGCTTTTATTTGGTCTTTTTGTTGATTTGTTATATTATTTAGATTCCACATATAAGTGAAATCATATGGTATTTGTCTGACATTATTTCATTTAGCATAATACTCTCTAGGTTTATCCATGTTGTCACAAATGGCAAGATTTCATCTTTTTATGGCTAATATTCTATTGTGTTTGTATACGTGTATATGTATACATGCTTGTACATACCACTTCTTTATCCACTCATCTATGGGTTGACACTTAAATTGCTTTCCTATCTTGGCTATTGTATATAATGTATATAATAATGTATTAATTTTCTTTGGGTAAATAACAACAGTGGAATTACTGGATCATATGTTATTTCTTTTTTAATAGTTTGAGGAATCTCCATACTATTTTCCAGAGTGGCTACACCAATTTCCATTCCTACTGACAGTGCATGAGGGTTCTTTTTTTTTATTCACATTCTCACCAACATTTGTTATTTCTTATATTTTTTATTTTAGCTATTCTGAGAGGTGTTAGGTGATATCTGATTATGGTTTTGATTTGCATTTCCCTGATGATGAGTGATGTTGAGCATCTTGTCATGTGTCTATTAGCCATCTGTATGTCTTCTTTAAAAAAATATCTATTCAGGGTCCTCTGCCCATTTTTAAATCAGTTATTTTTTTTCATGTAGAATTGTATAAGTTCTTATAAGTTTTGGATATTAACCTCTTATTGGATATATCCTTTGCAAATATCTTCTCCCATTCCATAGATTGTCTCTTCATTTTGTTGGTTTTCTTCACTGTTCAAATTGTGTTTCCCAATAGTTTATTTTTGCTTTTTTACCTCCTTGCTTAAGGAGAAATATTCATAAATATATTGCTATATTCATAAATATAATGTCTAAGAGATTACTGCCTATGTTTCCTTTCAGGAATTTTATGGCTTTAGGTCACATTTAGGTCTTTAAGTTTTTGTGCATGTTGTCAGAAAGTAGTCTAGCTTTCTAAGCACCAATTATTACAGAGGATTTCTTTTCTCCATTGTATATTCCCCATTGTATTCCTTCTTTGTTGTGGATTAATTGACCATGTAAGCATGGGTTAATTTCAGGGCTCTCTATTCTGTTCTATTGACCTACATGTCTATTTTTCTGGCGGTACCATATTGTTTTGATTGCTAGAGGTTTGCATTATATTTTTAAATCTGGGATTGTGATGCATCCAGCTTTGCTCTTTTTCAAGATTGCTGTGGTTCTTCAGGGTCTTTTGCAGTTCCTTACACATTTTAGAATTCATGTGGCAATTGTAAGTGGATTTCTCTTTCTGCTACTTTATTATTAGTGTATAGAACTGCAACAGATTTCTATACATTGATTTTGTATCCTGCCACTTCACTTAATTCTAATAGTTTTTTTGGTGTCTGCAAATAATGACTGTTTTACTTTCTCACCAATTTGTCTGATTGCTGTGGCTTAGACTTTTAGTACTATGTTGAATATAAGTGGTGAGAGTGGATATCCTTGTCCTGTTCCTTATCAGGGGAAATCTCTCAGAGTTTCACTATTGAGTATGATGTTTGCTGTGGGTTTTTTTTTTTTTTTTACATATAGCCTTTATTGTGTTGAGGTGTGCTCCTTCTAAACCTACTTTGAGAGTTTTGATTATGAACAGATGTTGAATTTTGTCAAATGCTTTTTCTGCATTTATTGAAATGCCCATATGGTTTTGTCCTTCTTCTTGTTAATGTCTTTTTGTCTATTCTGTTTTTGTCCATTTGAGTAAAGTAAAAATGACTTGTTAATGTCCTCTTGTTTATTACGTTGATATTGATTTGTGAATACTGAACCACCCTTACATCCCTGGAGTAAATCATTTGATTGTAGTGAATTTTTTTAAATGTATTGTTGGATTTGGTTTGCTAATAGTTTGTTGAGGATTTTTACATCTATGAGGAATTTGGATTAACAGCCTGGGCAGGGGCTTGGCTCTTCCTTCCTTCCCCTAAACTTGCCCTCAGGAAGGCAGCTAGCAGGGCACCTGTTTGTGCTGAAGTTGCTGACCGAATGTCAGGCCCAGATGGACAGACACCTCTGAGGAATGCCCACAGGGGGCAGATGGGACCACCACTGGGCTGAAGGAGGAAGAGGCTGTGGGGCCCAGGTAAGGCACTGCGGGCTCAGCTGTGTTCTTCTATCAGTGCCTAGGGCATGGCTGAAGGGGAATGTAAACCATGGCATTTGCCAGCCCCTTTAACACAGAGTGAGTTCCACCATTTGGCAGGGTTTTAGGGCTGGTTCTTTTATATTCTAGTTGTCCTTTTAAACTATGGCTTCAGACAAATCTCATAATCCCTTAGTACTAGTAATCCCTCCCCACTTTAGCTCAAAGCACTGGGAATGGGGATTCCCTTCATTACTGTGTCTCCATCTCTCTTGCTGTTCCTTATGTGTTCCCTATCTTTTGTTGTGCAGGAGCTGTTCAGTCAGCTTTTACTTTTTCTGGAAGAAGGGCTCTATAAATAGGTATAGATTTGGTGTATCCATGGAGGAGGTAAGTTCAGGGTCTTCCTCATTGCCATCTTGAACTCTCCTCTCTGGAGGTCACTAATTTTTCATAGGCTTGACTTTAAGTGATTATTTTAATAGGTGCCCAGGAAAAGTAAAGCAGCAACTTACAGGGAGCATCCTTAACTAACTGTCCAGACTCTGGGTGTGAACAGGGTTATTATACGGTAAAATGCAGCAACTCAGCCTAGTCATTAATCTTTATGGAAAATCATAGGCACTGTCTGGTGGCTATATTAAAAGACACTGGCAGAGCTTTGGTCACCCAGCACAAGAAACATTTGAGGAAAGTAAAAAATGACTATAAAATGCTGTCTATAAACATCTCCCCACTTGCTGAGGTCTAGACACAAAGATAAGGCTATGGTAGGTATTTGTGTAAGATCATGAAATACTTTCCCCTGTTAGGACATCTTTTGTAAATATGTCCTAATTTGTACGTTATCATTAATATGCATGTGGCACGGGGTACAGTTTACAGCACATACACCTCCTTCCTGGGCCAATAAGTAATATAAAGCTAAACAGTTATCCAAAAGTGTCTGTGCAAAGGGTCATGTTGTTGCATTAAGGCTAAGTTTTGGTGTAACAGCCCAATCTGTTCAGCCAGGATGGCTGACAGGTTGGTGTTTGTTTTCATGATTTGTTGGTGGATTTGCTGTCCTGCAAGAGATACTAGCAGACCTACTCCTAGTATAATGAAGATGAATACTGCATGCATTTGACATGAGGGGTCAGAAAACGAGATGGGCTGGAGGTCATGTTCAGTGGCTTTTATGTGTAGTCTCAGGAAAACTAAAGTATATTGGCATGAACAGGCAGGACTCTCTGGGGCCTGGCACAGAAGCAAACATATACATGTGGTGAATTATACATGTGTGACAGCCCCAAAGCACTGGACAGTGTGCTTGATTAGGGAAGCCAAAATAAGTTGGGGTTACCACAAGATGGCTAGGCTTGGATCCCCAGGACCATAGAGATTATGCTCCTTGGGATGAGGTGTAGGCTATATTCATCCATGTGGTTTGGTGCCTGGGCAGATATGGAAGATTATGAATGGCATGTGGGGGTTCCCTCTAGGTGCCACATACTGTATTGCAAAGTGTCCACATAAAAGCAGTTGAGCACCATACATAGTGACCAGGCAAACTGCAGAAATGGCATGGATTGCCTTCTTTGGGGCAAATGGGGACAGGGTCAGTAAATTAAGCTGTGTGGGCCACTAACTCAGGAAATGGCATTTGTTGAACTTGCTAACATCCCCAGTAATTACTATGGCTCCCAAAATGAGCTTCGATATCTGCCCATTGTATAAAAATATTAAGACTATTTAAGTGGTTGAATGGGAGGATTGTGGAATCATGATTAGTGACCAGAGGGAAGGGTGGTGTAGGGAAGTGACCTTATCGTTGTGATCCTGGAGGATGTTACACTGTGGTAGTGGCAGCATCCACTGCCAAGGAAGGATCCTCCCACCAGAAATTAAATTTACTAACTTGGAGTAGGATGCATAATGTAGGCCAATCTATTGGAATGTGATGAAGTCAAACAGCTAAGTGGAATGTTCAAAGGGGCCGCATAATGTTGTGAGACTCAACACATCCCTTGGCCTTCCAAAGCTCAAAGGTATAGCCCAGAGCAGTTTGGCAATCATGGTACAGCCCCACACTCAAGCCACAAGCCCTACAGTTAGCAAGGGAGTTCTGGGGGAAACACATAGTCAGTTCTGCAAAATGCCAATCAAGGGGGTCATCAGCAGAGAATTTAGATAGACAAGCGTTTAGTCCAGCAATCATCAACCACCATGTCACTTCTGTTACTGCAGAAAGCTGTAGAGGCAGCATGTGGATGTGTCTTATGATGTTGTGGGCCAGGGTATTGTCATCTCTCTAAATCTTTGTGTCCTGTGTTATCCGTGTTGCCATGTCCTGCTGTCATCTCCAGCATTATCACGGGTGGAGGAAGCCGTCCCAGAGAGGGATAGCTCTCCCAGGGAGGGATCAAGGGGTTTAACAGGGTCACAGTAAAGTAAGTTGCTCAAGTTACTTTACTTCTCTGACTTAAGTCTTTTCTATAGATGAGTCTAACAGTTATGATATTGATAATAACTAAAAATGATGGAACATTTACTATGTGGGATGCCCTGATTAAGGTTTCCTTGCACCATTAAGAGCATTTTCTGGTATGTAAAATTCCAAGTAATTTTGGGGTCCTCAGGTGTTCACCTCACAAATGATTAGATAGTGCTCTACTCTATGACATAGGTTTCTATCCATAAATAGTAAAGGTTGGAAGCACATGCGCAGTCCTGTTTTAAAGAAAAGTTATTTATATGTTCCTGACAATCTAATATTTGGCTCTCTATTAGCAGAGATAAGTCTGAAATACATAAGCCTATCAGCCAATTAGGGTTGCAATTAGAGCAATATAATGGCCAGTACCTAGAGGTCAAGATGTCAGTGACCATTTGAACAGGACTGGTGGTCTTTAAGCATTTGTGCCATTGGTTCCATTTAAAATTGTCCAGGTAGTATCCACGCTTGGTGTCATATCAGGTACAGCCCCTCTATGGCTGGGCTCCTACACTGGCCATCCCCCAATCTTGGGGTGAAGTTGCAGGTAAGTGCTGTGTGATTCCAATGATTTTTCTAGTGTTGCTTCTCTGGGTACGAGGAGAAGCCCCATGACCCAGATGGCACAAAAGTCACAGAGTAAGGCCAGCAGCAGCAAGCATCTTCATTTTTATAGTTGTGTACCTTCCTCTTGACCGCTTCATGTGATTATGGGGCTGTTGTGGGTCTGCAGCTCATTGGTGGCCTCCTCCAAAGTGGAGTAGGACCAAGTTTTGCAATTGTATCACCATGCTGTCATCTTCTAATGTTATTAGTATCAACAAACCTGAGTGTATCTTCTTCCTTTTAGAGATCCACACCATTCCATCAGTGGGGCCAGCTGCAATTATTCCACTCTCTGTGGAAAGATAAGGTCAGGAGAAATGAACTATCTACTAAAGCCACTATACATTGAAATTTCACCTGGAACATATCAAGTGGTTAAGTGTGGTCCAGCAGCAGCATAGTGGGCCTGTGTTTTTCTAATGGACCAGGACTCTATCTATGACCATGGGGCCATAGCCTATCACCCATCCTTGATTGTGTTGCAATGAATATTGGAAGGTAAACTGATAGGCATTTTAAATTAATTGTTGGGGAAAATGTAAATAACATTATCCTATAAAATAAAGGCATCAGATGTCCCATGATAATAATCATAGGCATCATGGCCAGATGAGGCCAGTTGGTGCAGGGAGATTGGTGGCCATAGGGCCAAGAGTTAAAAGTGATAGTTGCCTCCGGCAGCGAGGAAAGTCCATCAAGGAGTCAATCTACTTAAGGAACAAGGATTTTAAAAGATTATTGAGCCATTTAATAATGCCAGAGGCCTGTGTATAGTATGAGAGATGAAAGTTCCATCAGATGTTCTATAAGAGAGCCCAGTGCTGTTACATGGACAGTAAAATAAGTTCCTTGATATGAGTCAATGATGTCAGGAGGACAAAATGGAGGTAGTATACACTTAGATTACCTGGATCTCATAGGTGTTCCTGATGGGTGTACCAAGCAATAGGCTGGTGAAAATATCCACACATGTAATGGTAAAGTGGTAATACCTGCTGATGAAAAAAGAGCCACTATGAAATCACCCTTCCAGCAACTAAACAGTCATGCCTTAATGGAACAAAAAAAATGAAGAGGCAGTTTCTAGTATTGGGTTTGGAAGCATAATTTACAACTCAAAACAATACATTTTGCAAGGGCTTCCTTAAGCAAAATGACCCTGCTGTGGGTCCAGGCCATTATGGCAACAGTTCCGCATGGCCCAAAGAGATATGGGACCATTCAGCATGGAGTAAGGGGTATAAGGCTGGAATGGTGGAGTTGAGTATAGATTGATTCTAGGGGTGGTAATGGGCTGTGGTTTTGTGGTAGTGGAGGGAGCAGACATGGAGTTTGTCTGAGAGCCCCAAATAGGTGGTTGGAGCAAGTAGTGAAGCAAGGAAATCTACCTTGTAGTTAAAGACAGCCTCTGACAGTGTAGTGTTTGTATGTGCTAAAAACAGGGTAACCTTAATTGTGACTGGTGCCAGGGCAATATCCTTCCAAATTGCAGCACCCCAAATGGGTCTTCCTAGAAGGTAAAAATCATCCCACTGCCATTGACCTGACCATACTGCTAGCCCATTAGTTCCCACCCATGAGTCAGTAAAAATATGGACCAGAGGCCTGTCATGGGTAAAGGCACTGTGCACAGCCATTGTACTGCCATAAGCTCAGAAAACTAAGCTGGTCCTGACTTGCCATCTTTGAATAGCATGAAGCTGCTGGCAAGATGGCATGCTGCTGCTCTCCAGTAGGCTCCACTGTGTTTGGTTCTGGTGCTGCCATCCATATCCTCAATCGGACAATGTTGATTATGGGAGCCTTAATAAAGGTACCTTGTGTATTTACATCTCAGTAGTTGACTGTAAGGCACCAGTTGGCAGGCTTTAATACTGGCCAAATGGAGGGATTCAAAGGAGAAATGGTATGTTTATGACTCCTTCCTTTAATTATGGGCCTATGGGCTGTGGTCCTTTAGTCCCTTGTTGCAAGCAATACTGGGGGATATTTACCATCTTAATCAGGAGCAAAAGTCTTCTGGACTCTCAATGTAAAGTTCCCACAGGGAAGGCCAGGAAATTTGGGTTTGTTCCAGATAGCAAGGAAGTATATCAAGGCATCCATACCTATAACAGAAAAGGTAGGGTCAAAGGGGCCACCACCATTCAAAGATTTTTAATAAAGACTTCCAAAAGTGACAGTTAAGGGAAGTTGAATGCCTTCTACTATCCTACCTGTTATACCTTGTAATTTAAAGGGTGCCACTTGTTTGTTTGGAAGGATTGCCAGGAAGCAATATAATTTAGGTTCCAGTGTCAATGAGAGCAGTAAAATATCTACTCTGTGTGTTCTAATGGATAATTGGAAGTATATAGGTGATTGTAAAAGGAGGGACAAGTTTCAGAACACTGCTGAGTCCCTAGGGCAGGGGCCTTGGAAGCCACCTCTCTCAGTAAGGGTAGAGGATCCCAGATCCTGTTTCTGAGGCTGGTGTATCTGGAGGGGTGATGGTATCCAGCTTTGGAAAGGAGCCATCAGTCTCCTGAAGTGCTTGCAGAGCCTGAACAACATCTAATTTGTATTTGGGGTATCCAGAGATTAAGTCATTAGGGACCTCTGATCTCTAGAAGTGCCAAAACAGAGAGTTTTGATGATCTCACGAGGAAGGGTGCTCGTTTGAGATGCCACCACTTGGTGGGGACTGATAAATGGTATAGGGCCCCTCTGTTGGGTTCCTGGCTAAGGGGACAATGGGGCCCATTTTCCTATATAAGCAAAGAAGATTTGGACTTCATGAAAAGTCTCTTTTTGATGTCTAACTATAGCATTTATGCATTCTAATGTTATATAATATCTGAAATTTCTATGAATTGTAACAGCATGGCTTTATAATTAGGGGAGGGGTACCCTTTAAGAACTGTTTATATTCTGGTCCCAAGGGTGCCTCCTCTCAGTTAGAAATGGTTGAGGGTCTTTGGAAGCATGATGCTCAGCAAAAACGTGTATACATTGAACCATCCTAATTTTACATAAGAGGAAGTGCACTTTATCCAAGGTTGTCAATTTACAGAGAGCTCTGGCTGTAATAAATGTGATGGACATATGGGCCTGGTACCAAGTCATAAAAATCCAAGTCAGGACAAGCAGAGCTCCTTCCTCCTAATCCCTCTGGAGTCAGAAGGCTTAGGAAGTCTCTTTCTCAGAGTTCAGAGTCTGTTTTTTTTTTTTTTTTAATGTTTTATTTATTTTTGAGAGAGAGACAGAGACAGAATCTGAAGTAGGCTCCAGGCTCTGAGCTGTTAGCACAGAGCTCAATGCAGGGCTCGAATCCATGGGCCATGAGATCATGTCGTGAGCCGAAGTTAAAATACTTAACTGACTGAGCCACCCAGGTGCCCATGTCTGTTTCTTATACCTTGGTGGCTTGACACATTTGGGAGCACCCTTTGCTAGCACATCTCAGCTACTGTAAGCAACAGCTCAGAGCCAGTTCCAAAGACCTGTAGGAGATGATCATCACCCTTTCCCCCCCCCCCCTTTATACAAACTATTCTAGCAAACCTTGTATTTCTATTAGTTTAATTCTATGTCTCCATTGCTCATTCAGACTAGCCCTCAGCAAACATTTTGGTACAATGGAGAGTAACAAGGACACCTTGAAGAAAGGTTTCCTCTTCCCAGACTCATATGCTGTAGCCCCTGGTTCTAGGGTGTCCCAATCAATTTCCAAGGGATTATAATCCACTTCTTCCAGTACAATGTAAATTTAGGGCTTGGGGGATTTCCCAAAATACATGAGAACATAGTACCAGTGATTTGTCACATTAATATGCCATGATGCTCAGTATAGCCCAAGCCATTTGAACATGAGTCTTAGGAGAATCTAGTCATTTCTTTTTAACCTCCTCTTGGGATTGGGAAGAGCTGGTATTACATGCTCAAGGACCCCCACTTTTAAATAGAATTTGTTTATTTGCACTATGCCAGGTGTGGGACTCCTGATCTCTGCACCCCCCACAAATGCCTTGGCCCCATTTGCCCATCTGGGGTGCCATGCTGCCCTGAGTAGTGTTGCCTCTGTTATGGGTTAGGGGTGGCTCCCCCAGCTCAACTACCTGGTCCTAACCATCAACACTGTGGACCTAGCAACCAATTTCTTCTTCTGGGACTATTCTAAGGGCAACTTTCCTTGACTCCCAGGACCTTATAGCCTATCCTCCCGTTCTCTACCTAGGGGAAAAGGGCAGAGTCTTATCACCTCAGTTTGTTCACCTTGACTCACCAGGTTCACCAGGACCTTTGCATATGATCAAAGTCATCAACTCTAGACCTGACACCTTGCAGGGTCATGTTTAGAGACTGATGGGATGTATACCTACCTCTGACTAGGACTGGCTGGCTAGTCTCTGGAAGAGTTTGACCTTTTACAGAACTGACAATTTAGGGTAGAGATTCATGGCAACATCTGGCAGCGGCAGCAGCAGCAGCAGAAAGCAATTCCATAGCCTGCCAATAAGCAGTAGTTTCTTCTCAGAGAAACTAAGCAGTCTAGTAAACGAAGTTTTTAAGCCTTTTGAAGCCTTAAAGAATTGTACAAGGGTACAAACTGCACCCACAGTTCTATCTTCCTCATTGCCAATTGTATTGAGAAGGTGGAGCTGGTATATCGAATTAAGAATATGCAGAATATGACCTGCTCAATGAGTAGACACAAGCCACCCAACAGAGGGTAGTAGGTAGCTTACTCAGCATCCAAGCTCACACTTTAGGGAGGTGAAATTCACAGTATTATTTTGATTATCAGTCCACCTACACAAAGAAAGTAGAGTCATTAGATTTATTACTTACGGATCCCAGAAGTGAGGGGATCCAACTGACCTGGAGGTAAGACCATCTTCCATCCCAGGTCACCAGTGAGGAAATACAGAGCAGGGTAGCAAGCACCTATTACTTATAAGGTGGTTGGGGTAGAATTCAAGTTTTCCAGCTTAACTCCTAAATGGTAATTTTAAAAGGTGCCTGAGAAAAGCAAAGTAGGAATTTATGGGGGAATCCTATGGTCAAGTCTTTATCTAAATGGTCAGACTGTGGCTGTGAGCAAGGTTATCATACTCTTAGAAAAATCAAGTTGTTTACTCATCATACAGCCCCTAATATCTTACTGTCTTCATAGTTTTTCTTCTTCCAGAATGTCATAGACTTGGAATGATACAGTATGTAGCTGCCTCAGATTGGTTTCTTTCACTTAGTAATATGCATTTAAGTTTCTTCCATTTCTATTTGGCTTGAGTGGTTATTTCTTTCAGTATTTTGAATATATATCTGCAAATATATCAAAAACTGCATTTTTCAGTTCTGATGGCTTTTAATTCTCTTTTATGGTCAATTAATCCTTTACAAAAGAGGCAAGAATATAGAATGGGTAA
Organism: Panthera pardus; assembly: GCF_024362965.1. NCBI lineage: Eukaryota > Metazoa > Chordata > Mammalia > Carnivora > Felidae > Panthera > Panthera pardus. The sequence continues at coordinate 84,593,872 of NW_026526810.1, forward strand.
AAGATAGTTTCATCAACAAATGGTGCTGGGAAAACTGGACAGCAACATATACTTGTAAAAACTGGACCTGGACCACATTCTTACCGCATATACAGAAATAAACCAAAATTAAAGACATAAATGTGAGACCTGAAACTGTAAAACTCCTAGAAGAAAACACAGGCAGTAATATCTTTGCCATCAGCCATAGGTATGTCTATGCCATTTTTCTAGTCATATCTCCATTGGCAAGGGAAACAAAAGCAAAATTAAACTACTGGGACTACACCAAAAACAAACAAAACAAACAAGCAAAAAAACCTCACGCATTTGCACAGTGAAGGAAACAATCAAAATACTAAAAATATAACCTACTGAAGGGTAGAAGATATTTGCAAATGACGTGTCCAATAAGGGGTTAATATCCAAAATATATAAAGAATGTACACATCTCAACACCTGAGAAACAAATTACGTGATTAAAAATGGGCAAAAGACCTGAATAACAGTTTTCCAAAGAAGACCTACAGATGGCCAACAGACTTGAAAAGATGCTTAATGTTACTCATTATCAGGGAAATGCAAATCAAAACCACAATGAGATACCACTTCACACTGTCAAAGTGGTAGACGCCAAAGTGACAGATACCACTGCCAAAATGGCTAGAATCAAAAACACAAGAAACAACAGTGGTGGCAAAGATGGGGAGAAAAAGGAAACTTTGTACACTGTTGATGGGAATACAACTGATACAGCCACTGTGGAAAACATTATGAAGTTTCCTCAAAAAATTTAGGATTACTATATGATCTAGTAATTCAAATAGTATGTATTTACCCAAAGAAAATGAAAACATTATTTTGAAAAGATATACGTAGCCCCACATTTGTAGCAGCATTATTTACAATAGCCAAGATATGGAAGTAACCCAAATATGTATATATATATATGTATATTGCACTTTTTCTTCATTCATGTATGGATATATATGTATATATATATATACATTCATGTATGGATATGTATTCATGTATGGATATATGTATATATATATATATAATATATATATATAATTATAGCTGTACTTATTTTTACAACATTGTTTTCTATAATTAACATACAGTGCTCTGTTTCAGGTATACAATTCAAAAATTCTATGCATTATTCATATACACATATGCACATATATATACATATGACACATACCCAGACCCCAAATGAAATATTACTCAATTATAAAAAAGAAATACAATCGTGCCATTTGCAACAGCATGGATGAATCTAAAGAGTGTAATACTAAGTGAATAAGTCCTATGATTTCATTCATATGTAGAATTTAAGTAACAAGTGAACAAAGAATAAAAGAGAAAAACACCTTCAAATATAGAGAACAAACTGGTGGTTACCAGTGGGAAGGTAAAGGGGACAGTTAAGATAGGTGAATGGGATTTAGTGTACACTTATTATGATAAACCTTGAGTAATACATAGAATTGTTGAATTACTATATACCTAAAACAAATATAGCACTGCATATTAATTGTACAAAATGTAAAAATAAGCATAAATACAATAATCTGTTAGAAAATATATAGTATAAAATATGTAAACTGTAACATTGATAACCTAAAATGTGAGGGGAGGCAGTAAAAGTGTAAACTTTAAAAATTATAATTTCAATAACATTGCTAAAAAGAGTACCATAATTTTAAGACTTTTTATGGAAGCCTCATTGTAACCAAAAGGTATAAACCTGTACTAATTACATGGAAGAACATGATAAAGAAATCAGAGCACAGTGATAACAAAAGACATCATAGCCCCAAAAATATCAAACAACAACAAAAAAGGTAATGCATAAGAAAGAACCATGGAAGTAAAAAAGGGAAAGCAAACAGAATAGCAAGTCCTTATCTATCAATAATTATTTAAATGGGGAGGCTGGAAAGATGGAGGAGTAGGAGGACCCTAAGCTTACCTCATCCTATGATACAACTAGGTAACAGTCAAATTAGCATAAATAACTCCGAAAATAATCCGAAGACTGGAGGAACAAACTCCACTAGAGAAGAGGCCACACCAAAATAGGTAGGAAGGGCAAAGACACAGTTTGGGGACAAAATGGATTGTCTATCTATGGTTGGGAGTGAGCTGATGGCATGGAGAAGGGTGAAAAACAAACTATCACACTGGGGAGCCCACATAGGGAAGATGAATCCTCCTAACATATGTTTGGAAAGCAAGGGGGGTCAAATCTTGTGAGTTTTTTACATCTAGCAGGACTTAAAGCTTGGAATTTTGGTTTGGCACTGGGAGAGTGTGGAGGACTTTACGAAGCTGAGTCCCTACCTTTAAAGAAACAGAACAACAAACAGCCACTGGAGACATAGCATGGAAGCATCAGTTTAAAATATGTCTGCCAGGGGAAAATGGAGAGAAAGTTATTTACTCATCTCAGAGTGTGGCCCAGAGAGGCAGGGATTACAGGGGAACCCCCTCCAGGAACAAAGAAGGTGGCAGATGCCATCTCCTTCCCTTGCCACCCAGCATAAACATGAGGCCACCTTCAAGAACTAGCTTTGTGCCAACACTCACTACCTAACTTGCTTTCACCAAGCCCCATATGCCCAAGGATCCACCCTTCCCAGTTATTGTTGCCTCAGTCCCTGTGCTGCAGACCTCCTCCATGAAAAGACCAGCGCAACCCCCACCAACAAATTGTCTCCCAACCCAAATATTTGTGGGACCTCAGTTCCAGCAGTGGTAGGTTTCATTCTGCAAGCAGAGCAGCACACATCTTGTTAAATCGCCCCACCCAGCTGGATATAAAACACTGCCCATAACATGCAAAGAGAGACTCTACAGATAACTGCTCTGAAGGAAAAAGTGACAAGGACTCAACAGCAGGATACACACAAACACACCTACAAGAACTCACAGAAGCACTAGGTTCTGTGGGGGAAACAGGGCACTACAGGACCTCTTCTTCATAAAGTCATTATCTTCATGGAACAGGAGGTGTAACTGGTCTTCCTAACACAGAGAAAGAGCTACAGAAAGATAGACAAAATGAGGAGACAGAGGAATATGTCCTAAATGAAAGAACAGAACAAAACCATGGTAAGAGACCTAAGTGTAATGGACATAAGTAATATGTTGGATAGAAAATGTAAAGTAATCATCATAAATCTCATGACACTGGACATGAGAAAAGAGTGCAAGGCATCAGTGAGACCTTTTAAAAAAGACTGAAAAAAGAACCAATCAGAGATAACACAATAAATGAAATTAAAAATATACCAGATGGAAAAAAATAGCAGGCCAGAGGAAACAGAGGAGCAAAGGAGCTACCAGAAAAACACAGTAATGGAAAGTAATCAAGCTGAGCAAATGAGAGAAAAAAGAATTATGCAAAATTAGAATAGACTTAGGGAACTCAGTGACTCCAATAAGCATATTAACTTTTGCATTATAGGGATACCAAAAGAAGGAGAGAGACAAAGAGGAGAAGAAAATTTATTTGTAGAAACAATAGCTGAAAACTTCTCTAATCTTGGGAAAGAAACAGATATCTAGATCCAGGAAGCATAGAGATCTCACAACAAAATCAACCCAATGAGGTCCACACCTAGATACATAGTAACTAAAATGGCAAAAAGTACTGATAAGAAAGAAAAAAGTACTGATAAGTGAAAGAAGGAAGAAAGAAGGAAAGAAAGAAAGAAAGAAAGAAAGAAAGAAAGAAAGAAAGAATAAGAGAAAAGCAGAGAGAGAGGTGCATACAAGGGAAAATCCATAGGGATATCAGCAGATTTTTCAGCAGAAACTTTGCACATCAGAAGGGAATGGCATAATATATTCTAAGTGCTAAAAGAAAGCAAATCTATAGCCAAGAATATTCTATCCAGCAAGGCTATCCTTCAGAATAGAAGGAGAGATAGAGTTTCTCAGACAAATAAAAACAGAGTTCACACCAGTAAACCAGTCTTACAAGATATATTAAAGGGGACTCTTTGAGTAGAAAGTAAAGACCATAAGTGAGATTGTAAAAAATTGGAAGTGCAAACGCATTAAAAATATGTATATTTATAAAAATCAGCTGAGGAATTCACAAATAAAAGAAGGGAAATATAACACCATATACCTAAAATGTAGGGGGTGTCACATGATCACAATTGAGGCAATGGTTCTTGAAATTCGCTTTGATATACAAGTGCTTTGGATTACAAGCATATTTCTGGAATGAGATATGCTCACAAACCAAGGTTTTACTGTACATAAAACTGTTAATAACAAACATAAGGGAAATCAGACAGTAGTAGTATGGGACTTTAACACCCCACTTATATCAATGAACAGATCATTCAAACTGAAAATCAACAAGGAAACAGTGGCTTTGAATTACACAGTGGACCAGATGAATTTAACAGATATGTTCAGAATATTCCACCCTAAATCAGCAAGAATATACATTCTTTTCCAGTGCACATGGAGCATTCTCCAGAATAGCCTGCACATCAGGTTACAAAACAAGTCTCAACAAATTCAAAAAGATCGAAGTTATACCATGCATCTTTTCTGGCCACATACTATGAAAATAGAAATCAACCATAAGAAAAAATCTGGAAGAAGCACAAATACATGGGGGTTAAATAACATGCTACTAAACAATGAATGGGTGAACCAAGAAATCAAAGAAGAAATAAAAAATTACGTGGAAACAAATGAAATCATAATTACCCCAAACCTTTAGGATGTAGTAAAAGCACTTCTATGAGGGAAGATTATAGCAATATAGGTCTACACCAAGAAGCAAGAAAAATCGCAAATAAACAGCTTACCCTTATACCTAAACAAGCTACACATAGAAAAAAAAGAAAACCCCAAATCAGCAGAAGGAGGAAAATAATAAAGATTAGAGCATGAATAAATGATAAAGAAACTAAAAACAAAAATAGAATTGATCAATGAAATCAGGAGCTGGTTCTTTGAAAAGACCATCAAAATTGATAAACCTCTAGGAATACTCAAAAAAAAATAATAGAGTGGACTCAAATTCACTAATGAAAGGAGAAATAACATCCAACATCACAGAAATTGTAAGAGATTATGAAAAATCATATGCCAACAAATCGGACAGTCTAAAAGAAGTGGATAAATTCCTAGGAATATAATCTATCAAATCAGAGAAAAAATAGAAAATTTGAACAGACTGATAATGAGAATAAAATTGAATCATTAGCAACAACAACAACAACAACAACAACTCCCAACATACAAAAGTCCAGGACCAGATGGTTTCACAGATGAATTCTACCAAACATTTAAAGAAGTGTTAATACCTATCCTTCTCAAACTATTCCAAGACAGAAGAAGAAAGAAAAGTTCCAAATTCATTCTATGAGACCAGTTTTACCTTGATACAAAAGCCAGATAAAGATACCACAAAAAATATACCTACCTATTAATATCTCTGATGAACATAGATACAAATATCCTCAAAACATACTAGCAAACCAAATTCAACAATACATCAAAAAATAATTCACCACGATCAAATGGGATCTATTCCTGGAATGCATGGGTGATTCAATGTTTGTAAATTAATCAATGTGATTCATTACATCAATAAGAGAAAGGATAAAGCCATATGATCATTTTAATAGATGCAGACAAAATATTTGATAAACTACAACATCCATTAATGATACAATTCTCAACAAAGTAGGGTTACAGAGAACACACCTCTACATAATAAACACCCTATATGAAGATTTCACAGTTAACATCGTATTCAGTGGTGAAAAACTGAGAGCTCTTCCCCTAAGGTCAGGAACAAGACAGAGATATCCACTCTCACCACTTTTATTCAACATAGTTCCAGAAGTCCTAGCCACAGCAATCACCCACAAAAAAATAAAATAAAAAATAAAATAAAATATAAATAAATAAATGGCATCCAACTTTACGAGAATGAAGTAAATAAAATTCACTATTTGCAGATGACATGATACTATATAGAAAGTCATAAAGACTCCATCAAAAAACTATTAGACCTGATAAATTAAATCAAAGTCACAGGATATAAAAATCAATATATAGAAATCTGTTGGATTTCTATATACTGGTAATGAAGCAGAAGAAAATAATAAGAAAGCAATCCCATTTACAATTGCAACAAAATGAATAAAATACCTAGGAATAAACTTAACCAAAGAGGTGAAAGACCTGTACTCTGAAAACTATAAAACACTGATGAAAGAAATTGAAGATGACAGAAAATAACGAAAAGATATTCTATGTTTATGGATTGGAAGAACAAATACTGTTAAAATGTCTATGCTACCCAAAGCAATAAACAGATTTAATGTAATACCTACCAAAACAGAACAGAGGCACCTGGGTGGCTCAGTCGGTTGAACATCTAACTTTGGCTCAAGTCATGATCTCACAGTTTGTGGGTCTGAGCCCCGTGTCAGGCTCTTTGCAGACAGCTCAGAGCCTGGAGCCTGCTTTGGATTCTGTGTGTCTCTCTTTCTGCCCCTCCGCTGCTCACACACTCCTTTTTTTATAAAATAAACATTAGAACAAACAATCTTAAAATTTGTATGAAATCATAAAATACCTCGAATAGCCAAAGCAGTCTTGAAAAAGAAAAACTAAGCTGGAGGTACAATTCCAGATTTCATATTATAGGACTGAGCTGTAGTGATCAAAACAGTATGGTACTGGCACAAAAATAGACACATAGATCAATGGAAGAGAATGCAAAATCCAGAAATGAGTCCACAACTATATGATCAATTAATCTTTGACAAAGAAGGAAAGAATATCCAAGAGAAAAAGATAGCCCTTTAACAAATGGTTTTGAGAAAACAGGACAGCTATATGCAAAAGAGTGCAACTAAATCCACTTTCTTACACCATACACAAAAAATAAATGCAAACTGGATCAGAGACCTAAATGTGAGACCTGAAATCATAAAATTCCTATAAGAGAGTACAGATAGTAATTTCTCTGACAATGGCTATAACAGCATTTTTCTAGATATGTCTCCTAAAGCAAGGGAAATAAGAGCAAAAATAAACAAATGGGATTATATCAAAATAAAAAAAATCTGCACAATGAAGGAAACAACAAAGATGAAAGACAACTTTTGGAACAGAAGAAGATATTTGTAAATGACATATCCAATAAAGGGTTAGTATCCAAAATATATAAAAGAACAGATACAAATAAATACCTAAAAAAACCCAATTAAAAATATGCAGAAGACATGAACATTTTTTTCAAAGAAGACATACACATGAAAAAATGCCCAACATCACTCATCAGGGAAATGCAAACCAAACTATGATATCACTGCACATCTGTCAGAATGGCTAAAATAAAAAATACAAAAAATGACAAGTGTTGGTGAGGATGTATGAAAAAAGGAGCCCTCTTGCATTATTGGTAGGAATGTAATATGGTATAGCCTCTGTGAATAATAGTATGGAGATTCATCAAAAAGTTAAAAATAGAACTACCCTACAGAAGTACTAGTGGGTATTTGCCCCCAAAATAGGAAAACACTAATTGAACTGGACACATGGGCCCTATTTTGATAGCAGCATTATTTACAATAGCCAGATTTTTGGAATCAGCCCAAGTGTCCCTCCATAAATGAATGAACAAAGAATAACTGGTACATATATACAATGGAATATTATTCAGTCATAAAAAGGAATGAAATCTTGCCATTTGCAGGGATATGGATAGAGATAGGGAGTATAATGCTAAATGAAATAAGTCGGTCAGAAAGATAAATACAATATGATGTCACTCATTTGGAATTTAGGAAACAAGTGTACACTTGAAACTAATGTAACACTGTATCTTAACTATACTGGAATTAAAAACAATAAAAGAATAAATTGGGGCGCCTGGGTGGCTTGGTCGGTTAAGCGTCTGACTTCGGTTCAGGTCATGATCTCATGGTCCGTGAGTTCGAGCCCCACGTAGGGCTCTGTGCTGACCTCTCAGAGCCTGCAGCCTGTTTCAGATTCTGTGTTTCCCTCTCTCTCTGCCCCTCCCCTGTTCATGCTCTGTCTCTCTCTGTCTCAAAAATAAATAAACATTAAAAAAATTTAAAAAAGAATAAATTAATTAAAAAATTAAAAATATATAATTCTTTAAATGTAAATGGATTAAATTCTCTAATTAATGACTGAATGAATAAAAAACAAGACCCACTGTTATGCTGCCTGCAAGAGACTCACTAGCCTTAAAGACACATATAGACTGAGAGTGAAGGGATGAAAAAAGATATTCAAGAAAACTGTAACCCAAACAAAAGCAAAGTAACTATACTTACATTAGACAAAATAGATTTTTAAGGGATAATTGGTAAAAAGAAACAAAGATCATTATATGGTGATAAGGGGTCACTCCATGGAGAAGATATAACAATTATAAATATTCAAGTACTCAACATCAGAGCACCTAAATACATAAAGCAAAAACTAACAGAGCTAAAATTACAATAATATTTGGGACTTTAATATCCCATTCTCAACAGTGGATAGATCACACAAAGTTAATATGAAAATAATAGATTTGAACAGCACTAGAGACCAAACGATCTGATAAACATGTACAGAACATTCTTTCCAACGAAAGCAGAGCACACATTTTCTCAAGCCCACATGAAGCATTTTCTAGGATAGGACATATGTTTGGCCACAAAACAAACTCAAAAAGTCTTAGCAAATTCAAAAAGATTCGAATTATACCAAGTATCTTCTCTGAACACAATTGTATTAAACTATAAATCAGTAACAGGAGGAAAATGAAAACTCATGAATATTTAAAACTTATTCTCCTGAACAGCTAACAGATCAAACAAGATATTAAATAGAAAATAAAGTGTACCTTGAGACCAATAAAACAGAAACAAAACATACCGACTCATAGGAGATGCAGCAAAAACAGTCCTAAAAGAGAAGTTGATAGCAATAAACACCTACATTAAGAAACAAGAAATATATTAAATAAATAATGTAACAATGCCTCAAGGAATTTGAAAAAGAACAAGCTAAGCCCAAAGTTTAGCAAAAGGAAGGATATAATAAAGATTAGAGCATGAATAAATGAAATAAAGAACAGGGTAAAAATAGGAAACATTAACAAAACTGAGTACTTGAAAAGAAAACTTATAGCTAGACTAACGAAAGGGAAAAAGGAACCCAAGTCAACAAAATTATAAAAAGAAGACATTACAACTGATACCATAGAAATAGAAGACCATAAGAGGATACTATGAACAAATATACTCCAACAAGTTGGACAACCTAAAAGAATTCTGAGAAACCTACAACTTGCCATGACTGAAACAGGAAGAAACAGAATTTTTGGATAGACTTACTACTAGTAAGAAGATAGAGCCATTAATCAAAAATCTCCTGACAAGAAAAGCCCAAGATCAGATGGCTTCACTGGTGAATTTTTACAGATTATGTAAAGAAGAATTAATGTTAATCTTTCTCAAATTCTTCCCAAAAAATCAAACATAAGGGATGATTCCAAAACTCATTTTACAAGTCCAGCATTACCATGATAAGAAATCCAGAAAAGGATACTACAAGAAAACTATAGGCCAATATCCTTGATGCAAATCTATAGATGCAAGACTTATTAATAAAATACTAGCAAACCAAATTCTGCAGCACATTAAAAAGATCACTCACCAAATGAAATGGGATTTACCTCTGGGGTACAAGGATGTTTCAAGATACACAAATCAATACATGTGATATATATCATTAATCAATAAAAGAACAAAATCATGTGTTCATCTCAACAGATAAAAAGTATTTGACAGAATTCAACATATGTTCATAATAAAAACTTTTAAAAGTTAGGTATAGAAGGAACTTACCTCAGTATAATAAAAGCCATATATTACAAGTCCACAGCTAACATCATATGCACTGGTGAAAGGTTGAAAGCTTTTCCTTTATGATCAGGAATAAGACAAGAATGCCCACTCTCTCCACTCCTATTCAACACAGTACTGGAAATCCTAACCAGAGCAATCAGGCAAGAAACAGGGGGAAAAAAGGCATTGGAATTGAAAAAGGAGAAATAAAATTATCGCTATTTGCAGATTATATGATTTTATATAGAAAATACTAAAGACTCCACCAAAAGACTGTTAGATCTGATCAACAAATTTTGGTAAAGTTGCACGATACAAAATTAACATATCACAACCAGTAGTATTTCTATACACTAACAATAGATTATCTGAAAAAGAAATAAAATCACATTTGTGATAGTATTATATATATATATTTTAAGTTCATTTATTTTGAAAGAGAGAGAGTGTGGGAGAAGGCCAAAGAGAGAGGGAGACACAGAATCTGAAGCAGGCTCCAGGCTCTGAGCTGTCAGAACAGAGCCTGACATGGGGCTTGAACCCATGAACTGTGAGATCATGACCTGAGCCAAAACCAAGAGTTGAACATTTAACTGACTGAGCCACCCAGGTACCTGACATTTATAATAGTATTAAAAACAATAAAATACTTAGAAATAAGTTTAACCAAAGATGTGAGAGATCTCTACCCTAAAACTACAAAACATTTATTAAAGAAATCAAAGACCACACAAATATATGGAAAGGTATCCCATGTTCATGGATTGGAAAAAATTATACATTAAAATGTTCACACTACCCAAAGCCATGTATAGATTAATGCAATCCCTATCAGATTTACAATGGCAATTTTATAGAAGTAGAAAAAACAATACTAAAATGTATTTGAAACCACAAAAGATCCCAAATAGCCCAAGTAAACTTGAGGAAGAACAAAGTGGAAGACATCACAGTTTCCTGATTTGAAACTGTACTATCAAGTATAGTAATCCAAACAGTTGAGTACCAGCATAAAGCAGACATATAAACCAGTGGGTAAAAGTCAAAGCACAGAAATAAATTCATGAATATACAGTTAACTAATATTTGAAAAGAAAGCCAAGAATACTCAGTGGATAAAAGCTGGCTTCTTCAATAAATGATACTGGGAAAATTGGAGTGAAACTAGACCCCTATCTTATGCCACTTATAAATTTTTTTTAAAAATTGATTAAAGACTTAAATTTGAGATCTGAAACCATACAAATTCAAGGAAAAAACTTAACTCCGAGAACTGAAACTATAAAACTTCAATGAAAAAATTTGAGATGGTCTTGGCAATTGACCATTAAAACACAAGAAACAAACACTTTGAAACTACACCAAACTAAAAAGCTTCTGCACAGAAAAAGAAATCATCAACAAAATGAAAAGACAGCTTACAAATGGGAAAAAAATATTTCATAGTATATAACTTTTAAGAGCTTAATATTCAAAATATATAAAAACTCATACAGCTTAATTGCAAAATAAACCAATAATTCAATTCAAGAATAGACAAAGACCTGAATAGGCATTTTTTTTTTCTAATGAAGACATATAAATGGCCAACAGGTATATGAAAAGGTGCTCAACATCACTAATCATTTAGGAAATGATTAGTGGGAAATGACTTAAAACCACACTTAGACATCACCTCACACATGTTACAACAATTATCACCAAAAGGATAGGAGATAACAAAGATTGGCAGGATGTGGAGGAAAGGGAACTCCGTTGCACTTTTGGGAAGTTTATAAATTTTGGGAAGATTATAAATTACCTGGGTGGCTCCGTTGCACTTTTGGGAAGATTATAGCCACTATAGAAAACAGTATAAAATTTCCTTTAAAATGTTAAAAAGCAGCTCCTATATGACACAAAAATTCCCCTTCTGGGTGTATATCTGAAGGAAATGAATACACTATGTCAAAGAGATAGATGCACCACCATGTTGATTGTACTATTATTTACAATATTAAGGACATGGAAAGAACCTAAGTGCCCATTTATGGATAAATGGGTAAAGAAAATGTGATACACACATGCACACACATATTTTATATGTGTGTATGTGCATATACATACATATATAAAAATGAATTATTCATCCATACAAAAGAAAGAAATCTACCATTTTCAACAACATGGATGGGCTTTGAGGATATTATGATAAGTGAAGTAAGTCAGAGAAAGATAAATACTGTATGATATTAATTATATGTAGAATCTAAAAAATAAGCAAACAAATGAGACCAAAACAAAACAATCAAACTCATAGAAAAAGAGATCTGATTTGTGATTACCAGAGGTGGGGGTAGCAGAATTGGATGAATGTGTTTAAAAGGCATAAACATCTACTTACAAGTTAAATAGACACTGAAGGTGTAATTTACAACATAATAATTATAGCTAACACTACTATATGGTATATTTGAAAGTTGCTAAGAGAATAAATCCTAAAAGCTATCACCATCAAGAAAAAAAGCATTTTCCTTTTTTTCTATCTATTTGAGATGATGGATGTTAACTTATTGTGTTGATCAATTTAGAAAACAACAAAATGAAGTCACTATGCTGTACATCTTAAACGTATACAATACTGTGTCAATTATATTTCAATAAAACTACAAAAGACTGCATCAACTCATAGCTAAACCACTTTTGTTCTTATTTGACAGAAATTGTTTTTTCTGGCATAATACCTGTGCTTTGCACTACCAATTAGATATATAAACCAACGAATTATAATATGAAATACTCTAATAAATGAAAGCTGCTCAAATAGACCTGCAAGTAACTAAAACAGCTTGAGTTTGGGTGAGCAGATGATTTTGGGGTAGCTTATATTTTAGCTAGATCAATTGAGTAGGTACAAGAATTTCAATTGGAGAAAAAAGCTAATGGACAGTCCAAGTGAATAAAATAGCATGTGAATAGTCCCCAAAGCTTAGATGAGTAAGGATTAAATAAATGTTTTTATTTCATATAGCTAAATTATGGCACATGGATCTAGGAATTGCAATGGGTTTAGATGGAAAAGTAGAGAAGATTCAGATAAGAAGAACCTTAGGTGTATCATCAAGAGTTTTTTGTTTCCCATAAGGATAATATTGGCAGATTTGTGTTTTAAATACATTCTTGGCAACAAGAAGGATGAAATAGAGAAAGGAAAAATTGGTGGAAGCAAGAAAATCCATTAAGAGAATATTACAGTATCCAGGTGACACACAATGGGGATGTCAACTAAGAAAATAACATCAAATAAGTAAAACCCATACAGAATCTAGTGACTTATCAGATCCTGTTAGGGCCGGCCTGCCCAAATCCCCAGGGATCTCTTTTACTGGTTGGTAAACCTATTTGTTAACTCTTGCCTGTATAACTACCAATGGCTCCCACCAGCAAACTCTTCCAGAGAATCATTTTTACATAAATGGAGCCATCCTGAAGTTTATATCATCCCACAATCTACTAACATGACTGACCAATGTGATGGTACTTGAGGTAGGAATAGGGAGAGAGCTGGTACAAAAGCCTTGCTCTCTAGCCTCAACAAGACTAATTCTGTGGTGCAATGTATACTTCTTTCTGGGTCAGGTTAAGCATAGACTTCAGCTAAAAATGCAATTGTTTGATTTTCCCTCCTATTAGGGACCAAATTACGTCTCCTTTCCAAATTTGTATGGTGAAGAATTAACACCCAATGTGATTGTATTTGAAGATAGTGCCTTTAGAGAGATAATTATTATTTCTATTCCTATTGCTATTATTATTACTATTACTATTATTATATTATTATAATTATTACTATTAGGGAGATAAGGTTAAATGAGGTTGTAAGGGTGGCACCCTAATCTGATAGGACTGCATTCTTATAAGAGGAAGATATCAGAGATCATTCTGCCTCTGCACATGTGAAAAGACCATGTGAGCACAGAATAAGAAGCTGAAAGGCAGGCCTCACCAGGAACTGAATTTGCTGGCACCTTGATCTGGACATTTAGATTGCAGAACTGTGAGAAAATAAATTTCTGTTGCCTAAGCCACCCAATCTGTGATATTTTGTTATGGCAACCAGAGAAGACTAGTATATCCTCGTTTCACTTTTTCTACAAGTTTGTCCTGATAGAATCCCTTAAAGTATCACTTGCATGAAAATCCCCATCCCAGGTTTTGGATTTAGGAAATCTGAGTTTACAGAGTGAACTCAGATTGGAGGAAAAAGTGTAGGGAGACTTCCAAGTTTGGGGTTGTGATATTGGATGTAGATATTGGAGAGAAACATAGAATTTGATTCTTCTTGGGTCATTAACTAAAGGTAGTATTCAATTTGTGAGTTCACTTTCCTAGGACTCAATTTCTCCATTGTTAAATTGGATTACTCTGACTCTAAATAAGTGGGTGTTCTGCTTCCCCTACTAGATCATTAACATCTTAAGTGTATTAAATAGCATTCCACCTATTATTTGTTGAAGATGCCTAGTCTGTTAAAGATAATGACTTATCAGTTCTTTTCTTTACTTACTATTCTCACAGAAAGCAGTACAAAGAGAACAAAGGAAACCCTCATCCATTAACTCAATGTACACAACTCAATGTCCCTTTTATAATTGGGGGTGGGGAAGATGCCTAGAATATATATGATATTAGATATATACATTTCTGTAACTATTTAATTTTTAATTTTTTAACATTTATTCATTTTTGAGAGACAGAGAGAGAGACAGAGCATGAGCTGGGGAAGGGCAGAGAAAGAGGGAGACACAGAATCTGAAGCAGGCTCCAGGCTCTGAGTTGTCAGCACAGAGCCCAACATGGGCTCAAATTCATGGATCATGATATCATGACCTGAGCAGAAGTCAGACACTTCACCATCTGAGCCACCAGGCACCCAATTTCTATAGCTATTTTAGCTCTTTCAATTAACTATGGTCATTTGGGGAAAAGGCAACTAATTTTGAATGAGTACAATGTAAGAAGTGTACCCTGACTATAATTGAGATTGCCTAGCTAATTAGTGACTCAATCCAAACATTTTAAAAGGTTAGCTTTTGTTTTCCAAACATGCCAGATTCTATGTCTGAAGAGATTCCATAATACACAGCTATAACAAAGTAATGCTAGGAGATTCTGGAAAAGAAATGAAAAAAGTCATAATGGCATAATATGGGCCAAAACACAACATGATGGCTAAAGGGGATGAGAGTAGAATATCTAAAACCATTCATCAAGAATTAACATATGTTGTAGTTGTAGGACATGACTTTGTTGAAAGAGTAATAGTTACCAAACTATGACAAACTATGTATCTGAGAGCTGCATTACAATTTATATCATGTGCAGGCAACTTAAGTCTCTTCCTAAGGGAATCCTGAAAGACTTCTTTCTTTTTTTTTTTTTTCTTCCCATTCTAGAGAGTGGAACCTAAACTCTAATGGGCACGTAACAGCTTAAGCTTTTGTTGTTGTTTGGAAGTAGAAAAAAATATGATAGGAGATTTATAATGATAAAAACTATGATTTAAATAAACCTTCTATATGATAATATATAATTTACATATATACTCAAACACATACATACATATACATATATATACACATATATGTGTGTATATATGTGCATATATGTATATATACGTACGTGTATGTATATATGTGTGTATGTATGTGTGTGTGTGAGTATATATATATATGAATAACTAATGAGTTCTAGTTTCTGGCTCTAATTCTACCTCAGTCAGGCAGAATCTAATCCTAAACCAGAGAGATAATGAAGTTGGGTTAAGGATTAGGCTCCTTGCAAATTCAACCTGAAGAACTTTCTTATTTCCCAAGAACAAGTTTGGGTTGAAGTGGCTCCTTGGGCTGGTGCCTGCTGCAGGACATTTATTGGTTTTAATTAAGAAGACAGCCTCTGATCATATACTTGCTCAGAGTGGAATTCTTCCACTTTCCTTGTTAACTACCGCTCAGAAATGACTACCCAAATCTGCAGCTCTAATCTAAGCACAATGTTTCTGTTTTTTACCAAAATCTGCAATTTTCTTTTTAGATTGCAGAGATCTCTCCCCCTGGAGCATCAAAAGGAAAATATTAAACATTCTCTTCCTTCAGAGTATGAATTGAAAATGGACCCACATTTCACCATTAATGTAAACATCTTTAATATCATTAAATATTTTCAGGGCGCCTGGATGGCTCAGTCGGTTAAGCATCCAACTTCGGCCTAAGTCATGATCTCGTGGCTCCTGAGTAAGAGCCCTGTGTTGGGCTCTGTGCTGACAACCCAGAGCCTGGAGCCTGCTTCAGAATCTGTCTCCCTCTCTCTCTGCCCCTCCCCCATTCACGTTCTTTCTCTAAAAAAATGAATAAACATTAAAAAAAATTTTTTAACATATCATTAAATATTCTCTGATAAGGGTTACTTATAGTTAACTAGTTAGTTCATAAACAAGATTATAATGATTATATATGCAAGTGAATTACTCATAAGAACCAACAAATAGAGCCAAACTATTTTTTAATAAGCATTTGTAAAATGCATACGTTATTTTGTGACAGAAATTATGTGACACAAAATTTGGCATGCTCTTTTCTAGGA
This sequence comes from Panthera pardus, assembly GCF_024362965.1. Classification (NCBI taxonomy): domain Eukaryota; kingdom Metazoa; phylum Chordata; class Mammalia; order Carnivora; family Felidae; genus Panthera; species Panthera pardus. The sequence continues at coordinate 84,610,392 of NW_026526810.1, forward strand.
TGTCAATAAAGAGTTGGTAATAGAGGTTATAGCAAAAATAGACTCAGAAAAACCTGAAATGTCCATGAATTTCTAAAGAGGAACTCCACAAGTTTTATTCCCTTCTTACATTTATTGGCTTAGAGCAATTATTTCTTTAAAGAAACTTTATCCCCTTGTATGCACTTGCATCTTGCATAAGAAGTTTTAGACTCTTTGTAAATTAAATCTTGACAAACTAAGCAAGTGGCCATTCTCAGGTACACTTATTATGTAAGAAAAAATGAACTTCTACAAGCTAAATTTCTTTCAAGTACTTGACAAAGACAATTATATTTTAATAAGAATTGTGGAAAAGGGAATATTTTGTGAAGAGAAATCACCAGTGAAGCTTTGAGTGGTAGAGTATGAGGTTCTTTTGACCCGTTTCCCTGCCAAAATTTTGAAATACCTTTATGTTGTGGTGATAAAGAGAATAAATTAAATTTATATCTGTGACTGTGTTGGCTTAGAAATAAGTGATAACTTCAAACAATTGCTTGGTTCAAATAATGTTGCTAAGAATAATATGGCTCTGTTTGGTATTCAGTTATTTTGACCTCATTCTTCAAAATTATTTTTAAAAGTGAAGAGGAACTGTAGAAAATAACTTACGACAGAGGATACTTATTATAAGAAAAACATAATGGACCACTAGACAGAAAACCAAAAATGTGGGCATTCTAACTCAGCCACTTGTATACATTAATTTAATGAAATATATTTCCTTGTCTGTGAAATAAAAATAGAAAACTCCCAGTTTATGACAAGGTAAAAATGAAATTATTAAATCTGAAAATGGCTAGTGAAAAAAATTATTACACAAAGACATAAACACTCTTGTTATCACCATCTTTATCACTGCTGACTTTAGAAAAGTCCACCAAAGTAACTGGTTGGTCAAGCAAAGATGAGTTTGTTACCTACTGCAGTAATGGACAACATCACTGAAAATCTTAGTAGTATCTCCAAAAGTTAGTGGGTGTTTATAAAGATTAGCTTGGCTTTAGGGTGGATCTTTCAGTGCAGCAATCTCAAATTCATGTTATAATAATTGAAAGTTGATAGTGATGAGGGTTTTGAAGATGTCTTGATGAATAATCATTCATTTGATAAGAGAATGGTTTCTCTGGTTAAGTGATCTGTTTCCCTGAGAAGGCAGGCCAATGGAGCAGTCTATTATTTACATAAGAAGATTTTCAGGGAGTTTCTCAAACAAACAATAATGTTATTACAATATTATCTTCCTGGGCAAGAATTTCCTGAAAGAGTAAAATCATGTCAATTTAGATGGTCCTGGTTTTTTGATCCTATTAACTATGTGTTTGCATGAAGTTTATCATCACAATAATTGAGTTATGTAAAGTTATTGAATTATTAAGTATGACCTATGATGAGGCATTCATCTACTTGATGCTGTTCATATCAAATCTTATTTCATTCTAACACCCATGGTGTTATCATCATCATTATAAAGATCCAGAAGGTGAAGTTATGTTGCTTGCTCAGTGTCACAAATCCTGATTCTTCTAATACGAAAACAAACAAGTACAGGCATGTGCTCATGTGTACACACACACACACACACACACACACACACACACACACCAGGAACCAAACTAAACAAGCATCTGATAAGACACTAAACTTTTAAAAACATGTACTTGCTCTCTCAGTTTATTTAGAATGAGGTTGTACATGCGTGCTCACTTCAATCCAGGAATACTAAAGGCAGACTAGATTACTACTTGCTTGCACCACAGGAAGATGTTGAAGAGACTGTGAAATAGTATATATCATTTGACTCATACTCAAGTTCTTAGAAAATGAAGGCACAGTTGCAAAATTGACTTGAAATTCTATCGTGACCACAGTGGAAAAATACAGATTAAAAGCTGCAAATATGTTAATTAGTGACTTTCTAGCACATGCACAATCATCATATTCAATGACTTAAACGAAGGAGGGTCTATAACTGCCAAAAGGTACTATGTGTGTAGGAAATGTGAAAATCTTCATCAGGCTGTAAAATGGGAATAAAAACTTAGACTTGGACAAGCACTAAATGTACACAAATTCTAGTGATTACCTCACTCTCTAATCCAAGTATCTTCTGATAAATAGAATTATCACTAAGAAGAGGGAAAAAGCATAAAGGTCAAGAATAAATGTGACTCATATTTTAAAGAGATTGTTATTTAACAAAGAGCTATTTATACCAAATTCACGAATTCATATATATTTTATTTATGTTAATTCATTCAAATGATGAATCAAAATGAATTTAAAGAGAAAATATCTCTATGAAATGTTTTGCAACTCATTAGTGTCATCTTGATTTGTATTCCATTCAAGAAAAGTTTCTCTATATCCATAAAAAATAAACATTTTGATTACAGAAAGCTAGAAGTTTTTACTATACTAATTACTGCTTACAATTAAGCAAGCTTATTTTAGGACTTACCTGAGTAAGATGATAATTACATATCAACTGATTTTGAGAATATTTGTGAACTATAAAAGGAACGTATAAAATATAAAGTGAAAATAAAACTAAAAATCTGTTGTTGAACTTGCACATCAAGTGGAGTAAGAACAATTTTAGTTTTCTATATTTAGAGACATGCTTTGCGAGAAAATCAAAGAGCAATTAGGGATATCACCAAAGTTATAAAAATCCATTATTTTTGTATTCATTATACAAAATCAAGAGATGCTCTCTTTGGCACTGCAAAATAATATATTCGTGAGAATACAGAAAATGAAATATCTTAAAGTCACTTATTTTCCTAATTTTGATATTTGCTCAAATATGATAAATTATTTTTCTTACAGTAGTAGAAAAGATGATCACTAAAAGATTATTTATCATATGTCGGTGAGAGCAAAGAGGCAGCTATTTTATGGGGTCAGGAAGAGAGAGCACTAGTGAAAGTCTACTTTGGAGTATCAGAACACGTTTAAGGAAAGCATTGGTAACCAGAATGATGTAAAATGTATCAAGAATACAAATAGTACTTTTGGTTTGGAGAAGCACTAAAATATGGTTCACTCCGGTTTTTTGGTTTTTTTTGTGTGTGTGTGAATTGTGTTTCTAGCTCTATGAAGTAGAATCTTATCTTCTAGATGTAATTCAACCAATGCAAGTTTCGTTTATATACATAATGTAATGGATAAATCAATGGTAAAGCAATGGGTTTCAAATAGGGGACCCTTATTTATAGTTGAGAATAAAGGTAGTAATGGATTCATAAATTGTGTGAAGTCTTACTTATAAAAGCTAATACAACTCATGAATTTACATGCAAACAGTGGAATAAAAACTATAAAATAACTAATGGTGTTTGTGACAGACTGATATGTATACAAGAATTTTTCTTTTTACCTTTTACACATATTTCAGCTTATATTTAAGAAACCTTTGGTATTCTGATAATTTTTTAAATCTAATTTCAATTTTAAAAAAAAAAAATGTAAAATATAAATAAAAATATAAATCCTGATCATCTAAGAATAACATATTAAATCAATTAATAAATGTATTTATTAAATAAATAAGAGTCAATTTAAAAAATAAAGCATGAGTGGCATTAATAAACAACAGAAAGAAAACATACATGATAAAAACATCCTTGATGGAAAAATTGGACTAAATATGTAAACATAAATAAATATATATTTAATGTAGTGGTACTATGCTTGGTTTTTGATGTTTACTTATTTTAAATTAAAAAAATAATTATACCATTTTATAGCTACACTTGTCACTTTTCTATGTCCTTTTTCAATTTTTGGTATTTTAAAAGTGTGCACACAATTTCTGTGTTTCTTCACTCTATTTTCCATTTCACTCACACTATAACATTTTTTTATTTTTTACTTTATTTTTTATTTTTGAGATCTGAGAGACAGACAGAGCAAGTGGCGCGGGGGCAAAGAGAGAGGGTGAGAGAGGATCCCAAGCAGGCTCTGCACTAGCGTCACAAAGCCCAAAACTGGGTTTGAACTCACAAACCATAAGATCATGACCTGAGCCGAAATCTAGAGTTGGACGCTTAGCCACCTGAGCCACCCAGGAGCCCCAGCATTTCTTAACTTCTAGTCCCCATTCATGAAGAAACACAATAAATGTATTTCCACTTTTAACACACTTTTTGACAGAAATAGTTTTGCACAGGAGCAAAAGAACTGAAGGGGCTCTCCTTTATTTAGTGTGTTGGTTTTGGTCGGACATGGGCTGCTGAGTTTCAGGGCCAGTTATAGCCAGCGAGGCATTACTATAGTGTATTTGTGGGAGAGTATTTAGACTTGGTAGTGTTTGGAGAATGTTTTTAGGGTTTTTTTTTAAATGATTTTGTTTTTGAAACCTGTAACCGTTTGTGAGCATTACATAAAACTTGTAAATAAGGCAAATGTAAAAATACTCAGTTACAATATATCACATACAGACTATACTATTGGTCTTGCCTTGTGTTCTCAAAGGAAATTACAAGAGAAAGTCAATACATTATAGTGTTACCTTTCACTTGATAATTTTAAATATTTTTGATTGACTTATTTTCAAATCTAATAAGGCAGGTATTGTTTTTAATTTCATGATATAACTGACAAAGATTTATATCACTAGAAGCTAAAATTCAGCTTTATAAATTTTTTTCTCATTTCTCTGAATTTAACATATAGTAAAACCTTGGTTTGTGACCATAAGTTGTTCCAGAAACATGCTTATAACCCAACACACTTGTATATCAAGGTGAATTTCAAGAACTGTTGGCTCAGTTGTGATCATGTGACATTCGGCATCAGGTACCACTCATAATACAAGACATTGGCTCGTTTATCAAGATTTATTAGAAATATTTGCTCATCTTGTGGAACACTCACAGAACAAGTTACTCACAATCCAAGGCTTTACTGTACATAATTTTTCCTTCAACAATGTTTTTGCTAATGGAGTAAGGGCAGCTACTTGCTTTTTCTCCTTTACTTGCTGCTCTGAGTATTTGGTTATTTCCAGGGTAAAGACCTCTGACATTCACATCTAGCAAAACAATCAGGCTCTGTGACCACTTACTACCTTTGTAACACAGGTAAATTCACTCAATTTCTCCTACCCTGTTTTTCTTTTCTTTTTTGTTTTTTTAATATGTTAAATGGGTATGATCTTAGGACATACACACTTCACAGGGTTGTTATAGGAGATAATACATGTAAAGCACTTAGCAGAGGCTTCAATAACTGTGAGTAGTTTATTAGTATTAACTATAATATTAATTATATAATGGTTCATTGATATGTGACTTATTCAGTACTTTTTTGTTAGGTAATGGAAGATCCAGTAGAGGCACCTGGGTGGCTCAGTCGGTTGAGCCTCTGACTTCGGCTCAGGTCATGATCTCGCAGTTTGTGAGTTTGAGCCTCACGTCAGGCTCTGTGCTGACAGCTCAGAGCTTGGAGCCTGCTTCAGATTCTGTGTCTCTCCATCTCTCGGCCCTTCCCCTGCTCGTGCTCTGTGTCTCTCTATCTCTCAATAATAAATAAACGTTAAAATCCAGTAAAAGAAAGATACAGTATAGTCAATCAAAAAGAGACAAGAGAAGCCCAGAAAGAATAGTATTGCTGACTTTCCAAATGTTTCTGGAGCTCACCATAACCTAGCTACTGCATGGGGGCATTCAACGACACATAAAAATGGCCCTCATATGAAATGCCAACAACAACAAAAAATCAGAGTCAACATTTGGCCAATCTATACATTTAGCTTTTACTTTACCAAACATTTAACTGATAGGTTCAATAATTTTCTTTTCTTTTAGATACTATGTTTTACTGCAGGCATGCTCACAATCACTTCTAAATATAACCTATTTCATATCTGTGGGGTTTTAGTTGGAAAGTCAGAGTGTTGGTTACCTTTTAAGACCTATAAAGATATAGTGTACCTTTACATCACCTCTAAGCAAAGGGCATGTTTGAAAACCAAGTTTCATGCTCAAAAGTAATGTTTCTAAAGTCATAATGCCTATTGTCTACTATATGCAAAGTAATAAGTGATGCATGATTAATATTATAAATATTTGTGTAATAATCATCAACTACTAGGTTTAATAATAGTTATTACAGCAAAAAGTGAAATTTTAAAAATGTGTCAAACAACACAAATCATATATTTTCACAGGTTTTTAAAAATTATTTTATCCTCAAAGCTTATGACCAGTTTTTCATTATGTGGATATGTTAATACTTGATACATGCAGCTTTAAACAAATCAATGTACAATGAGATTTTAAACTGAAAGCTATAAATTCTTCAGCAAACTAGTAGTAGTTTCTATGTAAGAGCTATTCATAATGCTTTAGTGAATTATTATCAAGCTTCTAAACATAGGTTAAAGACCCTAAACTTCATCAATTCACATAAGAAGTTAATAGGGATACAGTAGTGTGCATTCTCTAAAGATAGTTAAGAAATATGCTGAAGCACAAAGATTCAACTTCAGTGCAATTAACAGTACAGTAACTTCTGGATCAGGAAAGTTTAAAGTCAATAGCTGAGAAACACTTGAATGTACAGTGATTGATTTTGCTTGCTCTGGACTATAGGGGAATGATTGATCTAGGCTTTATTTTGTGCTAGCCTTTTCTCTATTGCAAGCCTAATGAGGCATAAGGGGTGAAGTGAAAATGGAAACAATAGAAATAGATTTGTGTCTGCATGGGGCCAACAAGACAGTGATGAAATAAAAAATTAATCCAACCAGCTATTTGGTATCAAAACGCTATACTCTCAAATTTCCATAAACTTTTTCTAAAATCATTATGACTTTTTTTTACATTTCAGCAGTTCAATTCTCCTCGGTCAAACATATTATAACCAAGTACCTTCTATGAGCCTAAAACTGGCAGGAGATTTTACTTAATACGTTTTACAAAAGTGCAATTAAAATTGAAGATTCTATTGCCAGAATATATAAAAATATACTGTTGGCTCTCTGTGATAAACATTGGTAGGAATCAATTCTGCTGGTAAATACTCATGTTGATGATTTATTGAAGAATTTAAAAATAAATGATATTTGGAAAATCATGGAAACTGGTAGGTCTAAGATTCTGTTGGGCTCATGTAGGCTCTCAAACCAGCAGATAATACCTTAAGATTTCAAACTAGACATATTTACAACTAGAAAAATACGTTTAAATAGTTTTGTGGAGATGGTAGTTAAGATGTAAATAAAACCTTTCCTGGAAGAAAAAATATATTAAACATAATTGGTCACGCAGAAAGAAAGAAAGATTTGAAGTGGCTAATAAAAATTGTTGCATTTGTCTCTGGAGTGCAGTTTATAAACACAAACTACATTATTTTATTCATTCAATAAACATTTATCATGTTTCCTGTCACTTCAGCTAATTTCTACTCAGCTTGTGGAATTCAGCTTATATATTTCACCAAAGCAATTTTTTCAAACCTTTCTGTCAGGCCCATCCTGCATTTTATATCCTTATGATTCTCTTTCCTTGCACTTAGCATAGCAGTAAAGATAAATAATTGAATGATAAGCTTTTATACACACACACACATACACACACACACTGAATGAGGGCAAACAGCATTTTCCTTATTTACATCTCTACCTCCAGCAGTTGGGACAGGGCCTTTCACTTCATAAACACTAAACTTACTCTGTGTAATCAGTAAGTGAGTAAATCTGTCAGGTATCATTTTAGGCGCTAAAGTTATGGAGTCACCTAAGGTATGGGGAAGGACCTCAGGAACAGGAGACGCTGGAGAGTGAGACAAGTAAATGAACAGTCTTCCTTCAATGAAAGCATGAAGGCAAAGGGAGCCATTGGACTTCAGTTTACTGGGAAGTCTGAGGAGACAAGACAAAATTCCCTGAAAAGGACAGAGAGCTGACATTCTTAGGGAGGGGCAGCTTGCATAGGATCCAGCACAGGAACTTTGTAACGCTCGGTTCCTCTGAAAATGGAAACTGACATGGAGCTAAAAGTTAATTGGAGAGTTAGGTGTGTGAAATGAGAGAAAGAGATGTGGGATCAGATGTGGGGGAGGGTGGGGGGAGAAGGGAAAGTTCAATAAATACCGACAGATTCTCCAGCAGGCTAGTATGCAGTCTGGAGCAAAGATTCCTTGTTCCCTTGTGGAGGGACTCCCTGTCTGCCTGAAGCCTGACTGGTATAGGCAGCAACTGACTCTGTTCCTTATGCATATAGTGTGTGCATGTTAGGACAGAGTGAGGCAGGAGACTTGGGATGAGTGAGGCCAGAGCCAGGAACCGAAGAGCATGTGCATGTCTTAAGATTTTGGATCTTATGCCATAGACATTGAAGGCCATGGAAAAGTTTTAAGTAAAGAAGCAATGGGAGCAACTCTGCATTCTAAATCTTCTCTGTAGCACTGAACTGAAACCTAAATGCAGGGCCATCTGTCAGCAGCCCCTGGAGAAGTCCCTGTGGAAGCATGAACAGAGGGCCCCATGTAGGAATGGGAGGCAAGGGAGATTTAGAGAGGCTGTAAGGAGGCAGCACTTCCACATGTGATGATGGGTTAGACTTGAGGGGTAAGAGCAAGGCATCTGGGACACCTTCTAATTTTCTATGACATAAAATTTTTGCATGCCCTGAGAATAAGCTTTAAAGGAAATAATAAAATGAGGCTCACTGCAAACTTCTACCGCTCAAAAAGTTAAGTTGTCTAATTATCACAGCCAGATCCTTGATCATCTCCCTGTAATCTAGTTCTTGCTGTGATTACACAGCACTGTGTCTCAGACTGGTGCCAATTGTCAAACAAAGAAATACCGACTATTCAATGATTTGGGGCATGGGGGCGGGGAGTCCCAGGATCTCAGTCTCAAAGGGATGCCTTAGACAGATGTGTAGAGAATATAAATGCAGAGAGACTTACATATTAAAAATAATAAAAATACAAGAAAAAAAAAAAACATTGCCCCCGACACACTATTTACTAGCACTGAATTTGAAAGCAAAATAAAATGCCAGTAAATTAATATTAAGTTAGGATTTTATTTACACTAAATGTGTAATAAAATCTTTAAATATTTACTCCCTGATTCCAGGATACTTATGCAGCATCATTCTCGGAAATATCAAATAAAGTAAGCATATTCACACTTCTCACTTTACATATATTCTCTTTCCTCTGTCTTCAAATTCTTACCCATTCAACAGTGTTCATCCCAAATTTCACATTTCCTGGGTCTCTCATGTTCTACCATGGAATGACTCACTTGTTCATTCATGTCTGCCTCTTTCCATACACATATGCATGCAGATATGGGCATATACATATAGATGTTTAATTAAAAATTCTTAAAAAATTCACTGTTGTATTTCCTGGGTCTAGCAACATGTTTTAAAAAATAATACTTACTGAATAATTCCAAGTAATTTTATTCCATTAGAGACTGTCACTTGATAATATTAAGTAGTACAAAAAAAGTATGAATGAAATAGAATGTAAACAGAGAGGGGGAAATGAAAATTAGAATAGAGGAAGATTTCACTATTCTTTTTACAAGAGTTTGGATATTTCTTACCTACCCCTGACTTAGCATGTCTAAAACCTACTAATCTATCAAGATGAAATAAAGATAAGGCTTTCTTCAAAAGTTTTTCTAGCTTCCTACTCAAATTGAAATAATTCTTTAAACCCCCATATAATTTCAAATTTTTCTACTTCAATAACTCTGTCTCTATGATTATTTAACTATATTTCTGTGTGTGTATATGTGTGTGTGTGTGTGTGTGTGTGTGTGTGTGTGTGTGCATACTTACTTATAATAGTCTCTTTTCTTGGTAGACTGGATTACAAAAATCTTTGAAGGCAGATTTGTCTAGAATCCATTTGTTTGTTACCAACAGTGCCTAGTACAATGTGCTATGATATAAATCAGTCTTAAGTGTCTGGTAAATACATTAATGAAAGATAATTTTCTCTATTGGAGTGTTTTCCAACATAAGATAATATCCAAACTAGGGTCTTCCAACCCCAGCGCTATTGACATTTTGGGCTTTCCTAAAGATCTCACTGAACATTTGGACTTTGTGGGATGACCTGTGCCATTGTACAATGTTTAGTAGCACCTCTGGCCTTTATCCACTAGATGCCAGTAGTTCCCAGCTTCCTTCTGGTAGTCGTGACAACCATAAATGTCTCCAGACATTGTCACATATTCCCTGGTAAAGGAGTAGGCAAAATTATTGAGAGCTACTGATTAAAAAGATAAAATTACAATTGTATAATACTTTCAATTTATATAGGCAATAATCACTCATTGACCCCAGTATCATCCAGGGGACATGTACATAATGTTGATGTCCATGAAATTGTCAATGTGTATTTACCTGGAATGTGAGAAACCATGAAGAACACAGAAACTCAATTTGTGAACATTGCCACTACACATTTTTTAAATAGTAGACATTTTTGAGAGTGATATAAACTGACACAACAAATATTTTCAGGGTCAAATGAAGAGCTTTGTGACTGGATTTATTTGTATGTTAAAGAAAGCAAAATTTACCCTTGACCTATACAAACCATCAACCCATATGGAAGGAAATATATAAGTTTAAGCTCTCATCACTAAAGGATAGTATCTTGAATATATCTTCACATTTATATAGATATTAATAAAATGCTGTGCGTTAGTATTTTGCTTCATACCTTGCTATATACATAGCATGGTTTCTGCTATTAGTACTCTGAATGATTTATTGTATTTATCAAATACTCACTGGTACCATTTTTTTTCGGAAGTTCTGTTAGCAGCATACAACTAGATAAATATGATCATAGTTCTCAAGGAATTTAATGTTTAGTGGAAATAAGCTATCCTATAAGATAAAATAGCAATATAATGTACTTAGTTCTATGATACAGTGAAAACATAGTAGAGGTGTAGAAAAGATACTTTTAGCTCAGTCATAAGGGCAGTGACGGCGGTACCAGATGGTTTTTAAGCAGAAGAGTGATGTAGTTATGAATGTGCCATAGATAAAGCTTCAGGGCTGAAGGCAAGAAAACTACTTCAAAGCCTTTAAAATAATCTAGATAAGATATGTTAAGGGCTGAAATAGGCCAGTGGTACAAGGCTGGAGGAAAAAGACAAGACAAGCTTAAGAAATACGTGTATAAAAATATCATTAGAATTTCATGAATTACATGATGTAAAGTTTGGGGACACAAAGGATTGTCTCCCCAGATTTTAGCTGTATGTAACTGAGTAGTGAGATGTGCCACTAACTGAGATAAGAGAAGATGATTTAGGAGAAAAATATTATGGGTTTCCTGAATTTCTATTGGCAATAGTGCAGATTGCAGATGACCGAGGCATTTTACCTGGTCAGAGTTTAGGTTACTTAGAAACAGAAAAGAGAAATATTAATATTGATTCAAGATTAGGGTGGTTTGTTTATTTTTTCCCCACAGATGGGTATAGTAGTTGAGATGGAAGCTGGAGAGATTTCAGAGTGATGGTGAATGTGTGCTCTAGGTGATGAATCAAGGGTCTTAGGCTGTCTAGAAAAGTGAAATAATAAAGCTACTCTTAGACCCTGAGAATATTTGGGGATCCATTGATCAATACAATGGAAATGTATAGAATTTCATAGAGTGGGTACACTATATGTTGTGGTATAAAAAGTTTGGATGGGAAAACAGTTTTTTTCCAGCAAGTGAAAAGTCTGAAATTTAAGATTTTTGATTTATAATAGTATTAGGTGGTAACAAGATTTGGGCTATTACCATGCGTGCAAGTAAGGAATGGAATCAAGGTGGTTAGAAAATAGCCAGAAGATGGTGTTTGAATAAAGCATCCAAATGAGACTTGCACTAAGCTAGTGTTATGGTAGAGTTTAGAGAAAAAGAAAAAGAAAAGAAAAGAAAGAAAAGAAAAGAATAGAAAATAAAAGAATGAAAAGAATATTTAGTATCAATGCTTTTTCAATGCTTTTAATACCTGACCAGATCTTTGATATTAAAGAGGAGTAGAAACACCATATGGAGACGACTAACAAAGAAAATGACACTTGTATTTATTCTATTTGAGAGAATGGCAAACTTATCATTGCCTGAAAAAAAATTGTGGGAAGAATCAAAACTGAAGCAATACTTGTTCACTGATAGGAACTAACATTGACCTTACTATTTTACATTCACTTTAATGCTATCTGGGAGTTCCTATATAAAGAGCCTGTCAGAATGTTCTTTGAAATAAAACCAAGACTTAGAAAGCAAAATAAAATTCAATTTGTCCTAAGCAAAAAACAAAGCAGATTTAGAGAGAAAATTTGTCATAAGAGTAGAGATGAGTGTCCAAGTTTCATGGTGCAATTTTCTTATAAAGTGTTCAAGTTCCTTAAGGTTTGTATAAAGATCATCAAAACTCCATTTGAGCATGCTTCTCTGTATAATAGTTCTGGGATGCTTCTCTAGTAATAAACTCACTTTAGGATCCTTGGGGTCAATAAACAGTCAAAGTTAGGAATATTTCAAGGCATGGTAGGTAGTCAAAATGAAGTCACTGACCAGAGGAAGCATTAAAGGAATTAATTGAATGTGTGGGGGCAAGCGAGATCAGATTACAGAAGACTTTATAACTAAAATAGTATACTCCTATCTACAAAGTTTTTTAATAACAAAAATTATTGTTGAGTTGCTAAAGGTAACTGTTATTACAGTGATGAAAGTATAATGCAGTTTGACAGACAACCACATTTTACGTTAATCTCGTGAAAGTGTATGATACTGGCGTATGTTTCCAAAACTCAAAAATGGTACTTACAACCCAGTTGCTATAAATAGCCATAGCCTTACAATTTACTTATTCATTTGCTTATTTAATCCTTCTGAGGAACCCATGAAATAAAGCCAGTAGCATCCCCATCACACAACTGGAAAAACAGGATTTTCATGATATTTCCAGAGTTACACAATTAGGAATTCCAAGATTACACAAAGGTTTCGTTATTTCAATTACAGCCCAAACTAATGAACACCTTACTTATGCTTAAATCTGAATAGTTCTTTGTAGTTATCATTTTGCCAACTTACATTTTCATTCTTTTTATAATTCACATTAACACTAGGAAAACTCACCACTGCATCAACAATAAAATGATATAGATTAAGAAAATGAAACAATATGGGGTGCCTGGGTGGCTCAGTCCGTTAAGCAACGATTTCAGCTTAGGTCATGATCTCGCAGGTCATTAGTTCGAGCCCCGCATCGGGATGTGTGCTGACAGCTCAGAGTCTGGAGCCTGCTTCTGATTCTGTGTCTCCCTCTCTCTTTGCCCCTCCCCCACTCATGCTCTGTCTCTGTCTCTCTCTCTGTCTCTCTTTCTCTCTCTCTCTCTAAAGTAAACATTTAATTTTTTTTTTAAAAGAAAATGAAACAATAGGTTTACCTATAACACATCTCATCACAGAGTCATTTTTAGACACTTCTTCCACAAAAAGGGGGATATAATTTTATTGGAGAATTCAGATCAGGCCTTCATAATCTCTCAGTGTTCAACACGAGGAAAAGATTCTGTAACTCAGAATACTCAGCAGCCCTTTTTCTTCTGCTATATATTCTTTCATTTGACATCTATTGATTAAGCACCTACTATGTGTCAGATAGTAAACAGATGTCCCTTACATTCATTTTTATAAGGGAAAGATACAGAGAATAAAGAAGATGAATAAGTAATACATATATGTTAGCTGGTGATAAATATAAGGAAGTAAAATAAGGAAGGAGAATAAGGGTTGAAAGGGGGTGTTGCAATATTAAATAAGGGGAAATCTTAATGAGAATGTTACATTTACACAAAGGCCTAAAGGAGCTGGGGTAGAGTCATACCACAGATGAGTAGAAAAGATTACAAGCATCGGGGGTCCTGGGTGGCTCAGTCAGTTGAACATCTAACTCTTGATTTCAACTCAGGTCATGATCTCACAGTTAGTGAGTTTGAGCCCTGCATTGAACTGCTCGTGTTCTCTCTCTCAAAATAAGTAAACTTAAAAAAAAAGCAAGAAAAAAAAATAAAAGATTACAGGCAGAACACACAGAAAACACTAAGGTCCTGAGGCCAGAGTATGTGTGTCACATCCCAGAAGAGGACACGATGGTGGCATGCAGGCTAACAGGAAAACCAATAGGAAATAAAATAGAGACCTATGTGTGAGGGGGGAAACTTCCACATCCCCCCAGGACCTCACAGCCCATTTTAATAAATTCGTCTTTAAAAAATTTTTTTAGTGTTTATTTTATTTCCTTTTGAAAGTGACAGGGAGAGACAGAGTGTGAGTGGGGGAGAGACAGAGAGAGAGGGTGAATCCAAAAGCAGAATCCAAAGCACACTCCAGGCTCTGAGCCGTCAGCACAGAGCCTGATGAGGGGCTCCAACCCACAAGCCATGAGATCACAACCTGAGCCAAAGTCGGATGCTTAACCTACAGAGCCACCCAGGTGCCCCAATAAATTTGTCTTTTACTCAGAGATATGAATCATCTGAAGGTTTTGAGCTGGAGTAACAGAATCTGACATATTTTTAGCAGGCTTCTTTTGTTTAGAATAGACTATAGGGAGAAAGGGCAGAAGGAAAAGAGCAGCAAGAATCCAAGCAAGTCATGCTGACGTTTTGGATGAAAGTAGCTACAGTGGAGATGAAGAACAGCTGGATTCTGCATAAATTGTAACGGTAGAGCTATAAGGGGTGGATGAGTGACTGCATGTAGGTTCTGAGAGAAATACAGGAGTAAAAAATGACTACATATTTTGGCCTGAAGAATTAGGATGAAGCTACCATTAAATAAGGTAGTTAAAGATAAAGGACTATCATTTGGGCTCTGAGTGCTTCTTGCCAGTAGTAATATTTAGAATCACCTGCCTTTTTGTGCCTTGATTTTTTTGGTCTTCTCGTTGTTAGGTTAGTGCCAAGTTATATCAAATCATCTCATGCATTATGTCCATTAATAATAAATATCCCGATTCTTTTTATTTTTCTTCAGTATGATCATATAATAAATGAACAATGATATTTAAAAAAAAATTTAATGTTTATTTATTTTTGAGAGAGCGAGACAGAGTGTGAGCAGGAGAGGGCCACAGAGAGGGAGACACAGAATCAGAAGGAGGCTCTAGGCTCCGGGCTGTCAGCACAGAGCCCGATGCGGGGCTCGAACTCATGGACCGTGGGATCATGACCTGAACTGAAGTCGGACGCCCAACCAACTGAGCCACCCTGGTACCCCTGAGTAATGATATTTTAACTCATGTTTGCTTATGCAATTTGAAAAGGCTATGATAATTTTATTCTCACCAGAAAACCAGACTTACTCAATTATAATTGTAATTCTCTTTATTTTACCCATCAATTTAGCAATTTTTAGACACTAGTGAAATGTTAACTTTCTAATTTAAATTTCCCAAACTTTCCAAGTAAGAAGATGCATGGAAGGATACAAATAGCTCTGTGATATGTTGCAATGTATTCACCTTTTTTCTTGTCTTCATTAAAGAACAATGATGAGCTTTGGAAGTAAGAATTTTTTAAATGACTGGTCATGAACAAGAAGGAGGCAAATGACTTACATGAAGGACTGAAGACACTGAGGTTAAGTTAGCCCCTATCCAACTATTGAATAGCTGAGTCCTTAGGTAGAGTCACAAAATCTAGCTGACCCTCAGGTTTCATAATTATTACCATGCATGTGTTGTGCATTTTTAAGAATAAGATAACATACGCAGAATATCTCAAGACCCCTGAAAAATATAAAGGGCTAAACTAATGTCAGCTTATAATTCCCACGGCTTCAATATTCACAGAACCAAAAAATGAAAAATGATCACTGGAAAAAAAACAGGTGGTACATAGACTCAGGTATGAACCACTATACTCTATTCCTCTACTTTCTACTTCTTTTATGTTTCACGAAAGTTACTCACTTCTCTGTTACAAATCATTTCAATAACATCACTTCTACATGTTTAGAGACAGAACTATTGTAGATACAACTTTTAGCACAACTGTTTGGCCATGAGCAACCCAAAAATTAAGCAAATGGCAAAGAACATTCATTACCAGTTGCTCTCATTATGCTGATCAACCATGAGTACTTTATTTATTTTCATATTCTTTTTTTAACTTGAAAATTGTTCCATGTTATTAAAACATTAACTATGTAAAGAGTGCAGGCAAACTGAAGAGACTAAAAATGTTTGTACATACATATTTGTGCAACACATATGTACATTTTTAATGATTGGATCACAAAATAGTATTGTGCTAGGTACAGTAAACATAAGTCACTCAGATGAAATAATGAAATGTACCTTTACAATCTTAATAAATCAGATCAAAAATTACCAATATAGAAATCAGAAAACAAATGTGATTTTCTATTTCAGTGACAAATTTTATATTGTAAGTTTCAGGCAAACACAGGAATACATTTCTTAAATCTATGTTAAGTTATAAGTAGGTATTAGAGGACAGATAGAGGAATATAATGAACATTTTAAGTCATTTTTCAGATTCATTTATGCATTATTTTCTACAAAAGGTTAACAACTAAGTTATTTACTTCTCAATAGCAATGGTGCCAAAAAGTTTGATGAAGTAGCTTTGATAAAATCAGCCCCAAAGAGCCATATAAGACCACTGCAATACTTTCTATGTGTTTATTTTAGCCACAAGATTTTTTACTAGTGATATTAATTTTTAAGTGCTCCCAAAAGTTACATTCCAAATGTACTCTCCCTGCATTAAATTTAAGTCAAGAATATTAGATCGGTAATTTACAACAGTACAACTCAAATTCTATCCTTATGTCAGCTTGGAAAATTTGACCAAAATTAGTTCTATCTTTGGAATCTACATAATCATTATCTCAAAATTTGCTAACAGTAGTTATAAATAGAAATATTTACAAAAGGGCAGTTAGTGCCATGTTATCCTCAGTCTGTTCTTATTTTTTCATAGCAAAAGCTATTTAAAAGACATTGTTTCTTCAAACCTATATTGCTCACAACCAGAGTGCCTTCACAATCTAGCACTAAATTCATGTTTTAGATTTAGGTTTACTCGTTACTAAAAAGCAAAATAGACCTTGGTGAAGTAGTACATTTTTTATTATTTTTTACATATATTATTTTTATTAATTTACATATTTAAACAACTTAGCTGATATTTTTTCACTTTTAACTCAGTATCTCATTGTAAATAAGTTATTTGGTATAGAAAGTGAGATATAGAGAACATGAAAACCATGCACAATGAGAATAAAAACAGAAAGATGCTTAAGAACAAACAACCAAACATGAAAGTCAACTTTTTCTACTTTATAATCTTGTCTAGATCTATCTCTGCCTCCTCCCACTCCCTAAACCCAAAGGAATTGAAATCATGTAATTTCCCTACTAATGTTTTTTTTTCCTTAGGCTAGGTATCCATATAGCCATGTCTAAGACTAAAGCATGTTTGTGGGAGCAGAAATTAGGGACTGAGGGAGTGACATAGGGTAGGAAGGGACACTTACACATTGTTGCATTACTGGCTCCATCACCCCTGTGTGTATGACCCATTCTCAATACTGCTACGAGTTGAAGACCCTTAGGAAAAGTATCTCAGAACCAACCCTTCCAATGATGATAAAAAGAAACATTTATTTGTCACTGTCTCTCCTCATCGAATAAAGTATTGTTCCATGGAACATTAGTTCTAAGTTGTGCATGTGTGAGAGACACAAGGTTCCAACACATTCTCATGTCAAAGCATCAGAGAAGAACTAAAGCAAGAGCCAAGAAGTGCAGACTATGTGCTTGATATGAGAAACTCTCAGGCTTTACTCATCAAATCAGTTACCACAGCAATGTTAGTATATAAGTGCTTTAAAGAGGTATTTTATACAATCCATTCCATGTCCCACTCAGATATGTAGTTATGTATATATTCTCCATTAACCCCAATCCATTTTACAATCCCCTTGAGCCATATTCAAATGCTATGATATTTCACAAAAGATCATTATTATGACTAATTATAGTCCCTGATCCTTCAAGTAACCCTGTCCTTAACTGATAATTACCATATTCCTCTCATCCTTTGTTACCATGCATTCTAGATTTCTTGATCTTTTATTTCTCATATCCACTGATGAAGTGTTGTAGGGTTTTGTTGTTGTTGTTGTTGTTGTTGTTTTGTTTTTGTTTTTTGTTTTTTGTTTTGGCTGGTGCTGCAACTCAGAACATCATCCCTCAAGGAATCCCTCAATTGCCTTACCACTTTGGGGCCATGGTTGCTGTAAGTGAAGACCAAGAGAAATTAGGATGAATGGGGCCCACCTTACTTCCACTTCTTGGTTCCCAGGTGAGTGCTTTCTAAGGATGTAGCACACCATATCAGTCATTGGTTCAGCATCGATGCCACATCCTAGGAGATAGAACTCTAACCCTCAGTGGTAGTCCCTGAGCTGGCATCTTAGCTGAAAATTTATGAGGTCAAGCTATGGTTCTATCAGTTTAGATATTTCTAAGTAATGAGATATATAGGAAGACTATGGAAGTCCCATAGTCATGTACATATTACAGAATTCATTTATTAAAAAGTAAGACCCCAGGATGCCTGGGTGGCTCAGTCAGTTAAGTGTCTGACTTCAGCTCAGGTCATGCTTTCACGGTCCATGAGTTCAAGCCCCACATCAGGCTGTGTGCTGACAGCTCAGAGCCTGGAACCTGCTTCAGATTCTGTGTCTCCCTCTCTCTCTCTCTGCCCCTCCTCTGCTCACACTCTGTCCCTCTCTCTCAAAAATAGATACACACTAAAAAGAAAATAAAAAAAAAAGTAAGACCCCTTTTTCAATGTAATGTTGTGTAGATGCCATGGTAATAAATAAGGATTTCGTAAACTCTCTCATGATGATGCTGTCTGGGAGCAGTTAGAATCAGTAATAGGCCCCTGTTGTCAGACGACTAGTGAGTAACACAGTCCCCAACTACTATCCTGTGAATATGCTTTTCTAGGGCTACTTCAACCCTCTCACCAAGAGCAGAGCCTGAGACCAAGACCTATAGTCAGGTAGTTTTGGGGGGATTTTGTTTGTTTGTTTGTTTGTTTGTTTGTTTGTTTTTGTAATGCTAGGGAGTTGGTGAAAAGGAGTGAAAACCAATATTAGGATGGTTGTGATACTGGCTACACTTAGGGTGACTTGGCACTCATTGCCACCAAAACTTTCCGAGGATCCTTCAGAAATGTACTTCAGAACCAACCAATCAGGACAAATAAAGGAAGCATATATCTATTGGCTCCTGTCCCCCTTGAATAAAGTTTGGCTGTGGAGTGTTAACTCTCTCACTGTTCCAAGTAACACATTCATGAGGATCAAGCAATTCCTGCAGACTTCTCAGCTGGCTTCTTACACTGTGTCTTCAGAGAAGCCCTGGGGCAGGAAGTGCAAGGTGCAGGGGATGCAAAAGCAAGGTACAACCAGGTTAACCTGTGCAAGATTTATGAAAGACTGCACAGACCCAATGCAGCATGGCTGAAATAGGTGGTGAGGGCAAGAGGCAGAATTGGCACAAAAGCTCTCCAAAGGCTCAGTACTTTCCAGTGGTTAAGGTGGTGATAGCGAAAGTGAATTCTCACTCTGTAGTTACTTTATCAGTATTTTTTTTCTTCCTCTAAGAAGGATGAAGTTGAGTCTTCAGTATAACCTACATATATCCATAATTATATAACTATAATTTTATAAGGCATTAACTAGGGGCACCTGGGTAGCTCAGTCGGTTAAGCATCTGACTTTTGCTCAGGTCATGATCTCATGTTTTGTGGGTTCAAGCCCTGAATCAGGTGCCACGCAAGCAGTGTGGAGTCTGCTTGGGATTCTCTCTTCCTTTCTCTCTGCCCCTCCTTCACTTGCACTTTCTCCCTCTCTCAAAATAAATAAATAAACTTAAAAAAATAATGCATGAACTAATATATTACATTAAGAAAATAACATAATTACACAGATGTCTATAATATTTAGTAGTTTTGAATTATTTTCTTAGCCAATGACAGGCTTTGTTTTACTAAGTTAGCAGATGAACTTCTTACTCTAAAACTAATATTAACCTAAACCATAAAAATCAGGTTTACTCTCCCACCTAAATCCTTTGTCTCAAAGCAAAGAATGAGCATTTGCCACTTCATCTAAGGGAAATTCACATGCTTTTGCATCAGCGGTTTGATGAAACAGTTGTTTTTCTTGTAGATTTCCCTTTCAGAATAAAAATAGATGAATTAAAGATTACTAATTTTACTCTTGATTTCATGGTATTTTTGTCATAATTATTGCGTGGGCTAAAACAATATCAAACTAGTTAACTGATTTCTGCGATCCCATAGGCTTGTCATTTATCCGGATTTAGCAAAGACACCAGATGGCTTTATTTCACTTATTAGAAATGGATATTATTCATTCTTCCTTGATGTACCTGGGGCATTGAGCATTGGGATAAGGTTTGTAAATTGAATCATTTTCATAGTAAAATTGTTCTTCAGTACCCTTTATAAATACTATTATAATTTATTTCCTAGGCTAAAGAACATTCAAAAGAGTTTTAAATAGAAATTTGCTTTTAAGGATAATCAAATTAAGATCAATGAAGTGCCTGCTATGTTCCAAGGACTGAATTAGATTCTGGGGAATAAAAAAGTAACACAACTTTGTCCTTTACCTTCACTGTCTAGTAGAGACTTTCAGTATACTTTGTAAAACTCAATACTATTTTACATTAGAATTCCATGACATGATATACACATAATTTTGTTCTCTCTGACAAATGTTGAATTTAAGACTAGTAGGGTAGATTTACTTATATTTAATGGTGGTATATTCCCCTAGACGTACAGCCAAAAATAGTCATCATTTTTACACATAACCGCATCCATGCACATGTGAAGTCCTGCCCATTTGTCTATACTTATGCCTTTAAATTACTTGCTCTGGTTTTATCCAAGTATCACTGTAGTCCAAGACTTCATATTTAATATCTAGATTTTAACAACGTTCTCTTTCCCTGCTTCCATCCTCTTAAGTACATCCCTAATGCACACCATGGCCTATTATTTGGGTGGCCATACATTCCAGTTTGCCTGAGACATTCTCAGTTTTCCCTACTATGATTATTGAAGCAGGCCCTTTCAGTCTAAAAACTGATCCAGTTGGAGACACATGAAAAGATGCTCAACATCACTCATCATCAGGGAAATACAAATCAAAACCACAATGAGATACCACCTCACACCAGTCAGAATGGCTAAAATTAAAAACACAGGAAACAACAGGTGTTAGCAAGGATATGAGAACACTCTTACACTGTTGGGAATGCAAACTGGTATAGCCACTCTGGAAAACAGTATGGACCACCCTCAAAAAGTTAAAAGTATAACTATCCTACAATCCTGCAATTGTAGTATTAGGTATGTACCTAAAGGACACAAAAATACTGATTTGAAGGGATACATGCACCCCAATGAAGCATTATCAACAGTAGACAAATTGTGGAAAAAGTCCAAATGTTCATTGACTGATAAACGGATAAAGACGATTTGGTATATATACACAATGGAATATTACTCAGCCATCAAAAAGAATGAAATCTTGCCATTTGCAGCTTGTGGATGGAGCAAGACTATATTAAGTGAAATAAGTCAGTCAGAGAAAGACAAACACCATATGATTTCACTCATATGTGAAATAAAACAGATGAACATGGGGGAAAAAAGAGAGGCAAGCCAGGAAACAGACCCTTAACTATAGGACAAACTGAAGGTTAGTGAATGGGAAGTGGGTGGGGGGATGTGTTAAGTGGATGATTGGTATTAAGGAGGGCACTTGGTGTGATAAGCACTGGGTGTTGTATGTAGGTAATAATCATTAAATTCTATACCTGAAACTAATATTACATTCTATGCCAACTCACTGGAACTTAATAAAAACTTAAAAAAGAAAAAAAATATTCAGTTGGGATATAATTTACATGCCCATCACACCTACAATGACATTATAACAAATTGGTTATCTTATACTTTTTAAAGTCTTTCAATGACCAAGGCAAAAAATCTTATACAGAATTTGAAACCCTCTGTAATTTGACCACAATCTACCATTTAAGTTTTATTTCATATATCTTATTTTCAACATACCTAAATTATTCTCCATCTCTAATAATTTTGATGACCAACTCAAATTCTTGGATTTCATGCTGTCTTTCCTGATCACTGACATTATTTTCTTTGAACCACACTGAATATTCCTTTGTCACTTATAATAATAAACATAATATTGCTTTCTGATAAAGTTAGCTCTAATATACAGAATTTTGTTGCCTGACATGTTCTGATAATAGACAATATTGAATTGTGTTTAATAGTGTGGTCTCTGGTGTCATAATGCTTAGGATTGAATACAAGATCTTTTGATGTGTTCTACCACTCAAGCTCTCTTTTCACTATGTTATACTATTCTCAAGGTAACAAAAGATAACTCACTAAATAGGGAAAGGGTCAAGAAATAGAAGGAAATACTAGGAAGCAAATAACATCACATAACACTTCAAAAATGTTACCTACACAGTCACCACTTTTCTCCCGGTAATGAAGCTTTGCAAATTTGAAGAAAAATATTACTTCCAAAAAAATATCAGGCCAGATATATATTATAAGCTGGGTTTACATGATTGAATACACCACATTTAGGGAATACGAGGGTGTTATGGGGTATAGTAGTATTTTCCCCAGGCCTGCATTTTGGTTGTTTGGCCTGATCATGGGAAATTTCTTCTCTCTCTTGAGAGCAACTGCTTACTCATTTAGCCAGGAAGGCTCATCATCCTGAACTAGTTTTATCCTCCACAAAAGTTGTGACCTAACTTTTTCATATTCTCCGAACCTGAATACTTTGAATCCAGTTCCAAAAGTTTCCCTGTTTGGTCCTTACCTGAGGCAATTTGTCACCTAGTGTATAAGAGAAGAACACACATAAATAAATTAAATTCAGTGAGATAGGAACTATGATAAAACAATGCACGGGTGAAATGGAGAATAAGTGTTGGAGCTTGGATATCTTTCTTTTTCTCAAATCTAACCTAGAAAAATACTATGCATAAGTGTTTTGGGGGAAAATCAATTCACTGAAATAATCATTTTATGTATAATTAATTTCAATAACCATTTCCTTATTTTCTACTAGTCCTTTCTGCTGTGATATTTCAATTTCAATAGTGCTGAAATGTGGGGTTATTGAAGTAATCTACAACCTGTAAGGCAGGATTATTATCTTCCTAGTCATTATCAGATTCGTTGTAATGTTCTAAACTTTATTTTTACAAGGCTAAATGAACTAATGAACAATCTATACAACACTAAACTAATGCATACAGACAATAACTTTTACAACAAGGGCTACAAATAAATATCCAAATTTGATGAGTGAAGTATTCAAAACTGTACTGTTGCATATGTAACTTTATACAATAAGCCAATCCTATTAACTCTTGCTTGCTCACCACAAGACTTCTATATCAGTCTGCTTTCTCTGAGACACCAAAATACACAGTAACTATAATATGGGCATCTTAAAATTTGTATCATCTAGTTGGTACTTCTGAACAAAAATTCCTTGGTAATGGTTTGAAAGAAGCAAAGATTCTGTAAGAAAAACCAAATGAGTAGTTGCAAAACTTTAAAAAGTAAAAAAGTCAGAAAATGACAGATTTTTGCACTTGAGTCTGTTAAGAAATCTCCTTGTTCCATTTCAGTCATTTAGGTTTCTCTCATTCTATACTTGCAAAAATCAACATCTGTACATTTAAGAAACACAATTCAAAAAAGCCTGAAGAAAAAAACCTGACAATTTAAAAGTATTTCCAAAAGGAAAAGTTTAAAATATTAACTTTGATCATTTCCTATGACCACTATTTTTTTAAACAGACATATTTTAGTTCTTCTATTCAAGTCCCTAATTAAATACAACTTGCAGATAAAGGTAGGCCAAGAAAAATGCAAGGTGTATATAAATGTATTAATGAAAATTAAAAAAAAATACACTCATATACATACACACCAGTCCTGTCATGTATATTTATAATACAGTTGGCTAGTTACTGTCAGTGCTGGCAGGTGTTTATTAGCAGTATTTGGAAAGCCTATAAGGAAAAAGAATAAGGAAAGACTTAAGAGTCCAATTTATGTCAGATTAAAAGATGAAATTCCTGGGGCGCCTGGATGGCTCAGTCGGTTGAGCATCTGACTTCGGCTCCGGTCATGATCTCACAGCTCGTGAATTCAAGCCCCGCGTCAGGCTCTGTACTGACAGCTCAGAGCCTGGAGCCTGCTTCTGCTTCTGTGTCTCCCTCTCTCTCTGCCCCTAACCCACTCGCATTCTATCTCTGTCTCTGTCTCTGTCAAGAATAAATAAACATTAAAAAAAATTAAAAAAAAAAAAGATGAAATTTCCCAGAAGACTCCTCAGCTTTCTGTGTGGTGTTTGGAAGTCAGTAATACATGGAGTCAGTAAGGTTAACTCAGATCGGTATAGGCCTTAAATAGTAACCTTACAGGAAAACAAATTCTAGGTATGCATGACTGTCAGCATTCATGGCAGACAAGAGTCAGCTGTGAAACTGACCAGGAAGAAGCAGAGCAACCACAAGTGTAATGAAGAACCTAAAAATAGGTAGATGCTGCAGCATGAGAGAATTAGGCACCAGGGTTATCCATGCCATTGAGCAATGGGACTGGCGAGTCCAAGGGAGCTGAAGCAACATAATAAAGGGCATGTAAGCATATTAGTATCAAGGATGCATGATTCAATGAGTTTGTTTTCTTCTCTCTGTGGTCACAAGATCTGTTAGTATATGACCAGTGGTAATACGTATCCAAATGAATTATTTATTGATTTATTCATTAAGTATGTATCTATGAAACTAGGCTAACATCTCTTCTCTTTGACACTGAGGTGGTCAATATAACCAAAAAAGGAAAAATGGTTCCTCTGTAATAATATTTTAATTATGTAATGAAATTAAGATAATACATTATATTCAGATACTTAATAGATAAACGTCTTTGCCTAGTGCAGCAAAGGGGATGCTAGCTGCTCACTGAAGTGTATGTGGGCCTTCTCCTCTTCCTCCTAAGCACATAGCAAGATTGGATTCCTCAGCTTTCTTTCAATTATATATGTCCAGGTTACTGAGCCCTAGGCAATGAATTGTGAGTAGAACTTATGTGTGGTTTTTTTCAGATCAAGGCTTTTATGAAATTGGTATATTTCCTCCATATCTTCCTGTTTCTTCCAGTTGGATGGAGACAGCAACAATACGACCCTATATTTACACTGCCCAATAAAATAGCCATTAGCCACATGTGGCTATTTATATTTGAATTATTAAAAATTAAATACAATTATAAGTCAGTTCTTCAGCCACATTAGCCACATTCCAGGGGCTCAAAAGTCACATAAATGGTGGCCACTACCATTATAAAACATGTCTATCATTGCAGAAAGCTCTATAGGACAGTGTTGTCCTAGACCATGGTGAAGCAAAAATACAGAAATAGACTGAGTCCCTGAATCACAACAAGGAAAACCACATAAAAGCCATTACCATCTATCTGTGACTAAGAGGAATGAAAAATAAACTTGCACTATATTTGAGGCATTCTAAAGCATAAGTATCAACATTGCCACAGCTCTCAGTTACCCTAACTAATATAATTAGTGTGATATGTTCACCAAAAATGGGATTCCAGTTAACCCAAAAGATAGCAGCACATACCAAACACAAGCCTAGGTTAGCATCAGGTAAGACGGACCCTATTCCATTCACATGGTGGATAACATATGACGCTCCGCTAGAGTATAAGTCATTTGTTACCTAGTAATTTCAGCATCCATGTGGGACTTACAAGTAAGCCAATGCAGTTTAGGGTTTGAGTACATGTGAAAAATGGGTTTATTTTATAAACAATGCCATTTGTATTACACAGTACAAGAGGTTCTCATGACAACATGTGGAAGATGCTGGTTCATCCACTGGCTGCTGGTCTATTCAAGGACAGAGAGAAATTGAGGCTGTGTAATTTCTTCAACACAATAAGCAATAGTAGAGGTACACTCACACATCTAGGAAAGGTTAAAGGAAGAAATTACCTTAAACATTCACTGAGAATAATAACATTAAATTGATGAAAGGACTTAGAAGTGGGTCTTGCTTATTAGTAGGAAATCTCTGTAACATTTTTGCATTTAGTGCACTGTATGTTGACATTCTTTGTCCTGCATATTGAAATTATAGCTTGGTCTTTGGCCAAGAGCGGGGGGAAAATAAAAAAGCAACCGAATACAAGTCAAATACAAAAAGACAAAGTACAATGCATCTTATTTTTATTTCTACAAGAAAAAATGGTGCCTAGAAAAACATTAAAGAGAAAGCTTGATATAGAAAGCACTTCTTTTCCCTTGTACTGAAAGAAAAAATTCAATTGAAGTATAAATCTTCAGAGGATGAAAAATAACAAATTCCATTCAGAGTGAAGGTGTTTTTCCCCCCAGAGTTTACTGCAAGGAAAGTAATAAAAAATGTGAATAGGATTTCATACGATGTTATAAAATAATAAAAATAGTAAAAAATAGTAAAAAAAAAATCACTCTTGAACCACTAAGCAATGACATGCGGGAGTGTAATTTACTCTATGAGCCTTTTACTTCAGGCCAGAAGGTACACTTACAATGGGTGCTTAATTGTAACCTCAGGATTTTACAGCTCATGAACTTTTGTATTGACATTAATGAACAGCTTAGGCAAGGTAAAATACTGATCAACACAGACATCTTGGTTTCTTTAGAAAATTAATAAGGAGAGCTCTCTGGATGAGAATTTACTGTGAGTACCTTGAGAATTAACTGCTCTAATGGTGAGTCTTGATTGATAGAAAGAATAAAAAAAAACATTTTGTAGGTGACGGTGTGGGAACTTACCATACTATACAAAGTCATCTCTAAATTTCAGGTTTTTAGTTTTTCCCTGTTTTTTCTTTCTTTCTTTCTTTCTTTCTTTCTTTCTTTCTTTCTTTCTTTCTTTCTTTCTTTTTTCATTATAATGCTAATTTTACTTTATGTATTTTTTAATTTAATTTATTGTCATATTGACTAATATACAGCATGTACAGTGTGCTCTTGGTTTGGGGGTTAGATTCCCATAGTTCATCGCTTACATACAACACCCAGTCCTCTTCCCAACACGTGCGCTCCTCAATTCCCATCACCCATTTTCCCCTCTCCCCGACCTTCCCGTCTACACTCACTTTGTTCTCTGTACTTAAGAGTCTCTTATGGTTTGACATTGAGCATGAATAAGGTAGTAGACTGGCAATAGAATTAGAAACCTTGGGAAAGAATCCAGTTCACTGGTAAAGTAATTAACTGTTTCTTAATATAAATAATACTGTAAGGAAGTGTAATTAATGGTAATTAAGACTTATTGATACCAAGAAATAATTTTCTGGGAATAACACATATACTAAGAATCTTTTCTTGCACTTCCATAGACAAGGCACTATTTATAATGTGTAGAACACTAGTCAGTCTGACCCTAATGCTATCTGTCCATATGTCTGAATAAAGATTGGATACAGGACATTAAATCAGAAGTTTATTTCTTAATAGCCCCAGCACCAAGTAAGCATAACTGTTTGGCAGTCAATGAGTAGCAGAAATTGAGCAGGTTTTGCCCTTCTTGGGTCATCTATCTTTAAACACCATGTACCTGACAATGCAATTGTATTTTTACCATGAACACAAAAGAAACAGAATTTTGACTATAAGGGTGCAGCAACACTATGATCCATGTTATGCAACTATGCTTTTAAATAGAATCGTTCACTCTAGTTATAAAGGTGTGGAAATGATCCATGTTACCCAGTAAGTATCCTGGTTTGGGCTTGTATAACAAACTACTACAGATTGAGTGGCTTATAAACAATAGAATGTATTACACACATACAATGTTGGTTTGGGTTTGCTCCTCCAGTCCATTTGTCAATTTGTATTTTCTTACATAAATTTGTGTGTATGTATATTTTATCTTGAGTTATATAATAAATATTTTATGTATATACATATATATATCTATCCTGATTATACATATATATCCTAATTTATTTATAGAAAAATAAATAAATTTATATATTTATGGCCCAAGCAACTCACTATGTGAATCACTATCTTGATAATGAGTCAGTATCTGTAGGAAAATTCACCTTCCCTTTTCTTTTTCAAGTAGATTTTAGGTTCTGAATTCATGTATATTTTATCAATATTTCATGAAAATATCCTGTTGGCAATTTTATTGTAAATAATTACATATAAATATCTACTTGGGAATTGAGATTATTAAAATATTGATCTCTCCTATCCAAGTAGATGTTATTTTCAGTGTCTTGCATGAGGTTTTAAAATTTTCCCCGTATTTTCTTTTTCTTTCCTTCCTTCCTTCTTCCCTTCCTTCCTTCCTTCTTTCTTTTTTTATGTTTATTTTTGAAAGAGAGAGAGAGAGAGAGAGAGACAGAGCAAAAGCAGGGGAGGGGCAGAGAGAGAGGGAAACACAGAATCCAAAGCAGGCTCCAGGCTCTGAGCTGTCAGCACACAGCCCGACGTGGGGCTCGAACTTATCAAGCCTGAGCCGAAGTTGGAGGCTTAACCGACTGAGCCACCCAGGTGCCCAAAATTATTTTTTCCTTTAAATATTAATTTGAAAACACAACACTAGCAATAAAGATGTAAGACACTTAAATATAAATAGAATCCTTATTGTTCATGTATAGAATTGCTATTTATTTTGTATATCCAGTTTGCTACTCTTAAAGAACAATTATTTTCCTGAAGAGGATCTCAATGTAGACAATCATAATGTTTGTAAATAATAAAAGTTTGCTCCTTCTTTTTAATGTTTATATCCTTTATGTCTTTAGCTTACCTTGCTGATTAGGTCAAGTAGTATGATGTTGATTAAAACGGATGATAGTTGGCATGTTTGTATATAGTTACTGATTTTAAGAGTTAAAGATTCAACATATATGATGCTGAAAGGTTTTATTTTTTAGCTTTTCTAATTAAGAATATTCACTTCAGTGTTTCCTAATCTAAAAAATAAATAAATAAATGGGTAATGATATTGCTCAATCTTTCTTTTTCCTGTATCTATTGAAATCACACTATGGCTTTCTCCTTTTAATATGATAGTGTATTAAATTGATTTTCTAAGGGTACTACTCCTGTATTCCTAAGGTAAATCTAATTTGGATATGATATATCTTCTTTATATATGATATGATATATCTTTATATACAGGATGCTGGATCGTGGCCTAAATTTAAAAGTTGCCCTATAATTTTATTTCCTTATTATTGTGAATTTCCAGTTTGAATAGCCTCACAAAATTTTTGAGGAAGTTATTTTTCTATCCCCCAGAAAAAAAAATTGAAGGATTGAAAGCATTGATTCCTTGAAAATGTATTTAAAATCATTTATATGGTGATATTTTGATTTTTCCTTGAGTTGCTGTCAAATTTTTTCCTAATAATTTTAAACTTTCATCCAAATTTCAAACTTTTGATCTCATTTTTAATAGATTTCCCTGATTCACTTTTATTTGGTAAAATTTACTTTTGCTTTCTTTTTTTCCTTTGACCTATCCCATTAAGAATTTCATCTATCTTGGGGTACTTGGGTGACTCTGTCGGTTAAGTGTCCGACTTTTGCTGAGGTCATGATATCACAGTTTATGAGTTTGAGTCCCACATCAGGCTCTGTGTGGACAGCTCAGAGCCTCAAGCCTGCTTCAGATTCTGTGTTTCCCTAGCTCTCTTTCCCTCCCCCACTCATACTGTCTCTCTCTGTCTCTCTGTCTGTCTCTCTCTCTCTCTTTCTCTCTCTCAAAAATATTATGAATATTATGAACAATTAAAAAAGAATTTCATCTATATTATAAATAAGATGTGGTATACACACACACACACACACACACACACACACACACACACACTGTGGAATATTACTTAGCCATAAAAAAGAATGAAATCTTGCCATTTTCAACAACATGGAGGAGCTAGAAACTATAATGCTAAGTGAAATAAGCCAGTCAGAGAAAGACAAATACCATATTATTTCACTCATGTGGAATTTAAGAAACAAAAGAAACAAAGGGAATAAAAAGAGACAAAGACAGAGAGGAGAGAAAGAGAGAGAAAGAAACCAAGAAACAGACTCTTAAGTGTACAGAACAACCTAATGTTTACCAGAGGGGAGGTGGGTGGGCAGATGGACTAAATAGGCGATGGAGAACAAGAGTACACTTATCATGATGAGCACTGAATGGTGTACAGAATTGTGGAATCACTATATTGTACACCTGAAACTAATATAACACCATATGTTAATTATACTGGAATTAAAATTGAAAACTTAAAAAATAAAATTAATAATTTCAGATTCTGCCATAGGAAACTAGAAATAGAAGAGCAATAGAATATTAAGCAAGCAAATTCTTATAAAGTAATAAAAATTGGAGCAGAAATCAATTAAACTGAAGTCAGCAAAATAATAGAGAAAAAAAAGAAAAATAAAAGATGATTCTTTGAGAAGATAAATAAAATGACAAGGCTTTATCCAGGCTATGATAAAATGAGAGAAGACAAAGTACCACCACCATAAATCAAAGAGGGCTCATCACTGTTACATCCATTGATAGTAAAATAATAACAAACAAATAATATTAACAATTTTGTGCCCACACATTTGCTAATTTAGTTTAAAGTGACCAATTCCTTGAAAGGAATTGATTCACACAGGAGAAATAGATAATCTGCATAGGCCTATCACTTTTAAGGAATTAAAATCAATAATTTAATAACCTGCCAATAAAAAACACACCAAGCTCTATAGTTTCATTAATGAATTCTACCAAACATTTTAGGAGAAAACTATACCAACTCTTTACAATCTTTTTTATAAAACAAAACTAAAGTGAAGGCTTCCTTACATTATCCTACTATCAAAATGAGATAGAGAGCTTAGAAGAAAAGAAAGCTATTAATCATTATCTCATTAATACAGAACAAAAATTTCTCAACAAAATATTGACAAATTGAATCTAACAATACATAAGAAGAATTTTTTTTATTTTTTTTAAATGTTTATTTTTGAGACAGAGAGAGAGCGAGAACATGAGTTGGGAGAGGGGCAGAGAGAGAGAGGACACAGAATCTGAAGCAGGCTCTAGGCTCCAAGCTGTCAGCACAGAGCCCGACGCGGGACTCAAACTCACAAACTGTGAGATCATGACCCAAGCTGAAGTCGGACACTTAACCGACTGAGCCACCCAGGCACCCCAAGAAGAATTTTATACCACAGCCCAGGGGATTTATTCCAGGTATGCAAAACTAGTTCAGTGTTTGATTATGAATTGATATATGTAATCCATCACATTAAAAGGCTAAAGAAGGAAAAACATATGATCACATCAATAGATAACAGAAAAGCATTTGACAATGCTTTCATGTTAAAAACTCTCAGGAAATTAGACATACAGGGAAACTTCCTCAACTGATGAAAAAAAAAAATCTACAAAAGGCCTACACAGCCAACATTATACTTGATAATGAGAAACTCAATGCTTTCCCCTACTATAGGGAATGAAGCAAGCATATCTCCTGTCAGTTCTCCTATTCCATATTATACTAGAAGTCTAGGAAAGGCATGAGAAAACAAAAAAGAGGAAATGAAAGGCATAGAGGTTATAAAGAAAGAAATCTGTTTTTGTTCATAGGTAAAATGATTATGTATGAAGAAAATCCTGTAGAATTGACAAAAAAACTTCCTTGAACTTACAAGCAATTATCATAAGTTTGCATGATACAAAGTGAGTCTACAAAAATCATTTTTCTATACACCAAATATTAACAATGGGAATTCGAAACTAAAAAACACGATAAAATCTACATAAGTATCAAGAAAATTAAATACTTAGGTATAAATATAACAAAATATCTACAGGATCTACATACAGAAAACTACAAAACTATGATGAAAGAAATGTAAGGTCTAAATAAATGGAGATATATTACATAGGTATAAATAGGAAGATCCATGATTTTTAAAATGTCAATTCTTCCCAACTTGATCTATATCGATCCAATGCAGTATTACTCAAACTTCCAACAAATTGTTACATGGATATCGACAAATTGATTCTAAAATTTATATCCAAAGGTGAAAGATCCAAAATTGTCACACAACATGAAAGAAAAACAAATTTAGGGAACTGACCATATTAATTATAAGACTTAATGTAAAAGTACAGTAATCAGTATAGCATGATATTAAGTATAAACATGAAAGCCTCACAACATATGTAATTGAAATCATTATGCTGTATTCCTTAAATTTATATATGTTATAGGTCATTTATATCTCAGTAAAACTTGGAATAAAATAAAATATATATAGTTAAAATATATAGGTCAAATGACATGGAATAGAAAGCCCAGAAATAAACCCACACAAATACAATAGGTTGATCTTTTACAAAAGAAAACAGATAACTCAATGAGGACAAAATGGGCTTAAAAGACATGATAATGAAAAAATTTGATGTGCAAATCCCACAATACATTAACCTAAACACAGACCTTACACCTTTCCCCAAAATTAACTTAAACTGGATCATAGACCTACATGTAAAATGCGAAGCTTCTAAACATCTAGAAGATAACATGAGAGTCAATGTAGGTGACTTTGTGTTTGATTAATAGTTTTAAGATACAACACCAAAGGAGGATTTATAAAAAGAAAACTTGTTAAGTTAGACTTTATTAAAAATAAGGATATGTGCTCTGCAAAAGATACTTCTAAGACAATAAAAATCCAACAATTGGGAAAAGAAATATTTGTAAAACACATATCTAATGAAAGACTTACATCCAAAATACATGACAAACTCTTTAAACAGTAAGAAAACAAAGGATGCAATGAAAATATGGGCAAAAGATTCTAATAGATGTCTCATCAAAGAAGATATGCAGATGTTCAATAATTATATGAAAAGATAGTCAATATCATATATCATTAGATAAACACAAATTAAAACAACCATGAGATATCAACACACATTCACTGAAATGCCAAAAATTAAAAATTAAAAAAAAACTGACAATACCAAATGTTGGTGAAATGTTGAGCAACAAATTCATTGCTAGTGGAAAAGCAAATGACATAGTCACTTTGGAATATAATCTGGCAGTTTCCTATAAAACTAACTATTTTGTATTCTTCAATCCCACAGTCTCTCACCTATGTATCCACCCAAAGGAGTTGGAAAATAATGCTCAAAAAGCCCACACACAAATGTTTATTGCAGCTTTATTCATTGTTGTGAAAAATTGGAAGCAACTAAGATGGTCTGCAATAGGTGGATGAGTAAACAAACTTTGGTACACCTATATGATAGAATATCATTCCACAATAAAAAGGTGATCCACCAAGCCACAATAAGACATAAAGAATCTTAAAATATATATTTTTTCAGGTGAAAGAACACAGTCTGAAAAAGTATTATTATTACAGCTCTATGGCATTCTGCAAAACTATAGAGACAATAAAAAGAATGATGGTTGACATCATCATCACCTTCATTATCATGTCCCATTCCCAGGGAGGGAAAGGGGGATGAATATATCAAGTACAGGAGAATTTTAGGGTGATGAAACCAGTTTGTATGAAGTCGAAATGACTGAAATGTTACACCATGAATTTGTCAAAACCTATAGAACCATGCAATACAAAGAGTAAACCTAATGTAAACTATGGTCTTAGTACATTATAATATATCAAAATTGGTTCATTAATTATAACAAACATACCACACTAACGCAAGATGTGAGTAACAAGAGAATCAGTGGAGGAAAGTACAGAGAGTACATGCAAACTCTCTGTATTATTTTTTCAATTTTTCTTTGAATCTAAAAGTGTATAAAAATTAATATTATTAATTTTAAAAGTTTGGAAATTTTTAGATTAAATGTTCTTTTAAGCATTATAAGATCACCAGTTCTGTGTAAAGCAGTTTTATAACATAAAACTTTTTTTTTCTGAAATGACTCAACACTTAGCTTTTAAGCATTGTCTATACCCTATGTTAATAACAATTAGTACAATACAAGACAAACTAATTGTTATTTTAGGAGAGAATAATTATGTCATTAAAGTCTTCCCACTGAGATTTCTCATTAGAGTAACTTACAGTACTATAACAGTTACCAATTAAGTAAAAGATTTATAACCAGACCAAATAGTTACTTCCTTGGTAATTCATCAATAGTTCACTTAAAATTTTTTCACTCCAAATAGGTCACACTTTCTGTAGTCATTAATGTAATTCTCCATCCACATATTTACTTTTTATCTATATTACTCTGATAAAAGTATCTCCTTAAGTTTATAGAGGTGAAATGCTAACTGGTTTTTATTGGTTGCTATACTCTGGAAACTGCAAGTGATATTAGTATTCATAGATATTTTCTCTGGAAATTTCTCTAAGAATCCCAGAGTTGTCACCTTTATTTTTATAAGAGAGAAAATTTAAGCTCAAAGAAGTGAACTTGTAGGAAGTGGTAAAGTTGAGATTTATATTAAGTTCCCTCTGAAACATACAAACAAATCTATAACATTTTCATTACACTATGATACTCTTTTCTTATCAAGTTGAAGAGAAATCTGTAAATTATAGTACTTTTCAATTAAATACTAACATATGAATCAAGAAAGGTGGAAATGTCTCCAATATGTAATTCTGGATACATTATCTCAAATGACTGCTATGAGAAAAAGAAGGGATACCTAGATAAACTAATTGTATAGAGAACTTTTCAATCATTTCAGACTTTTAACAGTTTCTTACAAGAGACAAAAAGAAACATGACAAAAGACTGATAAAGTGGGTACTAAGGAGCTGAAGAAATGATGTGAAGACTCAAGATTCAAATTAATAAAGCTGGAAAACATACTACTATTGTGAAGGAAGAAAGAGAAACGTAAATGAAAGAGAAAGTCGTAGTGTAAATCTGATGGATGGCAAAACAAGCTTTCTCTTTTTCAATTTAAAAAGTATGAACTAGGGATGCCTGGGTGGCTCAGTAGTTTAAGCATCCAGCTCTTGATTTTGGTTCAGGTCATGATACACAGTTTCGTAGGATTGGACAGTGTCAGGCTCTGTGCTGACAGCTTGCTTGGGACCCTCTCTCTGTCTCTCTCTGCCCTTCCTCTCTCTCTCTCTCTCTCTCTCTCTCTCTCTCTCTCTCTCTCTCTCTCTCTCCTTCTCTCTCTCAAAATAAATAAACATTTTAAAAAAATAAAATAAAAAGTATGAACTAAATAATGATAATAATAGCAGCAACAACAATGCCTAATAGACTTCCCCCCACTGTCTCTCTCTCTCTCCTTCTCTCTCTCAAAATAAATATTTAAAAACAATAAAAGTATGAACTAAATAATGATAATAATAGCAGCAACAACAACAATGCCTAATAGAAACCAGTGATAGGTAGAGGAATCATAAAAAACAGTATCTAAATAACTTAAATTTAATTTTACTTAAAATCTCTTGGTCTGAATGGGTTTTAACATGTATTGACAGATGTAGATAATAAATGTTGTAGAATTAGTAATCTTTGATCAATCATGACGCAAGAGTGAGAGAATGAGACTGGAAGCTATGAAAAGCTATTTCTTGTGCTCGCTTCGGCAGCACATATACTAAAAGCTATTTCAACTTTCTAAAAATGAAAATACATGGATTTTCAAAAGCAGAAATAAGTAAACTTGTCCATTCAAGGTAGATATCCCAAAAAAGATCCATGAGAAATGTAGGGATTAGAAATACTAGTTTGTATAGTGGCTGGACATGATAATAGGGTTTAAAGTTATTTTATTTATTTATTTATTTATTTGTTTATTTATTTATTTATTTAAATTTTTATATGAAATTTATTGTCAGATTGGTTTCCATACAACACCCAGTGCTCCTCCCAACAGGTGCCCTCCTCAATACCCATCACCCACCCTCCTCTCCCTCCCACCCCCCATCAACCCTCAGTTTATTCTCAGTTTTTAAGAGTCTCTTATGGTTTGGCTCCCTCCCTCTTTAACTTTTTTTTTTTTTTCCTTCCCTTTCCCCATGGTCTTCTGTTAAGTTTTTCAGGATCCACATAAGAGTGAAAACATATGGTATCTGTCTTTGTATGACTTATTTCACTTAGCATAACACTCTCCAGTTCCATCCACGTTGCTACAAAAGGCCATATTTAGGGGCACTTGTACCCCAATGTTTATAGCAGCACTTTCAACAATAGCCAAATTATAGAAAGACCCTAAATGTTCATCAACTGATGAATGGATAAAGAAATTGTGGGTTTTTTTTTTTTTTTTTTGACATTTATTTATTTTTGAGACAGAGAGAGACAGAGCATGAACGGGGGAGGGTCAAGAGAGGGAGACACAGAATCTGAAACGGGCTCCAGGCTCTGAGCTTTCAGCACAGAGCCCAACGCGGGGCTCGAACTCACGGACCGCGAGATCATGACCTGAGCCGAAGTCGGCGCTTAACCGACGGAGCCACCCAGGCGCCCCAGAAATTGTGGTTTTTATACACAATGGAATACTCCTTAGCAATGACTAGCATAATATATTTAAATATTTATGTAAAAGACTCAACATTCCTTACCTTGTAAGTCCTCTTGGACAGGACCCCTGAACCCCTGGTAATTATTGAGCAAAAAAAAAAAATGTCGGGGGAGGAGAGGGAGGTGGTAGGTAGGTAGGGGAAAGAAAAAAAAAGTGTTCTATGCTAGAGATTGAATCAACACTTTAATCTTCAGTTCCTATGCTAGTAACACACACAAATTGTGCTTTCTGCTTTTTAGGGTTTTTTTTTTTTTGTAATTATTAAACATAAGTGGATAATCAGGAATCATTACATATATGACAAACACACCCACATGAAACAGAAAAACAAATAAGAAAATAAAAATATGTATTAGTAAAGAAGCAAATATAAACAAGGAAACACAAATAAACCTTTACACAAAGCATACCACCTCACAAAATTACTTTCAAATAGTTACCTCAGGGCAAGAGAAGACAATTCATCCATGAAGCGGAAAGAAAAAGAAATACTAGAAAATATAAATGCTTGCTAAAATCTAAAAACATGCAGAAAGTTTGGAAAGTAGTTGAGAAAATCTACCAAATCAATTTTAAGGACTTAACATCTGGACTAATAGAAATTACAGGTAGGGAAATCAAAAACTATGAAAGGGAGAAACAATTCTTTTGAATGATGTCAAAAAATTTCACAAAAATGGAGGACATGCTTCCAGATTGAAATGAGCCACTGAGTTATTTATTCCTTGACAAAATAAGAATGATGAAAATTAGAATGTCACACCCATCACCTTCCAGCAAGTTTATAGAGAAATGGAACGCCACTTAATATATTTATCAGTGTATTACTTTATACATAAGGGAAATGAGACAATTATAAAAATAGCTACATGATAATAATAAAGAGTAGTATAGTAAAACAAAAATCAGATCACCATTGGCTCTTTATTCAGCAATGATGAACACTAAAAGCAATGGGGAAATTTCTCAAACTTGAAAGACAATGTAAGATTTTTGTATAAAACTGCCATTTACCTCCTGAGAACCCTTCTGCAGGACAATAAGGACAACTTAGATGTTACATTAAACAGTTTATTACATTTTTCTGTTTCAAACAGTCTATCTTCGATTTCTTTTCTTTCAAAAAATATATTATATGTGTGGATGGGGAGATGAGCCTGAAGTGCACACTCAGGCTCCTGGGCTCATAGCACATTACATAACCAGTTGGCACAAGGCCCCTCTTTGTTTTGTTGTTTTTATTTTTATTTATTTTTAAAAATTTTTTTTAACGTTTTATTTATTTTTGAGACAGAGAGAGACAGAGCATGAACGGGGGAGGGGCAGAGAGAGAGAGGGAGACACAGAATCGGAAGCAGCCTCCAGGCTCTGAGCCATCAGCCCAGAGCCCGACGCGGGGCTCGAACTCACGGACCCCGAGATCGTGACCTGAGCTGAAGTCGGACGCTTAACCGACTGAGCCACCCAGGCGCCCCTTTATTTTATTTTTTAATTTATTATTTGTTTGTTTATTTAAGATAGGGAGAGAGCACATGCATGAGTGCAAGTGGGGGAGGGGTAGAGAGAGAAGGAGAGAGAGAATCCCAAGCAGGCTCCACACTGTCAGTGCAGAGTCCAATGTGGGGCTTGATCCTATGAACCATGAGATCATGACCTGAGTGGAAATCAAAAGTCAGACGCTCAACCTACTAAGCCACTCAGGTGCCCCATATTTGTTGTTTTTAAATGTTCGGTTTTTTTAAATGTTGTTTTTAAATGTTCCTCTTTCTTATCCAGCTCAAATACTAAGGAAAATAAAAGTAGCTTCTACCTCTGGGACCTGACCTGGTACTCATATCTAAGACTTGCTCTTTTCCTGTTGAATCTACATAATTTTGTGTTTCAAGCATGGCCACTTTCTGACTGCAGATCAGGACAAAAACAAGACCACCATGGAATCATTCTGAACACAAAAACATGTCATCCAAACAACAAAAATGAGGAAATTTTTTCCCTATTCTAGTTAAAATAAGTGGCAGTTGCTTCTTTACCTTGCAGTGCTTTAGCTTTAATTCTTCCTGACCAATAGATCTAGTTTATTAACATAATGAATCTTAAGTTTTCACTTGCTTTCTGACAGTATCCAACTCAGAACAGAGCCTTCTCCAAAATCACCAAACGAGTACCCAAATACTATAATAGATTCATTCAACAACCTCTTACTACAACAGGTTCCCTGTGATGTGTGTTCCCTCTCATTGCAAAGAACAATAAGCTTAAATTGGTCAATTTTAAGTGTGTTTCTGGTAGTTTTTTGCTGGAAGACATTTTCAATACTATTGCCTTAGCATTTTTACCAGCCTACAGTCATTGCATGCACTGTAATTCAGGTACTCATGTTACCAAGAAGTCGTTTGTTACCATAATCACTACTGAAATGAGAACTCTGATACATTTGTCTGAAGGACCTAAACAATAGAAATCTAAGATCTGAACTCAGGAGTGCAGTGACAAGATTGAAAGATACTCAGTGTGCTGTACATCTGAAACTAATATAGTGTTATTAGTTATATCTCAATTTAAAAGAAAGATAAAAATTATAAACTGGTTTTCTCCCACTCAGAAAGCACACTCAACAACCAAACTTTATGAGAGCTCATTAAAAGGGAATGGAATTACCACCTATGACAGAGTTTCAAAATTGCCTTTTCTGTTGACTTTGTGGTCACAGAGAAATTTATAATTGATAAGTAATCATACTTATAACAATTTCCACCACAGTTTCTATAAACTGATTTCTATAGAGAAGTATCCTGGAAATATTCAAAAACCTTATTTTCATGAACACATTTTTAAGCTTGCATAATGTTATATGGCAATTATATATCAATAAAGCAGCGGAGGCGGGGGGACGGGGAGAACACATCTAACTTTCACCAAAACAAACTGTCATAGGGGGAGTGGACATAAACTAGAGTGAAAATGTAAAATGTTTGAAATTATAGAGAATTTTGTCTGAGCACTAATATGTTAAATAAAAACCTAGGAAATTATCAAATTAAATAAAATAAAGATAACGGTGGAAATGAACAAAATGGTTAATGGAAAAAAAAATCAAAAACAAAGACCGATATTTAAAAATTTAATGAAACTGATAAACCACTAGACTTATAATGAAAAAAAAAGAGAAAGCAAAAGTCACTGATATTACAGAATGAACGATGGAGTATCACTTCTGTTCTTAAAGATGGGCAATATTAAATAGGTAATGGGATTAAGGAGAGAACTTGTGATGAGTGCTGTATGGAAGCATTGAATCACTATATTGTACACCTGAAACTAATATTACACTGTATGTTAACTAACTGGAATTTAAATAAAAATTTTAAAAAATAATAAAATACTTTAAATTAAAAATATACAAATTATTTTAAGCCAAAGTAGACAACAACATGGATGAAACTGACACATTACTTAAACTCAAACTGTAAAACATCCATGGGAAGAAACAGAGAATATGAATAGTCCTATATAAATAGCAATATCAGGGACACCGGGGTGGCTCAGTCAGTTGAATGACCAACTTCGGTTCAGGTCATGATCTCACAGTTTGTGAATTCAAGCCCCCTGTCAGACTCTCTGTGCTGACACTTTAGAGCCTGGAGCCTGCTTCAGTTTCTGTGTCTCCCTCTCTCCCTGCCCCTCCCCCACTTACATGCTGTTTCTCTCTCAAAAATAAATAAACATTAAAAAAATTTAAATACCAGTATCAAATAATTTGGATTTTAAGTAAAAGCCTCTCACCTGAACATTCCAGATTCAAGTGGCTTTTGAAGTGAATTCCATGGCACCTTGAAGGAAGAAATAACGTCCATGTTAACACAAACTTTTTCAGAAAAAATAGAAAGGAAGGCAACACTCTCAAACTCAAAGAGGAAGAAACTATTATGAAAATATGAAAAATACATTACTAGAACACTAAAGACTGCTATTCCCCATGAACACAGACACACACAGAAAGAACCCTTAACAAAATATTAGTAAACATGTATGTAAATTATACCACAATAAAAGTGATTTAAAATATTAGCCTATCATATATAACATATTTATAAAAATAATATGTT
This sequence comes from Panthera pardus, assembly GCF_024362965.1. NCBI lineage: Eukaryota > Metazoa > Chordata > Mammalia > Carnivora > Felidae > Panthera > Panthera pardus. Next base: position 84,651,332 of record NW_026526810.1, read on the forward strand.
GTGACCAAAAGGAATTTATCCTAGGATTTTAAGGCTTATTGAATATATAGAACTAGCTCACAACATTAAGAATAAGAAGAAAAGAAAAATAACATGTCTCAGTAGATGCAGAAAAGACAAAAGGGCATTGTGAAATATATATATATAACTAATATCATGTGTAATGAAAAAAGAGTGGCACTTTCCCTCAGGGATAAAGGCAATAATGTCTGATCTCACTATTTCCACCTAACATTTTACTGGAAGTTATATATGTTGCAATAAAGAAAAATAAAAAATCACAAAAAAATGTTGAGGAATAAATAAAACTGTCTACTCACAGAGGTTATTATGCTAATAAAAATGCTAAGGAATCTACAAAAATACTACAAGAAATAATAAATACATTTGTAAAATGTGTGGATTACCAGGTGAAAATATGAAAATCAATCTCATTTCAATGTAATAGCAACAGTTATAATTTTTTAAAAAGTCACTTAAATAGCATTAAAAAACATGAAGTCCCTAGGGAATGAACTTCAGAAAATATAGGCAATGCACATTAAAAACTATTAAAACAGGAACATCTTTCTAAGATACATAAAGGTGTTAAAATAAGAATAGAACAACCAATAAAAATGGGCTCAAAATTAGAAGACACTTCACAAAAGGGATGTAAGAACTCTAATGCTCTGCTAAATTATGTAACTACATTTGAAAGTAGTTTGGCAGTTTCTTATAAAGTTGTTCATATGCTTAACATATGACATGACAACTACATTCAGAGATATTCAACCAAAAAATTAAACATCTACGAAAAGTTTTGTACATAAATGACCATGGCAACTTTTTTTTCCCCCGCAATAGGCCAAAAATGGAAATAGGCTAAGGGGCCATCAATAGAAGAGATGAAAAAACTGTCATGCTTATTTAATGGAATAATAGCAATAAAATACAACAAACTACTAATACACTCGACAATATCTCAAAATTAGGATATTGAACAAAAGAAGTCAAACACCGAAGTGTACCAACTGCATGATTTCATTTATCTGAAATAATATAAAGCTAAGACTAATCTACAGTGACAGAAATGGATCAGTTTTGACCAAGGCCAGGTGCTGGAAGTAGTGATTTATGAATGTAGCATGGGTGAGTTTATTTTTCAGGGATAATGGAAATGTTATGTACCTTTTTTTAATGTGATGGTTACTTGTGTTCACCTGTCAAACCCATTGAGCTTCTAAACACTTGAAAATTACTATATTTTATTATGTGTAAACTATGCCTTAAAAATTGATTTTATGATCTCTTTAAAAATAAATATGACATTGTTCCAAGCCCTTAGGAGGTAGCCAAAGGGGAACAAACACAATTACTTTCTGCATGCTTAAAGAAGTCATCGTGGAAGGGAAAAAGAAACACAAGGACCGTAGTCCATCTGTAGCCTGCAGATGTCTTGATTGAATGGCAGGATATTAAAAAGAATGTGTTCAAGTGTTCTTAGTTGGGATAGGTTCTCTCTATCACACTGCCCACAGTTCTCTATTTTTAGAAAGTTTTTTCTTGGCTTCACATATTCATGTTACTGTCCTGGTCACTGAAGACATTGGAATGTGCATCAGCTGCATTTTGGCAGACTATTCCCACTGCCATAATCAAAAAATAGATTCCAAAAAATTCCAAACGCCTGAACAATCTGTTTTTGTAGTGCTGCTCACCCTGCATATTTTCACTTAACCTTAGATTGTCCTATATATTCCAAATTATACATGCAGATTCTTTGGGCATGAGGTTTACATACTCCACCAAAATTTCTAACAAATGTTACCAAATCACTTAGTAGTAGTACAGTCCTGCATATGCTTAAGAAGTCCTCCTGTATCATCCTACTTAATGTTCAAAATTGTAATGAGTATTTACTTAATAACATACTTTTGTGTTCTAAAACTACTCAGTATATATTAATTATATGGTCCAATAACTTTACAAAGTAATATTTTTTATATATCACTCTACATCTTATTATTTTATTTTAGTTGTTCTGACAATGAAAATTTACCTACTTGATGTGAATCGTTTATATGATGCTCTTTGGACAGACATAGCAATGTTCTCATTTAACAAACACAAATACCTTATAAAATAAACACATTGGTGTAAACTTCTTTTAATGGAAGAGCTTTCTAATGTAAGACCCATTTTAGCTTCAAAAAAAAATAAATTATTAAAGATAACTCTGGTGCTTTACATTTCTTATTAACAGTTTTCCTATACCTTTTAAGTATTAGTAAGGGTGAATCGATTGTAATGCCTATTGTGTGTTTTCTAGAATGTGGACTACTTTAAATTTATATATTCTTTAGATACAACTGCTTATCTTTGGGGTTTTACTAGGAATTCTTCATATTAGAGAAATCATGTCTAAATGCCACAGTCTTTGCTATGGAGAGAGTCTGGACAATTATTGAATTTCAAAAAGAATCATCCTGTGTAATATATGTTGTTGCTTCATCAGGCATATTTTGAAACTATAAATCACAATAAGAAACTCATTAGAGATTCAAAGAAAAATAATAAAAGTGAATTTGGGCTGAATAGTATCTACTTTTACATGACTAGTTATTAAGAGCCCATAAGATTCCCTTAAAAGGTTTCTTGTGTTTGTTTAGAATGTTTCTCCTTGGAGGATTCAGAGCTGATTTCTGAAAATGGCTCTCAATACTCACTATGGAATAGAAATAAATCAACAGCTAAGCTCAAACTCAAAGCTTATCAGAAGAGAAAACTTCACTGAATTCAATGTTGAAATGAAAATGTTTGCCAAGTCACTAAGGATTTATTTCAGTTTGCTACAGCCCAAGGTACCAATTGTAAAAGTCCATTTACATGTTAGTGCTGACTATCAAAAGTCTTTTTGTAACTTGTATGGATTCATTTCCCATTACTTATTTATAAAAGTAAGTGCATGAAGGTGGCACTAAACAAATTGCTTTTGTTGCATGGAAATTGTCACATACTGTATTTTCAAGCAAAATAAACTCTTTTTAAACAGTATCTATTATAATCAGCTGAAATTTGATTAATTCACAAAAAATAAAGCCATCTTTATAAAAACGAAAGCTAATATTTTCTATTTTATTATAAAATTCATAGGTATTTTATTTAGGTTTTTATGATAATTTCAGTATTTCACAGTAATTTGGTTTTTAGGAAAATGTAACATTTTTGTAACATTTTTATAAATGGAAAATATAAAGTACAAACATCATCTTTTGACAGTCTGTTAATTAGTCATCACTAAAATGATTTATCTTAAGAGCTCAAGTATTATAAGAACTGATTTCCATAAGAAGAATGAGATTTGGAAATTTTACAAAATCAAGACAATTAGAACATTCCTTTTAAAATATTTCATTTAAATGCATATCAGGTCTAAAGATAATCATAGCAATTATTTCCTCATGAAGAATAACCCAGACTTTAGCCTGTAATTATTCACCTTGCCAGTCACTGAAATATATCATGTATTATTTTTATTACTGGGGAGCTGTTTTTAGTAGTCATAAAAATGTGTGATTAAGAATGGAAGTGCAGAGGTAGATTAATGTGGAGCTAATGAAGCTTCACACAGTGGTACTCACTTTCACGTGCCCCTTCCCGGACCTTGGGAGAAACTTTACAATGTGTTCATGTGATCCTACATTAAAATTTTTTTTTCAAAAGTAATATATTGGGGCGCCTGGATGACTCAGCTGGCTAAGCGTCCCACTCTTTTTATTTTTTATGCTTATTTAGTTTTGAGAGTCAGAGATACAGAACATGAGCGGGGAAGGGGCAGAGAGAGAGGGAGACACAGAATCAGAAGCAGGCTCCAGGCACTGAGCTGGCACAGAGCCCGGCGTGGGGCTCGAACCCACGAACTGTGAGATCATGACCTGAGCTGAAGTCAGACGCCCAACCGACTGAGCCACTCAGGTGCCCCCAAGCATCCCACTCTTGATTTCAGCTCAGGTCATGATCTCATGGTTTGTGAGTTTGAGCCCCTCATCTGGCTCTGCACCAATATTGCAGAGACTGCTTACGATCGTCTCTCTCTCTCTCTCTGCCCCTCCCCTGCTTGTTCTCTCTCAACATAAATAAAAATAATCTTAAAAAAAAAAAGTAGTATTTTAACTGAAATCAAATAAAAGCTCTGTATTGTACAGATAGTTACATGTTGCTGGAGTGGTTGTGAGCCCTTTGGGAATCTAAGAAAGAAGTTGAATTTGTGCTACATTTAATTAAGCTTTAGAAGAAAGTCTTCATGTGAATTGTAGTGACTTCAATGTATAGTTCGGTTATTGATAGACATCTGGTAGAGAGGAGTTCCACTATGCCTACTTACCTAACATTACAGCACAGAGATACAGGGAATGAAAGCTTATCGGGATAGCATACGCCCTCTAATTCCTTGCATGGAATGTATGTACACAAAGAGTCACAAAGTGTAAAATGGACAGAATAAGAAGTTAGTCATACAAATGCTTCCGAAAATTTCATGAGCAAAATTAAAAGTGGAGGATTTAATTCTGATCAATCTTTGATCAAATTCTCTTATCAGGAATGTGTAATGTACTATATGTAAGGCAGTTTAGCAATATATGTATATTGTGCATGCACACCACATTTTTTCTTTTACCTTTTCTCACGGGAATCATGCAAAAGAGAAATCATCAGAATTTCTAGTTGGTATAACACATCTGTAGTGTTACTACAATGAAACTCTTGACTGAACAAGTGCATTTGTAGAGTCAAATCTCGGTAATTAAGAACATGTTTTGAGCAGCTGCAATAGAGAAAACATCAAATTAACTTTTTATTTCCTCTATAGAAAATTTTATTACAAGATCATGGTCATATGAAGAGGAAATATGAATATGTAAGCCAAAAATATGGGAACAATTAGAGATGTGTCAGGAGATTAATATTTACTTTTTGAATTTTTATGCTTGTGGTATTAATAAGCATTTTATAACTTATATTTTTGTTGTCATTTCATTTCTCAATGTAAGTGGACATAAATTACCAAATTTATTATCTATAATTTTATGTCCTGTTTTTAAAGAGGTTATCAAAATTATAAAACCTTAGATCCCAAGACACCTGATTATTTAAGCACTGAATAATCACATTTAAACAATTAGATTAATTTATTAGAAATTATAAATTCTTTCAGAGCAAGTCTAATGCCATTCTCCTAAATATAAACGTCTGGGAAGTTGTATTACTAAGCTTCTCATTTGTCTCAAGAATAGTCCGATGTCAAAAAAATCCAAAAGAAACCCTCACAAACCTGCTTGTAGCAAGCAGAATTTCCCATGATCCCAGGTAGGTTAGGAGACCCAGGTACCCTAAATTTTTATGAAAATGTGAGAACAGCAAAAATAATAACAGAATATTTATCAAAATTAATGAATGTAAAGATCTCATCTAATTAAAAAAGTATTTCTATTATTTTGAGTACTGCATAATGAATACAAATCCTATTACATAATAAATTATAAACATTTTTTAATGTTTTTAATTTTCTTTATTTTTGAGAGAGAGAGAGAGAGAGAGAGAGAGACAGAGACAGAGAGACAGAGTACAAGCGGGGGAGGGGCAGAGAGAGAGGGAGACACAGAATGTGAAGCAGGCTCCAGGCTCTGAGCTGTCAGCACAAAGCCCTACGCAGGGCTCGAACTCACAAACTGCGAGATCATGACCTGAGCCCAAGACGGACACTTAACGACTGAGCCACACAGGCGCCCACTATAAATTGTAAACATATGTAAAACATGTAAACATATAAATTGTAAATTGTAAACATATGTTTATATAACCCAAAAAAGAAGCACCTTTAAAGAGACTGTAAATTGCTCTACAAAAAATAAGTACCTATTTTAAAATTTTTCCTAGTGAAAGATTGTCTAGTGAAATAATTGCAGTGCTTAAAAACATTGCTGTTCTTGTAAGTCTGTCTCCCTTTTACTCAATAATCTTTTGTTCCATAAAATCTCCCTTTCTTTCGTCTACTATACCATTCAAAATGCTATTCATCCCCTATATTAATATTTTGCATTTCATCTACAGAGACAAGTGACAGATTATAAAGAATCTCATTTGTCAGCTGAAATAGAAAATAATTTCTTTCCATATTTGAATTTCATAGGAGAGCATTTTATTTTATTTTTAATTTTAATACAATTTATTTTCAAATTAGCTAACATACAGTGTGTACAGTGTGCTTTTGGGTTTGGGGGTAGATTCCCGTGGTTCATCACTTACAAATAACACCTAGTGCTCATCCCAACAAGTGCCCTCCTCAATGCCCATCACCCATTTTCCCCTCTCCCCCATGCCCCCAATCAACCCTCAGTTTGTTCTCTGTATTTAAGAGTCTCTTATATAAGAGTCTCTTATAGTTTGCCTACCTCCCTCTATGTTTGTAACAATTTTTCCCCTTCCCCTCCCCCATGGTCTTCTGTTAAGTTTCTCAAGTTCCATATATGAGTGAAACATATGATGTCTGTCTTTCTCTGGCTGACTTATTTCACTTAGCATAGTACCTTCCAGTTCCATCCATGTTGCTGCAAATGGAAGGATTTCATTCTTTCTCATTGCCAAATAGTATTCCATAGTATATATAAACCACATCTTCTTTGTCCATTCATCAGTCAATGGACATTTAGGCTCTTTACATAACTTGGCTATTGTTGAAAGTGCTGCTATAAACATTGGGGTACAAGTGCCCCTATGCATGAGCACTCCTGTATCCCTTGGGTAAATTCCTAGCAGTACTATTGCTGGGTCATAGGGTAGGTATATTTTTAATTTTCTGAGGAACCTCCACACTGTTTTCCAGAGTGGCTACACAAGTTTGCATTCCCACCAACAGTGCAAGAGGGTTCCCATTTCTCCACATCCTTGCTAGTGTCTGTACTTTCCTGAGTTGTTCATTTTAGCCACTCTGGTGTGAGGTGTTATCTCAATGTGGCTTTGATTTGTATTTCCCTGATGAGGAGTGACGTTGAGCATCCTTCACGTGTCTGTTGGCCATCTGGATGTCTTATTTGAAAAAGTGTCTATTCATGTTCTTCTCATTTATTCACAGGATTGTTTGTTTTTTTGGGTGTTGAGTTTGCTAAGTTCTTTATAGATTTTGGATATTAACCCTTTATCCGGTATGTCATTTGCAAATATCTTTTCCTATTCTGTTAGTTGCCTTTTAGTTTTGTTGTTTCCTTTGCAGTGCAGAAGCTTTTTATCTTGATGAGGTCCCAATGGTTCATTTTTGCTTTTAATTTCCTTGCTTTTAGAAATGTATTGAGCAAGAAATTGCTGCAGCAGAGATCAAAGAGGTTGTTGCCTGCTTTCTCCTCTAGGGTTTTTTTTTTTTTTTTAACGTTTATTTATTTTTGAGACAGAGAGAGACAGAGCATGAACGGGGGAGGGTCACAGAGAGAGGGAGACACAGAATCTGAAACAGGCTCCAGGCTCTGAGCTGTCGGCACAGAGCCCGACACGGGGCTCGAACTCATGGACCGCAAGATCGTGACCTGAGCTGAAGTCAGAGGCTTAACCGACCAAGCCACCCAGGCGCCCCATCTCCTCTAGGGTTTCCCCTCTCACATTCAGGTCTTTCATCGATTTGGAGTTTATCTTTGTGTATGGTGTAAGAAAGTCTAGTTTCGTTCTTCTGCATGTCGCAGTCCAGTTCTCCCAGCACCATTTGCTAAAGAGACAGTCTTTTTTCCTTTGGATACTGTTTCCCGCTTTGTCAAAGATTAGTTGGCCATACATTTGTGGGTCAAATTCTGGCTTCTCTATTCTATTCCATTGGTCTATGTGTCTGTTTTTGTGCCAGTACCATGCTGTCTTGATGATTTCAGCTTTGTAGTAGAGGCTAAAGTCTGGGATTGTGATGCCTCCTGCTTTGGTCTTCTTCTTCAATATTACTTTGGCCATTCAGGGTATTTTGTGATTCCATACAAATTTTAGGATGGTTTGTTTTAGCTTTGAGAAGAATGCCAGTGCAATTTTGTTTGGGATTGCATTAAATGTATAGATTATTTTGGGTAGTATTGACATTTGAACAATATATATTCTTCCAATCCATGAACATGGAATGTTTTTCTATTTCTTTGTGTCTTCTTCAATTTCCTTCATAAGTTTTCTATAACATTCAGCATACAGATCTTTTACATTTTTGGTTAGGTTCATTCCTAGGTATTTTATGATTCTTGGTGCAACTGTGAATGGGATCAGTTTCTTTATTTGTCTTTCTGTTGCTTCATTATTAGTGTATAAGAATGCAACTGATTTCTGTACATTGATTTTGTATCCTTCGACTTTGCTGAATTTATATATCAGTTCTAGCAGCCTTTGACAGGAGAGCATTTTAAAACTGAGTCTATACAAATTACTCCACTATAAAATAAACATCAAATGTATTCTAATATTGAGATTTAGAATTTAATACCCAAACCACCATACTATTATTATAAAGCCTGACATTTTTCTCTCTTAACGAATTTAATTATTTGATCAGGTGTTTTAGGACCAAAGCTTTACTCACCATTTAATTAAATGTTCTTTTCTTTTCCATTCTAATATCTATCAGTAGAACTATTTATTATATCTTTATGTTTTTGTAATAGTAATTGTGTTGTAAATAATTAACAATATTTTGTTAATACACATTAGATATTCTTTGCAAGTAGGTGACTCCTATACTTGTGTAGGGTCCATAAAACCATGCTTAGCAAGGGGGTCAATGTTGTAAGTTAAAAATGTTTTGGACAAAGGATACATTCTGAAAAGTAAAATCATATCTCATGTTGGAAGGATTTCTATAGCTGCCTGGGTGGCTCATAAGCATCTGACTTCGGTTCAGGTCATGATCTCATGGTTCATGAGCTTGAGCCCCACATTGGTCTGTCTGCTCTTAGCACAGAGCCGGTTTTGGATTCTCGTTCTCCCTCTGTGTCTGCCCGTCCCCTGCTCACATTCTCTCTCCCCTCTCTCTCTCTCTCATAAATAAATAAACAAATGAAAACATTTAGAAGGATTTCTACATATGGGCAGTTAAAATGGATATCAGAGTAGTTTTATGTCTTTGATTTTGAAATAAAATTTTGATGAGTAGAATCAATATTTGAATATAGGATTTCACTTTTTTCTACTTTTATTAAAGCATAATTGACATGTAGTTGTATAACTTTAAGGGCTACAACATGATGATTTGGTATATTTACCTGTTATGGAATGATTACCACAAGTTTAGCTAACAATCCATCACCTCACATAATTACAAAATTTGTTTACTTCTTCTGATAACTTTTAAGATTTATTCTTTCAGTAACTTCCAAATATACAAAGCAATATTTTTACCTATAGTCATCATGTTGTACATTTCATCCCCAGAACTTATTTTTTTATAATTGAAAGTTTGTACATTTGGACCACCTTCACCCATATTTTGTGCTTTATGTTAGGTTTAGAAGGAAGAAATAGTTTTCTTCGTCTTTTGAAGAAATATACTGTTTCCAATTTGAAATCACTTATCATATTCCCAATTTTGAGAAGTTCCCACTATGAATTCTTCCACAAATATCCTCTTGCTTTGGCTTTCCTCTTCACGATTGGACATAATGTCACTGCCAGCTTTTTGTCTCCTCTCGTGTTTCAATTTTCTTCCTTAGGTTTCTCTTCTAGTTTCTCATCTCTCCTCTTTTTAAAAGATCGCTCCATGGGTTGAAGTCACACGTAAATCTCAATTAAGAGCAATTCTCTATTGCTCTCCAGGTTATCCTTCTCCTCAAGCTCCACACACATATACTGAACCTTTCTGGGATGTCTTTATTAGATATCTTATACCATCACACTCACATGACCAAAGGTACTTCAGCTTTCCCCAACAACTCAAATTGGAATTTCATAGTCATAAAATTCTACTATGCAATTAGAAATAAAATCTGTCAACCTTACACCTAAAACTTCCCACTGCAGCTTTTCCACAATAGCCCACAACAATGTTCTGCATTTCACTTGGAGTGATTTCCTCATAAATCACTTGCTTAAAAACTTTCAATTGCTCCTCATGTGGCATAGAATATATACTAAATGATAAAGCATGCTGTCTTAGTCTACTTGGGCTTCTATAACAAAAAATACCACTGACCAGGTGGCTTAAACAGCAATGTATTTTCTCACAGTTCTGACAGCTAGAAGCCCATGATCAAGGTACCAGCAAATCTGGCTTCCCACGAGAGCTCTCTTCCTGCATTATAGATAGCCACCTTCTCACCTTATCTTCGATGGCCTTTTCTCAGTGTGTGTCCATCAAAGAAAGAAAGAGCCACCTCTTTTTTGTCTCTTCTTAGAAGGATACTAATTTTATTAAATCAGGTCCCCACCTGACCTCATTTAACCTTAATTACTTAGGACCTTATTTCCAAATACCACTCACTCTGGGGATTATTAGGACTTCAACTTATAAATTTTATGGAGACACAAATATTTAGTCCATAACACATGGCAATAAATCAGGAGCTTGTTTCTGCCATACACTTTTTCTCTTCATGCTAAGCTTTTTCAGTCTAAGCTCAACTTGACTGCATATTTTCATGTTCCTTTTATTCAACAAGTTTTAATTTTTTTATTTTTACCTTTTTAAGTTTATTAATTTTTGAGAGAGAAAGAGAGCAGGGGAGGGGCAGAGAGATGGGGGAAAGAGAGAATCCCAAGCAGGCTCCGCACTGTCAATGCAGAGCCTGACTCAGGGCTCGAAATCACAAACCATGAGATCATGACCTGAAACGAAATCAAAGTCCGATGTTCAACCAACAGAGCTACCCAGGCACCTGGAACAAGTTTTTTTTTTAAGTATCTGCAGCCTTCTAGACAACATTCTCACTATCTGGGGCAACATCTGAAGGGAAACCAAACACTGTTTCTGCTTTCATGAAGCTTTTATTCTGGTGGGAAAGGGCAGTAAGTGAGTAACTAAATACAATGTCCCTAAATATATTTCCAAAGCTGGAATATGGAATATACCTATCTCTACCTCCCACAAGGTTGTCTGCCTGTCTCTCTCTTTCTCTCTCTCTCTTGTTTCTTTTTGTCTCCTGCCACTAGACTATACACACATACATGCACACACAACTACTCATATTTCAGATATTACTTTATTTGGCTCTTTTTCTAACAATTCTTTTCTAGACTGAATCAGATTGCACCTGGCACATGATGTCAAATCAGAGAATGGCAATAAAATATGCCCATACTTTATTTCAGTAGCTTATTGAATTGACTATTTCCAGGAGGATAAGAGATTATGTCTACATATCTTTATCCCTGCATGCCTGGCATCTAGCAGTAACTGATATATAACGGACATTCAATCAACACTCAGTGTTGTTGAATATTATATTAAATTTCTCAAAGTATCTTGCTAGGAATGCTAATTATTTGGACAGATGAGTATTATTGTGGGGGAAAAAAAAACATTTGGTAGCCAATCACTGAATTTAACAATGTTTACCTTAGTACAGACACACTCAGGGAACTAATTATGAAAATGGGAATGATGAATCATGAAGATACATTATATCCTGCTTTTTCCAAATGATTTTGTTGCACAAACTTCCTTTCTCGCAGCACCTCTCCTACTGATTTATCTGTATGACTAAGTTTAAGTCAACACTCTTCTACACACTTTTTCTTTCTCCATAGTTGATTCAGAGTTAAGTTTTCCTCCAAGAGTCAATGGTACCCTTTGCTCTTAGAATTTGTAAGCTAATGAGTGACAAAACTGTAACACTTCTACAGATCAAAGAATCATATGAAGTTCTTTATAGAGAACTATTTTATACTAGCTCATTAATACTCATCATCAAAGGCACATGTAGAATATAAAGGCCCATTGTCAGAACTAAATAAATAACCTCATTAACATTTAACTGAGAGTGTATGTATTAAGGAACAATTAGAGTTTTCATGGTAAACATTTTAAGTGATAATTGGTTCCAATGGGAAATCTTAAGATTAAAATTTCTTTGAAACTTGTGCATTGCTGCAAAAATGCCCACATACGTATAATAATGAAAATAACAACATTAATATAAAACACTTTACCATTTGACCATAATGAATATGAGCAATATCATTAAGCTGAACTTCATGGTATCTACACCATCACTAGGCAAGCAATAATGATAGACAATAACAAAGAATAATTCTGAAAATGTAGATGTAAATTATGAGAATCAGTGACAGTGCTTGTGAAACTTCAGGTTGGTCTCTATGAAATATAGATTCTGGTTCAATAACTCTAAGGTAATGAAAGACTGGGATTCTATATTATTAAATGCCATAGATAAGACATTCCCAAACTTTCTCTGTTCTCAGCATTCTTAGTGTTGTGTCATGTTTTGTTTTATTTAACAGCATCCTTAGGCCAAAAAAAATACATAATTGTTTTTCAAGTGGCTAAAAAACTTAGTAAGTATTTATGTCCTAAAAACTTAATAATCACTTCAAAAAGGATGAATGAAAAAATTATTGTTAGGTAACATCTATTACTTACTGGGGTGTATGCAAAGAACTCCGGGGTACTGCAGGACTTCTCAAACTTTGGAATCAGATTGGATACTATCATCTTTCTTGAGGTTCCACATTGACTTTTTTGCAACACTTGCTTCTCATCACAGAAACTCTCCCAAACCAAACTACTGACTTGATATTGTTTTTTCCTACTTTAACATGAGTGACTCATTCTGAATCTGCTCCTCAGAGCCCTAGGGATGCTTTGGTAATAGCAGAAATGTGTTGGCAGCAAGGAGGGTGATACTACATGTATTGAACTAACAGCTATCAGAGCAGCTCCACATTTTTAAAAATTGTGCACATAGCCATTAAGTGATATGGTTTTAAAATTACTTGCAAACCCACTCTAAAAAACATGCATTTCTAGGGGTACCTGGATGACTCAGTCAGTGAAGCATCTGACTCTTGATTTCATTCAGCTCAAGTCATGATCTCATGGTTTGTGAGTTTGAGCCCTGCATCAGGCCCTGAGCTGCTGTGAAGAGCCTGCTTGAGATTCTCTCCCCCTCCCTGTACTCTCCCTCTGTCTCTCAAAATAACTAAGTAAACTAAAAAAAATTTTTTTAATTTAAATACATTTTTACATAGATGTAACATACTATATAATCTTTGTATCAGTAAAAATTACCGATTTTTCATGTATTTATTCATCTATATAAGATTCAACATTTTTAAATATTACAATTTAAGGACCCTTTGTTTAGGCAGAAAAAAAGAAGTAGGTTATTTAAGTTATATGGTCCCCAAGTGCAACTTAAGTGTGATGATTCACTAGGAGGACTTAGAAATCAGAAAAACTGTAAGACTCACAGTTGTGATTTATTACTGACAAAAAATACAGATCAAAATCAGCACAGGAAAAAGGCATATGTGTGAAGTCACATAAGAACTCTGTTTCACACCTTTTTTCCTCTTTTGGCATTAATCAGTTAATCTATATCTTTTTACATAAAAACTGCTCTTTCAAATATATCAAATACATTGATATATAAAAATATATATCACATTGTATGTACAAATATATTTAGAGAAAATAAGTCTCTCAATATTAAACTTCAATATGGGCTTAAACAGGAAAATATTGACTCTACATACATATGACTTTCTGTTATATTTTTATTTTCTGCTTGAATGGTAAATGGAATTGTCCATCCTTCTAATTCTTAACAATAAATACAGCCCACTGAAGTCAATTATGAATAGACTCTTTTCCTAAATCAACTGCCAAATAGTTCATTAATCTATATATTCAATACCTATCATTTTGGTTAGCAACACTCTTTTGGCACACTATAGGAATTCATTTTTTCATATATATTTTTAATTGTTTTAACATTTATTTATTTTTGAGAGACATGGAGAGATAGAGCAAGAGCAGGGGAGGGGCAGAGAGAGAGGGAGACACAGAATATGAATCAGGCTCCGAGCTGTCAGCAAAGAGACTGACATGGGGCTTGAACTCATGAACTGTGAGATAATTACCTGAGCTGAAGTCAGATGCTCAACTGACTGAGCCACCCAGGCGCCCCTACTGAATAAGATGTTTAAAACTGAATATAACTTAGAGGTCTTTCTGTTTTATCTACTTATTTTACCCATTAGGAAATTAAGAAGTGACATTACTGGCAAAAGTTACAAGGAATGGTTTTACGAAAAATATGCAAGAAAAAATGTAAGTTCATAACTTAGGAACTTAACACTAAGGATACATTAAACATCAGATAAATATAAACTAAATCACAGTGATATAATACCATACACCCACAAAAAGTGAGAAATGAAGGAGAATATCAAGTACTAGAAGGCATGTGGGTTAACAGGAACTTTCATATACTATTGCTATTGGTGGTGAAGTGTACTTAATTTGGCAAACATTTTAGACAACTGATTGTATCTACTGAAAATATGCATACCTTATGCCCAGAATTTCCCAACTAATGTGTTTAAAAAAATTGTACGTACATGTTCATAATGCTCAATGTTAGTGGCCCCAATCTGGAAACCACCCCAAAGCTCATCGAGCATAGAATGAATGAATAACTTCTATTAAGAATAAATACTGGGGCGCCTGGGTGGCTCAGTCAGTTAAGTGTCCGACTTCGGCTCAGGTCATGATCTTACAGTTCATGGGATTGAGCCTCACATCAGGCTCTGTGCTGACAGCTCGGAGCCTGGAACCTGCTTCGGATTCTGTGTCTCCTTCTCTCTTTGTCCCTCCCCAACTTGTGCTGTGTCTATCTCTATCAAAAATAAATAAATGTAAAAAAAATAAATACTATATAATGGAATAATAATTGAAATTCACATGCAATAATATAGATGAATTTCACAAGCCTAATGTGAATGTTTGTCAATAGAAATCAGGTATTCACAGAAAATACAAAAATGACAAAAATTATGCTGTTAGAAGTCTATACAGAGTATAGCTGGTGTGGTGGTGTGGGGGTGGGTGGGTAGTGATGACTCCACATGAGTGGTGTTTAGAGTCTGGCAAAGATTGTTTCTTCATCTAGCTGTATTACCTAAATGGGTCCATTTTGTGAGAACTTGGTACATATTATAGGCACACTTCTTTTATAAATGTTGGACTTTAATTTAAAATACTAAAATACAAAATAAAAATATAAAACTAACAAAATATTTAAAGTTTAAGAGAAAATTAAGATGTAAGCATCATTAGGAATAGAAACGGCACAATTATGGCAAAATAATAATATAAAAATGCCAGTAAATTTTTAAAAGGAAAAGAATTAAACAATTTGCTTAAGGATTACCACTTTTCAAAACTGACTCAAAAAGAGATATCTGAATGGCCAGTAAGTGTAAATTTATTTGTTAATGCTTTTATATATTTTTGACAGAGAGAGAGAGAGAGAGAGAGAGACAGAGCATGTGTGGGGGAGGGGCAGAGAGACAGGGAGACACAGAATCCTAAGCAGGTTCCAGGCTCTGAGCTGTCAGCACAGAACCTCACCTGGGGCTTGAACTCACAAACCGGGAAATCATGACCTGAGCTGAAGTAAGGCGCTCAACAGACTGAGCCACCCAGGTGCCCCACTGAATGGCCTGTAAGTATAAAATAAATAAATAAGTATTTGAAGTCTACTCCTCATAAAAAACAATAACCAGGAGTTTCAACTTTTTTCTATAGGACAATTATATCAAACACAAAAAGAAAAATTTATAATCTTATTATCAATCACTTTGGTATACTAAGAAAAGAGGAAACAATCCCAACCTATTTTAGGAAGCCAGTATAAGAGTATATGAAAGAAAGAAAGTTAAAAACCAGTATTATTTCTGAAATTATTTAAGGTATAAATATATATAATAGACAAACTAGGTTTTCCCAAGGAATCCAAGAAAGTGCTAATAAATGAATATCATTTAAAATAATTCAATAATTAAAATATTAGTTTAAAAATATCACCTACACAGATGCAGCAAACTACTTGATAAAATGTAATGTACACTCATATTTTTTAATTCACTAAACAAGTAATAAAATTGGTTTTAATATAACATTGGCCAAAACCTAATCTACTGATAAAACTTTTAATTGTTTCATGTTGTATAAATTGTATATTTTTTTTTAATTTTTTTTTAACGTTTATTTATTTTTGAGACAGAGAGAGATAGAGTATGAATGGGGGAGGGGCAGAGAGAGAGGGAGACACAGAATCGGAAACAGGCTCCAGGCTCTGAGCCATCAGCCCAGAGCCCGACGCGGGGCTCGAACTCACGGACCGCGAGATCGTGACCCGGGCTGAAGTCGGACACTCAACCGACTAAGCCACCCAGGCGCCCCTAAATTGTATATTTATTACATGTTTGAGATATGTCATAGCTAAAATAAAGAGAAGCTATTAATTGGTGTACTTTTTCCTTTGTCCAAGCACCTTCAGTTTGTAATTATATTTACTTCATATGTCTTTTTTGTACCTCATTGTCGTCTTAGCAATAACTAAGATAATTTTAGCTCATTTTTCAAGATTCACTAATTTCATTTTCAGATTTTACTGAAGTTGTTAACACTAAAAAATGTTTTAAAAATAGTACTTTAGTAGACATATCTTTCTTAATTATGACTATTATAAGTCCATTTATTACTTTAGTGTTTAGTATGAGTGTTGTACTTTATTTTTGATAAAACACCATTACCATAATGAGTCAATTTCTTTAATACATCTTTTCTCTTTGTATTTAATTAGAAATTATTGGATTGTAAAACCAAGCAGAAGAAGAGAAATAATAAAGATCAGAGCAGAAATAAACAATATAGAATCTAAAAAAACTGTAGAGAAGATCAATGAAACCAAGAGTTGGTGTTTTGAAAAAATAAACAAAATTGATATACCTCTAGCCATGCTTCTCAAAAAGAAAAGGGAGATGACCCAAATAGATAAAATCATGAATGAAAATGGAATTATTACAACCAATCCCTCAGAGATACAAGCAATTATCAGGAAATACTATGAAAAATCGTATGCCAACAAACTGGACAACCTGGAAGATGGACAAATTCCTAAGCACCCACACACTTCCAAAACTCAAACAGGAGGAAATAGAAAGCTTGAACAGACATAACCAGTGAAGAAATTGAATCAGTTATCAAAAATCTCCCAACAAATAAGAGTCCAGGACCAGATGGCTTCCCTGGGGAATTCTACCAGACATTTCAAGCAGAGATAGTACCTATCCTTCTCAAGCTATTCCAAGAAATAGAAAGGGAAGGAAAACTTCAAGACTCATTCTATGAAGCCAGTATTACTTTGATTCCTAAACCAGACAGAGACCCAGTAAAAAAAGAGAACTACAGGCCAATATCCCTGATGAATATGGATGCAAAAATTCTCAATAAAATACCAGCAAATCGAATTCAACAGCATATAAAAAGAATTATTCACCATGATCAAGTGGGATTCATTCCTGGGATGCAGGGCTGGTTCAATATTCACAAATCAATCAATGTGATATGTCACATTAATAAAAGAAAAGAGGGGCGCCTGGGTGGCTCAGTCGGTTAAGCGTCCGACTTCAGCTCATGTCATGATCTCACGGTCCGTGAGTTCGAGCCCCGCGTTGAGCACTGTGCTGACAGCTCAGAGCCTGGAGCCTGCTTCAGATTCTGTGTCTCCCTCTCTCTCTGACCCTCCCCCATTCATGCTCTGTCTCTCTCTGTCTCAAAAATAAATAAAACATTAAAAAAAATTTAAAAAAAATAAAAGAAAAGATAAGAACCATATGATCCTGTCAATCGATGCAGAAAAAGCATTAGACAAAATTCAGCATTCTTTCTTAATAAAAACCCTCGAGAAAGTTGGGATAGAAGGAACATACTTAAACATCATAAAAGCCATTTATGAAAAGCCCACAGCTAACATCATCCTCAATGGGGAAAAACTGAGAGCTTTTTCCATGAGATCAGGAACACGACAGGGATGTCCACTCTCACAGCTGTTGTTTAACATAGTATTGAAAGTTCCAGCATCAGCAATCAGACAACAAAATGAAATCAAAGGCATTAAAATTGGCACAGATGAAGTCAAGGTTTCACTCTTTGCAGATGACATGATATTACACATGGAAAACCCAATAGACTCCACCAAAAGTCTCCCAGAACTAATACATGAATTCAGCAAAGTTGCAGGATACAAAATCAATGTACAGTTGCATTCTTATACACTAACAATGAAGCAACAGAAAGACAAATAAAGAAACTGATCCCATTCACAATTGCACCAAGAAGCATAAAATACCTAGGGATAAATTTAACCAAAGTGTAAAAGATCTGTATACTGAAAACTATAGAAAGCTTATGAAAGAAATTGAAGAGGATATAAAGAAATGGAAAAACATTCCATACTCATGAGTTGGAAGAATAAATACTGTTAAAATGTCAATACTACCCAAAGCTACCTACACATTCAGTGCAATCCCAATCAAAATTGCACCAGCATTCTTCTCAAAACTAGAACAAGCAATCCTAAAATTCATATGGAACCACAAAAGGCCCCAAATAGCCAAAGTAATTTTGAAGAAAAAGATGAAAGCAGGAGGCATCACAATCCCAGACTTTAGCCTCTACTACAAAGCTGTCATCATCAAGACAGCATGGTATTGGCACAAAAACAGACACATAGACCAATGGAATAGAATAGAAACCCCAGAACTAGACCCACAAACGTATGGCCAACTCGTCTTTGACAAAGCAGGAAAGAATATCCAATGGAAAAAACACAGTCTCTTTAACAAATGGTGCTGGGAGAACTGGACAGCAACATGCAGAAGGTTGAAACTAGACCACTTTCTCACACCATTCACAAAAATAAACTCAAAATGGATAAAGGACCTGAATGTGAGACAGGAAACCATCAACCCTAGAGGAGAAAGCAGGAAAAAACCTCTCTGACCTCAGCCACAGCAATTTCTTACTTGACACATCCCCAAAGGCAAAGGAATTAAAAGCAAAAGTGAATTACTGGGACCTTATGAAGATAAAAAGCTTCTGCACAGCAAAGGAAACAACCAACAAAACTAAAAGGCAACCAACGGAATGGGAAAAGATATTTGCAAATGACATATCGGATAAAGGGCTAGTATCCAAAATCTATAAAGAGCTCACCAAACTCCACACCTGAAAAACAAATAATCCAGTGAAGAAATGGGCAGAAAGCATGAATAGACACTTCTCTAAAGAAGACATCCGGATGGCCAACAGGCACATGAAAAGATGCTCAACGTCGCTCCTTATCAGGGAAATACAAATCAAAACCACACTCAGATATCACCTCACTCCAGTCAGAATGGCCAAAATGAACAAATCAGGAGACTATAGATGCTGGAGAGGATGTGGAGAAACGGGAACCCTCTTGCACTGTTGGTGGGAATGCAAATTGGTGCAGCTGCTCTGGAAAGCAGTGTGGAGGTTCCTCAAAAAATTAAAAATAGACCTACCCTATGACCCAGCAATAGCACTGCTAGGAATTTCCCCAAGGGATACAGGAGTACTGATGCATAGGGGCATTTGTATCCCAATTTATAGCAGCACTCTCAACAATAGCCAAATTGTGGAAAGAGCCTAAATGACCATCAACTGATGAATGGATAAAGAAATTGTGGTTTATATACACAATGGAGTACTACATGGCAATGAGAAAGAATGAAATATGTCCTTTTGTAGGAACGTGGGTGGAACTTGAGAGTGTGATGCTTAGTGAATTAAGCCATAAAGAGAAAGACAGATACCACATGTTTTCACTCTTATGTGGATCCTGAGAAACTTAACAGAAACCCATGGGGGAGGGGAAGGAAAAAAAAAAAGAGGTTAGAGTGGGAGAGAGCCAAAGCATAAGAGACTCTTAAAAACTGAGAACAAACTGAGGGTTGATGGGGGGTTGGAGGGTGGGGAGGATAGGTGATGGGTATTGAAGAGGGCATTTTTTGGGATGAGCACTGGGTGTTGTATGGAAACCAATTTGACAATAAATTTCATATATTAAAAAAAGAAATTATTGGATTATATAAAATACCAGTTTGCATAAATATAAGGGCATATAATTACATATGATTTAATTAATTGTGTGCAGGGTGATTCTATTTTTGTATAATTTTTGGATTCCATTAATGAACTATGCTTATAGTTTCCATAAAGTATGTTTTAATATCTACAAGCCTATTCATTGTCATATAAAATCAGCAGTCTATTGCTCAAGTAAGAGGAGTTTATAGAGGAGTGGCAAACCAGGAGTACAGGAAGCCACATATAAATATATATTGCTCTTATGTGGATCCTGAGAAACTTAACAGAAACCCATGGGGGAGGGGAAGGAAAAAAAAAAAAAAGAGGTTAGAGTGGGAGAAAAGCCAAAGCATAAGAGACTGTTAAAAACTGAGAACAAACTGAGGGTTGATGGGGGGTGGGAGGGAGGGGAGGGTGGGTGATGGGTATTGAGGAGGGCACCTTTTGGGATGAGCACTGGGTGTTGTATGGAAACCATTTTGACAATAAATTTCATATATTAAAAAAAAAAAATATATATATATACATATATATATATATATATATATTGCTTTGGGACAGAAATATACTGTCAAAAGCTTTTTCTGTATCTATCGAGATGATCATATTTGTATCCTTTTTGTTATTGCGACATATCACATGGATTTGTAGATGTTGTATCATCTTTGCATCCTTGAAATAAATCTTATTTTGATCATGATATATGATCATTTTAATGTTTTGTTGAATTTGGCTTACTAGTATTTTTTTGAGGAATTTTGCCTGTATGTTTATCAGGGATGTTGGCTGGTACTTTTTTTTTCTTGTGGCATCCTTATCTGGTTTTGGTATCAGGGTAATGCTGGCCTCAGATATGAGTTAGAAAGAGTTCCCTCCTCTTATTTTATTGGGAGAATTTGAGAAAGGATGGTATTAATTCTTCTTTCATGTTTGGTAGAATTCACTAGTGAAGCTGTCTGGTTCTGAATATTTTTGTTTGGGAGGTTTTGATTACTGATTCAATCTCCATATGACCCAAAGTAATCTATAGATTTGATGTAATATCTATTAAAATTCCAATGGCTTTTTCAAATAAATAAAACAAATAATCCTAAAATTTCCATGGAACCACAGAAAACTCTGAATAGCCAAAGCAACCTTGAGAAAGAAGAAAATTGCATATATAAATACATATATATGTATATATATATGTATATATATATATATGTGTGTGTGTGTGTATATATATATATATATATATATATATATATATATATATACACATACATACACACACACACACACATATATATAGTCAATTAATTTAAAACAAGAGGGCCAAGAATATACTATGGGGAAAGGATAGTCTCTTCAATAAATGATGTTGAGAAATTGGACAAGCACATGCAAAAGAATGAAATTGGACCACTATTTACATCATACAAAAAAAAAATCAAAAGTAAAGACTTGAAAATAAGACCTGAAAGCATAAAACTCTTAGAAGAAAACTTAAATGGTAAGCTCTTGGGTACACATCTTAGTGATGATTTTCTGAATTTGACACCAAAAGCAAAAGCAAGTAAGTGTGACCATGTCATACAGAAGAATCTCTGAATGGAAAAGGAACCATCAACAAAATGAAAAGACAACCTACTCATCAAGAGAAAGTATTTGCAAATCATGTACCTGCTAAGGTATTAGTATCCAAAATATAAACAACAAACATATAAAGAACTCATACAATCCAATAGTATAAAAACCAACAATTCAATAATAAAATGGGCATAAGATCTAAATATTTTTCCAAAGAAGATATACAGATGGCCAATAGGCAAATGAAAAATTGCTCAATATCACTAATCATCAGGAAATTGCACCACAATGAGATGACATTTCACACCTGTCAGAATGGCTAGTATTAAAAAAATAAGATATAACAAGTGTTGGTAAGGATATGGAGAAGAGGGAATTCTTAATTCTTGTATACCTTCGGTGGGAATGTATTTTGATGGGGCCACTACAGAAAATGGTATGGAAGTTTCTTAAAAAACTAAAAACAGAACTACCATATCCAACAAATCCACTTCTGATTATTTTTCTGAAGAAATTTAAAAAAACAATAGAAAAAATATATATATACAATGATGTATCTCTCAGCATTATTTACAATAGTGAAGATATGGAAACAACCTAGGTGTCTATTATGGATGAATGGATAAAGGAATTTTGGTATACATATTTAATGGAATGTTATTCAGCCACTAAAAAGCATGAAATCCTCCCATTTGCAACAACATGGATGGACATCAAGGGCATTACACTAGGTGGAATAAGTCAGAGAGAGACAAATACTATATTATCTCACATATATTGGAATTAAAAAAAAGAAAGAAAACTCATAGATGCAGAGAACAGATTCGTGTTTGTCAGAGGTGGGGGCTTGGGTATCAGAGAAATGGTGAAGGAGTCAAAAGACAAAAAGAAAAAAATATATATATTGTGTATTACTGCGTAACAACAACAAAAAGAAGCAATTTGTTTTTTCTAGATGCACAGAGCTAAAAGCAGAATGAAGGTTACCAAATTTGGAATCATTCCTGTGAAAAATGTTCTAGGGAATGGATTATGACAGAGTGAAAGAATTGATGAGTGTACTCACAGCCCTATGGAGATGACACCCCTTCAATAGAAAATTGTACCACTCAACCTGGTCATATAGGTTTCTGGATTAGTACTCAGTTGCCCAAGCAGAGAGAAGTAGAAGATTGTAGTATTTTCTAGGAATGGTGAGGCCTATTCAGATTGAACAGAAGAGTTTGCTGGGAAATAGCACCAGTGAAAAACAATAATCCAGGTTTGGTAAGGAAGGAGAATACAAGTGTTAGAAAATTACAGAATTATGAAACCATAGGTATAAAGTCAAAGTACAACTATAGCAAGGGCATATTTGATGTAAATGTACAGAAGTTTAGGTTTAACAATGGGTTAGATATTTAGAAATATCTAAATATCTAAAATGAAATAGCTATGAGGCCAGGGTGTAGGATAGATGGATAAGGTAGGTAAGGATAAATTTTTTTTTAATTTTTTAAAAAAGTCTACAAGACAATTATAAATTTTATTCCATATAGCTTTTGATGAAAGTGTTGAAGACTTCCTCAACATTTGCTCTGCCTTGTACAAGAGTAAAAATAAGATATACATATCAAATATCTAAATATTTAAAAATCTAGATAATGCTCACAATAGGTTAATATATGTGGTGTTGGTGAAATAATAAATAGATCAATGGAAAAGAATAAACAGCCAGAAATAAACCCACAAAAATATAGTCAACTGATTTTTCACAAAGGAAAAACAATGGAGAAAGATAGTCTTTAAAAAAAATTGGGGTGGAGGGTAATGTGCCTGGGTGGCTCAGTCCATTAAGTGTCTGACTTCAGCTCGGGTCATGAACTCGTGGTTCGTGAATTCGAGCCCCATGTCGGGCTCTGTGCTGACAGCTCAGAGCCTGGGGTCTGCTTCACATTTTGTGTCTCCCTATCTCTCTGTTACTCCCCCACTCGCACTCTCTTGTCCCTCTCTCGAAAAGAAAGATTAAAAAGTTTTAAATTTTAGAATGGCGGGGAACAGAGAGGCAGAGGGAGGGAGGGAGGGAGGGAGGGACAGAGAGAGAGAGAGAGAGAGAGAGAGAGAGAGAATCTTAAGCAGGCTCCATGTTCAGTGTGCAGCCCAACATTAGGCTTAACCTAATACCACAACCTGGGATCATGACCTGAGCCCAAATCAAGTAGAACACTCAACCATCTGAGCCACCCTGGTGCCCCAGAAAGATACTCCTTTTAACAAGTGATACTGGAACTGGACATCCACATGCAAAAAATAAGTCTAAACAGGGATCTTTCACTCTTCACAAAATTATTCAAAATGGATCACAGACCTAAATGTAAAATGCAAAACCACAAAACTCCTAGAAGATAACATGGGAGAAAACCTAGATGGCTTTGGATTTGTTGCTAACTTTTTAGATATAATACCAAAAGCACAATTCATAAAAGAAATAATTTATAAGCTAGATTTATCAAAATTAAAAAAAAATCCTCTGTGAAAAACAATGTCAAATGAGTGGACAGTCAAGCCACAATCTGAGATAAAACAGCAAAAGACCTATCTGAGACAGGATGGTTATCTAAAATATGTAAATATATAAAGAACTCCTAAAACTCTACAATAAGAAAACAACGCAACTGAACAATGGTCCATCACCTTAACAGACACATCACCAGAGAAAATATACAGAAGGCAAATAAATCCACGAAGAGATGCTCCACATCATATAACATCAGAGAAATACAAATTAAAACAACAATGAGAAATCAAAACACATCTATAAGAATGGTCAAAACTTTAGAACACTGAAAACACCAAATGCTAGTGAGATATGGAGCAACCGGAACCCCCATTCACTCCTGGTGAGAATGTAAAGTGATGCAGCCACTTTGCAAGACAATTTGGTGGTTTATTATATAACTAAACAGACTCTTATCATATGATCCAGCAATTACGTTCCTTGCTATCTACACAACGGAGTCAAAAACTTATTATCACACTAAAACCTGCACACTGATGTGTATAGCAGCTCTATTCGTAGTTGCCAAAACCTAGGAAAATAAAAATAAAAACAAGATGCCTTTCAGTAGGTGAAGGAATAAACTGTGGTACATCCAGATGTCTATTATTCAGTGCTAAAAAGAAATGAGCTATCAAACCATGAGAAGACAGTCAGGAAACTTAAATGTATATTGCTAAGTAAAAGAAGTGAAAGATGCCAATCAGAAAAGTCTACTTATTGTATGAGTCCAACTGCATGACAGTATGAAGGGGTAAAACTATGAAGACAGTAAAAAGATCAGTAGTTTCCAGGGATTAGGGGAAGGAAGGGAAGAATAGATGGAACACAGAGGATTTTTAGGGCAGTGAAAATACTCTGTACAATACTATGATGATGGATACGTGTCATTTTGTCCAAACCCATTTGTCCAAAACCATAGAATGTACAACACCAAGAGTGAATCCTAATGTAAACTATTGAGTCTGGGTGATAATGATATGTCAGTTAAAGTTCATCAATTGTGGGGGATGGTGGTATGACGAAGTTATGCATGTGTGGGGGCAGAGGGTTTATGGGAAATCTCTGTACCTTCAATAAAAAGGAGGAAATGTTTCCATTCTCCTAATTTTAACAAATATAGAAATTCAAGAATATGAAATTTAGAGTTTTGTAATACCTCATCATTCTATCACCAATAGCTAGTCCCTGGCCTATCTTCTCTTTTGTATCTTGTATCTAGTTCCATTGTGAATCTTGAGAAGCCTCATGCTTCCTGAAGCCCAGCCTGTCCTCCATGTCCATGCTTT
Source organism: Panthera pardus (assembly GCF_024362965.1). NCBI lineage: Eukaryota > Metazoa > Chordata > Mammalia > Carnivora > Felidae > Panthera > Panthera pardus. Next base: position 84,676,860 of record NW_026526810.1, read on the forward strand.
ACACTCAGCCCCATGAACTCTTTAGCCCAAAGTGTGAACCTATATTCGGGAAAACAGACTCATGAATCAGCCACCAGAGGTTTCTGAAATAGTTTCATGACTATTTGAGCAGAAAATACTAATTTGCAGTGTGGTGTGAACTCATATAGGTAACACCCTTGGTTCTATAGAATCCTCACCTTGAAATGGGCTTCAGCCAATGGAAGACCAGAGTAAGACCATCTGAGGAACACAGCCTAGGGGCCCCTGGGTGGCTCAGTCCATTGAACATCCCACTCTTGATTTTGGCTTAGGTCATGATCACAGGGTCGTGGGATTGAGCCCTGCATCAGGCTTCACACTAACCATGGAACCTGCTTAAGATTCTCTCCCTCTCTCTCTCCCTCTCTCCCTCTCTCTCTCTCTCTCTCTCTCTTGTTCTCGCTCACTCTCACTCTCGTTCTCTCCCTTCCTCCCTCCCTCTGCCCCTCTCTCAGCTCATGCGCTCTCTCTCTCTCTCTCTCTCTCTCTCAAATAATACATACATACATACATACATACATACATACATACATACATAAAGGAATAAAATAAAGTATACAGCCTTGTTAAAGGGTCCTTCTTACCTGGGTCTAAGGTTGGTATTTCAAATGGTCCTATTTCTGAAGCACATAGATTTTAAGTAATGCATCATATATCAATATCTCTCTTACTCCATACCCTTCCAGTTCCATAAATATTAGCGTGACCATGTCACCCATCCAAGAATCAAAAGTACAAATAGCAGTACCCCATCTCTGAAAACAAAGTCCTATTCATCCTCTCTAGATCTTTATCCTTAAGGAGATCTGCGTAGAATGGTATATCAGCCACGTGCTTTATCTCAACTTGCTTTGGCTTATGTGAGTAACAGAAACATTAGATTGTTAAGTCATATTTACCCAGTATCAAGTTTTATAGTAAGTTCAAGAATATAAGAAATCAAGAGGCACAGGTGAAATAGAAGTCTAAGACAAACTACATGGCTCCACAGATCCTCCTTTCTTGCATCACATTCTATGGCTCAGAGTAGTAAATGATATCTTATTTGAGATTTGCAAGTAATCTCACAAATGGAGAACATGAATAATATGAAACATGCCCATTTTATATTTAGATGTTCAACCAGTTTATGTGGCATTTGTCAGGAAGCCACGCCCCCTTAATCCATAGATCTTGTGTTCAGTTACTATAAGCAATCTTAAACTAAGGATGTCCTACTCAAAACATTCCATAAATGAGGACACTTCTAGCAAATATTTTAGTCTATTTACCAGGACATCAGTTATCATACTGTTTACAAAGATATTAGGACAGATCACCTGTCTTCTTTCTTTCCCCAGGAAAACCCTCTCTCTGCTCCAACTATAATCACTACTTAGAAATGCATCAGTTCCTACTGTTAAACTTTCTTTATATTATTTTAGAGAATAATATGGAATAGAGAGTGTCAAGAACTTATTCCATGTCACTATATACCCAGAAATCTATTTTTTTCTTTATGAACTATGAATATTTTGACTAATTATAAGGACCACGAGTTGCTTTTATAAGGGGAAAAAAACGGTGGAATGTTTTTCTTAAGTCTTTATGAGCACAGAACACAGGAACACATTCAAAGGCATGGCTTCCTATTATAATTTTTATTTTCTATTAAAATTATATATAAAATTTGTCATCTTTAAAATTCGGAAAACAACAAATAACCAGTTGAAAACAGTAATTAATGGCCTTTACCCTCTAAATCAATTGCTAAATAGCTTATTCTATATATATCACATAGGCTAATTTGTTAACTAATTCACTTTCTTTAACAAAACAGAGTAAAGAAGACAGGGTTCTTTCTTAAAAGATAACGTTGGTTTTTTAGAGTTTTATTGTTTGTTTATTTTTAAAAATCTATGCTTTGGCACACTACAGGAGTCCATCTTCTCCCCATAGATTGAATAAGATATTTAAAACTGCAGAGTAATTTATGTATAATACAATTAGTATATTGTGCTTACTTTACAGATGAGGAACCTGAAGGAGTGAAGCAAATGGATTCTCACTCAGCTCTATAGTATCAGTCCTCTCATCATTTTTTATTCTCAGTTTATACTAACTCAGATAATTATTGAATTTGTCATTATTCTCTTCAAATTGCATTCTACTACTTATTCAGTTGCTCCTAAGCACAATTCAACATTTCAATTTTAATTAAAATAGAATGTGTTTCATTTAAAAACCTCTGCATATTCAATCTTCTTAACTTTTGAAAGTATCATAAATTGTATGCATCATATTAAGCAACAGAGAAGAGTGACAATTCTTACTTTTAAGCCACTGAAACTGATGATTGATTTAATATGTTAAAATTTTGCTTTAAATCATCTAAAATTCTGAACTCATTTTTAATTCAGAAATATCACAAACTGAGAATTCCTACAAAATGAAAAATTGGTGCCTGATTCAACTGAAATTTAAATCAGTCAGAGAAAAAAAAAACAGTGGAATTTAGGAAAACTCTCATTATCTTGAAGTACTTATTCACTTTCTATTCCTTTTTACATACACACCAAAAACAAAGATTATTCATGCATTATATGCATCATCTTTCTGCTTAATTATATTTTAAAGAAATCTCTAATGACAGTATAATAATGATAATGTGTAATTTTAATGTCTATTTTCAGACAACACTTCTACCTTAGAATCAAATGCATATTCTCAAAATACAATTTGTTGCTTTTGTCAAGCACACAAAGTAAATGGATTCATATTTAAGTTAGAATATCCAGGTAAATAAACATGAAATTATGTTATTGGTAGGAGGTATCTTACAAAGATTTTGACAAAATAGCTAAAGTGAAGCATTTTGAACATCATTTATTAAAGTTGGAAAAATAAAATACATATAATCAAGGTATATCTGGGTTTGTTTTTCTGAGTTTATACTCATTCGGTGTCTAACAAGTCTTCACTTAATATCTATCATATGATAAACATTATATCATGGCTAAAGGTCACAGAGAACCAAAGTTTTACTGTCAGGGGGCCACTGTCCAAGCGGAAGGCCCGGGCCAAAATTTCCAATTCATAATGCAGTAGAATATCTAAATATTGTGTATGTGCAGTGTCCTATGAGAACATAGTCAAAGAGAACTAAATTCATCTGACAGGCTGGTGTCAAGATAAGTATATCTAAGAGGATATGAGAGGTCACATCTTAGAAACAAAAAAAAAAGACAAATATATTTGTTGCTCTGTTATAGAATTTTCCAGCTAAAAGCAACAACCAACTTAACACTAACTACTTCCATCAATTCTATTTATCAATTTTAGCAGTATAAATATACATTATATGAAAATATTCACTTAATGCTTTTTTTAAGAACATAAAGTAAATGGATTCATATTTTAAGTTAAATATCCAGGTAAATAAACATGAAACTACGTTATTGGTAGGAGGTATCTCACAAAGATTTTTATAAAATAGCTAAAGTGAAGCATTTTGAACATCATTTATAAAAGTTGGAAAAAGAAAATACTTATATATAATCCAGTTATATCTGGGTTTGTTTTTCTGAGAACAGAGGGAACGAAGTAATAATTATAGATAAATGATATATTATTTCTGAGAGAATATTTACTCACTACTATTCAAATGAACAATTGTATATTTTATAACAAATCAAATCTCATAAGTAAGCATGGACCCCACAGGGTAATACAGGACAACATTTTAAACTTGAGTATTTCAGGAATTGAAGTGTTTTATAGTTTAAACAGTCTCCTTTGGATAATTCATCCTCTTCAAGGCACATAAACAGTCTTTCAAATAATCACTCACTTAAGATCTCTAGTGGATTATCTGGGTTTTTTTTTCACCTTCTTGTCTACTACCTTGGGATAGAGATGTTTCTTGATTTTCTATGGGGCAAAGTAAGGCTGTGGGAAGTCAGAAGTTCTACCTAAGTCCCACCTGTCTTGCTCATCTCCCTGTGGCACTACTGTTCAATTTCCCCAGCAGAGTGCCATTGCTAGAAATCCAAATAGGAATCAAGACAGAATATTTTGAGGATTTGGTTTGTTTTCCTTTCTATCTAATAGAATCTATCTAATAGAATCTCTCTAAGAGAACATCTGACTTTCACGGAGAGATCCATGTACATGTATCTAATTATTTGTCCCCCTTGCTTCCATATCCCTAATCTCTTCTACATCCATCTGGTTTGGAGTAGCAGGCTTCTTACCCAACCTTTCTATAGCATGTAGGAATTTCTCCTATATCACATCTGCCCAATGCCCACATGGGATTTGCTCTGCCCCTTTCACAGATTCCCAAACTGTGGATGATTAGCAAACAGACAAACAAGTAGAGAAATAGAGAAACATGCAGCAAGAGAGTTACCAAAAATATTCCTATTAGATCCAGGAAGCTCAAGACCACCAATTAAAGTTTTAGCCACACAATATGTAAAGTCAGAAATTTCCCATATGCCAGGAATAACAGTAAACATAGAGATCAATATGCATTGGCCATCTTTAGCCCATGTATATAACAAACCTAGAGAAAGCCATTCGTATTCTAGGACCTAGATGAGTACAAGTGGTTTGATATTAATGGTGAATGGCCAGGAAATCCAACTGTGCCCTAGACTCTGCTCATATTTGAGTCAGGAAATATATGTGAATTTGATAGGTGTCATTTCCAGACAAAAGTTTTTAGGAAGTACTGCATGATTCTTGCTCTTTCCAACTGTCATGATGACAGATAATATTCATGATAAAGACTCAGTCTGCATCCATAAGTGAGCTCAACAGAAAACGGAATACCATCTAAGCCAAGATGAATAATACACAGTGTAGCAAGAAACCCATCTTTTTTGTGCTAACTTATAATCATTTGGGGTTGTTTGCTGCCATAACATAAACTAGTCAAACCTGACTAAAACAATGCAAATGTATTTGGGTCCTAATTCTGGTTTGGTCATTTGTTCATCATAATTACATTACTTTACTGAGAGAACATGAATTCTAATTAATTACTCCTAACTGAAAGGAATTTTTATAAATCCATTTTGACAGTAGAGATATTAGAGCAGGCATATTTTTTATAAGTACTAGTCTTTTTTACTGACTCAATCTCATTTCACCATTCATCATAGCTGGCTTTCTCAATTTTGTGTGACACAACAGAATTTGTAGCTCCCATACCAGACACAATTTTGTCTTATGCTTACTCTTGATTTTTTATCCCAAGTCATGAATTGCACTGCTATGAATTTACCACTGGATAATATTTGCATATTTAAAATTATACTATAATTACAAATAAAATGTATTGAGATATAATTTACAAATCCAGATACATCTATGTATGCATAATGTATTATAATTGTTCTTCACCCCAATAACACCAATACAATGTTTCCATTTCTCACCAATAATTGTGCCATGTAACACGAAGGAAACATGGCAAAAGAGAAAAGAGTCTAAGGATATTCTTTGACCACCTTTTCAAATATATTACAATATCTTAATGCAATCCTACTGCTCTTAAAATTCTACAATATCTATCACATCACTCTTTTTTTTATGCTCACCTCTACCTCCTTATTACAGGCCCTTATGTTAGATTTCGACCACAGCATGAGTGCACTGTCTCTCCTTAGTCTTCCTACTTAAGCATTCCTATCTTGCCAAACATCTCCTTTTTCAATTTCAATTCCATGCCCAAAAATTTCTAATAATTAATGTAAGATAAAGCCCAATTAGAATCTTTCTCTTACCCTTCCTCTTTGACCATCAGAAAAATCATAGTATAGCACTTTATGTAATGAATGTTTCTTTTTCAAAGAATCTCAATTTTCCTTCTCCCAAAATCTTTTGGAAATATTTTCCATCTTACAAACTTGTAAGGTCCTTGATGTTGGGGAATCTAGTTTTATCAGCACAGTATTTTATAGATCACTGGCACTCAGTACATATTTTATTAGGTCTCTATAAAATGCCCAGAAGTTCTCCATATTTCTTCATCTGATTTTTGAGTATGAAGCACCCATATGGATATGGAAAAAGACCATAGTCACTATGCTGCTGGTGAATGGTTAAATCACTTCTGGATATTATTGAACTTCTAAATTAGATCAAATATATTCTCTATGTGGCCTAGTCTATATATTTCTCAGAATTTTACTTATTTTCTCTCTAGCTTTCTCAGTTGTATTTAAAGCCACCATTCAGAAGATCTATCTACCTACCTATCTATACACACTTTATTTTTAGAGAAGTTTTATGTTCACACCAAAATTGAGTGAATGGTACAGAAATCTTTTACAAACTTTTTATAGAATATCTTTCTTTACAGAATATCTTTCAGCACTAATAATCTGGAAAAAAGGGATATATCTGCTCTGTCTTGAAGCCATTCATACTTACAGTTTTTATATAACATGGATCCATTAGAAATGTTCTCACTTTACCATTCACTAAAATGTATCAGGTATGTTAAAACACAACTGTAGCTAAAAGACAAATGCTTTATTTGTCTCAACAAGAGCGCTTGTTGAAAGAAACTATTATGAAAGAGCTGAAGAAAATGTAAGACCCTGTTTTGATGTATAAGATGTAATCTTTATAATATTAATCAGAAAATCAAAGAAAAGAAAGAAAATAAAAATGAAGATGCTAAACAAGTGTTGAAAATTTTGGTCAGTAGAACATGACAAGAAAATGGATAAGATATTTTATGCTATTGTCATAAATTTTCAGAACTAGGTTTTATTTGTTTTGTTTTGTTTTACATTTTAACATCTCTGAAAATGGTAGTTTTCTTACATCTCATGATTCATTGATAATTACATGCATTTTTTTTATTTCTTGATAGTACATAAAATAATGGCTTGTTTTATAGATTGCAACTTAGAGTCCATGAAATATGGCAAATGTATGAAATATTTTAGGGTTTGTAATGAAAATTAATTTTACAACTGCTACCATGATTGCATTCAGGAGTCATTCATTTCCAAAACATTTAACTTAATATTGTACTATGAAAAGTGCATAATTTATATGATCAAAGGGAATTGTTGATAACCTACTTAAAGCTTTATACAGACGCACACACACTAAATATTCTAGGAAACATTAGCACTAGAGCATTTCTAAAGCATCTTTTAAAAAGCAAATATATATCTACATCTATATCTATATATCTATAGAAAGAGGGGGTGTGAAACGAGGCATTTAAGTATTTTACACTTTGACATTATGAAATATTTATGCTCAAACTCCCACAAATGGAACAAATAAGGTCAAAAAAACTGAAAGATAAATGCCTCTCTTACAAGAGCATCATTGGAAATAAAATGTGAAGATTTACATCCTCCCCCAAATATATATGTAAATTCATGAATTCACTGCATACTTACAGATTTAAATATTAAAATCTAGCTGAAAAATATTCATGGCTTTTGTTTTTGGTTTAGAAGGTTATCTTCCAAAGGTAACACAATGGAACTTAAGTTTTAAAATTTCTCATGTTGGGGCGCCTGGGTGGCTCAGTCGGTTGAGCTTCAGACTTTGGCTCAGGTCCTGATCTCACAGTCTGTGATTTCGAGCCCCACATCGGGCTCTGTGCTGACAGCTCAGAGCCTGGAGCCTGCTTCAGATTCTGTGTCTCCCTCTTTCTCTGACCCTCCCCCATTCATGCTCTGTCTCTGTCTCAGAAATAAACGTTAAAAAAATTAAAAAATAAATTTAAAATTTCTCATGTTTTTACATACATAGATAATAGCAATTTTATTTTTTTCTACTTATTTTTAATATTAAATACCTGAGTGATGTTCTCTCAGGTTGTTATGAAAAATTTTCTTCATTATTCTGATTGGCTTTGACATGAGAAGATTTATATTTCTGAAATATATTGGGACAAACCTCAATATAAATAAGCAAAAGGTCTATGATTTTTAACTTTTTATTGTATCTATTAAAAACTGCCATCAAAGTTCAATCATACTTAATGCTATATTCAAATATTTCATTCTGCAATTTTATAACCATGCTTTGTAAAAAGTAATAGGTACAACTTACAGACAAAAAAATAAAGCAATTATTTATCCACTAAAATCAAGTGAACAACAGCATTATCTTTGAATTTCTGTATCTGCCTCCAAAAAAGAATTATTCTCCTTGTGCCCAGAAATAACTGCTATTCTGGATTTTTGTTAATAATCGCCCTGCTCCTGGGATGCCTGGGTGGCTCAGTCTGTTGAGTCTGACTTTTGATTTTGGCTCAGGTCATGATCTCATGGCTCATGAGTTCAAGCTCCACACTGAGAGTGGGGGGCCTGCCTGGAATTCTCTCTCTCCTTCTCTCTCTGCCCCTACGATGCCTGGGTGCGCACTCTCTCTCTCTCTCAACAAATAAACTTAAAAAAAGAATCTCCATGTTCCTCTTTATTCCCAAATGCGTATTGTTTAATTTTGCCAATTTTAATCTGTATATTTTCACTTAAAAAAATTATTTGCCTAAAATTACACTTCAATATAATAACAGTAGATCTATTTTTCCTTCACAAGATCTCTTACTTCTCACTACCTCCAATAGTTCATATATTTGCAGGCTTATCATCAAAGTGGGTAATTCATTGGTAAATGTCAAGAGGAAAGATAACTAATCTATATAGCATGAACTGTATTCACTGCCATTTTTTGTTTGGCCAGATAGAGTTACTGCTGAAAACTGGTCCAGTGCAGCCTAATACAATCATATCCATTGCTATAATAATGACTTAGAGCTGCAATGATGTGTAGAGTTAATAACATCACTTTCATGCAAATAAAGAAGAATACGTATGACTCTAGTTGGATAAGGTAAGTTATAACTCAAGGATTTCAATTCAAGCATTGGGTTCAGCTCCTTGAAAGTTATCACTTTACACAAAAATAGATGCATCAGAGAACATGGGTGTGTTTGCCAGCTGAATATATGTTTCTTTGTTGTTTGTATTTTCCCATCCTATATTTCTGCTGTTGTAAAATGGAAACTGTAGTGAAGAAGAGTCAAATTTTGATTTGTCATTGTAAAGGCATGAACAGGAATATGTCCAGCATTGCTCTTGTATCTCAGTTACCCACTTTCTCATTGAATTCATTTCTATCATTTTCTCATGTACCTTTTGACAGTGAGTAAGGGCTTTCTCCACATAATTATATATTACCAGTTTTTAATAGTTAAGTTATAATGTATTAATGCATCAAAAGGGTTCCTAGTTTTTTTTTAACTGTGCTGCAGACCCTTGTTGGAGATATGTTTTTCCTCTGAGTCTTACAGAACAGGAGTCAGGAGTATAGGGCCAAATATTAAAAGTTTTAGGCTTTGCAAGCCATATACTCTCTGTTCCAACTACTGAATTCTGCTTGTGCAACACAAAAGCCACCACAGACAAAATGCAAATGAATGAGAACAGCTATGTACTCATAAAACTTTATTTATGGACACTATGATTTAAATTGCATATAATTGTTATGTGTCTTCAAATATTCTTCTTCGTTTTATTTCTTCAACTCGTTTGAATTGTTGAAACTATTCTTGGCTTGTGAGCTATGCAGAAATAGGCAGTGGGCCAGATTTTGCCCCAAAACTGTAGTTTGCCAGCCTTGTTCTAGATCAGTAGTTCTCAATTCTAGCTGTATATTGGAAGAAGAGTCTGAACCAATAAATTGAATCATAATCCCTTTACGGGGGTCCGCTGAGCTTTTTTACATTGTAAAAGCTTCCTCAATGATTTTAATGTTGAGATTCTAATCAATCCTAGTAAGAAAGTATTTTTATTCCATTTCACTGTTTGATTTTTCCCCCTCTATTAATTCCTCCAAATATCTATATAAGCTCAAGCAGCACATATGACAAAAGTGTGATGTAATTACAGATTGCTATTTACTAGTCTCCAGTGTGAGTAGATGAATATCCTTCTTAGATTTGCAATTGAAGTGCACATATTTTAGCCCTATTCCTCTTTTCCAGCAAACTACAACACAGTACCGTATTCACCTCCTGGTGGTCTGATACTCTGAAATAATGTAACACATGAAAAACTACTTTCAAATATAAAAGTTACCATTACCCTCCTATTTCTGCCTGACACCCCAAACTGCGCTTGATTTACAAAATCTAAAACCATGGAATGTGGGGCGCCTGGGTGGCTCATTTGGTTAAGCGTACAACTTTGGCTCAGGTCACGATCTCATGGTCTGCAGGTTCAAGTCCTACATCGGGCTCTGTGCCGATAGCTCAGAGCCTGGAGCCCACTTTGGATTCTGTGTCTTCCTCTCTTTCTGCCCCTCTCCCTCCCCCCTCTCTCCTTCTTCCTCTCTCTCTCTCAAAAATAAACATTAAAAATGTCTAAAACCATGGAATGAATTGATCCACCCCCTCACAATCCTTACTTCTTTTATTGTCTAGGATTCTTCATCTGGGTGCAGTAAGATCTCAGCACAGCTGAAGGTCAAGTAGAAACTGTCAAATATCAACTCTCCAAAGACCACTAGAAAAAACTATTACTGATCAAACAAAGCAAAGTTTATTAGACTTACTCCAGTAAGGAGGACATTATTTTGACTGAATCTTACTGTCTCAGAAGGGTAAAGTCAGGGTGTACACATAAAGGGCCTCAGAGACTGGGCTGAATGGTTTCAAGGTTTTGTTTTTGGCTTGGTTTTTGTGGGAGTGGGGACTTGGCTAAATGATTTTAGGGTGAATTTTGCAAGGTGGAAAACTCATTATGATAAGGAAGTTTACAACATAATAGTTTTAGCTTCATTGACATGGTGAAGTGAGAGTCTTGAAGCAAGTCTTGATGACTAGTGAATAGTTTTGAAAAGTAAGCTATCTGAGTTCTTTTCCATGTCTTATCTTTTAGAAACAAGCATTTCTTAGGGCAAATTGCTAAATTGTTTTTGCCTGGTCACAGTAGTGTTCGGCTCAGGGACAGAAAATTATGTTGCTATCAGTACTCAAGGCAAATAGAATGGAGGAAAGAGCACTCTGCTTACTTCATAAAGCAACTCTTAAGAAAAGTGAGTGGGCAACACAGTTTTAAGTTTGTTTAGGTCCTAAAAATCTGAATCACGGATTGTACATTTTGTATTTTAGGTTGGGTTTATTTCATATTGTAAAGTACAAACTCCAGGAGTTAAAATAGATTTTTTCCAAAAAATATTAATTTCATGTTCAGTTGTGGTTTATTCCTGATTTTATAATTAGATTGTCCAATGTATATTTTCTAATACCACCAAGCAATTCTCAAATTCTTGGCAGACGCTGCGTATCAGATGCGAGTTACATGGCATGTTGTTAATCTATGCCTCTGACCAACTGGTTATAAATCGGAGGTCCCCAATACCTCCTAGAGGGGCAATTAATTTGCAGAGTGACTTACAGAACTCAGGGCAATGTTTGCTTACTAGATTACTACTTTATAACAAAAGATATTAAAGGATTCGAATGAGCATCCAGATGAAGAGCTACATGGGGGCAGAGTCCAAAAGGAACCAAAACACAGACACTCCTATCCTGGTGGAGTTTGGGGTATGCCATCCTTCCAGCACACAGATGTGTTCTGGGTCAAAACCTGGAGGCTCTCCAATCTCCATCATTTTGGGGTTTTGTGGAGCCTTCATAACATAGCCATGATTGATTAAATCATTGACTATTGATCACTAAACTCAATTTTCTGAAATCCTTCACCCATCATGGGGCTGGAACTGGATATGCCAACCTCTAATCACATACTTGGTTACCCTTGCCACTAGTCCCCATACCTGAAGTCTTTCCAAAAGTCACATTATTAATATAACAACAATAAACTTTTATTGTTCTCATTACTTAAGACATTTCAAGGATTTTAGGAGCTCTGCTGCAAGAATAGGGACAAATACCAAATATATATTCTTATAAATCACAGCATCACAGGTTACCTTTTACTGCTTTTCTTGGTACAGAAAGTGTTCTTTTTAAGTCTATTGATGGATATTTTATATGAAGTTAGAAAAGTGTGCTTAATTGTATAACATTTTGAAAAGAAGTTTTTTATGTAATAACTTCTATGATAATATACATATCGATCACTAAGAGTCCAGGGTATGTACATACTGAGTCACTGGCATAGTAAGTAGTTGCTTTGTGAGAATAGCTGGGTTGAGAGGACTATCGATGTGGTAGATAAACAACCCACGATGACCTGGTAAGTAAGATGCTATGGGAAGTGAATATTCCAACATCTCCTTTCTACTTTCAACCTTCTGGTATCATTAGCTGAAATAAGCCAGAAATCAGAGCTGGCTGAAGTAGTCCCTTTATGCTATGCCTGTGTGTCACAGAATGACTAGAGAGGGTCAAGAAGGGATCTGGAGAGGAAAATGGAAGATATGCAGGACAATCTCTTTCTACATGATTTTATGTGGGTCATCTTTCATTCAAGAGAATGAGAAGACAAGAAAGAGACTGGGATAAAATATTGGCAAAAGACATATCTGATAAAGGACTATTACTCGAAATGTACAAAGAATTCTTAAAACTCAATAATAAGAAAGCAAACAACCAGTTAAAAATGGGCTAACGAGCTTAACAGACACACGTCACCAAAGAAGACATGTAAATGACAAACAAGCATAAGATGCTCCACATATGGCATCAGGGAAACGCAAATTAAAACAATGAGATAACACTATGTCTATTAGAATGTTCAAATCCAGAACACTGACAACATCAAATGCTGACAAGGATGTGAAGCAACAAGAACACTTATTCATCGCTAGCGAGGACGTAAAACAGCACAGTCACTTTGAGGAAAAGTTTAGTGGTTTCTTATGAAACAAATATACTCTTATCATATGATCCAACAATTGTTCTCTTTGATATTTACCCCAGAGTGGTGAAAACATATCCACTCCAAAACCTGTCTGGGTGGGGGTGTGGGGTTATAGCAGCTTTAGTCATAATTGCAAAACTTGGAAGTAATCAAGATGTCCTTCAGTAGGTAAATGAATAAACTCGGGTATATCCAAAGGAATATTATTTAGCACTGAAAAAATGAACTTTCAAGCCATGAAAAGACAGGGAGGAAGCTTACATTCATAGTACTAAATGAAATAAACCAATAAGAAAAGACTAAATACTGTATGATTCCAACTGTATAACATTCTGCAAAAGGCAAAACTATGGGGCAGTAAAAAGATCAGTGGTCACTGGGGGTTGGGTGAGAAGGATGGATGAAAAAGTGAAACACAGAAGGTTTATAGGACAGTGAAAATGCTATAATACTGCAATGATGAATATATATAATCACCAAACCCATATAATGTACAAGACCAAGAGTAAACTATAATGTAAATTATGGACTTTGGATGATTATAATGTGTCAATGTAGGTTCATCTGTGGTAATAAATGTACTACTCAGATAGGGAAAATTGGAAATGGGGCTGGGTATGCATGTGTTGAGGCAGGGGGTATATATGGGAAGTCTCTATACCTTCTCTTCAATTTTGCTCTCAAAAAATAAAATTTTATTTTTTTTTAAAAAAGAATGTTGACATTATTTAAGCCACAATTTTGTCATTTGTAGTTGAAAGCATCTTCACTGATACACTACCCTGAGTCAATTACTAATTTTATTCTCATTATCCAGACTAAAAATATATATATAGTCAAAAAGGGAACTTAAAGTCACATGGCTGGTAAGTGTCAAAACCAAACTAAGTATCAGCTGTATCTGATTCTAGTGCCCAAGCTATTAGCTTCAATGCTATATTGCCTCTCATACAACTTATGTGTAATTAAACATGAATATAAAAACAATGATTTATAGTAGAAAGTAATTTTGTTATATTAGATTTGGAATTAAGAGACATCTATGTTTTTTCCTTAATTTGTGAACATTACTTCAGCGAGCTTCATTTTCCTTATCTGTAAAACTGAAACGAACAATACGAATCATACAGCCTTGGTGGTTATGTTACTTTAAGTAATATATTGAAAATATTTTGAAGCAGTAAAATCCTATACCAACCTGCAAATTAATAATATTTATTAAGGTGCATTTTAATTTTTTGTATCTATTTACATATTTCTCTACCAATCAATAGATTTCTCAGACAAAATAACCTCTGCGTTTCTACATTTAATCAGTAGCTTTTTCTTGTTTTTCCACAGCTCCTTGTCTCTTCTAATTCAATGTAAGCTCTTGAAGCTGAGGATTATGATTTCACAGCTTGATATCCCCACAGACTTCTGAATTGTAAAGTGATACACATAATAGATATTCAATACATTTTGTTGAATGAACATGATGGCATCCTATCCTTTTACATCCGACATATACATTTCCTATTATATCCCATAAAGTATAAGATGATGCTTATTTCCAACGTTAAGTAAAAATATAGTATCAACAGAAAATAATATATTATTCTATAGCTTAGGTTACGAGAAATGTTCTCACTTGTTATTCTTCCTGAATAAAGTGAACTCACCAGAAATAACATTTTTGAATTTACTTCAATTGGCTCAGATTTTTGGAAAAGCCGAAAAGTTTGTAATAAAAAGAAACCTGCTGGGTATCAATATGCAATGATGCAATGATTCATTTCCGCCTCTAGCTTTTTTTTTTTTGCATTTTTTTCCTTCCCACCTAACTGTCCAACCACCCATGGTCCACAAGACACTAAGAACATAAGCTTACCTGAAAGAGTTCTAAAAATGCATTTGCAAACACACCTTTCTTTCTCATTCTTACAATTTTCATTTCTAAAATGCATATTTTACTATAGATCTCTTAGGGTTTTAATAAACTAAGTCCCACTAAATGCAGCAAATAATCGAACTATATTCACCCAAAAAATAATAAAATATAATATAATACTAGATATTTGATGCATATGACTTTTTGAATATGTTAACACCACTTTACAGAAAGGACACCAAGTGAAATAGAGAAATGGTTTAAATTATTTTTAACTTTTGACATGATTTCTGCTAAGGAAGAAATCATCTATTGTCTAAAACAAATTTGCATATATCTTATTCATCACGTTTGTTACTCTCCCTTGACAACTAAAAACAGATATGAGAATGCTTTTATACATAAGTCTATGGATCAGGAATAACTTACATCAAATGTTTATTTGATTCTATGTAACCTAGAAGCAGTATTTAAGGTAAGTGAATGTAATTTTTAAAATATAAATGTTTATTAAGCACTTACTATAAATCAGAGACTATGTTGAAAACTTTATCATTTTATTTATTTCAGTAAAAATTGCCTAGTATAGACAAAATGGTCCCACATTTACAGTGTAGGAAGGTAGGATTCTGGGACAAAATTACATGACTCCATTTCTAGGGCTTTTGCAGAACTCCATAAAATGCACAGGCTTTCTGATTTAATAGTCAACAATAACCAATGTCTTGCTTCTGAGGTCGATCACTGTATGGACTTAAGCAACTCACAATTATTCTGTGCTACTGTATCTGTCCTTATACAATGAAAAGTAATTAACCCATTCCTTCTTTCCTATACCATTCATTGATCCACTCATTCATCCAATCAATCAATATTTATTGAGCATATAAAATCTAGCCTAGCCTTAGCTCTCAAGATCTAGGAATATAATATGCAAGCACTGCCTTAAGAGACTTCCAGTGTACTGAAAGAGACACAATTTAAAACCCTAATTACAATGCAGGAGATAAACGCTGTAATAATGGCATGCACTCGGCTCTAATTAGAACACAAGGAAGGTTCATTTAATTGAGGCCCAGTCTTTTATCTGGAAAAGCTTCCCAGAGGAAGTAGCATTTGAACTAAGTATTTGTGGTGCAATGTCCTCAAGCCAGTATCCAGTCCCTAAAGTAAACTCACTGTTTTTAGCACTCAGTAAACATTTCCTTTATTGTCTTGTCTTCATTTGCTGGATCAATTAAAATAAACACTTGGCCCTTTAAAAGATGTATTTGGGCCAGGGGGTGGGGGGTGGTGCCTGGATGGCTCAGTTGGTTGAGCATCTGGCTCTTGATTTTGGCTCAGGTTATGATTTCACATTTCATGAGCTTGAGCTCCACGTTGGGCTCTCCACTGACAGTACCAATTCTCTCTTTCTCCTTCTCTTTCTGCTCCTCCCCTGCTCTCTCAAAATAAATCAATAAACCAATAAAAAAATATTTTTGGTGTTGAAACATGGACTAGGCATTACTGCTCCTTTCCCATTCTCTTAGTTTTAGAGACAGAGAACTCAATAGGTAAGAAGAAGTTAGGCATATGTATCCTACTGATGAAGAATCAGTGAATTAAAAAAAAGAGAGTTTTTTGGTAACAGTTCAAAAAGGGCTCTATCGTTGAGCAGGGGTTTCTTAGATGCTCTAAAGTCTAGATTCTACATAATCCTATCACCACTCCTCCTATGCTCTATCATCACTGGCCATTTTCTTACAATCTTAGAGTAAGTAATTCGAAATTGGTCAACTCCTCGTGCTTATGAGAATGAATACAACTACAGACAGGCTGTATACAGTTTTCTATTTTTTCCCAGGCTGATGCACAAAGTTATCAGGTTTTGAGTTTCCTTCAATCCTTAGCATTGCAAGTGCCTTAACATTTCTAGAACTTCAAGCATCCTACTGTGCATTCCAGGAAAGAGGGAAGACAAAATAAAAAATAAATTTAAAAAAAAAGCTTTATTTCTTATTGAATCAGCTTTCTTACATAGACTTTGTAGAGTTACCACATATTATATGGCCATTTCTAGCTACAAGTGAAATAATAATAGTAACAGTGGCAGTAATCATCTCTGCAATGTAGTATGGACTCAGATTGTTTTAGGGTCAGGGCCAACAAGATTTATTAGTGTTGGGCATATGAGAATTGAAGGAAGAACTCAGGATTATTTTATAGGTTTTGGACCTGAGAAACTGCTTGGCTATAGATGACACTAATTTAGAAGAAACAAGTTTTGGAGCAGAGAGAAAACCGAAGATTTCTGTTTTGATATTTTCAAGTTTAGAGGGCTTAAAAGACCTATCAGGCCTATGTGAAGTTAGTATACAGTTAGAAGACAGGTTAGGATTAGGGTTATAAATTGAGAATCATTCATACAATGATAATTTTCAAAACCATGGAAAGAGATGAGATCACCAGAGACGGTGTTGAGAAACAATTCTCCAAGACATTTCTGCAGTTTTTGTCTGTAACTATCTTTTTCAAGGATGTTTGTGTAGTAGTTGCCTTGGGAGACAGAGATGAAGCAGAGGTGAAATTTGATTCCTGACCAGGGTAACAGAAAGAATAACCATCAGGCAAAAATGCTGGGCATATTTGCTTGTAGTCTTTAAAAGATCAGTTCAGGGGCTTCCTGAACATGTGATGGATCTGTGCCATAGTATGCACCTGGGTCATTCTGTATCCATTCTGTGTGCATTAGAAAAAAGGGGAAATAATGTAAACATGAAGCTCATGTTACCTATTGTACTATGAGCAGTAAAGTCTATTTTCTCTGACGTAAGAATCTTGAGTCTTTTGCCAGGATCTATAAAACATTGGCAAGCTTATTTGTTAGCTTGAAATTAAGGTAAAATTTCAGAACCGTCACAGTTCTTGAAAATGTAAATGAAGAAGGAAAAAGAGAAAAAGAATGACATTTTGGTCTAGTCAATATGTCAGATCAAGAGAAACCGGGGATGAAGGAAAGGAGAATAAAAAATAATGCCCAGTCATATCAAAGCAAATCCAGAAGAATTTATTTTACTGTTTTTCATGGAATCCTATATTCAAATGGGAGGTCATCTTTGTTCTTCTGATGCCAAGTGTTTGAATAGATAATTGGCCACTGGATTCAGTACGTTGTAGGAACTAAGGAGCTTAACCCAACCCGAGTAGTGGGGAGTTTATACTGAGAGACTAATAAACCATTACCACTGACCATGACTTATTCATAGATCTGTGAAAAATCTCAATCTCTTTAATAAACAGACACTGCTAATGTCATACAGATAATACAAATATTTATGGATATCTGGGAAAGTTATTTTTTAACTTTTTTATTTTAATTTCAAAATAAAACTGTATATTCGCATGCAGTTTTAAGAAATGATACAGACAGATCCTGTTACCCTTCACTCAGTTTCTTCTAGTGATAACATGTTACAAAACTACAGTACAATACACAACTAGAAAACTGACATTTGTAAAACTCATTCAGATATCAAGAGTTTTACATTCATTTGTGGGTATAAGTGTACTTAGTACTATACAATTTTATCATATTTGTAGGTTGATGTGATCACCACAATATTTAAGATACAGAACAGTTCCATCACAAGGATCCCTTGTGCTACCTTTTTATAGTCATAACCACCTCCCTCCTTCCTTAAATGAGAATTAGCCAAACAAAACATAGAGAGAGAAATTGGTCTGAAAAAGATGTACAAAAGCTATATGGCATGAGAAAAAATATTAAACTTAAAGAACAGAAAATTGTACTCTCTATTTTGAATTTTCTCCTTTGTTTTATTATGGGTGGGTTTATAATCTGCTATTTTGGGGAGAAATAAATCTGTATAGCAGATTAAGTGTCTAAATAGCAGATGGAGAGATGGATGGATGAACTGTTGAATGGAACACTAAAGTTAAGTACTTTTTTCATTATCATTCTCTTTTTATCATCTATGATCAATCTTAAGCTAATTTACTATACAAATGTTATTAAATATCTTCTATGTATTTTAAAAATCTAAATTATGATGAATTAAGACTATATAATCAATTAAAATATCTTTTATCCAATCCTAGATCCCTGGTTGTAAATTAAGATATGGCAAAACCCAATGGTGTGATTTAGATGACAGTACTTTGAAGCAGGATACTATTATACAAATATTTTACTATGTAAGTTAGAAAGGGATACATGACATAATTGAGATTAAAAAGCCATGTCAGTTCAAAGTGAGAGAGAAAGAGTGGGAGAAAGTGTTAAAAAGCAGTAGAGCATTTATAGTACAGAAGCCATAACCTACATTTCCAACTTTTCTTTCCTCTTGGCCAAGGGAAATTTCTTTTGACATATGACATTAAAATAAAATTTGACATCTTTTCTTGTGTTCTTATTTCAGAATCCTTATTAGTACTGATGGTCTTTTACCAGTGATTCCCAAACTCTGTACACAATAGTTCTCTATGTCTGGTTACCAAATAGAAGTCAGATTCATGCTTAACTACTTCTCTCCTGGAGTCAGTGAGGAGATGAAGTGAGAAAGAGCTCCTATCATATACTTCTCTGTTTCTTCAGTGTCCTCCAAGATAGTCCAACTATGTTATACAGAAAAATATAACAATTCCAATAAAAAACTGAGATGTAGTATTGTGGACTATACCCTAGGTTTCAAAGGAAAGGAATCTTTGAGAGTTCTTCTAATTTGTGTGCTTCTCTCCTCCCCAGGTAGGTTCCCCCTCCCTCAAGTTTATTCTATCTCCTCAAGTAGTCCGTCTTTAAGTCTCTTCATCCAAATATCCATCTACACTCCTGGAAACATACCTTCTCCTACTGACAAGAAGAAATCTTGCTCCTTATGTCTCTCTGTCCCTTGCAACCTCCTCCCTTCACCAGCTTTGAGTTGGTCTATCTACAGGAACACCTGGGTTTCATCAATGTTATATATTGTTCCCCAAGTTGTGGATGATTAAGGGACTCTAGAACCCCCTCCTGAGGGTCAGAATGAATTTTCTGGTTAGGATTTCTTTTTTTTATTTTCCCACCTATGTGAGGAGGAAATATGCCATTCCCCTTAAAATTTCTGTTCAGTAAAGCATATGCACATTCCCAAATACAAATACTAATTTCCATGGATAATATAGTTTACATAGTTATTTTAAAAATTTATTTTATTGGGGAACTTCGGTGGTTCAGTTGGTTGAGCATGTGATTCTTGATTTCAGCTAAGGTCATGATGTCATGGTTAATGGGATCGAACACCCTGTCAGGCTCTGCACTGACAACACAGCGCCTGCTTGGAATTCTCTTTCTCCCTTTCTCTCTGATACTCCATGACTTGTGTGCATGCACACACACACACACACACACACACACACTCACACAAACTCTCTCTCTCTCTCTCTCTCTCTTCAAAAGCAAATAGACATTTAAAAATATATATTTTATTAATTAAACTAACCAGCCCTTTTTCTAAAGTCACTAGATTCATTTAATGTAAACATTAACTTCAAAAACCTCTCCTTTACAGTCTTGCTCTGGTGTGGTAAGATAGCAGTGGAGAAGAGTGGCCAATTATCTTTATGAATACCATATGAGCTTATGTTAAAGATGGATATGGAAATTGTAACAAAAATAACATTCCTCAGCTGTTAAAAACAATGAGTGCCTACATATAGAATCAGGAAGTTTTGGGGAATGCAGAGAAGCAGTGAATAATTCTTTGCCAGACAACAGTGCCATGGAAAACAGAGAACACAAAGCTTAGGAAACAGGTAATATTACGGAAAACTTTTAGAGAAAGGACAAAATTATAATTACTCTTTATGAACCTAAAGGAAGCAGCATGCATAAAAATGGCTAAAAGGGCTAAAGTGAAGTAAAAACTGGTCACAGTGAGACTGTTAAAATAATCCAGGTGAGTGAGCCCTGAAATACCTTTCATCCATATTACCTCCAAGACAGTAATTGCCTCTCTACTGCACAGAAGTACTATGAAAATGAATGGATTTTTTTTATAGCCAGATTCTAATGAGTTAACATACAAAACAAAATGAAACTGTGTGAGCTCTAGGGATATTGCAAACTGCTAAGTTTCTCAGAACATTAGGATATAATCTTTTAATAGGTTAAAGGAAAAAAAGATATTATCTCAAATATTTATCTTCATTTTCAGATTGTGCCCTGGTCTTGAGAGAGTATTTTAGACTAGGTGAAATATGTTTTGATTCTTCTGATTTATCTTATATTAGCACTGTATTAGATTGAAATACCCAATACTCAACTATACTATAGTGATCTGTTATTGAGCTATAAATTTTACATTTTATATTATAATATATATGCTCATGTTTTGTAAAATGCCTTTTTGTGATGAAATTTGAGATAATAAAATTATAATAAAAATTGCTAAAATACATTACACATATTCGCTTAACTTTAAAGCAAGGAGTTCTTTTTATTCCATTTTACAGATAAAGAAAATGAGGCTCAGGGAAGCTCTGTTAATTATTCAATTTAATAGTTTGCTAAACTGTAGTTTCAAATTGTTCTGTCTCCAAACCCAGTCCTAAAGTTTGTAGGAAGAGTTACATATCAAAATTGTCACTGGAGAAATGTTCATTTTAAGCCTCATCAACTTCATTCAAAAGATCAGTTTATCAGGTCTTCAAAACAAGGACCCACTGTTATTAAAACTATCCATGAAGTTCTTTTAAAATCATAAACAGGAATAGACTTGCTTTCATAATAGTGAATTTGGTGGAGTTCAGGATGATATTTTCAGTCAAAAAAGGAACCCATGTTACTTAGTCTCCAGCTGGCAAATGCATAGCATTGTTGGTCTTTTTATTTCAAACTTGTCTTCTACTTAAATCCGCTGATCAAGGAAATGCTCAACACTTTTGATAGTATAAATCAGCAAAGTAAGAGTTAGGTCTCTCTTCTCTCTCTTTTTTTTTCCAGATTAATTACTAAGTTGTGTCAGAACCTTTTTTCCACTTCCCTCTACCCTCTTAAGATCCATTTGTTCTAATTTTTCTTCAACTTAACTAATAATCTCTTCTGTCAAAGAGAACTCAAGGAAACATTGAGAAGTAGGCAGACATTTTTCCATCATGTAGTATCTTCCCATTCATGCCCTTATTCTTAACTGTTATGTCAAAACCTGATTTCAGGTGAGGATCTAATTAGCACAAATACATTAAGATATAAAGAGTATATTATTTGCATTTTAATACAGGGTAACTACCTAGGACACAGAAAGGAATCTCAGTTATGGAATTTAGATCCTAACCTCTAAAGAAAAGTGGCAGGAAACTCTTTTGGAAAGAGGGATACAGTGCAGAGATTAAAATCATGGATCTTTTCTCATTTTCTCTAAAATCACCAAGCTATGAAGACAATTTTATCCCTTAAAAGTAAATGAAGCCCTGATGATTTTAAACTGCTGACATAGACTATCCCTGCTAAAAGAAATTTGGATGACACATAGAATACTAATTCAGCTATGATAATTATACTTTTAAAACCTTAATCCACTCCTTCACTAGCCATTGAGATAATCAGTAAAACACAAGAAAATAAAGCAAAAAGTAAAGAAAAGAAAGCTGTTTAGTGAACAGCTGCTTCCTTGAAACACTGATAACACAAACACTACTTTTACAAAGAAAGAAAAGCTTGATAGAGGTTAACTGAAAATGATCCACACTCAAGACAAATGTAAGATCTATTTTATGACCCATGAACATTGGTAAATGAACTATTTTAATAGAAGAATCATGTGTTTATAAGTATACTTTCTATGTATAGAACATCTTTTTATGCCCTTCCTCACAACTTTTAAACATTATCTTTTTGCTGCAGCCACTACTGTGGCACCCAGCCATGCACAAATGTATACTAACAACACCTAGGCTCAGTTAATGTGAATACATCTCTTCCTTTTGTCCTGGATGTTTCTGCCACCACTATATAGATTGCAATAGCCCAACTAACCACTCTAGCACATGAGAAAAATAAATATGGAAGAATGAGGTATTTATTCTCCTTGGGCAACCCTTGACAAATGGGAAACTGGATGGAGTGTGTACAAATGGTCCCTCTCTGTGTCCCAAGCAGACAGTGCTGAGGGATATTTTATATGATTCCTCAGAGGGTCCTTCATGTGATTAAAGCCCAATTGCTTTCAGTGGTAACCAGCTCAATGATGTACTCTTGAAGAGCTTTTTCTCCTTCCCTGTTTTGTTCTTTCTTGTTCTCCCCATCCTGTTCCTGACCAGGAATGTACTTGCACTCAAGGCATAATCTCTGGTTCTGAGATAGCTGGTTACAGGAGTGACCCAGATAGCAGTAAACTGATTGATCACTTGGCCAGGAGCTTAAAAGAAGAAAGGTTACAAGATGGTGGGCAAGTTTGGGGAAGAGAGTATGGATGGAAGTACAAGAGTGGATAAATGTGAAGATTTTTATTGACATATGAATTCCAACAAGAAAACATCTACTGTGAAAGAGGCAGTAATCAACCAATGTATAAGAACATATATCAGAAACATTTCACAAACATGTTCTCACAATGAAGATTACCATTTTCCAATAGAACTCAGAGACTGGTTGGTGAACATCTCAGGTTGTAGTTATAGACAAACTCAACACCTAGATGATTACAAGTGTTTTCTAAGGGAAAGAAAATTCTGTAGTAAATATTTCATGACCCCAGCCCCCTTATTCTTTATAAGACTTCAATTTTTGATATATATCGAAACCAAGTCATCCTAAAGTTTTAGAGATACGAAACATGATAACTTTGTACACTCACCCACACACACAATGTAATAGTCTCTTGAATGAGAGAAAAAGATAAAGCAATGTAGAATTATGTGAGGAAATCTATACATGTTATTCACATTTAAGATTTCATAGAAGGGAAAGAAGATTATCAGGGTGAGATTTAAGATTAACTTCAAACTGGATTTTGAAGGAAAGGAACAGTTTGGGATGACAAGGAGTAAGAGTAAACTTAAAGGCACACAAGAATAGAAATAGCAGGTATGGCAGAAAGGCAGAGCTAATACTTACTGTATTCTTCATAGAAGCCAGGTCACAATCTGGCCCATGTTCACCACATACCCCTCCCCAGTTGAAGTCCTTCTCCATCTCAGCCTTTCCCATCTCAGTAAATTTCACTAGTACGAAGTGCTCAGCAAGGGGTTATCAATCTACAAATCTTGTAGGCTCTACTTCAACACATGTCCTGAGTCTGGTGCTTTTAATCACATCTACCATCAATAGTCTCATCAAACCCACAAACATGTTTCTCCTGGACCATTTTTTCTGGTTGGTCTCACTGTACTTACATTTGCCTTCCTATAGTTTCTTCTTCCACAAGAAGACAGAGTAATAATTCCTTAAAATCCCAAGAAAAATCATGTTACTGTTGCACACAAAACTCTAGTAGTTTTTCTTCCAGAATCAGAATAAAATCCAAAATCTTGGTAGAGCTTTACAAGACCTGGAACTTCTCCCCACTACCTATCTAATCTAAGTGTTAACTGATCCAGCCACTTCTGCATTCTTGCTTTTCATTAAACATGTCAATTTTAGCAATATTTATTCTTCCAATCCATGAGCACGTAATGTTTTTCCATTTCTTTATATCTTCTTCAATTTCCTTCATAAGCTTTCTATAGTTTTCAGCATACAGATCTTTTACATCTTTGGTTAGGTTTATTCCTAGGTAGTTTATGATTCTTGGTGCAATTGTGAATGGGATCAGTATATTTGTCTTTCTGTTGCTTCATTATTAGTATATAAGAATGCAACTGATTTCTGTACACTGATTTTGTGTCCTGCAACATTGCTGAATTCATGTAGCACTACTAGGAATTTACCCAAGGGATACAGGAGTACTGATGCATAGGGGCACTTGTATCCCAATGTTTATAGCAGCACTTTCAACAATAGCCAAATTATGGAAAGAGCCTAAATGTCCATCAACTGATGAATGGATAAAGAAATTGTGATTTATACACACAATGGAATACTATGTGGCAATGAGAAAGAATGAAATATGGCCTTTTGCAGCAATGTGGATGGAACTGGAGAGTGTGATGCTAAGTGAAATAAGTCATACAGAGAAAGACAAATACCATATGTTTTCACTCTTATGTGGATCCTGAGAAACTTAACAGAAACCCATGGGGGAGGGGAAGGAAAAAAAAATGTTAGAGAGGGAGGGAGCCAAAACATAAGAGACTCTTAAAAACTGAGAGTAAACTGAGGGTTGATAGGGGGTGGGAGGGAGTGGAGGGTGGATGATGGGTATTACGGAGGGCACCTGTTGGGATGAGCACTGGGTGTTGTATGGAAACAATTTGACAATAAATTTCATATTAAAAAAATAAAAAAATAAAATAAAATAAACATGTCAACACATACCCACTTTAGGGCCTTTGCACTTATTTGCTATTCTTTCTTAAAAACAAAAGCAAAAAAGAAAAAACAAAACCCTCTTCTCCACTTGGCTAGTGTCACATTATTTGGCCTCTACTCAAAGATCACCTCTTAAGAGAGTTCTTTCATAATAATTTCATCTAAAATAGTGGTTCCAATCAATCAATGAAAAAAAATAGAATGAAATAAAACAAAACAAAATAAAATAAAATAGTTCCATTTACTCTCAATGTCTTTACCTTGCTTTATTCTTCTTTAGAACATTTTTTTATTGTCTGTGATGCTATGTATTTATTTATTATTTATTTCTTCTAACTAGAATTTCAGTGCTATAAAGGCAGTGATTTTTTCAATTTTACTTCATTGGTCTATACTCAGGATCTAAAACAGGGTTTGGCACAGTGTCACTAGTTTACAAATACTTAGTGAAAAGGTGAATTTATTACTTTAATTTTTTTCAAAACCCTATGAAATATGTAGTAGTCCCCATTGTATTCAGAGGAAATTGCACAAAGATATATTAAATGGCCTTACCAGAGTCAATAGCTAATAAGACTTATCAGTCAGATATATTCCCAGGATTCAGCATCTGCATTTTTAATGACTATTTGGTGCTGCCTTTCCAGGATGGGATTATAAGAAGAGGAGGTAAAAACGAGGAGAAGTTGCATATTGGTAAGTAGTAAGAGGTAAGGTTTGATAAATCTTATTTTCATACTAGGACATAACAAAATCCCCACATTTAAATCTTATTTATTAACGCCCAATCCAGAGATTACAGGGATTTTATTCCAACGTTAAAATCTAAATTTAAAAAGAAATTAAAGATAATTACTGCCAAGTTTTAAATGTTATATGTTTTATTATTTTATTACAATAGCATAATATAAATATATTGAACATATTTTCTATTAATAAAACAAAACTCCTAGTATTTAAGTGCTATTTGCAAATTTTGCAATTTCCCAAAGGAGAATAAAAATATTGACAATTACAGATTGAGTTATTGCCAAGTTAAAAATTATTGGAACTGTCATTTATGAACTATTTTTTGCTGATGGCTGTAGTTTGGAAGTGAACATGTAAGAAAATGTATTCATTACCAGAGGAAGGATCATGCACTTCAGAATGATGTTAATCAGTTTGGTAGAGACTAGGACTATAATCTCAGCTTCCATGTAACACCACTCCAAGGTTATTAGCTATAGTCATATTTAAATATTTAGTACTGGACAATACCCCTGAATTGTCTTTAGTGGAAATACACCATCTGAAAATGCTAGCATACATACAGGTGGTATATCAACAACAATTTAATTTTTTAATTCTAAATCATGTTTTTAAAAATAAATATTTAGAAAACTTAAAAGCTATCCTCAGATACACCAATAACTATTTTAAAAGTATTTCTTGCCAATGTCTTTAATTTATAAAATAAGACAATTTAATTAAATGCCTTCACATTTTGTCCTGGTCTCACACTCTGCATGCTGCTTACATAGACTCCAAAGTACATCATTTCTTATAACACTGATGTGTCTTTAAAAGCCATTCTCCACTCTCCAAATTTCATCAGTAATTAATCTTTTTTTCTTTTTTCTTTTTAATTGTTTCAAGACAGTTAGATTTGTCTGTCTATATACATGATACAGTTCCCTGGGGATTAAATTTTGTTTTACTTTTGTTTGTAAATCCAACAGCACTAAGCTCAGTAGTTTGTGATTCATTTGAAAATGAAATTTATGAATATTAACTTTTCTTAACTCCATTATATGAGGAGAAAGTCAAATGAAAGCTAAGTCACACAGCCAAGAGCCAATTCACAATCTGCCAAGACAGGAGAATCCAGATAGTATTACCGGATTCTGCTCTGTTTACCCAGAGCAGAAATCTCTGGACAAACAAATGGAATGGAGTTGGAACATTTACATAGTAATTTTGACACTGCTGGAAACTTGCCATGGGAGCGAGAACTCCTAGAAGCCACAATCTTAGGGGGACCACAACAACTACGTTGATTTTATGTCTAGGAACCCCAGCAGGTTGTTACTAAATATTTCTCAATAGTTTTACAGGTGCAGTAAACAGCCAAAAAGATTCCCTTGTAGATCTGGCAGGGGGAGAGGAAGAATAACCATTGTGAAAAATACTCACACCTTTTTCTGCTTAAAAAATACCTACTCTCTAGTGGGAAAGACTTTATCAGACTTTATCCCACCTGAGGTAAGGGCATTCTCAGACCTTGGTGCCTTCCAGTCTTCCTAGATCACCTAATAGGGTGAGGGTGGGAAAGCTAAGGAACATTTGTAAAGGTCAGAAACACAGACCCATTTAAGCACTGACATAATCACCATTTACAGAATGCTTTCCCTCTCCTATACCTCTCCACAGCCACAACAGGGATCCTTATAAGTGGATTACAGCAGAAATATGTGCAAAATTCATACAAAGAAATAGTTTTTAGGGAAGCACAAAGACATCAAGAGAGACCAAAACAAGGACACTAGAAGATTTTGAAGGCTTTTGAACCTATTGCTAGGTTCAAAACACTTCAAAACACTAAACACAACCCAACTCCTAGCTAGATTAACCTGCTTTCTCACAAAAAGACCTATTTACCTCAGCTTTCTTTAATCAATACACCATGTCTAGCTTCCAAGAAACATCATAAGGCATGCTAAAAATAAGGGGAAAGGTTTGAAAAGACAAAGCAAGTTGCAGAATAAGAGCTGGGACAGATTTTTGGAATTATAATTTAGGAAACTTCAGGGACATCCATGTGGTTCAGTCAGTTAAGTGTCGAACTCTTGATTTTGGCTCAGGTCATGATCTCATGGTCATGGGATCAAGCCCAGCAATGAGCTCTGTGCTGGGTGTGGAGTCTGCTTAAGATTCTCTCTCTCCCTCTGCCCCTCCCCCATGTGCATGTGTTCTCTCTTTCTGTCTCCCATAAATAAATAAATAAATAAATAAATAAATAAATAAATAGACAAACAAACCAACAGGAAACTTCAAATAATTATGATTAAAGTATTAAAGTAATGGAAAAAATGATAACATGCACGAATAGATGGGTAATATAAATGGAAAGGTGAAAAATCTAATAACATGCAAGAACTTTAAGAAAACTATAAAAGGTATAACACACACATAACTGGAATAGCATAAAGGGAAGGAAAACTTAACAGAGCTGAATAAATAATTGAAGTAATAATGACCAAATTTTTTCTAAATTTAATGATGTACATCAAACTATACATCCAGGAAGTTCAAATAATTCTAAGCCAGAAAACTACCCCAAAATCTACACCTCTGCATATCATATTCACATAGCAGAAAACCAAAAATCAAATAGCACCACATTATTGTCTTAAACCTTATTTTAATTTAAAATCAGGTTTTTAAACATGATTTTCAACAACAGGGTGCTTTCTTGAGATTAAATCTTACATAGAATTCCAACATATAAAACAAAAGTATAAGAGAAGAGTGGCACTTGTTTAAGGGAAGTTTAGTGTGGGAAGCATAACACAGGTGACCCTCATCTCCACACACCCCCAGGTCCTAAAACAGCTCTGTCCAATAAAAACATAATGTGAGCTACATGCATAATTGTAAATTTTCTAGGAGCCACAATTTTTTTAAAAAGTCATAGGTGATATAAATTTTACAACAATATTTTATTTTACCTAATATATGAAAATATCAATAAGTAGTCAATGTAAAAATTATCAATGAGAGATTGACATGAGCATCATGGCACTGTTGAGTCCTTCTTCCTTTTTTCTCTTTTGGGTTTTACAAGAATCAGACACCCATAACTGGCAAAAAGAGCCTTTGCACAGCATGCCAGGATACCTGAGAGATCCATTCATCTGGGCACCCAAAAGTAACTGGACTGGACCACAGAAGAGGCTGTGGACCAAGGGGAGTGCCAGTATAGGCAGCAGTAGCAGAGAAGGTAGTCACAGTTCTGACAGTGGGCCCCAAGACCTTTCTGGCAGAGAAGGTAGATGGTGAAGGCAGTGAATGGAGCTGGTATGTGCTACAGCTGGAGGGATCAGTTGCACTAATCTCTGAGGAGAGACAGCTGTGACTAGGGAGAGGAAAATAAAGACAAGCAGGCACATAACTAAAGGAAAATGTGCCATGCCCTCTGTTGTAGGAGACAAGAGGACTGCCCATGGACCTCTGGGATCCCCCCAGTTGGAAGGTCCCCCTCCCGGTCTGGGCACACCCAAAGCCCCAAGTCCTAAGTACACCACCTCCCACCACTTTTTTTTTTTTAATATATATTTCTTTTGGGGGGGGGCGGTGCAGAGAGAGAAGGGAACTGAGAATCTCAAGCAGGCAGTGCAGAGCCTGATGTGGGGCTTGAACTCACAGAACACAAGAAGCTTAAACTACTGAGCCACCCAGGTGCCTCCCAACCTTAGCAGGGAGTCAGAGATGGTAAGAGAAACCAAAAACTTGTGCTATCGCGCCACCTTCTGGAAATCAAAAGGAAGTCTCCTAACTACAACCTGTTGAATTTAAGAATCAATGTAAACAAAATCTTGCCTAAATAAGAAAGGTGTTGGCTACTTCAAATGTGGCAGCAAAGGCACTTTTCATCAAACACCATGAAGAATCATGGTAATACTCTATCACAAAAATAAATAGGTGACCTTCCAGCAACTGAACCCAAAGATGGAACATTACAATCTCTCTGATTAAGATATCAAATTAGCTGTTATGAAGAAATTCAACAAGCTACAAGAAAACTCAGAAAGGTAATACAATGATCCCAGGAATAAAATTAACAGACGGTGTTATTCACCAAAGAGATTGAAATTCTAAAAGATCACCAAACTGATATTCTGGTCTGAAGAACTCAACAAATGAGATCAAGAATGCATCAGTATGCATTGGAAATAGAGCAGATCATATGGAAGACAAAATTAGCAAGCTCACAGATAGGAATATAGAAATGATTCAGGTGGAAGAAGAAAGAGAACTAAGAATTTTAAAAAGTAACTTTATGAAAACTATCCAACTCCATTAAGGAAGCCAACATATAAATAATGAGTACACCAGAAGAAGAGAAGGAAGCAGAGAGAGTATATTTAAAGAATAGCTGAAAACTTCCCAAACTTAATAAGGAAAACGGATATACAAGAGTCCATGATGCTAATAGAATACCTTGTCTCAACACAAAAAAAGATCTTTTCCAAGACATTATTTTAAAACTGTCAAAAGTAAATGAAAAAGAAAGAATTTTAAAGGCAGTCAGGGGAATTGATGAAGACAGTAACCTACAAACTACCCTCATTAGGCTTTCAGTAGATTTCTCAGCAGAAACGCCACTGGACAAGCGAGAGAAGAGTGACATATTCAAAATATTAGTAAGATAAAGACACCATCCATGAATATTCTATCCAGCAGTTATCTTTCAGATATGAAGGAGAAATAAATCCTTTCCCAGGAAAAAAAGTATTTATAAGATATTTTATATTCTTTTTCTTCAATTAATTCTTCAAATTCAGTGTGCAATTTTTACTTAACATACATCTCAATTTAGATGCTTAATTTTCAGTGGAAATATGTGATATGTATAAAGATTTCCAAAAGATTAGAGTTTCAAAAATATATTCACATACTCATATTTTAAACATAAGTTTTCTAAATTAAATTTTTAACTTTTAATTTCAATTAAGTAATATTAAAATTCTAAATTAAAATTCTGTTAGCCAAATTCCAATTGTTCAAAACCCACATATGAATAGAAGCTGCCATATTGGATGGTGAAGTTCTAGAGTATCATGGAAGACAGCATAAAAACCACTAGCCTGGTCAAAATAGTTCTCAAAACTATCATTCTAGAGGCTAATACCTTGCTCACTAAGAAGCATTCTGCTTAGTGTTTGGCTCTGGGTGCACTGATAAAATCCTGTTCCTAAACCTACAAGGAGGAGTTTCAGACCACAGACCCAGTTAAATCCACTGACAATAATATTCTGTGAAGGAGCTGGGAATCCTGCTAGCTAGCCAAAATTTCCCTGGCAGTGCTCCCTTTCAGTATGCATATTGCTTTCAAAATGTCAACATAACACCACTCAGAGATTTGTTCATCTCACAGATGGCAAAGTAAGCTCCTTAAATTAATCAGCCTAACCTGGAAGCTACAATAAGTATGAAATAGATTAGGCAGGAGTTATTCCCCTAAAGGCTTGTCAATCCACCAACTGAGAGCAAAGCTGATCACTCTCTAATAGTTGCAGGTAGTTGCTGAAGATAGGCAAACAATTCCCAGATGGACTGTCGAAAGGAGGGAGTAAGAACTGCATCTGCAAAAGCATACGCACAAAGTGAATTATAATTTCAAGCAATGTAGCTTAATTGTGGGCAATAGAGGGTAGAGTAATATGAGGTGAAGCAATCAAATGAAATTAATTTGCCTTAACTTAGGCTACTGTAGTTTGTGAACTGTGAAAACTAATTCTTCAGGAAGCACTAAATCTTGGGAGTGGTGGTGATCTTTACAAAGGATGGGTTTCACTTGGCATTTCGCTGGTAAAATGTCCTGAATAGTGGACATTGACCTCCTATTAAAGGAATAGACAGGAAGAACACTCCTCTTGCTCTCATTTTTTCTGCCTTGGCCCTTCTAAAGCCATAGAGAGTGTAAAGGAACACAGACATGATGATTTACTTTGAATTTGTTGCACTTAAACCAACTCTCCCCCGCTGTCTTCCCATAAAGGAGACTTGTTCTCATTTGTTTTACATCAGTTTATGAGTGATTTGAAAAATTATATTTAATAAAATTATAAATAATACACATTACATATAAAAAGAACAAGAATAGGGAGCAGCTGGGTGGTTCAGTGGGTTAAGTGTCTGACTTCAGCTCAGGCCATGATCTCACCATTTGTGAGTTCGAGCCCCACATCTGGCTCTGTGCTGACAGCTCAGAGCCTGGAGCCTGCTTTGGATTCTGTGCCTCCCTCTCTGCTCCTCCCCCACTCGTGCTCTATCTCTTGAATATAAATAAACATTAAAATAAAAAGAACAAGAATACATTTCAAAAATTACATTGGATGGAATCTATGTGATTTCACTTCCTGTACTGTAATTATAACTTTCTCCTAGCCAATTTGGACACTTATATCAAATGTGGACACAAATATCAAATCTATGTACTATCTTACCATTGCAGCAATTTTTTTAAATTAATTACAGTATCCAATCATGTCATATACTTCTCATAAACTAAAAAACAAAAACACTAAACTCCCCCTAAAGCCTGAGCCTTATACTCAAAGCCCATCACATTACGTTTCAATCTTTCTTTCCAGATATATCCTTCATTCTTATCCATCTACCCAGGAGTTAAACTCAAAATACATAATAACCAGTATGGTAAATTCACTGACTGACAAAAATTGATACTGGACAGCCTTGGTCTGAACCAGGTTCTTTGAAGTCTCTGCTGTGTCAAGCAGGTTTTTGCTTTCATTATTAGATCTGAGAGAGGTCTGGTGAATTCCAAGGAAGGGTCTGACCTGGACAGAGCAGAACAGTATCTGTGAAGGACTCAGGCTGTGACTATCAAGTGGAAACACAGCATTTCAGTTGTATCAAGGTTTATCAGTTGAAAATCAATCTGTAATGCACCCTGAATTATAAATTTCAGATTTCTAATCATTCCTCATGCATAGGATCAAGCAATTAAATATTTCTTGAATTGAATATTTCTAATTCTTTGAATTTTCATACCTCTTAATGTTTGCTCATAAGATTTCTTTTAGATTACTCTTTAGTTTTTCCACCATCTACTTCAACCCATCATCTGTAACTCAGCGGCAACGCCAGCTCTACTCTTATGCCTTCCCAGAACACTCCAGTAGAATTAATGGATGGCTTCTTCTCAGGATAACGATAAGTATACCCCTAATGAGAGCTACCATAGGAAGACTTTAATTATGGTTACCTCTAAACGTGTTTAGAGTAGAGTTTCTTATTTATTCACTTTGTCATCCATAATGAGAGCCTAACTGAGTGCCTTTCCATAAAAATTCCAAATAAAGAAATTTTTTAAAAAGCCACAAATGCTGGATGAGTAACCGTATTGAAAATGTATACCCATTTGAGAGTGTGGCAAACAACTGTTTTATGTATATTAAGCCCAAAGAGTTTCTTCTCCGGGGAAAAGATAAGCAGTTGTGAGCACAAAGGAGGGAAATACAGAACTAAGGACTGTACTTTTAAGGTGAGAGCTATATGCTAGTACTAAGACCCATTTTTACACTTTTATGTTTCAACCTCATATTGCTTTAATAATTTAGAGTGGTTAAATTTACTTTTAATAGTGGAATAAATACTATTATGACCTTTTTACTGGAAAGGAAGCGAATGTAATTTGTTCCCAATGCAATACTGTAGTTTTATTTTTCTCAACTTTCTGCTGAATGGGTCATCCAAGGGCAAGATAAAGTAACTTGAAATCAAACTTCATTAGGGCAGTGATGTCAACTTGCAAGAAAAGGATAAGTCTCATTATGCTTTCTTTTCAAGATGACCTTCCTGTAACTCCCATCTTGCTTTAATATTTTCACATATTTTATGTATAAAGGTTCACTGAAACTATAAAAATTATTCCAACTTTAGGGCAAAATTGCTTTTAGCTGTATAAAGAGAACATGGTAACCTCACATCCATTATAGACTTACTTTCCAACTCTCTTTAAAGATATTCACTACATCAAAGGTTAGAATTCACTTTTGTGATAAAGTCCATGACATGCAACACACAGTTCCTGTTCCATCCTGTATATCCTCAGTTTCTTATTTATTTGCTTCTGAGACAGAATAAGGTAATTTGTTTTAAAAAGTGCTCTATCTTCTCTCTTCATCGATTCTTCATTTGTTTCCAATATGAGTTTCCCAACTCTTTGTCACAAATGTCTAAAGGTGTAGAAGGATTCTTACATAAAAAGATGGGACACTGAGGCCTTTCTATCCAGGAACCAGCTTTATTCATGCCAACCCGGGCTCTGTTGGGTCTGTACCCAAAAAACTGAGCCCCCAGAGCAGTGAGGTGTAGCCTTTATAAATTTTCTACTTCTTTGTCTCCCATACATGGTAACATACAGACATGTTCTGATTGAGTGGTCTTATGATACAGGTTTGTGAGGGATATCACATACAGACATACAGAGTCATGAGGAATGTCATATACTCACACATAGCCAGGTTGCCTTCCTTTATATTGAGGTTTTTTGTTTTTTTTTTTTTTTCCTCACCACATTCCTTAGGGAGAGGACTCTACCACAAAGGAATTGTGAATAATGAAACTTCTATTGCTACTTTTCCATTTTCTAATTTTTGAATTTTCATCTCAATGTAATTCTTTCTAAGAATGATTATTATGTAGTATCCAGGGCTTTCCTCTGGCATGGGTAGTAGAAATGATTCACAGTGTTGGTTGTATCATCTATACCACCTGGTTTCCCTTAGACTTATGGTAAATAAATGGCCGACAAGCTTCTTTACCATGCCTATGCCTCCCATTTTCACCTCTGAGGCACACATATACCAAATAAGAGAATAAATAATGCTTGCCTCAAAAGTCATCCAACATCCCATTTCATTTTGTCAATCCTTTCCTTTCAGTATGGTTTACTATTACTAAAATAGTTGTGGGGGCAAAGACATAAGCTAATGAGTCTTGTCTAAAATTGGTATACCTGTATTCTTTAGCTTTTAGTTCCTATGTTTACCAAAAGTTAATATTATCATAACTTGTTTGGTATAGTTTGGGGCTCATTTCACATACACTTGAGTTTCATGTTGTCAACAGTTTAAATTATTTTTATTTTATTTTCTCTGGGGTATTTAGAAAATTATGCAAGAATGTCGGTGGAAGGGAACACCTTATCATTGGTGTATGTTTAGGAGAGCAGAGTAGGAACTAAAAGCCATTTTTTGTCTAATTTGTATTTTTTTGCTTCAAGTTATGCCTTTTTCCTCTTGTTTCTTAAGATGAAAATAATTTACATTATTCTCTAAAGGCATGTGCCAATGTGGAACACATTAAAAGTTTTACTGAAACAGATATATTTCTTTCCATATTCTATCTTCTCTACTTTCCACATACTTTATCCTGAAATGTGGCAGAAGAATAAAATAAAAGAACTCTAAAAATTATTTGCAACTAGTGAGTGCACTAAAACAAAGGAACACTTGTTAAGTCTTGGTCTTGAAATTGTATGAACAAGCATAAAGATAATTTATATTGATATGGCTATAATTACAGATTACACATCTCAAAAAAATTTACTAGCCCTGACTTCTCCTTAAAGCCAAATGTGATACATTATAAACTTTCTTCCAGCAAAGAACTAGAAATCTCAAAAATTATCCTTGCTTAATCTTTCCAAAGGCTTATAATCCAAGTCAGAAAAAAATATATATATAACTGTTACAATTAATTCTTTGTGCTGCAATTTAAACTTCTGGTTTCTGGTTTGTTTTTGAGATGGTGACAATCACCATCCTTTCATAATACTTCATTAGCTACTTAGAGAAATGAAACCATTACCTTGGCCCTTTTGTTTGTTGTATTCTAGTAAACCTAAAGTTCACATTTTGGTGGCAGTCCCCTGGATACTCTGTCATTCATCTTTGGCTTTCAAACTTCTTGACTACATACTGACTCAGGAACAAAGGAAGATTCCTTTTTTAGGAGATTTTTGAATGTTTTGCTTTGTTTTTATATATATTTTTAAGGTCAAGCTTGCTGAATATATCTCATTCTACAGGAATGAATTTATTTATAAACATATTTTGATCACTTTTTTCCCTTTTGTTCTTACCTTAACTCTAATACACTATCCCATTACAGAGAAGAGGGAAAGGAGTATTCAAAAAATACCTTTTCCATTTCCTTTTTTCATGTAAGCCAAAAAAAAAAAAAAAAAAAAGAAAAGAAAAGATTATTACATTTCCTAAAAACAGTTCTGGTCAAGGACATTAGCTGCCAGGCAATGCCTAAGGCTCCAGATTCCCAATATTGAGAAACAAGGTGTGTCTGATCAGGACCTAAAGTACTGACTTACATATAACATAGAAATAGTTGGACTAGGCTGGAGATAAGCTCTGATGTTCAAGATCAAGCTACAATGGACCTGGGTGTATGAAATCTCTCTCCTATTTCCAAAACTACCTAAGTTTCTCAATTCATCTCAGAGATTGAAAATGTTCTTGATCTGCTTTGCACTGACCAAACTGTTTGTCCTATTCATCCTGTGTTTATTTTTCTAAAATATATCTAAATTAGACAAATTTCTCAGAGAAGGACAATGACATAAAATAGAATTAGTAAACTATCAGAACTAAAAGTTAAATTGAGAGCTGAGTAAAGAAAATATAATTTCTTCCTAACACTCCATTTATAGTGCAAGAATAGAAACACCCAGAAAATGCCTTTCATTTATGTCACCAACACTTGGATTTTTAAAGCTGACAAAGGAAATTGTCATTTCCACCTTCTTTCTAATACAGATATGCTGAAAACAAAAATATACTCCCCACCATTTAATAATTTTGTTTAAAAGTATATATCTGGGTTTGCCTTTCAACAAACTGGGAGCAACAATACATCATTCATCTTTTGCCTTGAGAACTTCTCATCTTTCAAGTGTTTCTTATTCCTTGCTCCCTGGCAATTTTTTCACTTGGCAATGCCCTGAGGAGGTCCAAACCCTTTCCTGTTTGACAGAGCAAGATACCTTGTCCTATCACCCTAGGAAATATGTTATGTAAGTGAATGGATGCAACTTAATGTGATTTTCTCCCAAATGACTACAACAGAGAAAGCATATAAAGATTTATGTATAGTTTATTCATTCAACAGATATTTACTAAGTCTATTATCTACCAAGCTATATATCTATATCTATATCTATATCTATATCTATATCTATATCTATATCTATCTGTCTATATATCTATAGCATCTGTCGCTGTATGTATAACGTACAAAGAATGCCAGGTTAGGAGTAGTACTACTGGATAGAATATTTTGGTATAAAGAACATTTTAAGACCTTTCAAAATGGTTATAAGGGTTAATGCTTTATACATGTAAAATTTATGTAAAATATCATAAGTGTGTATAATTTATAATTAAGAGGAAACCCTTCCCTTATTATCTTGCCAATAAATATGATAGAATTTTAGGGTTAAAAGAGGCCTAGGGGCACCTGCGTGGCTAAGTCAGTTGAGTGTCTGAGTTCAGCTCAGGCCACGATCTCACAGTTCTTGAGTTCAAGCCCCCCATGGGGCTCACTGCTGTCAGCCTGTCATTGCAAAGCCCACTTCAGACCCTCTGTCCACTCTGTCTGCCCCTATGCACCTTACACTCCCTCTTTCCAAAAATAAATGAAACATAAAAATAAATAAATAAATAAATAAATAAATGAGACCTAGATAGTATTAGCTCCTACAATGTAACACATGAAGATACCAGGTAGAAAATGTAAATATTATACAACTAATTATTGAAAGCATTGGAACCTAATATCAGATCTTGTAATTATTTTTCAAATCCCATTTTTCAAAAACTAATAAAAATAATACTTCCTCATAAGCTATTTTATGAAACTATGTGCTATTTCTTAACAGGAATTGAAAAGTATTAACCATGAGATTTTTTTTTCATAACCCTTAAAAGTATACAATGAATTTTATCACTGTCACCTAGGGGGTGAGGGAGGATCAAAATTTAGGTTAAAATGGAACTCTAAGTCCAGTTCAATAAATGTACTTTGTATTTTAAAAGACCTACTATCTTTATCAATTTAAATAATGTCACACCTTATACATTGCTTTAGTCTAACCAGACTTTTATTTTTGAGAGAGAGAGAGAGAGAGAGAGAGAGAGAGAGAGAGAGAGAGAAAGAGAGTGGGGAAAGGGAAAAGGGAGAGAGTGAGAATCTTAAACAGGCTCCATGACCAGTGCAGAAGCCAATCTCACAACCATGAGTTCATGACCTGAGCTGAAATCAAGAGTCAGACACTTAAACAAGTGAGCCACCCAGGTACCCCATAATCAGACTTTTTTGATGCTATTAACATAGGAGTTTTCAAAATATTATCTTGGAAATTACTTATTTTCCAACCATGTTGAAACAAGTTTAGGAGATATTATCTCTTACAAGCCAAGAGAAAATTAGTCATATTTCCCATTTAGTACAGAAGGAAGATCATTAACCTTTCCTCTGCCTCAATCTCATCTTATGGCCCAGCTGAGAATTTTACTCCACAATTAACTGTGTTAACATGGACAACAGAGAAGACTTATCATGCTCTCTCATATTAGAAGGCACATGTCCCCCTATCTGAGAATATTTCCCAGAGCTGAGTTGTGTTTCTGTCATTTGGGTCAATGAATTATTGCTACCCAGGAGAACTATTGGGAATATTTTTTAATTTTATTTTTTATTTTTTAAAATTTACATCCAAATTAATTAGCATATAGTGAAACAATGATTTCAGGAGTAGATTCCTTAATGCCCTTTTCCCATTTAGCCCATTCCCCCTCCTACAACCCCTCCAGTAACCCTCAGTTTGTTCTCCATATTTATGGTCTCTTCTGTTTTGTCCCACTCCCTGTTTTTATATTATTTTTGTTCCCCTTCCCTTATGTTCATCTGTTCTGTCTCTTAAATCCTCATATGAGTGAAGTCATATGATTTTTGTCTTTCTCTGACTAATTTCAGTTAGCATAATAGCCTCCAGTTCCATCCACGTAGTTGCAAATGGCAAGATTTCATTCTTTTTGATTGCCAAGTAATACTTTTGAGAGAGAAAGAAAGAGCAAACAGGGGAGAGGAAGAGAAAGAGGGGGTCAGAGGATGCAAAACGGGCTCTGTGCTAACAGCAGAGAGCCCCATTGGGGGCTTGACTTACCAACTGTGAGATCATGACCTGAGCCAAATCAGTTGCTTCACAGTCCAAGCCACCCACGCACCCCTCAGGAATCTTTAATAAACATAAACCTCCCTTGATCTCTCTCAAAATTAAACCATATATAGTTGTTATTTAGAATTAATTTCCTCTGAAATTATGAAAAATATTATCGATGGCATTTCATACCCAGCTGTGTTTACCTTTTAATACCAAATAAATCAACAAAAGCATTGTGGAATTAGGTTTCTTATCTTTTGAATAATTAAGCTACTAAATCAACCCAATTAATTTGTTTCGAGTCTGAACTCTCTAGATTTAGGTACAAAATTCTGAAATTATCAAGATAAATTTACAGAAGGAGAAGATAAAACTAATGTTTCTAGACATTTAGGTCAAGCAAAAGGTGAGTAAAATTTAGATTAATGAAAGTTAAATTCAAAATTAAATAAAAATAACTGAAAATCATAATGGCATAATTGAAGTAATTCTAAGAAATTAATATGCTCTTTTAAAAAGAAAATATTTCATTGATGTTATAGAATATTAATAAGAAAATAATTTTATTATATTGAAGGAGAAAAATATTAGCTATTAAAATTTACCAGTTAATAAAAATCAGTGAATTAAGGGAAATATGTATATATAGCTCAGCAGAACATTTTAAAGAAAAAAAAAAATTAAAAATAAGGAGGACTCCTGTCCTTGATCCAGTCTTTAGAGTGTCCATTGTTGACCTTACCATGACCACACCTCTCCTCAGCAGATAAGGAGTCTTTAAGGCCAATAAGATGCGCCCACCTTGAGCCTTTCACTTATTCTAGGCCATGCTCTGGATTCAAAGACACTGGAGTAGCTCCTTAAATTCCCTGTGTCCTTTTCTATGGTCTATGCAAGTGTCTTCCTGATTCTGCCATCTTGAGGGACAATGAAGCTATTT
This sequence comes from Panthera pardus, assembly GCF_024362965.1. NCBI lineage: Eukaryota > Metazoa > Chordata > Mammalia > Carnivora > Felidae > Panthera > Panthera pardus. Next base: position 84,716,961 of record NW_026526810.1, read on the forward strand.
GTATGCTATCCATAGATTATACATGGCCTTTTTTGTAATGAACAGGTGCTGTTAAATACAATGAGAAACTGGTAGGCAAAAGAAGAAAGGTATAAAATGGGTAAGAACAGGGAAGATATTTTACAGTGTATTTTACAGTGTATGGCTCTTGTCTTTCCTACCAGGAGACAAAACAAAAATTCTTTGCCTCAGTGGCATTCAGGACCATATTCTAATGAAGTCTGTTGTAACGTGCCTTGACATATGACTTGCTACCATTTGCTGAGATTATACTTTTATTTTAACAAGAATTCCCAAGTTTTAAGTCAGAGTTCTTATTAGAGAGAATCTATGAGGTTAGGAATTCTTTTTAGTAGTCTTTCATATCACAACTAAATAACGTTACATCTTTGTAGGCACTTGAAAAACTCTAGGACTGGTATCCATTAGGCTGTATTGCCTTGACAAAGTATAATAATATGTGTTCTCTTTCTTCATGCTAAGTGCCTTCCAGCACTTATGCTTCTTAGTATGATGGTCCTCATCAATTGTAGGAATTTTTTATTAGGCTTTCTTTTCGTGCGCAAAATGAAATCCGCTTGCAATCAGTGTCATCCTCAAAAGTCTTCGTATTTTTTGAGTTGATCAAAGAATCACACTAATAGATAGTCCCCACTGTTCTAAGTTCTACTGCTTGATAATTGACCACAGTGGGAGTTACTTATAATGGCTATCAATTCAATAGCAATTAATGGGCAGTAAAGCTTACAGAGAAAGCAACATAGGCTGGGAGAAAGTGCTTTTAGATCAATATAGCTTTTAAAATCTTCTAAATTTTAGGGGAGAAAAAGAACCCCTGATGAACAGAGAATGTTCAACTACTTATAAACATTTCAATCACAATAATATGAACATTCCAGGGAGTTGGCACAGGAAGATGTTCTGGTTTAATTGTAGAAAGATTATGTTTCTAATTATGTATAACCACTTAGATGGTATTTACTTTATGATATAAGAGCAAGTAGTGTTTGAATAATGGACATCGCTGTATAACTAAAGTTAGTTTCTCTAGTCAAAGCTGTCATCATTTGGCCCTACTCAGGAAAGGTTCAAATTACAGGAGGAGTCAATGACAGAACTTCTATTTTGACTTATCACATGAATTTCTTCTATAGCCTACACTGGAAATAAAAATGGCAAAATAGAAGCTGAGGGTAGAATTTGTAGGTTAGACTCAATCAAGTTATAAATAACATATTTTTAAAACTTAAATGCAATACGTTTATCCAGAAAGGACTGCAAAAGTTTTTGTATATTAATTTGAATATAGCTATTTAGGTACATAAATAGGTAAGATACAAGGCATAAATATTTCAAAATAAAAGATTATTCCACTATGGAAATACTTCCACGCACATTAACGTTTTATTTATTAATGATAACTTTCAGTAAATCGTTAAGATTTTAAAATGAAATCCAGTATAATGAAATGGATCATCTTGACTATTTTTTCCATTTCCTGAAAGACTGAAACAATCTTAAATTCAGGAAAACATTATTTGATAACATTAGACACTTTTGTATTATAAAATCTAAAACACAAGTAGAGCACAAGTACTCCTTGACTGATATGGATAAATGTTAGGCTATGCTAAAAGTCCAAATGATGGGAAAATCTTTTAAGATTGCTCATTTTTCACATCATGAAAGTTTTCAAGTATATCCACATTTAGAGAGGGTCTCTTCTCCAAAGCATCAATTCGGAATTAGGTCAAGCATCTGAAGAATACTTCTATAGATTATGTTAAAATTACCTTAATAAGACAATGGCCATGAAAATCTTTTAGTCATGATGAAAAGATAATAAAACTTTCATAACGACAGTATTGCTTAATATTTAGAATATTAGTGCTTTTTGAGTACTATCTTCCTGGTTACAATTAAGTGTGAAAATTACAAATTAAGATAATATAGACAAAATATTACTCACTTTCTCTTAAACTATTTTTAAACTATAGTCACAGAGTGTAGTAGGTAAGATTATAAAATGGTCCCACTTATTCCCACTCTGGGTATCCTTCCTTTGTTTGACCTCCTCTTTTTAAATGCGGTCTAAGTCTGAGACTTGCTTCGAACCAACAAAATATGGCAAAGGTGAAGGGATTTTGAAGATGTAATTATGGTCTCTAATCAATTAACTTCATGTTAATCAAAAGGGTAATTATCCCAGGTGGACCTGACCTAAACAGATGAGCCCATTAAAAGGAAATTTAGATATCTCAGAGATAGACATTCATGCTGGTCTTGAAGAAGCAAGGTGCCATGAATTCCAGAGCTGCAAGGACGGGAATTCTATCAAAAGCAGTGGGCTTGGAAGGGGATCTTGAGCCTCAGAAGAGAAAGCATCCCTAGTTTATCTCTTGATTGCAGTCTTGAGTGAACAGAAGAATCAAATAAACAGTGCCTACATTCCTGACTATGGAAATTGTGTGACATTTTACCTTGTTTTAACACACTAAATTAACTGCAAAAAAAAAAAAAAAAACAAAAAAAAAAAAAACACTAAGACACAGAAAAAAAAAAAAGGAAAAACATGGATATTGGAAAAAAATGAATAACAATATTATAAATAATGTTCATAAGGGATAAAAAATTATTTTTCATAACACATCACAATTGACATGTTTTGGATTTATATGTTTGTTAATTGCATAAATTATCCACTAAACTGTATGTTGTTGGAAGATAGGGACCTCGTTTTGTTCACTGCTATATCTTAAAAATCCAAATAGTGCCTTACTTGTGACTATGTATTACATGTGTTTGTTTTGAGACTATAGATATATCCAGAAATCAAACATGAAATTGGGAAAAATTCCTTAATATCAGTTGACTGAAAAAAAGGATATTAATCTTCTAATGATCTTCTAATTTCACTCTCTTTCCTTTTAATTTACCTCAACCCTCTTTAACCAATCAGTAATGTCACTTCCATCATGTTAGTTCTTTCATGCAAACAACCATGGCTCCTTATATAATAATATGATGATGATAATATATATATAATGATAATATAATGATATTATAAGTGAACCCTTCTGTCTGGTCATAGACACCTTCCTTAGTTCAGCTCCACCCAGTCTTTCCAACCTGATATTATTTGAACCCAACTTTCTTATATATGTTCTGGTCAAATTGGTCTCCCTCTACTCTGTCAAACCCCGGAAGTGTATTTGCTTACTTTTTTCTTCAGTTCTGAAATGCATCTTCCCTTCTTTCATTTATTTTACTTTCTCCAGCCTTCAGAGTTAAATTTGAACACATAAAATCTGGCCTAGATGAACTACAATTTCATCTCTCCAGTTACATGTCAAAAGCCCTTGATTTTAGGATAGTGTACCAGAAAGTGTAAAACAGAAAGATAATGGATGCCAGACTGTGTTAGTTACCAATTATGTGACTTTGAATATACAAAGTAATCTGCCTAAACAATGATTTTTACATGTGAAATATGATAAGATAATCTCATATACTTTATAGCTTGTTTCAACATTACTTACCATTTTAGCACAATTCCTAAAATTTTATCTTATTGCATTTGAATCCATTTCCCCTTGTAAGTTTTTCTACCCAAAAATAAATGGCACAAATCAGGGTATATCAGCTCTCAAAAAATATATTCTGTTTATCCAATCATTTTCATTTTCCTCTAGAATATTACAACCATAACTGATGAAACATCAAACCCTATAATATTAAAAATTAATATACTGTAAATAAATGCAAATAAACCCTGCATGTACATGCACATATACACACCCCTTTAATGTGGCATGAAGCGTCTATGTGATCAGAAATCTACTTCTCATTTGTGGTGCTATTCAGGTAATGGCATGTAGGAATTGTAAAGGAAAGTCAGCTGAGTACCCAAAGCTATGCTGAGAAAAAATGCCAGCTTACCACAAAAACACATCAGAGAACTAAAGAGTATTGTATTTAATTTAAAAAAAAGACTTCTATGTAACCTATATTTATTTTAGCCTATATATATATACATAAAAAATAATCTAGGATAGGTTGTTTTAGTTGTTAATATGTATGTATGATATATGCTGAGTTTTGTTATCTTAATATGTGGAAAATATCAACATTAGGTGAAATTCTAAAACATTTTTGTCATAGCTTTTAAGGTTGTGTTTTCATGAGACTGTTATATATTAATTACTGACATTTGTAAAGTTTGCATGCAACAAAACAAACACTTCTGAGGAACTCCTAGGTATTAAGTGAGACTTAATTAAAGTGAGATTTTTAATTGTGTATGAGCAGCACTGAAGGGTCAACAAATAGAGAGCTATGAACAGGCACTGTCTACCTCTGACTACACTTAGAAATACTTCAAACAACTTTAAGAATAAGAGTATTTAGCATTTTAATGACAAAATTTTAATTGACCTTGTTTTATTCTGGGTCAAAAACAATTTATAAAAATGGGGGTTTCTGATTAAGATGGCAGAGTCATAGGGGAACCCTGGGCTGGTCATATTCTTTGAACACACAGCTAGATTAACATCAAATCACTATGAACACCTAGGAAATGAATCTGAGGATTAAGAGAACAGTCTGGTAAATTAGAGGGAGAGAATTGTGACAGGTATGAAGTGTAGAGACATGAATTGGATGAGGTGAGAAACACTGCTGTGCTACAGAGAAGAGGGAGCCCTTTTTTCATAGAGAGAAGAGAGAGGAGAGAGAGTAGGAGAGAGAGAGAAAAGTGCATCAGGTTTGCATAAGAAAAACACTTCTCCAAAATCACTGACTGGAGAATCGAGAGGAACTGACTACCACAAGTTTTTACAAACAGCAGTCCTCAAATTCTGAGATTTTAGAAGTCCATACTATTTGCCAGAGTCAAGCTGCTTAGGCAACAGGGCTACTGGGTACAAGGAGGGCAGAGGCCCCAAAACAGACAGTGTGGTATAGGGATCTCCTGGGCTTTCAAAGTTAAGTGCAGGTTAATTCGTTTATTTTTCTTTATTATTTTGTGTTATGTTATAGTATTGTAATCATTTTACATGAATATTTTTGGGTTGTGGAATGAATCACCTGAGTGTCCATTATTTCTTATGGGGAAATTTGCTTTGATATACAAGTGCTTTGGATTACAAGCATGTTTCCAGAATGAATGCCAAAAAAAATTGTCAATCTGGGAGAAATGGATAAATTCCTAGAAACGTATAGACTACCAAAACTGAAACAGGAAGAAATAGAAAGTTTGAACAGACCTATAGCCAGCAAACAAATTGAATCAGTAATCAAAGATTTCCCAAGAAACAAAAGTTCAGGGCCAGATGGCTTCCCAGAGGAATTCTACCAAACATTTAAAGACTTAATTCCTGTTCTTTTGAAAATGTTCCAAAAAATAGAAATGGAAGGAAAACTTCAGATTCTATGAGGCCAGCATTACCTTGATTCTAAAACCAAAGGCCCCACTAAAAAGGAGAATTACAGACCAATATCCCTAATTAAGATGGATGCAAAAATTCTCAACAACATACAAGCAAATTGAATCCAACGGTACATTAAAATAATTATTCACCACAATCAAGTGGGATTTATTCCTAGGCTGCAGGGGTGGTTCAATATCTACAAATCAATTGACAGGATACACTACATTGATAAAAGAAAGGATAAGAACTACATGATCCTCACAATAGATGCAGAAAGAGCATTTGACAAAATATAGCATCTTTTCTTGATAAAAACCTTCAAGAAAGTTGGGTTAGAAGAAACATATCTCAAGATCATAAAGGCCATCTATGAAAGACCCACAGCTCCTATCATCCTCAAAGAGGAAAAACTGAAAGTTTTTCTTCTACAGTCAGGAACACAGCATGGATAGCCACTCTCACCACTGTTGTTCAACATAGTATTGGAAGTCCTAGATTCAGCTGTTAGACAACAAAAAGAAATGAAAGTCATCCAGATCAGCAAGGAAGAAGTCAAACTTTCACTCTTCACAGATGACATGATACTCTATATGGAAAACCCAAAAGACTCCACAAAAATTTGCTAGAACTGTTACATGAATTCAGGAAAGTTGCAGGATATAAAATCAATGGACATAAATCTGTTGTATTTCTATACACCAATAATGAAGTGGCAGAAAGAGAAATCAAGGAATCAATCCCATTTACAGTTGTATCAAAAACCATTAAGATACCTAGGAATAAACCTAACCAAAGAAGTAAAAGATTTCTGCTCTGAAAAGTATAGAACACTTATGAAAGAAATTATAGAAGACACAAAGAAATGGAAAAAACTTCCCATGATCATGGATTGGAAGAACACAATTATTAAAAAGTTTATAGTACCCAAAGCAATCTACACATTCAATGCAATCCCTATAAAAATAACACCAGAATTTTTCACAGAGCTATAACAAACAATTCCAATATTTGTATGGAAGCAGAAAAGAACCCTCACAGGCAAAGCCATGTTGAAAAAAAAAGCAAAGAAGGAGGCCTCACAATTCTGGCTTCAAACTATATTACCCCTTCCTGACACCACTTTCTGACACACACACACACAAAAATAAACTCCAAATGGATTAAAGATCTAAATGTGAGACACGAAACCATTAAATTCCTGGAAGAAAACATAGGCAGTAATATCTTTATCATCAGCTAAAGAAACATTTTGCTAAATATGTCTCCTCAGCTGAAGGAAACAAAAGCACAAATAAACTATCAAGACTATACCAAAATAAAAGGCTTACGTGTGGCAAAGGAAACCATCAGGGAAAAAAAGGTAACCTACTGAATGGGATAAGATACTTGAAAATGATATATCCATTAAGAGGCTAATATTCAAAAAAAATATAAAGAACTTACAGAACTCAACACCAACAAAACAAAACAAATCTGATTTAAAAATAGGCATAGAAACTGAATAGACATTTTTCCAAAGACATACAGGTGGCCAACAGAGGCATGAAAAGATGTTCAATGTAACTACTCATCAGAGAAATACAAAACAAAACACAATGAGATTATTATATTCTGTCACAATAGCTAGAATCAAAAATACAAGACAAAACAAAAATGTTGGCAAGGACGTGAAGAAAAACAAACCCTCGTGCACTGTTTGTGAAAATGCAAATTAGTACAGTCACTGTGGAAAACATTAGAGATTCCTAAAAAAAAAATAAAAATAGAAATACTATATGGGGGTACCTGTGTGGCTCAGTCAGTTAAGCAGCCAACTTTGGCTCAGGTCATGATCTCATAGTTCGTGAGTTCGAGTCCCACATCATGCCCTGTGCTGACAGCTTAGAGTCTGGAACCTACTACAGATTCTGTGCCTCCTCTCTCTCTGCTCCTCCCCAGCTTGACTCTGTCTCTGTCTCTCTCAAAAATGAATTTAAAAAAGGAATAAAATATGATCCAATAATTGCACTACTGGTGTTTACCCAAAGAGATGAAAACACTAATTTGAAAAGATACGCATACCCTTATGTTTATTGCAGCATTATTTACAATAGCCAAAATGTGGAAGCAAAGCAATTGTTTATCAGTAGATGAATGGATAAAGAAGATATTTGAATATATATAATATAATATTAATCCACCACAGGAAAGAATGAGATCATGCAATTTGCAACAACATGGATGGACCTCAAGGGTAGAATGTTAAGCAAACTAAATCAGTCAGAGAAAGACAAATACAATGTGATTTCACATATGTGTGGAATTTAAGAAACAGAGTACAGACAAAAAGAGATAAAAAAAACACTCTTAAATACAGAGAACAAACTGGTGGCTGTCAGAGGGGAGGTAGGTGGACATAGGGATTAAAAACATAAAGTGGATCCAGAGTACACTTATTTTGATGAGCACGGAGTAATTTGTAGAATTGATGAACTATTTTACACCTGAAACTAATGTAACACTGTATGCTAATTATAATTTGATTTAAAAAAAAAGAAAAAAGAAAAAAGAAATTACATTGTGCAAACACAGATATGACAGTTTAAATCTGCTCACGAACATCTTATTACATTAAAAACAAATAATTTTCTGTTTTATTAAAAGACAACAAAAAAAATGTTGAAACAACACAGGTAGCTGACTCAGTGTCCCTTATGGTTAGGCCTGGCTTCATCCTGCCCACCATGGTCCTCTATAGCAGGATTCGCAGCAGCTCTGTTGCCCACATTTAACTTTTCCAGATGACTGGAGGCACTTGTTTTTCCCACTGTGCTACAAGGTATGACATCTGACTTCCCTGATGGCTGCTTGGAAAGTTCAGAAATACAGAGGATACAAGGGAGAAAAAAACAAAAACAAAAGCCACCACCTTTCATTTTGAGTACTAGTTCTAACAAAAGGAATACCTGAAAAGAAGTTATATAAATTATAACCTATTTCAATCAGTTTCAAAAGTATTTTCCAAATACCTTTTAACCCAATCACAAGACATATTAAGAATCCATTAAGTGGAAAACCCCATTTTCATAGGAAATATTAGTAAAATATTATCAGCAAATAAAAAATTATCAGCAAATATGACTTAGTCCCTAACTTCTTTTAGCCTATGATTCAGGTTTAGGAAGGAAGACAGGCAGTAAGAAAAGTAGTATAATGTGTATAGCCCAGTAATTTTTGTTAAAAGGAAAGCACACCATGATGAGACCTGGCCACACAGGGTTAGGTTAAACTTGCTGAAAAAAGTGTAACTGTACTAAATACTAAAGGTAAATTAAGACTTAGACAATATGTACGAGTGTTCAATTCGCTAACTTATTTAGTCAACAAGAATGTGCAAATACCTACCTGTTCTTTTCAAGGCAGTAGAACCATCACTGAATACAATAGGAAAGATAAAAGAATCTCTTATAGAGTTTACATTCTATTGGGTGCGCATAAAAAATAAAAATAAATACATGAAGTATGTAATAAATTAGGTGATAAATGCTATGGAGAAAAAGAAATTGGAAAAGTGTGTAGTCACTGCCAGGGTGTAAGTGATGTGCAATTTTAAAAAGATTGGACAGGAAACTTTTCATTGAGAAGGTTATATTTAAACAGGTATTTAGAGGAGGTGAGGTAGAGAACCATAAAAATATCTGAGACAAAGACATTCGGGGCAGAAAAAACAGCAAATACAAAGTTCCAAAGGTATGTGTAAAAAACCCTCAACACCAGCAAGGATCTAGTAGAGAGAAACAGAGAGGCCAAGAAGAAAAATACTGGAGATGAGCCAAGGGAAGAAAGAAGGAGCCAGATCATTTGGGGCAAATGGAGATGGTAATTTAAATCTGTGAGACTGAGATCACCAAGAGATTAAGTATGTATATATAGAAAAGACCACCAAAGACTAAGCTTGGAACATCCCTATGTTAATATACTCAAAGAAATGAGAGACATCCCACAATGAATACTGAGGAACAGAATGATGAGATGGAAAGAAAACAAGGGAATGACGTATCTCAGTCAATAAAGAATACATTTTGAAGAGAAGAAACGATAATTTTGATGAATTCAACTGAAAGGTCAATGTGATTTGATATGAGGATTTATCATTGAATATAGCAACATGGAGATCATTGGCAACTTTGAAAATGCTGAGATGGGAATAAAATAAGATGTGATAGGAAGAACCTAGGCAGCTTTCTAGGGGAATATTTGATGTAAAGGGAAAGAGATAATTGGGAAGTAGCTAGAGAATGTGGTCAAGTTTGATGGCACTGAGAAACACTCAATGTGAAGGAAAAACCAGAGATTCATTAGGTAGTGGGGAGATTTCATGGAAGAATGTGCTTGAATAAAAGAAAAGAGATAGGATCTTGTAAACAAGTAAAAGTTTTTGCTTAGTGGAGGGGAAATTAGGAATGTACTGCAGGTTTGCTTCTCATGGTGACTAACATAAACAGGAGTTAGGTCCACGTGTGACAATGGCTGAAGAGCACTGGTGATGGTTGAGGGCAGATAGTGCCAACAAGGTGGTAAATTTTGAGAGGATAAGTGTGTGGACCTGTACTCTTCTCCAACTTGGTAAATAAAGATGTGGAAACCAAGTGGGTAGAAGCCAGTATTTGTCTGCTCTAAGCAGGTGTAAATTTCTCTTAAGAAATGCTGTTGGATGTTTGGGGGTTTAGGATCAGAAAGTCATATTTCCAGCATGCAGAAATTTCTATATACTCTTGCTGATGTAGGCAAAATGCCAGGAAAAGATACCAACAGCATAGGAATATTTTCTGGCAAAAAAAAAAAAAAAAAAAAAAGGCCTGGAACTTAAAAGGAACAGCATAGGAATAAATATGACTGATGCTAAATTCAGTGGGCATCAATTTCTCAGTGAAATTGAGATATTGTTAAAGTGACTACCAGTGAACAGAACATTAAGCAACCTGGAGTGCATTTTAAACATGGTGGACTTTTTCCTAATGGAATTTGAAGAATAGCTATTAAAGAGATTCAAGCAGAAGATTGCCATTGATAGACTGTACTGCTTGAAAGCATATCTCACCTACAATATGGAAAATGGACTAGAGACACAGGTGGGCTTTATAGAGCTTTATCTAACTAATCTAAATTTTTTAATATGAAAAATATGTTTTTTAAATCATTCCAATAAAGATCTATAAGAAAATTAAACATGATTAGTTATTTCTAAGAGTAAAGTTGGAGATGTTAAACATAAGGTCCTTCCCTTTTGAAAACTTCTGCATGCTCATTTTCTCCTATTTCCTTTACCAATATTTTTAATGTCTGTGCTCTGGAATTATTTCCCCTTTGGACTTCTTCCCAGATTGCCAAAGTTCTTTTCTCTTCTACCATAGCAACATCACATGTTATTGAATACATAATTCAAACATTTTGCTCCTCTCCAGAACCTAAACTCCTCAAAATCAGACAGAGACTGCATTTATTCTTGAATATCAGTGCCTTGAACAACTGTTTATACATAGAACTTACTGAAAAAGAGATGAACCTAATTTTTACTAAATTTACTGTGTATACATGTTTTATGGGTTATCTTATTATATATACAAATTGGTCTCTCCATTAATGAGAAAAAGGAAGGAAAACCCATATGTACTCTTTAAAGATGTTAAAAGTCAGTCCTATTCTATATTTAATGTGTGTATATCCCTATGCATTCTTTTTTGCTGATGAAAGACAAAAGCAACGTGGAAGAACATTAGTGATTTCTTTTAAACACATATCTCAACTGACATTAGCACTTTGTCAGCTAAAAGGCTTTGACCCAAAATGTGTTTCCAAATACATATTTGATTGTATATGTGTGTATGTATAATATAAAATTTCCATTTAGGCCTTTATCATAAAAGAGTATATCCTATAGAGTTGTTTAGAAAGTTTCTTTTAAGGTGAAGTTGAAATCAACAAGCAATGAGCCGAAAAAAAGACTGTTAGCTTTTAATCTTTTAGCCCTCTGGAGTTCAAGATTGTGGTAAGTACTATTAACAGCATTTTAAAAATGTCAAAAGTCACTCTTAGTTGGTGTAACCCACTTTTAATTATTTAGATATAGATTTTAACCTATCTTTTACTCTCAAATAATTTATTGTCAGCTAGCAAGCAAGTCACTAAATTTGATTCCTCATCCCATAATATGTGTCAACTAAAAAAAAAAGTCAATTTTCTTAATGAGTCCCTGACAAAAATATCATTTGCTCTAAAAAAAAAATAATAATAAAAGATCACTTACTCCCTCAAGGTAAGATGCTGCAAAACAGATATGATTTCCTTTCTTACCTAAAACATTAAAAAGAGTAGAATAAATATACAAAATAATAATTTTCAAGACATTGGAAATCATGCAACAAAGGACAGTTATCCCTAAGGGACAGGACCCAAACAGGTGGCCCTGTAGGAGTTCCAGATCACTGCTTTAACAGAGTTTCCAGGTAATGACAAAAGGCAAAAAGAACCCATGTGAACTGACAGAGTTGTTAAGTTGAGAGTCTAGTGTAACTAGAACGGAGAACCACAGGAGAAAGAAATGAGCAGAAAGAGAAGTCCAAAAATCTGAAGAATCTCACTTAAGTACTCAGCAGGGTACTGATTAGCATAAGCAGTGAGTAAACTATCAAAGACCAAGTAAAATACCACCTGAAAGAAGTAGAGGAAAGAGTAGTTAACGTTCCCACAGGACAATGCAAACTAAAAAACATCAAAATTTATAGGGCATTGCATGAAACTTCTTGACTCCTTATTAGGACAAAGTCAGCTTTAGTCTATATGTTACTCAATTCCTGTCTAACACATTTTTAAATCAATAACTGAAAGAATCAAATTATTTCCAAGTTTACTGCATCTCAGAGCAAAGATCAAGTGTATTTATAGAAATATAAAATTATCCAATCAAAAGATAAAATTGAAAATGTATGATATCGAATCCAAATTACCAGTCATCAAAGAGGAAGAAAAATATGAACCATAATGAAGAGAAAAAATGAACTAATCAAAACAATACAGTACTGTCACATCTGTTTGAGTTAGTAGCAAAGGACATTGAAAGAGATATTAAAATATAGTCTATATGTTCAAAAACTAGCAGAAATATTGAACAAATTAAGTATAGACATGGAAGTTAGAAAAGAGACTCAAATAGAACCTATAGAAGTGAAAAATATACCTTATGGAATTAACAACAGATATCACAGAGTAAAATGCAATAAACATGAAGACATAGCAATTGGAGTGCTACAAACTGAAATAAATATATACAAAAGAAGAAAAATTATCAAAGGATCATTGAGCTGTTGGACAACTTCAAGATATATAAAATATATACAAAAAAAGAAGATAGAAAGGGAGAATAGAAAAAAGAAATAAGAAATACTGGACGAAATCAAGTGATGTTAATATTATTCTTTTAAAAATTGTGTTGGCTATTCTAGGTCTTTTGCATTTTGTTATGAATTTTAAAATTAGCTTCTCAGCTTCTATATGAACAACTCCTGAGATTTGGGTTGAGACTTCATCGAACCTTTGCATCAAATTTGGAGATTAGCATCTTCTTTCTATTTGGTTTTCTTTTTTTTAAGTTTATTTATTCTGAGAGAGAGAGAGAGAGAGAGAGAGAGAGAGAGAGAGAGAGAGAGAAAGCAAGCACACACACAGGAAAGGGGCAGAGGGAGAGAGAGAAAGAATCCCAAATGGGCTCTGTGCTGTCAGTGCATAGTCTGACACAGGGCTTGATCCTGAGTTGGATACTTAACTGACTGAGCCACCCAGGTGCCCCTTTCTATTTAGTTTTCTAATAAATGAATACAGTATAACTTTCTCTTTATTTAGGTCTTCTTCAACAATGTTTGTGGTTGTTTGGTGTTTGGGTCAGACACAGACTTTGTCAGATTCAATTCTAAGTAGTTCAGATCATTTAAAGCTATCAGAAATGGTGATTAATTTTGATTTTCAAGTGTTTGTTGTTATATACTTAAATATAATTGATTTTTGTATATCGATCTTATCCTCCAACCTTGCTAAATGCACTTGTTAGTTCGTACAGCATTTTTGTACATTCCATTGAATTATTAACATAGATGATCATGTTATCTTATAATAAAGACAGTCTTACCCCTTTTTACATTTAGATGCCTATTTAAAACACAAAGGCAGACAAGCACAGAGGGAAGATGATGTGAAGACATAGGGAAAACACCCTATGAGCAAAGCAATGCTTCAAGCCACCAGAAGCTAGGAGAGAGGCATGTAACAATTTTTTCCTTCACAGACCTCAGAAGAAACCAAACCTGCTGACATTTTGATTTCATACTTCTAGCTTCCAGAACAGTGAGACAATAAACTTCTGTTGTTTAAGGCACCCAGCTTGTGGTACTTTGTTCTAGCAGCCCCAGGAAACTAATACCCTTTATCTGGTTGAGGAAGTTCTTTTCTATCCCCACTTTGTTGTAAAATTTATCAAGAATGGATGTTGGATTTTGGCAAATGCCTATTTCCCATTTATCAAGTAAAGCATATAGTTTTCTTTACATTTTTTTAATCTGTTTAATTAACTTATTTTTTAAATATCACTCCAACATTGTATTCTGAGGATAAATATCACCTGGTCGTTATGTATTTTCCTTTCTATATATTACTGATTCAATTTTGCTAAAACTGTGTTTCCTAAGTGTATGGTATGTCCTACAGTTCTTAAGTATATCAACACTTTTTTAAGAACTGCAGGAGAAAAAAATACTAAATCAAAAACATTTTTGTTTAGCTGAAATGTTATTAATGTACATACACGTGTGAGAAATTGTGTGCTTATAGAAAGGATTGGAAGGTGTATAGATCTGGGTAATGCTATTATTGTGCAAAACAGATTTTGACCCCTGGGAAAATCAGTGAAGAAATACTGATGAAATTGTTTCATAGTTTACCACAGAAAAGGATTTTAGTCCTCTCCTTTTTTTTTTATTATTCATTACTATATTAAGCACATCTTTTTAGTCTCATCTACAGATGATCTTAGCTCACCTAAGTGCTCATAGCCTAGATCTTGTAACTTTGCCAAAGAAAGGCAATCTCAGAAAATTGTAGAAAACCAGACACTCTTAACTACTGATATTTGAAAGAATAGACCAAACTTCAAAGATGAAAGCTGACATAGCTTAGACATTTGTCAGACTATAGCAAGGACTGTTAAAATTTATAGTATTCAATTTAGCCCAAAGCGTGACTTTATGGTAAAGGACAGGCTCATCCAAAACCCACTCTTAAAAGAATAAATTACATAGGACTGAATGGGCTAACAAGTGAAAAGTAGTTGTGGTAATTTGTTATATTCTTCGTTTTACTTTTTAATGTTTGTTTTCCTATAGGCTTAAGAAAAGCCTCTTTTTCTTATTCTGTTTTCAATGGCCAATTTAATTTGCAATGCTTTTATCAACTGAAATTAAACATTTTATATAGTACCTGATTCTCACTGATCCTTCAAAATTCAGAAGAAAATTATGTAGGAACCTTTGTAAAGATTTTCCCCCCAAAATCCTTCTGTGCAAATGCCATTTATTTCCTTAATTGAGCCACAATAATATAAAATCAGCCATTATAAAAGGTACAATTTAATGTCACTTAGTACACTCACACTGTTTCTACAACCACTATCCATATCTAGTTCCAAAATATTTTTTATTCCCCCTCGCAAAGGAAATTCTGTACCCTTAAGTCAACATTCCCCATTTCTCTTCCTCCTAGCCACCGGTGATCATCATTCTACTTTTTGTCTATATGAATTTACCTATTCTGGATATTTTATATAAATGGACTCATATAATTTGTGATCTTTTATGTATGTTTCCTTTTACTTAGAATACTAATTTTGAGTTTCCTTCATATTGTATTATGTGTTAATACTTCATTAATTTTGAGATTAATACTACATACATTGCATGGATATGCCACATTTATTTATCTATTTATCCATGATGGGCACCTGGGTGTTTCTACATTTTGGCTATTGTCAACAGTGCAATGAGACATTAAGTTTTGTATAAATATTATTTTTGTTTGCAGGAAAAAATTTGTTGTAATATTAAAAAGAAGGACAATATATGTACATGTCCTTTAATAGAAATAATTTTATTTTCTTTTATGCAACATTCTGGATAATCTGTTTGAAATTGTGGCACATTCAGAAAGAAAATATCATCCATAATGCTTAACAGTTGTGTCAATAAGGCATTGGGGGACTATTATCAGTAGTTGTGGGGAAGGGGCACTTTATCCAGTGAGACGAATCCCTAGGGTCTATCTTAAACTGCTTAGACTAAAGGTAAAAAATATAGGTTACTGAGAAAATTTATAGGGCAGAGACGAGAATATGTATCTGTGAATGCAGTTCCTATATGACTGAACACAAGAGTGAAAAAAGGAATGAATGAAGAAGATACAGCCAGTTTGGTTTAGGTGACCTCAGAGTTCAGTTTTACATGCATAAAACATATCTGCTTACTTACTCCTGGTAACATAATGTAAAACCCTGCAAAAGGAATACAAACATTTCAACAAAATGTTTATCATATTAAAAAAAAGGAGACCACCCTGACATCTACTGTTAGCATCTGGTTTAGATTAATGAGTATTTCCAAATAACTACGTTTCTGAAGTCACTGTTATTGCACTATTTGGTGCTTGACACGTAATAGTTGCTAAAAGCATTTTTGGCATCAATTGCTAATTTATTAAGTCTTAGGCTTCTATCATTGTTGAAGTTAGTGTCCTGTGTTATCTTTAAAATGTTAAAATATATACTTTTGTTAATGCAGACTGTTTGAAAGATTTAGCTATAACAGCATCAATTTGTGATTGTTCACTTTAGCGAACGAGCTGAATGGCTAATGATAGCATATCAGTAATTTAGAGTAAGTTATATAGTACAAGGAAGTTGTATTTAGTCATTAGCAATCATCTTATGGTGAAATATTTATTTCTATGCACCATGTGTAAGTGAAAACAGAATTTTCAAATGATAAACAGAGCTGAAAGACAGGCATAAAGAAAACCAAAATGAAATTGTACTATGTGTGAAACATACACCAAGTAAAACAGCTAAAAAACATACACAAAGTTATTGGTGGTGTAATCTTAGAGGATTGAATTTGATGTGTTTTCCATTTTTCTTCTTTGTTTGTATGATAATACTTTCCCTAAACATTCATAAGTCATGCCTATATCTTATTTAAATAAAATATATTTTTATTCTGAATTATATTTTCAAACTGCCTTAGTGAAGGACCGATTGGACTGATCATGTATATAGAGATGTATGATTCACCAACTGTCTCTCATGGGCTGCCTCTACTTCGCAGGAAGTGTCCAATTACTTTAATATTGCTAAATCTATCTTCCAACAACTTCCATGAAAGAAGGTCCCACTTTAAATGAAATGTACTTGATTTATCTTGGAAAAAATTCAAATAGCTATTACATCTTAACAGGTTTCTTTTCCCTCTTTTCTGAATATTCATTTGAGGGGTTTCATTGTACCATATTCCCATATTTTGTCAGACAGGGAACAAAAGGATTTATTCTTCTAAATGTTGTTTGCCTTTACTAGGTATTCTTTTGAGAGCAGACTACCGAACTGAGATTTTTCTCCAATCAAGTTCCACAGTATGGAAAAAAAGAAAGAATAAAAGATTAAGAAAAGAAAAAGAAAGAAAAGCTATTATCATGAAAAACAGGCCCCTGGTTGAAAAATTATTGTTTTAATGTCTTTCACATATAAAGAATTTAGTTGAAGACTCAAAGTCAATTTTATTCTTGGTTTTAGAAATTCTCAAATACTCTTCAGTGGAAGAAAATGATGAAGACTCAGTTTGCAAATACCTAGACAAGAACACACTGTCAGCTCTACCAAAGATCATGGGTTCAAACCTCAGCTCTATTACTATCACTTGGGCAAGATAACTAACGTCTTTACGCTCCAGACTTCATATATAAACTATAGGTAGATGATAAAAGCACCCACCTTAGAGGGTTGTGATAAGGATTAGGTCAGGTAATTCATGTAAGTAACTCAGAATAGTGCCTTACTCATTATAAATACTCACTAGATATTAGCTATTATTATGTTATCAATATTATATAATAGAAAACATTAATCTCAATGTTATCATTGTTATTATAGGCACATTAATGATTTTAAACGTATCTCCTAAAAACTTACGTGGTACAAAGTTAAAATGTCCTAAGTCATTCTATTATCAGAAGACAGTATCTAATATTATTGACATGGGTGAATGAGTTGTTTTCTTTTCACAGACCCCAGACTGCACCCTGTTATCTATTATCATAGTCAATTCATGATAATATTTACCAGGAGATGTAGACCAGAAACTAGGGATTCATAAGGACAAATGAATCATTATCTGTAAATGCACTCCAAATATTTTATTGTGCATTTATAGAAAGAATGTACACTTAGGTGTCAGGTATTAAAAAAGAATCAAGACACTTGTTTTTTATTTGTTAATTTACAGGTAACAACTCAAGTACCTGTAGATATTGTTTCTGGAGACAAGACCCATAATTCTAGAACATTTCATTACTACTATTTTGAGCTCGCTCTCTATATATGTGAAATACACACATACATTGTTGCATATATATCTATATATACACACATACACACAGACATTCACAGGTTTTATTTCTCATTTAGGTTTTCCTTTAGGATAAACACTAAAATTAAAATTATTGAGTCAAAACAGAAAAAAAATTATGAGTTTATACATGTTTCTGTTTTCTATCTACTTCTCATAAGACTGTATTAATTTAGTCCTACAATAACGTAGGAGTAAACATCTTCATGAAAACTTCAACATTCTCATTAGGGGAAAATACCTACTTAATAAATTTAAGCATGCTATTTAAGAAGCAAATATGCTATTGAATAAAAATGTGCTATTGTAATTCACACTGCAGTCTCAATATACAATTTTAAGTAAGGTTGATCATTTTCATAATGGGTAAGCAAGTACATTTCTTTCTTATTTATCTGGTCTTTATGACCTAGTGACAGGAATTTTCCTAGGGACAGCTCTCTAGGTGTACATGTACGCGTACATGTATGTATGCATGTTGATATATATATAACTCAACCACTAAGTTACACAGATATTAAATACCAAAGTGAGATGCCAGATGGCCACAATGACTTGAAAGTTTCCTTCAGCTTGACTACACTTCAGATTTCTTCCTGACTATAGGTCCCTAACCTCCCTTTGTAAATTTTTCCCTGTCCCTTTGAGATGCAAATCTTCTCCCAGCTTCTTGCCAGTTTTAAAACTAGAATAGTCCTTCTCAAATACCTGGGAGCCATGTCTTTGAAATATAATCATCAAAAAAGATAGTCTCCCTGTTTCTTAATATATGTTAGAGGATAGAAGACAAACTTGCATAAGCACCAACTAGCACAGATGGCCTAGTAACTTGACTAACCTGAGCCCAATGTCCCCTGTACTTTTCACTAGTTCACCCCAGCACTTAAGACACTATCCTGCCTTTTGTTCCTGCAGAGTTGAGTTAATCTCTCACCTCTATTGCAAAAGTCTTGACCTCTACAGTACTCTCCAATAACATATTGTCTTTTTTTTAACATTTATTTTGAGAGAAAGCTCAGAAGTGTAAGGGAAGAGCAGAGAGAGAGGGAGACAGAGGATCCCAAACAAACAGGATCCCAAGCAGGCTGTCAGCAGAGAACCCTATGTGGCCTGATCCCAGGAACTGTGAGACCATGATGTGAGTCAAAATCAAGAGTTGGACATTTAACCAAATGAGCCACCCAACCACCCCTAATATATTGCTTTCTTAAATAACATATCTTCGTTGGCTGTTTAACTTCATCTGATGCAATTTTTTGTTGGCACAGATTAAGATGTGCATTTTCTGAAGTAAATCTGAAATCACTCAAAAATCCCTCACTCGGAAGAATAAGGAGATGGTATGGATTTCAAGAAAATAACACAGAAATTCTCTTTAACATAGTTGCTCTCTAAGTTACACTGATAGTTGCATTAAACTTTACCTGGAGTCGGGGCGCCTGGGTAGCTCAGTCGGTTAAGCGGCCGACTTCGGCTCAGGTCACGATCTCGCGGTCCGTGAGTTCGAGCCCCGCGTCGGGCTCTGTGCTGACTGCTCAGAGCCTGGAGCCTGTTTCCGATTCTGTGTCTCCCTCTCTCTCTGACCCTCCCCCGTTCATGCTCTGTCTCTCTCTGTCTCAAAAATAAATAAACGTTAAAAAATAAATAAATAAATAAAGAGAAAACTTTAAAATAAATAAATAAATAAATAAATAAATAAATAAATAAATAAATAAACTTTACCTGGAGAGTATGAAACCAGATCAGACCAGAGCGGGTGACAGGAGACACATGGCAGTGCAGGAGGGAGGGATTGCAAAAGTGCCTAAGGAAGCTTTAGAGAGAGAGATTCATTATCTTGATCTTGGTAATGATTTCACAAATGTAGGCATATGTCTGTACTAATCAATTGGTAAACTTTCAGTAAGAGCAGTTTACTGTATGTCAGGAACATAAAAGGAAAAAAAAGAAAAGAAAAGAAAAGAAAGAGTATAGCCACAAAGGTAACTACCCTGTCATTAAATTCAACATTAAAGTAAGGTGGTAAATAATGGATTACATTGGTTTATAGAATCATTTTGTTCTTGATGTCATTGTTGGTTTTAGATCTATTTATCTGGAGGAAGTGAAGCAAATAGCAGAGGGAGGAGCCTGAGTAGCAATGGGCCAAGCAAAGATGATGACATCTAGACCTAGGCAGAGGAGATGAAGGAACCTATGTATATATTGAGAAGACATGTTGATGGAAATTAGTTGGATTTGGAAACCAAAGGAACCTGGATGGGGAGAAAGAGATCTGGGCTCTTTCAAGAAAAAGGTGTTGAAGCAGGCTAAGAAAATACAGTAAAACCTTGGATTGTGAGTAACTTGTTCTGAGTGTTCCACAAGACTAGCAACATTTCTAATAAATTTAAACTTGATAAATGAACAATGTCTTGCAATATGCATAGTACATTATGCCAAACATCACATGATCACACCTGAGCCAATAGCCACCCCCCCTCTCTCACTGTAGGTTTGTGGGTAATCATCTCCCATGTTTGGATGTACAGTTTCAGGCCACTGTGTTTGGCAGAAATCTGTGATTTTTCAGAATTTTAGAAGGTGCCCACAACTGGCACTAGTGTATTGTGTTGTCATTTCAAAGCACCTATGTTCAGTCCTTTGCTTTTCCACACAAGAGTAAGCTTAGAAATGTTTAGCTTTATTTGAGGTCAGGCTGCCTGCTGATACAGCCCCTTTCCTCTGCTGCCTTATTGCCAGTGACATTAAATACAGTTTACGACAAGAGTTTATTAATACTCTACTGTAGTCAACATCCGTGCAAGCATATACAATGGGCCCCATGCAGGAAGAGGTTGAAAAGAAAGGCAGTAAGAAGAAGGAGATAATTACTGTGGACGCTAAGAAGGAAATCATTGAGAAATACGAATGAGGTATATGAGTGGCTAAAATCGCAAGATTTTATGAGAAGTGTATGTCTGCATCTCATCTGCAGAGGAGGAGGAGAATAAGGTGGAGGATTCCTCACTTCAAATGAGATTAGGGAGATGTATAAAATCTGGGAAACAGTGCAAAATTTTGTAAGAAAGCACCACCTAAATAAGGCTGTACCAACGAGAGTGATGAATTTGTTTAACGACAATGCAATGTCACATTTCTGCAAAATCCTCAAAAGGAAGCAAAAGCAAGTGTCATTAGATAGGTGTCTTGTTAAAGCTGCACGAAAAGAAAAAGCTTCCATGGAGCCAATTGATAGCAGTGATCCTGTTAGTGTAAGTCATCCTACACAATAACCCTCCTCTCTCTTGTCTCCCTCACACCAGCCACAAAGGTTTTCAAAAGAAGTGCAAGTTAATTTATTTTTCTTTGTATTTCTTATTTTCTTATTTTGGATTATATTACAGTATTGTAATCATTTTTATATGAATATTTTTGGGTTGTAGAACAAATCATCTGAGTGTCCATTATTTCTTATGGGGAAACATATAAGTACTTTGGATTACAAGCACATTTTTGGAACAAATTATGCTCGCCAACCAAGGTTTTACAGTAATCACTTTTTGTTTATCTGCCAGCATGATTATTAATTTTTCAGATATGTGTCTTTAAGTACAAATATAGCAATGTGTCTTGGAATTATAATTAAGAAGGAAAATGACAGATGCAAGTTTATGTTGTAAATTGCCAAAAGTAATATACTGAGTATACCTTGTACATAGTCAAATGCTAATTAGTCTGGAGACTTCATTTTTGGGTCCTTATGAATTTCGACACCAGAAAGGTCTAAATGTTAAGAAAGTCATCTTTGTCATCAGACAGACTTGAATGTGTCTCCTGGGTCATTTACTAGTTATGTAATCTTAAGCCAGTTTTTCTTTCTCATCTTCAGCTCCTGTCTTCCAATTTGAGAACTAATATTCCAACTTCTTGGGACTGGTATAAGGATAAAATTACATTAATATGTATAAACTGTGTACAGTGACCTGTACAATGTGTTTAAAACTAGGTATAGTTTTATTATAATCTATATTCTCCACCACCTCTTAAAATCAATCAAATCATTTCCACTGTTGTTTTTATTTATGACTTTGTAACTGGTGGTTTTATGTTGATAAAACTGCTTTAAAATGATATGAACAATAATAAAACTGTGACTATGAATACATGAGAAGAATAACTGAATCATGGAAAAACAATTGAAGTTTAAAGCTCATAAAAGTCCCCTTTGTGTATTTTAGTAGAATATATTTTGGATTAAAAATGTTTTAATCTCTCACTTTTCCTAACTATGTAGAAAAAAAACACATTTTTGGGCAATAGCATCTTGTAAGGCAGTTTTACTTTTCCCAGAAATGTTTAATATTTCATTAATGTCTTCTGAACAAAAAGCAGTTTTGAAGTGGTAAAATTAAAAATATATCTCTTTGCTCATATTTGGCATCTGAGACAATTGTTTCAGTGTTTTCAACAAAGTCACCTACTGCTTTAAAAGGAAGGTTACTTTTTTCTATGGCATTTTTCCTTTTCAATCATTGGACCACAGTTTTCCTTTTACGTAAGCCACTTTCATATTGACTCCTATAGAAAAAGATCCTAACTGTGCACAAATTTTATATTCATATTATATTTTTCACAAGGTTATCTTCTAAGTAATAAATATTTGAACTCATTCACTTAAAAATAAAATCGTATTTATCAAGCCTGGAATTAATAATTTTTTCTATGTAATAACTTATAAATTCAATGGTAGAGCCTCATATCTCAGATAATATTTATAATACAATGAACAATCATCTCCCTGGGAATTAAAAAAGGAGTAGATGTCTAATTGTAGTGTAACCTCAGCCACTCACACAAACAAAACACCAGACTACTAAGAATTTCACCTGAGTATAAAGTACACTCAAACAAATAATGTCCTCAATGTTAAATTCATTTGATGTTTAATAAAGAGTAGACTTTTTAAAATTGCAATCAATAATGTGAGCCAACAGTTGCTAGCCATAGATATCCTTTATTGAAATAATATTTTCTAGAATAAAATACCATTTATTTATAAACATCTTTTGCCAGAGGGAAGTATTTATTATATAACACTATTTAGGATTCCATTTATTTTTTAAACTAGATGTCAGGCTCTAAGCCTCATGTTAACCAGTATGCAGACCTGACCTTTCAATAACAAATGCATTTATGTGAAGAAATTTTAATTCTGTAGTCTTTCCTTGAGCTAGATATGACCATATCACATATGTGTGTGACCACACATAGTTACTTATTTTTTTTTTGTAGTCCGTATTTTTCCATGCTAATTTATTTTTCCTAAGCAGTAACCAGCCTCTTACTCCTCTGTTTTGCAAGGCAATCTTGATGCAAAGAACTTTACTCCCCATTCCTATGTTTTTCAAGGTATGAGACCCAAGGCTTTGTGGTATGTTTCCAGGAGAAATCTGAATGAGAGCCATGGTATCCACCTCACTTCATTTTAATTGTGTACTCTCATCTTTCAGACATTCATCATTCAAAAATCTGATTTTCTTTAGTGGTAGATTAAAAGAATGTTGACTATAAAAGTATACAATAAAATATGTGATTTGTATATTTTCAGTTGGATCATGTGTAATTACTTCTAGAACATGTACTAAAAGTCTTAGGATATTCATTCCAAATTTATTTAAGCTATATTATTTCAGTAGGTAAAACTGGCATAAGATCTCACAGATTCTGAAAACTATTTCTACAAGCCTGGTTTCACACTTTTTCAGTTTCACAGAAGATAATAATCATCTTGGAACTGTGGTAAACAGAAAGTCTTTCTTTCTGGATTCACCAAACTTCTAGATCTATTCATATGCACTTCTACAAAATACTAAATATATCTTAATATTTATGTATCATTATATATTTTTGGTATGAACTCTACATAATTATAATCATTTTCTTCCTGTATTAAAAAAAAAGCTGCATGCTGAACACCATTTTTAAATGCAAGGTCTGTCTTCCATATTCTATTCATGTCTCCTTTTTGGCTTCAGCCAAAGTACCACAAGTCCTACCATCAGCAAAATGATAGCCTAACCACAATCTTCAAGAGAACTTGTGGGTCTGAATTGGTTTCCTGTGCCATTGTCTTTGCTTTGAGATGAATATACCTAGGCAATCATAGTCCCTAGAGGAGAATAAAAGACAAGTGGAACTGAGCCACCCCAGCCAAGTCCAGTAAGACTAGTTAACTCCAACTAGCTAAGGAAGCATGAATTAGTCAAGCCTATATCAAAACCTCCTCAAAGAACCCCCAAATCTATAGGAATGAATCATTACTGTTTTAAACCTATGCATTTCTGTTTTTTGTTTTTTTGTTTTTTGCTCACAATAATTCTGCAGCAGTGGCTAATGGACTGATACATGCTTCACAAAGTAAACTTCCCTAAATCTCAAATATTCATCTTAGTAGTTATAAGCACTCAGTAGTTGGCCTGCATTTAAATTTGAATTCTAGTTCTACTATTCAATGTTAGCTTCCAATAAATTATGCAAAATTTATGTGTCACTCTCATCTGTAAAAATAGATGCTAATAATAGAACAACAGTCATTATACTGTTGGGAATGATTAAATTAAAGGTAGACTATTTTTTTATATCTGCCACCTATGTTAGCTATCATTATTGTCACTCAATCTTTATTACCCATCACAATATTTTTGCTTATTTTTATCTAATTTATCCCATTTTTAATTATACAATATAAAAATATATAGCAAAACAAATAGAAAAACTAAGTGAGAGGCAACATATATTTAAGATGATAAATATAAGAAGACATCAAGAATGAGGTTAGTATACAAAAGTTATATCATGAAGACTTATGAATGTATGTACTAAGAGGTCACAAATTCACTTTTAAGCTTTTGGAAGTCATGTGAATATAGAAAAGATTATAAAATGCACAGCACCCATTAGATAAAAGAAAATAGCTACTTAGAAAATTCTTCAAACAAAATCAGAGAAATTCCTCTCAAAAATAGCTATAGGAAAGTATGGTTTCTAAGCATGTGACATATGGTCCTTTATCTCAAGGATATAGTAGTTGAGACACCATAAATTCAAAATACATTATTTGTTGGGTATGGCACTTGAACATGGCTCAAACAAATGCATCATGGAAAACAGATATTTTCAATACAATTTGCAAAATTTTTAAACCCACTGCCTTAGTAAAAGGGTTAATCAGGGGCGCCTGGGTGGCTCAGTCGGTTGGGCGTCCGACTTTGGCTCAGGTCATGATCTCGCGGTCCGTGGGTTCGAGCCCCGCATCGGGCTCTGGGCTGACAGCTCAGAGCCTGGAGCCTGTTTCGGATTCTGTGTCTCCCTCTCTCTCTGACCCTCCCCTGCTCATTCTCTGTCTCTCTCTGTCTCAAAAATAAATAAAACGTTAAAAAAAATTTTAAAAAAAAGGGTTAAACAAAAAAAAAATTCACGAAATCAAAATATCTATTTTGCATAATTTTTTTAATAGATTGTTAAAAAGTGTTTAGCCTTAGGGCACCTGGGTGGGTCAGTCAGTTAAGCATCCCACTCTTGACTTCCCTTCAGGTCATGATCTTACAGTTTGTGGGTACGATCCCTGCATCCAGTTCTGCATTGACAGTGCAGAGCCTCTTTGGGATTCTCTCCTCTGCCCCTCTTACACCTATGCATCCTCTCTCTCTTTCTCTCTCTCCCTCTCTCTCAAAAATAAATAAATGAAACTAAAAAGAAGTATTTAGCTTTAAATCATATTAAAATAATTTAACCAGTCTATACTCTCATCAAAAAATTCTATAACAGAAAATCTTAGAAGCTACAGTTTATATATGGCCTCAAGTCAACTCTAAAGGCCCATATGAAAATGCTTCCACTTTGAGAACTTCTTGAAAAGTAATGAAATCTAAGTAAAATGAGCAATTTTCATTTTAAAAACAAATTTCATAGATACATATAATTCATATGATGATATGCCAGTGTGTTTATTGGTGGTAAGCTTATAAATGATTTATATTTTTAAATAACTCTAATTTACTTAAATAGGACAAAAAATGTAATATAGTAAATTTCTAATTTTCTCATGCCTATTAACTTGAAACAAAGGCTCAGCTATATACTTATTAACTTTATTTTCATTAAGAAATAACTGAAATAAGAAAAAAAAACACTTAGTAGAGGATTATTTTCCCTACATATTAAAGAAAAAAACAACTTATTGATATATAAAATTCTGATTTTCTTCTGCTTCCCCATACAGCTATTAATGTGTGGAAAAAATTGTTCTTCATTAACGGGATCATGTTTGAGGGAGATAGTATCATGGCCAGAAAGTGACCACTTAAGTGATTTAAATAAATTTAATATCTTCCATATATTTCAATTGATTATGATAAAAGACACTAAACTACCTAAGTTGATCAATTATACATAAATAATATATAATAATGTGATTAATCTTGTATTCCTCACAATATTTATTATTTTCTTCACAATGCTGTATTCCCCACATGAGTGGGGAGGGACAGAGAGACGGAGAGAGCGAATCTCAAGCAGGCTCTAAGCTATCAGCTCAGAGCCCAATTCAGGGCTCAAACTCACAAATGGCAAGACCTTGACCTGAGCCAAAGTTAAGAGTAAGACACTTACCAATTGAACTACCTAGTTACCCTGTTGGGTTTTTTTTTTTTTAATTAATGGCTTTACTTTCTTACTTCCCTGGTAAGCCTTGACTATAAAACCAGTTTTCTGTAATTAACCATTTTATTTATATTCAACCTTGCATATATGCTATCAAACTCAATTAGGTCTTTGAATTTTTTCATTCAACTAAATGAAAATTATCTAGAAAATTAGCACTCATTCTACTGAGTTATTATTCATAATAAGATAATAGTTGTAAAGCTTCTTTGTAAAATGTAAAGTACTATACAAATAAAAAGGATTATACTAGAAATTTCTGCAAGGTAATTAATGATGAAGTATTATTATGAGCCATGCTCACATTAAGAATATCTTCATTACACCTGTAATAAATACTCATGTTTTAATGAAGTGGATTTTATAACACATGATTTGAATATAAAATAAATATTAGTGTTTATTAGGTTATTTTTTTAGTATTTTATTTACTTTGTAAGAATTTTCTTAAATGATTTAAGCTTATATGTAAGTTAAACATAATTAAATATAGTTTTATTAATAAAAATAGAGATTCTGTTGTCCCCTGAAAAACACTCTTTTGTTCATTTCCCTAATTTCTGCCTCTACATTGATAAATAGTCAACTTTTAAAATTATCCCCAATTAATGAGTTTGAAAGTGTATCCAGCTCCCACTAAGACCTCAATAGATTGAAAGACCATCTTCAATATCAAAGGGAATAGATAACATTAGATGAAATAATTACCTATACCTTACAAATGGAAATGCCTTTCAATTCATTAATTGCTGAAGGGAGAAATGTGATGCTGTAATTTGCTTTTATTTTTTAAATATAAAACCAGATATAATCTTTAAAGTTTTTCTTGAGGTTACACTAAAATATAAATATATCTTACATACCTAAGTAGAAAGGATATTGGCTACCATCATGTACAATATTTAAGCCACATGTTTACAAAGATGCAGAAATTCTGTTTAATGGATTTTTTGTCTTTTTTAGAAAAGATGGTATTAATTCATACTGCAGTCATTTTTTACATGCAAGATCAGGACTGAACAGTCACATAGCCCTTGAAGACTGAGGAATTTCTCTTGGTTTATGTCAACATTAGTTCAACTTTTTGCCTCTATGGCTAATCCAACTGCTCTCTGTGCTAGTTCTAGTTCACACATTTTTCTAGCACATTAGGAGAAATAAAGCATAGATACATAGATAGAGCATGTCCCCCATATTATATGATGTATTTTTTTTTGAGAGAGAGAGAGAGAGAGAGAGAGAGAGAGAGAGAGAGAGAGAGAGAATGCAAGCTGGAGAGAGGGGCAGAGGGAGAGATAGAGAAAATCTCAAGTAGGCTCCATGCCCAAAATGGAGCGTGATAAAGGGCTTGATCCCACATTGCTGGGATCATGACCTAAGCCCAAATCAAGATTTAGATGCTCAACTGACTGAGCCACTCGGACACTCCATACGATGTCTTAAAAAAGAAGCTTTAAGAGACCTGGGAAGAAAGAAAATTCT
Source organism: Panthera pardus (assembly GCF_024362965.1). Classification (NCBI taxonomy): domain Eukaryota; kingdom Metazoa; phylum Chordata; class Mammalia; order Carnivora; family Felidae; genus Panthera; species Panthera pardus. The sequence continues at coordinate 84,745,270 of NW_026526810.1, forward strand.
GAAAGCAGCTAGGGATAAACAGGCTGTAACTTACAAAGGGAGACCCATAAGAATAGTAGGAGACGTATCTACTAAAACTTGGCAGGCCAGAAAGGAATGACAGGAAATCTTCAATGTGATGAACAGAAAAATATGCAGCCAAGAATCCTTTATCCAGCAAGTCTGTCATTCAGAATAGAAGGAGAGATAAAGGTTTTCCCAAACAAACTAAACCTGAAGGAATTCCTCACCACTAAAGGAGCCCTACAAGAGATCCTAAGGGGGACTCTGTGAGTGAAATGTTACAAGGACCACAAAGTACCAGAGACACCACTACAAGCATGAAAGCTACAGATATCACAATAACTCTAAACGCCTATCTTTCCAAAATAACACTGAATGTAAATGGACTAAATGCTCCAACCAAAGACAGAGAGTATCAGAATGGATAAAAAACCAAGACACAACTATCTGCTGTCTACAAGAGACTCATTTTAGACCTGAGGACACCTTCAGATTGAAAGTGAGGGGATGGAGAATTATCTATCATGCTACTGGAAGTCAAAAGAAAGCTGGACTAGCCATACTCATATCAGACAAACTAGACTTTAAATTAAAGGCTGCAACAAGAGATGAAGAAGGGCATTATATAATAATTACAGGGTCTATCCATCAGGAAGAGCTAACAATTATACATGTCTATGTGCCAAATATGGAAGCCCACAAATATATACAACAATTAATCACAAACATAAGCAACCTTATTGATAAGAATATGGTAATTGCAGGGGACTTTAATACCCCACTTACAACAATGGATAGATCATCTAGACACAGGATCAATAAAGAAACAAGGGCCCTGAATGATACACTGGATCAGATGGACTTGACAGATATATTTAGAACTCTGCATCCCAAAGCAACAGAATATACTTTCTTCTCAAGTGCACATGAAACATTCTCCAAGATAGATCACATACGGGGTCACAAAACAGCCCTTCATAAGTATAAAAGAATTTAGATCATACCATGCACACTTTCAGACTACAATACTATGAAACTTGAAATCAACCACAGGAAAAAGTCTGGAAAACCTCCAAAAGCATGGAGGTTAAAGAACACCGTACTAAAGAATGAATGGGTCAACCAGGCAATTAGATAATAAATTTAAAATATGTGAAAACAGATGAAAATGAAAATACAACAATCCAAAGGCTTTAGGATGCAGTGAAGGCAGTCCTGAGAGGAAAATACATTGCAATCCAGGACTATCTCAACAAACAAGAAAAATCCCAAATACAAAATCTAACAGCACACCTAAAGGAACTAGAAGCAGAACAGCAAAGACACTGCAAAACCAGCGAAGAACAGAATAAAGATCAGAGCAGAAATAAACAATATAGATTATAAAAAAAAAAAACAACAGTATAGCAGATCAATGAAACCAAGAGTTGGTTTTTTTGCAAAAATAAACAAAATGGATAAACCTCTAGCCAGGCTTCTCAAAAACAAAAGGGAGATGACCCAAATAGATAAAATCATGAATGAAAATGGAATTATTACAACCAATCCCTCAGAAATACAAGCAATTATCAGGGAATACTATGAAAAATTATATGCCAACAAACTGGACAACCTGGAAGAAATGGACAAATTCCTAAGCGCCCACACACTTCCAAAACTCAAACAGGAAGAAACAGAAAACTTGAACAGACCCATAACCAGCAAAGAAATTGAATCAGTTATCAAAAATCCCCCAACAATTAAGAGTCCAGGACCAGATGGCTTCCCTGGGGAATTCTACCAGACATTTCAAGCAGAGATAGTACCTATCCTTCTCAAGCTGTTCCAAAAAATAGAAAGGGAAGGAAAACTTCCAGACTCATTCCATCAAGCCAACATTACTTTGATTCCCAAACCAGACAGAGACCCAGCAAAAAAAGAGAACTACAGGCCAATATCCTTAATGAATATGGATGCAAAAATTCTCAGTAAGATACTAGGAAATCGAATTCAACAGCATATAAAAAGAATTATTCACCATGATCAAGTGGGATTCATTCCTGGGAAGCAGGGCTGGTTCAACATTCACAAATCAATCAATGTGACATATCACATTAATAAAATAAAAGATAAGAACCACATGATCCTGTCAATCGATGCAGAAAAGCATTTGACAAAATTCAGCATCCTTTCTTAATAAAAACCCTCGAGAAAGTCCGGATAGAAGGAACATCATAAAAGCCATTTATGAAATGCCCACAGCTAATTTCATCCTCAATGGGGAAAAACTGAGCTTTTTCCCTGAGATCAGGAACTTGACATGGATGTCCACTCTCACCACTGTTGTTTAACATAGTGTTGGAAGTGCTAGCATCAACAATTAGAAAACACAAGGAAATCAAAGGCATCAAAATTAGCAAAGATGAAGTCAAGCTTTCACTCTTTGCAGATGACATTATGCATGAAAAACCTGATAGACTCCACCAAAAGTCTGCTAGAACTGATACATGAATTCAGCAAAGTCGCAGGATACAAATCAGTTGCATTCTTATACACTAATAATGAAACAACAGAAAGACAAATAAAGAAACTGACCCCATTCACAATTGCACCAAGAAGCATAAAATACCTAGGAATAAACCTAACCAAAGATGTAAAAGACCTGTATGCTGAAAATTATAGAAAGCTTGTGAAGGAAATTGAAGAAGATATGAAGAAATGGAAAACCATTCCATGCTCATGGATTGGAAGAATAAATACTGTTAAAATGTCAATACTACCCAAAGCTACCTACACATTCAGTGCAATCCCAACCAAAATTGCACCAGCATTCTTCTTGAAGCTAGAACAAGCAATCCTAAAATTTGTATGGAACCACAAAAGACCCCAAATAGCCAAAGAAATATTGAAGAAGAAGACCAAAGTGGGAAGCTTCACAATCCCAGACTTTAGCCTCTACTGCAAAGCTGTAATCATCAAGACAGCAGGGTATTGTCACAAAAACAGACACATAGACCAATGGAATAGAATAGAAACCCCAGAACAAGACCCACAAACATATGGCCAACTCATCTTTGACAAAGCAGAAAAGAATATCCAATGGAAAAAAGACAGTCTCTTTATCAAATGGTGCTGGAAGAACTGGACAGCAACATGCAGAAGAATGAAACTAGACCACTTTCTTATACCATTCACAAAAATAAACTCAAAATGGATGAAGGACCTGAATGTGAGACTGGAAACCATCAAAACCCTAGAGGAGAAATCAGGAAAAATCCTCTCTGACCTCAGCCGCAGCAATTGCTTACTTGACACATCTCCAAAGGCAAGGGAATTAAAAGCAAAAATGAACTATTGGGACCTCATGAAGATAAAAAGCTTCTGCAAAGCAAACAATCAACAATTTACAAAACTAAAAGGCAACCAATGGAATGGGAAAAGATATTTGCAAATGATATATCGGACAGAGGGCTAGTATCCAAAATCTATAAAGAACTCACCAAAAAACTCCACACCTGAAAAACAAATAATCCAGTGAAGAAATAGGCAGAAGACATGAATAGACACTTCTCTAAAGAAGACATCCAGATGGCCCACAGGCACATGAAAAGATGCTCAGCATCACTCTTTATCAGGGAAATACAAATCAAAACCACACTCAGATATCACCTCACGCCAGTCAGAGTGGCTAAAATGAACAAATCGGGAGACTAGAGATGCTGGAGAGGATATGGAGAAACGGGAACCCTCTTGCACTGCTGGTTGGAATGCAAACTGGTGCAGACACTCTGAAAAACTGTGGAAGTTCCTCAAAAAATTGAAAAGAGATCTACCCTATGACCCAGCAATAGCACTGCTAGGAATTTACCCAAGGGATACAGGAGTGCTGGTGCACAGGGGCACTTGTACCCCAATGTTTATAGCAGCACTTTCAACAATAGCCAAACCATGGAAAGAGCCTAAATGTCCATCAACTGATGAATGGATAAAGAAATTGTGGTTTATATACACAATGGAATACTACTTGGCAATGAGAAAGAATGAAATATGGCCTTTTGTAGTGACGCGGATGGAATTGAAAAGTGTTATGCTAAGTTAAATAAGTCATACAGAGAAAGACAGATACCATATATTTTCACTCTTATGTGGATCCTGAGAAACTAAACAAAAGACCATGGGGGAGGGGAAGGGGGAAAAAAAAGAGAGGGAGGGAGGCAAACCATAAGAGACTCTTAAAAACTGAGAATAAACTGAGAGTTGATGGGGGTGGGAGGGAAGGGAAAGTGGGTGATGGACATTGAGGAGGGCACTTGATGGGATGAGCACTGGGTGTTGTATGGAAACCAATTTGACAATAAATTTCATATTGAAAATAAATAAATGCATGGTGGGCAAGCAAAAAAAAAGAGAAGCTTTAAGAACTGCTCTTTCAAAAATATAAGTCAGAAGCTTACTCATGTATTATGTAAAACAAATATAAAATAGCAAAACTAGCGGTTTAATTTCCATACCTATACAAGCGTATACGGCATTCTTTCTCTTTCACAAATAAGTTTACTGTATTGTACAGGCTGCATTATATTATAAAAATTCTCTAATTGTAAGAAAGCTGTTTGCCAAATTAAAACAATCTATATTGTATTGGTCTTTTGGAGCTGCCCAAAGAAAATAGCACAGACTTGGTGGCTTATATAATAGACTTATTTGTTCCCAGCTCTTAAGGCTGTAAGTACATGATCAAAGTGCCAGCAAATTTGGTTTCTGGTGAGAGCTCTCTTCTTCACTTATGGATAACCACCTTCCTGCTGTGTCTTCAACATGACACAGAGAGCTCTGGTAACAAGGACGATAGTCCTAATGGATTAGGGGCCCATCCTTATGATCTCATTTAACCTTAATTATCTCCCTAAAATCCCTTTGTCCAAATACAGGCACACTACTGGTTAGGGATTCAACATGTAAATAGAGGGTGGGGCACAACTCAGTCTAAAGCATCAGTTTTCCATATTTTCTAAGCATGGCTTGAATTTTAAGCATATTTCTTGAATCACATAGAATAAATTAAATCTGTCCTGTAGAACAACAATCTTTTAACAATATATGTCAAGCTTTTGGCTATTCCACTAGTCAAATTCTCACTGGGATATCTTCAATTACTTCAACTATGACTTTCATTACAATTTCTGATTAAAATATTCAAGCATGTTTATTGAAAAAATATTCAGATTAAGATAACTTTTGTCTAATTAACACCTGCAATGCATGTGAATAAGAAGAAAATATCTGTTAGTGAAATAATCTTATTTAATGCTGTATGTTAGAAGTGACATCTGAAAATTGAATGTGGGCTCATATCCCCAAAATTTCTGTATTTAAATTTTACTCACATAAATAAGAAACTTTTTCTAAAGTAATTGGGGGGGAGGTGCCTGAGTGGCTCAGTCAGTTGAGCATCTGACTCTATTCTGACTTAGGTCATGATCTCATGGTTCTTGAGTTCGAGTCCCGCATCAGGCTATGTGTGACACCATGGAGCCTGCTTGGGTTTCTTGCTCTCCCATTCTGCCCCTCCCCCACTTGCACTCTCTATCTGTCTCTGTCTCTCAAGATAAATAAACTTGAAAAAAAGTAAAGTAATTGGAAAAACATTTTTCATATTCAAAACCACAATAAAAGTGTTTGGTGTTTATGATAGATTGTATTATTTTTCACAACATTCACAACAAACACTCCCTCAAGAGAAGCTTACTTTCTCTTCTGACATATATCTGGCTTGGCCAAATGATCTGATTTGGGCAATGGAGTTTGAGAAGATGTGACACATCCTAGATTTGACCTGAGATAGGTCCTTAGAGTAAGCCACTTGAAATCACAGAAATGGTCTTCACAGCATTCTCTGTGTTCTGGAGGAATTATTTTTATCTCATTCCTCCATTTGAAAACTCAAGCAAGAACTTTCTGCTTTAACAGCCAACTTCCTTTATAAAAAGGGGGAAAAAAGGAAGCTTTTAATCACTACTTCTTTTCAAAATCACACTGAAAAGAAATGTACTTAGTGGCCACCGTTTGATCATACTGATTTTTCTTGCTATGTCCTTCAAGATGATGAAGATTAGGGGGATTTTTGTGGCCACCTGCTATTTTTGTGTATTACAATTAGGTGCAATTTTGTTTTTTCAAATAGAAAAGGCCTTCTTTACAGCACACACACCACACCCACCATTCATAAAACTGTGTTTATTAAATTAAAGATCTTTTCTGCGAGAGAGCAAAAAGTTGTCAAGTACACCTTCCTTTTGTGTGTGGCACACATATGGCAAGTGAAGAGTCTTCCTCTTTCCAGTAGGTTTATCCAACTGGAAAGGTAAACTTCTGCAAGTGTGCCCACATGGTAATCATTCTTCTTCCACATGGCTTGCCAGTGACATTGTGGGCACTCAAAGTTGTCAGATGATATAACAATTGTATGTGTATCTATGTATGTGGGGTTCATGTGTGTGTGTTGACATCTGTCTTATATGTTTATGGTATATATAAATGTTATTGTCTTTCCATTCTGTTCAGTTTGATTTCCTTGAAGTAACTATGGTTTTAGTGATATATACCCTATTGACAACATAACTTTATGTTTTCATCTTATACTGTTAGTAACCTGATCTTTGCCAGATTATTTTACATCTTGTATTATCTTTTACAAAATATTTCTTTTAAAGCTTTGATAATTTCTGTAATTTTTTGTCACTTTTAAGAATGTTCTTTTTTTGGTGTATCACAAAGAAACACTGCCTTACAGTTATTATTCATTTTTGAATGGGGCTAGTTATTTGTTAAAGAATAGTATAAAAAGGAACAGAAAAGTTAACCTGAAACAGCTTTCTAGCCTATTAAGTTTACAGTCAGTTGCTGTCTAACAAAACCGATCATTTTTATAGAACTCAGAGCATATCTCCTAATCGAAAGCTTCTTGCCTAGAGAGCTAGTTTAGATGGTACCTCAGCATGGGTTTTCCTTTCCAGCATCCCCTTCCCTAATTATCTATATTATTGGCCTAGATGTCCCTGGAGTTTCTGTCCTTTAATCCAATTACCCACCACAACTAATCAAAGTATATTCAGAACCATGAGCCTAACTTTTGTGTACATGTGGTTTTTGCTTTATGTAATAGGAGGTATGTATAATGATAGACCGGATTTTCTAGTAGCCTCACGCATATATTTCTTCTGGATCACTTTTCCTTTTTCATTAAATATGGAAGACTTATACCGTCTCAATTTTTCATTTTTTGTAAGTTATTACAGATTCTTGGAAGAAAGTGAATCAAAATATGTTTACTTCTTTTACATCCTTTGGGATGTGACTTTTACATCCTTTGGGATATGAGGAGATAGGGGAACTAATTATGCCGTCAAAACATGTTATATAATCCACTATTTTTAAGTGAAATCTCTATTTTTTATTCATTTAAACATTTTATGACAAATTATGATATGTCAGGCTTTGTACTAGACAGTAGAAGTAAACACAAATGAGTATAACAAAATGCTCACAAACTAGTGAGGAAGTTGGAATGCAGAACAGTAAATGTGATTTCCAATGACATATATAGAGGTTGTGGAATCTTGGTGGAGGGAATGACTACTTTTATCTGGGTTGTTAAGGAAAGGTTGATTAATAAGGTGACATTTGAGCTGACTTCTTGAAGGATGAAAAATATTGACATGTGGAGAGTGGTGAAGGAGAATTAAAGATAGTGTAAACGGTATGTAAGCAGGTTGCGGTAAAAGACACAGTCATTCTGTAAAACTGCCCATGTTCAGTGTGAACAGAGCACAAAGTTCCTGTTAATGAGTGTTGGGACTGGATCTCTTCCTTTCCCTTCCTCTCCAGGACATTGCTGAAGTAAATGGCACCTCTTTATAAGGTTCAATTTTCCTTCTCTACTGGAACACTTCAATTAATTTACAATGAAGCAAAACAAACCATCCAAAAATGCTGACCTAAATAAAATCCCCAATATAAACAAGCCTATGAAATCCTCTTTTGAGCCAAATCATTCCTTCCACCTACCACCTGTATCTTTTCTGCTTTTACAATGAAACTATTTGAAAGAGCTAGATATACTTACTTCTACTTATCACCCCTAATTCTCATCCTTTAAAGTCATGTTTAACACAAATTGCTTAATAACAAAATACTGTGTCTAAATAATTTATGTGTGAAATATATATAACAAAAATAAAAGAACACCTGCATGGGTCCCAGTTCAAGATAACAATGTAGGAATATCCTAAACTCATCTCCTCCCACCAGCACACCAAATCTATAATTACATGCAGAACAATTTTGCTAAAAACTAGTTGAGTGAATGCTATACATCCAGTGAACAAGAGAACTCCACATCAAGGTGGGTAGGAGAAAATGATATACAATATCGCCATAAATCCCACCCTTGGCACTACTACCCACAAGTGGGTACAAATGCAAAAGCCCAAGTGTCTTCCTGAAAAGCAGAGAGTTTGAACCCCACATCAGCCACCCCGACTTTTAAGACCTGCACCTGAGAGACAAGCTCTCAAAACCTCTAGTTTTGAAAACCAACAGGGCTTGTGTCCTCAAGACCCACAAGGCTATAGCAAATGGAGAAATAGTTCTTAAAAGGCTTATATGTATGCATACACCTACCCCAGGGTCCAGAATGGAAGTAGCTGACTGCAAAACACTTAGACTTTCTGTTAAAGAGGTTTATTTGCTTATCTTAAAGTACTGACCAGAATGACAGGCATTTATCACACTTCTAGAGACCTACTGAAATATTCTCTGGGGAAAGAGAACAGAGTGGCATACTTGTGCTTTCCCTCTGCCTCACTTCCAGAAACAAGTTTGTACCCTTACCTGGTGCCCTGATTTTTAGAGCTGCCATCCAGGGGATATGTCTCAGTTGCCTACCTCAGTGGCCAGCAGGGCTTACACTCACAGGTCCCACTGGATTGTAACCAATGCAGTAAGCGTTTACTATCCCCAGGGCACAGCAGAAAGGCAACAAACTGAGGCACCCTGAATTTCTGTGAAAGAGGACTATCAATTCACCTTTACAGTTGTTGCCTGAAGGGTAGGCTTCTAATTACATGTACATCTAAGGGCCAACTGCAATTCTCTCCAAAAACCTTAGAAGAGAGCTGCTAAATTCACTCCAACCACAATGGTATGAAATAAAAATCAATCACAAGAAAAAATTTCAAAATTTCACAATTATGTGGAGATTAAACAATATGCTGCTGAGCAACCAATGGGTCAAAGAAGAAATCAAAAGAAAAATCAAGATGGAAACGAAAAAATGAAAACAGAAGTAAACATATCAAAACTTATGAGATGTAACAAAAACACTTCTAAGAGGACAGTTCATAGATATAAGTGCCTGTATCAAAAAACAAGAAAGATTTTATACCTCAAGGAAATAGAAAAAAAAAAAAAAAAACACAAAGCCCAAATTAGTAGAAGGAAGGAAATTACAAAGATCAGAGTGGAAATAAATGCCATAAAAAATACAATGAAAAAGATTAACAAAACTAAACATTTTTTGAAAGATAAAATTGACAAAACTTTAAGCACATCAGGAAAAAAAACAGAGTTCTCAAAACAACAAGAAATTAAAGAAGAGACATTACAACTGATACCACAGAACTATAAAGGATTATAAGTGACTACTATGAAAAATTATCTATCAATAGACAACCTAGAAAAACGGGTACATTCTTACAAACATACAACCTACCAATACTGAATCATAAAGAAATAGAAAATCTGAAGAGGCTGATTCAATCTCTTTGCTCATAATCAAAAACTTCCCAACAAACAGAAGTCTAGGATGAGACCACTTTACCGGTGAATTCTACCTGACATTTTAAAAAGACCTTATGTGAATTCTTCTGAAACTCTTCCAAAAATCGAAGTAAACGCTTCCAAACTCATTTTATGAGTCCAGCATTAACCTGATATCAAAACCAAACAAGGACACAAGACAGTTATAGGCCACACAGGCCAATATCCCCAATGAACATAGATGCACAAATCCTCAACAAAATATTTTTCTCTTATAATGCTTTGTATCTCTGTAGTGTCAGTCAGTACTTCTCTTTCATTAGGAAATCAAATTTAACAGTACATTAAAAGTACCATACACTATGATTAACTGGGATTTATTTCCAGAATGCAAAGATGGTTCAACATCCACAAATCAATGTGCTACACCACATTAACTAAATGAAGGGTAAAAATATTATGATGATTTAAATAAGGCATGCTTCATTTTGTTGTACTTTGTTTTATTAAACTTCACATATATTACATATTTACAAATTGAAAGTTTGAGGCAACCCTGTGTTGAGTAAGCCTATCAGTTCCATTTTTCCAACAGCATTTGCCCACTTTGTTTCTCTGTCACATTTTGAGAATTCTCTCATTATTTCAAACTTTATGATTAGGATTATTTGTTATTGTGATCTGTGATTAGTAGTCTTTGATGTTACTATTTTAACTATTTTGGGGTTCCACAACTATGCCCATACACGATTGTGCAAACTTAATTGATAAATTTGTGTGTTCTGACTGATCCACTGAATGACCATTCTCCCCCATCTCTCTCCCTCTCCTTAGACCTCCCTACTCTCTAAGACACAATACTGAAATTAGGCCAATTAACAACCCTTTAGTGACTTTGAGTGGTTAAGTGAAATAAAGAGTCCCACATCTCTGACTTTAAATCAAAAGCTAGAAATGATTCTCCTTAGTGTAGTTTCAATAGTTTATTTTTGCATGTTTCCCAAAGCCTAAGCCAGATCAAGGTCCTAACTCTTCCATTCTAAGAAAACAGAGAGGTGAGGAAGCTACAAACATGCATACACATATACATACACAAAATGGAGTATTTGTCAAGCATAGAAAAGGAGGGAAACTTGCCATTTGCAGCATGAATGGATCTTGATGACATTCTGCTAACATCTGTATTTTTCCCCTAAAGTACCTATCACATTACATTATGTTATCTATTTGTTGTTTATACATATCTTTAATACAAAATATAAACTCCACCAGGGCAAGGATTTTATTTTAATTTTAGCATTTTGTCACCATTGACTAAAAAAGAAAATGCTGGAATATAGTATGTGCTAAAGTATTATTCACTACTGAATAAATAAACATACTGGACTAGTCATGTGTCTCTAATAACACCCCACCTTCTTTACCAAAAAGGAAAAAAAGAAAACTTAGAAATATGGTACTATTTCAAATAACAGTGTAATGACAAAAAAAAACCTGTTTGTGATTTATAGTCATAGAACCTGAATCTGGTCCTCTATTACATAGGCTACTTGTCCACTTTCAAAATTACTCTCTTGTATAAAAATTGAGCTCATAATAGTTTTTAAAGTTTTGTTGTGAACATTTTATAAGATCATATTTACAGCTGGAGATCTATAAACTTGAAAATTCTTTTCTAATGTTGGGTTTAATTAAACACAGCTTTTATCAGAAATCTGTTAGATGTTTGTTGACATTACATTAAAAGAATAATTATAATCAGTGTCTTTAGTCTGTTTAAAATATTAAGTAGAATCTAACAAAGAAATGAATAAAGGATGAGACTTTGATATTTCTTAATTTTTCTTGCAAATTACTGGTCATAACTTCAGAAAAAGGAAAATTTAATCAGGATTAGACATCCAAGGCTATGCAAGACCAAAAAAAATAAGATAAAATTGTGTATAGTGCTGCATAGATTTGGATAGTTATCTTACTGGAGGAATGTAGGACCATGGGTTAGATTATCTTAATTATTAAGTATTTTGTTTTCTAAATCAGTAAGAATTATTTTACCCAAGTCAGTTGTTAAAACTCCCTAATGAGGTATTCACCCAGCTTCTAATTAATGCAAATGGAAATACCTCAAATTGGAAATGGTTTTTGTTAGACCAATTGTTTCTGTGAGCCAGCCTGTGTTGTTAGCCATTCTGCCACAACAAAGTGGCCTACAGAAGGTAAACTTTAAAGTGAATTCATAGATTGTCTATATACTTATAAAGATTATAAAAATAAATGTTCCTTTTAAGTACAACCAAATTATGAAAGTACATCAAATTTTTCTGCTATTGCAATTATGTACCAATTGTCATAATTCAATTGCTTACTTTGAAAATTACTAAAAGCATATTTCCTTAACAGTTGTCTTTCCAATAAACCCAATTAATCAACTCAAACAATTACCTCACCTTTGTTTTTATTAAAAAATAAAAATTTATTAATATAATACTGTTTTTATTCGAACATTGGTCATTTCTAGGAGGTTTAAGTACTTTTCTTTCATCTTAAGAAGATATAGAATTTTCAAAAGGTTTTAAAGTTGTTTAATAAGCTTCATAAATCTCATGCTTTTTTCTTTTTGTTTTTCCCTGTTCACTACTCAGCAAGTGGTTTTAAAACTTCAGAAATTTTTTTTCTAGATCTTACACCAGACTTGTAAGCAACCCAGGGCTTGTTTATGATCATTAACTCCTGTGCTCAATGCCATTCACCATCTCATCTCATGTTGCCTTGAGAACTTGAAATCACCTATCATAATAAACTACACCAAAAAATAAACTGAAATCACGAAGGATTGCACACAGGAGTTCAGCAATGCCAATGTCCCACACTCTCTTTTTTGTTTGTTTTTGTCAGCCCATCAAACTGAAAATAGTCAAAACCTTGTTTATCCTTTAGTCCCTGTCCTACAATATATTCTCTTCCTGACTTCCCTATTTCTACCAATGGCATCACCATCTTTCTAGTCATTAATGCTGGAAGAGCTGTGCATATAGTTTAACTCCCTCTCCTCAGCACATATCATTAACCACCATCTTTTGTGCAGTGAACCTCAGCAAGGCTACTTGAGTTTTATTTTATTACCTCCACAAACTTACGCAAGTCCCTCCTTACCTCTCAGTTTGTCTTTTACAAAAAAATCTAAAACACAAATGCAGCTTCTGCTGTCTGGCCCACCATCCATCTTTCCTGTCAGATAATATCCCCTGGGGTCACCCTAACTGTAAGTATAGTCACCCTGCCCACATGCTCTAACAGCTTCTCTTTATCCTCTAAAAAGTCCACATCATCAACACATGGCCCTAGTAAGAAGACAGGGTAGGGTTCTTGTGAATACCGCTATAATTCTAAGATCTAAGGGGGACCCAAGGTGAAAAAGGGTTATTTGACAGCTATCCAACAGGAATGCAAGGCAAACTAGGGAAAACACACTATCAACTTTTCTGTAGACATTTGTTTCTCTTGGACTTCCTATTATGAAAACTTCTTCCTATTTTATTTTCATTTTTAATTAAGTTTATTTTTTGAGAGAGACAGTGACAGGGTGAGTTGGGGAGGGGCAGAGAAAAAGAGAGAGAGAATCCCAAGTAGGCTGTGCGCTTTCAGCACTGAGCCCGAGGCGGGGATTTAACTGAGAAAACCGTGGTATCATGATCTGAGCCAAAACCGAGACTTGACACTTAATTGCCTGAGCTACCCATGAGCCCCAACTTCTTTCTATTTAGAGGCAATTTTTCACACTGTGAGTCTCTGGAGGAGATGGAACATCTTCTTACCATGATAGCCTAAAATGGCCTAGTGTCTTTTTTTTTTTAAATTTTTTATTTATTTTTGAGAGAGAGAGAGAGAGAGAGAGACAGAGCATGAGCGGGGGAGAGGCAGAGAGACAGGGAAACACAGAATCCAAAGCAGGCTCCAGGATCTGAGCTGTCAGCACAGAGTTTGACATGGGACTTGAACTAGTTTACCACAAGATCATGACCTGAGCTGAAGTCAGAAGCCCAACCAACTGAGCCACGCATGCACCCCCCAAAAATAGCCTATTTTCTTCTCTCTACATCCTGCAAGCCAAGTTGAAGGCAAATAACTCAAGTCAGCCAATTAGGCATAATCCTCTAGAAACAGGATTCATGAAAAAATTTCATAAGGAAGAATAGGAGTTTAAATCTGTGGCAGCAACAGCAATATTTAGTTGTGTAGAGTGACAAGATCTGTAAACTGTACATATGGTCACTACAGAGATGGCCTTTGTCCATGATGCTATTGTGGTCAGACTGGCTTTTGTCCAACTTCCACTAGTTCTTAAACATTTTCAAAATACAGTTCTCAAGGTATTTTAACAACTTAAGGAAGTAGGCAAAATTGCTTCCAATAAAGTATTTTCTGCATGAGTTAAGTAAGTCAGTATCTATGAATAGAACCAAGTACCATATCTAGAATGAAGGTTGAATTTCCTAAGAGAAAGGTGCAATTTGGTAAACTAACCTGTGTATATCAGAAGGTATAAAATTCTATTGGTAGTCAAGGGATGGAATCTAGCTGAAGAAGGGAAATAGCTTATTAAATAATTGTCTCTAGTTACCTGAAAATTAATTTAGTAAAATGTTTTTGGAGTTTGTGAGGCCCTTGCCATAGCAAAGTATGAATGGTAGGAAGGGCATGTGAATTTCATGGACATGGAATGGAATGATTCCTTTCAACCATGAGTCATAATGGCTTTCTGTTACTATAAAAAAGAATTTATTCCTTTTCTAGCCACAGTAGGCAAAACCAAAGAAACCTCACTTCAGAAAGAAGTGAGACCACAAACACTGCAATGGAGAAATACATGAAAATTCAGAGAGTCCAATAGTAACCCAAATTCCCAAAGCCCACTGAATCCCCTGATCATACTTGCAATTTTCTCCTACATATGAGGCATAATAATACCAATACTTTTTTATTTGATAAACTTAAGTTTCCTCATGACCAATTGTAGTCTACAGACTTATATATCTAAAATCACAATTGTGCCAAATTGCAAAGTCAAACTTGGAAGAGAAGGACACATGACTGAACTGCAGGATGATGCTAACTTCCATCAACAAAAATCTATGGGTTACATAGAGGAATGGGTTACAAAGGTGTATAGAACATAACTTAGAATGGGATGAACTTTTTAGGGGTGCATCAGCCAGTAATTCTGCATTGGTGGTCCTCATTTTATAGATGTAGGAATATTTAACATTGTTTTCTTGCTGCTTTATGGAAACCTGGACTTAGGAGTGTTGAATACTAAACATAGTTGATAGTATATGGCACAATATGAAACAAAAAACTCAAAGATTTCTGAAGCATTTTAATTTTATAAATATAAGTGTAAAAAAATGTATGTATAATCTGGGTAGTCAAAAGGTAGACCTAATGGACATTTGTCATTTTAATTTTTGTCCTGCATCTGAACCTTTATATTGTGAAGGAATGCTCCATTTTCTAAAATTTGGTGACAGGTAGGACCTAATTACTCATTGCATATTTGAGGATGAGGACCATAACTTTATGGTTTACCCTATGATGTTATGCTGAATGCAAGAAAAAAAAAAAGGATAGGCTGATTAGACTCA
This sequence comes from Panthera pardus, assembly GCF_024362965.1. Lineage (NCBI taxonomy): Eukaryota > Metazoa > Chordata > Mammalia > Carnivora > Felidae > Panthera > Panthera pardus. The sequence continues at coordinate 84,760,713 of NW_026526810.1, forward strand.
CGCCTGGGTTGAACAACAGCTACACCCAGTGACAGTAGCAATGTCTACTCTACATGGAGGCCTGTGTGTGATTCCTAGGACAAGGAATAGTGGCAGCATTTTTTAATGTCCTAACTGCATCAGTTCCTTCCCTCTCACAAATAAGATTTTGTTTTTTATTCTTCACAAGATTTTGTTGGTCTTAATATGTGATAGTTCTAGAATCTTTCCAAAAATTGTTTTCTGTTTAAGTTAACCACAATCACTTCTATAACAGGTCACCAAAAACTGTGGGTAGTCCAAAGATCAAGTATAGATTTTGTATTTTCACTGTAGTCTGTTTCAAGGGTTGGAAGTTCCATTAAAGAACTCATTCTTGGGAATGGAGCTTGGACACCATTTTCTAAGTGGAGAACAGTGATGGCAGATGTGTTGGAGTCAGGGTCATTCCAAGCATTTATCTCAAAAAAGGCAGAGGAGGCCAGAAGAAGTCCAATGTCCTCAATATGGGCTGTCATTAACAAGGAAGTAGTCTTAGATAGATTTTTCTTTTTCCTTTGTATTCACAGTTTGATTAGGTTCCTACACAGGGATAAAATAACCCTACCTTTGAGAGTTCCAAATAAGACAAGTCATATAGGTGACTTGCCTGTTCCAGAAGAATAATCAGAATTTGGAGGACAGCAAGGCATGTGTGATGTGGAAGTTAATTTCAGAGTGAGACTCAGAAATGGTGTTCATAAAACTTACTGGTCTTAGGAAGGAAGCTTTGATATGCTAAACTGTGTTACTCCTTGGTTCTAGCAGAGATTACAAAAATAGAAAATATTTGGTATTCATTCTGAAAGGCTAAAATGAGGCCTGATATGGGATGGTCTGTAATCTGACATATATTCTTCTCTATTAGTAGTTTGGTTTTATACCCATGTCCTACTCTCCAAACAAGACATTTTATGACTCCTTAAATATCTTGTGGACTTTCTAGATGCTGGCTTGTATTCATTTTTAAAATCTGTTCTTTGGGGCACCTGGATTGTGGGTGATAAGCTTAGGAATCCCCCAGTTTTGCACCAATGGGTTAACAAGGCATAAAGAAATACAAGGCCATGAAATGCTCATACCCGAGTTTGAGTAAACCAGATTGGCACCCCAAGAATAGGGGGTACAAAGGCACCCTGAGAATAGGCAGGCACAAAGGTGCCAGGACTAGGAAGGTGCAAATGCACCCCCAAATAGAGAGGGAGTGCCGAGCCCCCAGAATAGACAGGCAGAGACAAAGGCGTAAAATAGGAATGGATGCAAAGGTGCCCAATACATAGGTATATGAAATAAACAAGGTTAGATATTCAGGGCAGAAGCTCCCCCAATTTAGTACTATCACAGAAAAGCTGCTTTCACAGGAGAATAGGGCCAGGTTAGATAAATTGGTGAGTTGAACTAAGGACCTCTGCACTGCAGTCAAAGCAGCCCAGAGTGGAGCTGGTTAACAAAAGAAAAGTGTCTTGTCAACCCTGAGGTTATTCTCCCATCTGTCTCATCCCCTAGGCTCACTAAGATAAACAAAGATGCTGCCTCATGTCTGCTGTAAACAACCTTCCTCCCGACTTGCCGGTGCCCAGATTTTGTTTTGTATTAACCCAAAACCCTAACTCCAAATATCCTCAAGACCCTCTTCCCCTCACGTCCACAAGTTAATGTTCACAGATTCATTGCCCCTATGTGCACATCCATCACCATGTTTGTAAACCTTCTGATCCTAATAAAAAAAATGAGTCAAGAACCCTTATTCGGGGCTCTTGTCTTTTCCTGGATGTTAGCCATCTCTCGCTTTCAATCCTGTGTCCACTCTTTTGCTAGACAAGAGAGATATTTAGACCCAGAGTCTAGGACACTGGGTGGCTCACTCGATTAAGCGTTTGAGTCTTGATTGCAGCTCAGGGCATGATCTCATGCTTTATGAGATCTGGCTGTGCATCAGGCTCCAATTTGACAGTGCAGAGCCTGCTTGGGATTTTCGTTCCTCTCTTTCTGCCTCTTCCCCCACTCTCACCCTCTCCATTGCTCCCCAAATAAACATTTTTAAAAAATGCTGTTCTTTGTGTAGAAAGTACTCTCTCTGAGTCTTTGTCTACTAAAATCCTATCTATTCATCAAAGTTAAGTTCAATGGTAAGTTTATTCCATGAAGTATTGCTGATCTGCCCAGCTGGAATTTCTTCCATTACTAATTCTCTCAGCACTTTGTACTAGGATGAATACTGTGGCCCTAAGTGGCTGGCTGGAGTCTACTGATGAGTAGCAAAAATCAATCAAGGCAAAGAAAATTTTGAGGTGTTGATTAACACGAGGAATTGCCTCATCCTGTTAGTAAACATTCAGAATGAGGAACCTCAGCATTGGGCCTGTTAGCTGGATCATTGCAAACACACCAGAGAAAGAAGGCTAAAACCAGGTGTTCAGAAAGCATACCATGAACAGCATTCTAAATTGCAAGCACAACTTATTTCTTTCTTAATTTTACTGAGAAATGAAAACTCTTGCCATTTTTCTCAGCCTGGTTCTCTAGTTGAATAGGACAGGGCTGCATACACATATTATTGCCTGCATCTGGGTAGAGCAGGATAAATAGACTGCAAATACAGCTCTCTTGTGCTATATTTATTATCACATAAATTATAAAAGCAAATAAAACTATATCTTTCCTTTTGAGTTTCCCACAAAGCACAATGCTATGTATGTAGGAGAAGCTCAGGACATTTTATAATAGATAAATGAACAATTATCACTATAAAATATGTAGATATAGTTATAAAGGTATAGAGGTATGTGTATCAATGTCTATTCCATTCCTCCATATTTCCTCTTTTTTTAAATTTTTTTTTAGGGGCACCTGGGTGGCTCAATGGATTAAGTGTCCAACTTCGGCTCAGGTCATGATCTCGCAGTTGGTGGGTTTGAGCCCCGCATCAGGCTTTGTGCTGACAGCTCAGAGCCTGGAGCCTGCTTCTCTCAAAAATGAATAAATGTTACAAAAATTTTTCTTAACGTTTATTCATTTTTTGCGAGCAAGAGAGACTTGCACAAGCAAGGGAGGGGCAGAGAGAGAAGGAGACACAATCATATCCAAAGCAGGCTCCAGGTTCTGAGCTGTCAGCACAGAGCCCAAAGTGGGGCTTGAACCCACCAATTGTGAGATCATGACTAGAGCCAAAGTTGGTGCTTAACCCACTGAGCCACCCAGGTGCCCTCCCTCCCTATTTCCTCTCATGAATGTAATACTGTAATCTACAGAAATTATTTATCATGCTCTACTTAGACTTCAGAATTAGAAAAATATCACTCCAATTCATCTTACCCATGTTATTTCTATCTTTTAGATATCAGTATTTTGATACACTTTGTGATTAAATTTTGGTAGTGGAGTTAAAATTTTCTGACGTATATACTCTTCATCACATCAACCCTGAGATCAGTGGCATTTGAGTGGCTTCCAAGGTATTTCTGCAAATTACTAGGGACTGATAATTATCACACATTTCACACCTTGAGGTAATGAAATCCCAAGCAATACAATCAGATACTGTGGAATGTGTAGTTAACTTTTCATGAAAAAAAAAATTTCTTAGTGTCTTAAATCAAAACTGCATCTTCATCTTCTTTATGCTTGTGTTTGGGAAAAATAAATAGGCCAATGAATTGCTGTATTCCCAAACTGCATGCTTTTAAAAGAGTAACACATAATCATCTGATCAATTTTGTTCTAGGCAATTATGTTGAAATGGTCATCATGAGACATAAAGAGCGATTGTTTTTTTAGTCAAGTCTACATCAGAGATACAAAAAAATTCAGAAAAAATGAAACTTATCTATTTTATGTATGAAAATTAAAGAAACATTAAAAAGTGAGAATTTTCATTTGACATTATGACTACAACCCAAATAAGAATTTAACTTTAACTTAATAGAAAATATTCTGAAATCCTGTTTTCAAAAGATGTTTAATAATACATCTCACTGACATAGACCAGAATTATTCCATTTCTATTTTGGAAGTTATTATAAATAAATTTTTAGAGTTTTACCGCTGATTATATTTCAAGGAATGTATCTCAAAATACTGATGATTATAAAAATCATATCCAACAAAATACAATTTTCTAATTTACATACTCAATTGTCCTTGAGTATATTTAATTAAAGTTCAAAAGACTTAAAATGGCATTCCCTATGTGCTAAGTAGTGTGCTAGATAATTTAAAAGATCAGTGTTATTTCATTTAATCCTTTCAGTAAAACTGTAAATGGAAAAAACAATTTCAAACCAGTTTATTAACTTGTCCAAAGTCAAACATCTTGTGACCTATTTTGAAATTACATACTCTAAGATCACACGATTACTAAAGATACTTTATTATATTTTACATGTGCATTACATATATATAACATATATTATTATACATTATATGTTATATATATATGTAATGTAATATATATAATACACATATTATATATATTAGAGAAATTCATTTATCCAACATCAAGGGAATTTCCTATAAAATGATTTTCTAGAAATTTACACCCTTAAGCATGATGTTAGTTTTACAGCTTTTGAGAAAATGTTCAAGAAATACATTGATTGTAGGGGCACCTGGGTGGCTCAGCGGGTTAAGCATCCGACTTTGGCTCAGGTCATGATCTCTTGGTTTGTGGGTTTGAGCCCCGCATCAGGCTCTGTCAGAGACTGGAGCCTGCTTTGGATTCTGTCACCCCCTCTCTCTGCCCTTCCCCTGTGCTCTCGCTCTCTCTCTCTCTTTCTCTCTCAAAAATAAAATAAACATTTAAAAAATTAAAAAAGAAATACATTGATTGCACTTTAACATCCCTATTAGACAGTGCATAATACAATATGTGTATATTTTTGGATGCTTCAAGTCACCAACATGACCATAATTTCTGGAGGAAGCAATCATATATTAAGTAATACTGAAGGTCTACTTATCCTCTAGTGGAACCTGGATTATGTTTTTGTTTTTGTTTTTATTTTACTTTAATTATAGGATGGTTCACTTAGTTCTTTTTTTTAAAAAATGTTTTTATTTATTTTTGAGATAAAGAGATACAGAGTGCAAACAAGGGAGGGGCAAAGAGAGAGGGAGACACAGAATCTGAAGCAGGCTCCAGGCTCTGAGCTGTCAACACACAGCCCGACATGGGGCTTGAACCCACGAACCGTGATATCAAGACCTGAGCCAAAGTCAGATGCTTAACTGACTGAGCCACCCAGGCGACCTGTCACCTAGTTCCTTTTGATTTTGAGTGTGCCTAGTTTTGGGGTGCTTCAGTTTTGTACGTCCAACCAGTTCCTTGGAATTGCAGTATGTGGAAACAAGATTTCACCTAACATTTTAAAATTGCATCTGCAGTATAAATTAGCTAGCTCAGTGGGAGGGCCTAAACATCCCTTAAACAAAACTTTATTTCAAGGTAACTTCTTCAGTGCAAGACCATTTTCATAATCACTTTACCTACGCATTCAATTGTTCAGTCACAAATATTTCATGAGCAATTACTATGTGCCATGAACAGTCTTACATGCTAGAGAATCTGTAGGAAATAAAACAGGAAATGGTCTAGACTTTTCACATTCTACTGGGAGAAACAGGCAAAGAAAAATGTACTTTCAATTTTATTAAAGTAAAACATTTAATATTTAATGATGATGAATACGATGGAGGAAAATTACATAAGAAAAAAGGAAAGAGATTTCTTGCCAGGTGGGGATGTTGGTGCAATTTTAGATGGAGTGTTCAGAAAAGGCCAGACTAAAGTGGGGGTTATCTGGAAAAAAACAAACAAAGAGCTGAATAAAGGGATACATGAAGAAGTATGTTTTTATGTTTGTCTCAGATCCATTGCTCAGCCTTCCCCTGATCTATTCAGGGATTCTGACCTAGGCCAGTGGTGTCTAGCTGGGTGTGGATAATGGGAGAACAAAAAAATGGTGGAGAAGAAAGAGAACAGGCTGTTTCCTGTCCCTGGAACCCATTTTGGGCAGTACATCCAGCACTGCCTTGCTTCTGTGGCCCTAATTCCTACTGGTTGGACTAACCATAGTTTAGGATTTTTCTGGTTGACTCCAGGATGTAAGTTCTGATAACATTGCCTCCTTCCTGGGTCTCTTTTGCTCAAGGCTGGATGGTTCCTCCTGTAGCTAATCTATGTGTTCTTAGCATTTCCAACACTTGTTAAACCAATTCCATCTGTTAAATTTCCTACTTCAAAATATTTAAGTGCTTGTTTTCAATACTTTAAAAAGTTGATGAATTAATATTTGGACCCTGATAATAGAGAAGTTTCGAGAATAAGACTCAGGGTCATCTATTTATTTTTGAGAGAGAGAGAGAGAGAGAGAGAGAGAGAGAATAGGGGATGGGCAGAGAGAGAGGGAGACAGAATCCAAAGTAGTCTCCAGGCTCTGATCCATCAGCACAGAGCCCTAAGCAGGGCTTGAATTCACAAACCACGGGATCATGACCGGAGCCAAAGTTGGAAGCCTAACCGACTGAGCCACCCAGGCACCCTCCAAAGACTTTTTAATGAAGGAGTGAGATGATCTCATTTACGTTTTAACATAACCTTTCTTGAAGGGGACAATAGCAGAAGTAGGGAGACAGATTCAAAAGGTAGTAAAATATTTTGGTGAAAACTAATTGTGACAGGAAAATAACTGGGGTGGTGGCAAGGAGTTATCAGATTATAAACAGATTTTGATGGTCAAGCCAACAAGATTTGAAGATGAATTGGATATGGTAAACAAAAAAAGGATATGTTGAGTTTCAAAAGTATATTTGACATTTCAGTGGAAATGCTGGGTATATGGGAATAAATTATATGAATAGGAATTGAAGTGAAAAATTCTGACCTATAGACACAATTAGGAAATCATGACATATAAATAGTATTGTTAAATGTGATGATAGAAATAATATTTTATATTTTAGCCATGAGACTGAAGGACATCACCAATGATATTCCTTCCTTATTTGTAGTGTTTTAGGGTAGCTGAGTTTATCAATAAAGATTACATGTACTATAGATTAACAATATAGAAGCAGTACAGTTTTCTTTTAAGTTGTAGAATCTTATATTTTAAATATTCTGAGGCACCTGGGTGGCTCAGTCAGTTAAGCGTCCAACTTCTGCTCAAGTCATGATCTTGCGGTTCATGAGTGCTGACAGCTCAGAGCCTGGAGCCTGCTTCAGATTCTGTGTATCCCTCTATCTCTCTGCCCCTCCCCTGCTCACACTCTGTCTCTCTCTGTCTCAAAAATAAATAAACATTAAAAAAAATGTTTTAAATATGTTCTCGCTAAAGTATTCACAATGAGGAGTCATACATCTATTCCAAGTATTCCAGAGCTTGTCTTTTGTTTATATTATTTAAGTCTCTGTTACAAGCCCAGCTCATACTAAACAGGAACTTTGTAAGACACTTGTGGTATCTCACACAATCCTAGAGCAGTACCATTGGGGCTTTAATTTGTCAGGACTCATCTGTGTCTCCTGCCCCAGTCTCCATGTATATCTACTGGATTTTCCTTTTCCCTGAAGACCAACTTTCTCCACATGGCACAAAGTATATTTACCAACAACTCTGCATCTTTATACCTTATGGCTTGTATGATTCAGTGAAAAAAAACAATTCTCAGAAAAACAAGAGGGAAAGTACCAAAAAAAAAAAAATGTATGTTCAGTACAGTTCTCAAAGCCAATTTAACAGTTTATTAAGAAAATATGTTTTCCATTCTTTTCATTCATTGCCTACATATATATTGAACATGAAGTGAATAGTATTTCTTCTTCAAAAATATGTAAGGATAAAAATGATAGCAGTACTAGAAACCGTTTTCATTTTATACAATTTTTAAAAATAATTTCTCACACTTTATTCCAGATCTCATAAATAGAGTTAAGACTGCTGTAACCATTTATCTGTAGTGCATTTCATCAGTACACAACAAAAGTTAACATTGGTGACATTCAAAAAGTGTGATATCCACTAGAAAAATACATGGGCAAAGATTATTTGGTTTAAATCAAATGCTCTATGCACATTTTAGGATTACTTCGATAACTATATTAAAAAAATGACCTTGAAACTATGAAGCATGCTGAACTTACCAGAGTACGATGTAATGATAAATTATTCAATACTGCATGTGAAGATAGATCTAAAAAACAGAAAAGAGATATATTTCTGTCATTTATTCAACAGGTATGTATTGAGCTGTCTCTTCTTTTCAAAGGATGGCAGCATTGTAGTTCTGGAGAAAGAAAAAAATAAACTGAAATGATATATTTGTGCAACTGCAAATATTACACAGAAAAGAAACAATTTGAGTTTATTAATTAGGAGTCCAACCACCCTATCCAACCAATATTTCCAGAATTACTTCCACCATTGCTACAACATAGTGTAACCCCCATCCTCTCTCCCAATGAACGATGCAGAAAACAGATGTGTCTAGCCCTGACTCTACTCTTGCTACACTTGCTATTCTCCACACAAAATTCAGAGTCATCCTTATAAAATAGCAACGAGATAAAGCCACTTTCTCTGTCAACCCTTTGACGGCATTTTATTCTGAGGTTGTAGGAAAACAAAGTTCTTCCCTTGGTGTATGCCATCTGGTCCCTAGCTCACTTTCAGAATTATCCTTCATTTAAAAAAAGAAAGAAAGAAAGGGTTATCCTTCATTTTCACGACTCTTTCTATTTCTTTCTGTGATCCATCTCTGGGCCACTCTGCCATTCCTTGATTGTGTCAGGTAACGCCTACCTAAAGCATGTAGACTTGCATTTCTGTCTGGAATTTTCTTCATCCTATGTCTGCTCTCATCATTCCACACAGCATCCCGGGCTCTTTAGATGCCATCTCTTCACAGTGCTCATTCTAGACTGTCAACTCTCTATCCTACGAATTACATTAATTTTCTTTATAATATTTATCTCTGTCAATACTGTGTATATTTATTTGTTCAATATCATCTTCCCCAAATAATATGTAATACCCTGCAGAGTACAGCTTTTGCCTGATTGCTCTATACCATGGTATACAAGCGATATGCAATAAATTCTTGCTTAATTTATTAACTTACTCATTTCACCCATACATATTATTATCCCAACTGACCACTTTCTAGCTCTGAAAGCTTATGGAAATAAGCAAACTCTCTTCAGCAAAATGGCTATCATGATACTTATTTCATATGCAAAATGTTTATAATATTGTCTAGCACATTTAAATGCTTACTGAAGGTTCTTTATTATATTCTCATTTTGTTACATCATTATCCACATTTCAAAAATGTGTTATTGCACTCATATAAGGGAAAATGTGTATATATCAAATACATATAGTATTTTCATTACCCTATCTGTATTAGAGTCCTGGCTATCAAGAGGTTGCTTGAGGAGGCAAAAGTCCTTACTACACAAAACTATCTATTTATGAAATGACCACAATCAATTTCCCCCCCAAATAGTTGATTTATTAAGTTATAGTCCATATTCTCATCTAAATTGTATTACACTTTAATATTTTCCTAATATTTAATTTCAATTTTTATTTTTTACTTCAAGTTGATCTCTTCCAATAACCAACTGGAAGAACTATTCTCAAACTATACAATCTTTGATCTTTTGTTCATCTTCAAAGACCAGGGAAATAAATGCACGTGGATAATGTTTAAGATGAAATAAACTGTCAGTAATCTTTCTTTTCTTATTATCAATGGTAGAATAAACTTAAATAAATAGAATTTACTTTTTATGTACTTTGCTTTTGAGGAATAAAAGGTAGGAGACATGAGAGTATGCAATCAGTGTATGTCTAAAGATCAGTGCATAGTCAATCAAATGTCTCACACTTATTCACACACAGTCCTCCGCAATAACATCTAGTGATGGCTCTCTGCACTGTGTTTGAAGTTCCTTTGCTATGTTATTGCAATATTCGATATGGATCCAATCACAAGAGAACTTTCTTTTAAAACTAAGAAAACAATGGGTTTTTTTTGCAACAAAAATAATTAAGAGTTTGAACATTTTTCATATGGTTTTGCACTGACATGACAATAATGTTCAGAGAATTGATTGATTTTTCTAAGGACTAATTTTCCTACCAGTCAGCCGAATGTTAAAATGGAACCATATAATAGCACTAATGTACTGTGAAAAGACAGTAAAAACAGCATCCATATCATAAGTCTAATTAATCAAATTTTTGCTGCTATTGCCAATGAAATAATATCTTCAAATACTTAAAGTTTTCCAAGTTTGATCACAAACATAGCCCAAGACCTAATATCTACAGTTTGCGGGTTACTAGACAGTTTTATCGGCGTTGGATACGGCTTTATTTCAGATGAATTTAATCAAGATGTGGACAAGAATCTTACAAAAGCTGACACCGTCAAGGGAATGATTCATCCTATAGGGTGGGAGGAGATATTTATTATTCCCTGAAATACTTGTTATATAACTTCTGAGAAGATTGAAAATGTCTTGTTATTCAATATGTCACTACCTATTTAAACAGAAACTAATACTACTAAAAATAAAAACTATTACCTTTTGGTTATTTTACTACATACCAAGTAAACAGGAATATTTAGTTTGCTTTATAAAGTATGTATTATTATTTATTATTATTATTATTATTATTATTATTTACAGAGAGAGAGACAGCATGCACATAAGTGGAGGAGGGGCCGAGGTAGAGAGAGAATCTTAAGCAGGCTCCATGCTCAGCACAGAACCTGATGCGGGCTCAGTCTCACAACCATGAGGCCATGAACTGAGCCTAAATCAAGAGTAGGATGCCTAATGGGACGCCTGGGTGGCTCAGTCGGTTAATCGTCTGACTTCAGCTCGGGTCATGATCTCACAGTTCAGGAGTTTGACCCCATGTCGGGCTCTGTGCTGACAGCTTAGAGCCTGGAGCCTGCTTCGAATTCTGTGTCTCCTTCTCTCTCTGCTCCTCCCCCACTCATGCTCTGTCTCTCTCTGTCTTTCAAAAATAAAAACATTTAAAAAAAATTAAGAGTAGAACACTTAACTGATTCAACCACTCAGATGCCCCTCTGAAATATCTTAATTATTGTAGCAACACTGTTGATTTTTATTTATATATGTATTTAAATATATTTTTAAGTTTATTTATTTTGAGATTGAAAGAGAGAGAGAGAATGGGGAGGGACAGAGACAGAGGGAGAGAGAAAATCCCAAGCAGGCTCTGCACTGTCAGCCCAGAGCCAAGTATGGGGCTTGAACTCATGAATGGTGAGATCATGATCTGAGCTGAAATCAACAGGACGCTTAACTGACTGAGCCACTCAGGTACCCCTGGAAACAGTGTTTAATACCCACCTTTACAATTGTGGAAACTGAGGCTCATGGAGTTTATTTTGCTCATGTTGTAATAGGATTTGTGGTCACATAGATCTGGTTCCAAAGCTCAAAATTTTTATGGCTTAAATAAAATATCTATTGAAATAGACTAGAAATTAAATGAATTTTCTTAATGAGAAATATTTTAAATGAAAAATAATTTTTTATGCATTGCAGTCTCTACTACAACTAGGGCATAATTTATATCATAAGGAGTTGAAATTTGGAAAACCAATATAACTAAACTAAGGAATATTTCTTCCTTGTAATTAAAAATTGGAAGCTTTTCATAAGAAGTTCAAGTAAAGTTGGACAGTATGACATGAACAGGTTGACTACTGTGAAGGTATTATAAATTCAAGTGGATTTGGTGGAACCAGAACAGTTAAATTGAATATTCAACAGAAGCGTGTGCTAAACCATACAACTAATCTGAAAGTGCAAAAATGGAATTAGTTAATATGGAAACTCATCCCTCTCATTATGGCAGGAGTCACTTCACAGACCTTGAAGGGGGTAGCTTGATCTATTCAAGGTTCTGAAAGGAAAAAAACCTGCAACCACGCATACTCTTCTGACAGGCTGAGGTTCCAGTACTGTCTCTTATCTGTTATGTGGTCTCTGCACAGTATTTATCTCTAAGTTCTGTGTGCTACGTTTCTGTGAAATGCAGGGCTAATAGCATATACCTTTGAGACTAAGTTCAAGTAAAATAATGTCCTAAACTACACAGCTTATTGTAGTGTTAAAATAAGAATCATCTTGCTCATCCAGATCACTAAGACAAAACATCTGCAAATTAGTACGCCTGTAATGGAGATGCAGATTTAACAAACTATCATTTCATATTATCTTTAATTACTCCAATCTTCCTCAAAGTTGCACAAGCAAGAGAATTTAAATATTTTAATTAAATGATATCTCTTTCAAAAAAATCAATTATCTTCTTGAAAGAGCAATATCTGTACCAAAATTTCATAAAATTATATCAAAGGATGCTAAAAATCTGATACATATCCTGTATCTAATATTTTCCATATAAATAAGTTTTCAGGACAATATAAAAAGGAAACTCTTTATGTATAATAAAGATAATTTATCAAAACCAACCACACATTTTTCCAAGTAAAAAACAATTTCAAATGAAATCAGAAGCTATAGTGGGGTATCTGCTATCACCATTACTATTAAATATTTCTTAGAATGTCCACAAAATTCAGTAAGACCAGATCACAAAAATCTGGCAGAAAAAAAAATAAAAATGAGAACTAAAATTAACTCCTATTGTTAATTATTACATACACTCAAAGATATTTTAGTAAAAAAATTTTTTTTAATTATTAAAAGAACTGTTAAAGTGGAAAGTTGTAAGTTTTACCCATTTGAGAAAAATAAATGTAAAATAGGAATTGGAAAAAAAAATATTGAATTCAAAATAATGATAAAAACAAAACTCTTATACATATACCTTAAGGTGTAATTTATTTGTAACTTATCCATACATAATTCTGGTAGTTTTGGCAAATGCATGTAAATCAACATGTATAATAGTTCTATTACCCTCCACTATTTCCCTCGTGTCCCTTCTAGCCAACAATTTCACCACCCTAACCCCCTAGAAATACTAATCTTAGTCCTGTCCCTGTGGTTTTGCCTTTCCATAATTCCATATAGATACATGCAACGTGTAGCCTTTTGAGTCTGACTTATACTGAACATAATGCATTTGAGATTCATCAACATTACTGGATATATTAGTAGCTCATCTTTTTTATGGCTGAGTAGTATTCCTTTACACATATTTAACATAGTATATACATGCCCCAGTTAAGGGACCTGTAAAATGAGAGACAAATTTTCTAAAGAAATTAGTTATTATTATAATGAATAAAAAAAACTATAGGTACCATGAACCATACAGTCCAATCTGGCATTTAATCTGAAATATGAAGAATAAGTATGAATTAGCTGAATACTAGAGTAAAAGAAAGTTAAAAAGATGTAACGGTTTCCACCAACTTAGGCAGGCCAAATAGAATAAAATTTAATATCAAAAATAAAAATTACATCCAGAAATATACCCCCCAAAATTTATTCAATCTTTGACAAGGAAACAAAGGCTATACAACTGGAAAAAATACAATCTTTTAAGTAAATGCTGCTGGAACAACTGGACATCCACATGCAAAAATAAAAAATGAATCTAGACATAGATCTTATACTCTTTATAAAAAAATAACTGAAAATGGACTATAGGCCTAAGTATCAAGTACAAAACAATAAAACTCCTAGAAGATAACACAGGAGAAAACATAGATGAACCTGAGTATGATGCAGACTTTCAGAAAGAACACCAAATGCATAATCCATGAATGAAATAATTGATAAGCTGTAGTTAAGATTTTTCTAAAAACTTCTGATCTAAGAAAGACCTTGTCAAAATAATAAGAAACCACAGATGAGAAGAAAATATTTGCAAAGCACGTCATAAAGGACTGTTACCCAAAATGTACAAAGAACTCTTAAACTCTGAGAAAATAAATAACCTGATTAAAAAATGGACCAAGGACCTGGAAACCTCACTATGGAAGATATACAATAACAAATAAATACTTTAAAAGATGTTCTACATTATATTACACACACGCACACGCACACACACACAGGAATATTACTCAGCCATAAAAAAATAAAATCTTGCTGTTTAGAATGACATGGATAGAGCTAGAGAGTATAACTCTAAGTGAAGTAAGTCAGAGAAAGACAAATACCATATGATTTCACTCATATATGGAATTTAAGCACAAAACAAATGAGCAAAGATAAAAGAGAGAGAGAGCGAGCAAGAGGAACCAAGAAACAGAATATTAACTATAGAGAATAACCTGATGGTTACCAGAGGGGAGGTGGGTGGGAGGATGAGTGAAATAGTTGATGGAGATTAAGGAGTACACTCATTGTGATGAGCACCAAGTGATATATGGAATTGTTGAATCATTATATTGTATACCTGAAACTAATATAATACTGTATGTTAACCATACTAGAAATAAAACAGAAAAAAAAAGCTGTTCCACATCATCATATGTCATCAGGGAAATGCAATAACAATTAAATTACAACAACTATTAAATACCAAAACACACCTATTAGAATGACTAAAATCCAGAACACTAACGCCACCACATGCTGGTGAGGATGTGAGCTAACAGGAGTTCTCAATACATTGCTGGTAAGAATGAACAGTATAGCTACTTGGAAAGATATTTGGGCAGTTTCTTACAAAACTAAGTATATTCTTGCCATATGATCCAGCAAGCATGCTCCTACAAATTATTTGAAAACTATGTCCCTTCAACTCCTGTATATTTGGAACCAAACAGGATGCCATTCATTGAAAGGATAAACTGTGGCATAAGCAGACAATGGAATATTATTCAGCACTAGAAATAAATGAACTATCAAACCATGGAAAGACATGGAGAAATCTTAAGTGCACACTACTAAGTGAAAGAAAAGCCATTCTAAAAAGGCTAAATAGAATATAATTACAAATAATGACATTCTGGCAAAGATAAAATTATGGAGACTGTAAATAGCTCAGTGGTTGCCAATGGGAAGGGGGGGGAGAGGGATTAAATAGGTGAAAGAGGATTTTTAGAGTACTGAAACTATTCTGTATGATACTGCAATGGTGGGTCCATGTCATTATACATTAATCAAAACCTATAGTATACAAAACACCAAGAGTAAACCATAATATAAACTATGGCTGTTGCATGTTAGTCATGTGTTAATATAGGTTCATCAATAAATATACCATACTGATGAGGGAGGCCAATAATGGAAGAGTCTCTGTGTGTGTAGGGGTGGAAAGGTAGAAGATACATGGGAACTCTGCTTTGTGCTTAATTTACTATGGAACTAAAACATTTTTAAAAATTTAATTTAATTTATATTAAAAATGTCTAACACAAGGTAATAAAATGAAAACAGACAAGAAAGTCCCTGAAAATCAATAAAAACTTTGAACTTAAAAATTATTCTATAGATGATCTTAATAAGAATGGTCATTAATGCAAGTTAGATATTTGTTTTGGAAGATCAAATAAAAGGGATAGGTTATGATGCAGAATAAAAATACAAAGAAATAAAATCATATATAAAAATAATTCTTGAAATAGAAGAAACATTTTTAAGGTAAGAACAGTACATTCTTGAGGTAGCAAAGACTCAGAAAATACATTTCTATCTGTGACAGGAAAGAATTTCTTAAGCAAGATAGCATATGCAGAGGTCATATGGAAAATATATGTTATTACAATCACATAAAGCACATTGATTTATGTGTGATAAAAGATCAGCATAAAAGATAAATGTGAAACTGAGAAAATATTTACAACATATAAAAATAAATTCTAGGGGTGCCTGGGTGGCTCAGTCGGTTAAGTGTCTGACTTCAGCTCAGGTCATGATCTCTCAGTTTGTGAGTTCGGGTCCTGCATCTGGCCCTGTGCTGACAGCTCAGAGCCTGGAGCCTGCTTCAAATTCTGTATCTCCCTCTCTCTCTCTGCCCCTCCCCAGCTCGCACTCTGTCTCTGTTTCTCTCAAAAATAAATAAATGTTAAAAAAATTAAATAAATAAATAAATTCTAACACATACAAAGATACAAAAAATTACAAAGGAATAAAAAATTGCCTATTATAAGGATGAACAAATTATATTAATAGGCAATTAATTTCACTATTACTCAGGAAAATGTAAATTAAGAATGAGATGCTTGGGGCGCCTGGGTGGCTCAGTCGGTTGGGTGTCCGACTTCGGCTCAGGTCACGATCTCGCGGTATGTGAGTTTGAGCCCCGCGTGGGGCTCTGTGCTGACTGCTCAGAGCCTGGATCCTGTTTCAGATTCTGTCTCCCTCTCTCTCTGACCCTCCCCCGTTCGTGCTCTGTCTCCCTCTGTCTCAAAAATAAATAAACGTTAAAAAAAAAAATTAAAAAAAAAAAAAAAGAATGAGATGCTATCCACTTGTACCCATTAGACTGGAAATATGAAATGAGTTATTAGTATCTAATAGACGCAAGGTTTGAGTGAATGAGTATTAGGTTTGAGTAAATGAGTCATAGGTTTGAGTAAATGAGTCATAGGTTGCTGAGGGGAATATAAATAACTTTATTTATGGGGAAAATAAAGTGGTAAAAGCTACCAAAATTGTAAATGCATATAACCTTTAACCTAGCAACCATCTATTTTCTGTATTCTTTCCTGTAGATTTGTCTGACATCTGGAATTCCCCATTGCATTTATTTTTTCTGGGTCTGTTCTTTCAATTTTCCAGACATTAGTGGATCAAGTTGACTAAGGAAATGTATTCAGTATTGTATTGTATTTAGAACCCAGAGGATGTAGGTAGTTTGGATTTCATGAACTCTGCCATACCATGCCCAGCTGGGTAGCTTTCTACAGCAGGCTTTAGTTGCCTAGATATAGGTAAAGAGAGGACATAGAGTTTACTTGAATATTTGTGTTTAGTTTGGTTTGATTTTCCCAAGCAGAATGACAGAGGGAGAATTAGGCAAATATTAAGAGGAATGACACAATTGTAATTACAAGACAAGTCATAGCGTGCTGACTAGACACGGAGGGCACTAAGGGGGGAAAAATACAATGCATGGACAGGAAGAGAATAATTGGTCTGTGGGCTAAAAGTCTTGAGGTCAAAGGATAGTACGGTGACAATTTTTGACCAAATAAAAAAATGTAAAAAGAAGAGATCATCATCATCAGAAGGAATTCTGTATTAATTATTCCATATTTACAAATTTTCTCTGATGAAAATGTCTGGGATTGTCAAGGAAAAGCTTTAACTTGTAATGTGCCATTGAGGGCCTTTATGTCTCACCAGAAAGGGGTTAGGAGCACAAAATCTTGCTTCTTTCCCATGTACAATATTACAGTGCAACTCATATGATCTGGAGGGAAAATGAAGAGAAAACAATCCTGGAGTGTGATGTGGGAGTGGATAGTTAAATTAGGGTAAGCAAGATGGTCATAAGAGGAGAGGAAGTCAAGGAACCAAAACACCAGATTATTGTAAGGATTTGCACAAAGATATCAAAGTCCCTTAGAATGAGTACAGAAACTAGAGTGGGCTAGAAGTTTGTAAAACAAAGGCCAAAATCATCAAGGAAAACAGGTGATTGTCTAAAAGGTCACAGGTATCAGCAATTAGTAGTAGATGTAAAGTCAAATTTTTTAAGCCCTAAATAAGTGTTGTGTTTTTTTTTATGAGATGGAAGAATCTATCATACATGTGATGTACCTTAGTATATCAGAGAAATGAGGTCATGAGGTTTTAGTCCTAGAAAAGAAAATGAATGAGTATTGAGATTCAAATGTAATTAGCACATAGTAGAATTAAATGGTGACCTGGTCAATGTTTGTTGAGTCTCTCAAGTGACTTTTACTCTGGCCAGGTTGTCTTCCTTAAAAAAAAATGCTGTCAAAAAGTTAGAAACCAAAGGGAATCTGAAGGTCTTTTTGTTCTCTTTAAAGAGGATACAATATTTTCTCAGAGGATTAGTTCAATCAAGATTTTAATTTTGGTATGACCAATGGAAAGTTTCCAGAAAAGTTTCTGCATAGTGTTACCTTGGGGTTGCAAGGCTCCTTTTAACAAATGGTTATGCTCTTTGTTCTAAATACCACAGTGGTAACAGACAAAATCTTCAGCTATCTAATAATGTTGTCTCATTGTACAATAATTAACCTTATTATGTTTAACAAACTAAATTTTAAAAGCAACTTTAGAGCCCAGGTAGTTTAGCTATCACACAATACAGATATTTTCTCTGAACCAGCAACAGTTTTTTCTTGTTCAACCACTATATTCTGGCACCTATCAACATGTATGGAGCATTGCAGGTACTGACTACATATTTATTGAATGAATAAATTTCTAGTCATGTTGCCTGCTTTACTCGACTTGGATGCACAAGTGGATACTCTATTCTCTACTACTTTGAAAGTGTATTTAGACATACTTATCTCACTTTAACCCCTGACACTTTCTCTAGGCACAATTCAGAGTACATGCAATTATCCTTGCAGAGAATCCTCAGGTAGGCAGATCTTTCTTTTCAACCTAGCCAGCTCACTCTCATTGATAGAGAAGAGTAGGCAATTATGCAAAAGATCTCATTCCTCCTTGAGCCAGACTACAGACTATCTCTACTACTCTTCTCCAACTTCAAAATATGGCGAATATTTTCTGTTTTAATATATAAAATTCCATGAACACTTAAATCACCTAGTGAATGATTACTATAATGTCAATTCCTTAACTTTTTATCTGGCATTCTTGAGACGTTAATATGCTGTATCCTTTCTTATTTCTTCTGTTTGACTTAAAATAGACAAATGTATATTCTATGAGAATTTATTTCAGACTTGTTTCCATTTGTGTTTTAGCATTTCATACTGAAAACTAAAGGTAGGATGTTCCCATATCCATAATCCCCTAAGGATCTTTTGTTCTCGACTATACTTTGATAAAGCAACACTATGCAATTCAATCGAATTTATCTTCTCAAAAAGTTTTTCCAAATGGCTATAATATTATTTTAACTTTTCTTCAATAGATTTTGTACTAAGTAAATCACCGAAAACTACACAGGTTTTTACTACCAGTTGACCTCCTCCTGAGAAAAAGAAAAGTACCAGGACTCCATTCTCCATTTTTATTGCAACAATAGGAGAAACATTCATGTTTAAAATTCAAAGACTGTGATTAAATTAAAAATACATGTGTTTTTAAAAATTCCAGGGGTTGATGTATTGGTTTGATTTCTTTTGAAGCTTTTGTGTTTGTTTTTCACCATATCCTCCTTCTTGGGGAAAAGTCATTAAAAATTAATCTTCAAAAATGTTTTTCATCAAGGGTTTATTTTGTTTACTGAAATATCAAACTCCAACAAATATTAATAAATGGCTATACAAAATTGGAGCAAGAATTAAAGTTTTTTCCATATGTTTACAATTTTAATAACGTATTGGGGGAAAATAGCATGGGGAGTTAAGAGAGTTAGTATTCAGTGATTTAAATCCAAGATTACTGGCCATAAATGACAATAAATAAAGGAATGCATAATGAATTAAATGAATGAATGAATGAATGAATGAACATAAGACCTTTAATACTATTACCCTTCTTGGACAGTCATTTCTTTATATTCCTCAGAATAGCATGATTCTTCATTCAATGAAATACAATAGGAAGAAAATATGAATATCTATTTGTGTTAGAGTTTGTTTCATTATGTCTATGATATTTATGCCAATGAAAGCAAAATCTATGCTCCCTGTTGAATATCAATAACTCCTTTAACCTATCAATCTGAACATTGTTTTTCTACTTACTCCTAGGATGCTTCATAATCAAAGATGGGAGAAACATAACCCCAAATGCCAACAACCAGTATGGAAATGCAGGATGGCCCATTTTAAAAAGGCAAAAATAAAAACACAGCAAATGAAAAGTTTAATGTCCTGCTTTTATCTCCTCCATGACTAATACGGAGTTAACAGAATGCAGGAATAAAAGAACTCTCTTGGTGTCTTCATTAATTGAGCACTGACTAGCAGTTCTTTTCATAAGGGTTGTGAAAAATGTTCCCTCTGGTAACTTTAAATCCATTTTTATAATTAGCATTTAGTTGTATTCTTAAAATGAAGCCAGGTCCTTTTTGACTGCCAACACCAATTTTCAGCTCAGCAGCTAAAAAATAAGTCCTGTGCATTAAAAACAGCAGGTTTGATGACAAGTTGTAATAATTTATGGAAATTCTGTCATCATTTTACCCATGGAAAATTAATGTAATTTCTTCTAAATCTGATATTTATTATGTATTTGAAATTCTATTTGTATTCACTTTTGACAAAAATATAGATTCTATGCTTATAGACTAAAGATTATTTAGTCTGAATCACTTTTCTAGTATGCTGAGCACTCACGTACAAATTTCCTTCAAAAATAATAGTATATATACATATATATATATACATACATATATACGTATATTATTATATACGTATATATGTGTGTGTGTGTATATATATATTAATTAAAATTCATGCTATGTTCCTTGAAGTTAGAGATCTTTTCAAAGGTTCAAATCCATTTATTTCATTTTATTTTATTGCCAGAATACTGTATTAATTGTGATTATCACAATAAGATAAAAAACTTAATTTAGGCATTCATCCTTTAGGTATTTAATCAAATTTTAAAAACTTGTTTAATTAAGAATACTTATCTTTAAGTTTTGAGATGTTTATCAAGTCACCCACATTAAAATTTTATAGTCAGGAGTGAAAAAAGAATTGTCAAATTTTTCAGATAAACTTTCCATTTTTTAGAGAATTCGAGATGCCTGACCAATCAAATCCTAAGTGTTCTGTTTTTGTACTCGTCCTTCTGTTCAGTGATAGTGCTATACAAAACTAACACGTAATGAAACTGCCCTCAGAGTTGAAAAATTTAGTTGAATAAATGACAAAATATACGTATTAAAGACTATATAAATTTGAGCCAAAATTTAGTTTTAAAAGTGTTATTACATGACTATAGAATTGTCACATTTCGTTGATTGTTGGGCAGAATCTTAGTCGGCCTGGGCTGCCATAACAAAATATCATAGACTGGGTGGCTTCCCCAACAGAAGACAAACTACTGACCAATTTTATTTCATTCTGAGTCCTTTTCTCTTGGCTTGTAGGCAGCTCCATAGTACTGTGTGCTCACATGATCTCTTTGTGCGAATGTGAAAAGCATACTCCCTCCTGGGTGTTCCTTCCTCTTCTTACGAGAGCAACAGTGCTGTAAGATTAGGCCCTCACCTTTATGACTTCATTTAACCCTTAATCATTTTTTTAAAGGCCCTCATTATAAATACAGTGAGATTGGGGGTTAAGACTTCAATGAATTTTGGAGAAACACAGTTCAAGTCCATAACAGTATCTAAATCTTGATTAATGGTAAATCTAAATAAGAGAAAGAAAAGAAACATCACTATTAAGGATTAAAAGTCACAAAAAAGGGTCATATAAGTTAATGAACAAACATATGCTTTCTGGAATCAGATAAAGAGCCAGATCTAAAGTAGAGGAGTAGTGATAATAGCAGAAAAAAAAGCTTACTAAAAAGACAAGATCACATATTAAAGAGCTCTAAAAATTCAAAACATATTTCAGAATCTCTCTCTCTCTCTCTCCCTCTTCCTCTCACACACAATATTTTTCTTAAGCTGTATTATGTTACTATTCATAAAAAGTTTAGGTTTTACATAATAATCTTTTGAGTATATTTATGTCCCATATTGAAATAAGTTACATTAAGTTTTTAGCTAAAGAATGTGATGAACTACAGATACAAATATGGTACTAAGTATTTAGTAGTTGTTAAATGTAGTTGAAAATGAGAGAAACATGCCATTTCATAATTTGCTGCTATATTACAACAGTTCACATACAATATAGTTGCACATAAGAACCTTAATTCTTACATAAAAGAGGATCTTGAGGAATGGGGCCATTTAGACACTATCAGATATTAAAATTAGCAACTAACTAATTTAACTGTATTTACCCTAGCTTCCTTTTAAGAACAAACAGCAAAGTTTTGGATATTCTTTCACTCCTAAAAGATTGAAAACACAACAAAGTTATAAAACATTGTATGTTAACTGGAATTAAGACATTTAGACAAGTATTGGAAACAACATTTCTTGATAATTTTTCAATGATACTCTTTTTTAAATAATCTATTAGTCTGCTGGGACTGTCATCAAAATATATATATATTATACATATATATATATATCAATCACAGACGGGGTGACTTAAACAAAAGAATTTTTTCCACCACAGTTCTGGAGATTGGGAAGTATAAATTCAAACACTGCTGTTTTTGGTGAGACCTTTCTCCCTGCCTTGAGGACAGCCACCTTCTCACTGTGTCCTCACACAGCCTTTCTAGGAGGAGGTGCAGGAGGTCTGGGTTTTGTTTCTTTTCTTATAAGGTCACCAGTTCTTTGGATTAGGGCCTTACCCTTATGAGCACATTTAACTTTAGTTACCTAAGGGTCCTATCTCAAACTATAGTCACATTGGGGGTTAGGGCTTCAACATACGAATTCTGGGGGCACAATTCAGTCCATTACAATCTACACTTAATTTCAAAGAGAAAGTACTTGATTTCTTCATACTTAGAATTACTCCCCAAAACAAGGCAGAGAAGCCAACATAGAAATACAGAACCTATCTCTAATGAAACTACAAAGTCCTGTAACTCCTACACAGAAAAATAAGGGAAAACTGCCAAATGTGATGATTAGTGAACCAGTAGGGTCCTATCAAGAGTGGACACATTCAGTGGCCTGTCTCAGACAAAGCCTGGAGAGTATGCAGCTACACCCTAAGTACAATACACGCAGATTGGTGAACAGGATGTCCTGGCTGGTGAACAACATGATGTCAGTCAATGCCTTAAAAAAAAAAAAAAAAAAAAAAAAAAAAAAAAAAAAACAAGCAGAGAATTTTCAAAGACAACCAACTTATTCTTCCAAAAATAATAACTTCTTCCACAAAAGTATTTATGGGGAAATTCTAAAAAAAACCAAAAAACAACAACAAAACGCCTTTAAGAAGCTGACACATTTAATGCTATATAAATGGTTTCAAAGCATGGAGGAAGATAAACTTTCATTAATAATGCTAACATATACTGCCCAAGAAATAATCACAAGGAAAAACAGAAAAATATTTAAAAACTCTATAAATATTAGCCTGTAGTATCCAGTACAACCACATAATAAATGCAGATATTTCAGGATGGCTGTTTGAAATATTTTAACACATTTCACACATTTCACTATGTTCCTAAGCAAATAATATATTTTAATGTACATATTTAATAAAAATCTATTATAAAGTTATAATAGTTAAAAAACGATAGAGCAGCAAATGTCTATCAGAATGCAAAATTTCTATAAGAAATGCATTATACTTCCCCAATGGAGCTATTGCATTTAAATTATGGCACATTCATACAATGTAATACTGACTCACTAATACAATAAAAAAATTCATTCCTATTTGTATCAATGCAAGGCATATTATTGAGTGAAAAAGAAAGAACATAATAGTATATGTGTGCATATATATACATATATGTATATGCACACATATATATATTATAATCATTTATATAAAAATAAAGTTAAATGAGTACATATATACTTGTAATATATAAAATATTTGTGAAATACATAGAAAAGTCACAGTAATCATTGAAAAATAGGAATTGAGAAAAATATATTTTTCATGTTATATTCTTTCCTAACATTTTAGTTTTTATAGCCATTGCATGCACTACTTACTCAAAAATAAATCGATTGATTTTCTAAAAATATACAAGCATTCTTAAAGTGGCAAGAAATTAAAGGGTAAGGCAAGATGATTCATACCACTCAAAATGAGTGGTAAAAAGAAAAAATGAATAAAGGGACCAGGAAGCATGAATAAGTATATTGAGATTGCTCACTCTTTAAGACACATCCCAAACAGGACTGCTTGCAAGGACTGTCTGACTGGGTGCTGTAAATTGAAATAATTTACACTTTTCCTATAGCCCAAAGCACATTCTTTATTTGTCCTATACTTTATACCCTGTAGCATAGTAATTAATTTGCATACTTTAATCTCTCATACCTTAGTACCTTTCCCATGCTATTAACTTTTGTTAACCTTTCTTGAATAGATAATATCCATCCTTCAAAAAGTTTTGGCTCAGGCATTATTTCCTTTTGAAAGCCTGCTTAGTCTAAGTTTTTAGTTTTCCAAGAACTCCCTCTTGATTCTTCTATGAATCCTTTTATCCTACTACATGTTATACCCAAAATTACTTTTTATAGTTTTGTAATTTTTCCTTTCTAGGCCATAAAGTTAGTTTTGAGGAGTATGTTACATGTTTCAGTTCATTCAAACTTGAGTCTTGAGGCTAAAAAAAAGTACACATTACTTGTCCTATTAAGTAGGAAATCCTTGGACTCATCCTTGGAAGGAATACAGATGCTGTTTCTTATCTAAGTCTAATCTATCACACTAGCTCACCTTTGAGAAAGATCATAGTATTTCTAATCTCAGTCTAATTTCTGAGCACATAAAAAGTTGCTTTGAACTAGTATAATTAGCCTCAAATTATATTAGAGAGCAGCCAGAAACAAAGTAATAAAAGGAAATAGCATTTCCTAAATTTTCTGATATAATTTCATAAAAGGATAAGACTAAACTATGTTGACTCAGTGCCTTAATTACGTTAATTCAAACAGTCTTATTTCTTAGTCTTACCTGTTTTAATATTAACATTAAGTTTATACTGAAGTTAACTCAAAAAACATCACATAATCCTCACTTTTTGATGTCACTCATTAAGTTCAATAAAGTCAGCTATTTAAAATTATTCCAAAATTCAATGTCAAAATTCAAATTTCAAAATTATTCTTGCTGCTCTTATCCATAATATTAAAAAGCCATTGTTGAGAACAATCATGCTGCTTACCCAAGAGAATGATAAAATGTGATTTGTTTCTGTTTTCCTGAAAAAAATTAAGCAGACTTTTTAAATAATAAATAAGTTAAATTCATTAAAAAATAAATCCTTTTGTGGGGCACCTGGTGGCTCAGGGAGTGAAGCATCCAACTCCAGCTCAGGTCATGATCTCGGGGTCTGTGAATTTGAGCCCCGCACTGGGCTCTGTGCTGGCAGCTCAGAGCCTGGAGCCTGCCTCAGATTCTTTGTCTCCCTCTCTCTCTGCCCCTTCCTCGCTTGCACTCTGGCTGTCATTCTCTCTCTCCAAAATAAACAGTAAAAAAATGTTTTAATAATAAATAAATAAATCACAGCTTGTTACGTTATTTATTTTTGAAATAAAAAACCAGATTTAGGAACTATAACCAAAGAATCTTGCTATTATTTTGTAAAAAGAAAGGTACTGACTACAATTGAGGTAAGTCACTTCTAAAGGAAAGGTTTTTATTCTTCTTATTTATCAGTCAAGATACATTTAGTTTATTAATGCAAGTCCCAAAGGGTTTAATTTCTAGATGTGATCTCAGTAAGTGATGCAATGGAAAGTTTCTGAACAATGACTTAAGCATTTGCCTACCTTGCCTCAATTAAATCAAGAGTAAAAAGTTAAATGGCTTATGAAGATTCATCAATTCGGGACCAATCTTACCACTAAAAAATAAGCCACCAAATTTCAGTAGTGTCACTTTTTATTTAAATCTGTATCTTATATTAAGGATCTATTCTAGTTACAAAATAGTTTTTAATGTGCCAAACACCAATGGGAACTCACCATTTACTGGTGAGCCGACAGGGCAACACTCCAAAAGGGAACTTTCAATCTGTTCTCACAACATTTAACATGTGCAAGTAACTAATCTCAAGGCAAGAATGTTGTATGAATGTATGTTTCTAAAAGAGCAGCTGGTGTGCAGTCTTAAAATGCAGCTCAGAATCAAAGGAATAAGATTATAGTGAGCCCCAATGGGGCTGCTAGCTTCTGTTGATTACCAGCTGTCATGGGACCAAACTCCAGGATTGTATACTGCTTCCTGTCTTTAAAAAGATTCACTAGTTTGGGAGAACATATGTTTTTTGTTTTGTTTTATTTTTATTTGGTACAAAAAGCTTACTCTAACTGGTTCCTCCATTTACTAGTAATATTTTGAGTCCTCAGGAAAATAAAATTTTGAAATACAGTGAAAGGATTTTAAATTATGACTGCTTTTATGTACATTTTCCCAGGGTAGCTTATTTGGGTGACCTGTGTGCTATCCTCCCTGAAAATTAATTCAGACCTGCATAATATTTTAAATTTCTTATAATCTTAGCTAGCAGTCTAAAGCCATGCACTATGAAAATTGAAAATGAAGTGTGCCCTTTAAATAATTTATTTTTTCCAAGCTAGAACATCAATATATTTACTTTAATATTCAACTATTTAGAATATTATATTTTACATGGTTAGTGCAGAATGTGAATAATTTAAGCAAAGTGTTAAAACTACTGCACTCTAGTTTGTTATTTTATGTAGAGGTACATACACTCAGCCTTCTTGATGCTTCCAATAGCTTAATTCTTATTACCCTCACAGATTAGTACACACTAATATGTGAAACAAAATGTAAGCTAAGGTTCTGCACTATATTTTGCTAAATATGAAAAGTGCTCATCAATTATATCTTAGAATATATCATTTCAAAGTGAAATACCTCATACCTCACATGATCGTCTTCCTCCACAACTTTTTAATGCCTGGTTATTATCTACATATTAGAGTAGGAGAAACAACACTGTTGCCTCTTTTATAGAAAGAATTTAATTTTACATTTCTGAGACTGTTGTAATACAACTGTATGCCTAAGATCAGACAGAAAGACCTAATACCATAATATTTGATGAGAATCACTTATCACATTAGCCCCATAATAAGTCTAAAGGTTATTTCCTTCCCCTCCTCTTCTGGGTTGTCTTTCATTTGGTTAACATCCTATGCTCTACAAAAATGCTTTCTTACAGCTACTGAATGACTATCTTTCACAGTTATTAAATTCTACTGGGTTTGTCCTATAATACACAGGGAACAGGCCTCAAATTGGTATCCTTTTAGATTAATATTTTTGTTTTATATTTGCAGTTATTCACACACTTCTATAAAAGCTCCTACAAAGGTACCTGGGATTGCAAGTACTTGCTTTACCCAAGAAGCATGATAGCCTTTACCTCACATGGTGTTCTTCTAGTGCATAAAGAAAAACACACTAGAGATACAGACAGCCACAAGCAATAAGATGAGATTATAAAAAGTTAGGTCTTATTTTGTGTATATATAAAGATATGTATAATAATTTTATGGAGTGATTAATGTAATCGTTTGTGTTATTTCTTTTTAATTGTTATTTTTGAGAGAGAGACAGACAGACAGAGCATAAGTGGGGGCGGGCAGAGAGAGAGGGAGACACAGAAACTGAAACAGGCTCCAGGATCTGAGCTGTCAGCACAGAACCTGACACAGAACTGGAACCCACAAACCACGAGATCATTACCCGAGCTGGAGACAGATGCTTATATGACTGAGCCACCCAGGCGCCCCTCATTTTTTTTATTTCTATTGGAAACATTAGATCCACTTAAAACTTCTCATATTTGTTTATTAAAAAAATTAATGTCTAAAATCAGATTTTCATTGCTATTCATATTTCTAAAAACAGAAGTATGAAAATAAATCAAAATGCTTTAGGAGAATCTGTCTTTGATGCAATAGGCTTAAAAATCGTTCTTTTCGCGGTGCCTTGGTGGCTCAGTCGGTTAAGCGACCGACTTCAGCTCAGGTCACGATCTCACGGTCAGTGAGTTCGAGCCCCCCGTTGGGATCTGGGCTGATGGCTCAGAGCCTGGAGCCTGCTTCAGATTCTGTGTCTCCCTCTCTCTCTGCCCCTCCCCCGTTCATGCTCTGTCTCTGTCTCAAAAATAAACTTTAAAAAAATGGTAATTCTTTTCATAATAACAAAGATATGCCACAAATGAGAAGACTAGAAAATATATCGTGATCCTTGATCTTACAACTCTTACTGGTAGGCTATAATAGAATTCTTAGATAACAAGTTTACAACCATTACAAACTTCAGTAAACTACATAACACCAATAAACCAACTCTATGAATTTACTATACCTTTTCTTCTATCCCTTATGTAGCCTATCTCTAACACTAATAAAAAGCTTAAAAAATTATGTTCCAATTCTAAACTTAATATTATTATAATTTGAAGGAGATAACATACATGAACGTTAATTAATGTTATACATTTATAAGGCACTTTAGATTTTTCCTGAATACAGGACAGTCGTTTTTATCCATTAATCTTGAAGCAGCTTTGATTTTTCCTCCATAAAACCAGTCATGTAAGAATGCCACTACATCTCACACTTATATAGACCATTATAATTAAACTATACCCAGCTCTGCAATTGCCATTTTGCAAATAAATTGCATCTACCAAACCAGAACAAGAAATTTTATATATACCAGAGAATAAAATGTTCTTCCCACATCACTATAGCCAGTTTAAATCTAGGGCCCTATAAAGGATTTTATTTAGACCTTCTTTTAATGGATTATCTCTCAACTTTCCCTTGTCATGTACTCCAAACACCATTCATATTGATTATTAACCACATTTTAAAATAGGTCTCTAGGTCATGTTCAGAAGGGTAGGTAAATAATGTGCTTTTTTTTCTTTGTAGGTTAAATGGCACTAATTTAAAAAAAACTACTTTTTGAAAAATATTGTTTGCAATGAACTATTGCCTCAGTTCAAATCGTATGTATTTTATTACATTTCTTTCCCAATAAGCCTGCCTAGTTGATTATGGTTACGAAGTCAGCCTAAAAGTCAAACATCCAAATACATATATAAATATATATAATACTTTAATAATTTCCAGTATACAGTGTAACAAATGGAGTCAACTGACTTTTTAGAGTTATAAATCAATAATCCTAGCAACACTTAGAAATCATCAAAGTAGATAACCTCTTTGCAACTAACTTTGTCATAGATGCCAAGTTTTGTATTGAATTTCCACGTTGGATATAATTATCAGTATTGTATGTAGTAATATCAGGAGTATTTAATAACGCCTTGTTCATGGTTAGTATTACACAAAGCACTGAAAATAAGGTCTAAAGTAATCAATTTCAAGTCCATACAGTTTAATATTTTAAACCTTTTTGCTAGTTAACTAAAAATTAAATCATAAACACTTGATCATGAAAAATCTATCTAAAGAGTTGGGTAGTTATAGTGGGAAAAAATTAGATGTTTATTTTTAATTATACCAAACAAGTACTTAGAAAAGTATATAACACAACAAAATATAGACACACATAATACAAATTAATAGAAAATACACTTACAACTCTGACTACTTAATTTATGCATAAATCTAGTCAGAAAGTATGCTTACACTTTCCAAAGATATGATAAACTGACAAGATCTTTAATATATCTTATAAATGTTAATTTTCCCTACAGGGGAACTAATGCTTCTGATTAGCTAAAGTAAACAGCAAGTGATAAGCAATTAAAAGTGGTTCTCACTGACAGCAGTTTTCTTTTTCAAACATAATAAAAACTTAAAACAAACATATTGTTCTATACACTCAGGAGAAACAATGAAATAGGATTCCAGAATTCAGGTTGTGCTTTAACTTTGCCATTAATTAGCCTTGTGTGATATAACTTAACTCTGATTCCTTGTTAGTTAAATGCATTATGATACCTACCTTAGGAATTTTAAAAGGTATTTTAGAATTTCCAAAAAGATGACTTTTGAAATAAAGTATGTGTACCCAACACCTATTAACATAAGGACTGTTTATCTTGGAAATTCAACATATACAATAAAACCTCTTTTTTTTTTCAGTATTACAATGATATGTCTTAGTAATTCTAGTGAAGAGAGGAAGAGACTATAGAGATGGAGTCTAGTGGAGAAAAGGAGTAATAAACCCGTTTACATTTCTCTTATGCTTATATTGCCCAAAGTTATTTTACAAAAGAAGACATTATACGTTAATTTTGCAAGCCTATTATCAAATTTCATGGTTATAACATCCTATAAGCAGCATAGGCATATTCACTATTATCCTCATCTCCTAAATCAAGAAACTAGATTTCATTTCTTGTGCAAATGTCACATACACAATAATGTCAACAAGTTAACCAGAATGGAAATTTCCTGACTCCCAACTTGTTCCTAATTGTTCTTCTCAGCAATGACTAGCGCAGAGTTTCAATGAAAACCCTGCCACAGGGTAGTTCAATTTTTAACTTTTTGAGGAATATCCACATTGTTTTCCAGAGTAGCTACACCAGTTTACATACCCACCAACAGTGAAAGAGGGTTCCTCTTGCGCCACATCCACAATCTAGCAATTGTACTACTAGGTACTTATTCAAAGGATACAAAAATACTGATTTAAAGGGATACATGCACCCTAATGTTTTTAGCTGCATTATCAACAATAGCCAAATTATGGAAAGAGCCCAAATGCCCACTAACTGATGAATGGATAGAGAAGAATGGTATACATATACAACGTAATATCACTCAGCCATAAAAAAGAATGAAATCTTGCCATTTGCAACAATGTGGATGGAGCCAGAGAATATTATACTCGGCAAAATAAATCAGTAGAGAAAGAAAATGCCCTATGATTTCACTCATATGTGGAAGTTAAGAAAAAAAAGTGATGAACATAGGGGGTGAAAAATGAGTGGCAAACCAGGAAACAGACTCTCAACCTTAGAGAACAAGCTGAGGGTTGATGGAGGGTAGTGATGGGTATTAGGGACGGCATTTTTTGTGATGAGCACTGGGTGTTGTATGTAAGTGATGAATCCCTAAATTCTACACTTGAAACTAATATTACACTGTATGTTAGCTAAATAGAATTTAAATAAAAACTTGAAAAAAAAGAAAAAAACCTTGCCACAAACATTTACTGTAGCAGAACAATATCTTCATTGGAGGATCAAAGTGATGAGTTTCAATTCACCTTGCTTTAGAGACAGAGCCTGCTATCTTCAATTACCTTATCAACTTCCATTTTCTTCTTATAAGGCCTATCATCAACTTTCATAAATGGAAAGGACTGCTCCATCTAAATGTCTGTACAATCTATTGAACATGATACTAAGCTTCCACTTACTATCTGGGACTTTGTATGGCTTTTTAACTTTCTTATGTTTCTTATTTCACTAACTAAATTTCAAACATGGGAGGGTTCAATAATTGTAAGATCCATCTTTCTGCAGATCATCTGCTTTTCTTCTTTGCTGAATAGCTTTCATAGCATTTCCCATAAAGATTATTTCTGCACATGTCTGCCTCCTACAGACTGTGAGTTTCTGGAGGATTGGGATATCCATTTGAAAGTCACGACAACACCTACAGAGTCACAAGTGCTAGTTAACACTCAACAAATAACAAATGCTTGCTATATATTTTATAATGGAATTAGGCAAGCACTTTTTTTAAATTAAAAATTTTCAAAAGAGGGGCACCTGGGTGGCTCAGTCGGTTAAGCGGCCGACTTCGGCTCAGGTCATGATCTCGCGAGTTCCAGCCCTGCGTCAGTCTCTGTGCTGACAGCTCAGAGCCTGGAGCCTGTTTCAGATTCTGTGTCTCCCTCTCTCTGACCCTCCCCCATTCATGCTCTGTCTCTCTCTGTCTCAAAAATAAATAAACGTAAAAAGTAAAAAAAAATAAATTTTCAAAAGAGAAACCAATTTTCCTACTGATATTTTAGGATAAGATTGAAATTAGGGACATAGGTGAAGAGTATTCTTGTTTTCATTAATTTTAGGATATTTTGTTGAAATTTTGCT
This sequence comes from Panthera pardus, assembly GCF_024362965.1. Lineage (NCBI taxonomy): Eukaryota > Metazoa > Chordata > Mammalia > Carnivora > Felidae > Panthera > Panthera pardus. The sequence continues at coordinate 84,792,664 of NW_026526810.1, forward strand.
GGAGAAAGAATGAATCCGTGAGCATAATTTATTCAGAAAAAAAAAAAATAATAAAGCTAACTACCCAGATAAATAAAAACGTGGCACTGATGATGTTTGTAGATAACAGATACACTCAACAAAGAATTTGTTCAAAATGCGTTTTGGAGATGAAGGATTTTGTGGTTAGTCATGAACACTCTCTTAGATCATAGAGCAGAGTTTCTCCTATCAGAAAAGGAAGAAAAAATCAAATTCAAGAAAAATGACTATGGGGTAGCATAGTACCACAGTAAATATTTGATGAAGTTAGGAAGGGAAAAAGGGGGTAGACTGGAAAGCAGGGGTTTGGGGCAGAAGGAAGCCTATCAAAAATTGTATTTGGTCAGACCTAATGAAAGAATTTGTTTTGGTTTCCTTGTCCCTCACCTTCATACACAGAAGATAGAGCAAGACCATTTTCTATGAGGAAAACAAAGCCCCCATTATCCAGATTTGGCAGTATGTCACTGTTAACTAGATTTTAAACATCATTTTAAATATGTTTTAATTAATACAAAATTTAATAAAAGGAAGAATAAGATATAACTATGAATATGTATCTCAAGGTTTCATCTTAAAAGCCATAAAATATTGGTGCACCTGGGTGGCTCAGTGGGTTAAGCATCCGACTTAGGCTCGGGTCAAGATCTCATGGTTTGTGGATTCAGGCCCTTCATCGGGCTCTGTCAATGCAGACCCTGCTTTCGATCCCCTGTCTCCCTCTGTCTCTCTGCCCCTCCCGCACTTGCTCTCTCTCTCTCTCTCTCTCTCTCTGTTTCTCTCTCTCTCTGTTTCTCTCTCTCTCTGTTTCTCTCTCTCTCTCTCAAAAATAAATATTAAAAAAAATCACAAAATATTTCCAAATCTACTAGCATTTTACTGTGGATCTTAAATTTCATTTTGTCTCTTTAGTAGCCTACATTCCCAATTGTAGATATAAATGTTGACATATTCACATTCTCTATTATCTCTAGCAGTAATTCTCTAATAGATGTAACTCTATTTGGATTTTTCTAAGGCAGTCCAGAGAAGTGATTTTGTTTGTTTTGTTTTCTCATTTGAAAAACATCACAAGAGGTGCTATTTAAGGTTTATTTTTAAAATACATATATTACGTTTATTATATAAGAATATTAAAAGGAAGAAATCTGTCAATTTGTGATAAAGTCCCTACATTAAAGATGAGACTAGACTCATATAAAATGTTCTTTTAGGGTGTGTTAAATTCAGTTTTTGACATTAGAATGAAAAAAACGAGGTGATTCATCAACATTATTTAAAAGTCTGAGGAAAAACGTTCTTACACGGGCATGCCAAGCTATATAAAAACTAAGATGACTGAAAACTTCTGCTTGATTTATATCAAGAAAGTTATATGACAGATAATAGTAGCAGCTTGTTTTTAATGAGCATTTACTTAAGTTACTTAAGGATCTTAAAACCCCTGCCTTAACATCTTTAAGAAATGTGATAATAGTTGGTTGTTGTCATTTTAAAATTTTGATCATATGCTCATATTTGGTCTTTTATGGCAGTGAAACTTTTCCCTTATTCTTTGGCAAATTCACACTGATAAACCTCCATTTATTGCTTAGTAAAATTTCCCTTGGCCATTCCATACTATTTTATGGAATAACCTATACATTTTTATCTCTTCAGAATATGCATTTGAATTTTTTTTCAACACTGTTCTTACAATATCCATTTTCAACCCTATCTTAGATGAGGAGTTCTTAGTTTAGAAGAATAAAGTGTAAGAGACAGAAAAGAAGGGACAGAAACAACTAAATTGAACTTGAATTTAAAAAGCTGTCAAGGGGCGCCTGGGTGGCTCAGTCGGTTAAGCGTCCTACTTCATCTCAGGTCATGATCTCACGGTCCGTGAGTTCGAGCCCCGCGTTAGGCTCTGTGCTGACAGCTCAGAGCCTGGAGCCTGTTTCGGATTCTGTGTCTCCCTCTCTCTGACCCTCCCCCATTCATGCTCTGTCTCTCTCTGTCTCAAAAATAAATAAACGTTAAAAAAAATTATTTTAAAAATAAAAATAAATAAAAAGCTGTCAAACACAGGCCAGAAAGGAATGGAAGGAAATGTTCAATGTGATGAACAGAAAGAAAAATGCAACCGAGAATCCTTTATCCAGCCAAGTCTGTCATTTAGGATAGAAGGAGAGATAAAGGTCTTCCCAAACAAACAAAAACTGAGGGAATTCATCACCAATAAACCAGCCCTACAAGAGATCCTAAGGGGGATCCTGTGAGACAAAGTACCAGAGACATCACTACAAGTATGAAACCTACAGACATCACAATGACTCTAAACCCCTACCTTTCCATAATAATACTGAATGTAAATGGACTAAATGTTCCAACCAAAAGACAGAGGGTATCAGAATGGATAAAAAAACAAGACCCATCTATTTGCTGTCTACAAGACACTCATTTTAGACCTGAGGACACCTTCAGATTGAAAGTGAGGGGATAGAGAACTATTTATCATGCCACTGGAAGTCAAAAGAAAGCTGGAGTAGCCATACTTCTATCAGACAAACTAGACTTTAAATTAAAGGCTGTAACAAGAGATGAAGAAGGGCATTATATAATAATTACAGGGTCTATACATCAGGAAGAGCTAACAATTATAAATGTCTATGCGCTGAATACGGGAGCCCCCATATATAAAACAATTACTCACAAACATAAGCAACCTTATTGATAACAAAGTGGTAATTGCAGGGACTTTAATACCCCACTTACAACATTGGATAGATCATCTAGACACAGGATCGATAAAGAAACAAGGGCCCTGAATGATTCATTGGATCAGATGGACTTGACAGATATATTTAGAACTCTGCATCCCAAAGCAACAGAATATACTTTCTTCTCGAGTGCACATGAAACCTTCTCCAAGATAGACCACATACTGAGTCACAAAACAGCCCTTCATAAGTATACAAGAATTGAGATCATCCCATGCGTACTTTCAGACCACAATGTGATGAAGCTTGAAATCAACCACAGGAAAAAGTCTGGAAAACCTCCAAAAGCATGGCGGTTAAAGAAAACCCTACTAAAGAATGAATGGGACAACTAGGCAATTAGAGAAGAAATTAAGAAATATATGGGAACAAATTAAAATGAAAATACATTCCAAACGCTTTGGGATATGGTGAAGGCAGTCCTGAGAGGAAAATACATTGCAATCCAGGCCTATCTCAAGAAACAAGAAAAATCCCAAATACAGAATCTAACAGCACACCTAAAGGAACTAGAAGCACAACAGCAATGACACCCCAAAACCAGCAGAAGAAGAGAAATAATAAAGATCGGAGCAGAAATAAACAATATAGAATCTAAAAACAAAACAAAACAAAACCAAAAAAGCAAAACACTAGAGCAGATCAATGAAACTAAGAGTTGGTGTTTTGAAAAAATAAACAAAATTGAAGAACCTCTAGCCAGGGTTCTCAAAAAGAAAGGAGAGATGACCCAAATAGATAAAATCATGAATGAAAATGGAATTATTACAACCAATCCCTCAGAAATACAATTATCAGGGAATACTTTGAAAAATTATATGCCAACAAACTGGACAACCTGGAAGAAATGGACAAATTCCTAAACACCCACACACTTCCAAAACTCAAACAGGAAGAAATAGAAAACTTGAACAGACCCATAACCAGCAAAGAAATTCAATCAGTTATCAAAAATCCCCCAACAATTAAGAGTCCAGGACCAGATGGCTTCCCTGGGGAATTCTACCAGACATTTAAAGCAGAGATAATACCTATCCTTCTTAAGCTGTTCCAAAAAATAGAAAGGGAAGGAAAACTTCCAGACTCATTCTATCAAGCCAACATTACTTTGATTTCTAAACCAGACAGAACCCAGCAAAAAAAGAGAACTACAGGCCAATATCCCTGATGAATACGGATGCAAAAATTCTCAATAAGATACTAGCAAATTGAATTCAACAGCATATAAAAAGAATTATTCACCATGATCAAGTGGGATTCATTCCTGGGATGCAGGGCTGGTTCAACATTTGCAAAACAATCAATGTGATACATCACATTATTAAAAGAAAAGAGAAGAACTATATGTTCCTGTAAATCGATGCAGAAAAAGCATTTGAAAAAATTCAGCATCCTTTCTTAATAAAAACCCTCAAGAAAGTCGGGATAGAAGGAACATACTTAAACATCATAAAAGCCATTTGTGAAAAGCCCACAGCTAAGATCATCCTCAATGGGAAAAACTGAGAGCTTTCCTCCTGAGATCAAGAACACGACAGGGATGTCCACTCTCACCGCTGTTGTTTAACATAGTGTTGGAAGTTCTAGCGTCAGCAATCAGACAACAAAAGGAAATCAAGGGCATCAAAATTGGCAAAGATGAAGTCAAGGTTTCACTTTTTGCAGATGACATGATATTATACATGGAAAACCCAATAGACTCCACCAAAAGTCTGCTAGAACTGATACATGAATTCAGCAAAGTTGCAGGATACAAAATCAATGTACAGAAATCAGTTGCATTCTTATACACTAATAATGAAGCAACAGAAAAACAAATAAAGAAACTGATCCCATTCACAATTGCATGAATAAGCATAAAATACCTAGGAATAAACCTACCCAAAGATGTAAAAGATCTGTATGCTGAAAACTATACAAAACTTATGAAGGAAATTGAAGAAGATATAAAGAAATGGAAAAACATTCCATGCTCATGGATTGGAAGAATAAATATTGTCAAAATGTCAATACTACCCAAAGCTATCTACACATTCAATGCAATCCCGATCAAAATTGCACCAGCATTCTTCTCGAAGCTAGAACAAGCAATCCTAAAATTGTATGGAACCACAAAAGGCCCCGAATAGCCCAAATAATTTTGAAGAAGACCAAAGCAGGAGGTATCACAATCCCAGACTTTAGCCTCTACTACAAAGCTGTCATCATCAAGACAGCATGGTATTGGCACAAAAACAGACACATAGACCAATGGAATAGAATAGAAACCCCAGAACTACACCCACAGACATATGGCCAACTAATCTTTGACAAAGCAGGAAAGGATATCCAATGGAAAAAAGACAGTCTCTTTAACAAATGGTGCTGGGAGAACTGGACAGCAACATGCAGAAGGTTGAAACTAGACCACTTTCTTACACCATTCACAAAAATTACCTCAAAATGGATAAAGGACCTGAATGTGAGACAGGAAACCATCAAAACCCTAGAGGAGAAAGCAGGAAAAAATCTCTCTGACCTCAGCCGCAGCAATTTCTTACTTGACACATCCCCAAAGGCAAGGGAATTAAAAGCAAAAATGAACTATTGGGACCTCATGAAGATAAAAAGCTTCTGCACAGCAAAGGAAACAATAAACAAAACTAAAAGGCAACCAATGGAATGGGAAAAGATATTTGCAAATGACATATCGGACAAAGGGCTAGTATCCAAAATCTATAAAGAGCTCACCAAACTCCACACCTGAAAAACAAATAATCCAGTGAAGACATGGGTAGAAAACAAGAATAGACACTTCTCTAAAGAAGACATCCGGATGGCCAGCAGGCACATGAAAAGATGCTCAACGTCGCTCCTCATCAGGGAAATACAAATCAAAACCACACTCAGATATCACCTCACGCCAGTCAGAGTGGCCAAAATGAACAAATCAGGAGACTACAGAGGCTGGAGAGGATGTGGAGAAATAGGAACCCTCTTGCACTGTTGGTGGGAATGCAAACTGGTGCAGCCCCTCTGGAAAACAGTGTGGAGGTTCCTCAAAAAAGTAAAAATAGACCTACCCTATGACCCAGCAGTAGCACTACTAGGAATTTACCCAAGGGATACAGGAGTACTGATGCATAGGGGCACTTGTACCCCAATGTTTATAGCAGTACTCTCAACAATAGCTAAATTATGGAAAGAGCCTAAATGTCCATCAACTGACAAATGGATAAAGAAATTGTGGTTTATATACACAATGGAATACTACGTGGCAATGAGAAAGAATGAAATATGTCCTTTTGTAGCAACGTGGATGGAACTAGAGAGTGTTATGCTAAGTGAAATAAGTCATACAGAGAAGGACAGATTCCATATTTTTTCACTTGTATGTGGATCCTGAGAAATTTAACAGAAGACCATGGGGGAGGGGAAGGAAAAAAAAATGGTTAGAGACAGAAGGAGCCAAAACATAAGAGACTTCTAAAAACTGAGAACAAACTGAGGGTTTATGAGGGGTGGGAGGGAGGGGAGGGTGGGTTATGGGTATTGAGGAGGGCACCTGTTGGGATGAGCACTGGGTGTTGTATGGAAACCAATTTTACAATATATTTCCTATTAAAAAAAAAAAAAAACCTGCCAAACGGACACTTCCCTTACTGAACATACCGCACAAATTACACAGATTAATGTTTTGATTGGTCGAGTTATTCACCGTGGAGTGAAAGTTCCAGTCCATGCACTCAAAGTTCTTGGAAGCCGACATGGCAAGAGTGACCAAGATGATCAGGGTGTTATTTTACTTATATCCATCTATAAAACAAATACTAAATTTGATTGTTTTATCTATATTTCTATATCACTTTTTTGAATAATGACTCATGATGCCACCACCATATCCTATTACAGAGCTTCTTCCTACGTGGTATGATCCTACATACCCATAGATCAAGATGCCTTGGAATACAAAAGTACAAGAGGTAGATGGGAGAATGGGTGAAATAGGTGACAGGGATTAAGAGCACACTTATCATGATGAGCACTGAATAATGTAGAGAATTCTTGAATCACTATATTGTACACAGAAACGCATATAACACTGTCTGTTATTTATACTGGAATTTAAAAATTATAGGAACAATGATTTCATATACACACATCCCCATATTATTTGGGTTGCAGCCTAGAGAATTTATCACAGAAAATCAGCTAATACAAAAGTACTGTATTTAGATAGATGATATAAAAAAGACCATTTACCTTATTAATATATAGGTTTAGAACACAGATGTCCTTGTAATAAAATTAAAGCAGCACAGCCTTCACCTACATGTCTTGGACATAGAGTTAGCCTCACAGCAGAGGCTATAAGTGTTTTACATGCTGTTTCTCTAGCTAATGGAGTGAAGACAGAACTACCTGGATATAATTTTTATATTTTCATTCAATATCTATTTTGTTTCCTTCACTTTACCTTTTTCAATTCATATTCTTTTTTTTTCTCTTTATCTCCCCAACATCTTTCCTCAAAAAGTGGCTCACATATTCCAAGGCTTTGTACACCTCACTTTTTCTAGAAGTTATTAGGGATTATCATACTTAAGCAAGAAAAACTCAAGAGTAGGAGTTGGATAGACTCTTAGATAATATTTTAAGACATATGATATGAAGAGCAAAATAACAAAACCGCTCAAAGAGATCTGGATAAACTGCTTAAGGAGGTGGTGAAATACAACATAAAGTTGAAAAATAATGGTTATCAACAAAAGTTAAACAGAGAGTAGTATACTGCTTTTCAGGATAGTGTGGTCTTGATTCAGCAGAAATAATGCTGAATATGAAATATTCAGCCCACAGGGCAAATAACAATGCTAAAAATAGCTAAAAATAACAATGGAATGCCCAGAAACAAAGTAAACCAAAGCCAAGAAATCCAAAGCTTGCAAAATCATCAAGAAGAGTATACAGTGTGCTTGTCCTGAAGTACACTGGATAAATCCATACTCATTGATAAAAAAATTGAAAGATAAAAGTATTGAAAAATTGCTCCCCAAAACACCTAACACAATTATCACTGTGAATACTTCGGCATAATTTCTTTTTAATTTTACTTTTTTAAAAGAAATTCCTGCTGCATTTATAACTTGAGTCTTCTATTAAAGTATAATTTTCTTTTATATGTGTTTCTTTTGTGACATTTAAATGGTTTTATTTTACTGCGTTGTTATATTGTTGAAAATATTAAATAAGCATTACCTTTAAGTATTAGTTTTATATGACTATATAGAAGTCATTACCATTTCATGATAATTACAAAAGTGTATTAAAGTCCCGAACATCACTAGGGGAGCTTGGGTGTCTCAGTCAGTCATGATCTTCAGCTCAGGTCATGATCTAATGATTCATGAGTTTGAGTACCACAGACTCTGCTATCAGCTAGAGCCTGCTTTGAATCCTCTGTACCCCTCTCTCTCCCTCACCCTCTACCACTCACTCTCTCAAAAATGAATAAACATTAAGAAAAAAAGAAATCCTGAACATCATCAGAATGTGAGTTTATTGATCAGTAGTAAATTCTAGGGTGTGTTAGAGCCCTTATTTCCTCAGTTGCTACAAATTTTACCTGCTGCCAGTTCATAGCTGAATCCCTCCCCTAGAATTGCCGGCAGCCCAAAGGAGCTGCTTCATCCTACCTCGAAAGCTTTCCTGATCTATGCATGGATACAAAGCTCCTGCTCTCCTGTTTCAATTCCCAACTGCCAGGACCACCCAGCTACAGCACTCCTCATGGCATTGCAGTATGTGTACCAGATCCTGCTTACTTTGAACCCTCTCTCACAGGTTGTTTTATTCCATTTGGGCTGTTATAACAAAATACCACAGACTGAGTGGCTTATATGAACAACAGGTTTAGTTCCCATAATTCTGAAGGCTGGGAAGTTTAAGATCAAGACACCGGCAGATTTGGTGTCAGATGAGGGTCCTCTTCCTTATGTAACTTCACATGGAGGAAGGGGTGAGGGAGCTCTATGGGCCTCTTTTATAAAGGTACCAATCCCAATCAAGAGGGCTACACCCTCATGAAATAATCACCTCCATAACTTCCATCTCCTAATACCATCACCTTTGAGGTTAGGATTTCAACAAATGAATTTGGCAGTTGTAAACATTCAATCTGTACTATAGTACAGGTTTTGATACTGAGAGGATCTCCCAATAAACTTTCTGTAAGCAAATCTCCGCAGTATATGCCTAGGGAACTGGGTTAAAGACAGTTCATTATAATTTTTGCAAGGACCAGTCTATAGAAAATACTATCTATATTGTTATTCAGTTGGAATCTGTAAATAATTCCAAATATATGCCCTATGATTCAATTAATGATTACCTATCTTATATGAAAATTTCCCTGGATTGAGATACGCATTTCTTATTATTTTGAATTTTTTAATGTCTATTTATCTTTGAGAGAGAGAGAGAGAGAGAGCACGAGTGAGCTGGTGGGGCAGGGGGCAGAGAGAGAGGGAGACACAGAATGCAAGGCAGGCTCCAGGCTCTGAGCTGTCAGCACAGAGCCACATGTGGGGCTTGAAACCACGCACTGTGAGATCATGACCTGAGCCGAATTTGGACGCTTAACTGACTGAGCCACCCTGGCGCCCCAGCATTTATTACTTTGAAACATTGGACAGTATATATTCCTTTTATGTGTATTCATGGTGGTGCTCATAACATGAATTTTTTTTACCTATTTAACATATTTTTTTGTTTGACAATATGACACACACTACTGTTTGCTATTTCATAATCATGACAAAAAGCACTATATATCTCTAACTTTTCATAATTGTTCATTTATATTTCAAATATTCAGAAGTGGGCGAAACATAAATCTTCTTTCAAAACAATTTTGTGGGAAAATATAAAGAAATTCCTTAAAGATTTTAAGATGCTGAAGATCTTATCTGTTCTTTCTCTTTGAGAAAATATGTCTAAAGAAATTAGCAGAACAAGCAGGATGTGCCCAGCAACATCAGTAACCTAATCAGATAATCATAACCTGATATGTCCTGGGGATGACACAGGAGATACAATATCACGTATCTTCATTATAATTTTGACACACGAGGTGAAATGAAAGAATTAAAAAGAAATCCAATTGTCTGAGAAGCGTACTTTTGTTCTGACCATGAAAATAATATAATCCACAGAGGAAATTTATACTGAATTAACATATTGAGTAAGTCAAATCTGTTACCTCACACCCTTAGGACAAAGGGTAGAAAATGGTCACCGGAAAAGTTTTAAAACACAGTATTTTGTATTTTCTGATGCTTCTGATTCTAAGAAGTAATGATTATGTACTGTATTTGATAGCAAATAGTCATAATTATCGTTGTGGTATAATTAGGTGTCCCTAGACTTTAAATTCCACTATCCCAATGATCAACAGATTTTTGTGTGATTTCTTGCTTAAAGTAGGTCAAAAAACGCCTGAGAGGCCACCCTTTAGGCCAATGTCTATAATAAATGTTTCTAACAGCGCTCTTAAATCTTGCCAGTCACCTAAAAAACAGTATTCTACTGCTCACAAGTAGGGCTGACCAAGTGAGTAAAAATAGCTCAAGCACTCCTTAGCAGTCAAAATGTACCACTCAAAATCCACGTCTTACAGAATCCATGCCACGAACTAGGCTGTTGACAAAGCTCAGCCCAGTGTATCAGACCTCAAATGTAACCTAATTCACTATTCCAAATCAATAGCATTGGAAAATAAAACAAAAACAAAAACAAAACAGAGTTTTCTTTATTGTTATTCAATGGATACACTTAAATAAAAAAACACCCCTTAGGAGTTGATCATAAAATCAGTTTCCATCTGAATGCATTTTTCTCATGGCATAATGGTTTTCAAAATCTTTAGTGATGTAGAAAATATTTTTTAAATATGAAGTACTTTACAAATTTACATGTCATCCTTGCACAGGGGCCATGCTAATCCTCTTGGTATCATTCTTAATTCGTGTACGTGCTGCCAAAGAGAACACATTATTTCTCTTTTTAATATACATCTTGCTTTTTCTATATACCATTATGGAAGTATTCAAAAACGCTTGTAGAAAATTTTGATGTATACTTTAATGTTCTTAAGTAATTTTTATTTTGATCATGTTAGCAGATAGAAAAAGTTGACCACCAAATGAGTTAACCTTTACATATCAGACTAGAAATTGATTCTCAAAGTAAAGTCTTTATGGTAACTTGGTTTGATAGTTTTTTAAATTTCTTTCATCTTTTTTTAAGCTTATTTATTTTAAGAGAGAGAGAGAGAGAGAGAGAGAGAGAGAGAGAGACAGCATGAGCAGGGAAGGAGCAGACAAAAAGGAAGAGAGAGAGAGAAGGGGGGGTGGGGGGATGGAGAGAGAATCTCAAGCAGGCTCCACCCTGTCAGCACAGAAACCAATGCAGGGATTGAACTCATGTACCATGAGATGATGACCTGAGCCAAAATCAGGAGTCAGATGTTTAACCAACTGAGCCACCAGGTGCCCCAGTTTGATATATATTTTTAAAAACCAAAGACTGCTATATAGAAGTATAGGACATATACATTTGATATACAGTAAGCTAAGGTATGCTGGCAAAAATAGATTAATATAATTAAGTAATAACTAATATAGATATTAGTTATTAGATAATTTGAGCAGATAACTCAAGCTACTTTATGAGTAGGTTAAGAAGAATAGTTTTTTGGTTTTCAAAAATATGTATATATTGTACAGGACGTCTACTTAACGGAGAAAATATAAAAATATTCAAGTTATATTGCTAAATGTATCACTATTAAGCACCTTGAAATTAAGATGTTTCCCAAGGTAAGCAAAAGGTAAGGAATTAAAAGAGTTATTATTCAAATTGATAATGGTGCTAAATTTTTAGAAGAACATAAAAACTAATGCTTCAATGTCCTAATAAATAAAATATATATTTGATGTATTTTGCTCTATAAATATTTCCTAATGGATACAGAGATACCAAGGCATTACTTTGCAGAAATCTTGAATAATTCCTAAAATTAGACTTCCAACTCATTTTTGAGCTGGCAAATGACAGGTAAGTTTGGTTTAAAAAAAAAAAAGTATAGGGGTTGAGGGAAGCTGACACTAAAAAAGAAGGCTTACTTGTACTATTTGGAGCATTTGTCCTATTTTGAATACTATTAAGTATGAGTAAACAGTTCTTGTTTCTAAATACTATACATCTGGTTCCACAAGCTAGAAAATAACTCAGTATCATACCTGGCACAACATACTTGTTTTCCATGTCCATGTAACTCAATCCAAACCTCTTAATTGTACCAGTTAATCCCGCTCCTAAGTCAGTTCACTTCTCCAATTCTACCACCACAAATCTAATTCAAGTGACCTAAGTCAAGTTTCATCTGGACCACTGAATGACTTAATAAATGACTCCCACAAATCTACTTTTTCCTCTTCATCACTATCAATAATGAAAAACTATTTAAAAAGTCAACATCTTTAGACCAAAAACTACTATTCTTTACATCTACTATAAGATCTACATTCTACATCATGCTTGTGTTTGTCACAGTATCATCACACATGCCATTTTGGTGTGGGATTTTGTCTGTTGTTTCACTATTCATTTCCAGGAGCCTGAGAGAGTATCAAACATATGCCAAAACTCAGTAAATGTTTTCTGAAAAAATAAACATTAGGTGAACTTGGAGCAGAAATCAATGAAATTGAACACAGAAAATCAATAGACAAACAACAAAACCAAAAGAGTGTTCTCGGAAAAGATCAGTAAAATCTATAAGCCTCTAATCAGGGTAACTTAGGGAAAACAAAAAACAACAACAACAACAACAAAAAAAAAAAAACAGGCACAAATTAATAATACCAGTAATGAAAGTAGAGACATTACTACAGATCTCATAGCCATTAAGAGGATAATAAAGAAATACTGTGAAAGACTCTAATACCCATAATTTAATAACTTAGATGGAATGGACCAATTCCTGAAAGACACAATTAGCCAAAGCCCACAAAAGAAGAAACAGACAATTTGAATAGGCCTGAACAAATCTCTTTTACAAGTTCTTTCTAATCTATTAAACAAATTGAATAAACAGTAGCAGGCCCAGATGAGTTTACTGGTGAATTCTACCAAACGTTAAAGGAAGAAATTATATCAATTCTGTACAATTTATTCCAGAACATAAAAGTAAAGGATTATTTCCTAACTCATTTTATGAGGCCAGAATTACTGTAACAACAAAACCAGACAAAAGTATTATAAGAAAACTACAGACTAGTAGCTCTCATGAACATACATACACATTTCTCAACAAAATATTAGCAAATGTAATCCAACATGTATAAAGAATTATACACCATCACCAAATGGGATTTAAATGAAACTAGACATAGATCTGACACTCTTCATAAAAACTCAAAATAGATCACATACCTAAATGTGATCTGTACATGTGAAACTATAAAACTGTTGGAAGATAACATAGGAGAAAAACTAGATGACTTTAGGTATTGTATTCTTTTTTATATACAGCCACAAAGAAAAGACATAATTGATACACTGAACTTCATTAAAATTAAAGACTCTTCTGTAAAAGACAATAGAAAATGAAAAGTCACAGATTGGAATAAAACATTTGAAAAAGACATGTGATAAAGCACTGCTATCCAAAATATACAATGAACTATTAAAAATCATCCATGAGAAAATAAACAACCCAATCATGTTCACCACATCATTATTCACAATAGCCAAGATATAAACAATCTAAGTGCATGCTTATGGATGCATGGATAAAGAAATCATAATTATACACACACATATACATGCACTGAGACATTATTTAGCCTTAAAAATGAAAATGATCAGGCGTCTGGGTGGCTCAGTTGGTTAAGTGCCCAACTCATGATTTTTGCTCAGGTCATGATCTCATGGTTGAGGAGTTTGAGCCGCACATTGGGCTCTGTGCTGACATCACGGAGCCTGCTTGGGATTCTCTCTCCCCTTCTCTTTCTGCCCCTTCCCAACTCGTCCATGCACACACAAACACTCTCTCAAAATAAATAAACTTATAAAAATGAAAATGATCTTGCAATTCACAATAACATGGATATGTTAATTAGCTTGACTACACTACTCATTTCACTGTGTATATCAAAACATATTATACATCTTACATAGTTTTTTTTAAAAAAAGGACAATTACACAATTAAAACATTAGCTTAAAACCTTTGTAGACACCTCATCAAAGAAGACATATAGACATCAAATAAGTGCATAAAAAGATGCTCTATGTCGGGGCGCCTGGGTGGCGCAGTCGGTTAAGCGTCCGACTTCAGCCAGGTCACGATCTCGCGGTCCGTGAGTTCGAGCCCCGCGTCAGGCTCTGGGCTGATGGCTCGGAGCCTGGAGCCTGTTTCCGATTCTGTGTCTCCCTCTCTCTCTGACCCTCCCCCGTTCATGCTCTGTCTCTCTCTGTCCCAAAAATAAAAATTAAAAAACGTTGAAAAAAAAATTTAAAAAAAAAAAAAAAAAAAAAAAAAAAAAAAGATGCTCTATGTCATGTCATCTGGATAATGCAAATTAAAACAAAGATACCACCACATACCTATTAATGACAAAAATCCAGAACACCAACACCAAATGCTGGTGAGTATGTGGAGCAACAGGAATTCTCTCACATTGCCATTGGGAATGAAAAAATGGTAAAAACACTTTGGAAGACAATTTGGCTGTTTCTTGTAAACTTACCCTTATCCTAGAATCCAACGGTTGTGTTTCTTGGTATTTACCAAAAGGGTTGGCAACTTATGTCCCCACAAAAAACTTCACATGGATGTTTACAGCAGTCTTATTCATAAATGCCAAAGTGTGGAACCAACCAAAATGCCCTAAAGTAGTTGTATCAATAAATAAATAAACTGTGGTAATCTGGACAATGGAATATCATTCAACCCTAAAAACTGAGCTATCAATCCATTGAAAGACATGGAGAAAGCTTAAACACCTATTATTCATCAAAAGAAGTCAACCAGAAAATGCTACCTACTGTATGATTCCAACTATATGACATTCCAGAAAAGGCAAAAAATATGTAGACAGTAAAAAAGATCAGTAATTGCCAGAGATTAAGATGGAGGAAGGATCAATTAGTCGAGCAGAAGATTTTTAAAGCAATGAAAATACTCTGTATGATACTATAATGGTGGATACTTGTACATTTCATGGGTTTGGACAAATATAACAACACCAAGAGAAACCCCTAATATGAATTATAGACCGTAATAATGATGTGTAAATCCATCAGTTATAACAAATGTATCACTCAGATGGGGAATGTTGATAATGAGGGGAGACTATGCATGAGTGGGAGGCAGGGGGCTTATGAGAAATCTCTGTAACTTCCACTCAATTTTGCTTCGAACCTAAATCTGTTCTAAAAAATAGTCTATTAAAAATGAACTTTAATATCCTTTATTATTCTAATATTAGATAACTATTGGAGGAATGCAATTGTTCTTTACTTTCTAGATTGAAGAAAACATGCCCAATGCTGCATTGCTAGCAGCACCACACAGCAGTTTAACAAGTGACAGGCAGAGGGAAGAGGACACAAGGAGAAGTGGGGGAGAGAGGGACAACAGGTTCAGAAATAGAAAACAGAGAAATTAAATTAAAGCAATTTAGAAACCTAAATAAAGGCCTGACCAATTCAGAAATGGGGAGAAATTTAAGGATAATGCCTAAGAAAAGAAACACTATTGTTCAACTTCAATTGGAAAACTTCTGGTAATGAGTAACTTGCAACTTGCTACAACACAAGATAGAATTTTTTATTTTTTTAATGGAACTCATTCTTACAATTAGCTTACCTATAACCTTCACTCACCAGGCTTAATTTCACACTTTGAAGCTAAATAAAAATCAATCTAATTCTACTCCTACATAGTAGTAGCTTCTTCCAATGATAACTATTATACCCCTGCTATGTCTTGTCTTTCTATTTGTTTACAATTCCTTCTAATGTTTCCAGTAGGATATAGTTTCTACTAATGTCTCCTTCCTATTTTGTATTTCCACTCTTCCAGTTTGCCAATTAGCCCAATTCCTATAATTTAGTGATTTCCTTTCTTCATAAAAAATATTTTAAAATAAACCTTGGTTACCTTAGTTTACATGGTAGCTTTGCCATACAACTAAATTGTATTGACTTTATGTATCTATTAGATATTGAGAAAATTAACCAAAATTTGGAAATAAGGTAGGAGGAAGGTATGACTCTCAGAGTCATGATAGGACAATGTTTAACAAGCTGAACTGAGAATTATTCAATCCTAGGAGACAATTCACCTTGTGCTTGGCTTAGCTATTTGTTGTATAATTGGAGCCCAGAACCTGTGAAATTACATGTGAATTTCAATTTTTGTCAGAGAAGAATGATAAGGCCAAGGTTTGTAGTATGATTGATTTGTAAATATTAACCAGATCTATATTTATCAATCTTACCTCAATATTTTAATGTCTATTACTCACTTTTTCACATTCTTCTTTGAACCAGATTTACCAATTCACTATTTTCTCATTTATAAAATAAATACAGCTTCAGCATATGCTAACTTGATAAGTACATAAGAGTCCTTTTCCAATTCTTTGAAAATTATATTTTGAAATCTATGGTAGTTCCTTTAGAATGCCTTAGGGAATTTGATTGTAGGGGCCAATAAACTGTGTTGCCTGAAAAGTGCATTTTACCGACTATTTAAGCCCACAAGTGCTTTTTTTGTTGTTTTGTTTTTTTGGGTTTTTTTTTTTTTTTTGGTCCCTGAAGGCAACAGAAACAATAGAACTTGATCTTCACTGATTCTTTCCTCTCTTGTCAATCTCTCTCTGTTGCTTCTGGTTCTTAGCTAAATTTGGTATTGGTTTAGAATTATGTATGATACATAAGTTATTCCCCATTGGTGGCAGCAGTGATTGTGAATTATGTTTTATTTAATGATCATTATATGGCTTATACAAACCTATTTTCTGTCAGTCAAAAAACAATAATAAAACAAATGTTTGCTAGATTTGTTTTCTTTTTTGTGTTTTTAGCTTGTTTTATTTTTTTAAATTTTTTAATGTTTATTTATTTGTAAGAGAGAGAGAGAGAGAGAGAGAGAGAGAGTGAACGAGGAAGGAGCAGAGAGAGAGGGGGACACAGAATCTGAAGCAGGCTCCAGGCTCTAAGCTGTCAGCACAGAGCCTGACATGGGGCTCGAACCCACAAACTGCGAGATCATGACCTGAGCTGAAGTGGGATGTTCAACGGACTGAGCCACCCAGGTTCCGCTAGCTTATTTTCTATATGACCTCATTAAAGAAAATATTTCTGGACTCAGGAAGATAGCCCTTTGAACCCTAAATTATGAGTTTTCCCTGCTTCTTTTGTCTTGACCCACTGTTGAGATTTAAGAATTAGAAAATCATTTACTGGGGCATCTGGGTGGTTCAGTCGCTTAAGCATCTGACTTTGGCTCAGGTCATGATCTCACAGTGTGTGAGTTCGAGCCCCACATCAGCTCTCTGCTGTCAGCACACAGCCTGTGTCAGGTCCTCTGTCCCCCTCTCTCTGCCCCTCCCCGACTCATGCTTTCTGTCTCTCAAAAATAATTAAATATTAAAAGAAAAGCATTTACCATTTGAGTGTGAAATATTTTTCTATCTTCGAAGGATAGAAACAAATAAGATTATAAAATCTCTTAAACAGGTCTATTTTGATTGGTTTGGAAAGATTAGCACGTGCTTATAAATTCAAAATAAATATAATATCCATCCCAATTGTCAAGAATAAATTTTTAATTTAACTTCTAATAATGTAAATGTGCTAGCCTTTTAAAAATCATTCTAACAGAAACTGCTACTCTAGCAACCTTTTTATATAAAAAGGCAAATCCATTCAATCAAGATGAATCCTTAGACCAACCAGATGGTTTGAAATTTTGATTTGGAAACAAGCCAACTTAATAGGTTTTCTCTGATTTTATCAGTTTGAAATATAATACAAGTATTCAATGGTTTTTGTTTGTTTTTTAATAGGAGAAATAGCTATTTCAAAATTTCTAAACTTCTTACACTGGTTACGATCAAATGAGCTAATTTAATTATTACACCATGTCAAAGATTGAAAAAAATGCATGAAACCAGATTTCTGAAAATACTTGTAATAATTATGCTTAGCAGGATGTTAACTTCAGAATTCAATGTCCTTAATTTTAAAGCCTTGCATAATACTGAGTTCATTAGTAAGTAATCTTTGCATATCTAATATTGCCTAAGATAGACTACTGAAAAACAGTTTTAGAAAATAGAAAGGGGTGTTTCTTAGCTTTATATGTTTATTAATGCTTATACCTGGTCGAAATGTGATGTGGGTAGATAAAGGTGATCATTAGGTAGGAACATAAGCTTTACTACTTTGCTAAAATGCTTGTTGCATAACAGAGAATTTTCAAA
Source organism: Panthera pardus (assembly GCF_024362965.1). NCBI lineage: Eukaryota > Metazoa > Chordata > Mammalia > Carnivora > Felidae > Panthera > Panthera pardus. The sequence continues at coordinate 84,810,982 of NW_026526810.1, forward strand.
TACACTGTTCGATGTTTCAACTCCCAATGTCCTCTATGAAATAATAGGTAATTAGGTTCAGTGATAGTTAACATGGGTGATTGAATATATACTGGAAATAATGGCAAAGAAACACAACTGTGTACACAAAGTAATGGGGTATCTTTTTGTTTTTCAAGGAAAAAGAGTAGTTTTGTTCTAATGAAAAGCAGCTTTGATAAAAATTACTTTCATTCTGTCTCCTTACTTTTCATAATATTGTTATTCACATAAGTACAATAAAACTTAAGCCTCCTCTATACTAAGATATAATTGGTCAAACTGATTTTATAATAGTCAAGAGCACACCTGGAGTGTCATGTTTTGTAACAAGCTAATAACAAGTCTACCATTAATTGAAAGGGACTGTACTTTACACATGGAACCAACACCTCAAAATCTCTTCAAGAAAACAGGATTGTCATTGAGTTTCCAGGGCCCCAGCTTCTCAGGTGGTAAACAAGGTGACTCCCTTGCTAGGAACTATAAAAAATCTGAGGCTCTCCAGATATTGCTGGAGAAATCTGGTGAAGAGAATTTCTTTCACTTGGATTTTTAAGCCTCGGGACAGAATAAATTGTAGAGGCTTTTAAGTGATTTCTAAATGAAATTTCTTGAAAGAACTTAATTATCTGGCTTCCATAGTTACTTTGACACTATATAGTTAAAGAAGCTTATATAGTCAATTAGCAACTCTTGGTAAATCTGTGCTAATAAGCAATATTACACAAAAAAAGAACAACCTTTTTGTCATCAAGACTGCTTAGAAATTTATTACCAAAATGATAGTACTGTTAATAAAAGTTATTCAAACATCTAAGGCAAGGATAAGCTAACTTTTTCTTAGAGTATTTTAGGTTTTGCAGACCATACAGTCTATATCACAACTGCTCAACTCAGCCACAAACAGGGAATCAATTGATGTGGCTGTGTTCCATTAAAACTTTATGAAAACAAGAAACTGGGCAGCAGGCATAATTTGTTGGCCTTCGATCAAGGGAAATACACTCGTGTTTCTCTTTGTTCTTTTCTATAAAGCAAAGGCATAGGTTCTGTGAATTTACGTGTTAATTTGCACCTTTCTGTTCAGCATCAAGGATAATGTCCAAAGGTTATGGTTATATTGCCTTGTAAGATATTAACCATTTGTGTATCTAACCTAGCGAGCTCCATCTTTTAACGCTTTTTGGGGGAAGACTATATCATCCTTATTTCATTAATTTTCATTTGGGCCAGATTTACTGTTTTGCTAGGTCCTTCAAATATTTTCGACATTTTGCTCTGTATCTCTGAAAGAATGGTTTAAATTTTTGAAAACGATACATGGACAATATGAACTATGTTGGTGCTTTTTGAATCCTAGTTCTGCCTTCTTAGATATTGTAGATTCTAAGTATCGAGTTTCTCTCAGATTTTGGTCATCCTTAGTGGTAGGATCTGAGGATTTCCAAAGAGTGTGGCCTCTCATCTCTGGAGAAAATTAAAATGTGATTATCTAAATGTGTCCAGACCAAAACGTTTGAGACAAAGAGTCAGGGACCAATTATATTGTTTCACAGTACCTTTATCCCCTATTAAATATAATGCTAAACATGTATATTTTTCTTGCATTTAGTCTTCTACCTAAGGGATTTTTTTCAACTATGTGAATAACTCTAAATCCTAAATTTCCATTATTTTATAGGCCACTTGAGGCAGTAAACAGAGATCAAGCCTGTTCTTAGAGAAGAATCTATGTAGGCCTAGTAGAGAATGGTTACAAAGAGAGAAACTTCTTTAATTACTTTCCCTCATGATAGAGAATTTGAGCCTTTGAACTATCCAATACCATTTCTCTTAAATTATTAAGGACACCGAGGCAAGATGCACTCACAGTTAAATTACTACATTTAACTCTGAGCACAGGATTTCTGAGTGACAGGCATGTCAAGTTCTTTATGGTTCAGAAACCTATAGACCATAAATATAAAGCTTCATGAACTGATAACCATAATTAGAGATTTAGTCCAGTCATAATTCTAGAATCTAGAGCACTGACTGGGATCCCTTCCTTTTTACAAGAAGTTTTGGTGCTCTGCCCTCTCCCTAGCAGTAAGTATAATGGCTTCCATCTGGCCACTATTCTGCAACAATGGAACTAATACAGTTTTTGCTTTAAAGGTTGTTTCCCAATGGATTGTACTCTACAGTGGGAGTAATTGTTACACTTGCCAGTCAGAAATTGAAAAACTTAGCTACGTATGGAGGACAGTGTTTTCTCCAGGGTTTCAATACTATCACTCTTTTGCTTTTTACTCCCTTTGCTGCGTTTTCTACCATGAACTCTAGCTTGGGGCAGGGTAGTAAGATTTACAGTCCTGTTAAACTAAGAAATGTCAGATTCTCGGCCACCCAGTGTCATTAGCCACAGGCAAAAAGAGCTTTTCTTCAATAGGTTGTATTTATTTCTTCCATTTTCAGAGAAGCTGTCTAGAAGAAGCTAGTCTCCTTTTTGGAGTAACTTACTGAAAGCCACACACACACACACACACACACACAACAATTGACACATTCCACAATATTGGCATTTCTCTACAGGATTTCCAAAAGCCTTAGTAGCAGAGAACTAAAAATCTGAGAACCAAGTGAATTTGCATGAACATGGCAATTTAATTTTTCCACTTTATAACAGGTGTCACTAATTTCTCAAGTAAGGTTTGGGAGAAGCCTCATTCTGTATTCTTTAGCAAATAACCCACAGTTTAAATGTGTTCTAATTGTAATATTCCATTTCCAGGGACCAATTTCAGAATTAAAACTCTTTTAGTTCCAATTAACTCAAAGTGGCATAAGCAAAAGTGTTTCATTACCTTAAAATTGCAAATAATTTAAGATTGTTGCTAGAGTTCTGCCTCTCTCTCAGTCTAGAAATTCTCTTTTGTTGGTGATATTCTAAGTTTCCCTCATGATACAAAATGGCCACCAGAAAACACAAACCCATATTCCTCTAGTTCAGCACTGGCAGAGAAAGGGGCTTTCCTGTTTGCAAATAGTTCCAAAAGTATCCCAGTCTTCTGCTTGTTGTCTGGCTGATTCAATCAGCTTGCCCGCAAGATGGAATTCTCTGACTGGAAATGTCTAGCCCAGGCATTACCAACACCATGAACCAAGAGTAGAGTAGGAATGGTTCCATGTAAAAAAAGTAATGGTTCTTTTACAAGAAAGGGAAAAATATATATGTAGTATAAACACTTATAACCTGTTGAAGCATGTTGAAAATTTTAATAAATTTGATTTCTATTGAAATTTTTTGTAGGCCTATAGTGACTTTAGTAAACATCAGTTTCTTTTACAAATGTTTATAAACCATCTACTGAATAATCTCAGAGCTTTATTAGGTTTGCCATTAATAGCTTGTAGAAAATTCTTTTCTTTCTGAAGTTATATATTTCTTCCTCCATAGTTTTTAACAATGACTTATATGCAAGCGTATCTTGAAGTTCTCAATAAATGAAAAAAGAATTGAACTTGAAACCGCTATGTGGTCTCTTCTTGTATCCAGTGTGTCATTCTTTCTTGGTTTTTTCTTAAACACATTTAGACTAGAGATTAAGTTCCTGTTTAATTGTGTTTTTCCACTTATTATTTTAATATTAGATCTTCAAGCAATAGAGTTCTCTGTCTTCTTTCTCTTCACATAGTTAAAACACACACATCCTTCTTAAAAAATCATTTTCACAGGCTTTTGGCACAGTCTATCATTTAGTATTCCTGACACTATAAATGTCACTTGTACATCTATATTCTATCTAGGCCATTTGTTCCAACAGTGATGCAATCTCGTAAAATCTGTGCTCCTTTAAAATCCTCACAGGTTTGATTTACTTAGTTGATCTCTTACATTTCACTTCTTTATTTGGTAATTTGTAATAAAACTGAAGTATTTCCAAGTTTTAGAAATCCTCATTCTCAAAAACAAAATTCCATTTTGAGTGTAGTTCCTTAGTCCTAAATTACGGAGCTTATGTCTGCCTATTTCTAACAGGCTCTCCTTTAAGTATTATAAACTTAAAGATTACATGATTCCATTTTCTCATGGTGCTTGTCTGCTCTCAGCATTACTCCAGTAAGGTATTATAATCCAACATAAATACCACAGCTTTAATAGTTTCTATTCTTCTTACTAGAATGGTTGATAACTTAAGTATTGACTTACTTGATGCCTTCATGTTCTTCTCCATAAAGTGATTGTAATATTATATGCATCTTGGAGGTGTTGTGATGATTAAATATAATAACCTGAATAGAGTACTTAGTATGATACATGGTAGTGCTTAATAGGTGGTTGTCTTATTATTGTTACTGTTATAGTTTGTTAGATCTTTTTCTTAAAGTTATCCACGATGGAGGCATTAAACAGTTAAGAGACATTTTTTTCCAATATTACCTATTCTTGAGTTTAATTTCACCCAGTAGAGATCTTCCATTCACAGAGCACTACCAGCTCACACTACTTTTGTCTTCCTTCTAAATTCCTTGCATCTGTTCTTATCTGAAGACGGTTTTGTTTTTTAGAGGATAAAACATGCCACTCTTTTTTGAAAGACAGGAGTCCCTTCTATCGCCTCCCTATTTGAAAAACAATATAGCCAATACAAGAATTCTACAACAATGTTTTTTGCTGTTGTTGTTTCCTTTTCTTTGTTTTTCCATTCACCAATTTCTCGATTATGGTTTACATCTTTTTTTCTCATTTTTTTTTTCTTGTTTTCACCCATCAAGTCATTCTTCCAAAAGTAAAGGAACATTTCATCCTCCGTAACATTTTGGAATCAGAAAGACGTTCTGGGAACATTGAAAATTTTCTATCAATGTCAGGGATTGGTGCCTGTCATTTTGAGTTATTTCTCTAGTTTGGATCACCACAATTGTCCCCTATTATCTCCATTTATCTTGACTTCTTATTCTTCACCCTCCCAGAAGTGTTATTTTTAAAGGACCAGTAGGATTATGAAACTTAAAGTTTTTAAAATTACACCTTTCCTATTCCTACAGATCAAAGGTCAAAGTCAGTGCCCTGAGAAAGAAAGCCCTCATAATTATACTTTATGGTCAAATAACAAATGCATGCATACCTACCATACTGAAATGATTACTAACCTATTTAAGTACCCAGTAGACTTGGTTAATGAATGTTTGTTTGTAGGCTTGACAATAGAGTGGGTCATATCCAACTCTTCTGATTATAGCTGAATGTACTAGAAATAACGTGTGTGCCGTGGCATGAAAAGATGGCCTGACCCAATCAGATTTGTCTGACAATGTAAGATTTTTACATTGAGGAGTAATACAGTAATCCATGGAGAACTCCACTAGAAAGTCACGTTGGGTCAAACTGGGAAGGCATCAGCTATATGTGTACAGAGAAAATAACAGCATAGGAAGTCCATCATAAGAAAGAAACAGAAAGAGGTTCAGGCTCAGAAGTTTAGTCACTGAGGACACCCAGACAGAGGCAGACAGAGAAATATGGACAGGCTGCCTTGATTCATGACACTTCCTGGATGCTATTTCACTGAGACTTTTGTGCCTTTTTTAAAATAAGTTTTCCCTTATTTCTTGAGCTAGTTTTAGTAGGTTTTTGGTCTCTTCCACCGAAAAAGTCTTGACATGAACAGGCTATTCTTAGTCACCTTGTATTTTTTCCCCTCTGGCAAATTTTTCTCCCCTTGTAAAACTCCTACTTTTATGTCAAAGTTTAGCTCAAACATTGCCAACTCTATGAATTTATTTTCTACCTTCTTGGGCCAAATTGAATTTCTGTCCCCAGCATGACTGAAGAGTACTATGTATTTTCTTATACTATATATGCTGTATCACATTTTAATTGCTTAGCACTAAACTCACCTGGCCATGCTTCAATTTCTACATCTGTAAAAAGTAAATACTAATAGTATTTCTTGTCAGAGATTTTTAGTTGCAATTAACTTATTTGGCACATGTAAAACACTTATAAATTAGCCATCATAGTAGTACTGACTTTCCTATCTAGACAATATTAATTCTGTTAGTGCTAGTCTCTGATATAATTTTCTCGATCAGTAAGTTAAAACTATTAAATATTTTAAATTGTATCTGTTTCTGTGTAATTGTACAGGTGAATAGATAGGTATAAAATGATCAATACCTATGGCCAAGTATAAAGTTATAACTAAAATTGATTTGGGTGGAAAATAAGGACTTTTTGTAAGACTTGTCGCCACTAAATTTTTATCCTAAAATGACTAGGAAGAACTGTGTTGGTTAAAACCTACTTAATCCATCATATAGCTTGGTTTCCATAAAGCAGAGCCAAGGACAATGGAGGGTTGGACATCTATCTTTTAATATGTAAATACAGAAGCACTTAGAGATATTTAATGTGGAATGGTACTTCAGTCATTTCTTTGAAAATTCCATTTTTATAAAGTACTGAGCCAGTTTGTCATAAGCCCAAGTGTAACAATGCCCAGAATGACATTGTATAATAAATAGAAAAAAAAAAAGTGCTATTCCTTGACAACTGAGTGCATTCCCACTGTGCTTTAGCCTTTTGCTTGTATTATTAGTGAACTCTGCTACTTCTTTTGTTACAAATTCAGAAATAAACATGTAACACTTCAATAGAAACAAAAATTAAAAGAAATAGATTAAACTGATTAACCTGCTTCTCTGACCTTGATCAGCTGGGTTAGTTGTATTCTATTGAAATGTCCTTGGAATAGCAAAATGAACACTGTTTCCCAAATCTTGTGTAGCTTGTAGAAACTGGCAAGAAACTATTTTATTTAAAGTTCAAACAACATTAATGTCAAAGAATTGTAGATATCAAAGTCAGAGAAATTATGCATCTTATATGTCATAAACCTGTAGCTGTTCTGTGCATTAATTGCCATGTTCGTTAGGAATAGTTTGACTCTTAGTAGAGGAGGCTAGGAACTGATTAAAAGAAACATCACTCTGAAAGTGGTTTTAAAATTAGGGCTTTTACTTAAATATTCCTCAGAAAATAAATAGAAGTCTGCCAGTAGGCATAAAAAGAAAAAAAAAAAAAAAAACAGCCCAGAAAAAATAGACCTCCGTTAAGAATCAGAATAGTTTTTGGAAACCTATGCCAGATAAAGTAATATTTATTCTTCAGCAAAAACTCATTTCTTTAAAACTTCACAGTGACAATTTTTCTGTTTAAATTCAAAGGCCATAATAAGGGAATACCAGGTGAGCGGCTTCAGCAAAAGAAATTTGCCTACTCAGTTTGGAGGCCAGAAGTCCAAAAACAGTGTCAGCAGGGTTTGCTCTTTCTGAAGGCTGTGACAGTGGGGACTCCTCTAGGCCTCTCCCCTTGGCTTGTAGACAGCCATCTTTTCCTTATCTATTTGTATCCTCTTACCTCCGTGCATGTCTATTTGTGCGCCCAAATTCCCCCTTATAAGCAGACCAGGCATATTGAATAAAGGGGTTTACCTTAGTCCAGTATGTCTTATTTTAACTGTATCTGCAATGACCCTGTGTTGAAACAAGGTCCTGCCCTGAGCTGCAGGGGTGGGATGGAGTTGGGGATCGGGGGGCTGAGGTACAACTTCAATACCTGAATTCTGCTGGGACACATTTCAACCTATAACGCCTTTTGCTACCAACAGTCATTCCTTTGCCAATAGCCTTTCTCTCAGTGTGGTTACATGTGCCCTTCACCTATGAGCAATTCAAAACACATTCTTTAAATTTCCATCTTCAGTAACACAAATTGCTCAGAGTAAAGGTGACAAAACTTGCCTCCCAGTTGACCGTCACTCAGTAACATACCTCTAATGACAAGGAGCTTGCCTTCACATTTTTGGTACCATCTTGCTCCGTGTTTTTCTAATGCGTGTTGCAAAAAGAAAGCCCAAAACTGCTATTAACTGCCCCTTAAATATTCTCTTTAAATGTAGGCTCACTAACAAAAGCCACGTAAATCCCCATTTTCCTTCCCACCCAATACCAAACTCAACCTCTACATCTTTCAGATTCACTTTCCAGCCTTTACCCACATCTACATCCTAGTTTATCTCTTTCCAAGTACTTTTAAATCCTGTCCTTTCAGGGAACACCAAGTGCCAACCTGCCCACTTCTTCTTTGGCAGTTCCTTTTTGTTCCAGCTCTATTTTCGTTTGGAAATTTTTCATGAGGTCAGTTTTCTTCTTAATTCAATAGTCTTGAAGGTGCTCTTAAAGTTTTAAACATTTAAAAGAAGTTTAAATTGTATAGGTAGAGACACAAAGTTAATGTCTTATATGACTTCTAGTGGTAATTCAAGTAGCTACTCTTTAGAAGCACATAAAAATATGTATGTGCATGTGTATATATACATATATATGTAACTTAAAACATACATTTGGTTATCTTTCAAGGAATGAACATGGACTCTTATTTTCTTCTATGACAGACAGTTCATGGGTATGATACTTAGCTACTTAACTCCTAATCATTGATCTTTAATCAGAACTTTTTCCTGGTTATTTTTCAACTGAATGGACCAAACACAAAGGACAGTAATACTCAGCTGGCCTTTCAACTCTAATCCAAGGTCTACACCATTATTTGAGTTATCCTTTATAAAGTTCTAGTCTACAAAACCTACATTCATTCTCTCAACAAATATTTATAGATTACTCTATGCCAGGCATTATTCTAAGTGCATAAAATAGAGCAGTGCAATAAACCCCTGTGTTCATGATATTTAGGATTCTATGGGAGAGACAATACATGTAATAAGTTAATTATATATCAGGAAGTGATAATTGCTGTGGAGAATAAGAGATGAAGTGTTAGAAACCATTTTAACAATTACCAAAAGTCAAAAAACAAAGATTGAGAAATTCAACTACAAGAAAAATGAGAAATCCCAAATGAGAATAAAACACCATAAATGTCAAAACACAAATAACAAACTAGGTCAAAAGTATTTGCAGTATATACAAATACATGATATCACTTATACAAAGTGAAATTTGGGGGGCCTGAGTGGTCCAGCCGGTTAAGTGTTCAACTCTTTAATTTGCCTCAGGTTCGTGAGACTGAGGCCCACATCTGGCTCTGCACTGACAGTGCAGAGCCTGCTTGGAGTTCTCTCTTTCCTCTCTCTCTGCCCCTCCTCCACTCACTCACACATGCGAGCTCTGTCTCTCTCAAAATAAACTTAACAAACAAACAAAAACACAAAGTTTTGGGGGATAAGCTTAGGAATCCTCTGGGCTTACACCAATGAGTTAACAAGGCATAAAGAAATACAGAGCCATAAAATGCTCACGCCTGAGTTTGGGTAAACCAGAATGGAACCCCAAGAATAGGAGGGTGCAAAGGCACCCCAAGAATAGGGAGGCACAAAGGTTCCTGGAATAGGGAGGTGCAAATGCACCCCAAAATACAGAGGGGATGCAGAGCCCCCAGAATAGAGAGGGAGATGTAAAGCCCTAAAATAGGAATGGGTCCAAAGGTGTCCAATACATAGGTATATGAAATAAACAAGACTACATATTCAGATTGGAAGCACCCCAAATTTAGTACCTTAGCAGAAAAGCTGCTTTCACAGGAGGATAGGGCCAGGTTAGGTAGATTGGTGAATTCGCCTATGGACCCTTGCGCTGCAGGCAAAGCAGCCCAGAGCAGAGCTGGTTAACAAAAGAAAAGGTGCCTTGTTAACCCTGAGGTTATTCCTATTCCCTGTCTCATCCCCTAGACTAGCTACGTCAAACAGACACGGCGCCTCCTGTCTGCCATTAACAACCATCTGCCCATCTGCCTTGCACCAGGATTTTGTTTTATATTGACTCTAACCCCAAACACTGTATATCTTCAAAACCTCCCTTTTCCTCACGTCCCCAAGTTAATGTTCCCAGTTTCTTTGTCTCTCTGTACACGCCCATCACGTTTGTAAGCCTTCTGATCTGAATAAATACGGGGCAAAGACCCTTATTCAGGGCTCTTGTCTTTTCCCGGACATTAGCCATCTCTTGCTTTTCATCCTGCACCCTGCTCTCTTGCTAGACAACAGAGAACTTTAGACTTAGAGTCTACGACACAAAGTGAAATTCAAATCAAAATACAAAGTGCCTTAAATAAAACTAACAGGTTGAAAAATTCTATTAAAAATTGAATTTCCAGGGTACCTGGATGGCTCAGTCATTAAGCATCTGACTTTGACTCAGGTCATGATCTCACAGTCCATGAGCTTTAGCCCCACTTTGGGTAAATCGCAAGTTCTGGGTGAGCCTAGCTTGTCTGTCTGTCTGTCTCTCTCTCTCTCTCTCTCTCTCTCTTTCTCTCTCTCCCTCTCTCTCTCTCTCTCTCCCTCCCTCCCTGCTCCTTGCTCACTCTTGCCCTCTCTATCTCTTTCTCAAAAAAAAAAAAAAAAAAAAAAAAAGAATTTCCAAAAGTTGAAAAGGTCTATAACAAACGTAGTTGTCAGGGCTGTGTGGAAAGTTTGACCTCATGGACGTATAAAGCGGTACATGGAAGTATAAAGTGGTACATGCCTCGTTATTCTATCTGGCAATTAAATTACACAAATTTATTCCACAGCTATATCTCTTACATAAGGTGACATATATCCACATTATTCCTTGCAAAACTGTTTATCTTAGATAGGATACTTTTTTTTAAATTATGTATAAGGAACATATTAATAACATACATGGTTGTGTCTCTGAGAAGGTAAAAGATGAATTGTGGGTAAATGGTGAAAAATAATCTAAATCTACACTACCATTAAAATCAAAATGATTTCAATAATAGCAATAATGGTAGTAATAAAAGTAAAAATAAATCACTTAAAAGTGTAGAGGATTAGACCTAGCTGGATATGGACAAGGTGGGAGGGAGAATTTTCTGTTTACTTCACAATGCATTTTTACTTTTGAACATGCAAATGTAAGAACTATTCAAAAATTCTAAGGAAAAAAGCATTTATTATTTAATCTGAGGACCTTTCACAAAATAACATACAGAGAAAATATTCCCTTATCAAAAAGTAATGTCCTTCCTAAACCAATCACTTACTTTTAAAATGTATTTCTCGGGGCACCTGGGTGGCTCAGTCAGTTAAGCGTCCGACTTCAACTCAGGTCACGATCTCCTGGTCCGTGAGTTCGAGCCCCGCGTCGGGCTCTGGGCTGATGGCTTGGAGCCTGGAGCCTGGAGCCTGCTTCGGATTCTGTGTCTCCCTCTCTCTCTGCCCCTCCCCCATTCATGCTCTGTCTCTCTGTCTCAAAAATAAATAAACGTTAAAAAATAAATAAATAAAATAAAATGTATTTCTCAAAACCCTGAAGTAAATCCTAAAGAAATACAGAATTCTCCTAAGTATACATATGCCATCAGGGTATGGGAATATTTGAGAAGTATACAAAATGTATTTAGTAATTATCACCTTGATTTTCATGTGTTAACTTCAATACTCAGTCTGTTGATTTTATTCCACAAGATAGTAGTATCATGAAAATACTGATTAGTCCCTGTCATAAAGTGTGACTGAAATTTGCTTTGGTGCATAGGATTTCCATATTTTTCTTTATTTTTCCCTTTACTTTCTACACATGATTAAACTGCTCCCAACTCCAGTTCCACTACTAAAGGTTGTCCTTAACCTTTTCCCTTAAGTACAAATGGACATATTGGGAAACACCAACATAATAAATAGCTGATATCTCTTGCTCAGCTTTATTTGGGAATAAATGGATGTATCCCTAAAAATAGCCTTTTTCCAAAATTGTTAGGCAAATATCAAGAAGTACAAGATGGCATTAGGATGAATACCTGAATATAATAAAAGCAAAAGTCAGGTTATAAACTCTCCTTAAGTTGTCTAAATTATATTTGCTGTTTGATACAAAAAGTATAACATTGTCTGATGTGAACTTTAATATGTATGTGTACATGAGGTGTCTGGGTGGCTCAGTTTAGCGTCTGACTCTTGATTTTGGCTCAGATCACGATCTCACAGTTCATGGGTTCGAGCCCCACACCACCATGGAGCCTGTTTGGGATGGGATTCTCTCTCTCTCTCTCTCTGTCCCTCTCCCACTCTCTCTCAAAATAAATAAACGTGTATGTATATATATATTTATACATATATATATGTATATATGTGTGTGTGTATACATATATATATATATATATATATATATATATATATATAATGTGTGTGTGGGTGTGTGCGTACATAAAGTATGTATGTAGAAGAAATTTTTAAGACCATTATATTCCAACCAAGAGAGGATAAAAGGGACTTAAAATAAGGTTTCTTCACTCAATCAATTGAAAAATAGACACCAATAGATCTTTGTGGAGGTAGAATAGTTATGTTCTTTAATGGCAGTGGTAGTTACAGGAATCTGTATGTATGATGAAATGGCATAGAATTTTATGACATTGAATCCATGTAATTTCCTAGTTTCCTATTGATATTGTCCTACAGTTACATAATATATGTTTCCATTGGGGAAACTAGATGAGTGTATTACACCTTTCAACTTTGTTACTTCCTCTAAATCTGTTAATTAATTGAAAATAAAAATAACTTATAATACATATTTCCTGAAGGGGCTGACCATGTTTTCATTCTTCTAATACACACAAAATTTGTGCAATGTTTGATAGATCATTCTTCAAAATTTTTAGTGTGCTGTGCACAAATAGAAATCTGCCTGTTTTTTTACACATGTAGAATTGAAACAGGCAGCTTAAATGGTAAATGTAAGTCAATACATGAGTAATGTTAAAAATTTGGCTTTCAATCTTCATCAATACTTACTTAGCTAGTATCATTTTTTAATTTAAAATATTAATACATGTTATTTTTGTTAACACTTTTTTTAAGAGAATGTTATATTATACTGAATTTACTCAGCTTAGAAAAAAGACTCCCAAGAGAACTTCTATATTAAGCTAAATACATAGAAAATATACATTAGCTTGTGTTAGAAACTTAGAAGCCTCTTGCCCTCAGAGATGTCTATGTCAACAATTTCATTTCCAACTTTCCACTTATATTTTATTTTTAAATAATTTTTCTAATCCTGTGAAACCATTTAGACCAAATAGGTTTTTAAAAATCCTATTGAGAAGAAATTTGTTTTAGTAAAAAATTCATTTTATTGCCCCATGTCTCTATGTGTCAGTTTATTAAATTGCAAAATTAGTTGATAAAGAGCACCACAGTTAAGATATCCTCTAAAATTGTTACCTGATTGTCTCCTACTGAATTAGATTTTCTCTTCTTCTACTTAGTCATTAGACCTTGGTATATTTTGTTTTAATAATGTAGTACTGCTCTGCATTTACTTAAGTTTTAATGCTTAATATGAAGATGTATTAATTATAGACTTATAAATATAGCAATAAATTTAATATACTTCATATTTTATTAACTTGCTTCTTGTTGATGTTAGGCTACCAAATTGAAATAGCTTAATATTTTAGCATTTCAATACATGAAATATACAAATACACTTATCCACAGGGGTGAAAAAATTAGAAGGGTCTTGTGAAATACTTATACAGTAATTTCTGATCACATAGATACAATCTTATGTCATCTTTATTGTAAATATCTAGTAAGTCAATAACAATGTCAATGATGTTTTATACACATCAATTGTGAAAATGAATTTTTAATTACTTTTATCACACAAAATTTTTATTTAGTTTTAGATCTTAAGGCTAAACATGAGACAAACAGAGCTGTGTAAGTCTCCCTGTGATATATCCATATGCAGTAAGAGGCAAGCCTCTGGCAAAAGGAAGTTGCTTATTAAGCTAAAAATAAATTTCCTCAGTCTCATACTTTTGTGTGTGCTGGTAGTAACACAGGGCAGAATTAACACACATACATGCACACACAAATTAAATCTTCCAATTAGATATCAGATATCAACTTTAAGATAATGCTAAGATTTCTCCCATCAACTATCATTTAGCTATCTGGAATCAATCTTCTATAACAGTATGATCAGAGTGATCCCTTGAAAAATAATGTGATCATCCAAGAATGTATCTCTATAGAGAGAAGGATTTACTATAGTGCTAGGATTGAGATTTCCTGAGATAATATCAATTAACAGATACAGATACAACAAAAAATGATAAACACTAAAGAAAATTAAGTTAAGTAGACATTTAACAGAGGTGTATGCTTAACAAAATAAATAGAAGTGCTAAAATATAATTTTAATATTATTGAGGACCTACAAAGAAATGGTCTGTAATTTGTCAGGAAACTCATATCACACTCACTCCAATAATAGTAATTAGCAAGGTTGATAAACCCCTATTTCTAGTAGAAAGTTGTAGGTATTAAAAACAAGGATACTGAACATTTTTTTGTTACTTTTAGGAAAATAGGATTTGGGACAATCAGAAATTCAGGATCTTTGCATTTAGACCTATTTCCCAACACACCTCATCAGGAGAAGGTCACCTGTCTTAAAAGATAATCCCATAATGTCCATGATGTGACAGAAAAGGAAATCATTAGATTTAGGGAATTTAAGTTTTATAGCTGAAGTTTCAATAACACTACCAGAGTTGAATAGGTCCCAAGTGTCATATTAAAGAGTCAGTATAAATGACTAATTCTGTGTGGTGAAAACGCTGATGGGTTTCTTATACCAAGCTATCTAAAGAGAGGGGGGATGGTCAACTCTGGAGAATTGCTTCATTGTACTCATTGGGGAAGTGGAGCACCTGAAGGTGTGACCATGCAGAAACATTTTGCAAGGAATAACACTGTGAGAGAAACTCAGCACTATTAACCATTAATATCAGTGTCAATGGGCAGATTCCATGAATGAAGCAAGGTTTGCAATTAGGTCCTTAGGGTACAACGGGTAATATAAATAATGTCAGATGTGGTACATTAAATTTAAAAGTACTGTCGTTTCCATTTTAATCCCTACAGTGACTCAAGTCTGCTTATTACAGCCTCCTACCATCCCCTTGAAAATAAGAAACAGGGAAACCTCGTGATGGGCTAAGGAAAAGAAACACAGATTTTTTACTCTTGCTGACTGTAGATCATCCCTGGTTGACTCATGCTATTTCTATTTTTATAAATAGTCATGATCAAACAGATATAGCAACTTCTCATTTAAAAATAAAACTACCACCACCAACAATATATGAACAAAATTTGGGGGGGGGAGGGATCGCTTTTCATAATTTTCATTAGAGAAGGATATTGAGTCCCAGTGCACATAAGAGAACAAACCTATAGGTGTATTTTGATGGAAGACAAATGTTTGATACTTGTTCTGGGGCAGGTAAAAAAGGGGTTTACAAAGTCCTGTTTCCTGATCCTCCAGTTTGCTTCCTTTGTAGAAAGCCTTAGTGGCAGGCAAAGAACTGTTTGATTAACCGTTGAGTTAAGCCTGAGGGAGCACACTCAGGAGTCCTTCTCTGGCTAGCTCTTCTAACCTGTCTTTCTCCTATTATACCTGCACATATTGGCTAATGTCCATTAATCACATAAATTGGGAACAATGGATTTTGGATAATTTTCCCCCTTTCTCATAAAGGGAATAAATCATTTCAGACAACATGCACAAGCAAATTCAGCTGAATCGTAACCCAGGGTGGACTTACTGCTGTCAAGGGGGAAGTTTGGGTTGATGGTTCTTCTGAGCTGCCCAGCTCAGTGGTTTTTCTGTTCACATTGTCAGCTTTTTTCTTGCAGACTGTGGTGTAATAGGGACTTCAGCTACAGAAGGGATATGGGGAACTAGTTCTGTTGGGAAAAAACGTTCAACCTCCCTAACTTTCATCATTAACTTTCCACATAATCCTTCCCTTATGATAGAATTTCTAGTTTTCCATTTGTACAACTGAAATGAAAAGAGGAAGTATAATATTAGCAATCAGTTGCAACATTCAAGGAAAAGCATATGACCCATTTGTTTTAAACCTACTGGCTGGTTTTAGAGAGACAAAGTCTAATGGTCAACTACCACGGAGGGGCCATCAGGGTCTTGCAGTTCAGCCATTCACCAACAACAATAAGGAGTATTTGGGGTCAAATAAACATGGATATAAAGCCAGGGGCAGATTACCCTAGACCTCCAGGAAGCATAATCCTGCAGTCACTTAATAGCAGTATAGGAAGAACTTGGTCTAATCAGATTTCTCCATAACAACTTTAAGTGTACAAAACTTAGAGCTTCAACAAGCATCCTCAATAGGATATTCTCTGTACCTACTGGCATTTCAGAAACTACTTGAAAACCAACTCTTTAAATGTAAGAACTAAACTACTTCTAGAATTGTTGTCCCCAATTTTTTTAAATAGATGTTTTCACCAAAAGAGTATTTTAGTTGTTTTCATGTCAAATAGATATTTAGATGAAACAATTGAAGCAATACTTCAAAATGCTATACTATTTTTCCATAATTCAACCTAGAATTGAAGTACAATATTAATACAACTAAAAATAATTTTTTATATGGCAGCAATTATTGTCCCTAGCAGGTAATACAGTAGTATCTTGAAATAGGGAAAGAGCAGGTGCCTGCATCAAAGTCTACTTCTGAAGGTATTTTCCTGCTATAAAATTGAAGGGTAGTTTATAGTCACAATATTAAGAACAAAAAAAACACTAACACAAAGAATATACACTTTCCTCTACTCTTGCTATTAATGCTAGTGATGTACATGGTCTTTAAAGCCTCTGACAATAAGAATAAATCCAAAGAACATCATAATTAACCACATTTTTCTATTAAAAATTAGATAAGTGTATCTTTTATTTAAAATATTACTCTTGGAAGGAGATCCAACATGGTGGAGAAGTAGGGGGACCTGAAGTTCCCTTGTCCCTCAAACACAACAGTGTTGAGGCCAAAGGACTTTGAATTCCAAGAGTCCAGGCTGCAGAGTGACAGAGACGTCTCCAGGGACCCAAAGGGACAACATGGAGGACCATAAGTGCATGATTGCAAACTGGGAAAGATAAGACATGCACAGAGGTGAGGGAACCCCTTCTGCAGAGAGACAAAGGAAAGAAAAAGAGGGGCTGGGGAAGCATAGGACTGTATCTGGACAAGAGAAAAACCATGGACCTGAACAGACAAAGATCCAAACTCTAACTGTGGGACTTTCTCTGAACTGGAGCCAGCTACCTTGTTCGCACACCTGGGGAGGAGGGGAGCCAGCCTCAGGCTCAGTAATGAGTTCAGAGGCACAGTCTGCAGTGGGAGAAAGCAATCCCCTCCCTGGAGTGCTATGGGAACAAGGTACATAATCACTCAAAGGACAAAAGACTGCCTGTGCCCACCAGCCAGAGGCTGTATGTCTGCGTCACAGAGTGGCTCTTCCCTGGAACACAGGGCACATGGAGCAGGACCCTTCAAGACATTGTACTTTAAATTACAGCCCAGCACCAGGCAGATGCGGGAGTCAGTGGAACAGGACAAACGTCCTCATTCACACCCACAGCACTGTGAGGATGGCTGTACAGAGTGGTCTGGGACACCTAGTCCATGGAGGAGAGTCTGGAATGCCACCATTTTTCACCCCATCACCAACAAGGTGGGTCCTCAGGGATCCCACAGTGGGCCCACAGTGGAGGCGGGACCTGCCTACACCAAACCAGGCCCCTCCACACCTGTTAACAGCATATCCACAGGAGTGGGATGATGCTGACAAACCAGACAGCCCCTCCTCCAGACCAGCACTGACACCAGTTCCAATTCACCCACCGGTTTTGCAGTTCCTGATTTAATTCTTGGACAATTTTTATTATATATATATATTTTTTTCTTCTTTTTCTCCTTCTTAGTTCTTACTTCCTCTAGTCTGGTTGTTGGTTTCTTTAAGCAGACATATTTCATCTATTCTCTTCATACCTGTTCTAGATCTCCTTCTTTATTTTCCTCTTTCTCTCTCTCTCTCTCTTGATTAAGCCGTAGAGTTCCTCTGCCTGGTCAATTTTCTTTTCTTTTCTTTTTCCCCACCCCTGTCATTTTTCTCTTTGTATGGGATAAGGTCTCTTCCATCAACACCAACCCCACCCTGTTGTTTTGCTGTAGCTAGTGTTTTTGGGTTTTGTTTTGTTGTTTGGTTTGTTTATTTATTTTTTTTTTGTGGGTTTTTTGTTTGTTTTCTTTTCAAGGGCTACTTCAAGGAAAAAATCAAAGTACACCTGGTGGAGAGTCTAAAACATCACTACGAGTAGGGAGATGAAGCAACCAAAGTCACAACAACAGAGAGCAAGTAACACTCTCCAAAAAAACCACCTCTTGTAGGCTCAGACCCTGGACAATGTATGACCCCCTCTTTAATATAGCAGTGCTCACAGGTGCAAGACACATAAGCTTTTGAAACACATAAGGGACAGAAAACTAGCCAAAATAATGAAATGGAAGAATTTGCCTCAAAAAAAATTATAGGACGAAATGACAGCTAAAGAATTGATCAGAACAGATATAAACAATATAACTGAACAAAAATTTAGAGTAATAGTCATATGATTAATCGCTGGGCTTGAAAAAAAAGCATAGAAGACAGCAGAGAATCATTGCTGCAGAGATCAAGGAACTAAAAAATAGTCATGATGAATTAAAAAATGAATTAAAAAATTGTAAATGAGGTGCAAAATAAACTAGAGGAAGTGACAGTATTGAAGAAGCAGAGGGCAGAATAAGTGAAATAGAAGATAAAATTATGGGAAAAGATGAAGCTGAGAAAAAAAAGAGATAAGGAAATTCTGGACCACGAGAGGAGAATTAGAAAATTAAGTGATTCAATGAAACGTAATAATATCCATATCATAGGAGTTCCAGAAGAAGAGATAGAGAAAGGGGTGGAAGGTGTACTTGAACAAATCATAGCTGAGAACTTCCGCAATCTGGGGAAGGAAACAGACATTGAAATCCAGGAGGCACAGAGAACTCCCTTCAGATCTAACTTGAATCGATCTTCTACATGACTTATCACAGTGAAACTGGCAAAATACAAAGATAAAGAGAGAATTTTGAAAGCAGCTAGAGACAAATGGGCCTTGACCTACAAGGGCAGACACATAAGGGTAGTAGAAAACCTATATACACAAATTTGGCATGCCAGAAGGGAGGGGCAGGAAATATTCAATGTGCTAAATAGAAGAAAATATGCAGCCAAAAATCCTTTATCCAGCAAGCCTGTCATTCAGAATAGAAGGAGAGATAAAGGTTTTCCCAAACAAACAAAAACTGAAGGATTCATCACCAATAAACCAGCCCTGCAAGAGATCCTAAGGGGGACTCTGTGAGGGGAATGTTGCAAAGACCAGTAAGGACCAGAGACATCACTACAAGCATGAAACCTACAGATAACACAATGACACTAAATCCATATTTTTCAAAAATAATACTAAATGTAAATGGACTAAATACTCCAGCCAAAAGACATAGGGTATCAGAATGGACAACAAAACAAAACCCATCTATTTGCTGTCTACAAGAGACTCATTTTAGACCTGAGGACACCTTCAGATTGAAAGTGAGGGGATGGAGAACCATCTATCATGGTATTGGAAATCGAAATAAAGCTGGAATAGCTATAGTTATAACATAAAAACTAGATTATAAACTAAAGGCTGTAACAAGAAATTAGGAAGGTCATTATATCATAATTATGGGGTCTATCTGTCAAGAAGAGCTAAAAATTATAAAAGGTTATGCACCCAATTTGAACCACCCAAATATATAAAACAATTAATCACAAATATAAGCAATCTTACTGGAAAGAATATGGTAATTGCAGGGGACTTTAATACTCCACTTCCAACAATGGACAGATCATATAGACACAAAGTCAATAAAGAAACAATGGTCCTGAATGCTACACTGGACCAGATGGACTTGACGGATATATTCATGACTTTTCATACTAAAGCAGCAGAATAGACATTCTTCTAAGTACACATGGAACATTCTCCAAGATAGATCACACATGGGGTCACAAAACAGCCCTCAATAAATATAAAAAAGTTGAGATAGTACCATGCACATTTCCTGAATCACAGTGCTATGAAACTTGAAATGAACCAAAGGAAAAAGTGTGGAAAACCTCCAAATGTATGAAGGTTAAAGAACATCCTACTAAAGAATGAATGGGTCAACCAGGCAAATAAAGAGGAAATTTTAAAATATATGGAAACAAATGAAATTAAAACACCGCCATCCAAACCCTTTGGGATGCAGCAAAAGCAGTCCTAACAGGAAAATACATTGCAATCCAGGCCTATCTCAAGAAATAAGAAAAATTCCAAATACAAAATCTAACAGCACACCCAAAGGAACTAGAAGCAGAATAGCAAAGAAACCCCAAGGCCAACAGAAGATAAATAATAAAGATTAGAGCAAAAGAAACAATATAGAATACAAAAACCAGTAGATCAATGAAACTAAGCTGGTTTTGTGAAGAAAATCAACAAAATTGATAAACTCCTAGTCAGACTTCTCAAAAAGAAAAGAGAGAGGACCCAAATAGATAAAATCATGAATGAAAATGGAATTATCACAACCGATCCTTCAGTAATACAATTATTAGAGAATACTATGAAAAATTATATGCCAACAACCTGAAAGAAATGGACAAATTCCTAAACACGCACATACTACCAAAACTCCAACAGGAAAAAATACAAAATTTTGACAGACATATAGCTAGTAAAGAAATTGAATCAGTTCCAAAAATCTCCCAACAAATTAGAGTCCTGAGCCAGATGGCTTCCTTGGGGAATTCTACCAGCCATTTTAAGCAGAGTTAATACCTACTGTTCTCAAGCTATTCCAAAAAATAGAAACATAAGGAAAGCTTCTGGACTCACTCTATGAAGCCAGTATTACCTTGATTCCCAAATCAGAGAGAGACCCTGCAAAAAAGGAGAATTACAGGCCTATATCCCTGATGAATATGGATGCAAAAATTCTCAGTAAGATACTAGCAAATCAAATTCAACAGCATGTTAAAAGAATTATCCACCATGATCAAATGGGATTCATTCCTGGGCTGCAGGGCAGGTTCAATATTCTCAAAATCAATGTGATACATCACATTAATAAAAGAAAGGATAAAAATTATATGATCCTGTCAACAGATGTAGAAAAAAAAAAAAACATTTGACAAAACACAGTATCCTTCCTTAATAAAAACCCTCATGAAAGTCGGGATAGAAAGAACACACCTAAACATCATAAAAGCCATATATGAAAAGCTCACCACTAATATCATCCTCAATGGGGAAAAACTGAGATGTTTCCCCCTGAGATCAGGAACATGACAGGGATGTCCACTATCACCACTGTTATTTAACACACTGTTGGAAGTCCTAGCACCAGCAATCAGACAACAAAAGGAAATCAAATGCATCAAAATTAGCCAAGAAGAAGCAAACTGTCACTTTTCGCAGACGACATGATACTGTATGTGGAAAACCCAAAAGACTGCACCAAAAGGCTGCTGGAACTGATACGTGAATTCAGCAAAGTCGCAGGATACAAAAATCAATGTACAGAAATCACTTGCATTTTTATACACCAATAATGAAGCAACAGAAAGAGAAATCAAGAAATCTATCCCACTCACAATTGCACCAAGAAGCATAAAATACCTAGGAATACACCTAACCAAATATGTAAAGGATCTGTATGCTGAAAAATTAGAAAGCTTATAAAGGAAATTGAATAAGACACAAAGAAATGGAAAAACATTCCATGCTCATGAATTGGAAGAATAAGTATTGTTAAAATGTCAATATTACCCAAAGCAATCTACACATTCAATGCAATCCCAATCAAAATTGCACTAGCAGTCTTCTCAAAGCTAGAACAAGAAACCCTAAATTTTTTTTGGCCAAAGTAATATCGAAGAAGAAAACCAAAGTGGGAGGCATCACAATCCCAGACTTTAGCCTCTACTACAAAGCTATAATCATCAAGATAGTATGGTACTAGCACAAAAACAGACACATAGACCAATGGAATAGAATAGAGAACCCAGAATTGGACCCACAAATGTATGGCCAACTAATCTTTGACAAAGCAGGAAAGAGTATCCAATGGAAAAAAGACAGTCTCTTTAACAAATGGTGCTGGGAGAACTGGACAGCAACATGCAGAAGGTTGAAACTAGACCACTTTCTTACATTATACACAAAAATAAACTCAAAATGGATGAAAGACCTGAATGTGAGACAGGAGACCATCAAAACTCTAGAGGAGGAAGCAGGAAAATACCTCTCTGACCTCAGCCGCAGCAATTTCTTATTTCACACATCTCCAAAGGCAAGGGAATTGAAAGCAAAAATGAACTATTGGGACCTCATGAAGATAAAATGATTCTGCACAGTAAAGGAAACAATAAAACTAAAAGGCAACTGACGTAATGGGAAAAGACATTTTCAAAAGACATATCAGATAAAAGGTTAGTATCCAAATATCTATAAAGAATTTACCAAACTCCACACCTGAAAAACAAATAATCCAGTGAAGAAATGAGAAGATGTGAATAGACACTTTTCCAAAGCAGACATCCAGATGGCCAACAGACATATGAAAAGATGTTCAATGTCACTCATAATCAGGGAAATACAAATCAAAACCACACTCAGATATCACCTCACGCCAGTCAGAGTGGCTAAAATAAACAACTCGGAAACAAGAGATTCTGGAGAGGATGTGGAGAAATGGGAACCCTCTTGCACTGTTGGTGGGGATGCAAACTGCTGCCACTCTGGAAAACAGTGTAGAGTTTCCTCAAAGAATTAAAAATAGAACTACACTACAACCCAGCAATACCACTACTAGGAATTTATCCAAAGGACACAGGAGTGCTGATGCATAGGGGCACATACACTCCAATGTTTTTAACAGCACTTTCAACAATAGTCAAATTATGGAAAGAGCCTAAATGTCCATCAACTGATGAATGGATAGAGAAGATGTGTTTTATATATACAATGGAATACTACTTGACAATGAGAAAGAATGAAATCTGGCCCTTTGTAGCAACGTGAATGGAATTGGAAGGTATTATGCTAAGTGAAGTAAGTCAGCCAGAGAAAGACAGATATCTTATGTTTTCACTCCTATGTTGCACTTGAGAAACTTAACAGAAGACCATCAGGGAAGGGAAGAGGAAAAAAATGGTTACAGAGAGGGAGGGAGGCAAACCATAAGAGACTCTTAAATACTGAGAACAAACTGAGGGTTGATGATGGGGTTGGAGAGAGGGGAAAGCGGGTGATGAGCATTGAGGAGGGCACTTGTTGGGATGAGCATGGGGTGGTGTATGTAAGCGATGAACCAAGGGAATCTATCCCCAAAACCAAGAGCACACTGTACACACTATATGCTATACAATTTAACAATAAACTGCATTAAAAAATAAAATAAAATAATAAATTTAAAAATAAAATAAAATAATATTTTACTCTTTAGTATTATTTTTAAAGTATAAGTTGAAACATGGTATTACAGAACTATTCATATTCATGTAATAAGATAAAGTTCAACATAAATGCAGAAATAATGATGTAATAATGATGTATTGAATTTTCTAGTTTATATTTTCAGATTGTGGTCTGATCCCTAATATGCAAATTTTGAATATTAAAGAATATTTCAGGGGGGCCAGGTGGCTCAGTTGCTTGTGTCTGACTTTTGCTGAGGTCATGATCTCACAGTTCATGAGTTTGAGCCCTGTGTCAGGCTCTGTGCTGCTAGTTCAGAGCCTGGAACTTGCTTCAGATTCTTTGTCTCCCTCTCTCTGACCATTCCCCATCGTACTCTGTCTCTTTCTCTCAAAAATAAATAAAACATTAAAAATTATTTAAATATAAAAAAGAATATTTCAAAGTATTAGGTAAACAGTTACAACAGAAGGGTCTAAACAAAATTCAAGAGTTCCCTCAATTTTTAGAAATAGGACAGAAAATCAGTCTCTCCAGTGGTTAAGCTTGTACATATAAATTTAGAAGCATTTTTTTTTCTTTTTCCCCTCCCTAGATTAATACAGATAATACTTGAGCAGGAAAAAAGAAAATATAGAATACAAAAGCCAAGTGAAAACTTCAGGCTAGGAAAAAAATAAATTTCAAAGAATAGAAAGACATTTACCACAAGTGTTTTATACTAGAAAAATTTTTATAAAAACATACATTTGATAAAGAATTCCAATAGGAGATGATAAAGGAACTGAATTAAAGAAAAACAGGGAACTGAAGAAATACATTAAGGAACAAAATCACAGTATTAAAGAACAATAAGTAGGTACAGCAAAGAATGAAACAGATATCAAAGACAATTGAAAAGCAAATAATTAACAATGAGTAAGCCTTGAATTGATCATAGCAAATGCAAGCAATATGAAAAGATTAATGTAAGTCAGAAAAAACAGTGGATTAGTAAAGCAAGATATCCTTAAAATGAAATAAATGAATCTGTAAATTGACAGACCACACACAGTTCCAGGCAAATTAGGTACAAAAATGCTCAAAACCAAGGGTCCTGGGAACATGGCGACGTAGGAGGACACTGGGCTCACCGCATGTCCTACTGATCACTTAGATTCCACCTACACCTGCCTAAATAACCCAGAAAACCGCCAGAAGACTAGCAGAACAGAGTCTCCGGAGCCAAGCGCAGACGACAGACCCACGGAAGAGGGTAGGAAGGGCGGAGAGGCGGTGAGAGCTCCACGGACTGGTGGGAGGGAGCCAGGACAGAGGGGCGGCCTGCCGACCAAGCAGAGCCCCCGAGTCTGGCAGGCAAAAGCGGAGGGGCCGGACACAGTGTGTTCCAACAGCAAGCAGGACTTGACACCTGGAAGGTTATAGGCTAACAGCTCTGCTCAGAGAATAGGAGGGCTGGAGGACAACGGGAGGGAGAGTTGTTGAGCCCCGGACGACAGAGCTCAGCCTGGCGGGGAACAAAGGCGCTCCCGAGCGCCATCTCCCTCGCCCATCCCCCACCCAAAATCCCAAAGGGAACCAGTTCCTGCCAGGGAACTTGCTTGCACTGGGCAAACACCCAACACTGTGCTTCTGCAGATCCGTCCCTCTGGCAGGTCTGACTCCCTACTGGTGCCACAGGGCCCCTCCCAAAGCAGATCTCTGAAGGAAAAGCCAGCTGAGCCTGCCCCTCCAGCCCCTGTGCACCTTGCCGATCCACCCCAGCTAATACGCCAGATCCCCAGCACCACAAGCCTGGCAGTGTGCAAGTAGCCCAGACGGGCCACGCCAGCCCACAGTGAGTCCCACCCCTAGGAGAGGGGAAGAGAAGGCACACACCAGTCTGACTGTGGCCCCAGCAGTGGGCTGGGGGCAGACAGCAGGGCTGACTGCGGCCCTGCCCACCAACGCAAGTTATTCAAGACAGCACAGGGGAAATGCCCCACAGTCCCTCACCACTCCAGGGACTATCCAAAGTGACAAAATGGAAGAATTCCCCTCAGAAAAACATCCAGGAAATAACAACAGCTAACGAACTGATCAAAAATGATTTAAATATAACACAAAGTGAATTTAGAATAATAGTCATAAAATTAATCGCTAGGCTTGAAAACAGCATAAAGGACAGCAGAGAATCTCTTGCTACAGAGATCAAGGGACTAAGGAACAGCCAGGAGGAGCTAAAAAGTGCTATCAACGAGTTGCAAAATAAAATGGAGACAACTACGGCTCGGATTGAAGAGGTAGAGGAGAGAATAGGTGAACTAGAAGATAAAATTATGAAAAAGAAGAAGCTGAGAAAAAAAGATAAAAAAATCCAGGAGTATGAGGGGAAAATTAGAGAAATAAGTGACGCACTAAAGAGAAATAATATACACATAATTGGTATTCTAGAGGAAAAAGAGGGAAAGGTGCTGAGGTGTACTTTGAATAATAGCTGAGAACTTCCCAGATCTGGGGAAGGAAAAGGGCATTGAAATCCAAGAGGCACAGAGAACTCCCTTCAGACATAACTTGAATCGATCTTCTGCATGACATATCATAGTGAAACTGGCAAAAAACAAGGATAAAGAGAAAATTCTGAAAGCAGCTACAGATAAACGTGCTCTAAAATATAAAGGGAGACCTATAAGACTCGTGACTGATCTCTCTATTGAAATTTGGCAGGCCAGAAAGGAATGGCAGGAGATCTTCAATGTGATGAACAGAAAAAATATGCAGCCAAGAATCCTTTATCCAGCAAGTCTGTCATTTAGAATAGAAGGAGAGATAAAGGTCTTCCCAAACAAACAAAAACTGAAGGAATTTGTCACCACTAAACCAGCCCTACAAGAGATCCTAAGGGGGATCCTGTGAGACAAAGTACCAGAGACATTGCTACAAGCATAAAACATACAGACATCACAATGACTCTAAACCCGTATCTTTCTATAATAACACTGAATGTAAATGGATTAAATGCGCCAACCAAAAGACATAAGGTATCAGAATGGATAAAAAAACAAGACCCATCTACTTGCTGTCTACAAGAGACTAATTTTAGACCTGAGGACACCTTCAGATTGAGAGTGAGGGGATGGAGAACTATTTATCATGCCACTGGAAGTCAAAAGAAAGCTGGAGTAGCCATACTTATATCAGAAAAAAACTAGACTTTAAAGGCTGTAACAAGAGATGAAGAAGGGCATTATATAATAATCACAGGGTCTATCCATCAGGAAGAGCTAACAATTATAAATGTCTATGCGCTGAATACGGGAGCCCCCAAATATATAAAACAATTACTCACAAACATAAGCAGCCTTATTGATAAGAATGTGGTAATTGCAGGGGACTTTAACACTCCACTTACAGAAATGGATAGATCATCTAGACACATGGTCAATAAAGAAACAAGGGCCCTGAATGATACATTGGATCAGATGGACTTGACAGAACTCTGCATCCCAAAGCAACAGAATATACTTTCTTCTCCAGTGCACATGGAACATTCTCCAAGA
The DNA here is from genome assembly GCF_024362965.1 of Panthera pardus. Lineage (NCBI taxonomy): Eukaryota > Metazoa > Chordata > Mammalia > Carnivora > Felidae > Panthera > Panthera pardus. The sequence continues at coordinate 84,837,981 of NW_026526810.1, forward strand.
TAGATCATATACTGGGTCACAAAACAGCCCTTCATAAGTATACAAGATTTGAAATCATCCCATGCATCCTTTCAGACCACAATGCTATGAAGCTTGAAATCAACCACAGGAAAAAGTCTGGAAAACCTCCAAAAGCATGGAGGTTAAAGAACACCCTACTAAATAATGAATGGGTCAACCAGGCAATTAGAGAAGAAATCAAAAAATATATGGAAACAAACGAAAATACAACATTCCAAACACTTTGGGACGCAGTGAAGGCAGTCCTGAGAGGAAAATACATTGCAATCCAGGCCTATCTCAAGAAACAAGAAAAATCCCAAATACAGAATCTAACAGCACACCTAAAGGAAATAGAAGCGGAACAGCAAAGACAGCCTAAACCCAGAAGAAGAAGAGAAATAATAAAGATCAGAGCAGAAATAAACAATATAGAATCTAAAAAAACTGTAGAGCAGATCAAGGAAACCAAGAGTTGATTTTTTGAAAAAGTAAACAAAATTGATAAACCTCTAGCCAGGCTTCTCAAAAAGAAAAGGGAGATGACCCAAATAGATAAAATCATGAATGAAAATGGAATTATTACAACCAATCCCTCAGAGATACAAGCAATTATCAGGGAATACCATAAGAAATTATATACCAACAAACTGGACAACCTGGAAGAAACGGACAAATTCCTAAACACCCACACGCTTCCAAAACTCAATCAGGAGGAAATAGAAAGCTTGAACAGACCCATAACCAGCAAAGAAATTGAATCAGTCATCAAAAATCTCCCAACAAATAAGAGTCCAGGACCAGATGGCTTCCCAGGGGAGTTCTACCAGACGTTTAAAGCAGAGATAATACCTATCCTTCTCAAGCTATTCCAAGAAATAGAAAGGGAAGGAAAACTTCCAGACTCATTCTATGAAGCCAGTATTACTTTGATTCCTAAACCAGAGAGACCCAGTAAAAAAAGAGAACTACAGGCCAACATCCCTGATGAATATAGATGCAAAAATTCTCAATAAGATACTAGCAAATCGAATTCAACAGCATATAAAAAGAATTATTCACCACATTCAAGTGGGATTCATTTCTGGGATGCAGGGCTGTTTCAACATTCGCAAATCAATCAATGTGATACATCACATTAATAAAAGAAAAGATAAGAACCATATGATCCTGTCAATCGATGCAGATAAGGCCTTTGATAAAATTCAGCAACGTTTCTTAATAAAAACCCTTGAGAAAGTTGGGATAGAAGGAACATACTTAAAGATCTAAAAACCATTTATGAAAAGCCCACAGCTAACATCATCCTCAATGGGGAAAAACCTAGAGCTTTTTCCCTGAGATCAGGAACACGACAGGGATGCCCACTCTCACCGCTGTTGTTTAACATAGCGTTGGAAGTTCTAGCATCAGCAATCAGACAACAAAAGGAAATCAAAGGCATCAAAATTGGCAAAGATGAAGTCAAGCTTTCGCTTTTTGCAGATGACATGATATTATACCTGGAAAATCCAAATAGACTCCACCAGAAGTCTGCTAGAACTGATACATGAATTCAGCAAAGTTGCAGGATACAAAATCAATGTACAGAAATCAGTTGCATTCTTATACACTAATAATGAAGCAACACAAAGACAAGAAACTGATCCCATTCACAATTGCACCAAGAAGCATAAAATACCTAGGGATAAATCTAACCAAAGATGTAAAAGATCTGTATGCTAAAAACTATAGAAAGCTTATGAAGGAAATTGAAGAAGATATAAAGAAATGGAAAAACATTCCATGCTCATGGATTGGAAGAATAAATATTGTCAAAATGTCAATACTACCCAAAGCTATCTACACATTCAATGCAATCCCAATCAAAATTGCACCAGCATTCTTCTCGAAACTAGAACAAGCAATCCTAAAATTCATATGGAACCACAAAAGGCCCCGAATAGCCAAAGTAATTTTGAAGAAGAAGACCAAAGCAGGAGGCATCACAATCCCAGACTTTAGCCTCTACTACAAAGCTGTCATCATCAAGACAGCATGGTATTGGCACAAAAACAGACACATAGACCAATGGAATAGAATAGAAACCCCAGACCCACAAATGTATGGCCAACTCATCTTTGACAAAGCAGGAAAGAGTATCCAATGGAAAAAAGACAGTCTCTTTAACAAATGATGCTGGGAGAACTGGAGAGCAACATGCAGAAGATTGAAACTAGACGACTTTCTCACACCATTCACAAAAATAAACTCAAAATGGATAAAGGACCTGAATGTGAGACAGGAAACCATCAAAACCCTAGAGGAGAAAGCAGGAAAAGACCTCTTTGACCTCAGCCGTAGCAATCTCTTACTCGACACATCCCCAAAGGCAAGGGAATTAAAAGCAAAAATTAACTACTGGGACAGCATGCAGATAAAAAGCTTCTTCACAGCAAAGGAAACAACCAACAAAACTAAAAGGCAACCAACGGAATGGGAAAAGATATTTGCAAATGACATATCGGACAAAGGGCTAGTATCAAAAATCTATAAAGAGCTCACCAAACTCCACACCCAAAAAACAAATAACCCAGTGAAGAAATGGGTAGAAAACATGAATAGACACTTCTCTAAAGATGACATCCAGATGGCGAACAGGCACATGAAAAGATGCTCAATGTCACTCCTCATCAGGGAAATACAAATCAAAACCACACTCATATCACCTCACGCCAGTGAGGTGCACTTTTTGTGGGAATGCAAATTGGTGCAGCCACTCTGGAAAACAGTGTGGAGGTTCCTCAAAAAATTAAAAATAGACCTACCCTATGACACAGCAATAGCACTGCTAGGAATTTATCCAGGGGATACAGGAGTACTGATGCATAGGGGCACTTGTATCCCAATGTTTATAGCAGCACTCTCAACAATAGCCAAATTATGGAAAGAGCCGAAATGTCCATCAACTGATGAATGGATAAAGAAATTGTGGTTTATATACACAATGGAGTACTACGTGGCAATGAGAAAGAATGAAATATGGCCTTTTGTAGCAACATGGATGGAACTGGAGAGTGTTATGTTAAGTGAAATAAGCCATACAGAGAAAGACAGATACCATATGGTTTCACTCTTATGTGGATCCTGAGAAACTTAACAGAAACCCATGGGGGAGGGGAAGGAAAAAAAAAAAAAGAGGTTAGAGTGGAAGAGAGCCAAAGCATAAGAGACTGTTAAAAACTGAGAACAAACTGAGGGTTGATGGGGGTGGGAGGGAGGGGGGGTGGGTGATGGGTATTAAGGAGGGCACCTTTTGGGATGAACACTGGGTGTTGTATGGAAACCAATTTGACAATAAACTTCATATATTGAAAAAAAATGCTCAAAACCAAGACTTATTCTGATTATAGGATTATAGAATAAAGAAAACTCCATATATTCAAGCAGAAAATGCCTATCACCTATAATATCTTTGCATCTATGCCACTCATAAATTCTTCTACGAGAAAAATAAACTACATTTAACAAAATCCTATTAAGGAATACATCAAATGAACATACAGAATGAAGAAGCCATAGTAAATATACAGTGGCAAACACCAAATCCATTTAAATATAATGCTTCTAAATAATTATGTGAATTATGTTTATTTAACACACTGTAACTAGAAAACAATGACCACGTAAAAACTTAATAAATTAGTAAATGTAGCAATGGAAGAAAATGTCAGAGTGCAAATTACTCTTACTTTCAAGTTATGAGTTACTGAATGAGGTCTAAATTTTAAGTTTGAAAAATATATAACGCTATAAACTCTTAATTTATTGCATAATCTCACTTTAATATTAGTGAGTTTTATACTCAATTTTTGTGAAGATACATAAGAAGATGCAAAATTAGGGGTACCTGGTAGGGTCAGTCAGTTAAGTGTCCCACTCTTGATTTTGGTTCGAGCCCCTTATCAGCCTCGCGCTGACGGCGCAGAGCCTGCTTGAGATTCTTTCCCTTTCTCTGTGCCCCCTCTCCCCCTCAAAATAAATGAATAAACTTAAAAAAAAACATAAGAAATTATTAAGTTCTCATCCCTGTATTTTTTTGGTTTAAAGAATAGCCTAAGACCATTTTTTTAAATAGCACATATGACAACCCATTTTTAGCTAGAATGACAGATCTCTGTTGTCTCTGAAATAATGGTTATCTAATATTAATAAAAATTACTTCTGTGCAGTAGAATCTGGAGTGGTTTTCATCAAGTTTATGTGGTTTTCTTGTGAATAGCTTGAATCTATCATAAACAGAGATTACCTTGATAATGACAAAAATAAGAATTTTTTTAAGTATCTTGTTTCTGGCAACATAAAGAACCAAAATTAGTTTGACTCATTTGACTAATCCAATTTCAACAGTATCGAAAATTTTTTTGTACATGGATAGTTCCCTAAATTAAGCATTTCCACATCTTTTTTTTTTTTTTCAAATCCCTACCATTTCAACTTTGTGGTTATTCAAATGCCACTTTCGATGCACAGAGTGTTGAAAGTAAATATCAATTCTAAAATGTTTCATTTGGGAAAGCTGCAAAATAAACAGGCAGTATTTTGACTGGCATGACATAAAAGATGAGGAGTTTAGTTTTTAGACCATATTTCTTGTTTGTTCTTCTAGGTTTCTTTCTCAAAAATTAGCAAGTGCCTTTGAAAAACCCAGGATGATAGCTTGTGCTTTACAAAATTTGCTAATATTGTTATGTGTTTCAATTTCCCACAAAAACTATAGGAGCTTCTAAATGAGAATATTTACCTCCACCATCCCTATCTTCATTATCTCTAATGAATTATTTATAATAATTCAGAATTCAGAATACCTGGCTGGCTCACTGGGTTAAGCATCTGACTTTGGCTCAGGCCATGATCTCACAGGTTTTTTGAGTTTGAGCCCTGCATCAGGCTCTATGCTGACAGCTCAGAGCCGGGAGCTTGCTTTGGATTCTGTGTCTCCCTCTCTCTGTTTCTTCCCTGCTGGCACTGTCTCTGTCTCTGTCTCTCTGTCTCACTCTCAAAAATAAATAAAGATAATAATTCAGAATAGTGCATGTTTTGCTATCTTATATTTGATGCAAAAAAAAAAACAAAATGAAACTACTCAAATTTATGGCTACTTTGGGTCTTAGAACATAACTAATATTTAAAAGAATAAGTTGTCATGTGACTATTTTCTCATTTTCAACATTTCACCCTGCTAAACAAACTTAATTACTTAACTTGTAGAATTTAGTTCCCACTGCATATGCTACATGTTAGCTATGTAGGTCTAAGGGGTTAGGACTTAAAGTCCAGGGCCAAGTCTGTGTGCTGGTGAACACACTTTCCCTTGTTACGGGAGATAGCATATTTTACGTAAAGAATATAGGCTCTTTAGTCTAACAGAGCAACTTTAAATCCAGCTATGCCCATTATTAATACTAGGAGTTTGGGCAAATTACTTAGTATTACTGAACTTTAGTTTATACCTATTAAATAGGAATAATGATAACATTTCACTGCATGTATGCGGTAAAGATTAAGTGATATGGGGGTGCCTGGGTGGCTCAGTCAGTTCAGCATTGGACTTCAGTTCAAGTCATGATCCTGCAGTCTGTGAGTTTGAGTCCCACATCAGGCTTTGTGCTGACAGCTCAGAACCTGGAGCCTGCTTCAGATTCTGTGTCTCCCTCTCTCTCCATACACCTTCCCTGTTCACAGTCTGTCTCTCTCTCTCCCTCTGAAAAAATAAACATTAAAAAATTTTAAAAAAAGATTAAGTGATATAAAAATGTGTTTTTTCACATCTAAGACACCATGTATTGTAAATGCCCCCATTTCACTATGGCGCAATAAATGTGGCTAATTAAGCTATGATGCAGTGCTTTCAAATCACTTTATTTTTTTTTTTTACTCAGAACTCTTGAATAATTTAGTCAAAATATTTACTGTAATTATAAATATTTACTATATGTATATATATATACACACACACTATAATATATATATATATATATATATATATACACACACACTACATATATATGTCCAGTAATAAAATAAAAAACTTAAGTTAATCTAAAATGATTTTTATATTCAGTGTCCAACTCTTCTGAACTATTTTTTAGTTGGCATTGTCAATGTGCATTTTCCCAACACATTTTCTGTGAGAAGGCACATTGAAAAAGCAACATTGCAGATTGCTAAGACTTCCTTCGAAGAGGGTGACCCCATTCCATAATCTACTTTAAAGAAACTTTAGATTTAGAAAATAGTTACAGAAACAGTACTGAGCATTTCCATTTATCTTCACCCAGCTCTTCTCAGTATTATGGGTGGATCCCCACTGTAATTCTCAAAATTTAGAAATTAATATTGGTAGAATACTATAAACCAAACTGCAGACTTTATTGAATCTCAGCAGTTTTAACATGATTGTCTCTCTTCTGTTTCAGATCACATCCAGGGCTCATACTGCATTGAGTTGTCATTGTCACTGTATTCCAATCTATGTGTTATTGTTCTTTGTTTTTCATGCCCTTGACACCTTAGAAGAATACAGGTGGAGTATTTTGTGTTTCTCTGATCTTTTCTCAGGATAGAGAGAAGTTATCAATTATTAGGAAGGACACTATTCATTTTCTATTTAGACCATAAAATATTACTGCAAACCTAATGGCCTAAACAACAAAAATTTATCATCTCACTGTTCTAGAAGTCAGAAATTTGTTGGCTTGACTGTTTTTCTCTGCTCCAGTTTCACAGGCTGAAATCAAGAGTTTGGCAAATCTGCTTTCCTTACTTGAAGTTTTGGGGAAGAGTCTACTTTTACCCTCATTTAGGTTTTTTTTTTTTTTTTTTTGAGCTCAGGTTCCATTTGCTGGCTATCAGCTGGGGTTGATTTCAGCTTCTAAAGGCTGCATTCCTTTAATTGCTCTCCTCCCTCCATATTTAAGCCAGAAAAGAGATATCAAATTCTTCTAATTTTTCAAGTCTGTCTAAAGATACACTGAATAGCTGACCTAACTTAAAAACAGGTTTTAACTATGAGGCTAAATAAAATGTACTGTATAGGAACACTGTACTCTAGTTGGTAAAATAGTTTCTCAGAGGAGTATGGGTTAGCAATTCTGAAACTATTTTATATTACCCCAGCGTTGAACCAACAAGTAAATAAATGTATTACAGATAATGATAGTCGAGTGCCTTAAAGTTGTGTAAAATAGGGACACCATTAACAATAGGCCATACCTAGAAACAGATCTGTTTCTAAATACCATTTAAGTCTATACATTTTAATGATTATTTATTTTACCATAATTTATCAGTGGAAGGTTTTCAGGCAGCAACTATACTCCTTTCTCAAATGATCTTTAAAATTATTTGACATTTAAATGTCAAATTCAACATTTACAGAAATACAATGCAATTGATGTGGAAATAAACATCTATGACCAAGTCCCTGCATGTACAATAAGGGAAACTAGACTGCAACCTCTCTCTGGTCGACAATTGTAAAACACTATCAATTAGATGATGCATCCTGCTTTCATACATCAACAACGTAAACTAAAAATGTGTAACTTAGAATGAATGAAGCAGTGTCAATATAAAATGCCTGACACACTAGTCAATTAAGTCAATTATGTCTGGGTGGAACACAACCTGACCCTTGGTTCCCTCTACTTGCTCAAAGACTGAAAAATCTTAATTACATTGAAAATTACCGCTGGAATACAACTCTTTTACCTCACTACACATTGGTGACAAAATATATATATACATATATATATATATATATATATATATGTATATATATATAAAATTAAAAAATATATATATATATATATATAATGTTAGCCAGCTTATATGTGTCCAAAGAAACCCTCCTTTTCCCCAACAATTGAAACAGTTATTTAAAAAAAAAAAAATGAAGAAATCCATTTCAGGGTAGACGGAAATAGGATTGATTGGATGAATTGGTAATTCACTATGGTAAGGTTACATATACACACATACCCACACATGTACACAAGCACATCCATGTGTCATTTGTATTCATGAGTGTTAAATCAGGTTTTTTAGAAGATGTCAATCAGAAAAGATATTCAGAAAATTAAGCCTTAAAGCAATTTAACTTAGATTCTAATTGTGTCCATTAATTTAAAAGATTTCTACTTAAAAATCACTATCATTAAATTCCGTATCTATGAAATTGTTTTAGAATGCATATACATATATTTTTATTTTTATTCATGCGTTATAAAGCTTTCAGCATGGGTTTTGGGGCCCAATTTCTTGATTTTAGTACTTAATGTTCTCACATTGAATGAAGAGTTAATTAATAGCAATTTGTGCCATATTTCCTTCACATATGAATCCCAAGAATTATTTAAAATGGCAATTCATAACCTTATACAAAAGCACACAATAATCAACTAGAATTAAACCTCACCACATACGGTTCCTTTCCATTATCAACAAACGAATACTGAATGAACAAATGATTACTTGGCAGTAATTCTGATTCTAGGGAAAAAAGAACTACTTGAAAACATTTTAGTAACTAAAAAATTAATGAAAAAAATGTGGCCTTCTGCTTATACACACACTCTGATTTTTCACAATTTAATTACTGGTCTGCTTATATCACTGTTCCTCTTTTGCCTCTTAGGTACTTGCTTGAAAATCATTTGGAATGCTATTATTTCCCTAAAAGAAGGTATTTCTAAAGGTAATAGTTCATCTTTAAGTAGCAAATAAGATTCAGAAGTATTTGCACCTGATAAAATATTGCTAGCATCTTTAAGTGTATAGTTTATAACCAGGGTATAAAAACTAGACAATTTTTATGCAGACAATGACAATGTGAACACATACTTTGGCATCAAAAGCCCCTGGTTATATTTTCCTATGTGACTTTCTAGCCTATGATCTTCATAATGTTATCTAACTTCTCCCTTAGTTTCCTATTTTATAAAATAGAAAAAATAGTGATATGTCATACCATTGTTGGGATCATTATTTTCCTGTATATAAAGTTCCTGATTTAACAGTGCCAGCGAGTGATATTACATGCATTCAAATGCTTCATAATCCATACATATAAAAGGTTTTCTTTTCACCTTTGCATATTAAGCTTTCCAGTAAAAGATTAAAACATATGGACTTATTTATAAATTACTTATGTTCATACTCTGCTTTTGCCAGTGAATTCTATTTTATTCTAATATCTAACTCTTCAGACATAACCTGTAGCCTCGGTAAATATCAGAGCACCTCAATGACAGGGACATTCTCCTATACTTGAATGCTCTTGCCCATGCTGGCACCACAGTCTTTCTAACAATAATCCTCAAGAGCTTAAAAAATAATTTCTAACAAAAAACAAAGACGAGACAACAAAAAACACCTGAAGTGTTGCAACCACATCCAGTAAGCAGCATTCCATGGAGAACTTTGCCTTGTTTGGCTGCGTAATGAACTACACAGATACATCACAGTGCTTATAGTGAGTGACTAAAGTTTATCAAATTTAATAAACATGCATGTAAACCTAACCAGGCACACAAAACTCATTCCCACTTTCTTTTATTCTACAACACCCATTCTCTGTTGATACTTTCTAGCCATATGCATAGATTATTCCTATTTTATTTTCTGAAAGGTCAGCAGAGAATCATCAGGTCAGCAGAATTAGATTCATTTTTCTACACACCTGTCTCTAAATCCTATTAAGTAATATTTTCAAAATAAAATTCTGGCATCTGAAAATAAGATTTATCAAAGACAACTAATATTTTAAAGTTATTTATATCAGTGTATAAATACATATATTAGTTAACATGTACATAAGCAACTATAATGCAATAGGTTTCAAAACAAATGACAAATTTAATCCTTCTCATCCAAAATGTTTTGAATTTGGAAAGACAAGTCTCATTCAGAAAACAGGTTGAGCAAAAATTAGGTTCTGTCAGCAGAAAGTCAGTTTGGCAAATGGTCGGTAAATCAGCCACAGAAAGAGAAAACTAGTTCAGTTCAATGAAAGAGCACAAGCAGCTCAACTTTGGAGCCAGGGGCAAAGGTGACAGGGCTCACATTTGAAAAAGCAAAACAAAACCCCACCTATTTTGCTACACAGCAAGAAGATGTCAAAATCTGTCTGCTACAGAAACACTCCCGAAAACTGAGGAAATACACAGCCAACAAATCCTCACCTCTTAGTCTGTGATTTTGTTTGACACCTTAAGTCACGAAACGTCAGAGTGAGAAGACCTTAGAAAGCCTGTCATCCAACCCCTTCATTTTACAGTAGAAAGTGTACTGGATTTGGAATCCAAATACCTGAGTGAATTTCCTTATTGGTATTTAGTGGTCGAGTTTCTCTAATATGCCATTTAAACTCAGCCTCCTCTCCACATCCACAAAGAGGGAAAATGATATCTATGTTACAGTTTTATAATGATAATTGTATTATTTTCCTATTACCGATATTAAAAAAAATCACAGACTTGGTGAATTAAAAGAATACAAATTCATTGCCCTTAGAATTCTGGAGGCTGGAAAGCTGCAAGGATCACACTGGGCTAAAAATCAACATATTAGCAGGCCTGAATTCCCTCTGCAGGCTCAAGGGTAAAATGTTACCTTACCTTTTCCCGCTTGTAGATGGGGCCTGAAGTTCTCGGCTCCTGGTGCACTTCTTCCCACTCTGGCAGTGCCTCTCCTGTCTTTCCCTCTCTCTTCCTCTCATAAAGACCCTTTGATAACATTGGGCACACTTGGGTAGACTAGGATACCCTCCCTATCTCAGAGCCAGCTGATTAGCAACCTTAATTCTACAAGTAACCTTAATTCCCCTTTAACAACATATTCACAGCTTCTAGAGATTTGGATGTGGACATTTGGGAGTAGGGAGTGCATTATTTTGCCTATCATTATAACTACTCAAAAAATCCATCATAAAGTGTTTTAAAGATATAAACAATTTCTATTAGAAATAAGGAAACAATGGTCAGAGTCTCATTGTTAATCAAGAGCAGAGTTCACCTTGGTCCCAGGTCTCCTACGTACCTAATCACCACAACATGAGAAATCTGGCAGGAAGCACATATAGGCAAAACCAAACACTTGGCTTAGATTCAGTAATAGAGATTATAAAATCATCGCTGCTGGTTTCAAGATGATCTTGTGACATCAAACTGCCTATATTGACTGTAGTTCCACAATCATTTAATTCTGAGAACTTTAGCAAGTTTCTTAACCTCCCTGAGCCTCATTTTCCCTGTATGTAAAAAAAAAAAAAAAGGACAGTAGTACTTACTTCAGAGATTTATTGAAAAAGTTAAATGAGAAAATTCATGTAAAGTGCTTAGCAAACTAACTGGCACACAGCAAGGGCTCAATAGATGTTAATTATCTTTAATGCCCTAGATCAATATACCCACCTGCCAGTCACAGAATAGTTACACTAGGCACCAAGGCACCCTGGAATATAAAATTTAATTTAGACTCATGCTATGGCCTTAAGAAGTTTATAGTCCAATAGTGAAATAAGTTAAATATATTTATTTAGCTAATTAAGGAATTTTCATATGTAAAGTGGCCTTCTTCACACTATCCCATAACACTTTAATCTACAAAGTGGTAAAAGTTGCCAAGTTACAGAGAAAGCCAATAAAAGCTCATTGCTGAGCATGACCAAATCCAAAAGCTTCTGAATGACATAGAATGAAAATTACCAGATCAAGAGAAACTTCAACTGCTAAAAATTAGATCTATGGAAATTATAGAAGATATTTTAAAATATCAATGTATTTCTGTATATATATGAGTGTGTATCTGTATGCATATATACACTCATATATAAAAACACACACACATATAAAACCAAGGTTAATTTACATAGATTAAAAGGGTGTAATATTTTTTAGAAGTTGATTTCTGAAGGTACTTCATGCTCAATGAGGATTTATTCAAGATAAACGTGTAGACTCTTAAAGGGTTTAAATTGTATGTGTTTATGGTGAAATTCTTTAAGAAAAATCTTGTAGAGAGGTGCCTGGGTGGGTCATTTAATTAAGCTTTTGACTTCATCTAAGGTCATGATACCGCTGTTCGTGGTTTTGGAGCCTGCTTCAGATTCTGTGTCTCCCTCTCTCTCTGCCCCTCCTCTGCTTGCGCTCTGTCTCTGCCTTTCTCAAAAATAAATTAACGTTAAAAAAAAGAAGAAGAAAAATCTTGTAGAAGATTCTGAAGAGCAAGGGCACAACAGGATCTTAAAGTGAATCAATGACCTGGTAAATATAGTGGGTGAGCTAAGAATGTGACATTTTATACAGTTATAAGGACTTGATTCCCAAAAGTAAATCAAGAGAACTTAAATAGTAATGCCAACTATCTCTCCACTGCATGAGTTATCCAAGTCTGTAACTATAGTTATCCAGTTCTCATCATGATGGATAATTGTCCAGTTCTCATCAAGATGGATAACATGTTCTTGGATGCAAAAGTTCAATGCTTCAGTAGCTAGCATTCCACATATTCAATTTAATTCCAAACAAAATCACAACGAGAAATTTTAAGGACATTAAGAAACTCATTCTCAAGTTAAACTAGAAGAAAATTTACCTGAAAATATAAAATTACTTTCTAAAAAATATAATTAAGAGATTTGATCTATAAAATATGCAATAAAATATATTGACTAAAAACACTGTGGAGACTGCCAGTTTTTATTTCCACATGTAAGAAGCTTTAAAGTCACCAATCTGACCTAATAACAAATAAAAAAACTGAACAGACTGAAAAATCAACAACTCTTCTTGGATCCCTAGGAGAAGGGAGAACACATAGCACACCTCTGCCCCCAAATCTGAAGAGACAGAGAGTTGAATGTTGGGAGTCATGGCTTCCTAGAGCAGAGACTCATTAGAAATTGCCAATGGAACCAGTGCTGGAGTAGGAAAACCTGAACTATAATTGACAAATTGCTGGCAGCTGAGTGCTGACAATTCTGAGAGTTAAAAATTCCCAGACCTCCACAATACTGTGGGATTTACCTGGAGATGTTGACCAGATTCCCACAGTAAATATCAGAGGAAAAATATGCTCTCTTGCTTCCTGAAGGGAAATGCCCACTCCAGCTGGCTCTCACATTCCACCTGGAAGAAGGGAAATACTCAAATCCAGCTCACCTAAGGGGAGAGAAAACACTGAGAAATACTTATGAAGTTTACAGTCCAGAGGCATGGGCTCACTAAAAGACTGAGACCTAATCATACAACTACAAAACACTTCCCCCTCTCCCACCCTCTCCCACACCTCGCCATTACATAATTAAGGACTATGTACAGTAATTCATTTTACTTAGTGTACTATGCATGCCCACCCATCGAGAACAAATAACAAGGCATACCAAATGTCAAAAAACACAATTTGAAGACACAGAGCAAGCATCAAAAACAGACATGGTAGAGGCGTTGAAATTAACAGACCAGGTATTTAAAGCAACCATGATTAATATGCTTAGAGGTCTAATGGATAAAGAAGACAATGTGAAAGCACAGATAGATAAAATAAGCAGAGAGATGGAAATCCTAAGAAAGAACCAAAACAAATACTAGACAAAAAAAAGGCTATAAAAGAAAAGAATACACTTGATGGGCTTATTAAGTACTCTGAACATGACTGAGGAAATAAATAATCTCTGAGCTAGATGATATGTCAATAGAGTCCTTAAAAACTGGGAAGCAAAAAGGACAATGATTGAAAAAGAAAAAAGGACAGAATATTTAAGGACTATGGGACAACTACAAAAGGGGGGACATATGTGTAATGGGAATACCAGAAGGAGAATAAAAAAGAGAAAAAAATAAATATTCAATACAATAATGATTGAGTATTTCCCCCAAATTAATGTCAGACACTAAACTGTGGATCCAGGAAGCTCAGAGGATAGGAGCTCCAAGTAGGAGAAATGAAAAAACAACAATAATAAAAAAAACCACATAGGCATATCATTTTTAAACTAGAGAAAATCAAAGATAAATAAAAAATACTGAAAGAAGAAGAAAAAAACACCTTACTTATAAAAGGACAAATATAAAAATTATATGTAACTTCCCCTCAGAAACCATGGTATAAAGAATAAAGTGGAATGAAATACTAAAAATTCTGTGAGAGAAAAACCCACCAACCTAGAGTTCTGTACCCTGTGCAATTTTCCCTCAAAAGTGAAGAAATTAACACTTTCTCAGACAAACAAAACTTGAGGAAACATTGCAGATAAACCTTCCTCAAAAATATGATAAAAGAAGTTCTTAAGAGACAAGGAAAATAATACAGGTCAGAAACTCCACATAAAGAAAACCTGCAAAGATGGAATACATAAAGGTAAAAGAAAAACTTTTATTTTTCATATTCTTAATTGATCCAATAGATAATAGCCTGTTCAAAATAATAATAGCAACACACTTACATATAAATGAAATGAATGATAGCAATGAAACAAGGAATGGAAAAAGAAATTAGAATTTGTTATTAAAAGCTGCTTACACTACCTGTGAAATGGTATAATATAATTTAAAAGTGAACTTGGATTAGTTGTAAATGAAAATTGAAAACTCTAGGGCAATTACTTTAAAAAAAAGAGGGGGAAGAAAAGAATAACTGATATGCTAAGTGTTACAAACTTGTCAAATTAACACGTGTAAGTGGTACACAGGGCTCCAGATGGTGAGCTGTGGTTCAGCAACACACCACAAACACACATGCATGTGCGCACACACACACACACACACACACACACACACAAATGAAATAGAGAATTTAATTACTCATGGAATTTGGAAGAAGTACCTGAGAAAATTCAAGGGGCCACATGGAGAGGTCAAGGTAGAGTACAGACAGATGGAGAGATTGGTCATAGAAAAATAGTTTTTTTACGATATGTAGACAGAGTGCTTTGGGGTTCCCAGGCTAAGATCAGATTGGTCAATTCAAACCAATAAGGAGGATTTTAGTAAGTCCCACAGAGTTCTTAGCTAAGGAGCACATGAGAGGAAGGTTCTGGGAGGCAGGGGAGACTGTTAATCACAAAGGCTGTTGGGAAAGTCATATCAGGAACTTAACCTATACTTGTGACTCTGTAGGCTTCTGTTTAAGGCATGTACTTACCTGAGGGGGTAGAGTTAATTTAAGATCACCACAAGCCACTTGACCAAACAAAATAGATGCTGAGGCAGCAACGCTACCATGGGGCAGCTCAGTTAAACTCTCAACATTAAGGAAGGAAAAAAAATGACTCACACAAAATGTTCAATTAAAATCACAGAAGGCAGAAAAAGAATGGAAGACAAAAATATGAACAAAGAACAAGGGAAACAAATAGAACACAATAATGATACGGATCCAACTATATCAATAATCACACTCAAGTCAATGGTCTAAATGCGCCAATTAAAAGACAGAGATTCTCAGAGTGGATCAAGAAACATGACCAAACTCTATGTCATTTATAAAAAACTCATTGTAAAGACACATATAGATTAAAAATAAGTAGGAGAAAAAATATACCATAATAACACTAATCAAAAGAAAGGAGTAGCTATTTTCATTTCAGACAAAGAGTTTAAAGTAAGGAAAGTCACTAAGGACAAGGGAGGGCATTATGTAACAGTAAAGGAGTCAGTTCTCCAGGAAGACATAGCAATTCTTAATGTGCATGCATCTAACAACAGAGTATCAGACTACATGAGACAAAAATTTATAGGCCTGTAAAAAAATTAGATAAATTTACTATCATAGTTGGAAATTTCAACACCCCTCTCTCAGAAATGAATAGATCTAGAAGATTGAAAATTGGTAAGAACATAATTGAACTCAACACCATCATCAATCAACTGGATGTAATTGACATCTATAGATTATTTCATCCAACAATGGCAGAATGCACATTTTACTCAAGCTCACATGGAACAGTCGCCAAGACAGACCACATTCTGGGTCATAAAACATTCCATTGTAAATTTAAAAGAACAGAAATTATGCAGTACCTGCTCTCAGAATATAGGGGAATGAATTAGAAATAAATGATAGAAACAGAACTAGATAAATTTAAAATAGAGAGATTAAATACCACACTTCTAAATAAAGTCAAAGAAGAAATCTCAACAGAAATTTTAAAATATTCTGAACCAAATGAAAACGAAAACACAAATCATCAAAATTTGTGTGATGCAGTGAAAGCAGTGCTTAGGGAAATTTATAGCATTGAATGCACATCACATATTAGAAAAGAAGAAAGATCTAAGATTAATAATCTAAGTTTCCACCCTCGGAAACTAGGAAAAGAAGTGCAAATTAAATATAAAATAAGTAGAACAAAATAAATAATAATAACTAGAGCTGAGATCAATACAATTGGAATAATAAATCAATAGAGAAAATTAACAAAGTCAAAAGCTAGTTCTTTGCAAAGGTGAGTAAAATCTATAAACCTCTAGCCCTAACACAGGGAAAAAAATGAGGACACAAGATAACCTAGATGAAATGGACTAATTTCTTGAAAGACACAATTTACTAAAATTCACATAAGAAGGAATATATGGTATGAATAGTTCTATATTATAGAAATCAAATCAGTAATTAATACTTCTATAGTAGAAATCATCAAACCTAGATGAGTTCCTTGGAATAAATTATGCCAATTCTCCTCAATCTCTTCCAGAGAAGAGAAGCAGAGGGAATACTATCCAACTCATTCCGAGTCCAGAATTACCTTAATACCAAAACCAGATAAAGACATTACAAGAAAACTATAGACCAATACTCTTCTGAACATAAAGGCAAAAATCCTCAACAATATATTAACAGATTTAATCCAACAATGCATGAAAATAATTATACACCACAACCAAGTGTATCCCAGGTATGCTAACATTCAGATATCAATCAATGCAACCCATCACTTCAACAGACCATAAAAAAGAAAAATCACGGGATTATACCATTAGATACAGGAAAAGAATTTAACAGATTCAACACTCACTCATGATACTCTCAGTAAACTTGGAATAGAGAGGAACTTTCTCAACTTGATAAAGAATGTCCACAGAAAAAGTACAGCTAACATACTTAATAGTGAGAAATTCAAAGCTTCCCCACTACTATTATATACAAGGCAAGGATGCCTCCCTATCACTCCTTTTCAACATCGTATTGGAAGTCCTTGCTAATGTGATAAAACAACAACAACAACAACAACAACAACAAAAAATGGGCGGAGGGGGGAAATATAGGTATGCGGATTGAAAAGGAAGACATAAAATTGTTTTTCTTTGCAGATGATGTCATCACATATGTAGAAAATCTGAGGGAACAAACAAAAGAACTTCTGGAACTCATAAGTGATTATAGCAAGGTTACAGAAGAGAGGTATAACTTGTTTTATTTTCCTTCACTTCACTGCACATCACAGATACTGCTTTTTTTTACAAAATGGAGTTTAAGACTCCAGTGTAGGAAGTAACAGCAGGTATGGTGGAAATAGCAAGAGAACAAGAAGTGGATCCTGAAGATGTGATTGAGTTGCTGCAATCTCATGATCAAACTTGAACCAATAAGGACTTTCTTATCAATGGGCAGAAAAAAAAGTGTTTTTCTGAGATGGAATCTACCCCTAAAGATGCTGCGAAGATTGTGGAAATAACCACAAAGGATTTAAAATCCTTTGATGTAAACTTAGCTGATAAAGCAGCAGCAGGCGTTGAGAGGCTTGACTCCAATTTTGGAAAAAGTTCTACTGTGGGTAAAATGCTGTAAAACAGCATCACATGCTACAGAAAAGTCACTCACAAAAGGAAGAGTCAATTGATGCAGCAAATTTCATTGTTGTCTTATTTTAAGAAATTGCCAGTCAACCCAAACTTCAGCAGTCATTGCTTTGGTCAGTCAGCAACCATCAATGTCCAGGCAAGTCCCTCCACCAGACAAAAGACTCACTGAAAGTTCAGTGATGATTAGCACTTTTTTTTTGCAATAAACTAGTATTTTAAAATTAAGGTATGTAATTTTTAGACATAATGATATTGTACACTTACTAATGTACAGTATAGTATAAACATAACTTCTATATGCATTAGGAAACCAAAACATTTAAACATTTGTCTAGAACTAAATCCACAGTTTTCTAAGGTATGCTTGTATACCATAAACTTAGTTAATATACAAAAGCCAACTGCTTTCCTATATGCCAGAAAGAAACAAGTAGAATTTGAAATTAAAAAAAAAAAATACATTTATATTAGCTCCCCAAATAATGAAATACTTAGGTAAAAATATAACAAAATAAATGCAAGGTATCTATCTATTGAAAACTACTGCTAATGGATTGGAAGATTTAATATTGTCAAGTTGTCTGTTCTTCCCAAACTGAACTATAGATTTCAATATAAACCCCATCAAAATCTCAGCAAGTTATTTTGTAGATATTTATAAACTGAACCTAAAGTTTATATGAAGAAGCAAGGAGGCAAACCATAAGAGACCCTTAAATACTGAGAACAAACTGAGGGTTGATGGGGATGGGGATGGGGGGGAGGGGAAAGTGGGTGATGGGCATTGAGGAGGGCACTTGTTGGGATGAGCACTGGGTGTTGTATGGAAACCAATTTGACAATAAATCATATTTAATAGAAAGAAAGAAAGAAAGAAAGAAAGAAAGAAAGAAAGAAAGAAAGAAAGAAAGAAAGAAAGAAAGGTTTTAATTAAAAAAAAAGAAGCAAAGACTCAGAAAAACCAACACAATATATAGAGAAAAAAACAAAGTTAGAAAACAGACTTTTATAAAGCTACAGTAATGAAGACAGTGAAGTCCTAGAGAAAGAACAGACAAATAGATCCATAGAACAAAATTAAGTGCTGAGAAATAGACCCTCATAAATAAAATAAACTTATCTTTGACAAAAGAACAAATATGATACAATGGAGAAAATAAAATCTTTAAATAGTTCTGGAACAGCTGGACATCCACAGACAAAAAAGAAAAGAAAAACAGAAACTAAACACAAACCTTGTCACAAAAATTCATTCAAAATAGATCATGGATCTAAATATAAAACACAAGACTATAACATAAGAGAAAATTTAGATGACCTTGGGTATCAGTGACCTTTTTAGACACAACCCAAAGATAAAATCCACGAAGGAAATAATTGATCAGCTTGAATTTATTAAAAATAAAGACGCATGCCCTGAGAGACAATGTCAAGAAATAAGAAGACTGGCCACAAACTGAGAGAAAATATTCACAAAAGACAACATCTGATAAAGGGCTGTTGTCCAAAATCTACAAAGAACTTTTAAAATTCAGTAATAACAAACCAACTTAATTGGTCCAGGAACTTTAACAGACACCTTACCAAAGAAGATATACAGATGGCAAACAAGCACACATCATATGTCGTCAGAAAAATACAAATTAAAATAACCATGAGATGCCATTACACTCCTATTAGAATGTCCAAAATCCAGAATACTGACAACACCAAATTCTGACAAGGATGTGAAGCAACATGAACTCTCACTCATTACTGATGATCATAGGGGAGAAAGATTGAACTCCATTGAAACGAAAGGCAGAGTGTTTAAGCACTGAGGTGAGCTAGTGGAAAAGTCCTAGAGGATATCAGAAGGAAGACTGGTTAGTGTGATTAAACCATCTGTTTTGCTAATTGATTATAAAAATTAGGTTCTTAGTCTCTCATAGACACTGGGAAACAGAGGCCCTATCCTTTTTGGTGACTACATTTCAGAGGGACAGCTCCAAGATTCCCGACAAAGACATTCCTGGGACCTAAAACATGCAAGAGGAGAAAAATTACATTAAAGAAGCAGAAAAATAATTTACAGTTCCAAGTTTTCTAAAGTACCTGCTCTAAGAAAAGGGAGGTCAGGGCACCTATAGTCAGGAGTTCTGTCAAGCTGAGGAGAACATTAAGGATATTTTGGTCAATACCAAAATTTTACTCAAAACTTTCCAGTTTATTATTAAAAGAAAAAAATAAGGTGTGGGATGTAGTACATTGTTGCTAAACATGTACATTGCAGGATTGTTTGTAAACACTAAGAACTTTTAAACCTAATTTACTCATATATTCAATGCCCAGTATTTAAAATTGTCCTTCTTTGTTATGTGTAATACTCAGTCTATACACTGTAGTGTGCTTTGAATATATATGAGATATTATTAATTAGCTGAAGCAAGTGATACTGGATTACTAGGTAATAACATTGAGCTTACTAGCATCCAGGGGACTTTTACGACCACAAGCAGATGGAAGTGTTTTTAATGCACATTGAATGAAATTGACAGATAAAATGTTTACCTATTCCCTTTTGTTACTGCTTCTTCTTTACTATTGCACTTGCTTCCCCACATATTTTCTCCAGAAAATCCTACATACTCATTGTTAATACATCCCTTTACATTTTTAAAATTAGGAATAACAGCTGAGTTAAATGTATTTTGTTCTAAAGAGTAGACAATATTGTGCATGCTCTAGGTTGTATTCTTTTCTTTCTTTCTTTTCTTTCTTTCTTTCTTTCTTTCTTTCTTTCTTTCTTTCTTTCTTTCTCTTCTTTCTTTCTTTCTTTCCTTTTTTTAACTTTAACATAGGTGCTGGTCCTGAGAAACAAATCTAGGGACTAAATACTTTATATACAACAGTATAGACTGTTTTATATAATATATAAAACAGCACAATTATATATAACAAATATATTGTATTTGTTTCAAAATAATATGTTTGTATTTTTCTACATAAATGTGTGAATTATGTGCTTTCTTTTATCTCTGTTGTATTAGTTCCAGAAATATCCTAGTTTATTTCTCCAGTTAGTAATACTTCAGTTCATATCCACTGATTAATTTTAATTGTACTTCTAATAACTTCCAATAAATAATTTATTCATGTATTCAGTAAATATTTATTGAACACCAAGTACATATTAGGCATACTGATAATTACTGAAAATGCACACAGGAATTAAGTAGTGTCTACACTTAGTAAGTACTTGTTGTGATTTTCAAATAATTATAACATAATATAACAATTATTCTAAGTGATATTTTTAAAAATTTGACATAATCCCAGAAAGCAAAATGGGTAGGCCTGAGGGAGAGGAGAAAGTTTTCTTAGAGAAAGTGATACTTGATTTAATTATTTGAGAAGGAGGGAGTGTCCTTGTTTTGTAGCATCCATTGAAAAAGGAAAAAATGAAATATAAATGCATCGTAGTACAGAGTACGGTTTTCGAGATTGTGAGAGATACATACTCAGGAGAATATATAAGTGAGGGGCTAGGGAAAATAAATTATGCTAATGCTCTGCCAGGTGTGAGCACAATATATAGGCTTATGTTACTCAATGTCTTATTGTGGAAAAACTATTTTTGATGATTATAAAATAAATTAATAACTAAAACACATGGATTATTTGGTAAAATAAGTGCTCAAACTGAATATAATTCTTGAAAATACTGCAGTAATTTTTGTATTAAAAAATGGTGGCATGTTTCAATGACACTCAAGGGTAACAAAATCCAAGTTACTTTAAAAATATTTGGTTAAACTGGGGTGCCTGAGGGGCTCAGTCGGTTAAGCATCTGACTTCGGCTCAGGTCATGATCTCGCAGTCTATGAGTTTGAGCTCTGCATCAGGCTCTGTGCTGACAGTTCAGAGCCTGGAGCCTGCTTTGGATTCTGTGTCTCCCTCTCTTTCTGCATCACCCCACTCACATTCTGTCTCCATCTCTCTCAAAAATAAACATTAAAAAAATAACAATAAATAAAATAAAGTATTTGGTTAGATAAGTTTCTAGAAATATACCATCATTGCTCCTTATCACTGTTATTTTCATCTAATTACAGGATATTTGTGAAATATTAAGGAAATAGCCAGCTATTCAGCTAAACCTTGTGTGTTTCAATTATGCATTTTGAGCATATCTCATATACAATATATGAGCATTTCTTAATAAATCAAAGTGAAAAATATGAGAAAATTTTAAATGTCTTGATGTGTAAAAACTCAGAAAAAACACAGAAGAAATGCCAAGAAACATTAATGTGTTTTTAATTATATTTTTAATTGTATGTCGAATTATTTATAAATGTGTTCACAGAGGAGTGATCTCTTCCCTAAGCTAAATAGCACCTGATTTAAAAATTATCATATTTAAAATCTTGTTTTATGTGTCAACAAATAAGGTAGGATCAACAGTATAGTACTGGCACAAAAATAGACATATAATTCAATAAAACAGAATAGAAAACCCAGAAATGACCCCACAACTATATGGTCAATTAATCTTTGACAAACCAGGAAAGAATATCCAATGGGAAAAAGATAGTCCCTTCAACAAATGGTGTTGGGATAACTGGACAGCAATATTCAAAAGAATGAAACTGGACCACTTTCTTACACCATATACAAAAATAAATTCGAGATGAATTAAAGACCTCAGTGTGAGACTTAACACCATAAAAATCCTAGAGGAGAACACAGGCAGTAACCTCTTTGACACCAGCCACAGCAACTTCTTTCTAGATATGTCTCTGGAGGCAAGGGAAGCAAAAGGAAACTATTGGGACTTCATCAAAATAAAAACTTCTACACAACAAAGGAAACAATCAACAGAACTAAAAGACAACGTCCTTAATGGGAGAAGATATTTGCAAATGACATATCTGATAAAGGGTTAGTATCCAGAAACTATAAAGAATGTATCAAACTTAACACCAAAAAACAAATAATCCAGTTAAGAAATGGGCAGAAGACACGAACAGACATTTTTCCATCCAAATGGCTAACAGACACATGAAAAGACACTCAAATCACTAATCATCAGGGAAATATAAATCAAAACTACAATGAGATACCACCTCACACCCATCAGAATGGCTAAAACCAACAACACAAGAAACAACAGGTACTGGCAAGTATGTGGAGAGAGAGGAACCCTCTTGCACTGTTGGTGGGAATGCAAACTGGTGCAGCCACACTGGAGAGCAGTATAGAGTTTCCTCAAAAAGTTAAAAGTAAAACTACCCTACAACCCAGCAATTGCACTACTAGGTATTTACCCAAAGAATACAAAAATACTAATTCAAAGGGATACATGTACCCCAATGTTTATAGCAACATTATCTATAATAACCAAATTTTGGAAACAGCCCAATGTCTATCCATGGATGAATGGATAAAGAAGATGTGGTATGTATATACAATGGAATATTAGTCATAAAAAATGAAAGCTTGCCATTTGCAATGACATGGATGTAGCTAGTATCATGCTAAGTGAAATAAATCAGTCAGAGAAAGACAAATATCATATGATTTCACTCATATGTGGAATTTAAGAAACAAAACAGATGAACATAGGGGAAGGGGAAAAAAGAGAGAAGGAGGCAAACTAAGAAACAGGCTCTTAACTATAAAGAACAAATGTAGCAGCACGTGGGTGACTCAGTCAGTTGAGCGACCGACTTCAGCTCAGGTCATGATCTCATTGTCTGTGAGTTCGAGCCCTGCGTCGGGCTCTGTGCTGACAGCTCAGAGCCTGGAACCTGCTTACGATTCTGTGTCTCCCTCTTTCTCTGCCCCAACCCACTTGTATTCTGTCTCTGTCTCAAAAATAAACATTATTAAAAAAATAAAAAGAAAGGGGAGTTTTGCTAGATGATTTTGAAAGTGAATTCCACATGGTTTCACTCTTATGTGGATCCTGAGAAACTTAACAGAAACCCATGGGGGAGGGGAAGGAGAAAAAAAAAAAGAGGTTAGAGTGGGAGAGAGCCAAAGCATAAGAGACTGTTAAAAACTGAGAACAAACTGAGGGTTGATAGGGGGTGGGAGGGAGAGGTGGGTGGGTGATGGGTATTGAGGAGGGCACCTGTTGGGATGAGCACTGGGTGTTGTATGGAAACCAATTTGACAATAAATTTCATATATTGGGAAAAAAAAAGTGAATTCCAACTCTGAGTTTCTAAGATGATTATTACTATGTGATTTCAGTGCATTCTACAGTTCTTATTCAGTAAAGGTTACTGGTCTCTCTCCTAGAATTAGTTAATTGAACAGCTAAGAATTCCAGGAATTCTGGCCATTTACAGGATATGGAATATAAAAATCAACCGTAAAATTATAGCAGGTTTGGATGTCAGGTATTCTCTTTGTAAATGGCTCTCAAGGATCTGCTCTTAAAATCACCCATGCCTCAAAAAATTTCGTGTGGATACCATCTAGAAGAGATCTTTATATAGTAGAACTCTTACCCAATGTGATTGGTTAATGGATAAAAGTTGGCCCAAATCAAGAATCATAGAAAATGATACTTGGATCCCTTAATATTTAATTTAAAATAAGCTAAGGGGACACCTGGGTGGCTCGGTCAGTTGAGTGCCCGACTTTGGCTCAGGTCATGATCTTGCAGTTTGTGAGTTTGAGCCCCATGTTGGGCTCTGTGCTGACAGCTCAGAGCCCGGAGCCTGCTTCAGATTCTGTGTCTCCCTCTCTCTCTGCCCCTCCCCCACTCTTGCTCCGTCTCTCTCTCTCTCTCTGTCAAAAATAAATAAACATTAAAACAAATTTTTTTTTAAAGAACAAATGTATAGTTACCAGAGGGGAGGAGGGTGGGAGGATGAGTAGAACAGGTGATGAGGATTAAGGAGTGCTCTTGCTATGATGAATACCAGCTACTGTATGGAAGTGTTGACTGACTATATTTCACACCTGAAACTAATATTACAGTGTATGGTAACTAACTGGAATTTAAATAAAAACCTAGAAAAATAAAAATAAAACTAACATCTTTTTAAAAACTAAGGTAGAATTATGGAAATAAAATGTAAATGGCATACTAATAGCCATCCTTTTATCATTTCACATTTGACAGTTGTCAAAATGTTATTAGTTCAAATTGAAAAAAATAAAATAAAAACATTCTTCAGCTTAACTTATCATGGTTTTATCAACTTATTTTTCCAGGCTATTAAAGGTGCGTTTCACTTGTCCTAAATTTGTCTAGACTAAGCCTGGCTATTAATTTAAAGAGCACTTGAGGTAATCATTGCTTGAATTTTAATTAGATAATACATTAGAATGGTTATTGCAGTCAGTGTAGAGTCAACAATGTATACAATAAAGGCTTAGTTGTGGTAGTAGCTTATATTATATATATATATATATATATATATACACACCACTATGTGATTATATATTTATATTATATATATATATATATATATACACATAGGCATACATACTATATTATAACATTATGATATACTATTAATGAATTATTATCTATTAATATATTAGTCTATATAGACACACACATATATACTATCATAACTATTACTACTACTGATAATAATTACAATAATGATGCTAACCATATAAGTAATACTTTAATACATACCTCATTATTATATTGTATTAGTTTACATTAATGCACAAAATAATTATAATACTAATATTAATAATAATTAGTAAACATGTATCAGAGATGACGATGAAGTTGGCTGTTAATAGCAGAGTCTCAATCCACTGCAGTATGAGCTAAGCCTCCAAGTTTGGGGCCTTGGTGCAAAGAAAATTTTTTAATTGTCTCTGATTATCCAACAAGAAGCACAATAAAAGGCAAAGTAGCTTCTATGTTGTAAATCATAAAATATTACTATGATTTCCTCTTTTGAAAATCAAGCAAATTTAAACTAATTATACCTAGGTTTCAAATAGTGAGTACATTTTCATTTCAAATGAAATCTCAGGATTATCTCAGGATTATCAATAGCTTTGCACTCATAAATGTGATCTGACAGACGAGTTTTGATTTCTAGTATCGTTAAATTGTCCCCATAAGTAATAAAATAATGAAAAGAGTCTCGGGACACCTCAGTGTCTCAGTCGATTAAACGTCTGACTTTTGATTTCAGCTCAGGTCATGATCTCATGGTTCCTGGGATGGACCCCTGGATTGAGCTCTGTGCCTCACAATATGGAGCCTGCTTGGGAGTCAGTCTCTCCCTCTCTCTCTGCCGCTCCTCCCGCTCATGCTCACTCTTTTTCTCTCTCTCCCTCTCAAAATAAATAAATAATTTCTTTAAAGAGTCTCATTCTTTTGAATAAGGCATGAGAACAAACTAAGAAGAAACAATCCCCACCACTTCTGGAAATGCCCACAGGGAGGAGGACCACTTGCAAAGAACCAGCCAGCGTCTCAGGGTTGGGAATAGAGGAAAGAGCAATATAACATGACGAACTGCAGCCCCGGTTGGGACTTCTGGAGGACATACTATCCTTTGGATGATGCTTTCAGACCTAACTGAGACCCTCAAGAATGCCTATAGGAGCTAGTAAAGTGCTCCAAAATAGAGGCCCTGAAGTAGCCAATGCATGACCACCACATGCTACCAGCACTTTTCTGAAGAGGGTATCCAGATCATAAGAAATACTTTTTCAGGACCAAGGAGGGAAGCAAAGGTGTTAAGCTATTGGTGCCATTTTTCCCTTTTCCTTTTTTTTATCCACAATACTCAAATTAATTGACCTTTTTCTCCCTGTAGAGTTTGGTATATAAAGAGTATATAGTTTAAGGTGCCTGGGTAGCTCAGGTGGTTAGGCATCCGACTTTGGCTCAGGTCATGATATCACGGTTCATGAGTTCAAGTCCCACATACAGTGAGCACAAACCCCGCTTTACGTGAGCCCCACTCTTCTCTCTCTCCCTTTCTCTCTCTCTGCCTCTTGTGGGATTCTCTCTTTCTCTGTCTCTTCCCCTTGCTCACACTTGCACCCTCTCTCTCTCTCTCTAAAAAGAAAAAAAACATACATTTTATTGAAAACATCTTAGGAGATTGAAGAAATGTATAACTGGTTCTCTTAAATCAATTAAAAAGTTTTTGTATCTATTCTGCAATAGTTTGTACAACCTAATTAACATTTCCAATCTCAGTTTCATGTGTGAAATGGGCATATAAATTATATTTATTTCATAGAATCATTATGAAGATTAAATGCTATTTATAGCTTAGGTCAGCAAACTTTGCCCATAAAGGGCCAGATAGTAAACATTTTCATCTGTGTGGATAGGCCGTATATTCTTGGTCTCAGCTACTAAGTGCTGCTTTTGTAGTATGAAAACAGCTACAGACAACATACAAAAGAATGAAGGTAACTGTATTTCAACAATACTTTAATTACAAAAACAGGCAACACACAAGATGTGGATTGTAGACCATAGTTTGCTGACTGCTATTATCATGCATAAGTGATTACCATAGTTCTTGGAACATGGCACAAAACCATCAGTAGATGCTATTATTATCATTGGATCTTAATTTAATATATCTATTTAATTTCAGTGATAATAGTTAATGGTAATTGCAAGCTCATTCTTTATTCAACAAATATTTAAGTCAGTATGTCAGGTTACTTACATACTATATCTTCTCTGAAATAATATATTGGTTATAGTCCATAAAGGTAGGACACCCAGATCAGAGAGAAGAGTTAAGAAGTATAAGAAGTAGATCTGAAGGTACAAAAGAAACACATTACCAGATATATATATATATATATATATATATATATATGATCTTAATTAATCTTCATTCCAACAATTTACTTGAATACTAGGATCCTCATCTTCTGAAGGAAAAACTGAGGCCCAAAGAAGTAAAGTTTTCTGCAGAAAGTCACATAACTAGTAAGGGACTATTATATAAATTCAGGGCCATGAGAAAATAAAGCCCATGTTTTTTGTTTGTTTGTTTGTTTGTTTTCTTCTGCTACTCTGCCCTACTGCCTGCCTTGAAATATGGATAAGATCTCAGAAATACCGAACTCAAGAATCTCAGTGCCTCGTAAAATTCTATAAAGGTTAAACTAGGGATATCATGTAACATTATCTGAGAACCATTGAACGGGCTGAAAAAACTATAGCCAGTTTGCTGAGTGGCTCAGAACGGCCCTGTCCATGTCTATTTCGTAGTGTGTCCCCAAATTACTTAACTACTAGAAAATCTATTTTAAAAAAATTAGTTTCCCATTTTCAACAACTTGTTAAAAATGCAGTGAAAACTTTGTTAGATAAAAAATATATACAGATGAAGCATTAAATTTTAAAATACCTTCTCAAAACATGGATAAGAGAGACAGAGGACAGAAGAGATAAAGAAGCAAGATTACAGAGACCAGAGAATACCCAAGCAGACATTTTCCCTGAAGGAATCTTCCAAATCTCATTTAGAGCCTGGGATTTAATTGACCTCAAGAGCATGAAAACTAGGAGATAAGGCTTGGGGCTACTACAATCACAAAAACCACATAAATATAGCTTATAACTCCAAAATCAGTAAATGTAAAAAATAAATTGAAGTATCCAAAAACAAAACACCATTAAAATAAAAAGAAATCAAGAAAATGATAAAAAGGAAAGAAAAAGTATTATACATCAAAGAGGACAAGTAAACACAAATCAAGACAATGGTACATAAACTTTTCATGTACTGGTGGAACACTTATGAAAATTGGCCAAAATATAACAAAGAATTTACAAGTTAATAATAAAAATGTGACAAAATATGCAATACATGTATATATACATATATATACATTTTATAAAGCACCTCATAATTCTAAAATAACTTATGAGTTAAACAAGAAATTACAATGAAAATTATAAAATCCATGGAACAACATAATGAAAATCCTGCCTAATAAAACTTGAGGTAAGCTAAGTGAAGTTCAGAAGGAAGATCAAAAATAGGCAAACTTAAACTGGAATGGAAGCCAGGATAGTGCATATTGGGGCATATGATTGGGAATTCTGAGATGCTAGTAGAATTCTGTTTTTTTATCTGAGTTCTGGTTACGATGGTATATTCACTTTGTATACAGTTGTTCATTTAGGATTTACACACATGTCTGTATGTGAACAAACACAAAGCTTATAAAAGAAGAAAATCCCAGCAACAGCCAAGTTAGCCCTAAGGATAAACCAGGCAGATAAGTTTGCTATGTAAGATATTAAAATAACATGAATATACAAATAATAACTGCAATATTGGCATATTGGCACAGAGACAAATAGACAGATGGAATAGAGAACGTAATTCCATACATATAGAAACCTGAAATATGATACACTCTACAAAAATGTCAATTCTGGATGGATTACGGTCTTATATGTAGAAGCTAGTGCTATAAGACTTTATAAAGAAAATGTAATAAAGCTTTAACGATCTTAGTATATGAACAGAATCTTAAGTAGGATTCAAAAGTCATAAACCATTAAGTAAAATAAACTAGCAAAATAAATGGCTTTAATTTTAAGAACATCTGTTTATCAAAAGATACCATTTCATGAGTAAAAAACCATAAACTGGAGATTTTGCAACCTATATAACTGACTAAAGAGTAGTATCTAGAATATACAAAGAATTTCTATGAGTCAGTAAATAATAAACAACCCAAAAGACTTCTACAAAAATTTGACAGAAGAGGGAAAACAAAAGGTGAGTAAACATATAAAAATTTTCACATCCTCTTAAAATTCCAAGAAGGTATCCTAAAAGTATGATGAGATTCAATCTCACCCTTCCAATTGGCAAAATTCAAATATATGTAATATATTCAATATGTTTATATTAATATGCTTTAACCTATTTATATAAATATTGCATATATATTCTTAATAAGTAGTGGTGAAAATGTGGATCAATAGGGACACTGACATAGTACTGGTTGAAGTATAAATTTGTCCAAATACTTGAGAAAACAATTCAAGATTACCTACTCAAATTTGAATATGGCAATCTTGTATGATCTAGAAATTCTTCTCCTAGGTCAAGCAATACACATTCACATGCACATTAAAGGATGGAGATATAGATATAGATACATATATAGAGACAGAGATAAAGATAGAGATAGAGATGAGAGATAGAGATAAAGATAAAGGTTGAGATAGAGATAGATATATAAACTCAGAAAACCAGATTTTAGACAGTAAGAGGTGTGTGTGTGTGTTTGAGTATGTATGCGTGTCTGAACAGGAGGGTGGGTGAAGATACCAAACTCAAAGCATGGAGTTAATTAAAATCAAAATATAGAGAGAAAAAATTCCTGCCTGCCTTTCCCTCTAGCCGGCCTCCCCGCAACCCCTGGCCCAAAACACTGGTAGTAAGACAGTCAGCTTTATAGTTCTCAAAAAGCAATATAGATGGGTGCCCGGGTGCATCAGTTGGTAAGTGTCCAACTCTTGGTTTCAGCTCAGGTTATGATCTCAGCATTCATGGGTTTGAGCCCTGCATCGTTCCCCATGCTGGCATTGCAGAGCCTGCTTGGGATTCTCTCTCTCTCTCTCTCTCTCTCTCTCTCTCTCTCTCTCCCCCCTTCTTTCTCTGCCACTCCCCTCCTCGTGTTCTCTCTTTCAAAATAAATAAATAAACTGTTAAAAAAGCAGGATATAGCATCTTCTTTGGAAAAAAAAATAAGAACTAGGAATATTGCCAGATTGAATATGCTTACATGTATGCAGTTACAATTTAAGAATTATTTAAAATTAATAAAGTTTGACGGCACGTTGTTAAAAACACAAAACAGAGAACTAATTTGGGAGGATATGGCTTTTAAAAATTTGAGTATAGTTGACACACAAAGTATTATTTTACACCACCCCAACCCAGGACTCAGGTCCTCTGAGTTCTTCTCCATCTTCTCCATTCTTCTGCTGATCTCATCTATTTCCTTTAATGACTCTCGTGCAATCACAATCTCCACTCCCGACCATATATCTTATCTAAACCTGCCTACAACCTCTCCAAACTTAATAAATCCATCCAAACTTAATATGTCAATAGAACTCTTGATTCTTCAACCCCTATTCACCACTTCCTCTTACTTCAGGGGATATGATGTTATCATTCTCCCTTTGCTCAGGCCCCAGACCTGTGGCCTCTCTGATTCCTGTATTTCTTTCACACAACATGTCAGCAAACTCTTTCTACATCAAAAGTGCCTCCTAGCATCTCCTTCCCTGCTCCCGCCCTAGCCCAAGCTATCAACCTCTTTGATCTTGACTACTGCACTTCTGGACTGTCAGCCCCACATGCTCTCTTGTACCCTCTACATTGATTATCCATACAATAGCCAGAGTGCTCCTTTAAAATATTAATGTAACCAAGTCACTGCTCTACCAAACATCCTTTAATGGTTTCTTATTTCACCTAGATTAAGACCCAAAGATTTTTACTAAACATTTACAAGGGTCCCTAACACCTGGGCCCTAACAACTTCTCCCATGTCACTTTTGGCCATTTTTGTCGTACTCTCTTTGCCTCCTTGCTCTTTCTCAGACACACCATTAAGTCTTAGCTTTAGACTCTAAAGGATTTTACTGTTCCTGCCCTAAGGACACTTATCTACAACATAACCACACAGGTCTCTTCTTCACTTTATTGTACCCTGTTCACATGTTATCTCTTCTGAGAAGCTTTCCATACCTATAGTTCATAATTAGTATCCATTTACACCTGTTATCCCTTTTATTCATTCATTTATTCTTCATTCATTTTAAAAATTCAAATACAAATTGAATATCTATGATGAGACTATCCCATTTTTAGCTATTGAGAATACAATATATACAATCAGATACACATTTGGAAGGACATGTACCAGCTGTTATTTCTGGAATTCAATAGCAACAACAGAAAAACTCCTTCGATATGTTTATATCTAAAGGAAAAGAAAAATTACACACACACACACACACACACACACACACACACACACGATATAAAAATATGTAAAGAAGCAAAGTCACCAAGATGTCTCTGCTGTGGCTTCAACAACATTTTGCCTGCAATACTTTACCAGTCAGTGATTTTCAGGAAATCCATCCTTACTCCCATGTCTCCTAAAACATGTGCGATTAAGTGGCCATCTTTACTGTTTTAATTCCAAATCTGACAAGTAAGATCCCATTTCACTTTTCGCAATTGTGAAATTGCTCTCCCCAGATATATTCTGAAACTATTAAATTAAGCAGCCTTCCATTAGCAAAACTGATTCTCAGCCATAATTACTCAAGAGGGAAGAGAGTGGGAAATAAGAAGAGACTTAACATTACTTTCATTTCCTGAGACAAGTGATCAGAAGTCAATATGACTGAGCTATTTTTCTACAAACACTCATGAAGTAAAAAAGAGGGAAAACAACTTAAATCTACAAGTAAACATTTCTCCTTTTTATCTTTTAGAAATACATCCTGCATCTGCAAAAGAAAACACCTCACAATTATATAATATGATTTAACTGATATATGTTTATTTTGTAGAGTAAATATACATGATCTACCCAACAACAAATCTCTCAAGTAGTCCCAGAGATAAAAATTGAAAACAGGGAGAAGTGTTTTATTATACACAAAGTAAATCAATGCAAATGTCATCTTCCAATGAAAAAACATAAGAAGATGAATAATCATTCTTATAATCAATCTTGTATTCATATGTATTCATGCATCTAATCTTTATCGAGCCTGTACAATACAATTACTTAATCACATATAGATATAATCATTAAAAGATTTTAAATTTGGTTCTTATCATTTCAAGTTTTATTCCTCAAATTTTGCATTCATTTTCAGTATTTCTTAACAAATAAATACTACCATTTACTCTGAATATTTATTAACATAGAGAAACCATAATAATAAAAAGAAAACATGAGGCAGGTATATGAAGAATTTAAGCAAAACAAATAAAACATCTTTACATGTAGATAATTAGAGCAAAATAGGTTGTTTTTTAATTTTATGTCACTTATTTAGATTTGGTCAATTACTTTAACTCTCACTTTTTTCTTTAATAAAAATAATTGCCATATATAAAAATTAGAGGCTATGCCATTATTTCATTATTTTGATAAGTGAAGACAAATTTAGTCTAAAAATCAGACATTCATGTGTCTTTGATGCAAGTCCTCTACTCTTACCATACAAATCAGAGAGTACCAAATCTTTACTGCACTCTGTTTTAAAATCTGTTCTGGCGCGCCTGGGTGGCTCAGTCGGTTGAGCGCCAACTTCGGCTCGGGTCACGATCTCGTGGTCCGTGAGTTCGAGCCCCGCATCGGGCCCCTGTGCTGACAGCTCAGAGCCCGGAGCCTGTTTCAGATTTTGTGTCTCCCTCTCTCTGACCCTCCCCCATTCATGCTCTGTCTCTCTCTGTCTCAAAAATAAATAAAACGTTAAAAAAAATTAAAAAAAAAAATCTGTTCTTCAGAATGATCATTCCTCCTTCCAGACCTGTGCAAGGAGCCTGCTAGACAAAACCAATACTATGCAGAGATGTCAGCAAGAACTAGATCTAGCACTTCTACATGAATAAGACACCGAATCCCCCAAAGTATTGCTGTCAGTCTTCTAAGGAAGAGTAGGCAAGAAGATAAAACTACACAATATAGACAATAACTGTACCCAGGCCTTCTACAGTTCATGATTTGTGAAAAAAAAAAAAAAAATCCAGCAGAGTTTACCAGCTTCCTCGACCAGCTTCTGCTACAAGTCCACTCAGAGATAAAGATATGGGTGTCATAATGATGGAGTACAGAGTGGCACAAAACCAAAGATGTTAATTGTCTAATAGATTTTGATTATTCTTTCTGTTCAAGTGAGAACACTTCATTTCATTACACTTCAGGCTAAGTGCAATGTTTTAAAAGCTTTAGCTTTTCATTAAGTGACAGATATTAGAAAAGAGAGTATGCATTTAATAGTATCATTATATTCTCCCTGTTGTATATCTAAGACGTAATCATGAAAATTTTGAAACTAATAATGTACTCAAAGTCTCAAAATAACTTGTAATGACAGATAATACTTTCTACTCCTGAATGAGTATAAATGAGGAATACATGAATACACAACGTACTTTATAATCTCATGCTGTTTCCCTAATCTATTGTAACTCCAATAGCCTTAAGTAAAAGTAAGTCACGATGCTTTTTATGTTGGCATAAAAAGCTTCTCACCCAAATGAAGCATCCCTCCCTGAGATTTAACTATCAGACTAGGGTGCTATAACTTCTAAATGATGAAAACTGTTAGTGTTTACAACAGTTAAGTAGCAAAATCAATAGATGCATATTAAATTGTGAGAAGTGGCTAGGGTAAATTACAATTGTTGCCATATGCTGTAGAACTTGCCTCATGGTTAACAGTAAGCAGTTAATTGAATCAATAACAAAAGCCAAAGATTACAGTTAAATATAATAGATAATTACTTATTACATCACCGTAATACAATGTAGAAAAATAAATAAATAAATAAATAAATAGACTCTATTTTAAATATTTAGTGAGCAGATAAAAATTTTTAGAGAAGTATCTCTTTTATAAATTGTTGAAAAGACTCTTTAAATGTCTTGGCAGAATCAGTAATTAGCATCCTCTACTCTTAACCAGGCAGTGGAGTTCTAGTCTACATATGAAAGCTTAACATAAAGGTAAATAGGAAGGCATCACCAGTGTACAATTCTAGGACCCCTTAACAAGGCAACTTAAAAATCATTTAGTAGTAAAAGGGAGAGTGTTCTATAGTAGATGATTTCATTTCTTCTATTAAAATTAGACCTTAGACTACATAAAGCCATTTGAACAAAATAAGTTAGAATATTTAACTTTTCAGTATGTAATCATTCTATATAAATTAATATTACTATTTTTGATAACTTATGGTTATATAAATGAAAGAATTAAATAGAAAAGAGAAGAAAATCCCTAGTATTTGAACGGTTTTTCCATTTCTAGAACCAGAGATATTTTCTAGCATTCATCATTCACTACAATGAGACTTAACAACATAGTAATATTATTTATAATTGAGTTCCAACATATATTGAGCGCATATGTGCTAGCATTATGCTAAACACTGAATATTATCTTATTTTTTCATATTAATGCTTTGAAGCAGATACTATTATTATTCCCATTTTCCAAATGGGGAAGGTGAAAATTAGAGCAATAAATTCACCCAAGGTAAAACAGCTAATAAAACAGTACTGCAAGACCTAAGCTCATTTGATTCAAAGGCATGCCCTTAACCACTGAGCAAGCGTCATTATATCACACAGGGTTCCCAGTGTACCACTTTGGAAACTTGAGATCAGATATTTCCCAAATCAGCTTTATTTAAGGCATCTCATGTAATTCCCACAGTCACTCACATGTATTTTTTATGTGTCTTCCTCTAGCGGACTAAGAGCCCTTTGAGCTGGGAAATACATGTTATTTATAATCTTATGACCTCTTTATTTTACTCTCCCTTGTGTCTAGTATATAACACATAATATGCTCAATAAAGATTTTCAAATGCATTTCCAAATTTTTAATGATGATTTTTAATGATTAAAAAGCAAAAAGTATGTGATTCTATGCACAGTTACTAACAAATTAATAAGAAGGTCTAGTTTTACTAGAAGAGACCATGCACACACGTTATAATTCTGGCCTTGTTGATAGTCCTAGAAACATTCTTTACACTACGATGATGTAAATTAATTATTATATATTACCTGGTAACAGAAAAAAAGCCAGGAATCAGGTGCTTATTTAAGTTATATAAATATATGGGTTAATTTTCTACTGTTAAAAACAAAAAGTATCATCAAAATTGGAATTGCCTAGGATGTACATGGGATTGAGTCTTCTAACTCCAACTACAGTCATGGCATTCAAGAGTAGAAAGAGGGGCACCTGGGTGGTTCAGTCGGTTAATTGTCCGACTTCAGCTCAGGTCATGATCTCACAGTTCGTGAGTTCATGCCCTGCGTCAGGCTCTGTGCTGACAGCTCAGAGCCTGGAGCCTGCTTCAGATTCTGTGTCTCCCTCTCTCTTTGCCTCTCCCCCACTATACTCTGTCTTTCTTTCTCTCTCAAAAATAAAGATCAAAAAAATTTAGAAAAAAAAAGACTGGAAAGAAATCTTTGTAATGATCTAGTGAATTGCATCTTTTACATTGGGGGAAATTATGGCACAAAGAGGTAAATATATTTTATAATACTACATAGTGTGAAACTAGGCTAATGTTGGAGCCAGGGCTTTAAGTCAATGTGGACTTTTCAAGAAAACTATGCCCTCACTTTGAGTACAAGTAGCTGAAAATACATGGTAATTTGAGATATGCTTACACTGATGCTTAACCTCCAACAAATCCTGGCAATATTTTACTATTTTTGAAGCAGAAATTTTCTTTTTTCTTTGTTTACATTTGGTCAATAGTAAAGAGCTCTGTGAAGAAGATATTTCTTATTTTTCATGTACTAAATTCCACATCCTAGGTGCACATTTGAGAAATTAGAGAGAGAGAGATGATAGATGATAGATAGATAATAGAGAGATGAAAGAGAGAGAGAGAGAGAGAGACAGACAGACAGACAAAGCTTTTATCTGGCTATGTGAAAGCCTCTTATTTAACTTTGTTATTCTCGTCTAAGCTGCTTCTATTCCTTTCTCAAATTCCAATGACCTAGTGCTACTATACATTCCCTTACAGTCTTTTGAAATTCTGATGAGGTAAAAAAAAAGAAATTCTGATGAGGTAAAAAATAAGAGATATGGCAAGGTCACAGGATACCTAGTTAATATACAAAAGCCCATTACTTTCCTACACACCAGAAATGAACAGATGGAATTTGAAATTAAAATATATATATACTATTTACATTAGCTCCCAAAATAATAAAATACTTAGGTATAAATCTAACAAGTATACACAAGATCTATATGAGAAAAATTATGAAATTCTAATGAAAGAAATCAAATAACTGAATAAATGGAGAGACATTCCGTGTTCATGGAAAGGTAGATTCAACATTGTCAAGTTGTCAGTTTGTCCCAACTTGATCTACAGACTCAGTGAAATCCCCATAAAAATCCCAGAAAATTATTTTGTGGATATTTACAAACTGAATCTAAAGCTTGGAGGTAGAGGCAAAGATTTATAATAGACAACATGATATTAAAGAAAAAATTTGGAGAACAGATGCTACCAACTTTAATACTTTCTATAAAGTTACGATAATAAACACAATGGGGTATTGGTGAAACAATAAACAAGTAGGTCAATGGAAAAGAATACAAAACTCAGAAATAGACCTCCATGAATATAATCGACTTATCTTTGACAAAGAAACAAAGGTAATACAATGGAGCAGAGACAGTGTCTTAAACAAATGGTTCTGGAATAAATGGACATCTACATGCAAAAAATGAATCTAGACACAGGCCTTATACCCTTCCCAGAAATTAGTTCAAAATGACTCATAGACCTAAATGTAAAACACAAAACTGAAAAACTTCTAGAAGGTAACAAGGAAAAAATCTAGATGACCATGGGTACAGTGATGACTTTTTAAGTATGACACCAAAGTGATGATCCATGAAAGAAATAATTAATTAGCTGGACTTCATTAAAATTAAAAACATCAGCTGGGCAAAAGACTCTGTCAAGAGAATGAGCAGATAAACTACAAATTGGTAGTAAATATTTTCAGTAGACATAACTGATAAAGGATTATTATTCAAAACATACAAAAATCTCTTAAAACTTAACAAAAGCAAAGAAACAACCTGATTAAAAAATTAGTCAACGACCTGAACAGATGATTCACCAAAGAAGATATACAGATGGCAAATAATCATAAGAAAAAATCCTCCATATCATATGTTATCAGGGAATTGTAAATTAAAATGAGCTATCACTACACAACTATTAGAATGGCCAAAATTCAGAACACTGACTACATCAAATCCTGGCAAGGATGAGAGGCAACAGGAACTCTTATTCACTGCTGGTGGGAATGTAAAATGGGATAGCCACTTTATAAAACAGTTTGGTATTTTCTTACAAAACTAAACATAATATTCTTACCATAAAATTCAGCAATCACATTTTTTAAAGTTTATTTATTTATTTTGAGAGAGAGAGAGAAAAAAAGAGAGAATCCCCAGCAGGCTCCACACTGGTAGCCCAGACCCCAACACAGGGGTCCATCCCACAAAACATGAGATCATGACCTGAGCTGAAATCAACAGTCAGATGCTTAATCAACTGAGCCACCCAGGTGCCTGCAGCAATCACATTTTTTGGTATTTTCCCCAAAGAGCTGAAAACGTAAGTCCACACAGAAACCTGCACACCTGATGTTTATAGTAACTTTATTCAGACCTGTCAAAACTTGGAAGCAACCGGGGCGCCTGGGTGGCTCAGTCGGTTGAGCGTCCGACTTCGGCTCAGGTCACGATCTCGCGGTCCATGAGTTCGAGCCCTGCGTCAGGCTCTGGGCTGATGGCTCAGAGCCTGGAGCCTGCTTCTGATTCTGTGTCTCCCTCTCTGTCTGCCCCTCCCCTGTTCATGCTCTGTCTCTCTCTGTCTCAAAAATAAATAAATGTTAAAAAAAATTTTTTTTTTAAAAAAACTTGGAAGCAACCAATATGTCCTTTGATAAATGAATGAGTGAATAAGCATTAAGACAATGAAATATCATTCAATGCTAAGAAGAACGGAGCTATCAAACCATCAAAAGACATGGAAAAACCTTAAATGCATATTAATAAATGAAAGAAGCCAATCTGAAAAGGCTACATATTATATGATCCCAATTATATGGAAGTCTGGAAAAGGCAAAATTATAGACATGGCAACAGAATAACTGGTTGCCATTGGTTAACAGAGAGGGAGGGAAGAGTCCGTGGAGCACTGAAACATTTTAGGTCAGTGAAATTATTCTGTATGATACTCTAATGGTGGACACAGTCATTATACATTTGTCCAAACCCATAAAATGTACCACACCAGGAGTGGATTCTAATGTAAACTATAGACTTTGGGTGATAATGGTATAACAGTACAGGTTCATTGGCTGTGACAAATGCACCACTCTGGTGCAGGATGTTAATAGTGGAAGAGGCTATCCATATGTAGGGGCAAGAGTTATTGGGAAATCTCTGTACTTTTCTGCTCAATTTTGCTGTGAATCTAAAACTGCTCAAAAAAAAATACAGTCAACTTAAAAGAACCTTACTACTTTTTTTCTACCCTTTTCTCTTAGAAGTCGTCTCTTTTTCAACTTCTTTTTTTTCTTCCATTCATCATTCATGCCTTTGCTCCAAGACTTCTTACTTTCTGTTATCATTTCGCTGCTCTGGCCCCCAATTGATGACGATTTCTAATTTCAAAACTCTCTCTTGGTCAATATTTTAAAAATATATGGTTAGTTGGTGAATTAGTAACAATGAAAAGTTCATAACACCTAAAAATATAAGAATCTAGGTCATAGAATTGTATTTCAAGCTTAAAAACTTAACTTGTATACACAATTGTAAAGATGAAGGCAGCAGCGACTTCTAAATAGAGATGTCATTAGTGAGAAGAAAGTGCACTTCCTGCCCCCATCTTCTCACCAACTCATATTTTAGAGCCATTAACCCTCTTGGAAATATTTGAGAAGTTCTTGCCCTTTCTCCTGAGCCTACTGCTAGGCAGAGCAGGTGGGTTCCTGTGGCTGGTGAGACAGTGATTGTCTGCCATCTGTTGGTCTGTTTTCCTACTAATCAGAACCTAAGGTACTCACAGTGGCAGCTCACACATAGCCTCCCATGTGCCCGCTGATCCTTCCCAGTGGCATGTGAGGGAGGCCGTGGCTCTACAACCGTCATCAGGTACGGATCCCAAGGTTCATGGGGAGGGAAAAGAGAACTCTGGTCCAAGCTGCCTGCTAGAAATTAGATCTAGCAGTCATTTAAACCTATATTTTTATTCCTGTTTCCTGTGTCCAGTTCTCAGTTGGTTCCTAGCTAAGAGGCGAGAAGGATATGCTTACTTTTCATGCTTTCAACCTGTACAACATCAAGGAAATATTCTATTGCATTTTTTAACATCAATACAGACTTACAGAGTACAGAATCATATTTCTACATGTGTCACTCACATCGAAAGTTTGCAGGTCATTATTAAGGGAAAAAAGAAGAAAAAAACTCTCATTTTCAAATTTATAAAACTCTTTTTTCTTAAATCTTCTTGCCCTGTTTCCATGGCTTGTTCCTACCTCCAAAGCCATTACTTGCTTCCTAAAACCTTATTACAGGGGTGCCTGGGTGGCTCAGTTGGTTAAGTGTCTGACTTTGGATCAGGTCACAATCTCACAGTTCATGGGTTCGAGCCCTATATCAGGCTCTGTGCTGACAGCTCAGAGCCTGGAGGCTGCTTTGGATTCTGTGTCTCCCTCTTTCTCTGCCCCTCCCCTGCTCACACTCTGTGTCTCTCTCTCTCTCTCTCTCAAAAATAAACATTAAGAAAAATATTTTTAACCTTATCACATAGTTATTGGAAGAAAGAGCAAGTAGACTTCATGCAAGCTTGGCTGGAAGTAGACAAGCTCTGCTGAAGGGAATATTGAAAAGGAAGCCCAATAACAAATGATTAAAATAATATAAAGAGGAAGATACTAAAGAAGCTGTTTGCTGCATATGCAATAACTTCTCTTTCGCTGACCCTCTTCCTAAAACTATTAAACAGTATAAAATATTAAACTGTTGTAAAGGTAAATTATCCTTGTTGTCATCTTTAAATACATGAGAGAAAAACATAATGTAATGTGTAAAATAATTGAATCTGTATCACACTAGAAAGTAATATATGAATATATATATTTAAACAGAGTTTTTCATACCTCTTCACATACACATAAGACTTATGAATGAAAATATCACAAGTACTTTGTAATGAGGTGTGCTCGTGACAAGTGATCATCTAACTTGAAGGAGAAAGTGTTGTTAGTATCTGGCCTTCATGGATACTTAATTGAACCAAAATAGTTTGTGGAGGGTGGCTTAACATTAGAGTAAATGAGATGGCGGGGAACAAGTGAGGCAGAGTTCAAGACGGCAGGAAATAAAAGGCATAGAAAA
The DNA here is from genome assembly GCF_024362965.1 of Panthera pardus. Lineage (NCBI taxonomy): Eukaryota > Metazoa > Chordata > Mammalia > Carnivora > Felidae > Panthera > Panthera pardus. The sequence goes on from NW_026526810.1 coordinate 84,879,027, forward strand.
CTATTGAGCCAGAAAGGGGAATTGAATCAGACCTGCTGTAGCACTAATCATTAGTGGGTGAAGTAATGAACTAGGAAAGAGATGGGGTTTTAGTTATGGCCTACCAAATGGAAATGAGAAATTTCCAGATGTTCCATATGGTCTGTAATTCAAATGTTTTGTGCCTTCAGGTCAGAATTTTCAAACAGTTAACAGATGTAGAAAAGACTCCAAATTTCATGCACACACCATGATGGTTAGCTTTCAAAATCTCAGAGCTTGCGTGTAAACTCCTCACATAAGAAGTAGGGTTTAAAATAAAGCCTGTCAGACCTCAGGCAGAATTCCAGTTGAGAAAAAGAGTTCCAGGTTAATAATAGCTTTCTTTTTACATACCAATTCAAATGGTACAAAACAGCATTAGGAATTTTAACACGACAGCACCAATTCAAGACCTATGGGGTTCAAAAGAACATTTCTTGCCAAATGGTCTTTTTGCTAGAGAAAATAACTTAAAGACCTTGATATGGAGAGTTTAATTCGGTATACAACTGATCAATGTTCACCAATCAAGATATTAATTTCATCATAAAGAAAAAGTAACCAAAATTTTCTCTGCAATGACAAATTCTCACCATTTTTTAAAAGTCAGAACTAAAGGAATTATTAAATTTCCAAAAGTGACATTTAAGTCACTGAATAAACATTGGTGAGGTACTAAGTAGTATACCACCATTTTGATGTGAACCCCTCCCCACTCAGCTTAAAATAAGTAAAGGAGGTAACACTTGCACCCTGAATCCATGATCAGAGTCTTAGAGACCCACAGACATACTAAGTGGATGCTGAGAGTAGAATAATATTTATCTGATGTAACGAGAAAAGGAAGCATCTTAGAAAGGAGACATTTTAACTGTGCTGTAGAAGGATATGTGATGGATGGCTATGTAGGATCTCAAAGCACAAGTCTGAGTCCCAGATCTGCTCTACACTTACCCTGTGTCATGGGCCAAGGTGCTCAACCTCTCTAAGCCTCAAGTCCTGAATATGTAGAAGGAGAATACAAATTCCCTATATCATAGGTTTCTTCCAGTAATAAAAAAGAGACAATACATACAAAATGCTTTCCTAGAACATAATACACAACGTAGGAGAAACTCTTCCCCGCTCTCCACATGTTATGGCTTTGAATACAATATAGACACGTAGTGCTATTTCCGTGCTCTCAGAGAAGGATTAGGAGAAAGGCTTTTACTCTGTTCTCCACCTCTCAATCACTCCTCTCTATGACATTAGAATCAATAGATAATCTTGAAATAAAGGTGATTGATCCTGCATGGCCCAGATTTCTCACTCTCTCCTTCTTTTCTTATCTCTTGCTTTCAGTTAGTAGCCAGCAAGCAAAGTAAATTCTCCTTCCCACTCTTGCTTCTGGTAAATCCTTAGCTGCCTAGTCTATTACTTCATGGTCTGTGAGGCAGAATATCCTCCTTTCCATTGGTTTCCTGGCCAAGTGACAACTTTGCAGATCCAAGTCCCCAGATTTATGGGTGGGAGGAGCATTAGGAAGGCCCCTTTAACTTTGAGCTGAAATGTTATTCTCCAAACCAGCTGTACCATGTATATTCCATATGGCTTTAGTTTTCTACTAGTCTAGAAACTATTAAAGAGAGGGTTATTATTAGTCACCCTCAATAATCTAAATTATCAGGTGATGCCTTGGGGAAAGAGTGAATAACTACATGGGTGTGAGCTCACAAAATACAGATTCTAAATTGGAAAGAACAACACATGGACATCTTATAAAAGAATGTGTCTTCATAATGGAATAAGGGAGAAACCCTAGGCTTAGTTGCTTGGCTCCCTTTTCCTTGGAAGGACAAAATATGATGATTCCCCTCTTACTTCAGTTTGTTTAAAACATATAAGATTAAAATATCCAAGTTCCTTTTCTATATAATTAGCTAAATTTTCTGAGATACCTATTTGTTTACACATATACTATGAGAATGTTTATTTTTGTACTGAGAGCATTGAATAATGTAAAATCACCAAGGAAAGGAAAACTGAACTCTTGCTACAGAGAAAGAGATTCCTACACATTGCAAGGAGCTCATTTCAGCATGAAAAAATATTTATATTCTAGAAGCCACCTCCATCGCCTACACAATGAGCCCTAAAATATACTTCTGCGCTGTGCCCCCTAAACTCACTTATGGAATGTTCTGCTCCTCCACTAAAGTACCCATTGCCTATATCTGAGGCAAAAAGCCCTGCGTCTCTACTTCTACATTTCATACACCTTTGTCTTCATTTGTCCACAGCCAAGGTGACTGCATCCTTCAATTTTGCCCTGGGCACCCTGATTTCCTCACCTTAGTCCTGGCCCTGTTTAGTCAACTTGTCAAAAAACTTGTTAGGCAAGTTGCTCACCAATGTATTCCATGAAGTGCAATGAACTCTAAATTCTACCAAGACTTACAATTCAGGCTATGAGAGACACCACTCATCCAGGATATATGATGCAACAAAATATATACATTTGTACCAGTTCCCTATGTCAACCCTGCTTTATGGGTAGGGGTGGGGGGTAATTAACCAACAAAACTATCTCGCACTACAGACTTTCCTCTAAGCTATTTTGTTATTATGCAAAAATCACTGTGGTTGGATTTTATAAGAATAGATTCGAACTGGAAAACTCAAAAAACAGAACTGATTGTATGATCAACATAAGAGCATACTACATTCTTTTTAACAAAAAGCAAAGCAATAATACCACTTCAATTTTATTTCAGCTGTGTTTTTTGTTAAACCTGCTATGAAGGAAGGTGATTTATTACATAGCACACTTTCTCCATCTCTCCCTCCCTCTCTCTCTCTCAAACACACACACACACACACACACACACACACACACAGAATATTCTCTAACTATAACAAGAAAAATAAATGTGAACTTGTCAATTGTTCATATGACGTTTCACTCGATGTGACTATATATATAGATTTATGTGCAAGATACTACATTAATATTAACATTAGGGATCAGAAAGTAATAGAGCCTGTGTTTCCTAACAAGGCACCATAGCCTTTAGGTATTTAAATTTTTTCAATGACAAAGTCAAAAACTGCGTGGATTTCATGAGAAATCCTCTGTGAATGTGAGTGTGCTTCACATTGTGCAGGTGGTATTATCTGTCTGTAAAATACTGAGAAACTCCTGGTGTGACTGCCAGCAGAGGGCTGCTGTAGGTTCCTCCCATCAGAACATATACATACAAAAAGAGAGGAGAAGTCGTCCTTATTTCAGTATTTCCCATCTCTAAAACTGCTTTGTATTCTTTTTTTCTTTCCTTCTCCTTTTTTTAAAGTTTTATTGATTTGTTTTGAGAGAGAAGGGCACACGAGCAGTAGAGGGGTAGAGAGAGAGGGAGAGAGAGAATCCCAAGCAGGCTCCACACTGTCAGCACAGAGCCCGATGTGGGGCTCGATCCCATGAACTGTGAGATCATGACCTGAGCTGAAATGAAGAGTCATGCACTCAACCCACTTAGCCACCCACGTGCCCCTCTTCTTTCTGGATTAGAGCCAGTGCCTAAACTCCAGCAGCAACTTGGCTACATTATTGCTATTCATTCCACTTCAATACCCACAACTGCAAATACCTTTGGTAATATATACTCGGAAGTCCTGGATTTTACTTTTTAAATGAATATATTTTCTATGTTATTTTTACTGAACCAGGTCATTTCCATAACAGAGGCTAACATAATTTAATTTAGCCAGTAATATGCAATATAAGATATTGTACTAAAAACTGAAACAGTCAGGGAATAGCTTAGGGATAAGACGAGCAAAAAGTTAAGACTAAAAGATATGGTGGGATCTGCAAAAACGCCTTCATAAAATGCAAATATCATGGAAATTCAATGGAAGAAATGGCCAAATTTGCTTGATGGGTTAAAGATTCTTTGGTGAAGAGCACATTAGAAGCAAGTCTACAAGCTGACAGGAGGAGATAGGGAAATGTTTTTTATGGAGTTACTGGTATAAGTAAAAATTCACGTTGGAAAGTTTGGGGATGTTATGGCAGAGAGCTAATGTTAGACATAATCTATTGCAGAACACTGGAAAATCTGGCATAAGCTTTGAAATGTTATTCAGGATAACTCTACCTTGGACCTTTTATGCCAGTGTACAAAATCTCCACTATTTTCAGACAGCATTAGCAAGCAGGGGATATTCACAAAAAGGATGTTATGAGGTGAGTGATGCCATCCTGGCAGCATGATAGGAAAATGATTCAGGCAACTGTTTATCAAGCAAGACCTGGGGGGAAGAAGAATTAATGGGAAGAAAGTTCAGTTAACAGGCTATTTAAAGTTCTTTAAACCTCTAAAATTCAGATTCCTCTTCTGTGAAAAATAACAGCCTTACAGCATTGTTGTAAAGATTAACTAATATGTGGAAAGTAAAAGTGGGCACAGAATAAATGCTAGCTCTTGCTATTATTATAAATTATATAGGCTTAGGAAAGTTTTATAAAACTGGAAGACATAGTTTCTTTAATAATTCTGGGATAATAACATTACCTGAGGGTTTTTGAAGACAATGAAATAACGTTTGGTAAAGAGCTTTGTAAGGAATGATGTTCTACACAAGTATAGCATGATGTTATAATTATTTGATTTATAATTTTTAATAATGGATGAGAGGAAGAAAAGGGTTGCTATAGAGAAAATGTTTCATTGAGCGGTAGCCACAAAGAAAGGGGACAGATTTGGAGTAAGAAAGCAGAGTTTGAGATGGTGTTGTTTTATTACTGCTTAAATATCTAGCAGACAGGTATACAAAGATCTGGGGCCCAGAGAGAGCAGGATAATAGAGACTTACCACTAGGACATCATCTGAAGTTTTGGAAATGGATAGGTGTGACTGAGGATGGAGTACATCGAGAGAGTAATAAAAGCCAAAACTTTAAAGATTTTCTATATTTGCAGATGGAGTTATGTGAGGGGCCAGAGAAGTTCTCAGTGAGATGGAAAGATTGCTAAAGTTCAGTAATCCCTTCACACCCCTGTTCAACTACTACTATGCACATATAAACACAACCTCTGCATACTTTGCACACTGAACCTCAAGGAGCAAAGACTTCACTAAGGAGTGCGGGAGACAAACATGCAAATTACCCATCTCTGATTTATGCATCCTAATAGAGGGGGTCAAAGGAAATGCAAGTGCCTAATCTTCCACAAAAGCCCTGGGAAGACTCCAGAGAAAACAAGTAACAAATGCCTACATCTGCACTATTTACCCAGTAGGCCATTGGGAAGGGCATTTGGGGGAGGAGGAGCCCATACTGCTGGAGGGAGTCATACGAGCTCAGGCAGGAAAGGAGACAGCATGTGGCATTTGGAACAACATGTGGCTTGAAAAGTTTGTGTGATATCAGAAAAGGCAAGGAAAAGGTTTTAGAAAAGGAGTAAGTAATAATAGTATCGGTTGAAAATGACCACCAGATTTATTGTTAAACACCAATAATACAAAATAACTGTTAAGGAAATGGTTAGTGTCAGATACATTATTGCCATAGAATCATTGCATTTAATTCTTACGACAACTCTGTGATATCACTAACATCCCCGTTTAAAAAATAAAAACACTGGGGTGCCTGGGTGGCTCAAGCAGTTGAGCATCGGACTTCAGCTCAGGTTATGATCTCTTGGTTCATGAATTCCAGCCCCACATCTTGCTTAGCTACTGCCAGCACAGAGCCTGCTTCAGATCTTCTGTCCTTCTCTCTCTCTGCCCCTCCCCCACTTGTTCACGCGCTCTGTCAAAAATAAACATTACAAAAATAAAAATAAAAAAAATAAAAGATAAAAACACTGAGGTTCCAATAATTTAAATAAGTAGTCCAACATTGAGTATTGCCCACAATTAAGAGTGGCAGTTCAGTTCAATATCATTTCTATCTCTGGAGTGCTTGGGCATTCCCAACCACTATCCCAGGAAAGAACAATGTCAAAACAGAAGCAAGAAAAGAAACTGTATTTGAAGAATGAGTAGGTAATCATGAAGAGAAAAAAAAAAAACAAAACTGTCTTTCAAATTGAACCATACTAGCTGAATAAATGAAGTAAAGACAGAGACCACAAATCTGAGTTGTCACAAAAAAACCAAAAGAATTAAAATTAAATGTATTCAACCCTTAGTATGTAAAATACTCAGAGCGTTCAGTAATATCCTATTTCCATGGCCAACGGTCCTACCAAAGAACTCCGAGAATCTTTAGAAAGGTGTGAGCTATCCCAAGACCCCACAATATTTCCTAGATACTGATCAACTCTGTGATGGAAATTTCAAAGAAAACCTTTCCAAGGAGGATTAGTACATTTGTTTCCTGAAAACACCAGCATCCAGGGGAATAGTTAGGATTCTCTGTAACATTGTCTCCATGGGCTACTGTGACACTAGCACTGCTTCTCTTCCTGGGCCATGAGAGGTATGTGACTCCTTCTTGTTTTTCATTATTAGTGCTTAGTTTATTTGTTTAATTTTTTTTAATGTTTATTCATTTTTTGAGAGAGAGAGAGAGCAGGAGTGGAGGAGGGGCAGAGAGAGAGGGAGACAGAATCTGAAGCAGGCTCCAGGCTCTGAGCTGTCAGCACAGAGCCCGGAGAGAGCCTGGTGCAGGGTGAACCCACAAACTGTGAGATCATGACCTGAGCCGAAGTCGGATGCTCAACTGACAGAGCCACCCAGGGGCCCCAGTGTTTGGTTTATTTAAATCAGATACCAGCGTCCTATCATTTCTACAACATATGCAACATACTGATAAGCAGCATAGTGTCATTCTCAACCCCATTTTAAAACTTTTACAGGAAATATTTATTCAAATTATTATCCTACATGAAGCAGCCTTACAAATATAAATGTGTAAGACATATTACATATGTCTCTTTTCAAAAGAGCTAGGGGCGCCTGGGTGGCTCAGTCGGTTGAGAGTCTGACTTCGGCTCAGGTCATGATCTCTCGCCGTCTGTGAGTTCGAGCCCCACCTTGGGCTCTGTGCTTACAGCTCAGAGCCTGGAGCATGCTTCGGATTATGTGTCTCCCTCTCTCTCTGCCCCTCCCCCTCTCATGCTCTGTCTCTCTCTCTCTGTCAAAAATAAATAAACATTTAAAAAAATTTTAAAAAAGAGCTAGTATTTCTTATATTCACACATTTTTCCATCGATACAATGCTAACCAATGACAAGCACAGTGACCACAAGCATGTCATCTGCCCTGATTTCTGTGTAATTAAAAACATGCTGCCACCAATAGCAATAACTCTTCAGGGAGACTTGATAGAAGTCAACAAAGCATGTCAACACTGAAAACAACAGAAGGTAACATATGAATCGCTTTGGGGTATGTGCCTGAAAAGTTTATCCACACCTCCCCCCAAAAAGGCGTAGAAATGCTTTCAAACTAGCAATTAACCTCCCACTAAAGTTGGCATTGAATTGAAGTCCCCTGATATATTCCTTTCCCTTAGACCCCAAAAGGAACCTATCCATGAAGAATGCTCATTTTCTGCTGGGTAAGACACTGTGCAACTGGAGAATTTCACAGTTCACCAGAAGGATGATATCACTTCACTTCTCTGGAAGAAGTCCAGACTTCATCATGAAGGTGCATCACATCGTTATACTGCAGAAAGTAGCATATGGCACGATGTCTCTCGGGAGCTAAAAACGGACTTTCTACTAAAAGACTTAGTCGTGAAATAAACAGTGTATGTTTAATATGTGCAAAATCTATCAGTTCAGTGTATAAAAAAACCTACAGATTAAGAACAAATGAAGCAATATATAAGAATATATTTCTTAAAAACATGCTATAGTAGAAATGCACGTGAAATTTATCATGTGATAGATGCTATCACATTATTTAATTGGTAAAGGATATCAGAGTTAGGTGATATATAAGTGATCAGTAAGACTGCCAAAATTCAGGAAATGAGTAATCAGATACTAGTTTTGAAGCCATTAGTTGCAACCATAAGCCAAGCTCCACTTTTTAAAAATTAAATATTTAATTTTTAAAACCAGACCCACCACACAAACTTACACTAATGCAGACAATAAATGCATCCTTAACTGAAACAGTTATTCATACAATACTATTTTCACGAGCTGTGTTAACTTCTCTGGCCAGTCAAATATTATTAAGATCTTATGATTAGTTACAGATAGCAAACCATTTACTCCTAAGATTCACCAATTCAATTGTAAAGGGCACATTTCTGTTCTCATGTTTTCCTCAGGTCTCTGCTGCTGTAAATGTCTTTTGTTCCACAGGGTACTAGAGCCGCAGCATGATTTGGTGACCACTAGCTGATGCTGCTCTCTATCAGAGGAAGAACTAATGTGCTCAACAGCAGCAGGAAATGGGTAACAATAGTTTTCCACAAAACCATCAATTTTCTGCTTTTCCCTTTAAAGATATTTATGATGGTGAAGTCTGAATTTTGTGGCATTCCCAAATATCAAGCAAAGAAATGCATGTATACAGCCCTTTATTTTCATGCTGGAAAATATGTAGCAATATAGTTCATTAAATCAGGTGGTGTTTCCACTTAAAGGCTATAGTGCTGATTTCCCAAGATACCCGAACAATGTAATGTCATGTATTGGTACCATCACTTCATTTCATGTGATCTCCTATAGTATAATATGATTGGCTTGGGTATGAATGCTGCCTATTCCTTACACAGTTCTCTGGTTGCAGTTAAATATTTGAGCATTTATTTTCTGTACATGTGACTGATGGTATAATCACCAAATCTGAATAAAAATACTTAGTAGAATAATATATATGCACTTGGATTTCTTTAGACTTTGCATATCATGGGCTATCATATCATATACATTGCAAAACTTAACAACAAACAGATACCTAAATAAATGACTGCAAATAAAAGATGATAGAATAGAAATATAAGCAGTACATTCTTGCTTTGTGGGAAATTCCTTAATATCTGACTTATTCCCACTAAGTAAGTTAGTAGCATTTTATTTTAGATTCCTTCGGAAAGTTCTTCACTTCCCATATACAGAGACACCTGCTAGGCATCTCTTGAAATCTAAAAACCTATCTCTCAGATTGCTTTCTAGAAGTTCCCTGTGTCACCGATAAGAAAAGAGATATATAAGAAAATTAGAAACACATTCCATGATGTTTCCTCACACTAGATACAAAAATTACTCATAGAAATACACACACACATATTTTATGTGTGTATCCAGAACACTAACCCAAGTATCCAAGCAATTAATCTTGAGTTTCAACAGCTTTGTTTTTCTCCTGTATAATAGAGAAAAACTTCCAGATAACACAATATTCTGGCATAGATATTCAAATTCCACTTGAAACCTACATGTCCTCCATGATGGCATTTTAATGAGACAGAAAAAAATTAAACCAAAGAAAATTTGCTCTTGTCTGTTGTCAGAATAACAGCTTTTCCGTGTATTTTTTTTCAAATCATGCAAGGGCCTGCTGTCCTGTGATAATACTTCTGATCTAGAGTAGCATGATACACACACACACACACACACACACACACACACACAAACTCATACACACACAGTTTATTAGCTAATTGTGGACTCCAGTTTAATTTATAGGTGCACAACTGGCCAAAGATTTGGTACTTCTGGTGGCTTTTCTTCACCCTTTGTTATGGTGCTATTTGATTGTATTTATGAATGTGACCTTATATCTTACAGTAGCAGGAGGAAGTAAGATAAATTCGACTCTAAAACACATACACAATAGCAGACAGTACTGTTTAAAGATTAATAAGTGATCTCACTATAGCACTTCAACTGCCTATAGCCTAAAAATATCTTTCCTGTGGTACTTCCCAGGCAGTCCCTGAGGGACCAATAAACTGAGAGCACTAGACAGATCTGAACTTATCTATCACAGCTCTGATTGTGCTCTGTGCACTATATGTTTCTTCTAAAAAGCATCTAATTCACTGCCTGTTCAGAGCATTCATTACTTGAAGCAAAGGACACCAGAAGTAAATACAACTTTTAAAAGACATATTGTAAAGTGAATTCATTCTGTTTTCCCATTTTAACTATCAAAAACCCAAACCCATGTACTGCTCTAGAGATTTGATTTTCAGACCTCTTAATGTTTTGCCAGATATAAAAACTGTACATTTCTAACTATGCTTCCACCATTGATGCTCTGTCAGTCTGTACTGCACTGGATGTTCTGGTGTCTCATCTCAAGGCTTCCAAACCATCAAGTACCTGAGGGGCTTCACTGTGGCTCCTGGGGTTACATATCCTCTCTGCAATGGGAATCCTAGAAATGAAGAAGCCAGTGCAAAGAATTTAGAATTCTGCCTATCTGTTTCGCCCTAATACTAGAGACTTTGTAATGAGAAGCACTCTCACAGTGTTTGACCCTCCTATCTAACCTCTGATCTCATGATTCCTCCTTGAAGAGCATCGGTGAGGCCTCTTAGGCGAGAAAATGGACGCAGAATCCATCTTGTTATTACTTGACGTTAGCATGAATAATTTACACTACGCAACCGAGTATTTGACAATTGTTTAACAAGCTAAAATTTATAATAGCACTGACTTGAATACATTTTCTCTTGCAAAACTAAATATCAGACATAATAATAAACACCATGAGACACAAACATGAGAAAACATGAGAAAGTGTCTCTAGGTACTTAATTCTTATTTATGCGGAGAAGTGGAAAAACATAGTCAGTATTCATTACCTTTAGCGTGAAGAAAAGGCATGTAAAAAGACTTGATCAAAAGAGACAGTGAAAAATTAGAGACGAACCAGATAATATAAAACCAAACAATTTCCTTTGGAGGCTAAATGTTCTAATTTGTCTCTACTGATGCATTAACTGTGTAGTTTCCACACCACTTCGTTTGCGTGCATGTAGACCATCTATACAAGTACAGACAAGAAAATGGCAAAGTTCTCTTATAAAAACTCGACTGAACTGATTTTCTAGCTAATGTGGTTATTTTGAATTGTTTACATTGTCTTCCACAATAAAAGTAGTGAGATAATTCATTATCTAATATTCTAAAATAATTATGTTTGGCTGTGGTGAGTAACTTATCTTTTTTGTTCTATTTTATATAAAGCTATTTTTGAGACTTCCAGCATTCTTTAGATCAAACAGGATTTTCTATCAAATAATTTTCATTTACTGTTTCCAAGATAACAGAGTATCAGAGAGAGTGTAACAAATAGCTTCCTAATAGCTATTGTTATAAAGATTATAATTTACCTCTAGAATTGCCTATTTGCAGCAATTACAAGAGATGCACGGTGAAGATGTTGTTAAATGATGGCATTACCTATCAATCAGAATCAGCCACGTTATGAATAGACATACTTTAATGAACGGACTTGGTGCAGGAATGGTGGATTTGCTTTAACAAATACTTGGAAAATCATTTTTGTCACTTTTGAGCTCTAGACAAGAAAAAGTCATTCAATTTTCAGTTTAATTTTTTGACCTCATGGTAGGGATAAAAATAAAATGAGAGAAAAATAATTTTGAATTTGATAGCCCTGGAATGAACTTGGGGAATTAGCACTTTCAGCCCTGTGAAAACACTGAGGCTTCTGAAGTACAATGTGCACGCAGTGCTGCACTAATGAAGATATATAAGCTGTGCCAAGCAGCAGGAATCCTATTAGGACTCCTATGAGAAGGCAAGACATCTCAGTAGCCAATAACTCCCTATTGAGTCTTTCAGAGATGACCAAGCCTATTTCTTGACATGGCTTATCTGGGGAATAACAGATCCTTGCAGCCTATGTTGTGGAAATATCAGACAGCCTGACAAGATTCATTAAATGTAGGGTCGACTGCCCATGTTTTCTAATTTCATAATTCACATGAAAATGAATGACACATTCCAATTTTTTTCTCTGAATATGTCAGAGGTTTGTGAAAGTTCTAGACACAAACACCATAGCAACAATAATGATACTGTGCTGAAAGAATTTAATTGAAGATATTTGGCCATTAAAACACTGAGAACCACATATGAATTACCACATAATATATCCTTTCAAAATGTATGTCAGTGAAAAACCTGTGGAACTCTATAGAGGAACTTTATGTAAGTGACCATATCATCCATTTTCACTTTGATTACTAGGAAGTACAGAACCCAAATTGAAGATGAAACATAGAAACCATCATGGCACATAGGTTTTCTGTTTATGTCCTTCCCGTTGTTGTACTGATCTAATAAACACTTATTTTTCCTGGTTATGCTTCTCTCTTTTTATTTATATTTCATCATTATGTAATCAAACACATTATTTTCACTAACCAATTTTCAGGACTTAATTTGGAGAATAGATAAAGAGACATTATAGCAGACTAAAACATCCAAAAGATTGTCAAGTATAATAAGTAACTAATGGATACTGTGCTGTACAACAGGGGCCAAGAGACTGAATTTTAAAAGAGCATCTGTTAGGTATATATGAGCAAGAATTTTCTCATCATTCTCCTAGTCCCAAATGTAATAGGTTTCCCTTAAAAGCTGTGGAATCTTCAATGCTGCACATGTTTAAATAGTGGCTAAATAACCATCCATCTGGCATGTTGACAAAAGTTCTTAGATTGGAAGAAAGGTTAAACTAGAAGCCCTCAAAAATCTCTTCCACTCTATAATTCCATAATTAAATATGCTATACTTAATGAGCCATTTGTTATCTCCACAGGGTGAGTAACTTATGGCACGTGTCTCCATGCTATCTCCCTGCCAGGTCTAGAAACTAAATTAAATTAATCTATCACCACCTGAAATTAGAACTGGGAAAAAGATATGTTATAATGACTTAAAGAGTCTGGAGTCTGAATATTCACTTAAGAACATCAGCTTTATTGTGGGCAAAATTTCATAGCCTATCTATATCATATCATTATCTCAAATATAAAAAAATAAAAAGAAACACTGATGTTTTTCAAATTAAAATCTGAAAGAGATTAGATAAAATGCATTTTAATGTTCTAAATATTCAAAAGTATATTATATAATTGGCCACATCACAGACACATTTTTAAAGTGCTTCCCATAAAATAAAACATTTTAAAGATTTGCTATCATGAGAAAGGTATAAATATTTGTTTTGGAGGGTTGAAAGTCCACTGTAAGCCAGTAAACTAAATTAAAATAGCATATTTAATCCTACTCATATCTCTCATTATATTTATGCAATATTAGAAAGGTAAACAAATCCTGAAGTCACTAAATTATTCACTGAGGTGAGACATCTTAAATGAATGAACTGCCACTTTGCATCTAAATATTTTAAGTAGACAAACAGCTTTATAAGTAGATGGAATTTTTTTTTGCTTCCTTTCACATTCGATAGTCTCAGAAAGGTGTTATTGCTTTGACAGTTTTGTTAGGGATAATTTGAAAAAGTAAATATTTCTTACAGGACTGTAATAAATATTAATATAACCAGAGTATGTGTGTATATGTGTGATTACATTGTTTTCAAACCATTAAAAATTCTAGGATTAAACAAGTACGAAAGTTTTAAATCCTGATGAATACGTGATTTTAATCAAACTTGAAGCACAAATGAATCAAGAACGACTGGGGATAAGTGAAAAAAAGTCAATACAAAAGATCAAATTGAAACATGCAAATTGAAACATGTGACTATGCCATTATAGGATAAGAGTGTCTGATAATTATTTTTAAATTTCACAACTGATGGTATGTGTTTCTTGGGGAAGTATCTGTTTGTTGGCTTGCACCCAAGCCCTAGAGGAGTCTAAAGGACACTGGTTGCTATGTATGTTTTTAGGTGGCATGAATTCCAACATCCCTCATCTTTTAAGATCAACAGTCTTTTGCCTTAATCACTTAATCAAGACAAAAATAATGGCAATGTAGAAATGCAAACAGTGTATCCCTGGTACTGCCTAAGAATGGTCATGTTACCTAAACTCATGGCAAACACTGTATGTCAGTACTTGGAATTATGGACCCCTTCTTCAAATTTGGCGACTAAGCACAAGAGAGACTAGCTCTGAGTATAAATTGGGGGTCTCAGACCATGGCTAAAGTGTCCTACAGTTCAGAGAAGTAGATTGGGACCAAATAGTAATGGTATTTGTAAGATGGCAAGACAATAGAGGTTTATAAACAGATAAACCTCAATTATCATTGGAAAATTTTCATCTTAATGACAAAACATTTTAGAGAAAACATTTAGAAAAATGTAGCAGACACTCATATCAGATTTAGCAAATGTTAACATCTCTCCATGTTTGTTTCAAATCTCCATATTTTTTAGAGCAAAATTTTAAGGTCTATACAAAAGCCACCACTCATCCCATTTCTACTGCTGTTTTACCATGAGACAAGCTCTACCTCAAGTTGTTGTTTCATTCAAATCACTACAGACATGCATGTATCTATAATCAATATATAGTATATTTATTTTAATCATGACTCTGTTATACAATTCTTATCATTCTAACTTCCTTTTCCAATGAACATTATTTAAAGGTTTCCATGAAACTTGTACATCTATTTTATTTTAACCCATTCATAGTATTCAATTATATGACTAAACCACAGCTTATCTCTCCATTGGCCTATTACCTATATATTGTTTGTAATTCTTTTACTTGGTAAAGTGCTGCAATATTCTAAGTCTTCATGTGAACATAAACCAGAATTCATGTGTGAGTATGTGTATAGATAGAGATAAAAAGACAGAGACAGACAGAGAAAGAGAAACAGAAAGGGAATTTATACAGAGAGAAAGATTTCTACAATGAAATAAAGTACTATCTGTGGTTTTTGCAATTTCAAATTGCTCTCCAAAATAGTTATTCTAATTTAAATCCTTACCAGTTCTCTGAGTGTCTTATTTTCTTATCTTATCAACACTTAGTTTTAGCAAATTAACAACTTCACCAACTTAATAGGTATAAAATGATATTATCATTGCTATTTTAATTTGTAAGTGAACAGTAGTAAAATTAGCTGTATTTTCATAACATACGAGACTTCCAGGTTTTTCTTCTGTGGTTTGTCAGTTTGTGGTCTCTGCCCAGTCTTATGAGATTTCCATAAGGTTTTCCTTTGTGATTTAATCATTATATTTTGTCCAAATCTGCAGTTTGTCTTTGTTTTTTGAACCTAGGTGTATAGAGATTTTTAATGTTAATGAACTCAATTACTCATTGAAATATTTCCTATTGCATTTTGTGCTTTTGTGTCTTATTTAAAGTATTCTCCTTTACCTTGACAGAAAGCAGATATAGTATGATTATTCTTTGATAATTTTCACTAATAATTTTAAAGTTTAGCTTTTCAAATTTAGGGTTTTAAATATGTAGTATATGGTAGGGATCTAATTGTATTTTTGCCATTCTTTCTCCACTTCATTCCTTATTAATTCCCAATTATTTGTATTTTTGCCATTCCAAGTTCCATATATTATGTTCATTATTCTTTAATCTTTAAAATATTTTTATGTTTATTTATTTTTTGAGAGAAAGAGAGAGAGAGAGTGCAAGCAGGGGTAGGGCAGAGAGAGGGGGAGACAGAGACTCCAAATCAGGCTCCAGGCTCCAAGCTGTCAGCACAGACCCTGACACGGAACTCGAACTCACGAACCATGAGATCGCGACCCGAGTCGAAGTCGGATGCCTAACCAACTGAGCCAACCAGGCAACCCTGTTCATTATTCTATGCCATTGTCTTCCTTGACTGTCCTGCACTATGAAGCTCATGATGTCTATTAAGGCTAGTACACATATCCTTGCTGCGTCTCCTTCAAAACAGTCTTCATGCTTAGTTTGTAGATACTCAATTATAAATGTTTTCTGCTTGACCTCATGACTTATCCTTCAACAATAAATTGTTCAGATTTTTAAATGTCTTATGCTATTTTTGTTATTGTTTTTTTTTGTTTTTTGTTGTTATTGATTTTTTATTTCATTCCATTGTGGTTTGAGAATATGTTTTCTATGCTCTAAATTCTTTACTATATTTGAGACTTTTTGTGGCTGTTACTTAGTCAATTTTATAATTATGTCATGTGTGCCTAAAAATAATTTTACTCTATTTGCTATTTTGTCAGATTTGCTAATTATGTTCATGTGGTTCCTATTCTTTTAGTTTATTTGATTTCTAAACTTCAGACATAGTTTATTTACATCTCCCAACATGATCTCAACTTTGTAAATTTCTCCTTCTAATTCAAACTATAGGTACACACACTACTTATACGTGTCACACACACGAACACACACACACACACACACACACACACACACATAGCTATGTTTTCATGTCTTCAGATTTAGGCTTTTCATGTAGTTCTGGCCTCTTTTATAATTGCATAATGACCTTTATTTTTGATAATTGCCTTTCTCTTTAATATCTATTTTTCCTGAAAGTAATATAATTATTATAGTTCTTTTCTTTTGATTAGTATTTTTGGGATGTATTTATTAGCTCTTTATTTCAATATTTCTACATCATTATGTTTTAGGTGAGCCTATTTGTAGTCCACATAACTGAACTTTTTTAACACATATGGTCATTTCTGTCTTTTAACAATCAAATTTAATTAATTTATATTTCTTGTGATATCTGATCTTATTCAGTATCTTTTATTTCTTATGATTTCTATTTTATTTTTTCCTTTGATCCTTCAATTTATTTTTAATAAAGTTTATTTATTTATTTTGAGAGAGTGAGCAAGCATAAGGAGGAGAGGGGCAGAGAGAGGAGAGAGAGAAAATTTTTGAATAAGTAACATTCAGAAAGAAACTAGGTCACTGATTTTGATCAATTGTATATTCATCTTAAAATCAATAGAAGATATATTTACACTAAGACACCAATATTACACTCCTCTACAAGGGAATATTTGCAAAAGTTTAATTTAGCAGAGGCTTTGAAGCCTCTTAAAACGAATTCTCTCTTTTTATAGTAACTGATCATTTTGTTCACCCAACAAAAGTCAGAAAGAGAAGTTTGGCATACTTTACTGTTGCAGACATCTCTTTTGTGGTTTTACTATGATCTGCTTGCAACATACCAACCTAGTGATCATTCAGTTTGGTTTATATGACTGGCTCTATAGGGTCACCTTATTCTCTCTATTCCGAGTGAACTCTTTTCGGCAGAGTACAAAATTACAAGTGCAAACATAACACTAAAGAGAGATATGGGCTATGGCAGTTGGACTTTAAGTGAGGTTTAGAGCTAAAACAAATATCTTTAAATTAAGTACAATTTCAGCTATTATTGTGTGTGACTAGACACTCCTGAGAATCACTAGAAGTCAAGATAAGATTGAGATCTGTTCAACAGTTATTTATTGAACACTTGTCATTTGCCAGTCAGTGTTTCAGGCACAACAATGGACAAAACTAACAAATTACCTCTCTTGTGGAGTCTACATTTTAGTGAAGTATGACAGAAAAAAGTGAATGAGTGAATAAATGAATGAATGAAAAAATGAATTAATTGCACTACAGGAAGTAAAAAGGTACTATTCAGGAGATTTTAGCAGTGTAAGGAGATAAGAGTAATAGTAAACAAGGTGCTGTTTTATAGAAAGGAGGAAGGAAGTTTCTTCCTGATGGTGAGCCATTTGAACAAAGACCTGTAGAAGTCAGGGGTTGAATCACACATATTTTTTCCTTCCTTTCAGAGAAAGAAGTGATTGAATGCATCACAATTATAGGTAACAAGCATGTAGGTACAGAAGAGTGGAAGTTGAAAAGTTAGTATTGCAGTAATTGGAATGAGAAATGATGGTGAGTTAGGTTTTGGATATATTTTAAGGATAAAACCAATAGTTCATGCTGGTGCATGAAAGAAAGTGTAGTTATGTCTTGCTCTAGGGTTTTGGCCCGTGTAATTGAAAGAATGGAGCTGCTATTTTTAGAGTGAGGATGACTGAGTATGATTTCCTACTGAAATCAAGAATTTTTTCAGATACATTAAGTTTGAGATGGCTAGAAGGATGCGAGTGCAATTTATGTGTTTGAAGTTTACAGAAGAGTTAGTACCGAGGACATAAATTTGGGAGTCATCAACATACAGATGACATATATGTGCACATCATTGATTGAGATCAGTTAGAAAATTCCTATTGTTAAAGAAATGATGTTTGAGGATTGAGGTTTTTGGCATCCTAATATTTAAAAGTCAGGACAATGAAGAGACATGAGAAAGGATACTTTAGTATCTCTTTTAAGAGAGTCTTCAGTAACATGGAAGGAGAAACAAGAGATCTCAAGGGAGAGTTATGATAGTCATTTTGGTCAAATGCCCCTAATAGGTCCAGTTACATGAGGTTTTAAAATTTATCAGTAAATTTAACAACATAGAAGCTATTGATGATCTTGAAACCAGAAGTTTTTGTGCATGGATAGACATGAAAACCTAGACGGATTCAGGAAAGTGGTGATACCAACCGTAAACATTTCGGGGAATTTTACCATAAAGGTGAGAAGAGAAATGGGGAAGTAGCTAAAGGGGTATTTTCAATGTTTGTTAAAATATTATAACATAATCTTTTTGTTGGGTGGCTCAGTTGGTTAAGTGCCTGACTCTTGATTTTGGCTCAGATCATGATCTCACAGTTTGTGTCAGGCTCCATGCTCAGCGTGGAGTCTACTTAAGATTCTCTCTCTCTTCCCTTCTGCCCCTCTTCCCCTCTGTCTCCTCTCTCTGTCTCCTCTCTCTCTCTCTCTCTCTGTCACTCTCTCTTTTTATATATAAAAAAATATATTGTCACATAGTTATATAATAATGGGAATTTTCCAGGAGGAAGAGAATAACTGACATTGGAAAAGAAAGAAAGGACAAGAATAGGGACAAATGGAATTGAAAGTGCAGGGTGTGAGTCATCAGATGAACTTGATTATGTATCTAAATGCTGGATAAACTTTTATTCTTAAAAAAAAAAAAAAAAGTTTTAGAAATTCCTCCAAACTCCTGAAAGAAAAAAAATAGTATTATAGGAACCTAATAACAGAATGGTTTACACTCAAAATATTTTACCTTCCTTCTATTTATGGAAATATTGCCAGACTCTTTTTCAATGTACTGTACACTCTTGTCCTCTGGTTTGTCTAATCTAAACATGTTTCTGTTAATGGCTATCATAACCCCCAACAGAGAATTGAATGACATTTTTCAAGCCTCAGTACCAGATTAACATGCCAGAAATTATGCTGATACCTACAAAATGTTACTTTATTTTTTCCCTGAGCTGTGCAGATAATTTAGCTTCAGGCAATCAAAGCATGTTCCTCTACAAGGTTGATTTTTCTGAAAACAGCCATTTATAGTATAAAGCTGCATTTGTGTGTGAGTCATTAGCACAATGTTTACAAGTTTACTCTTTTTTTCCTATATGGCTTCTGTATAACTACGTCATGGTTTATATTGTATTTCTAAACATTCTCCTATGTTAATTCATCTTCAGCTATGGGAATAAATGAAGCATGAATTCAATCATCTACCAGTCAGATCTTTTTGGTGTTTAATATTAAATGCCTAAATATATATCATGCATCCCTTTATTCTAATCCATGTGTACTTAATGATGCAATATCTAGGGTAACTTCTTTTTTTACCCAACTGGAAATTAGCTGGTGAATTTAAACAATGATTGATGAATTTAGGCAACTAAAAGAGCTAGGATCAACACCAGAGAGTAGTATTTTTTTCTGTACCACATCACTCATGCCACTACCGTAAGCAAGCAACATTAATCTTAATATTGTTCACCCTTTTGACCCCTGCCCTCAAAATGTTCCACCTAAAATATCCAGAATTGAGTTTTTGTTAGAGAATTTTGGAGGAAATAAAAGTGGGGCTCTCAATATAAATAAAAATGCTTTTAAAGTTTGGATATTTACTCCACAAAGAAGCTATTTTCATATATGGTGTGAGGAAGGGATCAAACATTCATGTTTTTTGATCTGGAGATCTAAAAGAAATAATAAGTGTATCCCATGCACATAATATACAATTAAGGAACGCTGTATTTATCACTGCAATGAACATTTCAACTTGAAAAATGGAAGAGTAGAAAATATGCCCAATAGCCACTTGTAACATTCTGAAATCTCTCTCAGAAGACATTAAAGGACTTCCTACTTTACATGAAAAACATTTCTTAATTAGCTCATAATTCTGTTCCTTGGGAGGAAGTTTCCATCCATTGTTTTATTTCATCTTCGCTTCTCTCCTCTGAGGGATTACTAAAACTTTGGTTTGTGAACATAATTTGTTCTGGAAATGCCTGTATATCAAAGCACTTGTATATCAAAGCAAATTTCAAGAACGACTGGCTCAGGTGTGATCATGTAACATTCAGCACCATGTAATACTCATATTGCAAGACATCACTCATTTATCAAGTTAAAATTTATTACAAATGTTTGCTCATCTTCTGCAACACTCAGACCAAGTTACTCACAATCCAAGGTTTCACTGTGTTTCAATTATATTATTCTACTTAGACACATATATTGGGCATTAGGGGGGGAAATGTCATCTTTGTAGGCTCAATAGGCTTCATAGCCTACTTAGAGAATGCTAGGGATCTAATCATTATTTTAAGCTTTGAAGAAATAATTTTAAAGTTTCTTAAAGTATGTCATGTTTTTTTTGACAGTACAATCCTCTTAAAAGCTTCAAAGTCTTCTTATTTAGGGAATCTAATCTATCACATGTGCCAGTTACAGGCATACCTCATTTGATCGCAGTTCTATTTCCTGTACTTCACAGATATTTCATGTTTTATAAGTTGAAATTTTGTGGTAACTCTATATCAAGTAAGCGTACTGGCATCATTTTTCTAATAGCATTTGCTCACTTTCTGTCTCTGTGTCACATTTTGTTAATTCTCACAATATTTTAAACTCTTCATTATTACTACATCTTTTATGTGATCTACAATCAGTGCTCTTTGATGTTGTGATTGTTTGGGGGCATCATGAACTGAACCCATATAACACAGCGAAATTTATGATAAATGTTGTGTGTGTTCTGACTGCTCCACCAAACAGGTGTTCCCCTGTTTTTCCCATTGTCCTTCAGACACCCTATTCCCTGAGATACAATATTAAAGTAAGACCAGTTAATAACCCTACAATGGCCTCTAAGTGTTGAAGTGAAAGGAAGACCCATATTTCTCTTACTTTAAATCAAAAGCTATAAATAATTAAGCTTAGTGAAGAAGATGTGCCAAAGCGAAGATAGGTCAAAAGCTAGGCCTCTTGTGCCAAACACTTAGTCCAGGTGTGAATACTAAAGGAAAGTTCTTGAAGGAAATTAAAAGTGATACTCCATTGTAAACTCCTAGAAACATATAAACTACCAAAACTGAAACAGGAAAAAATAGAAAACTTGAACAAACCATTATCCAGAAAGGAAATTGAATCAGTAATCAAAAAGCTCCCAACAAGCAAAAGTCCAGATGGTTTCCCAGGGGAATTCTACCAAACATTTAAATAAGAGTTAATACCTATTCTTCTCAAACTATTCCAAAACATGAAGAGGCAGGAAAGCTTTCAAATCCTTTCTATGAGGCCAGCATTACCCTGATACCAAAACCAGATAAAGACTCCATTAAAAAAAAAAAGAACTACACACCAATGTCCCTCATGAACACAGCTTATAAATTCTCAATTTTTTCAAACAGAAAAAATTCAGCAAACTGAATGCAACAATACATTTAAAAAATTCTTTACCATGATCAAGTGGGATTTATTTCTAGGTTTCCAGGGTGGCTCAATATTCACAAATCAATCAACATAATACATCACACTAATTAAAGAAAGGATAAGAACCATATGATCATTTCAATAGATGCAGAAAAAGGATTTGACAAAGTATAACATCTATTCATGGTAAAAAAAAAAAAAACCCTCAAAAAAGTAGGTTTAGAGGGAATATACCTCAACATAGTAAAGGCTATATATGAAAACATCATACTAACAGCTAACATCATACTCAATGGGGAATGATTGAGATCTTTTCCTCTATGATCAGAAACAAGATGGAGATGTCCAAATCTCACCACTGTTATTTAACATAGTACTGGAACTCCTAGCCACAACAATAAAACACACACACATACACACACACACACACACACACAGAAATAAAAGTCATCCAAATTGGCAAGGAAGAAGCCAAACTTTCACTATTTGCAGATGACATGATACGCTATATAGAAAACCTGAAAGACTCCACCAAAAAACTGCTAGAAGTCAGTACAGTTATAGGATAGAAAACCAACATACAGAAATCTGCTGCATTTATATACACTAATAGTGAAGCATCAGAAAGAGAAATTAAGGAATCAGTCTCATCTACAACTGCACTGAAAACAATAAGATACCTAGGAATAAACCTAACCAAAGAGGTGAAAGATCCGTACACTGAAAACTATAAAAAACACTGATGAAACAAATTGAAGATAGAACAAAGAAATGGAAAGACAATCCATCCATGGATTAGAAGAAAAATATTATTAAAATGTCTATACTTGCAAAATAATTTACACATTTAATGCAATACTTATCCAAATACAAACAGCATTTTTCACAGAGCGAGAACAAACAATGCTAAAATCTGTATGGAATGACAAAGTAACCTTGAAAAAGAAAAATAAAGCTGGAAGCATCACAATTCCTGACTTCAAGTTATACTACAGAGATGTAGTGATCAAAACACTATGATACTGGCACAAAAATAGACATATAGATCATTAAGCAGAAAACCCAGAAATGAATCCACAACTTTATGGTCAATTAATATTCGACAAAGCAGCAAAGAGTATCCAATGGGAAAAGGACAGTCTCTTCAAATGGTGTTGGGAACCAACTGCACAGCAATGTGCAAAAGAATGAAACTGGATCACTTTCTTATACCATACACAAAAATAAATTCAAAATAGATGAAAGACCTAAATGTGAGACAAGAAATGATCAAAATCCTAGAAGAGAACAGGGTCAATAATGTCTTTGACATAGACATAGCAACTTCTCACTGGATCTATCATCTGGAAGAAGGGAAAGAAAAAGTAAACATGAATATTGGAATTTCACCAAGATAAAAAGCTTCTGCACACTGAAGGAAATAATCAACAAAACTAAAAAGCAACCTACAGAATAGGAGAAGATATTTGCAAATGACATTACTGATAAAGGGTTAGTGTCTTAAATATATAAAGAACTTATAAAAGTCAACACCCAAAAAAACGAATAATCCAATTAAATAATGGGTGGAAGATTTGAATAGACATTTTTCCAAAGAACATATATAGATTGGCAACAGACACATGAAAAGATGCTCAACCTAAATGATTACCATGGAAATACAAATCAAAACTACAATGAGATATCACCTCACACCTGTCAGAATGCCTAAAATCAACACCAGAAACAACAGGTTTTGTGAGGATCAGGAGAAAGGATAACTTCTTGCACTGTTGGTGTGAATGAAAATTGGTGTACCCACTCTGAAAACAATATGGATGTTCATCAAAAATTAAGAATAGAACTACCCTGGGATCCAACATTTGCTCTCCTAGAGTTTTACTCAAAGAATAACAAAAAAAAAACTAATTCAAAGGGGTACATGTACTCTGATGTTTATAGCAGCATTATCTGCAATAGCCAAAATATGGAAATAGTTTCCATCAACTAATGAATGGATAAAAAAAAGAGGTGATACACACACACACACACACACACACACACACAATGGAATATTATTCAGCCATAAAAAGAAAGAAATTTTACCATTTGCAACGTGGATTGAGGCAGAGAATATTGTGCTAACCAAAATAAGTCAGTCAGAGAAAGACAAATACCATATTATTTCACTCATATGTAGAAGTTAAGACACAAAACAAACAAGCAAAAGGAAAAAGAGAGACAGAGAGAGCCAAACCAAGAAACAGAATCTTAACTATACAGAACCAACTGGTTGCTAACATAAGGGAGGTAGGGGGAAGGGTTAAATAAGTGATGGAGATTAAGGACTAGACCCAAATGTTGTGAGGAAGTGTGGAACTGAATTGTACAACTGAATTGTACCACTGAAACTAATAATACACTATATGTTAACTAATTGGAATTTAAATAAAAACTTTAAAAAAAGTGATACTTCACTGAAGATAAATTGTAAGAAAGCAAAACAGCCTTACTGATGATATGGAGAAAGTTGTAGTGGTCTGGACAGAAAGTCAAACCAGCCACAACATTCCGTTAGGCCAAAACCTGATCCAGAACAAGTCCCCAAATTTCAGTTTTGTGAAGGCTGAGAAAGGAGAGGAAACTGCAGAAGTAAAATTTGAAGCTAAATTTAAGGAAAGTCATCACCATAACCTAAAAATGCAAGGTGAAGAAGCAAGTGTTGATATAGAAGCTGCAGCAAGTTGTCCAGAAGATCTAGCTAAGAAAATTAATGAAGATGGCAACTCTAAACAACAGATTTTCAATGTAGATGAAATAGATTTCTACTGGAAGAAGATGCCATCTAGGACTTTTATAAAGAGGAAAAGATAATTCCTGGTTTCAAAGCTTGAAAGACAAGCTGTCTCTCTTGTCTGGGTCTAATGCAGCTGCTGACTTTAAGTTGAAGTCAATGCTTGTTTACCATTCAAAAATCCTAGGGCCCATAAGAATTATGTTAAATCTATTCTGCTTGTGTTCTGTAAATGGAACACCAAAGCCCAGATGACAGCACATCTGTTTACAACATGGTTTACTAAATATTTGAAGCTCACTGTCGAGAGCTACTGCAAAAAAAAAAAAAATGATACTTTCCAAAATATTCCTACTCATTGACAATGCCCCTGGTCACCCAAGAGCTTTGATGGAGATGTACAATGAGATTAATGTTGTTTTCATGCCTGCTAACACAACATCCATTTTGCAGTCTGTGGATCAAGGAGTTATTTTTACTTTCAAGTCTTATTATTTAAGAAATACATTTTGTAAGGCTATATATAGCTGCCATAGTAAGTGATTCTTCTGATGGATCTGGGAAAAGAAACTTGAAAACCTTGTGGAAAAGTTCACAATTCTAGATACAGTTAAGAACATTTATGATTCATGGGAAGAGGTCAAAGTATCAACCTTAACAGGAGTTTGAGAGAAGTTCACCCCAACCCTCACAGATGACTTTGAGGGTTTCAAGACTTCAGTGGAGGAAGTCACTGCAGATGGAAATAACAAGATACCTAGAATTAGAAGTGGATCCTGAAAATGTAACTGAATTGGTATAATCTAATGATTAAACTTGAATGAATAAGGTGTCGTTTCTTACGGATGAGCAAAGAAAGTGGTTTCTTGAGATGGGATCTTCTCCTGGTGAAAATGTTATGACGACTGTGGATTCAGAATACAACATAAACTTAGTTGATAAAGCAGCACCAGGGTTTGAGAAGACTGACTGAAATTTTGGAAAAAGTTCTAGTGTGGGTAAAATGCTATAAAACAACATCACATGCTACAGAAAAATCACTCATAAAGAGTCAATTGATACAGCAAAGTTCATCATCTTATTTTAAGGCATTGCCCGAGCCATCCCAGCCTTCAGCAACCACTGCCCTGTTCAGTCAGCAGCCATTGACTCTGAGACAAGGCCCTCCACCAGCAGAAAGATTAGGGCTCACTGAAATCTCAGATGATGGTTGTCGTTTTTCTAGCAGTAAAGTATTTTTAATGAAAGTAAGTAAATTATTTTTTAACATAATGCTATTGCACACTTAATAGACTACAATATAATGTAAACATTATTTTTGCATGCAATGGAAATTCAAAAAAAATTTTTGACTCCCTTTATTGTGATATTTATTTTATTGCAGTGGTCTGGAGCCAAATTGGCAATATCTCTGAGGTGTTCCTGTAGTACACACAATCTTTTCTAGACTTCTTAGACGTTTCTAACACCTCTTTGCTTTCTCATCCCCTTTGACTCTTTATTTCTCAAATTGAACATAGTTCTCTGCAATCTATCGGACCTTAGTGAAAGAATCATACATTTAGTCTATTTTCCTTAAGCTATTTTTTTCTAATTAAAAAGATTGATTAAAACTACCCTCCTAGTTGGGCCTTTACACTGAGACATCTTAGTTGATTTAGAGATTCTAACAAAATGGATGTATCAGCCATTCTTCTTTATTTAAGTACTGCCTTGTGGCTGAGATTTTCTCTTTCATGGTCAAAGAATTTCCTCATTTTATCTTTTACTATTTGGGTTTAAGAAGCAGTTACCTTTCGACTTCTACAAGTGCCCACATTTCAGAAATCTCTTTTTTTCTCTTTTATACCAACATCTGAGACAATGACGGCAATTTCTGGGTTTACTTCTTCTCTGTAATTCCTTGTTAAATTCAGTCAACAATAATAGGAACAAATATGCTCTTTTTCAATATATTTTTTCAGAGTTAAATGCTTATTCAGTACATTGTCTCCCTTCCAACTTACTTCAAGACTACAGTTTTACACCTACCTCTCCACTGAAAATTACAGAATGTCATCATGCCAGCTGCTAGTAACAAAAATCTACAACCACCAAAAGCGAGTACTAACATAATGAGAACCTGTGGTATCGGTTACTGTACCGCCTGTAGGTATTTTTTATGGAATTAAAAAACAAAACAAAACAAACAACAACAACAACAAACATGACAAGGGAGGTTATGCTAAAGTAACAAATAATGCTGAAATGTCCATGGTTTAAACAAAGGTTTGTTTTTACTCATGTTGCATGCTTAGTGTTGTTCATTAGGAGAACTTACTCTATCAGGGACCATAGCTGATGGAAATTCTACATTTTCAGATGTCTTAAGGAGTCTCAAAGAATGAGAAGGGATCTAGTGAATCACACATTGTTCTAAAAGGCTTGAGCCAGGAAGTAATCCATATCACCTCCTCTCACATTTTATTGATCAAAGCAAATATACTCAACTTAAAGGGAATGTAATCCATGCCCAGTACACAGCACTAATCATTTCCACACCCATGTATTGGCTTTCTGCATGTCCTGACTGCAAATTATTAGATTATATTTTACAATAAAATATTACTTTATGCCCGATATCATTACCATGTTTTGTGTAACACAACGAGAATCTAATGAGAGGCTTGGCAATTTAGATTCTGCACCATTTGAGATATACCACTTTAGAACAAAAATATTAGGAATCATTATTATCATTAATAAAAGTTACCATTTGTAAGGGAAAAAAATATTTTCCTCCTACAACATATGTCTCATGGACAAAAAAGGATTTGCACTACATGCTCAAAGAAAAGTGTTCAGTCTCTTTCGGCTCATGCTCTCTATTCACAGAAGGAAATGTGGCTGTAACTTGCAAGATCCTACTTCCATTGTGTAATTTAACTAGGTTAATATATTGAAGGTCATTGCTCAACTATTCTTTTTGTTTTCTCTATGAAGTGCCTACTGGCAAGTAGTACATGTTCCCTCTGCCTCTTCCTGTATATTAACTTCTTCCTTTGTATTAACTTCCTTCCCTGACTGTAAAGGAAGCCAAATATTCTGCTAGTGACAGAATGAGTGCATAAATTCAACTTACACAGAAAAGTGTACAAAGCTGGATTTTGGCCTCTAGTTCAAACTACATTATCCAATCTAGACATACCTTAATTCCTGCCTGTCTCCTGCTCATATTTTCTATTGACTCAGCACTCATAAGAGGTATGATTATTTAGTCTGACTCAAAATGTCTAAAACATGGCAAAAGAAATTACAGAGTGATAAAGCAGAAAATTAGGGGACCAAGCAACACATAGAAAGAATAAAATACTTTTGTGATGTAATGGTAGGTTTCTGCAGCCTGGAATCTGGTTTCAATAGGTACATGCTTTAGGAATAGGGACTATTACCTGGTGGTAAATCAAGCATGGATGGGACTATACTCCTGACACAACCTGGCCTTTTCTCGCATTGACGATGAGGCTGAGACAGGTAGTCATTTAATTTCAATTAAGGCTCACATCAAAATTGGCAAGCTTCTGTATATAGGGTTTTAAGGTATTACTGAACAAAATTACTACATTCTGTTTTCAACCAGGGCTGTAGTTCCAAAGCTGAAATTGCAATGGGCATATCAATTCCTTGCAGAGCAGAGTTCCAGTGCACAAACCTCTGTGTCAGTTATCAACTGTCATCACATTTCTGTGTTAACAAACTACTCAAAAGTCATTGGCTGAAACAGTAACTATTTAGGTTTAATAGGAATGTATAGGATTTTAGGAGGTCAGCTGGGAGGTCACTCTATTCTCAGTCATAGGTCTATAGCAGGTATGAATCAGGCAGACTCTGTACTGATTTTGACTAGGGTCTCCCACATGTGTGGGGATAGGCTGACTATTGGCTGGGCCATAATAGCCTCATTTCTCTTAGACACATCTCCTCCATCCCTCGAGTAAGCAGAGTTGTTTTCATGGTAGAGGCAAGGGTCCAAGCAAACAAGACATTGCTCTCTGGAGGTCAAGACTCAGACATGATACATCATTAATACTGCAGCATTCTAGTAGCTAAAATAAGTTGTAAGATAAGTCTGAGTTCAAAAAGAAGACAAATAAAATATATCACTCTAGTGAGAAAAACTACAAAATCAAAGTATAAAGAAGTAAAGAAATGTGGCTAATTTGCAATCTATCACCACTTTTAAATTTTAATGCACTAAAGCATTGCTTCAATTGTTGTTGCTCTGTAGATGTATAGAATTTCACCTAAGAATGAAGAAAAAACAAAAGATTCTAACTTTAGATTCATGTGGCGTGCTACTGACTTCTAGAACAACTTCAAGTTGGTTCATCATGGTTAATTAAGCCCTGACAAAGGCTTTTGATTTTAGACACCTGGGTATTGCAGCCATCATCATAGAGTGATTGTTTTTGTCAGCCAGCTAAAAAGCAGAGACTCTTTTGATTGAGATATTATTCTTCTTAGGTGAAGGTGGAGGAAAAAAATACACATAAAATCATTAATAATGATTATGAAGCTTAATTCTCTGATTAGAGAGTTCAGGTTTGCTCAGAACATCAATAAGAAACTACATTCGTTCTAAAAAGCAAGTTGAATTTTACTTTCAGAACAAGAACAGTGGGATAGTGAAATAAAAGGACATAAAGTCATACTTGCATGTATTACTTTATTAATACATAATGGAGGGTGTGAAGCCCCATAAGAGACTAAAGAAGAAAAAGAAACAAGATCATAGCAAAAAAAAATTAAAATTATGCTCATAGGGACAACCCAGACTCCAAAAACAAAAATAAAAACAAAACAAAACAAAAACAAAACAAAATAAAACACCATTGAAAAACACTCTGAACTACAGATGGAAAGTCTGTAATAAGTGCAGTTGGGAACCCTCAGTTTGAAAATAGAGATAGCCAGGTGGTTGGAGAAAATTCAGAAAGATTTCAAAAGGCATGACTAAGAAGATCAGTCTAAAATACTTCAAGCAATATTTGATTGTTTCAAGGTAACACTTTTGTTGTTATTACTTTTGTTGTTTGCGATAGCTTTGTTTTGTTTTGCTTTTATCTGAGAAAATATATCTATATATTTCTTGGGGGAATACGGTCAGACAATTTATGAAGTTAGATCTGTAAAGAAGACACACTGAAGACGAACCATCCTAAAAAGACCCGTAATAGACAAAAATAGATAAAATTCCGGTCTAGGTTATATTCTGTGTAGAATTACCCAATACAATGGTCACAAGCTGATAAGATTTGTGTCTTAGTGTCTTCATATCTCACCATGTAACACACCTCAAAGGAGAGTCTGGAGAAATATAATAGGAGAACAAATGTGTGAGCCAAAAAACAAAAGAGTGAAAAAAGGAAAACAGACATTATAACCTAGCCTTATAGGTAAGTTATAATGGTGGGGAAAGAAAAAAAATAAACAATCTAAAAACACATGAAAGATTTAAAACCCAAATTGGCCCAGTGTAAATGATTAAAGGGATACACAAGAAATAAAACACAAGGGGCATTCTATTGCTACAAAGAAATAGGTGGTGAGTAGAGATGATTCAACTACTACATGAAATAATATGTTACATACACATTACCTGAAAATTTGAAAACATGAAGAAAAATAAGATAATAAGTGTACATTTAAAAAAGTAAATATTTCTACTCCGTACAGTTCTGAAGATATGCCTCAGGAGGGAAAAATACCTTAATTCTGATTTCCAAGTGAGACTCAAACTGGACAAAAGGAGAGATAGTCCCCAGAAAGTAAAATTAATAGTTCCAAAAAGTTCTAGATCTAATGCAATAGTACAATAATTGTTGCAAAAGGCTAAAACTTACTTAGAAATTGGTTGAAAAAAAAACTCCTCTAAACTCTGGGAATGAACCCCTAGTAAATTGGTCATTCTAGTAATCCATTCCTATTGAAAATTTTAAACTGCTCCACTACTAAATAGAAGGTATTAGCTAACTTAAACTCTGGCAAAATCTGCAACCTCACTAATTTTAGTTCTTCATCTCTAAATGACCCATAAAATATTACCTTGTATTTCTTCCTTTCATGCATTATTTTGTGAAGAAATGTTGGCATTCATGATATGGAGACAGAATAGAGGTTGGATATTTGTAAAGTTAGAAACTCATAGGCAAAGAGGGGCTTTTCAGTGCAGCGTGGTCAGCTCCAGGATGGAAAAATTAAGAAAGTCTGCCAAAGTTCAAAAAGTTCAATAGTAATTGTGTTGCTTCTAAACAGAAGCTTTAAGGGCCATTATGGGTGATTCATTTTATCTCCCTCTGAAATAAACCTGATATTGTTCCTGATCCTCAGCCTGGATCCTAGATGAGACAGAGACCAGAGCCACAGGAAACCTACAGCCAAACCATAGTTATCATGTAATGTCAGCAAGCTTTTATTGTGCTAAGCTATTAAAGTTTGGGTACGCTTGTTACTGTAACAGCATAGAATGAAACGACCAATACAAGGGGTAACTATAATTAGGGCACTGTAGTAAAAATTATGAAATGTGCTCCGGGATTAGATTATGGACATCCAACCAACTATTAGTAGAGCCAAGAAAGATAGAGACTCATGCTCTGTAGTTGCAAATATCTGGTGAAACTGTTTCCCTTTAATAACTATACCTGATGAACTAGTGACTTTAGGTAAAATGGGAAAACAGAATTTGAAGGTATGATTTAATTTCTATGAATGAATTTGATATGTGTTTTAAAAATCTATAAGAAAGAGATGAGCCCAGGAAAGAATTGGCTAGTTTGCAAATAGATAAAAGGGAGTTTAGAAAATCAAGAAATTCTTTGACCTTCAGAGATGGAAAATGCAACTGGTTCTCACTTCCAGCCATAAGAAAGACAAAATTGAAAAATACAAAGGTCTGCAAAACCTCAACTTAGTGTCAAGACCAAATCAGAGAGAAGCTATAAAATGTGTTTTAAAGCCTCTGAATTGCTTAATGTAGCACCCATTAAATCACTTTAATTGGACAAAAGGACTTAAAAGAAAGAGGCTAAAGATCTGGCTCTCCCATAGACGACCTGGTCAATTCAGGTGGTCCTTAATTAAATCTAAAGAGGCACATCTTAGAAAGAGCTTTGTGTATAGCTATGAGCAAAAGCTAAATGGTATCAAACAGATAAGAAGTTAGTCATGTTTTTGAGAGAGCTGTACTTTCAAAAAAGCCATAAGTCAGGCTGAAAAAGAAAGTACCTTCTAGAAAGCAAGGGCCTTGGGGCGCCTGGGTGGCGCAGTCGGTTAAGCGTCCGACTTCAGCCAGGTCACGATCTCACGGTCCGTGAGTTCGAGCCCCGCATCAGGCTCTGGGCTGATGGCTCAGAGCCTGGAGCCTGTTTCTGATTCTGTGTCTCCCTCTCTCTCTGTCCCTCCCCCATTCATGCTCTGTCTCTCTCTGTCCCAAAAATAAATAAACGTTGAAAAAAAAAAAAATTTTTAGAAAGCAAGGGCCTAATAAAGTGTATTTCACATGTCCTGGGTAAGGGAGTGCCTTGTGACATCTACACAGAACTTCAGAATTACTATGGAGAAGTGATTACTGAGCACTTCACACCCTTCCCTTTCCTGAATTGTAGGGTTTATTCTTATTATATACCCTGCTTCATTCCATGATGTAAATAGATTGCATGGGAAGCACATACATTCTCTTTATAGTTCACAGGTCTACAGATAAGCCAAACCACATCCAGAGCTGATGCAAATATAATCACTCACAGACCCTGAACATGATTCCATGACTGATACTGCACTTGAGAAAAGGGTGAATGTATTTCCTTGTGGCAAAAAAAAGGCAATACATATTTACACCCAAAATGTAACTCTTATAGACTGTAACACTTATAGACTATATTATTATAAAAATATTAATGGCTTCTTTTTAAGAGATAGATTATATATCTCTGCCACATTGTTATCAGGCTTGTCATATGACTTGTTTTGACCAGTGAAAAGTAGAAGTAGCATTTGCTACCTCTAAGCAATGGCATTGCATGGTTCAGTCACTTCATTTCTCTGTGCTACCAGCTTAATAATGTCCTGAATAGTCTGTGTACCTTTATTGTACATCCTGGAATATAGAAGACATAGAGTAGAACCACAGATGACCTACAGCCAACCTGTTGTGAAACCAGAAAACAAATCTTTGGTTTTGTAAGCCACAAGTATTGGGGATAATTTGTTACCACAATATTACCTAACAAAAGCTGACTAATACAATGAGTTGGTTCAAGTAAATAAAAATACCAATGGTGACCTCTTGTCTAAGTGGAGTTCTCCAATTCAAATGCAGGTATTAAAAAAGATAAACATAATTCCTATCTAACACAGAAGTCCATATGTCAGTTGGTTGAAAACCTTGCAATCTCAACATTATTGGATTGTCTTCTTTGTCCCAGACACTCTGTTAAGTGTTTCACATATATCATCTCATTAAAACACACCAAACTCTATTGTTACCCCCATTTAACAGATAAGTCATCTTCATAAGAGAAGTTACATAATTTTTCCAAGGTTGTCTGCATAGTAATGCTCTGATTCCAAGTCCTGAATAGCTAATTACTATTCTCAAGCACTCAGGATAAGCCTCTAAAACTTCCTCTTAGTCTCTGACAATAAACAATGACCGCCGTGTGAAATTAAAGTATCATTTGAAATATGCTTACAGGGATCCTGTCTCTAGACCAAATATCAGAATATGGTCTGCCCACAAATTCTGTTTAAAAGTCTTAAAAATGATACTGAGCAACAAACAGAGCAACATGAAGCAACAAGCAATGTTAAAGTTATTCACCTTTCTGTTTGCATCTCTATGATAGAGAGGATACCAATGTAACCTTCTAAACCTAAGAAAAAACAAATCCTTCTAAGCACATTCAGCTGATTTTCTCCCCTCGGGCTAAGCATCAACCTAAGGAGAGCACCTCCAATAGTTACAGCAGCAGTGAAGACAGCAGATGTTTTCTCTTTGGCTAGACTAAAATTGAATACTAAAAATCACTGCAGCTCTCCTCCCTGACTTTCCTGAATCACTCTTTGTGTAACCCTGCAATCCAGCAAACCAATACACTTGTGATATAAAACACAATGCAAGTGTATTTTATAATTGTCTTTATAACGCAGCTGAAATAGGAGGAAGGGTTCCACATTCGGTATTAGTTCCCATTTATTATCCTTGCAGGCTCAAAAGCCTTGAGAAATTGGTCCTTTTAACTTTGGAGTTTGTATCTTCATCTGCAGAAGGAGAATAATTTCTCACAGATTTGTTGTGCTGTTTGAACTAGCGCAATTACAAATAAGATAATTTATTGATTAGAAAAGGCTAGGTGATGCTCTGTTAATAAACAATTTTCGTTGTTTTAGACAATGCAAGTTTATTTCTGTTTATATGTGCAATCTGTGGTTGTGGGGACAAATGCATAATCACACAAGGGCTACCAAATGCTACCATCTGGTAGTTGCACTGTCTGGGATTTGTGACTTTCTTTTTCACTGTGGCCAGGGAAGACACAGCTGAACTTTCTTCCACTAGAAATTAAATGCCTCAGTCAACAGGTAACGATGTCACTTGCAATCACAGGTCATGGCCCCAATGAATTAAAAAAATATAAGAAAGCGGGAGCCTGGGTGGCTCAGTCAGTTGAGCATCTGACTCTTGGTTTCAGCTCAGGTCACGATCTCACAGTTTCGTAGGTTCAAGCCTCCCTTTGGGCTCCATGCTGACAGTACACAGCCTGCTTGAGATTCTCTTTCTCCTTCTCTCTCTTCCCTTTACCACCACCCCCAAAATAAATAAATAAACGTTTACAAAAATAGAGTACAAGAAAGCAATATATTTCTGTGTTCCCAGATGGAGATGAGAACAGATGAATGAGTTCTAAAAGACTCTTCCATAGCTGAAGTTGTGGAAGATATAGTAGCACAAAATCATAGCTTTTGAACAATAATATTTTATCTTTACATTTAGTTGTATTCTCCCCTACATGATCATAAATGAAATAAGCTCCAGTGTTCAGGTCTCTCACAAAATGGAGTATTAAATAAGCCTATATGAGCATTTCTGGAATTTTCTGAGGAAATATTATAAATCAGGTAAGAAACAAGCACAGGCTCATGAAAGGGGCTAGAAATGAACATTTAATAAGTGAAAAGCACCAAGCTAGGAAAGGCATACAATGGCACAGAGTAACCTCTAGAAAATAAGAAAATAATTAAAATAAGAAAATAATTAAATTTGCTGATATTTAAGATTCCTTGATTTGAACGCTTTCACCTTATGTCCCTGTCTGATAACTAATTAGAATTTTCAGTGTTCATTTGGATTCTCTTTGCTTTGCAATTTGAATACTTGGTTGTTAGATAATTACAATGTTATAAAACTGTAAGTTTATATCCATTTTAATTATTACTGCTCTGGTGGCTAAATACCCTGTTTTCCAACTGCTTCACCTAGAAAGAGTGTTAATAAGACTCTAAATTGGATCTATGATCTGGTATTTATATTTATAAATCAATTTATTGAATTTGAAGGTCCTTTCTCCCATGAGTGTGTATTAAACTAACAGAACATGGTAGAGCCATTTAGACTATTTTAAGTCTTAAAATACTTCTTAATGACTACAGTACCTTTTGATTGAATCATAAAGATATTTCAAAGATTGGCCTTATTATGACCTTATGGGAGAAGTGTATGTTTGCAGAAGATCATAGGCCTATATGTTCAAACATATGTTCAAGGCTGTTTGTTAAAATTTTAATTTTTTAAGTGTTCAGAAAAAAAATCAGTGTTCCTAAATTAGGTGATTATAGTAATATGAGTAGATTTATATATAAGATACTATTTTTAGGGAATAAATTTATTAAAACAAGATAGGTGATAGTCTCATGGGAAGAGAGGAACTCTTCTTTCCATGATGCAGCATATATCTGCTAGGTCTTCCTTGATAAGAAGAAACAGAAAGAGAGAACCAGAAATATGTCATTATGTTCTTATCAAGAATGGTGAACCCAGGTGGTAAGAATATTTTTCTATATACTTCAGCCAAAGTCAGAATCTTAAGTTAAGCAAGAAAACTCAAAAGGTCTGAAGAGTGACAACACAGAGAGAGAAAAGTCTTAAGAACACAAGTCAGCTTAATTTTGGTGCAGAGTAGGGGCACAAGCAAAGAACCCTGGGTGAAATCACAACAAACTTAGACACGCAGATGGTTCTCATCCACTAAGAGCTTGAAAAACATGAAGCCATATAATGACACCAACAAGCCATGTATAAGGCTAACTATACTCAGGTATAGAGCTGGAACTGCTGACTGGAATTTAAAATCTGAGTTTTAAAACCAATTTGACACTGGGGCACCTAGGTGGCTTGGTCTGTTGAGCGTCCAACTTCGGCTGAGGTCATGATCTCATGGTTCGTGGGTTCAAGCCCCAAGTCAGGTTCTGTGCTGACTGCTCAGAGCCTAGAGCCTGCTTCAGATTCTGTGTCTCCCTTTCTCTCTGCCCCTCCCTTGCTCAAGCTCTATTTGTCTCTCTCTCTCTCTCTCTCTCTCTCTCAAAAATAAATATACATTAAAAAAATAAAAACAAAAATAAAAAGTTGACATTAAAGCTAGTCAACTAACTGTACTAAGAGATAAGTGGAGTTAAAATAATCTACCCTACTGTGCTTTAAAGAAATAAAAAACATTTTTAATAGATATTCATTGTTTATAGTCTACATAGATGGACCAATAATGACACTGTTTTAATAAAGAGTTTATTTTATAAAGACTAGGTCCTGATTTATGCTACATGTTTCATGAGAGACGTACAGCCTTTTATATAACATATTCTTATCATTTTACTTAAGAAATATTTAAAGTGTAAGCACATATCCTAAAGAAATACCTTAAAGAAGTTGGGATATATTCTATCCTAATTCATGACATCAAATAAAAAGAGTGCTATTGTCAAATTTTATAGTGTAATGTGTTATTACTTTTAGCTGTTTCACTACTCAGAGGCAATAAAACTATTACTATTCTTCACTTGGTGGCAATGAAACCTATCACGAAGTTCAGCTAACAGCTAAATATGCTAATCAACTGGCTTCAATCTAATTCTTACTAATAGATCTTAGACTATTAATCTACTTTTAGTACAAGTAGATGGGTAAGAGGCATGATAGTTGCCTCATACAATATTGCTTCAGTATTTTTAAATTTATTCCTAGAGTAAATTTTCTATTACAGTACTCAGTTATTTAGGAAACAAACTGGTAATAAATTCTGCACAAGTAACCTAAATGTCCTCCAGCCTTTTCTAAACTTCCTCTGTGCTTTGTGGGAATTGAGCCATTTGCTTGTTCCTGAGCTATCCCAATGGGCAGCTTCATCTTCACAACAGGTGTGCTCCCCACTGCTCTCAGCTCTGCCACAAATGGCATCGCTTTTGTTTCTCATCAACCTTTAGCACTTCATAAACTGCTGCACTGGCCTCAGTTAAAGAATCCAAAGCAGAGGAAAGAGCAGTCCTTCTCCAAGGCCACGAGAAGTTCTTCCTTTCAAAGCTGCAGATAAACTCCAAGCTTGTAATCAACAACTGTGTAAAGCACAAAGGGTGCCTGGGTGGCTCAGAGGTTTAAGTGTCCGACTCTTAATTTCAGCTCAGGTCATAATCTCCAGATCTGTGAGACGGAGCCCTGCATCTGGCTCTGCGCTGACAGCCAGGAGCCTGTTTGGGATGCTCTCTCTCTCTCTCTCTCTCTCTGCCTCTCCCCAGCTCGGGTGCATGTGTTTTCTCTCTCTCTCTCTCTCTCTCTCTCACTCAAAAAATAAATTAAAAGAAAAAAAAAAAAAAAAACAAAGACTCCTGGGGTAATTTTCAGTATGAGTAATTACAACTGTTTAAGAATAACTGGTCTAGTTAAGCTCTTCCTAACCCCACATACATATTAGATGACAGGATACAGTGATTTTTACCGTCAGGCTAAAATCCTAAAAACGGTCTTCTGATGTATAAGAATCTTCTATCTGTTAAAATTTGTATTTCCAACCCTCTTTTCTTCCCTGTAATATGTATTTTAATTATTGCTTCAGGTCATTATTACAATCTGACAGTAGAGAAGTACTGTTCAGAAAAATTGAACAATCTGTCTGGAAAACATTCTAAGATTCAGTTTGAGGATGGAGAAAGAATCCAATTAGAACCTGAAGTAGCCACAAACTCCCACAGGGGAAATAATTGTGAGGGAGGAAGAAGGAAAGGAAGAGGGGGAGGAAGGAAAACAGGAAAGAAGGAAGGGAGGTGGGAAATACAGAGCTCGGCTGATAACAAGATTTATGATTTGCTGACAAGCTAAAGGCTTAATTTCTCTAAGAAAAAATATTTGAAAAGGAAGACATACCAGAATGGGAACTTGGATTGGTGAACAAATTAATATACTTTTTATTTTTACAGTTCCCACTTCCATTAGCATTCAAATATAAGGGCAATAATTAGAAATTTAGAAAATCATATTTGCAGAAATGTTACTACTTTCATTATGGTCTACTTAATAAAAAATAAGAAAATAAAAATAAGACAAATCCAGGAAATAAAAAATAAGAATATAAGAAATGGTACTGAGAAATATAGCAGTGGAAATCAGGTATCATTCAACATAATTATTGATGCATAACATAAAAGTATACAACCCCCTGGCAATGGGCAAAGAGACACCTTGGTACATGCACCCCAATGTTTATAGCAGCACTATCTACAATAGCCAAAGTATGGAAACAGCCCAAATGTCCATCAACAGATGAACAGATAAAGATGTGGTATATATATACAATGGAGTATTACTCAGCAGTCAAAAAGAATGAAATCTTGCCACTTACAACTACATGGATGTAACTAGAGGGTATTATGCTAAGCAAAATTAGAGAAAGACAAATATCATATGACTTCATTCATATGAGGACTTTAAGATACAAAACAGATGAACATAAGGGAAGGGAAGCAAAAATAATATAAAAACAGGAAGGGGGACAAAACATAAGAGACTTTTAAATGGAACAAACAGGGTTGCTAGAGGGGTTTGGAAGGGGGGGGATCTGCTAAATGGGTAAGGGGCACTAAGGAATCTACCCCTGAAATCATTGTTGCACCATATTATAACTAGCTTGGACATAAATTTAAAAAAAAAACTAATTAATAAAAAATAAGTAAATAAATAAATAAATGTATAGAAACTCTGGAAGAAAAATATGAGATGAGTTCAAGTGGAGAGACGGGAAATGTGGGAAGGTTTTTGTTTTATTTAGTGGCAAGGCATAAATATAAAATAAATCTAAACAATCATAGAAATATAAACATTAAAATATTCTTTTAAAATTTTTATGTGTATCCTATATGCAACTTGCATACAGTTAGAAGGAAAAAAAAAGAAATAAAATATTTCAAATAGTCCAATAGTAGGGATAAAATATAACATAATAAAAAGAATGATAAATTGAAAAAGATAAAATAAGATTGCAGAAATAAATCCAAAAGCATGATAATCATAAAAAATTAGAGCAAGTTAAAACTCCTATTTTAAGGCAGATTCTCTAAGATTTGGGGGGATTTCCACTTATGAAAGTCCTTGCATAAAACTCAGAAAGAAAGAAAGAAAGAGAGAGAGAGAAGGAAAGAAAGAAAGAGAGAAAGAATGAAATAGAAAGAAAGAAGAAAAAGAAAGAACGAAATAGAAAGGAAGAGAAAGAAAGAAAGAAAGAAAGGAAGGAAGGAAGGAAGGAAGGAAGAAAGAAAGAAAGAAAGAAAGAAAGAAAGAAAGAAAGAAAGAAAGAAAGAAAGAAAGAAAGAAAAAGAAAGAGTCTAGAAGAATTCTGGTTGAGTATTTTGGATTAAAAATAAATTCCCTCCTTGGGGCGCCTGGGTGGCGCAGTCGGTTAAGCATCCGACTTCAGCCAGGTCACGATCTCGCGGTCCGTGAGTTCGAGCCCCGCGTCAGGCTCTGGGCTGATGGCTCGGAGCCTGGAGCCTGTTTCCGATTCTGTGTCTTCCTCTCTCTCTGCCCCTCCCCCGTTCATGCTCTGTCTCTCTCTGTCCCAAAAATAAAAAAAATAAAAATAAAAAAAAAGTTGAAAAAAAAAAATAAATTCCCTCCTAAAACCCCAATTAAATGAGAATAAAGGGAAAAGATGCCTCCACTTACAAAGAAAAGAAGAGACAACAGTTAATAAGGTATGATTTTGGAAGCTGGAAAGCAAATAGATGGGTGGAGATTTTACAAAGCTCATAAAACCTTTACTTCACTTTAAAAGGGTCATCCAGGGGGGAAAAAAAAAGTTTATTCATGCTGCAAAGTCTGGGTAAGTCTCAAGTATGAGAGCTAACACCTTTGAAGACTGGTTTGTAGATGAAGCAGAAAACAGGAAGATTTATTAAAGTTACATGAAAAGTTATTAGGCTTCAGATCCCCTTTCCAACTTAGTATCAATATGATTATACCTACAAACTCTGGCAGAAACCTGAAATTTATTATTTGGAGATCCGGGAAGTTCCTAGGTGTTACTAGGAGTTACGAAGTGTGACAGTGTTGTGCTGTAAACGGTGATTAAATGAAAGTCAACATATAATACAGAGACCTTCCCTCTCTACTTAGTTCCTCCTGATGTTCCTTCCCCAATTTGGTTCAATAATCAGTTCCTTCAGGCAGAAGGTTGGAACATTGTGTCTAGGGAATAGAATCAACAACTGGCAGTCGTGTCCTCCAGTGAAATAACCTATCAGTGGAAACATCTCTGATTTCCTTAAAAAAAACTAGTATTGCTTAATTGCTAAATATGAATAGAAAATCAAAGGATTCCACACATTAGAGAAAGATGTTATCATGGAAAATAGAAATTTCAAAACAAATGGGGAAAAGGAAAATGAAGAAACAAAAACAATAAAGGGAATCAATGAAAATAAAACCAATTTTTTTAATTACAACTTATATACTCAGGGGGATAAAAAAGACATCAAGCATCCATGAAATAATAGGATACTCTTTTTTTTTTTAATGTTACTTATTCTTTGAGAGGGAGAGAGAGAGAGACAGAGCGTGAGCAGGGGAGGGGCAGAGAGAGAGAGGCAGACACAGAATCCGAGGCAGACTCCAGGCTCCAAGCTGTCAGCACAGAGCCCAAAGCGGGGCTCGATCACAAACTGCAAAATTGTGACTTGAGCCAAAGTTGGATGCTTAACCGACTGAGCTACCCAGCAGCCCCAATAATAGGATACTATTAAAGGAAGAAGTATTCAGAGAACAAGAGTGGCATCTTCTAATCTTCCACCTGGAGGATATAGTTAAGTTATTGAGCCAGACCTGAGAAGGACCATGAGGAGGAGGTAAGTAGAGGGAAGGTCCTTGTATTCTCTGTGCGGAGTAACTTTTGCTTAATCAGTGTTCACAGCACAACACTGTCACCCCTAGTTACTCCCTGTTTTCTGGGGTGCAATGGCTCTGCCTCTACGTCTAAATGCCTAGCACAATCCTGTACAAGTATAATCATGACAAATAAAAACTTGGGACTTTCTTACTAAAAAGTCAAATAGATGACTAACCTGACTAAATTTTTTTAAATTCTGGGTCATTTCTGGATCTGAGTCTGGGACAGCTCCAGTTCTGCATTTTTCTCTTGGTAAGTGACTTATTGTTTCTCATAATTTTTATCAAGTGCCAGACATGGGCCATAAGAGGCTCTGATGTAAATAATATTTATGTATAAAAATACTATACTTATTAAATGATTCATGGGAGATTGGTAGGGAGGATAAAAAGATAAAAAGGTTTAGTCAGGAAATGAGTAGAGTCTGTGTTTCATTGTTACTAGAGTTAACTTAGGTGGGAGAGTCAACTTAGGGAGGAGACTGTGATCTTCCATTGGTGGATTGCTACTACCTGTTGCTTACTGTGAAGCCTATAGTTCCAAAGAACTTAAGAGGAATGAGTGGGCGATTTTAGCTGAAATGGTCCTGAAATAAGAACAAGATACCAGACATAGGTCATTTCTAGAAACTCCTACATATTACAGGCCTGGAGCAAAAGGAGGGGCAAGGGACACAATTACGGACGGGCTGCTGGTTTCTTGAAGCACGGTGTTTAAGAATTGGTCATTGGCTATGATAAGCATGTTGACAAAAATGATTTGGCTTAATGGGGTATGTAGATCAGTAATAGTATGTCTCATGTAATTGTAATCATTTACTATGTACTGTGAATATTCATGTGGTGAAGGGTCTTGTTATGTACAATGAAACATTGTCGATATTTTGTTATATTAACATTAAATAAAATTAAAAATTTTTATGGAATAATGAAACTAGTGCAATGATCAAACAGGGTTTTAGTGGTAACATAAAATATAAGCACTTGGTTTCATTATAATTAATAGTTTCTGTACTAAAAATTTCTCAAAATGTTAATATTTTCCAAAGATTTTAAATCTTACTTAAATCCTTTATTATTTAAATTTAAATAATCAAATTATTAAATTTAAATACCTATTATTACCCATTATCTTTCTTATAACATAAACACCCAAAGAATTTCAATTTTATCTGCTACTTATTTTCAACATAGGAATATTTCATCAAACATATTAGTAAAGTAGCCATAAATCCTTACATAAATTTATTCTTGTTTTGTATTTATAAGTAACAAACCAAGTTATGCAAAGATATTTCTGTTGTAAGAGAAACTGGGTTAATTTTAACAAATTTGGCATAGTATATTTTGCACCCCAAGGGTTCATTTGAATTTATCAGATAGACCATGATAAATCAAAAGAGTTACCTAAATCCAATGGTATAAAATAGATATATCAGTTAATAATTATTTTCAGCTTTTTGGTTTTTGCCAAAAACAAAACAAACAAAAAACAAACAAACAAAACTGCTTTAAACTAGTAGTTATCAAACTTTGCTGTATGTTAGAATCATTTGGGGAACTGTGAAAATTCCCAATGCCCAGGCTGCATCCTATATAAATTAAATCACTATCTCTTGAGATGGAGCCCAGACATCTCAAGCATTTAAAACCCTCCAGGTATTTCCAATTTGCAGTCAAGTTTAAGATCCAGTGGCTTAAACAAGATAAAAGATAATTCTCTCTCGTGTAAAAAAGCAGTTTAGAGCTTATATACAGCTTTACAGGGTCATGAGGGACTCAGCCTCCTATTTTTCCACAGTTCCATCCTTCAGAGCCTAGCTTCTGTCTTCAGAGTCACCTCATTATAAAAGATATCTAATAAATCTCTGGTGATTATAGCCTTGCTTCAGGCAGGGAATAGAAAGAAGGAGGCAAAAAGAGCTTTGTACCCTGTCCCTTTATGCAGCCTTCCCTGAAGTCATACATAACACTTACACTTTCACATAGGTGAACAGAAGTCAGACATGTGAACATACTGACCAGAAAGAAAGCTGGGAGATGCTTTCTTCTAGCTGGTCACAATGCCCAACTTTTTCCTACAAAAGATGGATGCTGGAGTCAAAAAGCAATCTTTCACATCATGCTTAAAACACCACCAAAATGTTTACACCTGCCTCCCACATTGAAAATATGAAAACCTTGTAATTTTTAAATCTCATCAAAGATACCACACAATACATCTTACTAATGTTGATCACACTACAATAAAAATTAAAAACTAACAAATTAAACACTAATACCTCCAAATGTTATTCCTTGGTAGGTCTTCTTGTTGGGTGAGACTAATAGAGAAAAACAAAGAAGAAAATTTTAGTTTAATATTACAATATAGATGCCTCCAAAATATGCAGAATGTGAATTATTGGAATGTTATGATGGTACAACAATAAACAAAAGGGGAAAAGAAAAAGATTATGATGTATATTTCCCAAAAGGAACAATCAATAGAAAATGTTTTTCAATAATATATTTTATATATACTCATATATACACATGCATACATATGCGTGTATAATTTTTCAAAAATGTTAAAATTATAAAATAGTCTGTGCTATGAAAATATTAGGATGGAATGAAGACAAAGACATGTATGTTAATATGCATATCAGCACTTGACTGAAAAAGCCAATAATATATAGTTTAAAATTTTCAGTTCTAAAAGAAGAGTTCTTCAACAAAAATGGTAAGCAATGGTACCATACTTGAAATTAATATATAGATCTTCAATTTTATTAAGTCCAAAGAAACCTAACTTAAAGGACAGTGAAGAGTATGAGATTTTGCCATACAAATAGCCTGCCACAGTTTTATTAATGTTGGGAAAGAATATAGAATCAGAGGTGAAGAATGACCTATTATCACAGCAATAACAGTAGCTGGAATATCAACATTTTTTACGCCACTTCCCTCAGCCCCATTACCATAGTGTAATGTGAAAAGAGAGCTGAGCGATACCTACACACACAGTGGGTGGATCCCTAAGCCTCATAAACCCAAATATTTTATAATGGTCAGTAGGTATACTTGCCCTTTTCCTGGAGGAAGACTAGCTTTATTTTATAGAGTTTACAAACTTCCACTTTGCTCCAGAGGGCGGCACTGTCCATGTCTTTCAAGGCTTTTGCTCTACAAATGTCCCTGAAAAGATAGTCTGAAACAAAGGGCAAGGCAACGTCTCCCCATACTCCTTTGAAAGAATGGTGCCCATTGCCCAGTGCCAGATGTATGATAATGTTTGTTCTTCCCTATCCTTTCTATATTCTTACAGTTACACATGTTGTAATGCTGGGGTGCCATCATCCATTCGGTTGTGCAAATATTTTGTGCTTATAACCACCCTTGATATCCCCCTGTCTAAATCTTAAAGATTTTATATCATATTTTAAATTTCTCATTTTCTTCCATTTCTACCACCAATGCGTTAAT
The DNA here is from genome assembly GCF_024362965.1 of Panthera pardus. Lineage (NCBI taxonomy): Eukaryota > Metazoa > Chordata > Mammalia > Carnivora > Felidae > Panthera > Panthera pardus. Next base: position 84,923,508 of record NW_026526810.1, read on the forward strand.
CCTAATTACTTCTTTCAATTATTATCCTTGCATTCTTTCTCCAGCCTAACCTCACATAAACCCCTCTTGCTCTTGCTACTACTTCTACATTGGCTTTCCACAGGTCCTCCTATTTCCTATACACGCACTTGCCAGAGAGCCAGGGCATGTAATGTTTCTTACTCACCTATTTAACTTGTCTGTATTTTAGATGAAGAATCACATCCTTAGCAACTTTTCCCTAACCTCACTAGGTGTTAAATGCCCTAATTATGAGATCTTAAAGCCCTAGATATTTTTGTTTATAAATACCTTAAACACTTACCATTTAACATTTGTTTGGGTGATCATTTTATTAATGTCTGCTTCCCCCACTAGATTATAAGTAATTTGAGAATCAGAATAATATCTGTTTGAGCTCATGATTATCTGTGACACATTACTGAATACCCTAGTATTACAACGCATTCAAGTGTGTAAAATAACTTAATTGTTGAATTTACCACTGTATGGATTATAAGAAAAATAAGGAAAAGTTTGTTTTAACAATGGCTGGTTATTAGGTAAATAATATTATAATCATATATTTGAACTTGATGTAGCAATTATAGTGTATGGAAACACATTTACCAGATATAAAGAATGTTTATGATGTACTATTAAATAAGTAGGCTGAAAAGACTATTGCAAATAATGTAATCCAACTTAAATGTACAACTGCAAAAGTATCTGAAAGTAAATACATCAAATATTTGGATTATTGGATTACATTTTTTTGGCTAGCTAGCATTTTCTACATCTTTCATACATCTTAGATGATAAGAAAATTACACATGAAATGTAAATGTTTAAAAATTTGTTACCATACAGCCAAGCTTTGTATATAACACACCCACAATAGTCACTTCAGAAAATACTGTGCACTATTTTCAGTCTAAATGAATGATTTTAAAGAAATAAAATATGTGCATAAAACCATCCTATGGAGACTAGAAGCACATACATTAAACTTACAGTATCATCATAATGACATGAAAAACCATATAAAATTAAATAATGTTGGAGATTTTAAAATGTAATTCTTATACTACCAACTTTTATTATACAAATAAATCAATGGTATTTTCCTCTCCTTACATAAGGATCTGCAGTTATAATCAATATCCTCAAACAGACCTCAATTTTCTCTTACATTACAAATCCACAATTGACACTACAGAACAAGTGTGATATTTATGCATTATTTTCTGTAGTATGTGTTAAATGGATCCCAGATGGCCTAGGGAATTATAGGTTGTTCTCAAGGCACATACCTAAATTTTAGAAAGTGACTTTACTGCTGAATAAAAGGACATTTGAGACAGTGATTTTGATTTTTATTCTGATTGAATATGCTGAAGAAGTATACAGGAAATTTGAGAGGTAACAATCAGAGTTGTGTTGGATCTTTTCTGGATGTAGGCAAAAGGGCACACTGAAAAAAGAAAGTTTACAACAGGAAAATCTAAAACAGGTTCTAACAATTGATAAATGAGTAAATTTTGTTCTTACTGCAAAACTATCAATAGAACTATCAATAGAATTATACTTATTTTCACATCAGGGAACCAATTTCAGTCAACATATTCGTAGTGATTATAATCAATGTCTACAGGGTAGCTTACTTAGGAATTATAGAGACACATTATAAGTAATAGGGTGAATTTATGAATGGCTTCAATATTTTCCTTGTTTCTGTAACTTAGAGAAATAAGTTTTAAGTTTAATTATTTATAAATACACCGAGTTGTTTGTGTGATTTTTTAAGTATATTGACAGATATAAGTCTTATATAAGCCTTATATCTAAGATATAAGTATAAAATAGTGATTTTTTAAGTATATTGACAGATATTTTGTTAAAGGCAGCAGTCTAAATACTTGCCTCTATTAAGTCCCCTCCTTGAAATCAACAATAAGTGAGGAGAGAAGAAAATGAATAGGTGGAAAGGAAATATGAAAACCCAAACCTAGGGAATGTTCTTATTGCATATCACAAATATTGAGAGACTTCTTCCAGGCATAGAATATACAGTTATAAATCAAAAACAATTCAAGGATTCATTCAGAAGTCTAGGTAGAGAGAATTCTGGCCATTTCTATTTTATTCTCTCATTTAGGAAAGTGAAATCTAGAAACTTCAGCAAAACAAGGTAGAGATGAGAGTCACTCCCAGTTAGTACACCTTTTCATGTACCATAAAGATATCGAAAGGTGAAACCACTCTGAGCAGTTTGCTTTACCACTGTTTGTCAAAAGGGATACAGGGACCCACAAACAAAAGAGTTAAGGAATTTCTCTATTATGGATGGTAAAGAAGAGTTGAAGTCTAGAAATTTGATGGCTCTGAGAAAGAGGACCTCATCTACCGACAGTTGGATTTCCTTACTAAGAACTAAAAATGATAGAAAAATACAAGTGACCTCTCCAAAAATAAACCCACCAGAGGTAGTACTCTTCTATTTATTTCACTGAGAAGTGAGAGAGAATGTTCAAAAGGTGTGGCAGACCAGGCACTCCCAGCAATGAAGAAGACAAAGCTATAAATAAGGATTGAACAGAAGCACACAATGTATCTAGAGTAGAGACATAGTAAGTGGAACTATGACTGAACACTCACTACTGGGGCATAGAAAAAATGGGCAGGCATGAAGTTCCAAATCTGGGGCTGCCCAGAATTTCAGTTTCATCTCTCGGACCTCTTGGTAGGTCCGAGTATAATATAAATATTTACTATGCAGACATCCGTCTTAGGGAAATAATGTGGATAAATGGAATGGGACCCAAGACAAAATTACCCATGCTACTTTTTTAACAGATTTATTGAAGTTTAATTTATATACAAGGCACTGCACATGTTTATTTTTTTTATTTATTTTATTTTATTTTTTTATTTGCACATGTTTAAAGTATACAATTTGATGAGTATTGACCTATGTATATACCCATGACACCATCACCACCATCAAGTTAGCAAATATATCTCTTCTCCCCACATTTTCTTCTGTCCATTTGTGTTTTTGTTTTGTTTTATTGCAGGAGGAATACTTAACATGAAATCTGCCCTCTGAACACATCTTTAAGTGCACAATAAAGATTGTCAACTACTGACACATGTTTTACAGCAGATGTCTAGAACTTACTTTGCATAGCTTAAAGTGTGTACTCATTGGATAGCAACTCACCTCAGCCACTGGCAACTACCATTTACTCTCTGCTTCTATGAGTTTGACTATTTTAGATACCTTATATAAGTGGAATCATGCAGGATATGTCCCTTTATGACTGCCTTATTACTCTTAGATAATGTGCTACAGGTTCACCCATGTTATCACACTTGGCAGGATTTTCCTTCTTTTTTTTAACATCCTGTATGATATTCCACTGTATGTATTTACCACATTTTCTTTATCCATTCATATTTCAATAGACGTTTAGGTTGTTTCTACCTCTTGACTATTGTGAATAATACTGTAATGAACATGGAAATGCAGATATCTCTTTAAAATCCTGATTTCAATTATTTGGATATATACCCAGAAATAGATCACATGGTAGTTCTCTTTTAATTTTTTGAGGAACTTCCATAGTGTTTTTATTTTATTTTTTAATTTTTTTTAATGTTTATTTTTGAAAGAGATAGAGACAGAGTATGAGCAAGGGAGAAGCAGAGAGAGAGGGAGACACAGAATCCAAAGCAGGCTCCAGGCTCTGAGCTGTCAGTGCAGAACCTGACATGGGGCTCCAACCCACGAACTGTGAGATCATGACCTGAGCTGAAGTCAAAGTTTCAACTGACTGAGCCACCCAGGCAACCCATATTGTTTTCTATAGTGGTTGCACCATTCTACATTACCACCAACAGTGCACAAGGATTCCAATTTTTCCACATTCTCACCAGCACTTGTTATCTTCCATTATTTTTTTGTAAGAGTGACCATAACAGATGTGAGGTCGTTTCTTATTGTGTTTCTAATTTATATTTTCCTGATGATTCACGGTATTGAGCATATTTTTATATACCTGGTACCTGTGGGCCTTTTGAACATCTTTGAAGAACGATGTGCTCAACTCTTTTTCCCATTAAGCAAATGCCAGTGCTGACTAAAGGAGAGACACAAAAATAGAACAATAAAGGGGCACCTAGGTGGCTCAGTCAGTTAAACATTTGACTCCTGATTTTGGCTCAGGTCATAATCTCGTGGTTCATGGGATCAAGCCCTGCATTGGGCCTGGTGCTGACAGTGCAGAGACTGCTTGGGATTCTCTCTCTCCCTCTCTCTGCCCCTCCCCCACTCTCTCTGGCTCTCTCTTTCAAAGTAAATAAATAAATGACAATAAAGTGGGGATAAAACAAAAATTCTGAGGCAGAAATTAAGGAATAATGGCAGTCTTGTGAAATGAGATTGAAATACACATTTGAATATGAGAGGACGAACGTGTGAATAATGGGAGAAGGGAAAGACAAGAAGGAAAGGGAGGCAGTTAAGGAGGGAAAAGGAGAAAGACTGGAGAAAGGAGGGGAGGATTAGACAGAGAAGTAAGGAAATAAACTGGAGGGTGGGGATAAAGAGAGAGACAGAATGTCTCCAGCTTATGAAAGAAGAGAGAGACTCCCATGAATCAGAATCATAGTGAAAAAGCCAATTAACTCTGTGCACCACCGCAACCCATTTCCTTACATTTGATTAAGACCAAAAAAAAAAAAAAAAAAGAAAAATGTTCTTGCTGAGAAAAAGTGTAAATAAGTGAAGGAAACCTTGAATATACAGTCAAAAATAATCCAATCCTCATATGGTTTAACTATTGCTAAAACTTATAAATAAGAATTAAATTTAAGAACTACCATATGATGTAACAATTCTATCTCTAGGTCTTTTTTTTCTTTTTTCCTTTCTTTTCCTTTTTTTTTTTTTTTTTTTTTTTGAGACAGAGAGAGCATGAGAGGAGGAGGGGCAGAGAGAGAGGGAAACACAGAATCCAAAGCAGGTTCCAGGCTATGACCTGTCAGCACAAAGCCTGACACAGGGCTTAAACTCATGAACCACAAGATCATGACCTGAGCCAAAGTCAGACACTTAACTGATTGAGCCACCCAGGTGCCCCTACCTCTGGGTTTATATTCAAAAGATACAAAATCACTATTCCAAAGAGATATCTTCATCCTTATATTCATTACAGCATTATTTATAATAACCAAGACATAGAAACAACAAAAGTGTCCATCAATGAATGACTGGATAAACGTAATGTGATATAATTTTACTCAGCCATAAAAAAAGAAATTCTGTCACATATGACACCATGGATGGTACTTGAGGGCATTATGCTAAGTGAAATAAATCAGGCAAAAACAAATATTGTATAGTCTCACTTATACGTGGAATCTAAAGAAACCAAACTCATAGAAACAGAAATCAGATTGGTAGTTACTGGTAACTGCCAGATAGTAACCACAGGGGGAAAATGGGGAAATTGGGTGAAGGTGGTCAAAAGGTACAAACTTCCAGTTACAAAACAAATAAATTTGGGAGATATAATGTACAGCATGATGACTATAGTTAACAACATTGTAATGCATCCTTGAAAGTTGCTGAGGGAGTAAATTTTAAGAGTTCTAACTGCAAAGAAAAGAAATTTTTCACTATTATGAGGTGATTAATGTTAACTAAACTTACTGTGGTAATCATTTTGTAATATATCCATATATCAAATCATTATTTTATATACCTTAAACTTATAAACAGTTATTTGTCAATTATATCTCAACGTGGAAAAAGTAACAATAATAATAATAATAAAGAATTGGGCTTAAAGTACTCTGGGATTTCTGGTGTCAAAGATGTCAATCAGAAACAAAATCAATATTTTCTGGAGAAACATCTCTTCATCACAGGCCTCAAAGAATTATCAAAGCTAAGTTCTAGGAAAAAGAAGAAGCTAACAAAGAAGTCAGCATGATGTTAAAAGGAAAAACAAAAAAACAATAGAATAGTATCCAAGAATTTACTCCTAGACTTATGACATTTAAAAATATTAAAATATATATCTAGTATGTATCAAAAAATAAAAAGTATTCTTAAAATATGAGTTTAGTGAAAGAGTATTTAAGAAATAAAAAGAGTACCTAGAAATTATTTTCATATATATAATTGAAATTAAGACCCAATGCAAAGTTTAATCTCTTAATAACAGATTAGTCCTACTGAAAGAATGTAATCCATAAGACATAAACGAAGGAATTATCTAGAAAACAAAAGAAAGGACAAAGGATGAAAAATTATAAAAAAGACATCAACAGACATGAGATAAAGTGAATGGATCTAGAAGAAATCTAAGCTAAGTATTAAAATGAAGGAGAGGATTGAATAGGAAATTTTCACAGAAAAAATGGGTGTGAATTTTCCAAAAGAGCTGAAAGATCAATATACAAATTTAGAAATCCCAATTAACTATTAGGAAGATAAATAAAAATAAATATACACCTATATATACATCATAGTGAAACCATAGAACACTTAAAACAAATTGAAAATCTTAAGTGAAGCTAGATAAAAAATAAAAATTTCTAAAGAGAGAAAATTGGATTGACAGCTGACTTCTAAACAGCATAATGGAAGCAGCAAGCATTATCAAAAGAGGGAAAATGGAATTATAAGAAATAACCAATTAATTGAAAAGAAAGTAAAAAAAAAAGCTACAGTTAAATCTTAAAACCAAAAAAAAAAAAAATGCCATAATGCATAAAAATTAAATCTAGCCCTATGCTCTGAACAAGAGACACATAAAAATCATGAAGATACAGGAAGTTTGAAAGTAGAAATTTAGAACATGAGTCAACAGGAAGTTTCTAACGAAAAGAAAACTGATATAATTACAGTAATATCAGACACTATACACTTTAAGGCAAAAATTATTACTAAAGGAAAAAGTCGCTTGTGAGTAAAGAGCAACACAACTGTGTCTCTTTCTCAAAGGGCACATCTGACTTTGAATTAACTTGCCATCACTGTTCACCAGGAAACTTGATAAAAGTTGACTGTCAACTATATTGCCAGGCACAATGGCTTATGGTAAAAAGAGCAAAACAACAACAACAACAAACACTGATTGGTAAATTCCATTTGGCCTACAGGTATGGATGCACTTGAAAGACCTAATAGGAAGCCATAGTTTTAGACTTCCTCAAGGATAGTGATCTTTATACAGATCATATCTCTTACGGGCACCTTGAAACATATACCTAGATACGTGATAATACACTGGCTCTGTTGCATAAAGGTCTGAACTAACATGGACCCTATAACCCACTTATGTGATATAGTGTCCTTGTGCCTGAGCTAACACGTGGAGGCCAAAGGGCGGAGCTCCTATACAGCTGTATAAACTATATTGCAAAGGCTAATGCAAAGAGGAGGAAGGCACTTAAAAGAGGAGGCTGCACTGTTGGCAAACTGTGTTCCCTGACTGTGTCTCTGGGTAAGTGCCACGTGTGGCCTATTCTGGTGCTGTGAGTCTGAATATGGAATTGTCCCTAAAATACCCTCCATACATACTGATGAAACATTCATACTTTATTGATGCTTCAATGTATAATGATAAAATATTAAATTCCTCAGAGAGATGTAACAATTCTAAAACTATAAAATTTTAAATTATTATTCACCAAATGTAATAGCCTCATAACCTCAAAATACACAAAGTTAAAATTGTTAGGTGTATAAGGAGAAACAGATAAATCTCCAAGTATTGTGGACTATATTCATATAGCATTCTCAATAGCAAGATTGTAAGCAAACAGAAAATAAGGAAATAATTCCTTATTTCCTTAAATAAGGAAAAGTTGATAACACAATAAACAAACCTGATTTAATGCATATATATAGAAAATAGCATCTAATACCTACAGAGAAGACGTTTTTTTCCAGAACACACCAAAGGTTTACTAAAACTGGTCACATATGGGGCAATAATGCATTTCTCAATAATTTTCATCAGTTTATTTTTTTTATTTTTTTTTTTAGTGTTTTTATTTATTTTTGAAGGAGAGAGAGAGAGACAGAGCATGAGCAGGGGAGGAGCAGAGAGAGAGGGAGACACAGAATTCGAAGCAGGCTCCAGGCTCTGAGCTGTCAG